>NC_069657.1:262559173-263809173 GCF_027244095.1 Hemicordylus capensis
GAATGAATTATTCTGCAAGTTATAGCTGGTATTGCAAGTTGAGGGGGTGGGAGTCATGTGTCACTTGTTTAGATTGTGAGCCTTTGGGGACAGAGAAACATTACCTTTTTCTATGTAAACTGCTTTGAGAACTTTCATTGAAAAAGCAGTATATAAATACACTTACAACTAATACAATAGTATCTGGATGAGTAAGCCCCTACCCATTTCTCATGCAGTCTCACTTTGAAATTAACTCAGTTTTCCCAAGCACTGTTGAACTCTCAGGGGCAGGCGGAATGTTTTTGAATGTTTGTGTACCTGGTGGAGTAGGTAACCCATGGGTCCAGCATATGCTTTCTTTTTCTGCCCGTTCCACAAAGTGTGTCCACTTTGTCTCTTATTCCAAGGGGAGACAAATGGACAAGTATGGCTGAGGGAGGGAGGGAGGCACCCAGTAAAGCAGTGGCAGACATAGATAGACCAACCAGTGAAGATGGATGCCCACTGCCTGCTACAGGTACTCTGGCCAGAGCACACTGTCGAAGAGATCAACATGGGGATGAAGGGTAGCAATCTGTGCTGGGTTTTCAGCCCAGGGGGCAGGATATTGAGTTGGATGGTGGGGCCAGCAGGATGGCATCATCACTGGATTCATCATAGGGACAGGGCTTGCTAGGGTGGTCAGGGTGACATGGCACAAGTTATCTCAAGCATTGACTGGCAGTGCAGGCACCTCTGGTCTGTCACCTTCCTCCAAGTTCACTACTGGTGTTTCTTTCAAAAAACTCAAAGTTCTCCAGGTTTCAGGTGAAGAGATAGGATACATTCTGAGCTATTGTACACAAAAAATAAAAGGCAGCAATAACCATTCTAGATCCTTTTTAAAGCTTACTTTCTATTAGGTTTATGAGATCACCTGATATTCCATGTGTACGTGTGTGTGTGTCCCCCATATCAACTTCACAATGGACAAATATGAACCAAATCGGGTACTGTTGTAGGGACACATAGGGACACCTCAATGGCATAGTTTGTGATGATGTCATCCACCCCATTCCAAGATGGCGAATGCATAAATGTTTGAAGCACAAGAGGGCTATCTTGTGGACTGCCTAGCTGATTTGAACCAAATTTGGTACAGTTGTAGTGAGTGACACACAGGGTCACCTCAGTGGTGAAGTTTGTGATGTCATCCACCCCAGTTCAAGATGGTGGAACATGAACATTTGAGATGCAAGTGGGAACCAATTTGTAGGCTTGTGCATTTCGATTTGGGTACAAAACATTTTGTGCCCGAAAATGGCAATTTCAGAGGTTGTGTAACCAAAACAAAATCAAGAATTAAAAAACAGAGATTTTTGTTTCCAAATCAAAATGACTGTGTTTCAGACAGAATGCTTTGTTCTTTGGAAAAAGCATTGCAATTGAAATTGACTTCTCTGACTCTCTCCACTCCAGCTGAAGCAATGAGTGATTAGCAGAAGATAAGATATGCAAAAAGCTGTTTAGCATGAATGGTTTAGTTAAGTATGTGTTGTTTTCAGTGTGACTGAAATGCAAACTGACCTTGCAAAGGGATTTGGAAGACAGCATTTTGAGACAGAAATACCCAAATATCTTTGGGAGCTCAATGCAATTCCAAAGCTCTTGCTAAAAGCCATGGTATAAATTGTGTGGAGAAGCTTTTCGAGAAGCTGGTTAGGAAAGTTCTGAAATTGCACAGGTTTTTCTTCCAAAGGTTTGGAAAGAATCTCTTGACATGTTCAGGGGTATTTTGAGGAGCTATTTTGTTTTTCTTCTGATTTTTATGAGTTATAGTGGTGTCTAAGTTTTGTTGCCCAAGTTGAGCAGTCCAATGTAATTTAGGCCACAATGTAATTTGGTGGGACATGATGTCTAAGCCAGTGGTTCACAACTTTTGCCATTGCAGGGACAGGTCATCCACATGGGACTCAAGAGACAAAAGGAGGGGGGTGGGGAATACCCCTGTCAATCTATTGACATCCTCAGGAATCTTAGTTGCTTCTCTCTTTCTTGTAACCATGATCCATGGTTTTGCACTTTCTTAAATGCAGTGATAATAAATCTCAACAATTCAGAACAGTAGGCTGATTTCTTTGGGCTATGGCTCACTCCACTTTAGTTAAATGAACATTTGAAGCTGTTCCATAGTACCAAGGCAGTTCATTGATCTATCTTGCTATCTCAAATGACCTGTGGTCACTCTTCCATGGGGAGGGAGTGTTTTTATTGAAAGATTACTTGAATCCACAAATGGGTTGTGCTGCTGTGCTAGTGCCACAGGGACAGGCTCACACCCGCTGAAAAATTCTCAAATAACTGTACCAAAAAATTAAGTGTCATTGTTCATCATTCTCTTCACCCTTTCAACTTATGTGGGGCTTCAGGGGCAAAACAGTGGGTTGGGTGGCAGTGCCCCAAGGGTGGTGCACCCAGATTCCAAATAGGGCAAAGGGCTGATTTCTTATTTTTGAGGTTTACGTGTCTTTAAGATTTTCCCCATAGGGAATAATGAAGGTTTCAGCAGCCCCATAACTCCACCTGGGGGGCACTGGGATGGCCCTAAGCAAGTGGTGGTGTAGTGCTCAGAGGGTGCCAACCACCCCCCTGGATTGCTAACCCATTGGGGTACTGGACTTTGTTGTTTCTGAGGTGTTGAGTTTAGATTCTCTGGTAGCAAATGAGATTTTTTAATGAAAAACCATGAATCCACTCTCATACTGTATGCTACTAGAGAATCAAAACAAAACCCTGTACTTCATGGGTTGGCAACCCATGTGGGTGGTTGGCACCCTATGTGCACTACACCGCCACTTGCTCTGGGCCACCCCAGTGCCCCTCAAGTGGAGTTATGGGACTGCAGAAACCTCCATTATACCCTACAAGGAAAATCTGAAAGATGCATAACTTCATTAATTCTTTAAAAATCAGCCCTTTGCCAAATTCCTCTGAAAAAAATTGTGGTAGCTTCCTTGTACCAACTGGGTACTACCACCAACCACACTCCACTCTGGGCCACTCCCACCCCCACCCCCACGTGAAGCTATCCTTTTCCTGAAACCTCCATCTTACCCTATGGGGAAAATCTGAAAGACGTGCAGACTTCAAAAATTCACGAAAAACCAGCAGATTGCCCAATTCCTTTGATATTTTTGTGGTAGCTTCCACTCATTGGGCACTAACCCACTCTTTTGACCATGTGACCCATTTTTTAATCTGAATTAGTTTGGATTCAGATTAATTCAGATACAAAACAAAACTGGGGTGATTCAAAAGGCTTAATTTCAGACAAAATACAAAATGGGATTGATTCGGATTTGGTACAAATCAAAAGAGAATAAATACAAAACGTGCAACCCTACCAATTTGGACCAAATTTGGTATAGTTGTAGGGACACATAGGGACACCTCAAATGCATAGTTCGTGATGATGTTATCCACCCCAATTCAAGAAGACAGATGCATGGACATTTGAGGTGCAAGTGGGATTACTTGTGAACTGCCTAACTGATTTGGACCAAACAGTATGATTAGAGGAATAGTGCAAGGAATGTAGGCAGATTAGTTCTTACTGGAACAACTTGTTTCATTTTGTGGGGGACAAGCTAAACTGGGATTTGCTGATGACTGATAATAGTGAATTAACACCATAGTGAATTAACAGCAGGCATAGGAAAAACCTCAGTACTCCAGAGGTATTCCAGTACTTCAGTACTGCAGGGTTATTCTAGAAGTAAAATACATTGGATGGAAGGAGGAATGGCCCATGTTGGGCAAGATATGGGTCTTGGAAATGATCTAGGAAGTCAAGTGTCAGGAATATAGGAAGCTGCCTTATACTGAGTCAGACCACTGATCCATCTTAACTCAGTATTGCCTACACAGATTGACAGTGGCTTCTCCAAGATTGCATGCAGGAGTCTCTTTCAGCCCTGTCTTGGAGATACCAGAGAGGGAAGAGAATCTTCTGCATGCAAGCACGAATGTGCTCTTCCCAGAACAGCCCCATAAGGAGAATACCTTACAGTACTCACATGTGTAGTCTCCCATTCAAATGCAAACCAGGGTGGACCCTGCTTAGCAAAGGGGACAATTTTGCTTGCTGCAACAAGACCAGTTCTCCTGCCATAGACCAGCTCTCCTGGTCCACCTAGTTGCTTCCTGTACAACAAAGCAGTGTAGAGAAGAATATGGTTAAAATACCCCTGCTAAATGAGCAAAGAGGCACATTTGATTCTCTTATATTTAGCAGGGGGAGAGCAACTGTCTCTTTCCAACCCCAACACAGCATCCATGCAGTGGTGGTTGTTGATGTCTACCTTATGTTCCTTTTTAGATCATAAACCATTTTGGGACAGGGAACCACATTTATTTATGCATTTCTAGGTAAAATGCTTTGAGAACTTTTGTTGAAAAGCAGTATATAAATATTCATAGTTGTAGTTACTATCCTAGGACAATATAATTATCCGGAGTTAATACCTTGTTTCTAAATTAGAAGCTTTGGCTGTTCACTTACTGGTGACGCAGTTCATGTTTCATAATATGCCATGTTTTCCACCACAGATAGGTTAGGCCAGATGACATTGCGGAAGATCATCATGCAAGGATGAATGACTAAGAGCTTTGGCACAAGCAGTGTAGCTTCTCTTGGTTCAAGTTCATGTGTTACGGCAACTCACTTGTAAACTCTTCCCTGCTACAGGCTGTTTCTTCCAATCTGATCATTATAAGTCAAACAAATTAAGATGTCTGTCTTTTTGGAAGATGTTTTATGTGCAAAAAGAAATGAGCAACTCCTTCCATGGGAAAAAGTAATCCAACGGAAAGGGTTTTGACATGGTACCATTTGTTTTAGATAACCTTTTAATGCATCATAAACCTATATAATCCTTATGAAACCTGTGTTAATAAGGTGACACATGGCTTTGTTTCCAGATCACTTCTACCTCCCACAGATAGCCATTGTTCTGTTTTCCATCATGGTTATACCTGCAGGCTTTACAGAGTTGTTGAATCATTGCTTATTGGATCAAGATTTTTTCCATGTGCTTGTTTTCTTGCTTAATTTTCATCATGTGCTTTGTTTAGTCATCTCTCCCACATGGTGAAAGATGGCTTTCTTTCTTTATTGTGGACAGGTTCAAGCCTTATGTAATTACTAATGCCTGTGCTATATGTATTTCCTTAAACAGTCTGTACATAAAGGAGGCAGTCTGTGATGGAGGCAGGAGAACTACAAGACAGAGGGCTTGACCTATTCAATAAGTGGGGTGTCTGAAGATTTGCAATCATTATAGAAAGCTGTATTTTTTCAATAAGGGTGTCTGGATCCCCCCTGTTCTATTTCATAGTTCTTATCCAGGTTCCCTGTGCCTTGCAATTGGCTCCACTTGTCTTCCAATTTTAAAAAGAAAATGTATATAGTTAATTTTGGAATGGGTGCATGAACAGTTTGCTCTTGCTTTCATTTCAACTGGCCCTATCCACCTCCAGCACAGTACCTCCAGTGACTGTTCCAGTGATCTTATGTTGCTTTTTAGACTGTGAGCCTTTTGGGGACAGGGAGTCATCTTATTTATTTATTATTTCTCTCTGTAAACCACCCTGAGCCATTTTTGGAAGGGCGGTATAGAAATCAAATACATAATAATAATGATAATTTCCCTTTTTATTAATAACAATAACAACAACCTTCCCTTTTTGGGCAAGTTGATAGAGCGTGTGGTGGTGTCCCAACTGCAGAGGGTCTTGGATGATACGGATTATCTGGACCCTTTTCAATCTGGCTTCCGCCCCGGATATGGGACGGAAACTGCCTTGGTCGCTCTAGTGGATGACCTTCGCCGGGAGCTAGTCAGGGGGAGTGCGTCCCTGTTGGTTCTGCTGGACCTCTCGGCAGCATTCGATACCATCGACCATGGTATCCTTCTGGACCGCCTCTTGAGTATGGGAATTGGAGGTACTGTGTTGGAGTGGCTCTGTTTCTTTCTTGGGGGGAGGGTCCAGAAGGTGGTGCTGGGGGACTACTGCTCGGCTCCGTGGCCATTGGCCTGTGGGGTCCCGCAGGATTCGGTCTTGTCCCCCATGCTGTTTAACATCTACATGAAGCCACTGGGAGAGGTCATCTGGAGACTTGGACTGAGTTGTCAGCAATATGAGGATGACACTCAGCTGTATCTCTTCTTGTCACCTGATCCTAGGCAGGTGGTAGATGTGCAGCATCGGGGATTGGAGGCCGTGATAGGCTGGATGTGGGCTAACAAACTGAGACTGAATCCAAACAAGTCAGAGGTAATGTTGGTCAGTAGGAGAGCCAATCGGGATGAGGAGATTTTACCGGTTCAGGATGGGGTTGCACTCCCCTTGAAGGAGCAGGTATGCAGCTTGGGGGTACTACTGGACCCAGCTCTGCTTTTGGAAGCTCAGGTGGAGGCGGTGACCAGGGGTGCCTTTGCACGGCTTCGGCTAGTGCACCAGCTGCATCCCTTTCTCGAGACGGCAGATCTGGCCAGTTACCATGCCTTAGTCATGTCACGGCTGGATTACTGCAATGTGCTCTATGTGGGGCTGCCCTTGAAGAACATCTAGAAACTGCAGCTTGTACAAAATGCGGCAGCTAGGGTTCTCTCTGGAGTTGCCCGGTGTGATCACATCACACCTATTTTGAAAGAGCGGCACCGGTTACCAGTGTGTTTCCAGGTCAAATTTTAGGTGCTGGTTTTGACCTTTAAAGCCCTTAACGGTTTGGGCCCGGGATACCTGAGGGACCGCCTGCTCACAAGGGTTTCTCCCCACTTGAGATAATCTGAGGGGGGTCTGCTCGGTTGTCGTGCATGCGGGACAGGGCCTTCTCTGTTGCTGCCCCCAGGCTTTGGAATGCTCTCCATTGGCCATTGGCTCCTCGGACTCCGTCACAGTTTTTAGAAAGCTGCTTAAATCTTGGCTTTTTATCCAGGCCTTTACATGATTGTTTTATTGCTGCTTCTGTGTGTTTTTATCCATGTATAGTTTTATGTGTTTTTATATTACATATTTTAATATCAGATTTGTTTTTATATTTTTAGCTAAATACTTTTAACTCATTTTTATTATATGTGTTTTAACTTTT
This sequence comes from Hemicordylus capensis, assembly GCF_027244095.1. NCBI lineage: Eukaryota > Metazoa > Chordata > Lepidosauria > Squamata > Cordylidae > Hemicordylus > Hemicordylus capensis. The sequence continues at coordinate 262,566,288 of NC_069657.1, forward strand.
GTAAACCGCCTTGGGATTGTTTTTAATGAAAGGCAGTATATAAATCTAACAATAAATAAATAAGTCAATCAATCAATCAATAAATTTGTATGAACAATGATCAAAAATAACCCTTGAAGACAGATATAGTACTGGAATACGGAAGATTATAGATGCTACATCTTCCATTTAACTCACTACATATGTTGCTAAGAGATTTAAACATTTCCAAAATTACATATGTGGAAGTTATTAATTTAAACCTTTTTATGGTAGAAATTTTGTTCAGATTGTTCATATTAAAAAAAATTCTCCCTTAAGTGCTCTTGGTGGTCAGGTCTTGGGAAAATATGAACCTCTTGGGAGAGGGCATTTCAAAACACTGGGGCTGCTATAAAAAGGTCCTGCCTCTTGTGGAGGTCACATTGACCTCTGTTTGAAATGTCATTCAAAGCAGGGCCCCAGTTGCAGGTATTAAATGCAATGGAGACTTTCTATGGGATAATCTGGAAGAATTTTGGATATCTAGGGCTTTAAAGTTTAAATCAGCACTTTGAATACCATCTGGAAACCAAACGGCCGCTAGTTCAAATATTTCAAAATAGGTGCTAGACAAATATGCCAATGCAAAATGGTCAACAGGTGAGCAACAGCATGTGACATTAACTGGAGGGTGCTCCAGTGTTTTTAATACCTGTTTGGGATAGTGTGGATCCAAATGGAGCATTTTTCTGTCCCATCTGCGAGCAGTAAAAATGGGAGGCTTATTTGGCATTTATGAGAGAGGACAAATTTCCTCAAGTTTCCTGTCAGGGGAGCTTACCTCTAATTGTCAGCATAGGATATAGGGACATAGGAAGCTGCCACATACTGAGTCAGACCATAGGTCAATCTAGCTCAGTATTGTCTACCCAGACTGGCAGCAGCTTCTCCAAGGTTGCAGGCCGGAGTCTGTGAGAGAACTTGGAACCTAGACACTCTTCCCAGAGCGGCTCCATCCCCTAAGGGGAATATCTTACAGTGCTCACACATCAAATCTCCCATTCATGTGCAAACAGGGCGGGCCCTGCTTCGCTTGGGGGATGAGCCATGCTTGCTACCACAAGACCAGCAGTAGGTATCCTCTTCAAGTTTGTCCTCCCTTACAAAAACAAAAACAAAAAAACCCACCCCAAACTAGTTTACATTGGCAATAAGTGTCCTGGTGATGACATGTCCCCACCCCCACCAGAATTGCACCCCATGAATTTTATAAAAAGCACTAATGAAATTCTTCTGATCAGCCTTAGTTTGGGCTCAGTAAAGATGGATACATGTAGTTGTCTGGGATAATTTTCCCATGATGGTGGTGGGAGTGGGCCAGCCAATTCATTTGGTTGCAGGGCCATCCCTAGTGGGGAGCAGGTCTGGGGGCAAATCAGCATGTGCGGGGCCTCCTTAGCATTTCATATCATTACAGAATCATACTGACTGGTGACATACAATGTAAATAGTGTGAGTGAGGTTTTGGGACATGTCCAACCAGCTTGGACATATAGTGCATTTCTAAAGAAACAAAAATAAAAAGCACAACATATGCTTCACAGTTTTCACTCAGACCTTTGGGGATGCAAATCAACTTGAGCATAGCGCATTTATATATACTAGTGGGTCCGGGCACAGAGCATCTGTCCCTCTAGTTGGGCTCTGCCCGGGCCCACCACCGCCGCCCGCGGCTCCGGCCGGGCCCGTCACCGCCTCACCCGGCTTCCCCCGCCGCCTCCTCCAGCCGGGTCCGCCACCTCCTCCGGCTTCCCCCGGGCCTGCCGCTTTCTCCCGGCTGGGCCCGCTGCCTCCTCCCGGCCGGGCCCGCCTCCTCCTCTGGCTTCCCCCCGGGCTCCGGCTTCCCCTGGGCCCACCGCCTCCTCCCGGCCGGGCCTGCCGCCTCCTCCCGGCTTCCGCCGCCGCCTCCTCCCAGCCCGCCGCCGCCTCGCCCGGCTTCCCCCACCGCCTCCTCTCCTCTCCTCGCCTGGCCAGGCCCGGCGCCTCAGCTTGTCCTCGTCGCTGCCAGGCCAGGCCCACCAGTGGCCATGGCCGCCGCAGCCGTTCTCCTGGGTGTGCCGCCAGGACCAATCAGGCGCCCCCGCAGCCCAGCCAATCAGCGGCCTCCGCGGCCCGGCCAGTCCCACCGCCTCGCTTCCGCGGCCGGGCCCGGCCAGGCCAGGCTACCTCTCTCTCTCCTCCCGCCCCCCGTCTCCGGCGGGGCAGAGTGCGGCCGCCGCCGCCAGCGGGCCTGGCCAGCCCCAGAGTGCCGCCGCCGATGCCGCGGCCGGCCCCAGAGTGCCGCCATCAGGCCCGCCGCCTCGCCTCCGCGGCCGGGCCCGGCCCCGCCACCTCGCTGGGCCCCGCCACCTCGCTGGGCCCCGCCGCCTTGCCCCGCCTCGCTGGGCCCCCCGCCTCGCTGGGCCCTGCCGCCTTGCCCCGCCTCGCTGGGCCCCGCCGCCATTGCGCTGGGCCCGCCGCCTCGCCCCGCCTCACAGCCGGGGCCGCCGCCACCTTGCTGGGCCCACCGCCTCGCTGGGCTCCGCCGCCGCGGCCCTGGGCCCGCCGCCTTGCCTCCGCAGCCGCCCAGCAAGCGAATTCTCCTGGGTGTGCTGCCAGCCAATCAGGCGCCCCCTGCAGCCCAGCCAATCAGCTGGGCTGCCGGGACGCATTTCTCCTGGGCACACCCAGGAGAATTATATATATAGATGTGTGTGTGTGTATGTATAGACATGTGTATATATATATTTGTTTGTTCCAGAAGGTTTTGTAATTTTCTGCCATAAAACAAGCTACTTAGGATTTTTTTGATCTGGATTCTTTAATTAAAAATATATATTCAAAACCAACAATTTGTCCGATCCACTTCAGTTTACATATACCTATTCCTCCCACCTTGCCCTACATCTCTGCTCAATACCAAAGCCCTGTGCCAAGTCATTCCAGGTGATCTAAAGGCTGGGCAGAAAGGGGTGTGTGTGTTTTACCCTTTTTTATGAAGGCAAAGGGCAGATTCTTCCATATGGGGGTGGAATGATGGTCTAAGGTGGGGGGTGGAGTTCAGCCCCAGACATTTTTGCAATTTTCTGCCATGAAACACGCCACTTATAGGACTCTTTTGATGGGTTTTTAAATTAAAAAAAATATTTAAAACCAACAATTTGTCCAACCAACTTCAATTTAAATATACATATTCCTCCCATCCTGCCCTACATCTCTGCTCACTACCAAAGCCCTATGGCAAGCCAACCCCTTAATATTCAAGGGGGGAGATAACCACAAAAATGAAATCACTTAATACCTCCATTATTAAGGCAGGGCTGTGCTGGGCAGAGAGTCTGCAGAGAGCGGTGGTGGGCAAAGGCAGCCAGCGCTGGACACTGCCTGCCTACCTTCTTCTTTCCTGAGCATCAGGCTTCAGCAAAGCCTGCATGATGCCCTCTCTGGAAGCCCCACCCACTCGCCTAAAAGCTGAGAGGCAGGGAAAAGAGGACTGCTCTAGCAGGTTGCCTGGGAGCCCAAGCCTGCGCTGCACATCCAAATATTGGCTCTGACTGGGCTGTGCCCTAGGGAAAGATAAGTGACTGGGACTGGGGGAGAGAGGATGGCAGGCTGAACTGCAGTGTGCCCAGAGTGGGTCTGTGCCAGCTGGGGCCTTGCCCTAACTTAAGGAGGGCCCTGAGGGTTTGTGATTGTTGGAGATCCAGTTCCAGATGGCATCGACCAGTAACCCTAATACACCACTAGGGGCACCCAAACCCCTAATGACCACTAGGGGCATTGGGGGTAGAGATAGTCAAGGTCTCCTTCACTTTCCTGTTTATCTCTGCCTCTATGACCCCTCTATGGATAGAATAGGAACATAGGAAACTGCCATATACTGAGTCAGACCATTGGTCTATCTATCTAGCTCAGTATTGTCTGCACAGACTGGCAGCGGCTTCTCCAAGGTTGCAGGCAGGAATCTCTCTCAGCCCTATCTTGGAGAAGCCAGGGAGGGAACTTGGAACCTTCTGCTCTTCCCAGAGAGGCTCCATCCCCTGAGGGGAATATCTCACAATGCTCACACATCTAGTCTCCCATTCATATGCAACCAGGGCAGACCCTGCTTAGCTATGGGGACAAGTCATGCTTGCTACCACAAGACCAGCTCTACTCAGGAACTTCCTGGGCATGACTTCCTTCTTCTTCCCAGAATGCTTCTAGCTCTTTCTGACCACCATGTAGCCAGACGTTAGATATACAACTTTTCCTATCATCATGTGCTTCTGAATAAAGCAGATTAGTTTAACCTTGCATGGATCTTCATGCTTACCATTTACAAGATGTTGCCCCTGAGACCCTGTTAACTTCTGTTGTAATGGGAATGAGTTAGCTCCTGAAATACTCTGCTATATAAGTAATTACCCTCAACAGTGATGACATCACCCCCAAAGAGACCAGCAGGGGCTCTCCCTCAGTGCTGAACTTAGGCAGCAGCACCACTGAGCTAATTTGACAACTATCAGACTCAACAGGCACTGAGGCAAGCTGTAGTTCAGTCTTTTTGGTGACAAGAACATAGTCCCTCTCTTTGGGAAGTCAGGACGTCTATCAAGAAGCTAGAAGCCACTTGCAAGAGTGTGCAGATTGCTGCACTGCATTATTCAGGGTGAGGAAGTAGAGCATTTCAGATCATTCAGAAGGAAAGAAGCCAAGATGTCTTCCTGTCTTCAGTGTAATAGTTTTTATAATAAACTGAAATAATTTGGCTTGTGCATTTTATATTTCTCATTCAAATTCAACCTGAGAATTCTGTAAAGAATTGCAATTTGCTTAAAACTGTGGCAAAGAGACTGGTTTTTGATGTCTCCATATATTTGTGTTAGCTGATGACATGATTGTAATATTCATGGTGGTTCGCTGCTAGATCATCTCTGCCCACAGAAGGATTCCTGGATATGATATCTCAGAATGTACTTGTTGGCATGGTGCATATTATTTAAATAGCATTTTATGTGGTCCACTGTGGAATTGGAACAGAGTTGTGTTTGGCCAGTTATTCTGACTTGAATATCACTTTTGTGCTGACATTGCTACTGCCCAGTATCGTGGATTCCAGAAGCCTAATGCAAATGTCTCTAGCAGCTTGGCAGGCCACTGTTGCATGGTGGAATTGGAAGGAGATACAGCAGACATATCCAGGACACATGGGTATTTGTGAATACCACAATGTAAATTGGTGGCAAGGCTTTTGAAGTGCCATGTTTCCTTCTGGCACTGATGATGCCAATTATATGTTTCCTTTAGGTTGTCCTCTGGCGATTTCAGGCTCACAAAAGCCATTGGAATTATATTAGAGGCCTGCAGCTAGTGTTTTATCTGGTCAGTTCCAATGCATGTACACACCCCTTTTTTTAGGCAACCCAAGCATCAGACTTGGGAGAATCCCGGAGAGACCATATTATGCCTGTTTTGAAACAGCTGCACTGGCTGCCAATATGTTTCTGAGCAAAATACAAAGTGCTGGTTATTACCTTTAAAGCCCTGTACGACTTAGGTCCGGGTTACCTTAGAGAGCGCCTTCTTTGGTCTGATCCCCACTGCACGCTAAGATCATCTGAGGAGGTCCGGCTCCAGTTGCCACCAGCTCGTCTGGTGGTGACCCAGAGGCGGGCCTTCTCTGTAGCCGCTTCTGGACTGTGGAATGCACTCCCTGCAGACATCCGTAATTTGAATTCTTTATTGGAATTTAGGAGAGCCCTAAAGACCTACCTGTTCGGCCTGGCCTTCCAGTGCTCTTAAATTGTTTTAAAGGGTTTTTAATGTTTGTGAACCGCCCTGAGCTATTTTGTAAGGGCGGTCTAAAAATTGAACAAACAAACAAATAAATCTCCTATTTCTCCCCCACCTAACTCTGATGCATTCTCTCTCCCATCTCTCTTGTGCACATGCTGCAAGAGCTGAATTTATTTATTTATTTATTTATTTGACATATTTGTATACCACCCAAAACACAAGCCTCTGGGCGGTTTACAACAAAACAATAAACACAAATTAAAGAGTTAAAACATTACAACCATTTAAAATTTAAAATGTTAAAACTATTAAAAACATTAAACTATTAAAAGAGTATCTAATGAAGAGCTTGGGTGAACAATGTGTCTTGACTGCCTTTTTAAAAGTTGTAAGAGATGGGGAGGCTCTTATTTCAACAGGGGGTGCATTCCAAAGCCTCGGGGCAGCAATGGGGGGACAAAGGCCTATCCTCAAGTAGCCTCCAGACAAGCCATTGGCAACTGCAGACGAACCTCTCCTGATGATCTCAGGAGGGGTGGTGGGGCTCATAGTGAAGAAGACGTTCTCTTAAATACCTAGGGCCTAAGTTGTTTAGGGCTGTATGGGTTATAACCAGCACTTTGTATTTTGCCAGGAAACTCATCGCTAGGCAGTGTAGATCTTTTAAGATCGGAGTGATATGGTCTCTTCTAGATGACCCACAGACCAACCTGGCTGCCACATTCTGTACCAACTGCAGTTTCTGGACCACTTACAAAGGCAGCTCCACACAGAGTGCATTGCAGTAGTCAAGTCTGGAGGTGACCAGCAGATGTACTACTGTTCTGCAGACATTTATCTCAAGAAACGGACGCAGCTGGCGTATCAGCCAAAGCTGATAAAAAGTACTTCTGGCAACTGCCTCAACCTGGGACACCAGGGAGAGGTTTGTTTCCAGAAGCAGTCCCAGACTGCGTACCTGTGCCTTCTGGGGAAGTGTGTCCCCATATATACACACATGAGTAATGTATACAGAGGAGTAATTCCCCTAGAACAGTTACTGTTCATAGGATTCCCATCATGCTGTCTGTTTTTGCTGCCACTGGCACTTTGTTGGGGAGGAAAAGGGAGAAGACACTACTGCATCCTCAGCATCCGTCAATCCATCTGCTCTTCAGTGGTTGCAGCTGCTTTCAAAACAGCTGCTGGTGAAGGAAATGATGAGGAGACTCTTTGTCAAGATTGCCACCATGATTGAAATCCGGAAGGGATGGAACAGGGTGTAACCATAGTTTCTACTCATTTTGTGTTCCTAAAAAGAGTATGAAGCAATAGCAAAGGTCAATAAGTAAGTCTGGGTATGGATCCTATGCACTGCTACATGGGAGTAAACCTTATTGACACAACATAATATGAGATGGAACCAGGTCTCTGGCTCTTGTAAGTATCCATAAAATTGTCACAACATTCTCTGTCCTATTAAACAACTCTGTGTGTTAACTTCTGTGGATGCTTTCGAGAGCTAGAGATCTGGTTTCATCTTCCTCTGCAATGATAAAACATTGCTGGTAGGCAATAATTCAGGCATTTGAGGCTTCTTTAGTGACCACAGATATGTTCCATTGCATAGTTCAATGTATTATCTTGCACTGGTTTCCATTCCCTTCATGTCTTCCTCTTATCGTACACTGTAATGTTTCTTTTATGCTGATTCTGTTTCTTATCAAAGGAGATCGGAAGTCCTTTTAGAGAACTATCTCTATTTAACAACTTGGTTTTAACTCACCATATTGTTGACCTCATCTTACATGCAGTTCTGAAACATTAAGTGAAAAAGTTCCAAGCCGTATTTGCTTAGAACTTGTGATCCACTCCCATCCCAAGCAAAAATTCCATGGAATTCTGTGGGATTTTTGCCGAAGGCTTTTATGTATGGTAGTGTAGTGGCTAAAAGACAGATTTGAAAGAAAGTCCCTGGTTTGAAGAGAAGCTTTTTCTTGAACCCAGCCCAGAGATTTTGCTGCTTGCCCTCAAGTGTTTCCTTCTTGTTTAGATTATCCTCTGCTCGGTGGCTTCCTCATCTTGCACTTCTAGCAGCTGCTGCCCTTTTCATTTTGCCTTGCATTTCCATGCTAGCATTTTTATCTGGAGTACTATCCTTTGTTTACTCAATTTTTATGGAGAACCCAGATGTTGTCAGGTCATTGCAGTCCAGTATCTTCTGCGTATTCTTCCTGTCTGTTTTCCCCAGACCCGTATTCATGGTGTGTGTGTGTGAGAGAGAGAGGGAGGGGGAGCGGGGAGAGAGAGAGAGAGAATAAAACTTAAGCTTTGAGACCCTTGTGCCTTTAATTAAACACTTCCTGTTTGGTCCCCTTATTGCATCCTGTTGGTTGCTGATGGGAAATTAATGATGCATAGGTTTTTAATTGTTCCTATTCAAGGATATTGCCTAATGTCATTTTCTGTTTGTGGGGGTGGGAGGCTGGCTATAACTACTGATTTCCACTAATTTTTAAATTATCTTTAGAAGGGGGGAAGTTTATATCACAAAATCTGTATGTTTGTGTTAGTGTGTACCCTTCTGACTTTTGCATGTACAGTCCAATAAACCAAATTCACAGCCCATGAGAGAGGGTTCTAGGCAAGAGTTAGCATATTAAAGATGAAGAAGGTAGGCTCAATTAGTTCTACATAGAACTTACTTGTTTTTTCTTGCTTTTTCTTGGGCTTTTACCAAAATAGCTGAACACTGTTTATACCAGAAAAGGCCCAAGAAAGGGAGAAGTATTGAGTCTCTTGTAGATATAGGTTTGTAGACAGAAACTCTGCGCAGATGATATTTACATGTACAATTGTATGTGTGGTAGAAAAGGTCAGAATTGCACTTGCTGGCCCTGCTCCTTCGTTGCACTGACCTTGACCCACTGGAGGTTACATCTGCATAAGAGTCTATGCACGATCTGTACAAGAGATGTGCATGGATCGTATTTTGCAATTTGATTTCAGATCGAATCAAACTGCAAAATACACAAATAGATTCATCAAAGCAGTGGCCATTGCCAGCTTTTTTGATGAATCAACTCAAATTGATTTGAGTGATTCAGCCATAGGGAACAATGGGGAACTCAAATCACCCCATATTTCCCCATGGGTAGCTCATAGGGACACCAAAGTGGATTGGGTGGTAGGGCATGATGGGTGCTACCTACCATCCAGCCCTGAAAAGAAATGGGCAAGTGGGCAATTTTAAAGAAGTTTAACCTTTCAGGGGAAGAGAACCCATAGTATCCGGCTGCCCAGACAGCCATCCCTCCACCTAGCAATCCATGCTGCCGACAGCTCAGTTGCCATGTGTGCAGTGTCCAGCACCTGCACATGCAGTGCAGCTAACCGGGGCTTTGTTGCATGGGAGGGACTGGCCATGTAGCAGCAGATGTCCCCTCTCTTTCCTGCCCCACCAGTACATTGTGAGGGACAGGAAAGCAGTGTGCCTTCCACTGGGACTGTCCCACAGATCTGCAGTGAAGTGCACACTAGTGTCAGGCACAGCTGCATGCATCAGCCCTGACATGGACTCCCTGCATGCCCAGTACAAGGAAAGCACCACCTGCTTATTGAAGGTGGTGCTTGAGGGGAAGTTGTAGTTGGGGGCAAGCAGTTGGAGCAGCTGCCAGAAGCTGGCATTCTCCATAACCTGGAATGGCTGTTCATCCAAAGCGATCATGTTCCCAGTGCCTGGGTGATGAGATGTGGCTCTGGGTGACCAGACCATTTGCCCACTGACTGCACCCAGTGTGCAGGCAACTTCCCCTGCTTGGGAGCAGGAGCAGCTGCCTTGCTGCTACTCGAGGACACACCATGCCTACTGCTGCCAGCAGGAACATGGACCCCGAGTGATGCCATCACAGGTGCTGCAGCATCCCCATCTTCATAAGATGCGTGGGGTCCTTAACCCTCCTGACCTGTGCCCCACAGTGGATTCAGGCAGCATGGTGTGGGTCATCAGGGTGGAGCTCACAGTGATCCACATCATGCTGCTCTCAATCTGGGATTGTTTTGGTAGTGGTGGTCCTGGGGCTGCGGGTTCATTCTGTGGGCCACCACCACCACTGCCCTCAATTCAGGGCTGAGAAGGCCCAGGAAGCAGAAATAGTTACTGCCCCTCCTCAGCCTGGTGAGTCACACTGGAAATGTGAATTGAGGAGGAGGATGGAGAGAGCGATCTGGTTGGGCTAGAAACTGACAACACCTCATCCTCTGCTGCCACAGGCAGAGATTCTTACCCGATAGAGGAGGACCCCCTCTCTCAATTCTGTCTCAGCTGCCAAGGCAGCTGCACTGCAGGACCAGGCTCCTCCAGAAAGGAGAGCCTGCGCACAACATCAGTGGGGTCAACTGGGGGAGTAGGCCACCATGACCAGCAGCATCACCCTCCCTCTGCTTGCTGCTGTGTACCTGGCTCTGCTTTGCACCCTCCAAGACATCTTGGGTGTTTTTTTAATTTAAATAATTGAAGTCTTAATTCTGATGGCGGGGGAAGAAGAAGCGCCTTTAAGGTGGTGTGGGCCCTGGTGAGGTCTATTTATGCTCTGTGTGACACACACAGTACTATGTATAGCACTGTGGTGCACAAACAGAATCTAGAAAAATCAAATCCCCTCAGTAAAGAAGCAGGCTTTCTGGGGGTTGGAGGGGAATGAGCAACAATGGGGGCAAGTTGAAGGGAAGGCAAAGGGCAGGGGGTTACTGTGGTCTCTCTAACCCAAACCCACTCCTCCTGTCCTTCAGACCTAACCCCTCCCTTCTCCAAACTGGAATCCATATAAGAACTCTGTTCTATAACCTGGCCAAGGTATGTGTGTGTGTGTGTGGGGGGATCTCACCTTCTGGTGTCTTCTGCTGGAGTCTGCCAGGTATTGCTCTCAGAGGCACTTCTGGCCCAAGCAGGTCAGTCAGGCACACACACCCATTCACCTACCAAAACAATCAAAACAAAACAAAAGGGGGGGAAAGGGAAACAGAGAGAGCCTGGCAGGCTAGGCACCAGAAAGAACACACCAGCCTTCAAAAACAAAAAACGAATCCACACAGGCAGCAGCAGCAGCAAAGATGCAGCTTGGGACTGCAAAAGAAAAGGGGGGGAAAACTGCTCTGCACCCCAGTTATTAAAGCCACTGGGGGCTGGCTACAAGCAAGAATAAGAAATCAAAATACAAAAAATTTCCAAGAAGCCCTTCGTTAAAGCCACTGGGGGATGCTGGTACAATTTTAAAAACATTAGAAAAGGGAAAGGAAAGCCGTTGTTGGCACTGCAAATTAAAGGAGAGAGAGAAATAAACCCAGCTGGCACTCTCTGAGGCTCTACGCATGACCAATGTGTAGAGCCTCATGGGGTTCAGCGAGGAGAGCGGGCTCTCACCGGACATGAGCAGTTGCTTGTTGCTGGGCAGCTGGATTGGCTGCCCAGATGAGCAGCGGCTTCGGTCGGGCGCTCCTGCACCCAGCCTCAGCACACTAGGAAGCTCTGGGGAACGGGGAGTGCTGCCACACTGGGCCTGAGCCCCCAGAGCCCCAGGAAGGCACCGCGCGAGTGTGCCGCATCTTTCTGGGGTCCTCTCTCCCCCCCCCTGAGTCTGGCAGCCGCGGCTGACACACGATTGCAAGAACAAGGCTAACCTCATTTAAGGGGAGGGGTTGTTAGGCAGGCTAGCCACTGTGGAACTCTCTCTCCACTCACAGGGCCAGGCAGGCAGGCCCAGACACACACCAGCAATCTCTGCTCTCATTGCTGCTGCTGCTGCTGCTGCTGCTGCTCCTCTCTCTCTCTGATCCTTCTCACCTGAGGCACAAATGGCTCTCTGTTTCTCTGCCTCCAAGCAGCCCCTTAAATAGATCTTGAAAATCCTCCCTTTTGTCTCCCAGCTCCCTCCCTCCAGACAGTGAGGGCACAGTTGCCTGTGACAGCACTTGATTTGAATGATAATAAGCCAACCACGAAGCAAGGAGTGCTCAAGCCAGTCAGAAGCCAGTGCCAGTAAACCAATCAGGAAGGGAAAAACAGCCTTCCCAAATGGTGATTGCCATGGCACTTGCCACCAGAACTAGCCAGAAGTATCTGACGCGCCTGTGCATGCCGGGCGCGGGCGACTTCTGGCTAGTTCTGGTAAGGGGGGCAAATGGAACAGCAGGGAAGTATGCTGCCACCCCAATGGACTTTCTAAAAATGGAGCGCCGGCGAGGGAAGAGCAGCAGGAAGAGTACGTGCACACACACACACACACACACACACACACACACCTTCGAGCCTCTCTTGCCCAGTTCTGTGCACATCCCTACAAACAAGTAGGGCCTGAGTGGATAGAAGCAGTAACACATGGGGATTCCAAATGGCAATGGGGCAGGCTCAGTGGGTCCAACTCTGACATGTCTGTATGAACAGCTGTATGTATCTTCACAGGACTATGTACAGAAATGACTTCCACCTTTGTATATGAGAGATTTGTGGGGGTATTTCTGGCAATCTAGTGAGAGAACTTAAAAAAAAAAAGAAAGAAACCATGGAGTGACTGACATTCTGCCATAACTGTAATTGGCTGTTAGTCATTGTGAATGTTCCCTACTTTCTCCCAGAGCCGCTGCTGCAGTCTGCATGCTGCCTTGTTTGTGGTCCTTTCTCTGTCATTGTGCCGCCTCTCCATTTCTGTTACCTCCTTGTCTTGTTAAGTGAGAGACTCCCAGAGGTTTCCCATTTAACAGCAGTTGGTCTTAATACTGCAACATGGCCCTGCAGCATTGATCTTCTCTAGCTCAGCTCATCTACCTTACATTGGCAGCATTTATACATGCCATTTCCCACAAGTGTCTTCCTGTTCCAGTACTGTACACCTGTTCAACATCTATGTGGACTTTGTCTTCTGTTTTTCTTAAGAGGTGAACTGAAGGCGGGCAGGCAAACTCAGTGAGGGTGGTAAAATAAGAAAGAAAAAGTTGCAAGCATTACTGAAACATAAGCCATCCTTTGGTATAAGTATTATGTGTTGAAAAGTCAGTTGAATGGGACCGGTGTAAACTCTTGGAACCTTAACAGGGTATGGTGGATGCATTAATATAATTCTTCAGTAAATTCCTTGCAATTATTTATTACTCTGCACAGGATCAGTGATCATTTATTTTAATGATGCAAATCGGCAAGTTTCCTGTGCCCCTACTTTGGTTTGTGCGACAGGAGTAGGGTTTGCTTGTTCCTGGATGAGGCTGTATTCCATCTGTTAGATATTTTAGCTCCAAGCTTCTTCCTGACTATTTAAACCGCATCTTCTTATCCATGTGCATTTGTCGTTGAGATGTGTCATGCAGCAGGTCGCTTTCCTTCAGTCAAATTATGCTCATGTGTTGATCAGAGGAAGTTTGCCCCAAAAAATCAAGAGAAGAAAATGTGGTTGTACCACAAAAGATTTGAGGCAGAAGATCAAAAATAGAGATGCTGGAGCATGGGAAACCAAAATAGCCAGACCATCTGGGGAGAGGCTGCTGGGCAAATGGAACTGAAAGCTTCTGTGACCACGATCATGGAAGTCTTTCCATTATCTTGCATACACTTTTAAAAAAAAAAACCAACACACAAAAACAGGTCCTGACTTGCTGTGCAGTAATTATTTTGTTACTCCATTTTATCACAAAAATAAGGATATAGCCTCTTCTCATTAGCAGCTATGAGTTTATTTAATCATGAACTAAAGGTCAGTTAGTACAGCCATCAGTGATTCAGAATATCAGCCAATGCAGCCTAGAAAGCTTAAGGCACATGCAGTGCTACAGGGTAGCCCGTGCCCGCTTGGCTTGGCCTAAGGTGCAAGTGCCCACCTCTGTCTATGACAGGGCTGCACAACTTCAATGCCCCAACTGTTGTTGTACTACAACTCCCATCATCCCTGACTGAGCTAGTGTGGTGTAGTGGTTAGAGTGTTGGACTAGGACTGGGGAGACTCGAGTTCAAATCCTGTTCAGCCATGAAACTCACTGGGGGACTTGAGGCCAGTTGCTTACCTCTTATCCTAACCTACCTCACAGGGTTGTTGTGAGGGTAAACATAACCATGTACACCGCTCCGGAATCCTTGGAGATAGAGTGGGAATATAAAAGTACTAAATAAATAATTTTGACCACTGTGGCTGGAGATGCTGGGAGTTGTAGTCCAACAATAGCTGGAGGGCCGAAGATGTGCAGTCCTGGTCTATGACACGGCTGCTAGGATTTGAAAACATAAACTGTAGTTTATGATTTCAACCACATATGTAAAGGGCCGTACTGGAGAGCAAGATGCCAAACACAAAAATAAATTATCTCATTGTGCTAGCTATATTGTTATGAGTTTTTCAGGCTCAGCTGCATAAATAACATTTTTGGTCAACTATTTTTTTAACCATGCCTCAATCACATGTAAAAACACACCATCATATAAGTACGACCCAATCTAAATATTAAGCTGGTTTGGCCGGGTGGTGGTGGTGGGGAAGCATTAATTGGTGTGGTGTCCTACACTGCCAGTTTCCCAAGTAAATAGTTGGACATTGGGCTGGCATGTTAATGCTGCACATCTAGAGCCTGGAGTCCCAATGCAAGTGGAAAACTGGAACACAACGGCGCAAGCCATATGGAAAAGCAGTATGTGCTTTTCATGCAAACAGCTTCACATTTTAACTGTGGTCTCGTGCTTGAAATACTGCGGCATCAGATTTGAAAATGTCATGACTTTAAGAGTCCAGTCTCACATTTTGCCACACAGTGGCAGCAAAGCATACGATCGGGCACAGAGGTCCCGTTTATAGAGCAATGGGCTATGTTGGTTGTTAAATTTGTATTCCACCTTTTGCCAACTAGTCCCAAAGTGGCTAATAGTACAGATTAAAATACAATCATAAACATAAGACACAACACACATTGCCAATACAACAGACAAGACATCATTGCATAGCCATAGGTCTGGCAGCACCTATGCGTTTTGAAAACCTGAGAGGCATGGAACAATCCAAACCAGTGTCGCCTCTATTCTTTTTTTATCTCTGTGTAGAATGAGTTTTGTTCTGGGTGTCAGGATCAAGGCAGTGTGTGTGCAAGTGCATTCAGAGTGGGGACCTTCTGGTTCAACCTGAGCAGGATCTAAAATTAACTGAGTGGGCTTCAAAAAACTTATGTGCTCGCAGACATGCATATACCTTAGCGGGAACACTGGTCCAAACCTCCTATAGGAGAGAGTTCCAGAGTCTGAAGGCTACCACTGCAGAGGCATTGTCTTGCGTACATGTACCACTAGCACTTTAACAAGTGATGGCATGTGAAGCAGAGCCTCCATTCCTAGGATCTGAATGGGCAGGTAGAAATGGGTTGCTTCCTCCAACCCCCTTGCTCTTCCTTTGGGAACCAGCCGCCAAATTTCACTCCAGCTAGCAAGGGATTTGTTGGAGAAGAAATCAGCTTTTCAATATACTATATCATACATTATATATATTATAATATATGTATATCAGACACTTCCATTTCATATATTGGGCACTTGATTAATAAGAATGTGCATTTGAATAATCTCTCGTTGTACAGATTTGGATGTCCTTGGTGAAGGTTTTGTGTTGGATACAAAGAACTCTTAGCACATTGAAGAACAATTGGTTTTACTAGGCTGGATTCTACATGTAAAGACTTGATGGGATCCAACTGGACCACTAGTCCATATGGTCCATTAATACCCCCAGTGACTCTCCACAGTGACATAGACAGTGACTTTCCATAGTTCCAAGCAGAGATCTTTCCCAGCCCTGCTTTCTGATATACTTTTAATTGGAGATGCCAGGATTGTACTTGGGACCTTTGGCACTGAGCTATGGCCCTTCTGAATTCTCAAATTTAGGTGCTGGTTGCTTTTCAACTGTACATGTGCAAAAGTTGAAGCTGGAAATGAAATGCCTTCTCCTTTTTATTGCCGGTCTTGTAGTAAAACTGTTCTTGAACTCATAAGGATTTGATGGGTCCATTTTGCCTGACTTCATACTTGCTGCAGTGTTGGGATAACTATGCTAACTTGGCAAAGAGGCACCTCTTAACATGGTGATTCTCTTTATTTAGTGGCGGGGGAGTAAATGGCCCTATTCACCCCCAGCACAGTACCTCCAGTGACTGTTGCTGGTGTGTATCTCATGTTTCTTTTTAGATTGTGAGCCCTTTGGGGACAGGGATCCATTTTATTTATTTATTATTTCTCTGTGTAAACCTCCCTGAGCCATTTTTGGAAGGGCGGTATAGAAATCGAATTATTATTAATAATAATAATAATAATAATAATAATAATACACTGCTAAATCACTGCTAAACACTGTCCGTATATTCAGTAGCGATATAGCAATGGAGTTTGGACTAGACAAGTGTGCTGCATTAATAATGAACAGAGGGAAAATAACAAAAACAGAAAGAATAGAAATGCCCAATGGAAGCAACATCAAGAACCTGGAAGAGAAAGAACCTTACAAATACTTGGGCATTCTCCAGGCTGATAACATCGCACACACTGAAGTTAAAAGAAAAATTGGAAGTGAATACATCAGGAGAGTCAGAAAAATCCTCAAGTCCAAACTCAATGGCGGGAACACCATACAAGCCATAAACACCTGGGCTATACCTGTTATTAGATACACTGCAGGAATAATAGACTGGACCCAGGCAGAGCTAGAGACGCTAGATCGTAAGACCAGGAAAATCATGACCATCAATCATGCTCTGCACCTCCGCAGTGATGTAGTTAGGCTATACCTCCCTCGCAGCTCCGGTGGAAGAGGAATGCTGCAAGTCCATCAAACAGTAGAGGAGGAGAAAAGAGGCCTTGAAGAATATATAAAGGACAGTGAAGAAGATGCACTTCAAATGGTCAAGAACACGAAACTATTCAACACCAATGAAACAAAACAGGCCTACAAGAAAGAACAAGTCAAGAACCGAGCAGGAAAATGGAGAAATAAGCCCCTGCATGGTCAATTTTTACACAATATAAGTGGAAAATCAGACATCACCAAGACCTGGCAATGGCTTAAGAATGGCAACTTGAAGAAAGAAACAGAGGGTTTAATACTGGCTGCACAAGAACAGGCACTAAGAACAAATGCAATAAGAGCAAAAGTCGAAAAATCAACCACAAACAGCAAGTGCCGCCTTTGTAAAGAAGCAGATGAAACAGTGGACCACCTGATCAGCTGTTGTAAGAAGATCGCACAGACCAACTACAAACAAAGGCATGACAAGGTAGCAGGGATGATACACTGGAACATCTGCAAAAAATACAAGCTACCTGTAGCCAAGAATTGGTGGGACCATCAAATTGAAAAAGTTGAAGAAAATGAAGAGGTAAAAATATTATGGGACTTCCGACTACAAACAGACAAACATCTGCCACACAATACACCAGATATCACTGTAGTCGAGAAGAAAGAAAAACAAGTCAAAATAATCGACATAGCAATACCAGGGGATAGCAGAATAGAAGAAAAAGAAATATTAAAAAATCACAAAATAGAAAGATCTACAAATTGCAATTGAAAGGCTGTGGCAGAAGAAGACCAAAATAATCCCAGTGGTAATTGGCGCCCTGGGTGCAGTTCCAAAAGACCTTGAAGAGCACCTCAACACCATAGGGGCCACAGAAATCACCATCAGCCAATTACAAAAAGCAACTTTACTGGGAACAGCCTATATTCTGCGACGATATCTATAACCATTGACAATAAAATTCTGGCATCCCAGGTCCTTGGGAAGGACTCTATGTCTGTATAAAACAAACCAGTCAATAACACCTGTCTGACTGTGTAAACAAGTAATAATACAGAAAAACAAACTGAACAGAAGGCAAGGGGGTGGGGAGATCTCAAATTAGAATGTGTGACTCTAGTTATGCTTGTACTATGTTGGCCACCTTTGAAATCTGAAAAGCTTTGGAGGCAATGGAATAAATGTCAGCATGTCCTCTTGGCAGGTCCTTTTTTCCAGGTTTGATTTTTTAAAAAAATATTACTTGGCAAAGGATATACACATGCAGGGACAACATCAATCATAATAATGAAGAATGTCACCCCCCCCTCTCTCTTCTAAAGAGAGAAGAAAGCCAGCTGCCCTCTTGAAGTATATATGTCATCCTCAGAGTCTGAATGCATGAAGGTAATTGAAGTCTATTTTATCCGAACTGCCGTCACTATTTCTTGCAGCAAATATTATTTAAAGGAGTTGGCGTGATATTTAAATTTGGGGATTAGACAACAGTGATATTCAGAGGTACAAAATTTAAAGCACATTACCTAATATAGAGGTGAATAGCAAGGTTTCCTCACTGGGCTTTGCTAAGTGTATAATTTAGGGGGAGAGTGATAAAAGTGAAATTTTCCTGCTAATGAAGCATGACTGCACTGAAGGAAATGGAAAATAAACAATTAGGTATTAATGTTGGGCTACAGGCTGTTACTTTTTCATCAGGCTCTCAGCCAGCTTAGTAAAATGAAGCTCTTTCCTTAAGGGGTAGAAAGTAGTACTCCTTTCAACTTGTGTTGTCTTACTAAAAGTCCTCTAAAACATGAGGATTTGGGAGAACTGGTGGCTACTGTTGAGCATTCAAGTATGAACTCCAAAAAGAGGGTAGTCTGTGTGGCTGTTTGGAGGGGGTGAGTAGCTTATATTGGGTCAGTCCCAGATAAATCCTCTTGTACTGTTGGTTTTCACCTAAAAGGATTTGTTAGTCATAACAGCAAGAGATTGTCTAGAACATGTGTGTCGCAACAAGTGGCTAATATTAAATGCTAATTGACAAAATAACTGAAAACAAGGAGGCTGTCCTTACAATCAGCTGAAACCGGGCTAAGGAAGCCAAGCCCCGTCTTGGCTGATCGTAAGATCCGCTGGGATCGTGCCCGATCCCGGCAGCGCTTCAGTGGCAAACCTGCCAAAGAGGCCAGCCTCTTAAATGGGGTTAAAGGAGTGAGTGTTCCTTTACTCCCATTTTTCCATCGTCTGCCAGCTCTGGCTGATTGCAGCCGGGGCTGGGAGCCTGTGGGGCTCCTGCCTGTCACTGGAGGGGATACCCAGATTGCACTACACACTTGTGTGGTGCATCATGGAATTTCCAGAAGTTGGGATGATGTGTCCTGGCCCCCGACCCTCTGCACTGCTTGGGGCAGTGGAGGATCATCTGGGTGTGCGATCTGTGCACTCAGCTCCTTCAGTGGCTCGTCTGTGGGAAAGGTAAGGTTAGTGAACCTTCCTCCCCACTCACCCGCCAAGCCCTTCTCATGGATCGTGAGAAAGGGCTCATGGGTTATGATACTGACAGTAGTTTGATTAAATGTGTGTGTTTTGGTGTGACTGGGATCACCAAGAGAGTGATGTAAGAACCACCTGCCTTTTGGCCTTGGACGAATTACAAGTTCCTTGACATAGATGCCTATTATTTGCTCGTTTTTGTTTGTTACATTTTTTAACCACCCAGTCTAAACGAATAGCCCTGGGTGTTTTACATTCACATGGCAGAAGGGAAAAGTTCTATAAATCTCATGTGAAGCACAATGGAAATGTACACCCATTCTAGTTATCCACCTTAAAAAAGAAAAGAAAATCATAAATCAATGGAAATATACAGTCATTCTAGTTATCCACCTTTAAAAATAAAAACAAAAACAGTTGCAATGTGCAGTCAGTTAAGTTGTGATTATTGGTCTTGGATAGGACCGAAATGAGATTTCTCTCATAGCCAGACTTAAGCTTCAACTTTTCCTAATGGGAATAAGCATCAGCCTGCCTTATGTGTCATGCGTTAATACATATGTGAATGTTGCACACATTTTGTTAGCAAGAAACTAGGAAACGTGCCAAGAAACCTGTGTACTTCTCCTCTTGTCACTATTCTCTCTTTACTCCATTCAGACAATTGAGTTAAATCACCATTTAGACAACTTCATTGGTTAAGCTTGCCAAGGAACAGTAAAAGAAGGAGTGGCCTGGTTGAGAAGTGCACCTCACACACCGATGAAAAGCAGTTCTCTCATCATTTTCTTTGTGAGAGAGTTTATTCAGTATATTAAGGATTGTCTGCAAAATAGCATGTTGGGTTTTCTAATTGGCAGACCTGTTGAGAAAGCACTTAAGTATACACTGTGACTTTCTCTGAATGCCCAAGTGGGTAACATCTCCCATGTTACTGACACATTCTGGCAGCACTGTCTATAATGTGGTTAGAAGAAGGGATTCGCTCTTTCATTGTGCACCAATCTCCAGGGTGCCACTGTCACCAATTGGTCATATATTTTAATCAAACAAATGAAGAAGCCTATTAATTTGAAATACATTAGTATTTCAAGCTTTCTGTATGAAATACTAGGGATCTATATGCTGAATCTGTACATTCAATTGACTTGTAGATCGCAATTGTTTTCATCTTATTCTTGAGTATCTGCAGTATCACTTCTTAACAGAAGCTTTAGCAGTTGCCTTCACAGGGCAACATTAGCATTATAGAAATTCTATGGTGGAAAATAATGGGCATCAGTTTCCCATAATGCTTATGAAATGCCCAGAGTTTTCAACAATGAATAAGGAGAAGTGCATTAGTAATCACCCTGAAATCTAATTAATGTGAACAATATTTCCTTCTCTTACAGTTTTAAAAACCATTTAACAGCCAATTAACAATTACAACCAGAGTGGCCACTACAGATGAGCGGGGGGGGGCATAAAAATTGTTGATTTACCCTTCCTGCCCCATCCAAGCTCCCTTGTGCTCACCCTGCCTTGAGTTGCATGGGCTGCAACGGTGTGACTGAAGCTCACGGGCCCTTTTGGACAAAGCGTGAAACCGTCATGGGTTGACGGACCTAAGGTTAATTCTTGAACCTGGGAATCATCCCGCAGACCATCTTCCAATCTGGGTCGGGCAACCTAGGTTTTGGTTTCAGGGCAGAGGAGCCCCTCCCTCTTCCTGGTCTGCCGAGGCTGCATCCCAGCAAGCTCCATAGCATCCGCATTGCCAGACTGTGGCAAGGCATCAGTGTGTCAGCAGGGCAGCAGCCATTGGCCACAATCTTCAAGGGGGCATGCCCAGCGTGATCGTGCCTCTTCAGCATGGACTGCCAACCTTTGGCAAGGAAAGGGCATTAAAACCCTTTAAAATGGTATTTAAACCCTTTCCTTCACACCACTTGTGCTGCCACCCTCACAAGAGCCCCACAACCAAACAGTCTTGCATAAGCACAATTACTGGTAATGGGGGGATGGAGAGGGGCACTATTTTTCTGTTAGTCCGAGAAGGGATCATGATGACTTCTTGGGGGGAATATGTATATGAGGATGGGCAAAGAATCCTGGGGTCTGGTCCACTGTGACAAAGGATGCTCTTGTGATGGCAGACCTGGTCAAAGTAGTCCAGGAACCTGCAACACACTCCTGCCCCCATGTAGACTTGCCAGCCAGAGATTAGCCCTCTCATGAGAGAGCCAGTCCACAAGGAAGGACCAGAGGCTCCATGAGTTTCGGGTCTCGATCAGACTGCACTGTCAGGAGTTAGGCTATCCAACTTTAGGGGGCCCTGCTGATGTGGCCCCCTGTTTAAAAACAGAACTCATACTCCTTGCCTTCCTCTCCTCACTCAACCCCTGTAGATTCCCAAGGACTCTGGGCTGTTCCATGTGTCTAACTGTTTCCCTGTGGGCTCAGTCTGGGAAGATTGAGGATGGCTCCTAGTACATATTTTAAATTCCTAGACTGGAAACAGCATTGCTGCGTATGCAGATCAGCTGCCATGGGGAATCGCGGATGAGGGGAGGCCCTATTTTCAGTTATCCCTGGCAAACCGGGTGACCATACTGGGTGTCATAAATCTGTTGGCTCGGCTGACCCGACAAGATTTACAATCCCTTCAGCTCTCCTTCTGTGAGTTAAATAGAAAGTCTGGAGATAAGAGTAGCAGCTTAGCTGCACGAACAAAAGCAAAAAATGATTCACAAAGAAAAAGTAGTATAAACAAAAATAAAGTCCCTTGAACTAAACTAGGTACCCCCCTCTATGATAACCGAATATAACGGAGCAAGGAATGAACAGAACAAGGACAGGCTGAAACAAGAAAGGCTGAATAATTCTAAGTATGAAGAACACTGTCTGTGGTAGGCAACATTGCTGACAGTAACTGTCCCAGGAACAGTGTCTGCTTAATATAGGGCTCAAGATAACCAGCAGCCAATCAGGTTTTCCTGACTCAGCATTTCTATTTCCTCTCCTGTGAGATCTTGTACCTGCGTGTCTCCCACTGAGCCTTTCTCTTGAGACGCCTTCTTAACACAGGTGAAATTCCAGCTTCCTCCTGATCAGTCTCCTCAGCCCTCATCTCTGCCAGCTGTTCAGATTCCCCTGTCTGCTGCCGTTGCACCCCAGCTTCAGCATCTGTTCTCACAGCCAAGTCCTCCTGCTGTGCTTCTGAGCCTGTTCTCCCAACCGAGTCTTCCCGCTCCTCCTCTGACTCTTCTGACTCAGAGGTCTGAGCCATGACACCAGGCAAAAAACAACATGCCTATGTTCCAAGGAACAACCAGATGCCAGAGTGGACGCTTTCACTCTTGCTGTCCAACAGTCACTGCAACTTGGAAAGGTGTTGGTGTGATACCCTTTCCCAGGCCTTGTGTGGATATAGCAATGGGGTGGGGGGAGGGGCGGCTACAGCCCTCCGGCCTGCATGCATGTCTCTGTGGCTTGCCACTCTCATGAGAGAGTGGTCACTGGGAGAAGGGGCATCATCATACATTATTATTGATTCAGCCCATGAAACACCATCTTGTTGTACCCCAAGATGGTTCTTCTCATGAGTAATGCCAGACACTACATGCTTTCACCCAAGGGGAAGGGGCTGGGCCCCCCTTCCCCTACTAATTTGTACAAAAAATAGAACAGAGCCACTCAACAATTCAAAGGGCTCCCTTTCAACCCAGACCCCAGGTATCACTCCACTGGCATGCGTTATCTTTGTTATCACTTGATTTATGCCAAAGGGGGGAATATGAGGCACAGTGGAAAGCAGGCATCCCCCAATGTGGCTTTTCCCTTTGACATGCTTTGATGCTTGGGACACAGCAACATGGTATCTGTGTTGCCAGGCAATGGATGGAGGAGTGTGGAGAAAGGGCAAGTGTTGGAGAGGTGGCCAGTGAGCAGTGCAGCAGGCATAGAGCTGGCATGTCTCAGGGCTGGTCTGAGGCGTGCTTTCTATGGTTTGGGCAGCAGCCACAGCACAAACCCCAGATTACGGCAGCAGCAGAACTTGGACAACACGATGCCACCTTCAAACCTCAGGCTGAAGCCGCGAAACTCACTACAAACCGAAGGTTCAGATTACAGTTTCAAATTGAAAACCTTGGGCCACTTTTGTGACAAAACCACAGTTTCACACATTCAGATGATCATGAAATTGAACCTTAGGCTCGTTCGCTCCATTTGGTATTATGTGCAAAGGTGGTCTCAATCTTACAGTTGGGATTCTTATCCCCAGCTAGGCAACTGACAGCTCATGCAGCTCAGGGCAGGATGAGCACAGAGGGTGAGCAGAAAGGGTGAACAAGCAAAGCACTGGTGGTTCATTTTCCACCCGACCCCTAAACTCATCTGCCGCAACCGCCCCTGTTTATGACAATGAACATTCAGCAAAAAAATGCCCCATAAAACACAAGCCCCATAAAATATCCATGGTTACATTTGAGCTGGTGTATTATAGTGGCTAAGGTGAACTAAGAATCAGGACTTTGCTGGTTTGAATCTTGCCTCTGCCAGAAACATGCTAGGTGGCCTTAGGCAAGCTGTTGTCTCTCAGCCTCAGATACCCAGCTGCAGTCTAGGGGTGATAATACTTACCTTACAGAGTTGCAAAGATTGCAATAAGATATTCATAGGGAGCACTTTGAACACTCAAAAGCATTCTATGAATTAACTGTTGCTATATAAACATAGAAGTAACTTGCCTAGAGAGCAAGAGGTTACTGGTTCAAATCCCCGCTGGTATGTTTCCCAGACTATGGGAAACATCTTTATCAGTCAGCAGCGATATAGGAAGATGCTGAAAGACATCATCTCATACTGTGCAGGAGGAGGCAATGGTAATCCCCTCCTGTATGGTACTGTGGTTGGTAGGAGTCGATACTGACCCGACAGCACAAGTTTAGCTTACCTTTAAATAAACAGCAGTATTTTCTGTGTTCCTTTTTCTATCAGTTCTGTTGTTTTGCATCCACATTTCTTCTGTGGCTTCTTGTCTTGTCTCTTTCCTCTTCCTCCTTGGCTCCCTCCCAGCTGCTGCTGCTCCTCCTCCATTGGTCTCCATCTGGCTTTTCCTCCCCTTGCTTTTTTCCAGCTTTCTATGTTCCCTCCCTTCACTTGCCTGAATTGTGTGATGACTATCACTACTACTGCTACTAGTACTAGTGGCCACATTAAACTCTGGTATTTTGCATGAGAGTCACCGCAAAAGGCTAAAGCTTCTGGCAAGAAGTAGTAAGTACTCTCCACCGAAATACAATGAAATTGATTGGGAGTCATGGACTGGATGTCATTATTCAATGTGTCGATCCCTGGTAATGTTTGCAATATAGGTGTATTAAAGATTAATCGCCATCTTCTTTTGCTGACAAGAATTAGGGCATCAGAAGTATACAATAACCACAGCTGTCATAAAGACATAGAGAAATTATTTCCCACTACTTAAACATTTGCTATACATATTTTGTCAAAGAAGGAAAGACATGTAAAATAAACCTCTGAACTCAACACAACAGACGTGGGACTTCTAGTAGGTCCCATGCAGCCACTTACCAAACCCAGAACCTCATCAAGGGCAGAGTACTGAAACTTGCAGCGTCACATGTACACATTTGTTGGAAAAGGGTGCCCTGCCTTCAAGCACACTCTTGAGACTACCAGCCACCTCAATCAATAGGCTAGCAGAGAAGTCCTCTCTGGCTTGCCTCACCTTGGAGTGAAGTTTGCCTCCACTTTTTCCTTTTGTAAATATCTATATAATTAATTCTCTTAGCCAGCATGCATGTCCTGAATTTGGTGGCAGAACTCTCGCGACACATTGCGAGAGTTCTGGCCTTGGGCAAGAGTTGAGGGGAAAGAAAAAATGGCGGTGGCAGCGGGCCACAAAACGGCCAGAGAAGGTGGCCTTGGCTGGCCGCTGGGAGGTGGACGCGGCGGGATGGCCTGGCCTGGCCAGGCTAGGCTGTCCCAGGTATGGAAGAGGCGGCGGCGGCCCGACCTGGCAGGAGGCAGAGGTGGCGGGACGGCCTGGCCTAGCCAGGCCAGGCCATCCCTGGTATTCAAGAGGCGGTGGTGGCCTGACCAGGCCTTGGCCCGGCCTGGCTTGGCCACCAGGAGCAGGAGGCAGTGGCAGGATGGCCAGGCCCAGGCGAGGGGAGAGGAGGCACCGGCGAGAGGTAACGGGTGGTGCCCGTTGGAGGCCGAGATAGGAGGGAAACAGGCAGCAGCACTTCCCAGTTCGCCGCCCGAGAGGAGTAATGGCGGTGGTGGGGCCCTTTTCAGCCCACCGCTGCCCCGGTAAGGAGGACCTGGCTGTGGCGGCAGGAGGGAGGGGGCAAGAGAGAGTGGGGCAGGAGGGAGGGGGAGGGGGATAAGAGAGTGGGACAGGATGGAGGGGGAGGGGGACAAGAGAGTGGGGCAGAAGGGAGGGGAGTGGGGCAAGAGAGAGTGGGGCAGGAGGGTGTGGGGAGGGGGGCAAGAGAGAGGGGCAGGGGGAGGGGAGGGCAAGAAAGAGTGGGGCAGGAGGGAGAGAACAGCAGGGCCCAAAGAGCGCGCAGATGCTCTCTGCGGGTCGGCTAGTTGCCATTGTTTCGCCCAGCCCAGACAGTTGTTCTTGGATTCAGCAGTGACTATGATCTGTGGTGGTGTATAGATGAGGCCCTGCCTCAGACACTATACCCATTACATATCTGTGTTAGGTGTGTGAAAGAAAAATAAATTAAAGGAAATGGAAGGGATCTCAGTATATGATGTGTCCGTTTCCCTTTATATCAGTTTCATGAAAACTTGACATACACTGTGGTAGTAGGGATGGGCATGGAACCAGGCGGGGGTGACTCAAGAGGGTGGGGGTGCCACTTTGAGGGCAGGGGAGGGTACACTTACCCCTCCCCCCACGCCAGCACTTGTTGCCCGTAAAAGCCTTCGGGGCGGCAGTGTACCTACCTGCCACCCCTTCCCCCTCTTCGGCTGGAAGTACCAGGTACGCGTGCGCATGCTGCGTGCACACCTGGTACTTCCAGCCACTTCCGGCTATTTCTGGCCAAAGAGGGGGAAGGGGCAGCAGGGAGATACACTGCTGCCCCAAAGGCTTTTACAGGCAACGAGCGCCAGCGGGGGGAAAGCAGGGGGAGGTTATTCACACGATCAAAAACTGTGTTGTACCCGCATTGGAAAGCTGTGTGTGCTCCCAGTTTTTGGTTGTGTGAAGCAAGATAAAAGGAAAAGCTGGGTAGAAGTGATTGTGCGGAAGCAAAGTAGATGGAAAATCTGGGTAGCTAGGTGGTATATTATTTCTCCAAAGCTCCAGTGAGCTGCTGAAATATAACCTGAGCATAGCAGCACCCCTGAGTTTTGGAGAAATAAAATGCCATCAGCAGGTCCTTTATTGATAGGAGGAAATCACCAGCATAACCCTAAACTGGTGGGACCTTTTTAACACAAGGAAGAAAATTGGGTGGAGTTTGGGGCAAGGCAGGGGAGAAGTGGAATTTTTTTGTCAGTTGACACATATTTGTATCAAAGTATGTTTTGTAAAAGATGGACCCCCTTATGGGAATGCTCCAAGTTAGCAATCTTATTTCCTGTTCCTGTCAGACTATTCCGTCTTTGAATGTACTGGCTAATTGTAAATAAATGTTATTTCCTTTCTTCATAGTATTCAGCACCATGGCCAGAGTATGAGTAACGTTAGAAATTTTTGTTACATTTTTGAAATATTCACTGTCCTTTACCAGGACATGGCCATTGTCCTCAGCAGCAGGGCAGTGAATTGATAGCTAGGCTCCCCAGAACTACTTGTTTTGTTTACCCACAGAAAAATTTCTAGACACAAATATAGCGGTACTTTATAGAGGTACTTTATACACATATAGAGGTACTTTATTATGCTTACCACTGGTCAAGATGAACACAGTTGTTTCAGCTAGCTTTGTGACCAGGCCTTGGAGACTAGTTACCATGGAGTTTCTTCCACAGAACTGGCAACACCTCACACTTGCTCAAGTATTCTTATACCCCATCTCCCACAATGAACACGTTACCCTTGACCTTTCCTTGTTTATCAGAATATTGGTTAACCCTTATCCCTTAACCTTCCCCTCATTCCTTGACCTTTCATATCACATGATATGTGTATGTCAATTGTGGATTTTCACTTTCTGTACCGGAGCAGAGAACATCCTTTTGATGTAGATGAATTTTGCTTTTGTGGTGGGCTATATGCTTCCTTAAGCCATCTAATGGCGTAGTGGGGAAGAAACTTGCTTAGGGAGCAAGAGGTTTCTGGTTCGAATCCCCACTGGTATGTTTCCCAGACTATGGGAAACACCTATAATGGGCAGCAGCGATATAGGAAGATACTAAAAGGCATCATCTCGTATTGTGTGGAAGATGGCAATGGTAAATCCCTTCTGTATTCTACCAAAGAAAATCACAGGGCTCTGTGGTTGCCAGGAATCAACACTGACTCGATGGTGCAACTTTTACTTTACACGCTTACTTAATACACTTAGTTTTAAGTGATGGAACAAATGGAAGTTGAGAGTTAATCTAGAAGTCATGAGACCTTTCATTATGAAATGAGCTTGATTAAAACCGTAGAACTTGACCTTGTGTGGAAAATGGAACTATAGATGTAGAAAGTAGTACTCTGTCCTTTTGCAGATATCTGAAATAATAGTTCAGAGGCTATACTGCTATTTTAAATCTCCACAGTCATGCTCAAGCCCAGCTAACATCTCATCTATGTGTGCTATTATTCCTAATCTATTAATATGCTTGACTCAGGGGCAGAGCCACCATTGGACAAATGGGTTCAGAGAACCCAGGCCACTGCCCCCAGGGGCCACACCTCACGCCCCCAGACACACACCCTGCATCTGACATCAGGTGTGGGGGGGGTGTTATTTTGCTCCCAAATGGGGCTTTAGGGGCCTTATTTTGCTCCTGGACAGGGCCACAGGGCCCCATTTGGGAGGGAGACCTCCCCACACTGCGTTGGCAGGATGGCCGGAACAGCTCTCCCTGCCTTTAAAGGCAAGGAGAGTCACTCCGGCCTGCACTGCCCAATGGACCACAGGCCAATCTCCCTCCCAAATGGGGCCGCGTGGCCCCCTTTGGGAGGGAGACTATGTCCCCACGCCTGACATCAGATGCAGGGAGCATGGCTAGCCAGCCCCCAGCATCTGATGTCAGATGCGGGTGGTCGGGCCAGGGGGCCATTGTGGCAGCCGAACATGGGCCACCACCAGCCTCCCTCGGCTACTGGCTTGACTGATAGTAAATATTTCCCCTACTAATAGAGCGTACACATGGAAGAACTTAGAAACAGTGGACCATTAAATATACGACCGCTTGTGGCATTACTACACTAATGTAGACCAATTTCTACACTTATCTAGACCCATTTCTAACTGGTTTTCATGTGGGATGTGGGTTGAGACTGCCTTGGTCGGCCTGATGGATAATCTCGAACTGGCTATCGACTCCCTCTGTGACTGTGCTGATCCTTTTGGATATCATGGTGGCTTTTGATTCCATCGACCAAAGTGTCCTTTTGGGTCGCTTGAGGGAGGTGAGATTAGGTGGTACTGTTTTACAGTGGTTCAATTCCTACCTCTTAGAGACTGTTGCTCTGCAAAGTGAGAGCTAAGTGTGGAGTTCCACAAGGCTCCATACTGTCTTCAATGCTCTTTAACATCTACATGAAACTGCTAAGAGATATCATCTGGAGGTTTGGTGCAGGGTGTTATCAATATGCAGATGACACTTAGAGCTATTTCTCCATATTGACCTCATCAGGAAATGGCACAATCTCCCTAAATGCCTGCCTGGAGGTGATAATGGGCTGGATGAAGGATAGCAAACTAAAGTTGAAACCAAATAAGACAGAGGTTCTAACTGTAGGATCAGCTGTGGTGGTGCAGCGGGGAAGCAGCTTGCCTAGGGAGCAAGAGGCTGTTAGTTCGAATCCCCACCAGTGTGCTTCACCTATATTGGGCAGCAGTGATATAGGAAAGTGCTGGGGAAGGATGCTCACTTCAGTGTCAATGGCAAAGGCATCATCTTATACTGCGTGGGAGGAAGGCATCAGTAAACCACTCTTGTATTCTACCAAGAAAACCACATGGCTCTGTGGTTGCCAGGTCGACACAGACTTGATGGCAAAAATCTTTCCTTTCCTTTACTGACTCTATGGGGTCAGGACCAGTGTTGCCTCTAACAGGGATTCCCAGATGTTGTTGACTACAATTCCCATAATGGTTCCAAATGAAATACAAAGTGCTGGTTATTCTCTATAAAGCCCTTAATGGCTTGGGTCCAGGGTACTTAAAAGAGCACCTTCTTAAGAGTCACAAACCCTGTTGCTTATCAAGATCATCTGGAGAGGTACAGTTACGGTTGCCGTCAGCTCATTTGGTGGTGACTCAGGACCGGGTCTTCTCTGTGACTGCCCTGGGGTGCTGGAATATGCTTCCTGTTTAATTAAGAGCATCTCCTTCTCTGTTTGCTTTTAGGAAGACCCTCAAGACGTACCTGTTTTCCCAGGCTTTTAACTGAGATTTTAAATTTTTCAATGTTTTTATCTTCTCAGATTGTTTTTACTTGTTTTGTGAATTTTAACTGTTTTTTTATCTTGTTTACATTCACTATATTTTTAACTTTGGACACCACCTAGAGATATCTCTATCAGACAGTATAGAAATATGAAAAATAAATAAATAAATATGAAAAAAAATTAAATCAACAATGGTTGCCTGAACTCCAATCTACCATAACATCAGGGCCATTGCCAGTAGCTGGTGAGAATTGCTCTGAAGAATCTGAGAGTATTTTCAAGAATAATTCAAATGTTCCTTCATACTATTGCAGGTAAGACATATGACACAAATGCAATTTACATAGGGCATAATTGCCACTAGTGACAAATAGCCCAGTGGCGTAACTATGGGGGGGGCAGGGGGGCAAGTGCCCCCGGCGCCACCCCGCTGGGTCACGTGGGGGGCACCAAAAAGTGGCCTCCCCCCTGCCGCCCCCCTGGATCGCCTGCCGAGTGTGGCGGTGGGCATGCGGGCGGCAATGCGGTGGCAGGTTGCCCGTGGAGTGGTGGCGGCGGCGGCGGCAGCGGCTCACCCGCCACGCCGAGTGCGGCGGTGGCTGATGTGGTGGCTGGCCTGGCAGCGATGGGATGGCCTCCTCCTCAGTGCATTTAGCGGGCACGGCCGAGCGGCGGCGCGGAGTGCAGGCAGCGATGCAGAGCCTGCCTTCTGGCCCAGCGTCGCTTCTGCACAGGCGCGCCGCTCGGCCGCGCCCGCTACATACACTGAGGAGGAGTCCATCCCATCGCTGCCAGGCCAGCCACCACACCAGCCACTGCCTCACTCGGCGCGGTGGGCGAGCCACCGCCACCACCACTCCGCGGGCGACGCACCGCTGCCGCCACAGCCCGCCACATCACTGGCGCCGCGGCCCGCCACATCGCCGCCACCGCCGGCGATCTGCTGCTTGGGGGGTGCCGCCGCCGGCCCAGGTATGTGGGGGCCAGGGGTGGCGGTGCGGGGGGGCGCCATTTCAGGGCGCTTGCCCTGGGTGCTGTTTCCCCCCGATACGCCACTGAAATAGCCACAAGTATTAATTCATGTATCCTGGCTAACATACATAAAGATTTGTGAGACACATCCTTGTAGAATTTATCACATATGTCATTCATGAACACAGCATCCCATGAGAATTAAATCTGTGGAAAAGTAACTCTGCCTTTGATCTGAATGTACAGGTAACCAATTTTATTAGGTGCTCCAAATCTGGGTGAGTTGTAGAGTTTCTTTATTCACTTTATCACAGTGGAATTTAGAAAGCTCTATCATATCCTCACCCTGAATTGTTTTTCTAATTATTAACTTTCCAGTTTGAAAGATGCCTTTTGTAAGGAAGAGGATCCAACTCCTTGAACATTTTTATTTGTGCTTTTAAAAAGTAAACTCCACATATGTGATCCCACCATATGTTTATATAATAGAGTATGATACTTCATATGATACTTTGTATTAAGCCACCCAAAGAACAATTTGTTACACAATGGCTAACATGTAAAGTTGTTTATCATCATCATCATCATCATCATCATCATCATCATCAATATTTTATATTATTATTATTATTATTATTATTATTATTAATATTGCCATCACTTTCTTAAAATTTAATTTCCTTTTAAAAATGCTGTTCCACACTGAGATAACATTTTCCTTGAGGTTTCTTCTATGACCCTAGAATCACATCCCTGGTAGTCCAAGTCTCACTTTATGTTACATCATATAGAAGATTCAATTTGCTATTCAAAATAACTCCCCCCCCAGGTTTTGCAAGTATTGTAAAATGGGGGCTGCACTATTTTCTAAAGGTTCTGAATCTGGAAGCGATTCATGAAGAGTCCCCATCTCTAGGGTAGAAGATGTCTCTCCTGTCCCACCAATATTTATTTTAAATATTTATTATCCACCTTGTATATACAATACATAGTAGAAAGGTTACAAAATAAAACAATACAGGAGACCCTTGTTATCTGCAGCTTCACAGACTGCAGTTTCATGTATCTGTGGATGGGTCTTAGAGACCCAGTTTCTTTATCCACAGCATGAAATATAGGCAATGTTTGCCTATCCGCAGTTCCTGAGGGGCTGGAAATGACTTCTGATGAAAGGAAGTGGCAGTAGCTTAGTGGTAGAGCACTTGCTTTGCATGCAAAAGGTGCCAGGTTCAGTCTCCAGATAGGGCTGAAGGGATAACCCCTGTCCGAAGCCCTGGAATGTTGCTGCCAGTCTGGAGACCATAGTGAGTAAGATGAACCAATGGTCCAATTCAGTAGCAATCAACTTTACATGAAGCCATCAGCCAATGGACAGGTTTTTAAGGGAGATATCAGTCTTTCAGATACTTAGGTCTCAGACTAAGGCTTTTATTATGCCCAAGAACAAACAGGAAATCAATACACATCTCAAAGCACTGAAGTAAGGCAACAAGGCACAGTTAACCTAGCTGCCACGTCCTGGCACCAGATGTAGGTTTTAAAATATTTTCATAAGCAGCCCCATTAAGGCACATGGCAATAGTAGAATCCAATCAGTTTTGCGGCTGGCTCGTACCTAGTATAGGGTAACCCTTGCATACATCTAGTATACACCATCTCACCTAGTACAGGTCATAGATTAACTAGGGTTAATTCTGATGATTCTGTGATAGAGCAAATGTGTTACAGAGAAACTTTCATAGCACTGGTAGCAAACTTATCCTCTGCTACAGATAATGCTGAGGCTGCAAATGCCTCAGAAGAGTTTACTTAATAATGCCCCCGAACGTGCCATAAGAATATGTCTGCAGGGAAGAATGTGATCTTATTTACATCCTATTTTAACAAGCACCAGCGATAGTTCATGCCAGATTTTTCTTGTCTTCTGTCAAGTAGACATGCAATTAATTAGTCTTAGTGCAGTAACCCAGTCAGGCTTTCTAACCCACAAGGAGAGAGGTCAGGCACTTAACATCATTTTAAAATTCTTGTTATGTGATAGGTGAGGTTCAAATGGCCAGAGGCTAAATAGTTTTGGCCAACACTGTGTATCTCAAGTTGTTGTGGGAATTAAAATGAGAGTGAAATGCTTTGAGACTTTGACCTCATCTTTCCAACAGGTTTCTTTCTTGATAAATAAGCAAATCCCAGAATCCAAAAGAAGCTACATTTCTCTGCCTAACTGTGGCTTTAAAGACAGTGTACTAACTTTCTTGTGCTGCTCAACATTTATGGTCTCATTCAAGAAGTCCACCAGAATAATCTGCTTGGAACAATGACAGATCCCTCTTCTATTTAGTTAGCTCTGGTGATAATAATAACACATTGTTAGGGGCCAGTGAAAACTGAAACTTGACCACCCAATCCCCAAAGGGCCATCATGTAGGTTGATTGACTATGGACGGAATAGCTATAAAGATTATAATAGTGGTGTAGTCCAGAAAAGTCTAGCATTAACTTGTTTTCCATGGATAGTGGTTTTCTTGTAACTTCTTAAATCTTTCTTTTGTCTTTGTTCTTTAGTAGATCAGCAAAATAAAACTTATCTTAGCAGAATGTTAAAATGGTTTATTCACACAGTAAACAGGTGCTTCCTTCCATCTTGGCAAAAAGTCAGTGAAATAGTATTACCAGTGTATTGTTTCTATAATTTCAGTGAATTGTGATTGCTGATTCACATATTGAACACAGGACAAGCTTGGGAGCAGTAGCCACTGCTGTGTATATTAATGGCACCTTGGAGATGAAATTCCTTACTGTGTCTTGAGCATTTAAAAGCAAAGGCCTGTGTCATATCCCTGGACTGTCTTAAATTTTAGCTGAAGATCAGTCCTTTGCTCAATGGTTGAGTACAAAAGTAGGTGGTTCTTTACTGTAGTAGAAAAAAACTAGTTAGTAAAAGTAAAGGAGTATTATAATACAGTAAAAAAGTCATATATATATTTTAAAAATAGGTTTGTGTGTGCAAAACTATGTCACAGATGAGGTGTTTTCATCGGTTATCCTTGTTGCTTGAAGCAGAATAAGTCACTTTATTTCCAGGATGCCAAGGAGGTAGATCTGTTATCTGAATAGACTGTAACTTTTGTTTTATTTTGGGCTCCTAATAATTCATCACAGGTTTTATGGTTATTCTGACTGAGTTTTGTGCTTGCTATTGGTTGCTGATTTCTCTCATACCACAGATATGAAACCATAACCTCTTAATAGGCAGTTTTGATCATCGCTTACTTGCTTTGTAGTTCAGAATCATGACTGCCTTGCCTACCCATTTGATTCAAGGCAACAGTTGCAATAAATAATCTTCAAGATGTCTGGGTGTATTATTCCTCTGTGATTGTATTCCATGTCTCCCTTTCCTATCCTGATCCTCTGTCCCATTTCTTCTTTTATCTCAGAACTCATTAATCTCATTGTTTTCAATCCTATGGAGTGTTACCTTGACTCCATTCCTCCACTCCTTTCTTCCTTCATTTAACGTTTATTTCCCTTTCTGGTTTCAATGAATTTATATCCATAAAATAACCTCTTGCCTCTTCCTTCAATTATCCTTACATCTTTCTTCTTCTCCCATCTATAGATTATTTAAGCAGAGGGTCGGGAGGTTTTTGCTTCATATTATCCAACTCTTGTTGGATAATACATACACAGCTCTTGTTTTTCCAGTTTCATTCCATTCAACCCAGATAGCTGAGATTTTCAATCAAGAACTTCTAGCCAGATCTAAAAGTGTTTCAACATGTGAGATGCTCTTAATGGGCCTAATGTGAATACAAAACTGTACGAATATTTTGTTTGGTCTAAATGGTTCATCCCTGCTTCCTGTTCCACATTAATAAAATTCACATATGGCACAAACAGCAGGAGACGCAAAGGCATTTCTTGTGGGTGATTCAAAGACTATTGCCCCCTGGTGGAGATTGTTTGAAATATGATGCTGTACAGCAGCGGCTCTACATGAGGAAGTGTGTTATTGTCACACGGATTTATCCAAATGCACAGAGTAAAATTTTGTTGGCCCCATGCCTTCAATACAACATTTTCCAAGGCTGCAGTTCTATTAAAACAATTGAAAAATAAGATTAAAACAATCCAATAAAGAAATACTAAATAGCACTAACAAAAGCAGTAGTATTATTAGAATAAACATTATCTGGAGGCCCACTTAAAAAGAAGCTTGCTCAGTTTTTTTAAATATTTGAAAAAACTAAAGCTTGGTCCCCAAAGGGTATGAGAATGGATGTCCTTGGGGAGAGGGTTCTTCTGATGGGGGCGCTACAGTTGAAAATTCCCTCTCTGCGGTTGACAGCTATCTATCTTCAGAAGGCTGAGGCACTCACAGAAGGCCTTCAGTGAATATCTTAATGCATAGGCTGACACATGCTTCAGGTACCCATTTCCTAAGCCATAAGGCCTTTAAAAATAAGCACCAGTAATACTGGCACTGAAATGTTCCCTAGGGCTGGTATAATAGCCTAGTGCTGTGTTTTAAACTAACAGAAGATTTTGAGAAGTTGGCTCCACTCTTGCACAAAAGAGTTGTCGAAGGGAACAGTTGCCCTAGCATGGATACGATCAGTACCATGGTACCATCAGAGCCTGTTTGGGGGCTCATCGGAGCACCCCTCTACCTAATTCAGAGCTATAGGCTTGTAGTTCCCACGTTTGCTGCACAGATCCCACAGGACCGTGAGATCTCCGTTTTGGTTCGCATGAGCTAACTCATAGGGCATGTCACTTTGACGCACAGCCTGGGATGCTCCCTCTCAGGTCAAGTTTAATTTCTGGACTGCAGGTGTATCTCCCTGCACTCGCCTCCTTGATTGCTTTCAGGTGAGGAATACCAGAGTAGATGTGGTTGAGTCAGCACTATTCTTTACAAGAACCAGCATATTCTTCCTATGTTGGCACAGCGGATTAGGTCACGATACCACCTCCTCAAGAAGGTGTAATAAGGTAGCAGGTCATCTCCTCTGCTGATGAGTATGTTAATTGTTGGCTCGAGGTGCGGGAAGCTAGTTACTCTCAGTTACTCTCAGATATTCTAAGAGACACAAACTGGGGGAGTGGGCGACAAAATGGCAAATGCAGTTCAATGTTAGCAAGTGTAAAGTGATGCACATTGGGACGAAAAACCCCAACCAAGTATATGCTGATGGGATCTGAGCTGTTGGTGACGGACCAGGAGAGGGATCTTGGGGTCGTGGTGGTGATCAGCTCGTTGAAAGTGTCGACTCAATGTGCAGCAGCTGTGAAAAAGGCCAATTCCATGCTAGGGATCAGTAGGAAGGGGATTGAAAGTAAAACATTTTCTTTCTTCCGAAAGGGTCTTTTAGAGCTTTCTCAGCTTTTGTGCAAGAGGTCCACTCTTCACAATTGAATAGGACAATGCTTTGTCCTGTCCTTTGTCCCTATTGTTCACTTTTTCAAGGTGTGATCAGCATAATGCCTTTGGGCAAGAATTTTCCTATAAGAGATCAAGACACAATCAATCTGTGTGTCTCCTGGGTCACTCGTGGCTCTACTCCAGATTCACCAGGTGTTTCTTCCTCAGAACCACCAGCATTTTACTATGTCTTGGCATCAGGACCTACATCTTGCCTGCCTTGACTCTCGCTCCTGGTTTCCTTTTTGTCCCCAGATCGGCCCTTTGTCCTAACCTGGTCTGTGCAGCACTCTGGGCTGTGAGATTCTTGCCATTGTTGGAATTTTCCTGGCTCCCGGACCTCTGCCTGGTCCCTGGGTTCCTGTCCCACCTTTCTGCCTTCCTGCCAACCTTGGAGGAGAGAAGCCCCTTGGTAACAACTGAGCTACAAGGGTTTGCAACACCCTTCCAGGAAGGATCGAAGTAGTATATAATCCGTGCTCTCAAACCTCTTACTCCCTTTCCTCCTACGCCTTCTAAAATAAAATAAAAACTGTCTGTTTCTCTCTTGTCAGCCTTGAGTGAGCTTAATTCGGAAACTCAAGCCAAATGGCCTCCTTGTGAGTTGTAACATAGTCCTGTTAATCTCTTTGTCGTGCTAGTTAATTATTGTTGCTCCTTAACCATTAGTTATCTCTTCCTCTACCCCTAAAACACCTTCAATAAACCTTATTTTGTTTTTAAATGTTAACCTCTCTGTTCAGTTCTTTCTACGACCAAAGTTCTGAACAGATTTATTCTGAAAGTGGGACTGCTCCATTTCATGCTAGCTAATCCCCCCACACACACACATTTTAAAGCCTAAAACATAGCTTGAGGCCCCCGCCAATTCCCTGGGAGCAGTTCCATTAACAACAGTTGAGTAAATCCACATAACAAACAGTTAACAAATGTTGGAGAACTTTTGTTGAAAAGCAACATATAATATTCATGGAAGTATCCCACCTGAACTTAAGAACATCTCTGCTGGAGCAGACCCAAGGCCTATCTAGTCCAGCATCCTGTTTCACACAGTAGCCCACCAGATGCCTCACCAGATGCCTCACAGTCAAGAGCTGAGAGCATGACCTCTATCCTGCTGTTGCTCCCCTATGTAGCTGCTTCCATGCTGAAGTGGTTTGGACAGCTTCTGTATTGAATCCCTTTGCTGCTCTCAATATCTTGGTCATTCATTTCTTATTTCCTATCTTCTCAGTCACCCCTCAGCCTCCTCAAGTGTCTCTTCATTTCTCTCACAAGCTATAGCGAATTAACAGAGTCCAGCATTTAATTCCCTACTTTCTTTTTGTGTGCTTTCTTATTTTTTCTGTTCTTTTTTGTGTGCACTCTTATTTTTTCTGCTGATTTATGCCAATCATTCCAAAACTGGTATCCCCCCACCACATTGTCTTGAAGTTGTATAACATAACAAAAGTTCCTCATTTTTGTCAGTATTTCATTCTGAATACAGTGAAGAAGTTGTGGTTCTTCTATAGAATATATCTTCCCTGCTCATCTCTCTCTTTCTCCAACCTCTGTCACTCTTGGAGTTGGCTTTTCCTCCTGTTTCCTAGATTTTGGATCATTGTAACCCCTTTTTGTTTCATCACATGCAAGCCATTGGTTTCCAATATCCATGAACATCTCTGATTCTACAGCTAAATTTATCACTCATATTCTGGAGATCTCTTGTCTAAATTATTATAACTCCTTCTAGCTGGCCTTCACTCTTGTGGTAACTCTACATTTTGATGCTCCAGTTCTTAACATGGGAATAAAGAGAAGCAGCCAACTCTGTCTTGTATTCCAAGGAAAGACTGGCCACTTTCAGATGTAGCTCAAAATTGTGGGTCCAATAGACTTGCAGTTTGCCTGCAGTCTCCAATCACGCTCCTGGATGATTACACTCCTCAGCCTGGGAGCTGGCAAGTGGGCAGGACTAGCTGCATGGGCTTCCTCTGACCCTGAAAGGATAGTCCGTGCCAGCCAATAGAGCAGAAGCCACAAGAGGAGCTTTCTCCCTTAACTCCGGTTTGGGCTATTTGCCCAACACAATGGAGCCTCCAGACCCTTGGTTAGGTGAGTGAAACTGAATTGCAAATGCGGGTTCCATCAGAGGTTTGGGGGGCCAAATCAGAACTGTGGTTGTGTCCTGCAACCATGGTTCTGATTATTCAGACGTCAAAGGAGGCCAACCTGAGGTGACTTTGCCTCAGGCTTTCCGTAATGTCCAAAGGTGGCCACTGTGTCACTTGTGTCTTGCTCCTTGTGTGCTGATGCTAGATAAATATCTCTGTTGTAATCTAGGCTTTGTGTATAGTTTTTGTTGTTGTTTAAATCAAATTAGATATGTCATCTTGAATTAAAAAATATACCTAGGCTGAAAAATCTACCACTATGACACAGGTTACATGGAGAAGTGCCTCTTTACACTTTCATTCAGATGATTATAATGCAATAAATTTATCACTTCAGATGCCTGTTGATTCAGCCAATTCCATTTTGTTTGGCTTTTCTTTTCTTTTCTTTTTTTTTGAAGATGCAGCATCTGGCAAGACATGCTGTTGTATCCATTCATTATTTGTATGTGGTGAGAGAACTGTCGAACTGGGTAGAACTCATGATACTGGGGGAACCAGCATTCCATTTGTTTTCCACATAGTGCTGAAAGGGATATAGATGAACTCATACTGATCTCTTCAAAATGCCCTAAAGTGTACAGATAATGGCTGAAATTGGTGCACAGATTGCTTAAATCCTGCTGTGTAGAAAGTGCAATCCAGGCAGAATGGCAACTTCATATGATGATGATGATAATGTTTGTTTAGTGGGTTTCAACGGAGTATTCACTTATTCCATAGAGTCCCTCTATGTTCGGCTGCCCACACGATGGCGGGCTCTGAGACGGAGCCGGCGGGGGCTAGGGAGCTCAGGGGCCGCGCGGCCCCTGGAAGCCCCAGTATGCCCTGTGCGAGCGCACGGGGCATAATGGGAGACCCCCAAGTGGGGAGGCTGCTTTTAAGCCTCCCGGCCGGGGGTCTACTCACAAGGGGGTCTACTCAGGAGACAGAAGAAGAAAGGAGGAAAGGCAGAGGGGAAAGGAGGAACCATTGCCTGGGGAGGGAGCAGCAGCGAGGGAGGTGGGAATCGGCAGACTCGGGATGGAACAGAAAGGAAAAGAAAGGGAAAGGAAAGGAAAGGCGGAGGAAACTGACCACAGAGAGGGGGCAGATGGCGGGTAAATGACAGAACCAGAATGGACAGAACATAGAACCAAATGAAGCCAAATGAAGCCCAAAATCGCTGGGAGGTAAGGGACCGTTAAAAACTGTTGGGACTGTGAGGATGAACTGCTGATCTTCCCGCTCAAAAAGAAAAAACCCAAACCCAGTGCCATTGTTCCGCACCCCCCAAAACACCAGCCAGTCTTCCACACCCCACATCACCAGAAAACAAAAAACAAAAAACCGTCAGCTCCCAGTCACTCCTTCAAAAACAAACAAACAAACAAACCTCAAAGGGACAGCGTGTGCCAGCCGCTGGCAGCCCCCCCAAACCCCGGACAGTCTTCCTGACCCCCCATGCAAAAAAAAAAAGGGAACTGTGAGGGGAGACAGAGTGAGCGAGAGAGATGCGGGAGGAGAGACAGAGCAAGAGAGGCGCGGGGGGAGAGACACAGAGTGAGCGAGAGAGGCATGGGGGGAGAGACAGAGCGAGCGAGAGAGGCGCAGGGGGGGAGAGAGAGAGGCTCGGGGAGAGACAGAGCGAGCGAAAGAGGCGCGGGGGGAGAGAGAGACAACGTGAGCGAGAGAGGCTCAGGGGGAGAGACAGAGCGAAAGAGGCGTGGGGGAGAGAGAGAGAGGCCTGGGGGGAGAGACAGAGCGAGCGAGAGAGGCGTGGGGGGAGAGAGACAGAGCGAGCGAGAGAGGCGCAGGGGGAGATACATAGCGAGCAAGAGAGGTGTGGGGAGAGACACAGAGAGAGCGAGAGAGGTGTGGGGGGAGAAACAGAGAGAGCGAGAGAGGCACGGGGGAGAGACAGAGCGTTCGAGAGAGGCGCGGGGGAGAGACAGAGCGAGCGAGAGAGGCGCGGGGGGAGAGACAGCGAGCGAGAGAGGCGCGGGGAGAGAGGCAGAGTGAGCGAGAGAGGCACGGAGAGGAGAGGCAGAGCGAGCGAGAGAGGCACGGAGAGGAGAGGCAGAGCGAGCGAGAGAGGCGCAAAGAGGAGAGACAGAGCGAGCGAGAGAGGCGCGGGGGAGAGACAGAGCGAGCGAGAGAGGTGCAGGGGGAGAGACAGAGAGAGCGAGAGAGGCGCAGGGGAGAGACAGAGTGAGCAAGAGAGGCACGGGGGAGAGACAGAGCAAGCGAGAGAGGCGCTGGGGGGAGAGACAGAGTGAGAGACGTGCGGGGGGAGAGACAGAGTGAGAGAGGCCCGGGGGGAGAGACAGAGTGAGCGAGAGAGGCATGGGGGGAGAGACAGAGTGAGAGAGAGGTGCGGGGGGAGAGACAGAGAGCACGAGAGAAGCACAGGGGAGAGACAGAGTGAGCGAGAGAGGCATGGGGGGAGAGACAGAGTGAGAGAGAGGTGCGGGGGGAGAGACAGAGAGCACGAGAGAAGCACAGGGGAGAGACAGAATGAGCGTGAGAGGCGTGGGGGGGAGAGAGACAGAGAGAGCGAGAGAGGCGCGGGGGGAGAGAAACAGAGAGAGCGAGAGAGGCGCGGGGTGGAGAGACAGAGCGAGAGAGCTGTGGGGTGGCAGTAAGCGAGAGAGCTGGGGGGGGACACAGAGTGAGCGAGAGAGCTGTTGTGTGGGGGACAGAGCGAGTGAGAGAACTGTGGGTGGGGGGAGCGAGGAACAGGATGCAATTCACGGCTACAAAGGGAGGACCAGCCAAACGAATTCTCCCAACTAAATCCCAAAAGGAAGTAAAGTACAGCACAGATGCTCTGTGCAGGTTCAGCTAGTAACTTATAAGGCCCTAAACGGCGTAGGCCCTGGATATCTAAGAGAGCGTCTTCTTCACTATGAGCCCCTCCGCCCATTGAGGTCATCTCAGCAGGTCCGTCTCCAGTTACCGCCAACTCGTTTGGTGGCTACACAGAGACGGGCTTTCTCGGTTGCTGCCCCGAGATTATGGAATGTGCTCCCCACTGAGATATGATCCTCCCCATCTCTGGCAATTTAAAAAAAACACCTGAAAACCCATCTTTTCGCCCAAGCTTTCTCAACTTCCTAATTTTGGGGGGGTTTAATGTCTGGATTATTTTTAAATCATTAAATTGTTTTAAGTTTTTTGTATATGTTTTTAATTGGTTTTATGCTATTGTAAACCGCCCAGAGTGTACAAATTTGATAGATTAGATAGATAGATAGATAGATAGATAGATAGAGTGTGTCGTTGAGTTGGTGTCGACTCCTGATGACCACAGAGCCCTGTGGTTGTCTTTGGAAGAATGCAGGAGGGGTTTACCATTGCCATCTCCTGTGCAGTATGAGATGATGCCTTTCAGCATCTTCCTATATCGCTGGTGCCCAATATAGGTGTTCCCATAATCTGGGAAGTATAGGAGTGGGGATTCGAACCAGCAACCTCTGGCTTGCTAGTCAAGTTCATTTTCCCGCTGTGCTATTAGGTGGCTTGCAGGTGAGAAAAGAGGCTCTTAATCCTTCTCCAAGCTTTTCAGTTCCCCATCCAGCCACTTTGCTCCCAGGCAGGGTTCCAGATG
Organism: Hemicordylus capensis; assembly: GCF_027244095.1. Lineage (NCBI taxonomy): Eukaryota > Metazoa > Chordata > Lepidosauria > Squamata > Cordylidae > Hemicordylus > Hemicordylus capensis. The sequence continues at coordinate 262,608,062 of NC_069657.1, forward strand.
TGTATTCACAGTGGAAACCTAGGTATGGAAGTTACTGGTGGGTGGCAAGAATCAGGTAGCAAGGTGGTGGTAGTGATGCATCCTCTTCCCTTTTTCCAGTTTGCTTCTGCAAATTTCCCCTTCCTGCTAGCACTTTTCAGCAGAGAAGTAGTGCCCAGTGTTTGGAGACTTGACTTGGCTACAGAAATGTGTCCTCCTGGCCTCACTTAGCCCATGAAATGTGTTATAATATTGGGAGCTTGCTTTGTGGTAGTCCAAGTTATTTTCTGCCCTGGAGAATGGAAATGTTTCTGAAATGCATTTAACTTTCAACTACTGGGGAGGGGGTTGGCTTCTGGAAGTATACATTCAACAAAAGCATCTGCATTCTGTGTTGTATCACGTTTTGCCTATTTGACATTTAATATAGTGGGCCCCATGAAAAAGCAAACACACTATATTGTGGTATTGACTTTAGTGTGGTACTTCCTAAATTTAGAATACATGCCACTCAAAAGTATTTGTACTGTACCACAGCAAATGTTTACTCTTCACTGATGCAGCCTTGCTGTACTTGTGCAGTGCAAACGATCGTTTATGAAGGGTTTTTTTAATTACAGAGGCTATGAATATCTTAAGATGATTAATCGGGCAGCCTGTAAATACAGGGCTTTGGATACTCTGAGTCATTATCTAAAGATCATGTACCTTTCCAGTGAATTAAAAACGGTATAACAACAAAGTGACAGAGCAATTGAAGATATTGAGTTAATGAATGATTTAGTTGTTCATTTATCATTAGCAGGTATTATGGAAGAAATTTGTATTCATTTTTCTGGGCCATTTTTATTAATTTTATTAATATGCCTAGTACTCTGTTTCTTGCTCCCTGATAGTGTATTAGCAAAATTGTGGGCTACTAAGAACACAAGAAAAATGTCTCTGTATACACAATTTGTTTCCTATGTGTTTGGGGAAAAGGTCAAGAATTTCTTTCAAACTCTTAAGTCCTGAACGGCTTGGATCCTGCAAACCTTAAAGACCACCTTCTTCCTTTTGTCCCATTGCCCTTGGTGGTGCCTTCCATGCAACAGTTGCAAGTGGTTAGGGCACGCAGGCATGCCTAGTCAGCAGTGGCATAGCAAGGTCTGAAGGGGCCCCTGTTCAAGAATTTAACATAGCCCACAAGTTTTGTTTTTGTGGCACCATAGGTGCCTCCAATTTTTTGAGGCTTGCTTGCTCATCGTTAGGTGCCTCGCCACTTGCTTAGCTGCCCGCCACTGCTGTTGGGGATTCTCTCTGGTAGAGAAACCCTTTTTCATTATAGCAGAGTGCACAGAGGCACAACACAGCGGATTTAGTTAGGCATGCGTGTATGCTGAAAGTAAAGTAACTTGGAGCCAGTTCATAGTTTCAAATCAATATATATGGCATTTATTAGAGAACTCCCTTCTAGATAGGAAAGTGAGGAGTTAGGATCTCTAATCTATCTAGCTAGCTGGATGCAGATGGATTCTGCATCTCTGCACACATGGTGCAAGGGAGAGCAGCTTGCATGTTGCAAGGTAGAAGGAACAGGAACCTGAGAGTAGCAATCTACATTCCAAAGGGATAGTGTCAGAGCAGTAGAGAAGGGATGACCAATGTCTTGACGCTCTAGCCCTCTGACTCACTAGTCTGTCCTCCACTGTCTTTGAGACAAGAGACAGCTCATAGTCCTTCACTTCCAACACCCCCTCTCGATGTCTTGTGACTCAGTTCACAAGATTCATTTTCTCTCTCAGCTTTTCAAAGCAGAGTCTTGGTAGTGGCTTAGTGAGAAGATCTGCAAGCATTTCATTTGCTGGGCAGTAGATCAGCTTGATTAGTCCATCCTTTTGCAGACTTCTCACTACATGGTACTTCACATCAATATGTTTGCACTTCCAACAACTGCTGCCTGCAGCCCCCCTGCCCACTTGCCTGCCTCTCCCTGGATTTCCTACCACCTCTGTGGCTAACCCAATCCAGTCCCTGTGTGCAGAGGCTTGCAAAGCTCTAGCAGTGGTGTGGCATAATGAAGTCATAGTCACTTGGCCTTGACATCATTATGGTGCACTATAGCAAGCCACCGTGCATAGGGACTGTGATGGGTTAGCTGTGGAGGCAGCAGGTAATCTGGAGGTGGAGGGGAGAGCAGGATGGTCAGGGGCCCTTGGTGGCCTCTCTTCTTGGGGGCCTGTGTTGTGGCCACCCTTGCTGAGCTTGGCCTGGCATTGCATGCCCAAAAGGCAAAACTCAGGCCAGTCTCTGACCCTGCCATATTGAGAGAGAGTGATCATGCCTGGACTGTGAGTGAATTGTGCTAAGTATGAGAAACTGATTGAAAATTGTTTGTTTCTTGCTCAAGGTTTTAGACCCTGACAGACGCAGAAAAGGGTGAATTCGTATACTCCTGCCCTGACCTTGTTATGTCCATGCATAATGCTTATACCATTGACTACAAAACTGTCACTCTTGAGGAGAGAGGAATATTTTGAGTACACTAAGTCACCTTAAGTGGCGCAGCGGGGAAATGCTTGACTAACAAGCAGAAGGTTGCCGGTTCGAATCCCCGCTGGTACTATATTGGGCAACAGTGATATAGGAAGATGCTGAAAGGCATCATCTCATACTGCGTGGGAGGAGGCAATGGTAAACCCCTCCTGTATTCTACCAAAGAAAAACCACAGGGCTCTCTGGGCGCCAGGGGTCGAAATTGACTTGATGGCACACTTTACCTTTAAGAGAGAAACCGCGGGGTGAGAGATCAGGGTGTTTTCTGCCCACTTCAACTACCTGCCTGAAGACGTGCCTAATAGCTTTGATCACCAGCTAGGTTCACTGGCACTGCACACAACCAGTGGCCACATCAAGACCTGGAAAGAAGAACCTCCAAGAACAAATACTGCCTTGGTCCCAGCCCTTCTCCACCAAGCGGCACTCTGCCAGCCCTCCCTAGATTCTACTCCCCCTCCCATCTCCCATGTCCTCCCCATCTCCCCCCTTCTGTATTTCTATGTCTGTGTTAGCCAGAGTAATCACTGAGAACACATGCACACAACACATAAGATAGCTGAGCAATGATTTAATGATCTCATTACACTACAACTAGAAAACTGAAGCCTGTAGTTTGGTGTGGCACCCAAAATGGTGGCTGCTGCACATGCACAAATGATCTCTGGGAGGCCATGGGCCATGCCAGGCCTCACAGAGGCCATTTGCGAATGCTTGGGGGCTGCCATTTTGGGCGCCGCGCTGATCTTCAGCGGCCCAAATGGGTCTAGAAACAGGCCGAAATGGCCGGAGGTGGTGAAAATGGAGGCCGTTGGGGGGAGGGGAAGCCTCCGCAGACCCCGCCCCCACCACCCCAAGGAACTCCCCTGGAGGGGGAAAAAGGTTGGAAATTCTTTTGGGGTGGGAAATATTCACGAACCAACCCCCCTCGAACTGAACCGGGTGGGTTCGAGGGGGTGCGGAACCAAACTGGTCCGGTCAGGTTCGAATACAGTTTGGACTCGAACTGAACCGGGCCAGCTGGTTCCATGCACATCCCTATGACATTATATTTTGTATTATTTGTATCATCTCTACTGTGATTTGTACTGTCTTTCTTTTTTGTTGTTGGGTCAATGACCGTAATAAAGTTTCTATCTACCTACCTACCCTCCAGTACAGCTGATGGAAGCCTGCCTTGCTTCTCGCTGGCTACCTCTCCAATCAGTTGCCCTGTCCTCTGCAGTCCCCACACTCGTCCTGCCGTCACCCAGTAACAGGGACGCTGCATTGCCGCATCCCAAGTTTCAGTTCATGTAAGGGCAAAGAACCACATTGGGCTTTCCACTTCATCTTACGGCCCCGCTTTGTCAACCCAACAAAAAGGATGGGATGACAAGACAGGCACAATGGGAGAGATCTGCAGCAATCAAGGGCTGCAGAAGTGTTTTCACAAGCACATGGAGTCATTGGCAAAGTTTGGGTTAAAAGACATCACCTGGAATTCTGGAGTGGTTCTATTCTACTTTATGTACAAGTTTGTAGGGGAAGTGAGCCCTAGTCCCCCTGCATTCCCCCTGGAGTGCAAGCATGCAATATCAACCATCTCTCATGAGAAGGACCATACTTGGTTATGCCTAGGTATTGGTTTCATTAACTAGGCAATAAAGCAAAGTGTCATCATAAAACCTTAGACAGGTGGTCATCCCACCCTCCCAAGGAACACTCTCTCATGAGAGTGCCAGGCCATAAAGGCACACATGTAGGGTGCAGGGTTGGCCACCCAGCCCGGTTGCTAGATCCCTGCAAGCCCCGGGGAAGGGTATCCCAGCCAGGGGTGTAGCTGGGGGAGAGGGGGGACTGTGTTTGCTCCTCTCCTCGGCAGCCCCTTAGAGTGAGGGAGATAATGAAGAAAATAAGGAGGGGTGGAGCTGGGGGCCCCTCAGGAGCTGTGAGTCCTGGGTTCTTTTAACTCATCCACTCAATTATAGCTACACCCCTGATCCCAGGAACACCTTTCCCAGTCCTGGTGATGGGTGGAAAGCAGGAGTCAAAGTGCTCCTTCTGGCAGTCTGGTTGTCTCAACACATATGCTGCTTCTTCTTCTTCTTCTTCTTCTTCTTCTTCTTCTTCTTCTTCTTCTTCTTCTTCTTCTTCTTCTTCTTCTTCTTCTTCTTCTTCTTCTTCTTCTTCCCAGCAAGGACTGCCCTTCCTTCTATACTGCCCTTCCAAAAATGGCTCATGGCAGTTTACATTAAAATAAAACAATTAAAAATAAATTAACAGTTAAAAGCAGAGACTATAAAACACCATAAAAGAATTAACAGTTAAAACATTCAACACTGTGTAAAAACCCTGGAAAACCAGGTTACAGAAGATTAAAAACATTTACAACACTTTAAAAAGTCTGGAAGGCCAGGCCAAACAGATAAGTTTTGGGGGCTCTTCTGAAGGCCAGTAATAAATTCAGATTATGGATGTCTGCAGGGAATGCATTCCACAGCCCAGGAGCAGCTGCAGAGAAGGTGAGCCGTGGAGCCAGCTGAACGGTGGCCTGGGTCCTGCCCTGCTCGATGGCTCCCCCCATTTTCACCCATGTGCGTGATGTCACATGCATGGGGTTGTGGCTTGGGTTCTGGAGGAGACCAGAGCAAATTCCCCCCTCCTGCCCAGGCTGCCAAGAGTCTGAGCAAACTCTCTGTTTGTTATTTCAGGTGGCACTGGCTGCCCAATAGGAGAAGAGAAGGGGGGGGGGACCCTATCAGGCAGCTGGCGCTGCCTGAAATAACAATCTGAGAGCTCATTCAGGCTCTCGGCAGCCCGGGCCATGCCCCCTTTGAGCATGATGTCACGCCTCCTTTGAGCATGATGTCAAACCTCCTCCTTGAGCATGATGTCACATGATGTCACATGTAAAAGGGGCATGGCCTGGACTGCTGAGAGCCCAAGAGAGCTGTCAGCTTGTCATTTCAAGATGTAAACTATTTATGTAAGCATAAAATACATCAACTTGCTAAAATGTATACAATGTGTAACCCATACAAACATTGAGTATAACAAGATTTTGCGATAAATCTTTGTTTCGCTGCTATTTTATAATTACATACATAGTTTACATCTTGTAGGGTTGTGCATTTTGTGTTTTTTTCTGTTTTGTTTTTGGCCCGAATCTGAAACACTCCCATTTTGTTCTTTGTTCGAAATTGCAAAATCCGAATCCGAAACGTTTTGGATTTTAAAAAATGGCCCCAGGGAAAAACTAGTGGGTGGGGGTGGTAGTGCCCAATGGCTGGAAACTAACACCCAAATTTCAGAGGAATTGGGCAAAGGGCTGATTTTTGGTGAATTTTTGAAGTATAGGATTTTTTCCCATAGGGAAGAATGGAGGTTTCAGCAAAAGTATAGCTTCATGTTGGGGAGAAAGGGGTGGCCCAGAGCAGAGTAGGGTGGGTGGTAGTGCCCAGTGGGGGCAAGGAAGCTGCCAGAATTCTTTCAAAGGAATTGGGCAGAAGGCTGATTTTTAAAGATGTAGTGGAGTTTGCTCATCCTTAAAGTTCTTCCCCATAGGGAATGATGGACCTCCATAATTCCTGCCCCATAACTGCACTTGGGGGGCACCAGGGTGGCCCAGAGCGAGTGGTGGTGTAGAGCACATAGGGTGCCAACCACCTCCATGGGTTGCTAACCCATGGGGTACTGGGTTCTGTTGTTTCTGAGATGTTTTGAGTGTAGATTCAGATTCTCTGGTAGCATATGAGAGTGGATTCATGGTTTGTTGTTGAAAATCTAATATGCTACCAGAGAATCTACAACAACAATGAAATGCACACTGCCCCACTGGCCAATGAGGGTAAATGCACACTGCCCCACTAGCCAATGAGGGTAAAATTTATTACACTTAAATTTGCTTAAAAGGAATAAGGAGGCAATTGCCAGCAGATCAGCCCATGCTTTCGCTGGCCAGTCTGAAGGCTGGAAGGGCTGGAAATTCAAAGAGATGTCAAAACTCAAAATGGAGACTGAAGGAGAAAGACTTTTTGCGATTGCAAAATGGAGTTCCAAAACAGCCGAAACAACAAAATGTTTTGTATCCGAAACAGGGACGTTTTGTTTTTCCTACAAAATTTTCTGTTTTGAGCATTGGGTGTTTTGTTTTGGCTACAAAACAGCCGAAATGGCCTGTTTTGTGCACAAAACATTTTGTATCCAAAATGAAACGCACATCCCTAACATCTTGTTCATTTAGTGGTATTTGTTTTTGTATTGTTTATGCATAGTACCACTCCCCTATTTATCATTTTGAGTTTGTCATTTCAGGCAGCACCGGCTGCCTGATAGGATATTCCCCTCTTTCTCTTCCTCTCTGGAGGGAGAGAAAGGGGAAAACATCCTATTGGGCAGTCAGTGCTGCTTGAAATAACAAACAGGGTTCTCCTGGGCTCTTGGAAGCCTGGGTGTGGGATGGGGGAGTTCCCTCTGGGCTCCTCCGGAGCTCAAGACACAGGGCTTTGGCGGCCCTTTTCATTGGTGGCTCGGGTTCTTTGAACCTGTTTGCACAATGGTGGCTAGACCCCTGGAGAAGGCCTGCCTCTGAGTCCCCACCAGATGTACTGGTGGTAACTGGAGCCAGACCTCCTCAGATGACCTTAACATGCAGTGGGGATCATGCAGAAGAAGGCACTCTCTAAGGCAACCTGGACCTAACCTTTGAAGATTGTGGCCAATGTTTGCTGCCCTATTGATGTCCTGATGCCTTGTCTGCAGTCTGGGGATGTGGGCACTAGAGAGCTTGCTGGGATGCTGCCTCAATGGACCAGGAAGAGGGAGGGGGCCCCTGCCCACAAGCCGGAGGCTGGAAGACCGCAGCTCGGCGATCGTCTGCGGGATGATTCACGGGCTCACAGATTAACCACAGGTTTATCTACCCGAGGCGTCATACTATGTCCGAAGGTGGCCCTAATCCTAAAGAGCAACCTCTGCACACAAGCCTTGCTGCTTAGTGTTGCTTTTCTGCTCTTAATGTCTCATCCATTCTTGATGCAATACTCCAGTGTAAAACCAGCAGCAGGGGAAACTCCTTGTCTGTCCAAGTATTTAGGACACCCACCAGACTCCTTTGTTCCTCTGACAGGTAAATCTGCCCCGTCTGCCCCATTTTCTGTTTCATGTTGATTTCCTAGGCATAAGCAATAGCGATCCCAGGTGACAACAAAAGGCTTGCTATCTTCATTAGCTCAAAACAGGAGAAGATCACCTCAAAACCCAAGTGCTTCTGTCCATCACATTCTGCTTCAAAATGTTCAAAGGGTTGGGTGCTTTTTGTGGCTTGAAGGGAAGGGGACTTGTGTGTGAAACATGGCTGGTAACCCATTCCAGCTCCCATTTAGAGAAAAGAAAAACTTTTCAGGAAGGGAAGCAGAGCCCTATAGATGTGGTAATGTGCCTGAAGGTGCTGTATAAATAACAAGCAGACATGTTTGTATAATCTTGACTACCTTTAGAACAGTTCCATGTACTTTTCCAAAATCTTTCATTTATTTTTATTTCAAAGATTGTGAGAGTTAAGATCTTGAAGCATAAGACACCACCTGCAAACAATTTGTGATCTCTTTTAGTGCAATTGTGGGGGGAAAGGCATTATTTGGAATTTTAAAAAAGTATCTAAAAACAAGCAGACTGTCGGAATAGCACATCTGTTTTTGTAAAAAAACAAAACACACACACAAAAACCCATGGAACCTAAGTTTTTTTTTTCCTGGTGTGGTATTTTACTACCACATGGCTTTAATCCTACATCTGGGCCTGTTGTTTTATGAAATATTTCCCACAGATGATGTTGATTATACTTTTTGTCCCGGTCATCAATTTATGGACTTTTGGAATAAGACAAAATGAAACAACCAGAAAAACAACTACTTATGTGGTCTGCTCCCTGACAAAATTATAGTGCTGTGATACACATCTAAAATCAATAACTCTGCTAATGATTAACAGAAAACATTGCTTAGGTTATGAGCAGTGAAGTGGTCCATACTCGGCAGATGTTTGGCTCAGACCTGCATTTTTTGTTTGCAGCATGTTTACCAGCAGATGTTCAGCCCTTTATTTAATACTACTCGAATGAGCCTAGTTGGGCTGAAGTTGTGTGACAGGTATAAGCCATCTGCCAGCAATGCAGGTGGATTGATTATTTTTGCTGGACTGGAGGAAGCAAAACATTTTTGACAAAATTTAGTATACCATTCCTAAGAACTACATGGCTCTAACAAAATGATTGATGTGAATTTGTGGAACTTGTTAAATCAGCAGATGACCTCTCCATTGCCTCTTGACAAGAGTCCCTTACGTTATGATGTAACACAAAGACAACACAAACTACAACAGATATCGGCACAGGTCCAAATTAAAAACCCAGTACCAAGTACTCAGGTAGCTTGCTTTCCAGAGAGAAAAGAGTCATTCTTCTTTCAGTTCTGATGACTTTACTTTGATTCTGGAGTTGGTAGAGTGAGTTAAATAAATTTCAGAGAATTGCTATACAGAGTCTGGAAAAATACTGCATATATGTCATAGTTGGAGCAGAGGCACTCGAGTACTGAGTATTTTGGATGATCATTTTTTACTGGTACTCTGTCTCAATGGTCACATTTTTTAGAAGAGCTTTATATGTTATGAATGAGTTTGGGTATACAATGCATCTGAGTACGTACAAGGACTACCTTCTTCCAGATCAACCTGACAGGATGTTAAGGTCATCCTCTAAGGTCCTACTCCAGGTTCCTACCCCATCTGAGATATAACTGATGGGAAACCATGAGAGGGTCTTCTCTGTGGTGGCACCCCATTTATGGAATGCCCTCCCTACAGAGGTTCACCTGGCACTGAGTATATATACATTCTGGTCTGAGGTGAATTTTTTATTTGTCTTGACTTTCTAGAGTGTTACTGGCAATATTATTGTTTGTTACTTATGATGGTTAATTTTGTAAGTCACCCTGAGATATTCTTTCCTGAAGGGCAGGAAAAAGATGTTATATATAAAAGGTCCTCCTCCCCACTCTAATTTTATAACAGTTTGACTGGTTCACTGTAGTCTGCTCTCTTTCTTTAAATACTTAATAAAGAGGCAGCATCTTGCCAAGGTGTATTAATATTGTTACACACTCCCTACTTCACTGAGCAGTGAGAAATCTGAGGGGGAGCATTGCAAGAGAGATCTTCAGGTACATCGGTGCCTTTGTAATGTCTGCTGTATGTGTTAGAGGTTGTTGATTTTTACCCACTATAGGTAAAACAGCAGAGCACTAAGGAATGAGCACACACTCCAGTTACAGAGTAGGTAGCAGAGGATGGTTTGGATATTGCAGCTATTTAGAGAAAACACATGGAGATCCTTGTATGACTAAACACTAAACATTTATTGGTTAAATACACTTAGATAGGAAAGACCTATATTTAATCTAAAGGACTACATAGTGGATAGGTAAGGAGAGAGAGAGAGATGTTTCCATCTGCTCTCTAGGAGGAAAGGAAGGATTGTGACTCAGCACAGGAAGTGCTGCAGAGTCACTTCAGGGGTCATAGAGTAGGGACAGGTAGGGAGACCCTGACTCACTGTCTCTACTCCCAATGCCCCTAGTGGTCATTAGGACAGTTGGTGCAAAAGGTCAATGCACTGGAACTTCATCTCCAACTGTATGTACAAATATAGAAGTTGTGTGGGAAATGGAGGCAAACCGCATGAACTCTTGCCAGGAAGCAAGTCTGCTATTTCATATCAGATCCCCAGAAAGAACGGCTGTACAGTGACGCTGCTTTGAGTTCTCTTTGTTCAAGCTGCATTTCTCTTTGCACGCAAACTATCCGCTTGGAGCTAGGGGAGAATGTCTTACCTAGAATCGTAGAGTTGAAGGACATCTATTCTGACCTCCTGCTTGATTTAGAAAACCTAGTCCTAAAACATTCTCAACAGATGGCTTTCTAGCCTTTGCTGGCTTGGTTCAATTGTCAAACTGTTCTTAGCATTAGGCAGTTTCTTCTAATGTTCAACTGAAACACATCCTCCTGTAGTTATAGTACATTAGAGCTATGCCTGTTCTATAGGGCAGCAGAGAACAGTTTTTTTCCTTTTCTGTGTAGCAGCTCTTTGGGTATCGGAGGAGTTTTACTACGTTCTCCCCACTCAGTCCTCTGCTTCACGCTAAACAAACTCATTTCCTCCAACCTTTTCTCTTAGGATTTGTTTTACAGATCATCTTCATTGCCCTCCTCTGAATCCGTTTGAATTTGTCTATGTGGGGGTGCCTTTGTATGTAGTTCAGAAACTTTAGTCAGTCCAAAATGCGGTAGCCAGACTAGTCTCTTGGGTAACCCGGAGAGACCATATTATTTGCCTGTTCTCAAACAGTTGCATTGGCTGCCAATATGTTTCCGGGCAAAATACAAAGTGTTGGTTATTACCTTTAAAGCCCTGAATGGCTTAGGCCCGAGTTATCTTAGAGAGCGCCTTCTTTTGTATGATCCCCCTCGCACGCTGAGGTCTTCCAGAGAGGTCCATCTCCAGTTACCACTGGTACATCTCTTGGTGTCTCAAAACCAGACCTTGTCTGTAGCTGCTCCTGGTCTGTGGAATGCACTTCTGGCAGATATCTGTAGTTTGGACTCGTTGTCGGCCTTCAAGAGAGCCCTAAAGACTTATTTATTTGGCCTGGCCTTCCAAGGTTTTAAAATTGTTTTTAAGTATTTTAATTGGTTTTAAATTATTCTGAATTGTTTTAAATGTCTGTTTACATTGTTTTAAGTAGCTTGTTTTAAATGGTGTTTGCCTTTGTTTTCTACATGTTGTGCACTGCCCAGAGCCTTTGGATGGGTGGTATAGAAATGTAATAAATAAAAAATAATACAACCTCCAAGTGTGTTGTCCACAACTGGATACGCTACTTCAAATGAATTCTGATTAATAAAGTGGAATAAGGTAGAAATATTACATCTCCTGACTTGGAAACTATGGTTCTTTAAACACAGCCTAAATTGGCATTAACCTTTTTTTTGCTGTTGCCTCACACTGCTGACTGATGTTCATCTTGTTGCTGGCTGCAATCCCAAGATCCTTTTCACATGGACCACAAATTAGGGAGGAGAGCTGGTCTGGTGGTAGCAAGCATGACTTAGCCCCTTAGCTAAGTAGAGTCTGCCCTGGTTGCAAATGAATGGAAGACTTCATGTGTGAGCACTGTAAGATATTCCCCTTAAGGGATGAAGCTGCACTGGGAAGAGCACCTAGGTTCCATGTTCCTTTCCTGGCATCTTCAAGATAGGGCTGAGAGAGATTCCTGTCTGCAACCTTGGAGAAGTCGCTGCCTGTCTGTGAAGACAATGCTGAGCTAGCTGGACCAATGGTTCTGACTCAGTATATGGCAGCTTCCTATTTTCCTATGCAGTCGAGTTTCCAGCATTTGGGGAAATCTCAGGGGTACCCCCCATCTTATACATATACAACCCAATGAATTATTCTGTCAAGGTCATTTTGAATTTAATTTCTGTCCTCTAAGGTGTTAGCTATCCCTCTCAGTTTTGTGTCATCTGCAAGAGATTCCCTCCACTAGTACTGGACTCAGCCCTGCTGTGGCACCCCACTTGAAACCTCTCTCGTTAGATGAGTAATTGTTCAGCACTCATATTGCTTTCCAAGCAGTTGTGAGACCACTTGATAGTATTGCCATCTAGCTCCCATTTGATCAGTTTGCTAATCAAAATGTCATGGGGTATTTTGTCAAATACTTGCTGACATCAAGATAAAATATGTCGACAGTGCCTTCATAATCCACTAAGCTGATTTTAAAATGCTATAGGGTTAATATAGTTAGATTCTTTCCTGACAGATCTGTGCTGACTTCTAGAGATCACAGCATTGTTGTTGGATGCTTACAGACTGATTGCCTTACCATCTGTTCTGTTATCTCCCCTATTATGTAAGTCAGAATGACCACTTTCCCAGCTTCTCCATTTCCCCCCTTTTGAAGATAGGGATATTATTGGTCCATCTCCATTCTTGTGGCATCTCACTCATTACCTCCCATATTCTGATGGCTTTCTAATTCAGAATACTCTAGAATGCAATCTCCAAATATCTCCTAGCTCACATTGGACATGAACTGGTCTTCCTCTATCATTATGAAGTATTAACATTCTTTTGTGATGACCAGGCATTGTTTTAGGGAAACATCATGGTGATAGGCCTCAGCAGCAATCCAACACCAATTTCATAATTGTTGTGGTCGTTTTTGTCCATCAGTAGTTTAATATTTACATTGGAGTGAATTTCTTGAGTAATTATTATTTGCTGTTTAAATCTAGTTTTCTAAGCAGTCAGAGTAGTTTATTACCTTATTTTAAAAGCCCATTATTTCTAGTTCCAACAAGGATGAGTTGCTTTACTATAAACCAAAAATATCACAGGTCCTATACTTAAGTTTACAATCAGAATAAGACAAGACACACAAAGGAAGGGAAGGGAAAGAAAATATAGATCTGTAAGATAAGTTAAACACTAGAGTGATGGAAGAGGTTAGATGGATGCCAAGAAGTAATCTTTCCCAATTACTAGAAGCAGCAAAGGAGAAAGGTCACATGGAACTGAGGACATAATTTTCAGTTTACAGATAAGGATATTAGAGGAATAAAGAAAGCACAAAAGGGCATGGAGAGAGAGAAAGTTGAGCAAGAGAATGAAGAAGATATCTGAAAATCAGTGGAAGTCATTTAAAGGCACATTTATGAGGCATTGTCATTTATGAGGCAAAAGAGTAAATCAAGGTAGGTATCTGAAAAGAGGACTAACATGATCTAAGAAGAGTACATTTGGCAAGCTAAAGAATTTGAAAATGAAGAAAGAAGCCGCAACAGAGTCTGAAATGCTAAGTAAAAAGAGTATAGCTGTCATCCATGTGAGATATATTGAGAGTGTGAATAGGAGTTTTAATGCTGCAAGACAGAAAGGAGTAATTTTAACTGGATATTACAAAGATGAACGTGTCAAGATTTAGCAACAGAATCAAAGGTGGTACAGAGGTTATGAGCTTGAGAGGTAGAAGAAACAAAAGAATTACTTTGTGGATGAGAAAGTGAAATAGTAGGAGTAGAATGGTTGTGTTTGAAAAAGGAGAAATCAGAGTTCAGTTTTAATAAATAAATCAGAGTTCAGTTTTAATAAATAAATCATCTAGGCTCTAGAAATCAAAAGTTATGTGAGATCAAACAAACAAACAAAAAACCCCAGTAGAGTTGACCCATCAACAAAGAAATGATACCGGAGGCAAAAAAGAAAAATAGAGCCAGAATGGAGAATATATAAGGTAAAGAAGAAGGGGATTCAGTCCACAATCTTGGGTAACACCACCAGATAATGAGAGAGGGAGAGCTGATGCATTGTTTTTTCCTCAGAACAGCACTACTGAAATCAGGAAAGAACAGAACATAAGAACAGCCCTTCTGGATCAGGCACAAAGTCCATGTAGTCCAGCATCCTGCTTCACACAGTGGCCCACCAGATGCCTGTGTGGGGGCCCTCAGGCAAGAGGTATGTGCATGCCCTCTCTCCTGCTGTTGCTCCCCTGCAACAGGTATTGAGAGGCATCCTGCCTCTGAGGCTGGAGGTGGCCCCCAGCCACCAGACTAGTAGACATTGATAGACCTGTCCACCGTGAATCTGTCTAAGCCCCTTTTAAAGCCCTCCAAGCTGGTGGCCATCACCACATCTCATGGCAAGGAATTCCATAGATTAATTATGAACTGTGTAAAAAAGTACTTCCTCTTGTCGGTCCTAAATTTCCCGACCTTCAGTTTCATGAGGTGACCCCTGGTTCTAGTGATGTGAGAGAGGGAGAAAATTTTCTCTTTGTCTACCCTCTCCACTCCATGCATAATTTTATATACTTGGATCATGTCTCCCCTTGAACAGAACCAGAATAACCTAGAGAGCACAGAGAAAACAGGATATAATAATAATCCAAGGTGTCAAAAGCAAAAGAACTATTTTGAGGATGGCAGAAAAAGTCTATGAAAGCACATTTGAGAAAGTCATAAGAACATCATTTGATCATTTGAGATCTGCTTTATCAAAATCATTTGAGATCTGCTTTAGAGCAATTTTGATTTGAATGTGCGCTTTAAATTCTAGCGATTGATGGGGATCAGAGGAAAATTTTAAGGTCCTGAGAGATAACGAAACATTAAAGAATTAAAGTGAAACCTAGAGAGAGAATAATAGTGAAAGAAGGGGGTTAAGGGACTTTTGGTTAAACTAGCTGAGGTTATTTATGATGACCTCCTGAGTTTTTCTTTGGAGCAAGTTACCTGGGAAAAGCAAGTGCAGGGGAAATGGCCAAAATTGTGGGCTCTGATTGTTCTATCTAGCTCTGCACTGCAATACATGTAGACCCCTTGTCATGTGCTATGTTCGCAACATGATGTTAAGTATTTAGCATAAATCTGATCAATTGCACATGTGTACTGCTGGACATTCCAGAGCAACATACCCATTATTTTGAGAGATTTCTGTTCTGATGGGGTGAAATGGTGGGTGGCCAACCAACAATGACATTCAAGAAGATCTTGGCATGAAAAGTGCTATTACGAGAAAGCAGATGTGACTTGATACAATGGTTTGGCATGAGCAAGGTTTTCACACACACAAATGGCAGAATATAAAATGTGCATTTTGCAAATGAGCAAAATTGCTAAAGTCTCATGTATGAACATCTGCCACAGGCAAGAACTATATCCATTAAATGCTTTTTTCTGTCTGTCTATCTATCTATCTATCTATCTATCTATCTATCTATCTATCTATCTATCTACAGTATCTATCTATCTTTTTATACTGACTGATATATACATCTCTAGGTGGTGTTCTGGTTCAGTTATTATAGTAGTTCTGATCTGATTTCAGTTTACGCAGATAAAGGTTAGTAGCTGGTTCAGCACATGTGATGAACTGCTTGATATCTCATTTGCATAGGAAAATATGTCATTCATATCATCAAGCAGATTTGCTAAAAGGGCAGGGCAACTTGATTGGTCTCATGTTTACAGCTCATGATCTTTCCAGATGAAGTGGTTTTGCACTAGAACTGAGAAGTGGTTACGGAACAGTAGCACAAGATCCAGATGTTCTTCCAACAAGTGCACCTTTTCATTGGGGAAAACAGGTCTCACCACTCAAACAACAAAACTGAATTGCTAGTAAGATGGAGCTATGCCCATTCACCCCTTGCATGGTCAGCAGTTGGAATTGTGGTTACTGCTTGGATTTGACTGTG
The DNA here is from genome assembly GCF_027244095.1 of Hemicordylus capensis. Classification (NCBI taxonomy): domain Eukaryota; kingdom Metazoa; phylum Chordata; class Lepidosauria; order Squamata; family Cordylidae; genus Hemicordylus; species Hemicordylus capensis. The sequence goes on from NC_069657.1 coordinate 262,623,874, forward strand.
GCTTTTTAGATGGTGCTGTAATAGTGTGCATATGTAGTTGGAGTATTGTGTCCTTTTAAGTACTGCCTTCCTTTTGTTGTAAGTTAATTGGCTTATGTAGATTGTAATGGAAATGGCATGGAAAAGTATAGTTGCCAGGGAGAAAAGAAGGACCAGAGTTGTACGGGAACAATGCTTATAGAAGTTGTCACATTCTGCTGGGGAAAGATAATTATTGTAATGATCAGCACAGGATAGACTATGTTTTCTGCATTGCTGATAAAGGTTCTAGGGAAGCCTTCTGGAGGCAAAAATGATGCTTCTATTTCTTTTGTACTACATATATGTACAATTTTTCTGCCAAAACACTCAAGGCAGTGTACAGATGCCTGTATTAAAGAAGCAGAAAGACAACACAGTAGTCCCACATTCTGTGAACCTTCTTAAAAATATATGGACTAGCTAAAGATATCAAAAATGCTCTCATCTAATACTAAAAAGATTGTCCTGAACAATACCTCCAGTGATGCCCATGCAGATGAACATCAGGTCCTTTATTGGCCCTAGTGGGCTAAACCAATGGAAGAATGTGTGGCTGGAAGAACACACGTACCAACTCACAAAGCACTGAACCCTTTCTCACAATAGGTGAGAAAGGGCTACAGGGTGAGCAGCGAGGAAGCGGAAGCCTTGAAATGCTTACCTCCCCACAGACTATCTGAGCTGCTTGTTTGGGCACGGAAATTGTGCCCAGACCAGCAGAGGGTCAGGAACTGTGGTGTGTCGCCCTGTCCCCCAGAACTCCCATTATGCAATGCACAAGTACGTGGTGCATTATGGGGATCCCTCCCCCTGAAGCTGGCTGGGAGCCCCAACGATTCTAAAAATGAGGCTAAGCGTAGTTTGGGAGTGGCTCCCGGTAGTTCTCACGCACAAAGGAAACCGGGATGGGCTTCCTTAGCCTGGTTTTCCCTGCGCATGAGAACATCCTCATTGATTCACTGGTTTCACTGAAATGAATTAAAGCAGTTGATTCTGGCATCTAGCTTTATACAGGAATATTAAGGGAAACTGAACTTAGATGAATGCTAAGAAAAGAAACATAGAAGCAAACAATTGTTTTCAATACAAATATAGTTGACGGGGGTTTTGTTTTCAGTTTTTCAGAGTTTTTTTAGTGTTTCTTTTTAGGGTTTTTTTAGGGCAATGGGTATATGGGGGGGTATATTGGGATATATTTAGCTATTTCTTGTTAGGTCCTGTAGAGGTTGTTGTAGATCCTTTCAATCTCGTTGTTCTGTACAGGACAATGACAATAAAGACTTATCGTATCGTATCGTAGTTGCATAGTTAACTGGAGAGGAAGCTTCTCCAAAGAACTTCCCTTCATCCTGAAAAAAATATTAGCCCCCCAAAAGAAAAGAACAAACAACAGCCAAAAGTCCTCCAAAAGTTTTTTTTAAGCATACCGGACCTCCAGCCTTTATATTCCAACCAAGTTACCCCAACCGTCCAAGCCTCTCATTGGCTTGCTTACCACATAGCAATTCAAAAGATTAATATTGATAAAATAAGTTCTGTATTGAGCAATGAAGACTCAGGGCATTTTCAAATACTGTCCTTAACTGTTCTCAAATTTTCTGTTGTGGGCACCCAGCAAGCTCAGCCTGATACAAGCATTGTATCAAGACGGTTGGGTATCTAAACCCTGTGATCCTTCCATGGGACCTTATATTCGGCCTCCAATGAGATCATCAAGGTCTTCCCACAGGCTTCAGTTGATGTTAACCTGTCCAAAAAGCAGCATTGTTTTCACTCCATCTAACTGCTGACTGGGCTGAAAAGCTAATAATGACTCCCAATTGTCAGTTCTTGACTAAGGCTGCCTAAGATGGATAATTTACAGGACAACTCTTCCTCTAGAAACAGTTGGGTAAAATTTCCATCTGGTCTTCAGCAGGTAAATGTTACCTATTTCCCAAAATGCATAAACCTTGGAAACCCAGGATGCCCTATTATCTTAGGAATAAATATGCTGACAGAGGACATATCTAGTTATGTAGAAACCATCCTTAGACCATATAATCAGCTACCTATAAGATACCATGGATTTCCTCAATAGACATGAAAACATTAAAAAAAATTTTCTTGGAGACAACTACTCGAGCCACTTGGGATGCAGAATCACTTTACACCAACATCCCTCATAGAAATGCATGGGCTATAACAAACATCATACTAGCCAAATAAATTTTTAACACAACTGTTGCATTGCGACAATTTGTCCTTACTCACAATGTATTCATTCATTCATTCATTCATTCATTCAATTTATTTATTCATTCATATTTATTATGTATCTACCTATCTAAAGTAAAAGTAAAGTTGTGCCATCGAGTTGGTGTCAACTCAGAGCCATGTAGACCTGTCTGCCACCTGATATATACATATCTAGGTGCTGTACGCTGTGCAAATTACAATATAAAAATTTAAAAGAACACAAATATGTAAAAGCCTGAGAAAACAGGTGTGTCTTAAGGGTCTTTTAAAAAGCAATCCAAGATGGAGAAGTTTTTGTTCTGACATTCCAAAGCCCTGGGGTAGCCACAGAGAAGGCCCGGCCCTGAGACGCCACCAGATGAGCTGGCGGCAACTGTAACTGGACATCCCCAGATTATCTTAATAGGCATCAGGGTTCATGACAAAGAAGGCAGTCACTTAAGTACCCTGGACATAAGCTGTTCAGGGCTTTATAGGTAATGACCAGCACTTTGTATTTTGCTCGGAAATATACTGGCAACCAGTGAAATTCTTTCAGAATCAGTGTTCTATATAGGAAATGGAATTTGAATCTTTATTTCAGTCATTGACCACACAAAAATACAACACAATAGATAAGTAGCAACCTTCAGTGATCATGATTCTGCCAGTAATTTCTTACAAAGCACTATTTACAATATAACAATATATAGTACAATTGACACTCATGATTTTACCAATTAATTCCTTACACAGCTTGCAATGTAGCAAAATTTTGCCACCTTGGTGGAAACACTTTTGGACAAAAGGAGAGACACACAAAAGGCCGATGGCCTACCTTGGAATCTAGACAAAATAGATGACAAAAGTGCTAGCTGAATATCTCTATAAAACAAATAGTAAAGCAAGATCAATTGTCTCAACCGCTCCTGACTGACACAGGCATTGAGAACAAGGAATACTGAGATAGTGACCTTCTAAGAGAAGCTGAGGGCAGTGCTTCAAATGTGCCAAGGCAAATGCCCTTCTTGATTTGGCCAGAACAAGCTCATGTAAATATTTAGCTGGTCTATGAGGGTGAGTTGTATTAGCTAAGAAAGGTACAAGGGTGACTCGGGCCCTGTCTTCCTTTGTTGCTATGTCCCAAATATGCTGCCTAATTATCTCTTTGGCTTTTAAGATCCCAAAGGAAATCAACATTGAGGCAGGGCCGGATTAAGCTAGTGCAGGGCCCGTAGCATATGTTATAAAGAGGCCCTAATTTTTTAAAAAATGCACATAAATATTAAAACATAAATTATTTACTTGCATAGTAAAGTGATTCATTTTTTTCATTTGCTATATTTTGGAGTACGGGAGAACAAACCACAAACTCACACTTACTACAACAACAGTGAACATGTATATACAGTTTTTCAATTCAAAATTCTCAAAGTGGTTTACATAGAAAAATGAAGAGTGGATAGATGATTCTCTGTCTCCAAAGCGCTCACTCTCTAAAAAGAAAAATGTGGTAGGCAGCAGCAACAGCCACTGGACAAATGCTGTGCTGGGCCTTCTCTTAAAAGAGACATTTAGCAGAAAAGGGATATTTTATCTAACATGGACCAAATAAAACAGGTAAAGTTTTAACTTTAATTCCCAGTTGGAAGCTGGACGTGTGGGGCCCTCAAAAACGCGGGGCCTGTAGCAAATGCTACATTTGCTACTACGTTAATCCGCCTCTGCATTGAAGTTCCACAGCCCATAACTTTCTAATTTCCTCTCAACTCTCTCCAAACAGATGCAAAGTTGTCCTTCAGGACCAGAGGTGCGAGGCCTGCTCAACCACAATTTAGTTTCAAATAATAAGAGATCTTTGTAACCCAAACATGTGCTTCAATTGGTACAAACCCCAGTTCCAGCCTTAACACTGCATTGGGTGTCCCTCTTGACACTCCAAGGATTGTTCTAATGAATTTGGTTTGTATCAACTCTAGGGGGTGAAAATCCTTAGAATTACTCAGCTGGGCATCATATAGTAGTCAAGCTAATATTTTCCCTTTGAAGACCTGAATTGTAGCATGGATGTAACCACCTTCCGGGGGGGGGGATCTAATAAGTGCCATTGCACTCTTTTGTGCCTCTTGTGTAATGTCGAGCAGATATGCTCTCCAATAACCATTAAATTGGGAAACCACACCCAAATACTTTTAGAGCTTGACTTGTTCTATGTCTTGGCCATCAATTTGCTACTTATGCTGCACAAATTTCTTCTGAAACATCATGATCTTGGTCTTCAGATAGTTAATTTCTAGTTCTTCCTCTTGGCAGTATGTAGCAAAATTTCAAAGGGCTCTACGCAAGCCAGTCTCTGTAAAGGAGAGAATTGCTGTGTCATCTGCATCCAGCAGTGCTGGAACTGGTTGCTGGCCTAATTTCGGAGGATAGAAATCTGACTCTAATGTCTCACTCCCCGCTGAATGTGTATCTTTTGCGTTAAATGGCCCTGGGTACTGTATCTCACCATAAGCCAGTTGTTATCATGTAGCATACGTATAAGGGCCAAGAGATGACAGTCTATGGAAAAGACCTCCAATTTCCTCCATAGTCCAGGGGCGTAGCGGGACTGCCAGCGGCTCGTGTGCGGCCGCGGCGGGTGCCCCCACTAACCCCGCCCCCGCGTTTGATGTTCCCTTTGCAGGGAAGAGCCGCTCTTGGCTGGCGTCCTTAGTTTAGCTCCCGAAGGGGCCGCGCGGCCCCCGCTCAGGAGCTAAACTACCACCCTCGCATCTGACGTCAGACGCGAGGGTGTGTCGGGGCCGCTCTCGCAGCCCCTGATTGGTCAGCGGCCCGGCTTCTTTGAACCCATTGGCCCAATGGTAGCTCCAATTGATCCCACTTAACCTTATTCATAGCTTGAGTTCCATTTGGTGGTAAGTATACATTTACGATCAGCATATCAATCTTTCTGAACCTTACAAGACAAGCCAGGGCAAAATGGTTGCAGGGTTGTAATCTAGCTACCTCTACTTGAAATTTAGAAGCAATTAAAGTGATCAGCTCTACCTTATCCCTGCCTTTATTCCCTTTCATCACAGGTAACCAATTGCAAACCATAAACCCATTAATCTCTATCCAATCACACATCCAGGTCTCTTGTAGCATAATTATCTCATATGATATTTATATTGTTAATAGAAGTGAGGTCAGAATTCTATGCTGCCCAGCCATCTACATTCCAACAAAGAAATCTAATTTTCTTGGTTGATTCGAGGAGTCAATCATTATTTGTACTTCTTTGATGATCTGGCAAAACAATGACCTCATTCTCCGTTAGTCTGCTAGGAGGATCATCTACCAGCAGCACTTCGTCTTGCAGTATGATCTGCCCTGCTTCGTCTATGATGTGAACAACCACACTATCTTCCACTGCTGTTGGTGGTAACACTAGATCAACAACGTTCTGCAATGCAGGCAACACTTCTTGCAAACTTATAAACTCCAGGTTGCTTCCGAAGTTTATGGACTCAGTGGCGGAGTTTTGGAGGTCTGATGATGATCCTTTGCCATGGAGAGAAATTGCATAATAGAATCAAAGTGTGGGCTCTTTGCAAAAATAAATTCATGATCCAATTTGTGCACCATTAACTCTTTCTGTGTTGGATTCTCTGTGTTAGAGGCAGCAAAGCTATCAATAGTTTCACACTGAGCCTGGCAAGTTGCCACATCATCCTTAATCCAAGACAGAGGAGAGTGAGAAGGTCAAGAGGATTTCTTCAGCTGAACTCTTTCCTCCCCTGAACAGTTTAAATCCAACAAGTATTCCTCCACATCAGCCCTCAAGTGTAATATAGAAAATCAGTCCCTTCAGGTTGTCCCAGTGATCCACCTGGCTGCCGCATTCTATACCAGTTATAGTTTCGGAAATATGTTCACAAGTTTTATACAAGAGTTAAAAAGAGATAGTTATAAAACCCCTTATTGATTTTATCGATTTTAATCGACAAATTATACCAATACACCCATGGTACTGCAATGAGCACTTAAATGGTTCCATAACATACTAAAGGTTTTATAGCTGATTTGGAACAATGTTTTTTGGCAAGCTGTTCAGAAATGCCACTACTATACCTAAGCTAGACTGATTGTATTTTCCTTATCTAGACTCATGGTGAGAAATTGCTCAACAAGTGCCATCAGCATTTCAGTTCTTTCTATCATACAACCAACCTGAGCATTTCTTATTCTAAGACCGAAGCCAAGGAAATTTACATCACTGCCCTATTAAAAGACTACCATTCTAAAGGAGCCACTGCTGTAGTGCAGTGGTTAGAGTGTTGGACTAGGACCAGGGAGACCTGAGTTCAAATCCCCATCTAGCCATGAAACTCACTGGTTGACTCTGGGACAGTCATTTAACTCTCAGCCTAACCTACTTCACATGGTTGTTGTGAGGATAAAAATAACCATGTACACTGCTCTGGGTTTCTTGGAGAAAGAGCGGGATATAAATATAAAAAATAAATACATCCAAATAAAATAAATAAATCCAACTAAATAGGAAACCAACTGATGGCTATACATATCTTCATGCAAACAATTTTCATCCTAATCATATTAAAAATATTTTATATATGGTCAAGCCATGCAAAAATCAGATATACTCTGATCAATTGGATTTTGACATTGCTTTTAAGAACTTTAGTATGTTTACATTATATTTGTCTTCAAATGACCTTTCTATTGTGCTTCTCTCAGTTCCACTTCAGCATCTGATGAGATGAATTTTTGCCCAGGAAAGTTGTTTGTTGTGTGACAATAATAATAAAGAATATCTACAGTTAATCTCAAAGTGCACCAATTTTTCTACTACAGTATCTCTATTCATGTTAGCTTACTCATTCTATCATGCTTGAAATACTAACACAGTTGGGAAGAGTCTTGCTTATTAAACTGCATAGACTCATCCCTAGATTTATACATATCAATGTGATTAACCAGCCATGTAGAGATAATGGAGCAGGGGAGGAACAAACATATCTCATTCGGGGGGGCAGGTCTGGGAGCTGCCTAGGTGCCCTTCACCCAACCCCTGGGCATCCCTACTCCATTATCCCTTCATCCTGTGCTAGCTATGCCCCTTCCCACTTCGTCAACGCACTGACAAAGGGGAAGTGGCTGATTTTGGGCATGGATGTGCAGCCCTTCACCCTTGCCAGTTGGTAAGTGCTATGTTCACTGGCTGGATTAGCTTTCCCTAAGGAGAAAAAGGAAGCAACTAGCCACTGAAGAAAGTGCTTCACTGACAGAAGAGGGCAAGGGGCCATGCATCCCCTGCTAACTGAGCAAAGAGGCACCTTTTAAAAGTGGTGATTCTCTTGCATTTTTCCAGAGGAGAGCAATTGGCCCTATCCATCCCCAGTACAGCATCCCTCCAGTGGCTGCTGCTGGTGTCCATCTTATGTTTCTTTTTTAGATTGTGAGCCCTTTGCGGGCAGGGAGCCATTTTATTTATATATTTATATCTATGTAAACTGCTTTGGGAACTTTGGTTGAAAAACAGTATATAAATATTCGTCGCATTCATATTTGTATCTGTTTGTATCTAGCACTGACCAAACCCCCTGTGTCAGCCTGCTGGTGCAGGGGGGTGGCTAGTGAGGGGTAGTGTGTTCAGCAGAGGTAGACTTAGCAGCCTGTCCCAGGGCTGCCACCAAACTTGCTATGCCCCTGTGATTAACCTGTTAATTATAGGTTGTCCAAACTTTCCCTGCACTGAAATCTGTCATGGAACTTCCAGTAGATGATGTTCTATGCTACTAACATAGGCATACTTTCTCACCATTTCTGCTTCCCCCTCTGATCAGTGGTGGTAATCCTGTATAGGACCATTACATATATTTAAGTCATATAAATCAGGGAGACAAGATATATTAAATGGTAAAAAGCTTACAACCAAGATGTATGTTTGTAGTAATAGGTATGAAGTCTCTTCCTTTGGCTGTAGCCCGAGAACTTGGTCTGGGACATCAAGCAAGAACTGAGTATCAAGGAGAGAACAGTAGTTGAAATAGTTAGATTTCTCTGCTCTGGGAATATGGTGCTTATTCACTACAAGGAATCAAATTGCTCTTTTCTTTGGTATACTTCAAACAACTTTGCCTTACCCAGTTGGCTGAAAAATAGCAGTGAAGGGGGAAAATCAGGCAAAAAATATAAGGGTACTCAATGGCAAAGAGCTGATTCTTAGAGAACATAAAAGATCAGTGCCATATGGGAAATATCAACATGCCTCATCTTTTTGATCAACATGAATTGTTAGTCTCTTTGCAAGTGAACATGCTGCAGAAAAGTATTCACAGCAAGTGTATAAATCTGCATAAGTCAAGTGCTATCTTGGGAACTTGATCTTCACTTGTAAAACCCGCCTTGGTCAAAACAATAAAGGTAAAAAGAAATGCCGCATCATTATGTTCCTTAAATGTCACAGTAATTTTGGTAAGTGCATCTTGGCAGAGGAAAGCTCACATCATTAGCTTCTTTCTTCGTTGCTTTTGGGATGTGTTTGTTCCACATGGCCTGACTTGACAGGACAACAAATAGACCTTCCATCTGTGCACATTTATTAGAGAATTTTACCATCCAAGATCAAGGGAAAGAGGCTCATTGCAAACTTTGCAAAAGTCCACATCTGTGGATTTTACTACCTTTCTGTAAAAGAAGAGCAACTAACAAACGGTTTAGGAAGTATACTAATAAGATCTAATTATAATAATTTGACATGTTAGACACAGGTCATGTGTTGTTAGTATAAAGTGTTTCCAAACATTTGTGGAAGACAGCCATTGTACCCTTGGTATGTATATTCTGTGGAAGATCTGAACGACTTAATTTTAGTGATTTATGTTACAGATAGGGAAGTACCTACACCAGAACAAGTTGTATGCAGACCAGCTGAAATTCTATCATTTTGTGTCTATTTGGGTTTCAGCAGTGACATGACTCTACATTTGGGTTTATCAGTTTAAACAAGGACAGGCAATATAAGGTCTGTAGGGTGTATGGACCTCATCAAGGCTCCCCAACCTTTCTGTAAAATGACCAACTTGCATGAGTTGCTATATGCAGTAGCTGCATAGTGAAGTTTGGGCTGGAAGGCTGAGTGATTCGCCATGTTGGACACAATATGAGGCATCTTGCATTGCTCACCCTTATCATAAGTAGATTGGTAACTAAAATTGGACTGAATGACCAATTGACTTGGTCTGTGACCATAATAAAGATTGATTTGATTTGATTTGATTTGATTTGGATTGAATGTATGGAACAAATTGTCATCTCAACCAACACTTCATAGTCACACAATACAGCATAAAAAGTAGATATTGTTCTTTATAATCTGGCACATGCTAACATTATACCCTGTCTCCCTATAACTACTGATTTTTCATGTATTTCATGAATTCTGTAGTGCATGTATTGGAATGCTAAATCTATTCCAGCAAATTGAGATGTTGTATTATACTGTGAATCAGATTAGTATAACTGATTTTGGACTACAGTACTGTAGCTGTTGGTAAAGTAATTTTATGTGTTCAAATTGTATTGTCCAAGGCTACAGATAAAGCTGTTATTGATCAAAGAACCAGAAATGTGCAAAAACTGCAGATCTGGCAAACATGAAAAATAATCTGTAATAGAATCTTTGCATGACTAAATGAAAGTAATCTTCATGACTAACTGAAAGTCTACATATCCTCCTCCATCCCTAGTTGAACTACATATCCCTAGCCTTTTGTTGAACTTTAAACTGAGAAACCCAGGTCTGGTGTGAGGTGCAAAGGTTACCTTCCTCATGAAAGTAGTTGGGAATATACTGGAACAAGAGCCGGGGGGGGGGGGGCTTCAGGTGGACAGCAATTGGGAGAGAACATATTTGCCACTTTCTCCTTCAGCTGGACAGCATTAGCATGGAGTCACAATGGCCACTCTTCAGGCAGGCAGCATCAGCATGGAGGCAAAATGATCCACCTTTTTCTCTCATTGAGACAGACAGAGGGAAGGTAGCATGTTTAGGCACAGTTGCTTATTGATAGGCATATGCTGGCGCATATGGGTATTGTCCCTTTGTCTTATTGAGGTGTGTAGCAGCAGTTTGTGGTCCTATAATCCGTCAGAATTTCTCTTCTTGAAATGGGCAATGTGTTGGTAGAGAAGTAGACAAGAAGAGGAGAAGAGCTTAACAAGCAAGCATTCCATTTATGCAAGCAAATAATCCAAGGTGGCCTGACATGCAGGGACACAGAAATAATGGAAGAGGGCACAGAAATATTGGCAGTACTCCCGGTAAGAGGCAAAACACTGGACACTCTTGAGAAGACAAACTCCCAGGATGCAGGTGAGCACAAGAATAGCAGACACTGGTGTGATTTCAACTTTCAGAATGTTCTTGGAATCTTCTGCATGTAAGCCTGCTAGTGCTCTTCCCAGAGTAGACCCATCCCCTGAGCGGAATATCTGACCCTGATTAGCATGCTTGCTACCACAAGACCAGCTCTTCTCTCCCTGACTTTTTCCATCAGGAAAGAGACCAGGTGGCAGCAGGTGGGAAGAGGCAAGTCATTGTCCTGCATCCCAGATCCAGTGGGACTAACATGTCCTAGGGGAGAGAGAGAGAGAGAGAGAGAGAGAGAGAGAGAGAGAGAGAGTTTGGCTGGAGAAACTGGAAGCAGAGAGAGGAGTTATGTGGACAAGAGTGGAAATGTTTACTTTGGCCTTGACAATGTACCACCCCTTGAAGTCACAGTGCAGCACAAAGGTCCCAGAAATGGGTAGCCGAACCATTGAGAATGTTCACTAAATGGTGATCACGTGCATGGAAGTGTGACCTAAGCCCAATTCAGACATTATGCTATATGATTGTACAGATGTCTGAAAACCTGTACATTAACCTGTGTGAATTAAAAGTTAACAATTTTAAAAGTTATCCTAGATACAGGCCCTTCAAATGCATGGTACAGATAGGAAGTGTAGTTCTATACCTGCATTCAATATATATGAATCACTGTATTTGTGCACAGATCGGTACCTGTGTACAATGTACACTTGTACAAGTGTCTAATATAACATGTGAATGAGCCTCTAGATGTCAGCAAATGCTTGCATTTTCTGCTTTTCTGCATTTTCTGCTTGCATTTTCTGCTTTCCCCATGTCCTGCACTGGCACTGAGTTGTGTTTCAAGCAGTAACTATACTGGCTGATGCACACCTCTATATGTACACATTCATTTTAATCCTTTATTTCTATGCTTGTTAAGCATCTTTGTCTCTTTCCTACAGCAGAGTGAACTGGCTGCTAGACATGCTAGTAGGTCTTGAGGATTCAATAATTCTGATGTCATTAGTGCCTTTGTGATGCTCTAAAGCAGTGGATAGCAATGCTATTTCATTCAATATCTCAGATGTGGAAGAATTACTTCAGGACCCTCTCACAGATTAAAGGTCTCCCATGCTTCTCCTGCCTCTCACCTTCCCAGGATAGCTTTTCCATTTGTGCTAGCAAAGCAGTTCAGGAGGAGACAGACAGAGCTGCTCCAAGAGGTGTGGGGTGAGATTACAGAAAATGTTTTTTTTCCCCTTCATGCGATACAACTTTGGTTTTAATTTTAACTGACAATGTTACAGCAGAAGAGCCAACAAAATCTAAGTTTAGGTTTTGTGGCAGCTCTTTGAACGTAACAGCAACATTTCCTGGCTTTCTGATGAGCTTCCCTGGCAGGGGCAGTTATGCTAAAGCAGCTTCAGTTCAAACAACTATTCTTTGTTAGAAATGTTAATAAAGGTAAAGTGTGCCATCAAGTCAGTTTTGACTCCTGGCACCCACAGAGCCCTGTGGTTTTCTTTGGTAGAATCCAGGAGGGGTTTACCATTGCCTCCTCCTACGCAATATGAGATTATGCCTTTCAGCATCTTCCTATATTGCTGCTGCCCGATATAGTACCAGCAGGGATTTGAACCGGCAACCTTCTGCTTGTTAGTCAAGCATTTCCCCTCTGTGCCACTTAAGGTGACTACATTTGTTTTAATACAATCCTCTTCATGAAAGTGAAGAAAGCCTATTTGTAGCTCTTTTAGCTTTCAGATAGATGTGTCACTCTGCCTCTTAGAATCTCCCAGTGTGAATGTTGCTTTTCTTGCCAAGTGCTACTTTCATTTGGTGGAAAGTACCCCACAAGATATTGCACCCATATGTGCATTTTTTCCATTCTCATTAAGTTTATAAAATGCTCAAATATAGACCATCTGTCCAGTAAATGTTCCTAAATGGCACCAAAATGAGAGAAGCTGTATTTGACATTTTGATATAAGTGGCCAGGAAAACAGAGGAGTCAGCTGTTGTGATGCACATCAGCACCAAAGTCGTCAGAAAATGCAGTCAGGAGATCCTGGAAGCCAAATGTAGGCTGCTAAGGTAGCATATTGAAGTCCAGGACTCCCCAGGTAGCATTCTCAGAAATGCTACCTGTTCCATGCACAGGGCTAGTGAGACAGGCAGAGCTGAGGGGTCTCAATGTGGGGATGAGACGGCGGTGCCAGAATGAGGGGTTTAGATTTGTTAGGCACTGGGATACATTTTGGGGCAAGTGAAGTCTGTACAAAAGGGCCTGGCTCCACTTGAACTAAGGTGGAACCAAACTGCTGGCAATTTAAATCCAAAAGGTTGCAAAACAGCTTTTAAAATGATGTCTGGGGGATAGCTGACAGAACCTGGGCAGTATCTGGTTCAGCAAAAGCCATCCCTTAAGGTGTGAGGGTGCAAATGCTTCAGATAAACCAGAAGGGGACAGAGCAGAACTACATAAAGAGCAAACAGAAGGATGTGCTAGCTGGTCAAAGAGATCAATTTGCCATAAGAAATATGGCACACACCAGGTAAGAGATTCAGCATATAGATGCTTGTATGCCAGTGCCAGAAACCGCCGAGCCAAGATGGGTGAGCTAGAGTGCTTTGTTGCTAAGGAAAACATAGATATAGTGGGCATAACAGAAACAAGGTGGAACAGTAGGAACCAGTAGGACACTATTATTCCTGGATATAACTCTATAGAAAGGACAGAGGGGCAAATTGGGGGTGAAAATCTAGGAAGACCGGAGTCCTCCACAGAAACCCTGTGGGTGACAATACAAGGCCTGAAAGAAAATGTATTTCTAGGGGTGTGCTATCGAGCTCCTGACCAATACGCTGACAGTGAGTTGCAGAAGTATATCAGAGAGGCATCAGAGAGAGGGAGAGGGAGGGAGAGCTGTAATAATGGGTGACTTCAATTACCCACACATTGATTGATTGATTGATTGATGATTAAGTGCTGTCAAGTAGGGGTGTGCATTTTGGAATTTTCTTATTTTGATTTGTATCTGAATCGAAACATCCCCGTTTTGTTTTGTACCCAAATTTTCTGAATCCGAATCAGCCCTGTTTTGTTTTGTAGCCAAATTTTCAGAATCTGAATTGATTTGGATTTTTAAAAAGGGTCCCAGGGCAAAAAGAGTGGGTGGTGGTGGTAGTGTCCAATGGGTGGAAGCTACCACCCAAATTTCAAAGGAATTAGGCAAAGGGCTGGGTTTTTTGGTGAATTTTTTTCAAGTTTACACATCTTTAAGAATTTTCCCATAGGGAATAATGGGGATTCCAGCAAATGTATCGCTTCAAATCAAGAGGAAAGGGATGACCCAGAGCAGAGTGTGGTGGGTAGTAGTGCCCAATGGGGGCAAGGAAACTTCCAGAATTATTTCAAAGGAATTGGGTAAAGGGCTGATCTTTTGTGATTTGTTGAAGTTTACATGTCTTTAAGTTTTCTCCCATGGGGAATAATGGAGGTTTCAGCAGCTCCATAATTCCACTTGGGGGGCACTGGGGTTGCCCAGAGCGAGGGGTTGTGTAGTGCACATAGGGTGCCAACCACCCCCACACCCACAAGCCTGTGGGGTACTGGGTTTTGTTGTTTCTGAGGTGTTCATTGTAGATTCTCTGGTAGCATATGAGATTTTCAGTGAAAAACAAGAATCCACTCTCATATGCTACCAGAGAATCTACATTCAGAACACCACAGAAACAGCAGAACCCAGCACCCCATGAGTTAGCAACCCTTCCCCTGGCCAATGTGGGGTCAGTAAAGAGTGGGAAGAAGCAAAAGAGCCAATGGGGAACAAGGAGGGAATTGTCAGCAGGTCAGCCCATGATTTAGGTCACTGATCAGAAGGCTGGAAGGGTGGGAAATTCAAAGAGATGTCGAACACAAAATGGAGACTGACTCAGACATCACCACAAAATGTAGGTCCGAAACAACAAAACGTTTTGTAGCCAAAACAGGGACGTTTTCTTTTGTATACAAAACTTTTGGATCTGGAAAATGGGTGTTTTGTTTTGTCTACAAAACACCCGAAACAGGCTGTTTTGGGTACAAAACGTTTTGTATCCGAAACGTTTCGCACATCCCTACCATCAAGTCGGTGTTGACTCTTAGCATCCACATAGATAGATTCTCTCCAGGATGATCTGTCTTCAACTTGGCCTTCAACTTGGCCCCATACACAGACTGGGTAAATCCAAATTCAAGTAATGACAAAGAGGCCAAGATTTTAGATATGCTGAATGACTGTACCCTAGAATAGTTGGTCATGGAACTAACCAGAGAGAAGGTGACCTTGGACTTAATCCTGAGTGGTGCCCAGGACCTGGTGTGAGACATCAGTGTCATGGAATCTTTAGGGAACTATGACCATAGTGTCATCAAATTCAGCATACATGCAGGGAGAGAATTGCCAGGGAAGTCTAACATAGACACTTTGAACTCCAGAAGAGGAAACTTCTCTAAAATGAGGAGTTTGGTGAAAAGAAAACTGAAAGGGAAAATCAGGAGAGTGAATTCACTCCAGAATGCATGGAATTTATTTAAAACCACAAGAATAGAAGCCCAGTTAGAATGTATACAAAAAAGGAGGGAAGGTACCACCAAGTCCGGGAGGATGCCAGCATGGCTAACAAATAAAGTAATGGAAGCTATAAAGAGGAATGCCAATAGAGGAGTTTGTATATTGTTTTATTATTTATTTTATTATTTATTCAATTTCTATACTGCCCTTCCAAAAAGGGCTCAGGGCGGTTTACACAGAGAAATGATAAATAAATAAGATGGATCCCTGTCCCCAAAGGGCTCACAATCTAAAAATAAACATAAAATAGACACCAGCAACAGTTTTGAATCCAGATGGTATTTAACTTCTTGTTTCTTCTAGAGTGCTGCCAGAACGTAATTAAATACAATAATTTGGGCATTAGGAATATAAAGTATCTGAATGTACATGTAAAGCAGAGGTAGAGGGAACACTGTGCCCTAAATACCAATTTTAATAAAGCACCATTGGTGCTACTTACTCATTATTCAGAATTATCTCCATGGTGTAATATTGGCATACAATCAGGGTACAATCAGTAGCTATAATTGAGAACCTGGGCCCCCCAACTCCTGAGGGTCCCCCAGCTTCACCCCTCCCTATTTTCTTCATTCTCTCCCTCACTCCAAGGGGCCATTGGGGAGAGGGGTGCACATGGGCCCCCTCTCCCCTAGCTACGCCCCTGCATACAATACACATTTATTAAAAGGATGGATTTAATTGGCATGAATTTGAGGCTAGATAAGGATCTGTTCCTTCATAAATTTTGTGTTTTGAGATTTAGCAAAGTGCCTTTTGAGAGGTATGAATGATCCCTGTGTATGATGGAGTATGAAATGAAAAACAATGAACAGGAATTGCAACTGAAAACCAAGTATAACATTTTGTGTGAAATATGGCAACTATTGCCATGTGGATAGAAATATGTGAAATATGTGAAATGTGTTCCATGAAATATGTGACCATACAGTTCTGTTGTATGAGGAACTAAAATGTTGCATTCTCACCCCACCTTCCTCTTTTTTTAAAGGAAAATACAGGCATGTTGTCTGCCCCTGATGGGTCATTGCAGGATTCTTTAGGAACTTTGCTTTGATGATGAGATACTAAGCAATTTAAAAATCCTGGCATGTGATCTGTGTTTAGTAGGTTTCTTTCATGCCTACAATAATAATAGATAGTTTTTAAAAAGTCACTTCCCCACTTTCTTTCTACACCCTCTTTGGGTATGTTAGGTTAATGAGTATACCAAAAAGGAAGGTACCCCCAAATCCAGGAGGATGCCAGCATGGCTTACAAGTAAAGTCAAGGAAGCTATAAATAGAGATGCCAATAGGGGATTTTGTATATTGTTTTGAATCCAGGTGATACTTACCCTGTAGTTTCTTCTAGAGTGCTGTCAGAACATACTTAAATACAATAAACTGGGCATTAGGAATATAGATTATTTGAATGTACCTGTAAAGTAGAGGTAAGGAATACTGTGCCCTAAATACCAACTTTAATAAAAGCACCAATGGTGCTACTTGCACGTTACTCAGGATTATTCTCCACGGTGTAATGAGTGGGGAAAGGGACTGTAACACCTACACTAATGATATCACAGAATGTGGGACAAGTGAAGGGAGAGGCATAGAATTTGGGGAAAGAGCAAGGGGCGGGAAGGTCGGCAGGCAACTGAAGGGGGAGGGGCAGCTGAGGAGAGACGAGAGAGCGAGAGAGAGAGAGAGAGAGAGAGCGTGTGCAGATACACAAAATGTTATCTCATTTTAGGAGAATATAGAAAGAGATGCTGTGCTATTTTTGGGAATACTTCAGTCTATATTTGCATGAACTGGCGGAGAGGCAGAAAATAGAAATCTATATGCAATGACGAGGGACCAACAGCTAGAGCTGCCCAGGCTTTCCAAAGAGAAGGACCTTAGTTGCCTCTCTGAATCATCAGGGGTTCGTGCTCAAGAAGCTTTACACAAGGAAGCTATTCAATGAAGTGTGAAAATGAATGCTCTTGAGAACCAATTCAGTGGGACTGAAGCAGAGCTGGCTTCCCAGAATGTCTTTCAGTTGCTCATGAAGAGGCACATTGGGAGCAGAACAGCCCCTGTTCTGAGCACGGGCAGCTGATCAGTACAGTGAAGGCAAAATCTCAGGAGCTTGACCAGATGGACACCTTGGAACTGCTACACAGGAAGATAAAAGAGCTAGAGGGGAAAGGGCTGCATCTGCAGCTCTGTTCCTCTGTAGCCCTAGAGGATAAGACTATGGAAGTTGATGAGCAAAGTGAGAAACAAGATTCTGCAGGTGGAGGTACTGTGCTCCAAAGGGTCTGATGCAAAATCTCAAAAGGAGAACAAAGGTGGATGAAAACACGCTTTGGTGGACTTTGTCAACAGGTCACACCAGCAGTAAATGGGGCAAGAAGCCTTAGAGAGGGGCTGGAACCAGTACAGAATGACCTACAGAGGGTGCAGAAAGACATGCACTTGACAATTGTGAAAGGAGCATATCAGAGCCTTTCAGGAGAAGGTAACAAATGCCAATAGAACTACAGTTCTGGGCTTCTAGGAAAGAACATAGACATGTTATTGTGGCTAACTTTGAGGCAGAGCCACAAGTGAATTGCAGAGGTGTTCTGAGAGATCCATTAAAGGTGTTGCCCCCACAGAGAATCGGGAATGTTCTTTCAAAAGGGCATATCAGAACTGAATGGATAAGGACATGTATTACTGGAGCTGGTAGGAAAATGTAATGCCTGCTCCTATGAGGTCATGGAACGCAGGGCAAGTGAAGGAAGGGGCATAGAATGCTTTGAAAGGAAAAGGCCGTTGGTGACGGTTGGAGGGGAAGGGGAGAAGCGGCTGAGAGCTGAGGAAGTAGAGAGAGGTGAGGCAAGAAGCCACCAGAAAAAACAAGAAGTTTGGAATGCAAAGCAACAGAACTGAGGGACTGAAAGGATCAGTTCATATAGCAACAATTAATTCTCAGCAGTGCCATGACTAATAAGATTTTATATTATGCTTATGAATGTTGAAAGCACTTAATATATATTTTCTGGATACAGTCCTTACAACAACCCTGTAAGGTAAGTAAATTGTATCATTCCCATATTACAACTGTAGAGCTGAGGCTGATAAGGGAGTGTCTTGCCTAAGACCACTCTGTGAGTTCATTGCAGAGCCAAAATTTCAACTGCAGGAGGCCTGCTTCATAGATCAGTCTCTTCATCACTATGCTACATCAGCTCAAATGTAACCATGGGTTATTTGTGGTGGTAGTGAAAACTAATTGGCTACATGAGCTGCTTTTAAGCTATAAGAGAAGGAAATATTGTTCATATTAATAAGGTTTCAAAGTGGTAGTCGGTCTTCTCCATAGTTGGAGTGGTGTGCATTACATCATACTGCCAATACTTATAAACTGAGATTTTGTCCATGGCAAGGGCTGTGGAGGACAAAGAGCATTTGGGTTGTATGTCGACTTTCTAACTCCAAGTTATTCTTCATGATACAACTAATAAGTACAGAGTCTGGCCCATTAGAAGCACAAACTACTCACAAATGGGCCTTCCAGCCTTAGCTTCCCACATCCTGCCTTTCTTCCTCCATCAGTCTTTCCTAGAACACTTATTACCAATTTTGATGACAGGGCTGAATCTGCCTTGTGTTGGGCAAAAGGTGGTGTTAAAATATGAGAAATCAAAAAATTATGTCATTTGGCCTTGAAACTAATGGAGTAATGTATCTGAGTATGTTCAGACAGCCTTACTCTTGCCAATGAGCATTTGCATGCCATGTCTATGCATGTGTGCACATGCTCTCTCTCACACCCACCCACTTGAGTGTGGGCAAAAGTGTTCTCTTAGTTTGCATCAATAGCTGTTCTATTAAGAGCAAGCACAGAGATAGGTATGAACAAAAGGGCTGTCGGTGCATCGCTTTGCTATATGAATAACCCCCAAACTTCCTCTTCACTAGAGTTTGTGATGTTACTATGTTGTGTGTTGATGTTAATATACAGTATACTAAGGCTGCATTCAGAGTTAAATGTGGCCGAAGTTTTTATTTGTAACTACAGATCACGTCACAGACATTCACCAAATGACGGCCCACCAAACTAGGGAGCAAATATCCCCACCCGGGGAAGGGGCTAGACCCCATTCCCCAACCCATCTGTGGAAAAAAATAGAACTTGGATGTTCCAGCTTCCCTGTTTGGGTTTGCCTTTTATTTCAACACCACCTTTTGATGCTGTGATGGGGTGCCCTGCTTGTGTTCCCACCTGGAGTGTTTGTGCTTGTGAGCATACATTATTGCTGCTTCCTTCTTGGGGAGCAAAGCATTTAGTGCCTTTAGTGATTTACTGTCATCCCATGCCCCTGCCCTACGGCTTGGCAGGGGTGGAAACAAGAGACAGAGTGGGAAGATGGAATGCCCCTCTTGAGAGGATGACAAGCCTTTAATGGGATGTGGCGACATCCTGTTGCCTGGCAACTCCATAGCCCCATAGCTGACAGGAGGGATGGGGCTAGTTTTCCAAGAGTCTGCCTGCGAGAAGTGCCAAAAGCATGGAGCAGCCATGTCCTCGGGTGGGTCTGCGCCACCACCTCTATGGTTTTGGTTTGAAAATTGGTGTCAAACCACCATTATAGCTGCGTCAGCACTCGGACATAACACCTTAGCGGCAAAACTGCAGTTGTCGGTGGCAAACCTTGAAGATAACCAAGGTTCAAACTGGAGTTTGGCAAGGTAAACTGGAGGTTGCTTTCAGCCCATAATGGCAGTTCTGTGCATTCGGGCATAATGGAGTTACAACCTCAGCCACATTTAACTGTGGTTATCTATTACGTTTGAATGCAGCCTAAGTGTGTGTAACCTTTTAGTGCTTTGCACCAAGGTAAGGCCCTCTTCTGTTGTACAAGTATTGATTTCAATTACAAGAGGGCCACCATGAAATGTTCTATTCTCCTTGGGCCTTTATTGAAACGTGTATGTAAAGACAAAATAGCTGGAGCATGATACATTAGCTGGTCCAAGGAGCAGCAATATGATGTGCAAGGCTCTGCTTAGAAGTTCCTTCATTCATTTTAATTTTCTTTTGTGCTGTGAGAAAGACACTTTAATCAATTGAGTTTTACACACATGGTAATTTCTTCACACAGTTTTTAACTGCATGAATTAACTGCCAAATCGAGCTGCTAAACTGTCAAGTAATACTCACCAGTCAATAACGCTAGATAAATCGGGGTGGATTGGAATATGTTTTGGCACAAAACTCAAAGGGGTAGTGCAAAGGGAGAAATAAGAAAAAAGAAACGCTTTAGAAGCAAAAGAAAGCATACAGAGAGCTATTTTGCCACAAGACTTGGAGAAATCATCAGCTCTACAGACACTCTGTTTGAAATGAATACACACTGCCAACATTTAAGTCACCACGTGACAAGTTATCCAGTGACACTTTTCTGTCCATTCAAATGAAACAGGAAACATTCTTTTTGTCTAACGAGTGCACTGCATTGCTTTGTTTTTGTGACAATTTTACACTTCTGCAGCAAAAATGAACAGCAGTCGGCACCATTTTAGCAGCTGTAATGAATGGCAAGAATTGGATTTGGATGGGTTTCTTATGATGTCTAAAAGTATTGCCATGTTAATTCAAGTCAAACTTTTCCAAATGAAATTTCTGGCTAAAAATGCCAGGTTTAGATCCTGATGGACAGTCACGAACTCCAAATGTTTTTCTAACACACTTCCAAGCAATTCTACCTAAGGTCAATGTTTGCTTTGGGGGACTGTGTGGTGTGCTTGGATTATGAAATGGCTTTGGAATGCAGGAGACCAGTAGAAGCTTCTGATTGGCTGTCAGTGATGTCATATGGACAACTTAGCAGGTGAAGCCCAGTAGCTGCTTTTAAGCAGTTCTGACATTACCTCTTTTATTTTGCCAGTTTAATTCCATTTGAGACCACACTTTTTTTTGGAAGCAGTAGTTTATACTGAAAGCTTTTTACTAGAAAGTTCAGCAATATTGCTGTGCTAAAGGTAAGGTGAATAACTCTCTGTTTCCAAAAGCATTGGCTTACCATGTTTTCTTTATATTCTGGTAACCTCTGGTGTGAGAGCCAGTTAAAGGAAGCCTTGGATAAGCGGCTATTGAAGTCCCCCATAGGTTCTTTAGACTTCTACATGAAGCAAATATCTGAATACATGCTTTCAGAGTTTTATATCCATTCTACATAGGCTGCACATAATGGCAAACCATGGGTCCAAAGGACAAGCAGTTTACCTCCATTCCCCCCCGCGCGCTCCCAGATGAGCCCACTCTGCAGTCTGGGAGCCTGCAAAGGGGCAGGCATTGGCTGCGCTGGCTTCCTTTGACACATGAAGGAAAGCTGTGGCAGCCAATCAAGTAGGAGGGAGGGAGGAGTTCCTACCCTCAACTCCGGCTAGATGGTGCAGCCCGAATTCAGATGACACAATGCCCCTTTTTGACCTGAGGTTTTGGCGGTGAAACCTAAAGGCAACCAAAGGTTCTAGCTGAGGATCGGGGGCTAAAACCAACTCCCAGTTCAGTGACGAAAGCAGAGGTTCACACATTTGACGACCAAATTCTTGAACCTCTCTGCCATGGCTGCCTCCCATTTCATGTTATGTCAGAAGGCGGCCATACTCTCTGCAAGCGCTGATGAGGTCTTAAACAGACAGCCTGCAACAGACTAGCTACTGCCTTTCATAATAAAAAAGTTTGTAACCTTCAGTTTATAGAGATTTCTTTGGAAAAGGTGGCATCAAAATGTTCTAAAGTAAGGGGTGAGTTTATAACACACATACCCCAAATCCAGCTATTCCTGACTGGTTATGTGTTGCTATTCCTGACTGCCACATCAAAGATGAGGCCAAGAAAGGGTAGATGGAAGATGCAAACAATTCAGACTTGTTCAGTTTAAGTGTACCCATGTATGATTATCCTATCCTATGTGTCCCCCTCAAAAAACAGGGGCTGAAAATTACTCTGGACAGGTTATCTATAGATAACCTGTAACCATTCCTAATTGAATTTTTAAAAAGCAGTGCAAGACTCTTGCATTTTTAAAAGTTAAAATGCATGTTTTTAAAATGGAAATTGCTCAAGGTTGGCAGTTGTCTATAGCTATTCTGTGGTGTTTTACTCAACAGCACATTAGCACTTACATTTATATACCGCTCTATAGCCGGAGCTCTCTAAGCGGTTTACAATGATTTAGCATATTGCCCCCAACATTTCTGGGTACTCATTTTAGCGACCTCGGAAGGATGGAAGGCTGAGTCAACCTTGAGCCCCTGGTCAGGATCGAACTTGCAACCTTCTGGTTACAGGACGGCAGTTTTACCACTGCACCACCAGGGGCTAACATTGTGTCCTTGGAGACCACAGGGGAATTGGCACAGCCTTCTGTTACCGATACTCTTTAGTAGGGGGCTATTGGCTCTCTCTTCAGTAATGAACAGAGCCCCAACATATAATGCAGCAAAACTAAGACAAAAGTCAATCTTAAATGGTGCTCCCAATTTGATGTGGCACAGAGCTGTATTCCCCACATAAGGGAACACAGAGTAAATTTAACATATGCAAAAACTTTCAGGATCCATCCTGGGTACCCCAACAGTTCCAGTGTTAGAAGCAGGATGAGGAGATCTGAGTGTGATCAGTGTGTGCTATCTGGATCCCAATTCAAGGAACTGGTTCTTACCTTCAAAGCCCTAAGCAGCCTTGGTCCTCTCTCATACTTTCTCCCACACATTTCTCCCATCTCCTGAGGTTGATAGGAGAAGCCCTGCTTTGGATTCCTCCTTTGGAGGTGAGATTAATGGGACTTTGGAACAGGGCCCTCTCAGTGGTTGCACTGATGCTTCAGAACTCTCTGCCCAGAGAATTCCACCTTAATTTGTTCTTTCTTTCTTTCTCCTTCTGATTAAACAGTGGCAATTCAAGGGAGTTTTCCCCAGTGGTGGTTCACTGTTTTTTTCATATTATTATTGCTCTTTAGTCATAGATTTTATTGCTATATTTTGATTGTATCTTTTATTGTACAAAATTTTACAGTTTGAATAGAAAAGTATCTTACAACTAGATGATTCTCCATTGGGAAGAAAGTAAACCTGAAAGAGTAGCACTGGCAGCTCTGTGGGCCAGTTAAAATACATGGACATGATATCAGTTTCTTTTCTTCCTCACTTTTGCTTTACCTAAATGCCCCAACATCTTAAATGGATGATGGGAGGTTCAGCTATTTAGTCAGGGCTTTCTACTCATAGAATTCAACAAACTGGCTATATATTGGCCCTTTCAAAGCAAAGCACACTGCAGTAGCTGGTTCTGGGAGACAGTTTGTATTTATGGGTACATGTATGCATTACTAGCCAGTTCCAGGAAAACATGAATGAGGGAGTGTAATCTTAGGATATACAGTGGCTGAAGCTGCTGCACAGATTTTTCTTTTTGTTTATATACATTAACATTTTGAGAGAACTTCTTACTGAATACATGATTGTCAGAAAAACTCTGCTGGATTAGAGCAGGGGCCTAAATAGTTGAGCATTCTGATGCCAGCCATGGCCATGCTGTCGGGAAGCCCACAAGAAGAGCAGGAGGGTAGCCCTTTGCCATTGTCTCCTTGAGCACCTGGTACTCAGAGGTACACCGTCTCCAAATAGTTCAATTTAGTTATTATGCCTAGTAGTGCTTTAGACCATCTGCCATTCTTTTTTCCAATCTTCTTTTAAAGCCATCCAAGCCAGTGGTCAGCACTGCGTCTTGTGAAAATAAACTCGATAAATTATGCACAATATGAAGTATTTCTTTGTTCTGAATCTACTGTCCATTGATTTCATGGGCTGATAGGGCTAGGGTTAGGGTTAGGGTTGATATCCAATTCTAGTTTTATAGAAGATGAAGAAAAGTTTCTTTCTATCCACTTTTTCCAATCCACTTCTTCCACACCATGATTTCTTCTTCCATGTCATGATTTCGTAAACCTTTATCATGTTTGCCTTCTAAATTTAAGTCTAAAATATTTTAGCTCTTTCTCATAGGGGATGATAGAGAATGTTGATGATTCTCGAGGCTTCTCATCCCTTACGTTTGGAGGTTCCATGATTTCTTTGCCACTGTGTTCCCATTTCCAGTCCTTTGATGTTGTATGGAATGCTTTTTGAGAAATACCAAGGCCAGCATCAGTTGAGAGGTTAAGCTCACAACTTTGAATGTGACTTAGAGATGGGCAAACAGGCTTCTGTTTCCTCAAAGTGATCCAGGTTTTTTGAGTATCAAAACCAAATGTTTGAAGAGCTCCAATAGACACTGCCTGCCTTTGCGCCTATCTTCTCTTCCTGTCCTAAGGAAAAAACTTACCTTGGGAAAGGGGGATGGGTAGTAGACGGAGAGGGGCTCTAATTGGTGATGGGAGAATCACGATGGACTTCTCCTTCAGCAGGAACTGACATTATGAACATCTCTTTCTGCTTTGGATAATAGGGCTTGTGGTCCAATCCCATCATCGCTGATGGGAAAAGATGCTAGAGTATGAGTTCTTGCTGACGTTAGGACCCAGCAGGGTCTGAGGCAAATGGTATGGTTAAGCAAGCTAGTGGTCCTAAGCAGGCAGACAAAGATCGAAAGAGGCAGAGGAGGTGGTCTAAAAGTTGCCCCAGTGTGTGAAACAAGATACAAGAGCCAGAGACAATGGCCCAAGATTGGTAGATGGTCAGGTTCTGGTACAGTCAAGTGAGGCAAAGTCTGTTAGCACCTTTTCACTCATAGGTTTCCCCTCCCAGATGCAAAAGTGCCTTCAGGGGGCGGGATGTATTCCCAAACTGGATCTCCCCCCACAACAGCTTTTTATTAAAAAGGTTTAAAAGATGGAGATGCAATGACGTATTGTCCAGTTTAGCCCTCAAACTCTGACTCCTTTCAAAACTTTTTCTGCAATCATGAGCACTAGAAACTTACCCTATCTTTAAAGCTACATTTGATGTGTGTGTTGCTGAGTTGCTTGGCCAGTTCTAACGTTCTCCGCCAGCACAAATCAAGAGATTTGTGAAGAATCATTGTCGAGTCTGACACTTTACACAGAAAAGCCATGGCAGCCTTCGATCGTGCTTTGTTTGTTCTTGGTTGAGAGACCTCCCTTTTAAAAAGGAGGGTTGATGAGGAAGCCCAGCTCTTGCAACACAAAGAATGTTCTGTATCTTTCACAGTAGTTGTTCTCTTTCAGGGTGGCTTCCACTGCTCCAAAGGCGCATTTCATGGAACAATTCACAGCATCAATGGAACTCCTCAGCAAATGGGTGCTAAGTTTGTACAACAGGGCCTGTAAGAGGGCATGAATTTGTTTTCACTACATGTCAAGGCCTTTTAATCCTGAACCAAGACTGAGTGGACTGTATTTAGGCAGACTAGGAAGAACTTTATAGGGCTGCAACAAATGGCACTTCAAAGATTGTCATGTAGTGTAAGAATCCCTATGAATGGTTTGTTTTATTTTGCAATGTTCAGGCAGACATTGCTTTTCTAATATTTGACATACAGTGTCCAATTTAAACAAACGTGTCAGCTCCGTAAGATTAGATGCTATTGAGATTTGCAAAAAAAATCTACTGAAAACTTTCTAATAAAAACTAATAAATGTGTGATAATGTAAATAGGGTTAATTTTAAATAATTCAGATTGGCAGAGGAGGCATTCTTTTTTTAAAGTAATGCATTTGATAACCTTTAGTATATAAACATCTTAAAAGCAAGAAATACTTGTAAACCAAGTTAGTAAGCATGCACATAATTTTAAGTGCAATGTGGCTGACTAGGACAAACATAAAGTCAAGGAGTTTCCATCACCAAGTTTCCATGCCCAGCTCTTCCCCCCTGCTAAATGAACAAAAGAAGCATCTTTTTAAAAAGATGCTTCTTATTTATTTAGGTGCTTCTTTTTATTTAGCAGGGGGAGAGCAACTGGCCTTATCCATCCCTAGTACAACATCTCTCCAGTGGCTGTTGCTGGTGTCTATCGTATGCTTCCTTTTTAGATTGTGAGCCCTTTGGAGACAGGAAGCCATTTTATTTATCTATTATATTTATGTAAACTGCTTTGGAAACTTCTGTTGAAAAGAAGTATATAAATATTTGTCATATTTGTGTTCTTGATCTGATATTAAATTTGGATCTGATCCAAAGCAGCAAAATGACAACTTGAGCATGCTCTGGTTCTCAGAACTACTTACTGGCACTATATGATCATGTGCAAAGTGTACTGGACAATGACGTGGCAGTTTGTTGTAAAATTGAAGGCATATTTGAAAGGCTTATAGTTCAGCGGTAGAGCATATGGTTGTGTACAAGATCTGATGCCCATGTTTCATTCCTGGCGTCTCCATTGCTGAGGTGAGAAAATGTGGTGTGTGTTTTATTGCTTCAGTGGGCTAAACCAGTAAGGGAAATGCCAATCTTCTTTATTGTTTTCCCTGACCTGGGAGAATAAAGGGCAAGATTTAAAACTTTCAGTTCCCTCTTGTTTCAGGGGACTACATCACCACTGAGTTGTTCTCTGAAATACGTATTAAAGTCCCTTTGCCAAAAAGCAGGTGCCCAGAAGCACCTGTCTAGAACCATGCCCTCACATGATAAGCACTCACCCAACACCTTGACTGAGCTTCCTGGCACTGTTGCGACTTCAGAGGAAGACCATCTCTTATCACCAATGTTCTCAAAACTGCAATACATCCAGCTATGTTGGGCACATCTGGTGGTTCAGTATTTCTCACTGTATCTCAGACAAAGGTTGCATATAGATGGAGCCAGGCTTTCCCACTTCCCAGCAGTCCTGAAAGCTCCAACTCTGAAATTGGTTCATCAGGTCTGCAGTTCTTTCAGGGAAAGCTGAAGCTAAACATGGATTAAACAGGAATTTCTGCAACAAATTTTGCAAGGTGTGGGATGGGCAATAGAGCATATGCTTTGATGCTGCAGGTCCCAAGCTCAGTGCCTGGCATTTCCAACTAAAAGTATCTGTGACAGCAGGTGCTGGGAAAGATCTCTGCCTGAGATTCCCAGAGAGCCATCAGCTGAAGTCGACTCTCTGGGAGTCTCAGGCGGAGATCTTTCCCAGCACTTGACAGCACTAGGGTGGATTGGACCAATGGTCTGAGTCAGTGTAAAGCAGTTCATATACTATATGCTTCAATCCAGGACCACAGAAGTACCCAAAGAATTATATCATAAAAATCTGTATGGCGATAAACTGTGTGTTTGTTCCTCCAGAAACTGAGCATCTTCCTCATGATTTATTCAATTCGGAGAACTACAAGAACTTGAAAACCAATGCAGTACTTCCTTAATGTGCATATGGAAGTAAAATGGACCTATGTCTGATGTTAAATGCATTAATGTTTTCTCTTGCTTGACATTTGCTTAACGTAATGAGATTGACTCTGAGGTGCCTTTGACACATGCAACCATACGCTGCTGTTGTGTTACACATGGTTTTAATTTTTTATTTGTGTAATCTGACAGAAAAAACCTACTTTAATAGGTTAATGAACACTCCAGGCCTCATTAGTGGACACCTTTCTGATTTATAATGATGAATGTATAGAATATATTGAAGAATAACATTTACCTTATGACAGACCACCCTAACACGTTGACTTCTGTTGGCTTTCTTGGTATGGCAGGTGGTTGAAGACAGTAAAAACACTGCACTATGAAAATCAAAGCAGACTGCCAAATTTGTTGAACAGGAATCGAGGAATGGAAATAATTTTTATTCCATAGGATATAATTTATGGAGTTTAGGTTATATAAAGCCTATCATAGAACTAGGTAATCTGCTTTGAAAATACAGTATGTTTAGTTCTACTGTACAAAGGTTTATGAACAAGATAAACTGCTGGGCCTTTCCCAAGCATCCTATTCGGCAGCTGACAGTGTAGAAGTTTGTGTGCCTTCATCTTTGTTTAGAGCAGAAGTGGATTGAGCTGAGACAGAAGAGATGTTTAGAAACTTTTACCTACTGCATCTGGCACACGAAGATATGAAATACACTAATAACATTCTGTCAAGTTGTTTCTGCAGACATGACGTTGGTGGAAAAGTAATGAAAGGAGGGAGAAAATGTGATTTAGAGTTGAAAATATTGTCCAAGATTCTTCTTCCTGCCCCATCAAACTCCCAAGGAAACCACTTGTAAACATATTTCATGCAAAAGTATAACCCAATACCTTGACATAGTTTTTCTTTTGCCTCACTTGGTGGTTTGAACATGTTTATCTTCCAGTGGCTCAAGCCACTTTGTTGACTGCTTTCTAATGCAGATTTGGGGGCAGTAGACCATGCCAAGTTTAGATGAGGTGCTCTAGTGTTTACTCCACAATACCATCAGGGATGACTTGCTACTGTTACTCATCAGAGTTACAAGGTATGGAGAATCTTTCTTCAGTACAATATTAACAGGCTTCTTCTCCAGGACGTCACCTTAAGTGGCGCAGCGGGGAAATGCTTGACTAACAAGCAGAAGGTTGCCAGATTGACTCCCTGCTGGTACTATATTGGGCAGCAGTGATACAGGAAGATGCTGAAAGGCATCATCTCCTATTGCGCTGGAAGAGGCAATGATAAACGCCTTCTGTATTCTACCAAAGAAAACCACAGAGCTCTGTGGGAGCCAGGAGTTGAAATTGACTTGATGGAACACTTTACCTTTACCCCCACCATTGGGCTGAGGAGCAAGGCTTTAAAATAACTAGACTTTTGCTGCTCTGTGAGGATGGAGGCCTTCTTCTGTTCTCCTAGTTCTGCGAAAGATGTGGAAGGAAAGAACTTACTTATTTATTATTTATTTAAAATATTTATTATTTTATTATTAAATTTATTTATAATAAATTATTGTAAATGAATTTATTATTTATTTAAAATATTTATACCCTGAGTACACTACTGCTTGGGGTGGCTCACAATAATAAAATAGA
Source organism: Hemicordylus capensis (assembly GCF_027244095.1). Classification (NCBI taxonomy): domain Eukaryota; kingdom Metazoa; phylum Chordata; class Lepidosauria; order Squamata; family Cordylidae; genus Hemicordylus; species Hemicordylus capensis. The sequence continues at coordinate 262,653,041 of NC_069657.1, forward strand.
TACAATGTAAAAATAAGATTAAGTAAACAAGTTAAAAGTCAGGCTAAAACCACAATCAGAATTAAGTTTCAAATTAAAAGTTATTTTAAAAGCTAAACATTGAGAATTATAAAAATTAAAAACTAAGAATCTACCAGATATAACCAAAGATGGAGTATTAAAAAGCTTCTTTTAAAATATGTGGTTTTAGTTGTTTTTTTAAAAAACATTGAGGGAGGGAGCATAGCGAAGCTCTTCAGGGAGGGTGTTCCAAAGCCAAGGGGTCACAACCGAAAAGGCCCTGTCTCAACCGGATCTCTGTTAGTCTCACGCGTATGAGCAGGGCCTGAGCTGATAAGTGGAGGGCCCTAGCAGGTTCATATGAACTAGCGTTTGGGGCAGTATAAAAATGTGATAGATAGATAGATAGATAGATAGATAGATAGATAGATAGATAGAAATATGGGTGAACACAGTCTGACAGTTACCCCAGCAACCAATAATCCAATTTGTGTTTGGACTTGGTGCTGTATGAGTTCTCTCAATGAATCCCCATGAAGAACTTTTCATACACACATATATAAACCTAAGAATCCACTCTGACAGACTGTGAAGCACCGGCTTGGGGCTCCTGGGAGGGAGTTGTGGCACAAACTTCCATGCCCCCAAACCCACTTTGGAGTAGCCAGATACCACCCAAGGGGGTGAGGGCAGGCTGGGCCACCTCAACCCCCCATTGTCCCATATGGGAGAAATACAAAAAAATGAAAACATCTTTTTCAAAAAATCATTAAAAATCACAGCAGTGCCTGATTGCTTTGGGGTTTGGGTGGCAGTTGGCACCTATGGGTGCCTATCACCCACACCAGTTTTGTGCCCCTAGCAGGCTGCAATCCAACAGACAGTGATACAACTAAAAAGACACCAAGCTCCAAACAAAACAAAAAAACAACCCCACAGAGACAAACCAGCCATGCCTACACAGCTGCAAAACCAAGAAATTCAAATACCAAAGCCTACTACAGCCACAAACAAAAACCTAGATGACATTACAGTGCAAGGCAGCAAAACAAACCTGGCACGCAGCAAAGAAAGAAGCCCGCCACACTGAAGGATAACTTAAAATAAACGCACTTTGAGATGTTTTTCTGCTCTTCTCTTCATGCATGCATCCAGCCTAGGGGGAAAACTCACCTCAGAGTGGCAGGTCCACCACATCTTTGCTGGAAGCCACACAGGCCTCAGACACATGGTGGCACCAGACCACATAGTCATCATCGATGTGCATGCATGTTTGGTGTGTGTGTGTGTGTGTGTGTGTGTGTGTGTGTGTGTGTGTGCTAGAACTAAACTGGAGAGGGAAAATAAAGGAGGGCTTAAATAAATTAAAAAGTGAAGAATGTCTGGCTCAGAGGCAGGTCCGGTGTGCTAAGCACAGCAAGAAAAGGGTTAAAAAAGGAAAGCACCTGCTCCAGATAAAACAAGAATCCCCCCACCCCCACCCCCAATAAAATAAAGCAACTGGTGGCTGCTGAGCTGAGGACTCTTCAACCCAGCCCAGAGTTCAAAGCAATAGCCAGTCAGTACAGAAACAAAAAAGGTAGAGGGACAGTTTGGGGATGGGGGTTGGGGAAATGGGTCAGAGAGACCTTTCAGGACAAAGGGCCTGCCCACCCCCAACTCAGAGCAGAAGAGGGGAGAAAGATACAGTCACTCACTCACTCACTCGGGGGGCGGGGGGACAGCAGCGGAAACACACACACGCGCGCGCGCGCACACACACACACACACAGTCACACCAGGGAAAATGGTTTAAAGCAGAGGGAGTAGGGTGGGAGAAAGCAGAAAAACAGGCAGAGGGGGACTGGAGGGAATACAGCACAAGTCTGCAGGCAGACTCACCAGCAGAAGCAGCAGCCAGCACTCAGCAAGCCAAGGACTGCAGCAAGAGTGATTTTATAAGGCCAGAAGCTTGCCTTTAAATAGAACCTGAAACTCCTTCCTTTTGGAGCCCCCAACTTTGCCCTCCTCGCTGGCCAATAGGGTGCCAGTTCTCAAGGAGTGACACCACAGCAGAGCCTACCAGAGAGCCAGACTCATCTGGGCATTCAGGGAAGCATGAGCTGGCCAAATGAAATCAAGCAACGCAAGTGACACAAAATGGAGGATAGCATCTAAAATGGAGATTCGAGCCTTTGAACCAGTTTGAACCGAACCAGGCTCGATTGGTTAGAACTTGGACTGACATTGCCAAAGCAATGCTCTGTTTGGTCTGAGTTTCAACCTTTGAGCCCTACCGGTTTGAACTCGAACCTGTTTGCACATCCCTATTTTATGGTGGCCCTGGCTTTCTAGAATTCATTCCCAAGGAAAAGTAGCTAGTTCCGTATAATTAGCCAAAATTGTAAGCTACTGGCCTACACATTAACAATGTATCCTGCTTTTGTTAGAGACTGTATTAAAGTGAGAACTTGAATGGAGGAGTCTGAAATATAATCTCTCTCCATTCAAGAAGTCGGGCCCTGTTTTGAATCTGACTCAGACCCCTTTGTGTTAGGCCCAACTCAAAATGAGGTTCACAAACCATCTCTGCTGCTATTCAGCCTTCTGCCAGTCTGAATACTGAATACTTCTGCCAGTGTGCATACAGCCTTCTGCCAGTTTTCCAGCACCACTAAGCCTCTTCTGCTAGGTAGTAAGCTCTTCCTAACATATGTCAATCGCCTTCAAGTTGGTGTTTGTTGTTTTGCTTGGGTAAGTGCCCCCACTAACCCAAGCAAAACAACAACAACAACAACAACAACAACTTGAAGGTGATTAACATATATTAATCAGTCTTCTGCTGATTTAGCAGGTTAGTAACCCCTGCTAATTTGTGCTGATTTAGCAGGTTAGTAACCTCTGCTAACTTGGCAAAGAGGCACCTTTTAACGTGGTGATTCTCTTTATTTAGCAGGGGGAGAGTAATTGGCCTTATTCACCCCCCGCACAGTACCTCCAGTGACTGTTGCTGGTGTCTATCTTGTGTTTCTTTTAGATTGCGAGCCCTTTGGGGACAGGGATCCATCTTATTTATGTATTATTTCTCTGAACCATTTTTGGAAGGGCGGTATAGAAATAAAATCTAATAATAATAATAATAATAATAATAATAATAATAATTATTATTATTATTATTATTATTATTATTATTATTATTATTATGCCCCCAGTGAGGCACTACCTTGGCATGGTTGTGGGGCTTGTGTGCTCTGAGGAAGGTGAGAGCTATGCCAGAGGTCCAACCATACTGGACAGGTCTCACCAGAGGAGCCAGACAAAGAGTGCCTCTCCCATCAACAATATGGTGAGACGTAACTTTAATAAATCTATACCGGATCGGTCGTCGCCTGGGTCAACAAGGACCGCGCCAGGTGCTATAGTCCCTGGACATCTGGTGGCAAGTGGGCAACAGGACTCAGGATCTTCAGTTGAGCAACCAGGGTTGAAGACAGCAAAGTTACTGGAAGAAGCGTCGCTTAACCAAAAAAAATATACGAAAAATGCCAACAAGGAAATAATGATCTGCTATTACAAGTCTAGTCCAACTCGAAGAGGTTATTTAAAAAGAATGTACCAAATTTGGAAAGAGAAGCATCCAGACACAGAAATAACAGAACAAAGGCTAGCAGACCAGAGAAGATACATAATAAGAAATAAAGTATTCACAGGAGTTGAGCTGGAAGAACTGCAAAGAGCAACACAGGCTCAAGATATGGAAGAAGAATTACCACCAATTGAAGAAGTTGCTCAGGCGCAGGTGGCAGAGGTGTTGGAAATCAAGGATGCCACTGTTACTGAACTGTTTCAAAATCAAAACCAGGCAACTGCCCCTTTGCCTTCACCTCAAAAACCTGAATGCCGTTTAACAGAAAAGCAACAAGAACTAAAGCAAAAAATAACTGAGCACATGAACCAAACAACCACCAGCGTTTGACTTCCAGCTCTAAAAACAGTTGCCAAAAAACAACTTGCTCAGGCATTAAAAGATGTCAATGCTGCACTTGCAGAGATAACAACCAAGAATTTGCAAGAAACAAACCAACTAATGTACAGTGCAGCAACAATAACAACACAAGAGCTTGGATATAAGATCAGTGGACCTGTCAAAAAAGAAAGCAGTACATCACCTAAATGGAAGATTAGATTAGAAAATAAAATTGCCAGGCTTAGATCAGATGCTAGTAAATTGAAAGATATGAAAGACAAGAAGCTGAAGAATGAAAACATCAACAGTATCTGATCCAAAAATACCACCTAGATTCAAGGAAAATTAAAGAATTTCTGGAAACAATAAAGCAGCAAATAACAGCAGTGTCAAAGAAGATTAGCAGGTATGAAGCCAGAATTACACAACACAGGCAGAATCTCCAATTCCAGTCGAATTAGAGACGTTTCTACCAAAGCATAGAAGGAGAAACTGTAAGAAACCTAGAAATACCAAATAAAGAAGAAACAGTGCAATTCTGGGGGAAATTATGGGACAATCCAATAGATTATAATAAAAAAGCAGGCTGGATGAAAGAGGTCAAAAAATGTAACCAACAAATGCAAGATCTAATAATCACACCAGAATTAATAAGTGAAAGAGCAAAGAAAATTAAAAATTGGACTGCGCCAGGTGACGATGAACTGCATGGCTTTTGGCTTAAACACCTAACAAGCCTTCATAAACAACTATCAAAACAGTTCAATCACATTTTGCAAGGAGGTGATATTGAACAATGGCTAACAACTGGGAAAACTCATCTCATCATGAAAGACCCAGCAAAAGGTGCAGTTCCAAGTATTTATAGACCAATAACCTGCCTGCCAACCATGTTCAAATTATTAACTGGAATAATAGCAGATGAAGTGATGCAACACTTATTAACTAACAAACAGCTTCCAGTTGAACAGAAAGGAAATTGCCCGAACCCCAGAGGCACAAAAGACCAGCTGCTGATTGACAAAATGATTTTAGAAAACTGCAAGAGAAGAAAAACCAATCTAAGTGTTGCATGGATTGACTACAAGAAAGCCTTTGATTCATTGCCTCACACATGGATACTAAAATGTTTAGAAACAACTGGTGTCAGCAAAAACATTCAGATATTTATAAAAAAAGCAATGAGCATGTGGAGTACACAGTTGACAATCAATGGCGAGACACTTGGACAGGTTAGCATTAGAAGAGGCATTTTCCAAGGGGACTCGCTATCCCCTCTGTTGTTTGTAATCGCCATGACCCCACTTTCACAAATATTAAACAAAACAGGCCTCGGATACCAAACATCTAAAACATCAAGCCAAATCAACCATCTGCTGTACATGGACGATCTGAAGTTGTATGGTAAGTCCCAGTCAGAAATCAAATTACTGCTAAACACTGTCCATATATTCGGTAGCAATATAGCAATGGAGTTTGGGCCAGACAAGTGTGCTGCATTAATAATGAACAGAGGGAAAATAACAAAAACAGAAGGAATAGAACTGCCTAATGGAAGCAAGATCAAGAACCTGGAAGAGAAAGAACCTTACAAATACTTGGGCATTCTCCAAGCTGATAACATTGCACACACTGAAGTTAAAAGAAAAATTGGAAGTGAATACATCAGGAGAGTTAGAAAAATCGTCAAGTCCAAACTCAATGGCGGGAACACCATACAAGCCATAAACACCTGGGCTATACCTGTTATCAGATACACTGCAGGAATAATAGACTGGACCCAGGCAGAGCTAGAGACGCTAGATCGTAAGACCAGGAAAATCATGACCATCAATCATGCTCTGTACCCCCGCAGTGATGTAGATAGGCTATACCTCCCTCGCAGCTCAGGTGGAAGAGGAATGCTGAAAGTCCATCAAACAGTAGAGGAGGAGAAAAGAGGCCTTGAAGAATATATAAAGAACAGTGAAGAAGATGTACTTCAAATGGTCAATAATGCAAAACTATTCAACACCAATCAATCAAAGCAGGCCTACAAGAAAGAACAAGTCAAGAACTGAGCAGAAAAATGGAAAAATAAGCCCCTGCATGGTCAATATTTGCACAATATAAGTGGAAAATCAGACATCACCAAGACCTGGCAATGGCTTAAGAATGGCAACTTGAAGAAAGAAACAGAGGGTTTAATACTGGCTGCACAAGAACAGGCACTAAGAACAAATGCAATCAGAGCAAAAGTCGAAAAATCAACAACAAACAGCAAGTGCCGCCTTTGTAAAGAAGCAGATGAAACCGTGGACCACCTGATCAGCTGTTGTAAAAAGATCGCACAGACCAACTACAAACAAAGGCATGACAAAGTAGCAGGGATGATCCACTGGAACATCTGCAAAAAATACAAGCTACCTGTAGCCAAAAAATGGTGGGACCATCAAATTGAAAAAGTTGAAGAAAATGAAGATGTAAAAATATTATGGGACTTCCGACTACAAACAGACAAACATCTGCCACACAATACACCAGATATCACTGTAGTCGAGAAGAAAGAAAAACAAGTTAAAATAATCGACATAGCAATACCAGGGGATAGCAGAATAGAAGAAAGAGAAAGAGAAAAAATCACCAAATACAAAGATCTACAAATTGAAATTGAAAGGCTGTGGCAGAAGAAGACCAAAATAATCCCAGTGGTAATTGGAGCCCTGGGTGCAGTTCCAAAAGACCTTGAAGAGCACCTCAACACCATAGGGGCCACAGAAATCACCATCAGCCAATTACAAAAAGCAGCTTTACTGGGAACAGCCTGTATTCTGCGACGATATCTATAACAGCAGCAACAACATTGACAATAAAATCCAGCCATCCCAGGTGCTTGGGAAGGACTCGATGTCTGTATAAAACAAACCAGTCAATAACACCTGTCTGACTGTGTAAACAAGAAATAATAATAATATAATAATACATCTGCCACACAATACACCAGATATATTTGTAGTCGAGAAGAAAGAAAAACAAGTCAGAATAATTGACATAGCAATACCAGGGGATAGCAGAATAGAAGAAAAAGAAATAGAAAAAATCACCAAATACAAAGATCTACAAATTGAAATTGAAAGGCCAAAATAATCCCAGTGGTAATTGGCGCCCTGGGTGCAGTTCCAAAAGACCTTGAAGAGCACCTCAACACCATAGGGGCCACAGAAATCACCATCAGCCAATTACAAAAAACAACTTTACTGGGAACAGCCTATATCCTGTGACGATATCTATAATAACAGCAATAACATTGATAATAAAATTCAGCCATCCCAGGTGCTTGGGAAGGACTCGATGTCTGGATGAAACAAACCAGTCAATAATACCTGTCTGACCGTGTAAACAAGAAATAATAATATATTAGGAAGGGCTTACCACCTAGCAGGAGAGGCTTTGTGGTGCTGGTAAACTGTCATAGTTCATGATCCCCCAGGAGGAAACAATGCTTAATTTTCAGTTGAGGAGAGAAGATCCTGCAAGGCTGCTCCTGTTGAATCAATAGCCTTGATAGAAGAAATTAGCCTTAATGGAAAAGAAATATGCTGTTTCAGTCTCCAAGCACCAAGTTTGTGAACCCAGTCTGAAAAATGTGGAGATGATGTTGTGTTGAGATTGCGCTTGCTCATGGGCCTTGGCCTTTGGGGATGTGGATGGAAAATGTCATATTCTACAAGAGTAGATGGATAATCAAGGATGAGTAGTGATACAGCAGGGAGAGTACTTCAGCTGTAGCTTGGCTCTTTCTACACATTGTGAAGGTGTCTTTTGAGATGACTCTTAAAACTAGAATAACTTTAAAAACAAGAGAGATTATATAGAATTCATGTTTGGATTTCTTCTGCTGAAATTATCTAGTTTAGGATCTCTATTCCAGTAGGTTAGAGCAAAATACAAATGCATTGCTGGCTGATTTTATGCATTTAGGTTGTCCTTTATTGTAAAGGGTGATCTGCAAACACTGTTGGCTTAGAGTTTATTTTTCCATAGCACAGTACTACAATCTGTTTTTAACTTCTGTCATTCTCATTCTCTATTGGTTTTATAGCAGACATGCAGAAAATTGAAGTATTGGCTGTGTAACTACATGCCATATTCCCTTGTCTGCTTCTGCACCTGTAGTACAGAGATACAGTAAATCTAGAAACTGCTGCTGGTAACTTGAAGAGTAATACACAAAGGAGGGGTGATCAGTTGGCTGATTGAAGCAAGAGAAATCTCTTAGAAAAGCTGTTGTGTCCAGGCCAAAGCTACTGTTAAGTTTCCCAAATTGTTGCTATTGGAATAAGTTTTAGCCTGCTCAATGACTTTTACATATTCTCAGTTCTGGCTAGATGCTGTGCTAATGGAAGCCAAATTAAGAAATTTGGCTAAGTTTCCTAAGACTGCAATTCTGCATCAATCCACAAGACATGAGTATATCATTTTTAGCAGCATGGAAACCTTAGAGCATGATCCTATGCTTTATTAATTTTTTAAAAATATGTATTAAAAAGCAATTTCCACTGAACTGAATGAGGTTTCCTCTCAAGAAAGCACTCAGATGATGGCAGCTTTCAAGTGTGGAATGTGCACCAGTGAGAGTGAGGGACCATGAATCACAAAAACTAGGGTGCATGCAGAATTCATTCTCTCTTTCTATGGAAATCTAATGTGCCCCTCATGTACCTTACCCCTCTCCAATTTTAAGCCCTTACTTTTTAAAGTACATGCCTGTAGGATTTCAGATTGTCTTCAGTGACAACTTGCAAGAAAAGCCCAGGATTATGTAGGTACTGCCAAGTTCTGTACTATGTGCTCTATAGGATTGCCATCCTAGTTAGGGCCTGGGTTTGTTAGGCAAACGTTCACTGGATTCTAGGTACACGGGCTTGATAAATACAAATCAGATCAAAGTCCCATTGCCTAAAGCTAGCCTTATTACCACAGTTTCTGTATGGGAACATTTTGTTCTCAACACAATAACTAAGATTCCATTGCACCCAGACAAGTGAAGACACGAGACACATGTGATGGGAGTAACGGGCCGCAACTTTAGCAAATGAATTATACAGATGGGGATTGGCACTCCACCCACTACAGTGCGTCTCTGGGCATGCTGCCAGTGGAGTGGGCCAGGCCTAGGAACTCTTTGGGTGACACACCATGGCTCCAGGCAACCCTGATGTCCTAGGGGCAGAGGCTGCCCTTCCTAGCCACCCTAATGCCAGGTGTCTGCCAACAGCATCACCACCCTGAAGCCGTGGAGCCTTTCAGGAAGATGTTTGTGCAGACTGGAGTATAACTTCCCTTCCAAGGCACCCTGAGCCATAGAGCATCAAGGGGCTCGCTGTATCCTCCTTTGGCTAATGCATGCCTAAGGTACTCACTAGCCCTGCATTTACTATGAACCACTGCACTGTACCTGCCATAGCAAGGGGCTAACCTCACTTGGCCCCTTGCTCCACCCACCACCCCTGAAACAACATGGCGAATCCCTGTTGTAAGTCCTTTAAGAAAATGTCTTCCCCCTTTGGAAAAAGGTGAACCCCATCACCCCAATAAAGTTCTGGGGAGGAAAAAAACATGTCCACATGGGGGATTGCTCCCCCACTGCAGAAGGAAACAAACCTCCCCATGCCCCTATTAACCTTCCGCCACACCCTGTCATACCCTCCAGGTATTCCCAGAAACAGGCTGCAACTGATCAAATGGCATCCCACGATGACCAGTCCAAGAGATCACTGGCCATTGCCCCAAGCTGAGCTGCATTCCGAAACCAGCTTCACATGCCCGCATGTGGGCCCAGAAGACAATGGATTGACCAAGGATCAGCACTCTGGAGCCAAGAGACCTGGTGAAAGAGAAGCACAGTGGGAGAGAAGAGCTGGTCTTCTGGTAGCAAGCATGACTTGTCCCCATAGCTAAGCAGGGTCTGCCCTGGTTGCATATGAATGGGAGACTTGATGTGTGAGCTCTATAAGATATTCCCTTCAGGGGATGAAGCCGCTCTGGGAAGAGCAGAAGGTTTCAAGTTCCCTCCCTGGCTTCTCCAAGATAGGGCTGAGAGAGATTCCTGCCTGCAACCTTGGAGAAGCCGCTGCCAGTCTGTGAAGACAATACTGAGCTAGATAGACCAATGGTCTGACTCAGTATATGGCAGTTTCCTATGTTTCCTATGACACGCAGACGCATAGCGCATGTAATGCTGATATGCGGTGGAATGTCATCACCTGATGCGCAGAATTGTTGTGACTAGTAAACCCATATGTGAGGCTGTAGAGGCCTGAAGGAATGCAAGGTCAAATGGCTGGAGGACCACCCGAGCCTGGCCAGAGCTCTTCTGAAAACTCTCCAGAACTGATACTTGGTGAGTGAGGACCCAAGTCACAACCTGGCCACAACCCCTCTGGTCCATCTCAGAATATCACAGTGATGTCACATCTCCTCAGATAGACAGGTTGCACAGGCTACACACCCTGTGGGTGGACCCTGTGCAGCCGCTGGGGAACAGTTCCAGTGACCTGAAGGCACTGAAGAAGGCCACAACAGCCGCGGCCTGAAAAAGATTGGTCTCATAAAGAGAACTGCACAAGGAAGGGAAAAGCTGAACCACGTCCCCAACCAGCTCTGGTGTCAAAGGATGCTGGTGGTGGTCTGGAGTCTGTCACCCCACTGTAGCCCGCCCTTCCAGGATCTTATGTACCGGTATGTGGAAGTTGCTGGATGTATCCTGCACGCCTTAAGCCTTAGCCTGAAAGGCAAGAGCCAAAAGGTGACTGTCCAAAGAGCTGGAGGAGAGCCCCCTGGATCCCAGATGTACAAGGTATTGCTTCAGGTGTTCTGGGGGTATGGGCAACTGATCATATAACTCTACCTGTTCCCTGAACGCCTGGAAGGACCCACAGGACTCACATTTTCTATCATAAACTCTCTATGTAGATGTGGTCAGGGAAGCCTGAATGGCCTCCTGGGCCAATAAATGCCAAGAATCCACAGCCATGGTGGCATAACATCGGGTTCTGGCCTGGCACCCAGTGCACGTTGATGGAAGCTCTCAATATAGAAGTGAGACAGCATGTCTGTGATGAAGTTGTGCACCCCTGGAATGTACCTAGCTGCAAACAAAATGTTATGGTGAAGGCAGTACAGGACAAAGGCCCACACCCTGGGGGACTCACACCCAGGGGGACTTGGAAGTCTGGCTGTTAATGACCTGCACCGTAGCCTGGTTCTCGCACCAGAACCTCATGGTGACATTGGCAAGGAGACCTGCCCATAAGTGGACTGCCACCACTATGGGAAATAATTCCAAGAATGTAAGGTCCCCAGTAATGCCTTTCTCTATCCACTCAGGGGGCCACTGCCCGGCACACCAGCATCCCTGAAAACACCCCCGGAAACCAAACCCCCATCTGCACTGGAATGTGCCTGGAGGTTGGCCTCAGTTGCTCCTCCTCCAAAAGAAAGCCCAGTTGAAAGACCGGAGAAAGGTGGACCAGATTTCCAATTCAGCATGCATGTCGGACATCCTCAGCCTGTGGTGTGGCTCTCGCAATCCCTGCATGATGTCGCTGAGGTGCCTCAGGAAGGAGCGCCCCAGTGAGACCACCCTGCATGTGGAATTCAGATGACCAACCAAAACCTGTAGCTAGCAGAGTGTAAAATTTCTTGCCCCCAGGCATTCTGCAATTTTGCTAGCCAATAACTCCAACTTCCCCTGAGGAAGCCTTGAACATGTTGTGACAGTATCCAGCACGATGCCTAGAAAAGTGAGCTTGGAGGACGGCCCTTCTGTTTTGTCATGAGCCAGCAGTATGCCTAATTCATGGCACAAACTGATGAAGCCATCCAACAGATGGGCACATTGGTTTGAACCAGCCGGGCCGACAAAAAGAAAGTCATCGAAAGAGTGAGCCATTGTGACCAACCCTGAGCGACTTCTAACATGGAGTTGAACTATTCAAATACCACACACAATATGGAACAGCCCATAGGCAGGGCACAATCAATGACGTAAAACCCTTGAAACTTATACCCCAGCAGGTAAAAATCCTTTGGATGAACAGGCAGTAGCCAAAAGGCTGACTTCTTGTCACATTTTGCCAGCAGAGATCGTGGTCCGCAACTGCGCACAGTCCAAAACACTTTATCAAATGAAATGTACCTAACTGAACAAATTTTGGATGGTATACCATCATTGACTGAGGAGCCCTTAGGGAAAGACAGGTAATGAATCATCCTAAATTCCCCATGGGCTTCCTTGGGCACAAGCCCCAGTGGTGAGATGCGCAATGTGGGCAGTGGAAGGGCCATGAAAGGGCCCAACACCCTACCCAACTCAACCTCTTTACAGATCTTTTTGGCAACTACCTCCTCCATCCCCATTCCTAACGTGAGGCTTCTAGATTCTGAGTGCTCCCTTGGAAAGGAAGATGGAATCCAGAAACCCTCCTTGAAGCCCTCCCAGAGGTACTGTGCACTCTTTCACAGAGGGTAGTCCTGAAGCAGTTGGCCTGGAACTGGCAGGCTAATTGGGCTGGGGCCCTTTCCCCATACTACTGGAGGCTGCAGCGCCTCTGATTTTCTTACAAAGTTGGCTCAGTTCCCAAGGTCCTGCCTGAAGGCCCCTGCCCTAGGATACTTCCCACTGCATAAGCCACAGTCATGGCGGTACTGGCAAGGGAAGTGTGTGTACCAGCCCCCACAATTCTACTCCCAGCACAAGAGCGGGGCTTGAACCCCCTGCGCAGCAACTGGTGCTGCTGTCAAGGTTGCCAGAGTGCTAGAAATAATATGGCTGCAGTCCGACCGCTCCCCGTGTACCAGTCTTGATGGGGTCATAATCTGGAGCCACAGCTCCTGGTGCTGTTTGTCCCAAACAATCGTGGGGCCCAGGGCCACATGCTTGGTTGTACCTCTGCCATGCGTTTCCCACAAAATCCATGTACCCCCTATGTATAATATCAAACACTTCACCAAGACCAGCCCCTTGGCGGGTTGCACCTGCATGACTATGCCCATGTAAATGGTGAAGGCCAACAACCAATTGGACCAGTTGTGCTCAGTTGGTTTCTGCTTGGACTTCTCCTGGTCCCTGCTGGCCTCCCCTTCCCTTGGCACTGTTTCAGGTTCCCTGGAAAACATCTACATACTCCCCCCGCCAAATGCGCTCCTTAACTGCTGGCATGAAGTGATTGCCCAGCGGAAAGGAAATGCCCCCCTAAAGGCAGTGTTCAGCAGGCACCGGTGGAAGTGCCCCTCCCCTGTGTGGCACAGGCCATTATGCTGCATTGCATGGCAGGCTATCCTGCCACACCTGACTACAGGCCCCTTATGGCATCAGCAGTTGCCCTCGGGCACATGAAGCCTTGGTCCAATGGGTAAGCCCCTTGGGTTGCTGGGACAGGTCCCGCAGCCCTTGTGCTCCCTTGTAGGGGCTGTTGCAAATATGCTGCACCGTGGAAGGACTGTGGCAATCAGAGGAAGTAATGAATGTACCTTCCATTTGGAAGTATATCATGCTGTATGAAAAGAATTGATGACAAAATAATTCAATTAAAGCAAAAATGAACAAACAAACAGAAAATCCCACCACTTTGGTTTACAGGAATAGTTAGTTACTAGCCAACCCGCACAGAGCATCTGTGCGCTCTTTGGGGCCAGCTGTTCCCCCCTCCCTCCTGCCCCACTCTCCCTCCCCCTCTCTCCCTTCTGCCCCACTCTCTTGCCCCTCCCCTCCCTCCCACCCCACTCTCTCTTGCCCTCCCTCCCCCTCCCACACCTCTCTCTCACCCTCCTGCCCCAGTCTCTCCTGCACTCCCTCCCCCCTGCTCCTCTCTCCTGCCTTCCCCCTCTCCCCCTTGCCCCACTCTCTCTTGTCCTCCCACCCCTCCCCCTTCTCCTCCATTCTGCCCTTCCCCTCTCCCTCTGCCCCACTCTCTCTTGCTCTCCCTCCTGCCCCTCTCTCTCTTACCCCCCTCTCCCCTGCCCCACTCTCTCTTGCTCTCCCCCGCTCCTCTCTCCAGCCCTTCCCCTCTCCCCCCTGCCCTCTCTCTCTTGCCCTCCCTCCTGCCCCACTCTCTCTTGCCCTCCCCTCCCCCTTGCCCCATTCTCTCTTGCCCTCCCCTCCCCCAGCCCCATTATCTCTTGCCCTCCCCCTCTCCCTGCCCCATGCTCTCTGGCCCTCCCTTCCCCCCTGCCCCCACTCTCTTGCCTTCCCCTTCCCCCCACTCTCTCCTCCCCCCTCTTCCCCATTTTACTCTCCTTACCGGGTGGCAGGCGGCCAAAAAGGGCCCTGCCACTGCCACTCCTCCTCCTGGGCGGCGAACAGGGAAGTCCCTCCGCCCAGTTCTCTCCCACCCCAGCATCCCACGGGCACCTGGCCTCGGCGGCCGGTCCCACTGCCTCATGGCCGAGAGCTGCCTCCGCAGCCGGGCCCAGTGCCTCCACGACATGGCCCACCGCCGGGCTGAGTGCCGCCATTGCGGCCATGCCAAGTGACTCAGTGCCGCCTCCGCAGCCCACCAGACCCACTGCCACCGCTTGCCAGCCTCTGCGGCCAGCCTCTTTGGGGCTGGCTACCTCTCCCCCCAGCCCCACCTTCTGCCCCAGTCTCCGGGCCAGGATGGGCCCAGGCTGCCAGGCCAAGTGCCGCCTCCGCAGCCAGGCCCGCCTCCTCACCTCGCCTCCACAGCTGGTCCGGACCCGCCGCCACCATCGCCATGACCTGGCCCGCTGCCAGCCAATTCTCCTAGGTGCGCCAGCCAATCACGAACATTTGAAGGCACACCCAGGAGAAATAAATAGATAGATAGATAGATAGATAGATAGATAGATAGATAGATAGATAGATAGATATGGTAGCTCCAACTGAACTAAAAAAATGAGAAAAACATTAGATTGCCTATAATGTTCATGCTAGGCGGGTATGAGACCTGATGTCCAGTCTGAGGTCTTGTACTGGCTTACAGAATCATAACTGCAGATTAGTGTGGCAGCAGTGTTTAAGAAGCACTTGATATCATGTGCCTCTGAGTATATTGTGAGTGCTATTACTGCAGCAGGCAACAACTACAACCAGCATAATTAATGAAGAGGTGACAGTACTCAAAATATGCTCAGAGACACATGCTACCAAATGCCCCAGCTTTTGCTGTTGCCACCAGTCTACACAAGTAGTGGACTGGAGCATGGAGGACCTAGCCCAGTTGTGGTACCATGGTTATGACTGTTAGCTCGAATTGAATTTCTTCTCTGTTTGAATCTGACCATATGTGCCATCCTTAAAATAAGTGTGTTCAGTACAAGGAAAGTGAAAATACTGCGTGTTTTAGTATTGCCAGGCATAATAAAGAAGCAGACATGAGTGCTTGGGTTTAAAACAAGCCACAGCTTTATCTGACAAACATCAAATGAATTTGTGGCTTGTTTGAAATGGGGTGCAAGAGTACATTAACTATTCTATGATTCACTACATAACAAGAATGATATGCTTCCTCCCCCCGCCCCCATTGTATGGAGAATGTCCACGTACACCACTCATTTAATGGTGGCTTCGTTCTCGTTTTCTTTCTTTTCAAAAATAAATACATTTTACCACGATAACACTATAAGCAACCATAGGGAAATATTGGGTTTCATGGCCCTCCGATAAGTGGGCACTTGTGTGCATATATGTATGTTGTAAATATATATATAAATTTACAACTTATAAGGCGGCTTAGCTTGAAAAAGAAAATGAACTACTTCTGATTCTCTTTCTCTCCCTGCTTATCAACAACAAACCTGTGAGGCAACTTAAGTAGTTGTTTGAGCCAAGAGGTTCATTGGCCATTCCTCACCAACCAAGAATAATTGTCTCCATTTCCTCAAATGGCTGCAATTCTTTTATTGGCTCTAGTGATTATTTTTCTACCCCATGCTCAGATTGCCTCTCCATCTATCCAAAGGTCAGAAACCTCTGTGTGTGAACGCACTCACACAGAGAGAGGAATTAAAATACATGCCTTTGCCTCCCTCCACTCCAGACAGTTAAGCTGTGAAGTTTCCCCTCCCACTTTCTCTCTCCTTGCAAGCGTTCTATAGAATACTTTTGGAAGATTGTAACTGAGCATGTGTAAATCTGACATTATCATAGAACCTAATGAGAGTTATTTTCTTAATTTGTAGAAATCAAAAATATATTTACTTTTGACAAACACATGAAAGGTCCTCGTACAAAAAACAATGGATAGAGGCCTTTCCTGAAGCAATAAATCAGTCTAGGCTTTGCTATTAGTTAGCAAATCTCCAATAGAAGGAGATTTGCTAACTAATTTGGGAAGGGAAGGGAAGACTCAACTCTGTTAGGATTTCATATATGATTTTCAATTTCTGCTCCTCATGCGCACGCATGCACAGAGGGCCGAAATCAGCCTGACCTCTGTCATTTGGGAGGTGGCAGGTCTGTGTGAGGAGGTCTCTCACTGCTGTCTCTGCCAGGGATAATGGAGAGGCGGCAAGATACCTCCTCACATGGGCCCACCTTCCTCCCAAATGACAGAGGTCAGACTGATTTTGGACCGACTTCTGTCATTCGGGAGGAAGGCCGTGTGAGTAGGTCTCTTGCTGCCGTCTCCACCGCCCATGCCCAGCAGCAACTGTGCCCAGCCTGATAGGATTCGGGAGGCCAGTGCCCACTAGTAGCTCTTGCCACTGCCCCTCTTGTGCTGCAGCTGTGCAGTAGCAGTTTTTAAAAGTTTTTAAAAAAGATTTAACTCCCCCCTCTCCCCACCCAGCGGCAAATCTTGGCTGCCCGTGGGCAGCAAAACGCTTAATCCGCCCCTGCCTATTCTTAAGCAATTGCACTGGTTGCTGATACGTTTCAGGGCAAAGTACAAAATGCTGGTTATTACCTTTAAAGCCCTGACTGGCTTAGGTCCAGGTTACCTGAGAGAGCGTCTTTCTCTAAAAGTCTGAGGCTGCGGCTCATTAAGATCATCAGGAGGGGGGGTCTGTCTTTGCGTGCCACCTTCTCAGTTGTCACCTATGGGCTGTGGAACATGCTCCCCCTGGATATCTTCCAAGGATTATCTTCATTGGAGACCTTCAGGATAGGGTTGACATATTCAAGCACTCCAAATCTGGGCACCCTAATTTGCATGTTATGCAAATTAGGTTGCAAATGTGCATATTATGCAAATTAACTGATGCACTGTCTAGTTGACTGGTATGTGCTCTGGATATCTACCAACAATAGTTGGGGACCATCTCTTCTGACCATTTTACCTGAGCATTAAACATCCAGACATCCCAACACTTTCTAAAATACAAATTCAGCTTTTCACATTCTCTCATTAGCTCTGTGTAGTGTTGTTCTGGAGAGAGTTCCAGAGTGGCAGGGAGTTTGGTAGGCAGCTGGAAAGCAGTTTGACAGTTGGCTCGGGAGCACCATCAAGTGGCAGGGAGCTCGGAGGCTGCGGGCGGTTTTGGGAGCTGGACAGTTGGCTCTGGGGGCTGCGGGTGGTTGACGGTTGGCTGAACCATGCTGTGAAGCGGCAGGTAGCAGGGAGCTCAGAGGCTGGTGGCGGCTTCAGGAGCAGCAGGGACTTCGGTGGCTACGGAGGGCTGGTGGGCGGGCACTCTGGAAAGCCAAAAGGAGTTTGACAGCTGGCTCTGGGTCTGTTGGTTGGCCACATCGTGAAGCGGCAGGGAGTTTGGAGGCTGGCAGGTGAGCGGGCGACAGGCCCTGGCAGTGGCAGGGGAAAGCAAAGACCATGAGACAGAGACAGAAAGACTGAGGAGAGAGAGAGAGAATCACAGGGGAAAGAGAGAGAGAGAAAGACTGAGGACAGAGATAGAGAGAGAGGGGCAGGAGGCGGCGATGGGTGGCCAAAGCGCGCGAGAGTTCCAGCATTGGAGTGGAGAGAAATAATCATGTGGTGAGGAGGTGGAGGCAGGCAGATGGCGGGTGAAGCCCCATCGGCCTGAAGAGGTGGGTGGATGGTGGGCAAAGCCCTGTCAGCCTGAGGACGCAGGCAGCCGGCAGGCAAAGCCCTGCTAGCCGGAAGGAGGAGGCGGGAGGCAGCAGCAGGGAGAAATAATGGCGGCGGCAAGGAGATGGGCAGGTGGCTGGTGAGCAAAGCCCTGCTGGCTGGGAGGAGGAGGCGGGAGGCAGCAATGGGACAGCCTGGCCCTGACTCGCTTGCTGGGGTGAGACAGCAGCGGTGGCAGCAGGCCCTGGCCTGGCTGCATGGAGGAAGCGGTGGCAGGCCAGCCTAGCCTCGCTGGCGGGAGGTGGCAGCAGGACGGCCTGGCCCTGGGGGATGGCAGTGGGAGAGGGGGAAGTGGCCGTTTGGCTGGCCGGCTGGCCAGAAAGCCAGGCATTCCAGTTTGCGGTGGGAGGACGGATGGGCCCAAGTAGAGGCGCAGATGCTTTGCACCCAGGCCCACTAGTAAGTACATAAAATGTAACACCAAAATGACTATAGGCTGGAATAGAGCAGGCACAAGGAGAATTCATGGTGGCTTAAAGAAAAATTAAAAAAACAAACCCAAAATATCTATACAAAATGAATAAAGACTGCACTAAGTTTGAGATATTAATCGCAGCAATAGGACAAGAAAAAATACACTGAGCTTTTCAGTTAAGGCTGCAGTTCTATACACATTTACTTGGGAGAAAATCTGATTGAAACAAATGGTATTTACTTCTAAGTAGGCATGCATATGAAGTCAAAAACCTTAAACATAACAATACACAGGTAGGCAGTGCTTTACATTAAAATCAAGCTATCCTCTCAACTGACCTATAGAGATCCCCTGCTGGCAAGAAACAAAGGCAAGGATCCTCAGGGGATTACTTATTGTGAACCTATCCCAGCCAGACTCTTGTGCTTCAACTGTCTTTCTCAGTCCAGCGGTCTAACAGAATAGCAACGGCAGGTTTTCCTCCTTAACTCTAATGCCAACAACCTGGATGGCTTTAAGGGGGGTTTGGATAACTTCATGGAGGAGAGGTCTATTGACGGCTACTAGTCAGAGGGCTGTAGGCCACCTCCAGCCTCGGGGGTGGGGTGCCTCTGGGTACCAGTTGTGGGGGAGTGAGGGCATGCCCTCAACTCCTGCCTGTGGCTTCCAGCAGTATCTGGTGGGCCACTGTGTGAAATGGGATGCTGGATTAGATGGGCCTTGGGCCTGATCCAGCAGGGCTGTTCTTATGTTCTTATGTAACTCTGCTTCTACAAGAGCTAGAGCTTAGCTCCTTCCTATCTTCCTTCCTTCCTTCCTTCCTTCCTTCCTTCCTTCCTTTTTAATGAAAGCTGGGAATCTGGACAAAATCCCCCTAGAAATCTGGCGGAGATGGCAATCTTACTTCAAAAGAGCCTTAAAGACCTATCTTTTTAGCTTGGCTTTTAATGATATCTAAATACAGGAAAATTGGCTATTGCTCCTTAATACAGTCAAGAATAAGGATTCAGTGGGTTTGGGGAGACTAGTTTCTGCCTCTGCCAATTCTCCCAATGATAACAGGGATTCTTTAATCTCAGCGGAAATTTGAGAGTCGCACTTTGCATGCCTATATACTGATCAGAGTGCGCATTTCTGCTTGTATCTACCTGTCGGAGATTTGCCTCAGTGGCCTTCTGTATCTCCTCAAGAGATCAAGCAAACTTAAAGGTGGGAAAGCCCCAGGAAATGACTTTATTCCTCCTGATCTTCTGAAGGATCACGTTGACTGGTGGGCTCCTGTGTTGGCTGCTCTATTCACTTATATTGATCAGACGGCCCACATCCCAAAGGACTGGGGTATGGCTATTGTTGTCCCGATTTTCAAGAAAGGGAAAAGAGAAGATCCATCCAAATATAGACCAATAAGTCTCTTAAATATAATAAGCAAATTATATGCAAAACATCTATGCATAAAATTATGTTCCTGGCTTATTAGAAGATGAGCAAGCCGGCTTTAGACAGGGCAGATCAGTTATAGATCATTGTTTAATCCTGCAACATCTTATTGAAAAGTACATTTCCTTTGGTAAATGATCGCTTTTTGCTGCATTTGTCAACTTTTGATCAGCCTTTGATTCTATTTCTAGAAATTTATTGTGGGAAAAATTGGCTAATACATCAATTGATAAGCGGCTTTTACTGTTACTTTATAAGTTACACGAGAACTCTTCTATCTGTGTTCATTTGAACTCTATTGGTCATTTATCTAAAGCAATCTCAACTTCAAAAGGTGTGAGACAAAGGTGTATACTTGCACCTTTTTTGTTTAATTTTTATGTAAACGATCTAATTAAGCGTTTACAGAAATTGGATACTTTTGCCCCGATATTAGCAAATAGAAGGCTGCCACTATTGATGTATGCTGACGATGCAGTGATTCTTTCCCAAACTAGATCAGGCCTTACAAGAGCTCTGGGGGCTTTGGTAACATATTGTCAGGAGGAACATCTGGTCATCAATTATTCAAAAATGAAAATAGTTTGCTTTAACAATAAAGCCAAGAGTTTTAGATGGACTGTTGGGGGACATCAAGTTGAACAAGTAAAGCAAATTAAATATCTTGGTGTGATATTTCAATATAACAACAGTCAACGCGCCCATGCTAGAATGGTTACTGATCTGGCTCAATGAAGCGCGGTAGCTATTCTGAGATTTCACCATGTGCAGGGCGGAGGATATATTCCTGCTGCCATTAAATTGTTCCTTGCTAAAACTGTTCTGCAACTTTTGTATGGAGTTCAGTTGGGCCCCTTTGATAGTTTTATGCCCCTAGAGTGGGTACAATCAGGCTTTCTAAGAGCACTTTTTGGTACACCTAGATTTTGGTACACCCTAATGTGGTGCTACGACAGGAGGTTGGGTTGTGGAGGATTGAGACCAGGGCATGGTTGCAGATTATTTTCTACTGTCTGAAGCTTCACCTCCAGCCAGTGGGACTTGTGCCGGGGTTTCTTTCGGCTATACCCCGGCCTATTTGGCTGGTGACGATTAGAGATAAACTTTCCAGTATTGGCCTAGATCCTGAATTTTTATTAGAAACTGGCCTAGTGAATGCAAAAAAATTAGTTCATCAATGTCTAAATGATATGGAGTCTCAGAACCAGCTGGCTCGTCTGCCGGCATTTTACAGTCAGTTTAAGGCCAGGGAGGGTTTTTCTCCGGCTTCGTATTTGTCTATCATAACTGTCAGAAAGTTCAGTTGGGCTTTTTCAAGAGCACGTTTTAATGCCTTTCCTTCAGCTGTATTAATGGGGAGATTTCAACATCTACCCCTGGAGGCTCGCTTGTGCCCTTGTGGTTAGGGTGAACCTGAATCAACCGCTGACATTTTATTACGCTGTATATTCTACAGTAACATTAGATGTCATTTGATTCTGCCGCTTCTTTCTAGGTTTCAACATCGATCGGATGATTTTCTGGTGAAATTTTTACTTGAAGATAATGTACTTTGCATCTCTCATGTTGTAGCAAAATTTTGTTACATCGCAATTAGAATTCGTAGTTCACTGATTGATGCTAAAGTTAATGACTAAGTTAATGTTGAATGCTGGAATTTATTGTTTGTGTTGTTTTGTTTTGGTCATTGGCCGTAAATAAATAAAGTAAGATATCTAAATTTTAATTTGTTGTAAATGTTTTTTTAATTTTTAATTTTATTTGTTTTTAGCCTACTTTTCAGTAGGCTTAGGAGGTCACTCAGCATTCCATGTGTGTCCCATCAACTTTACAATGACCCCCCATCAACCTCTGCAAATTGGGTATAGTTGTAGGGACACCTCAACAGCATAGTTTGTGATTATGTCATCCACCCCAATTCAAGATGGTGGATGCGTAAACGTTTGAGGCACAAGTGGGCTAACTTGTGAACTGCCTAACCAATTTGAACAAAATTTGCCACAGCTGTAGGGACAGTGAAAGGAAAGTAGGGAGATTAGTTCTTACTAGAACAACTTGTTTTGTTTTAATAAATTGAATGAATGAATGAATGAATGAAAAGAGCTATCTTCAATCTGCTGAATGAAGGAGTGATGGAGCCATGTGTCTCTCACCTGAGAGCAAGTTCACAGCCTGAGGGCAATAGCTAAGAAGGCCATGTCCTGTGAGTCTATAAACAAGCTTTAGCAGGTGTCAGATGCAGAGCAGACCCATCCTGGCCACCCTAAGAGGTGTTAGGTGTCAGGAGTCTCATAGTCGGGTCTTGCCGTCAGATGATTAGATTCATCTGGAATCAGGCAGTCCATAAGGTACCTGGGGTCTTAATCATTCATGAAATAGGTGTGTCTTTTGTGGTATCACGAGCATAATAAGACATGATATTGTTGGATGATATATGCATTAAAATATTCATCTGATGCCTGATGAATCCCTGATGTCTTGATCACTGCAGTGACTGACATGCCAAGGGACATATCTGCCTGCCACTATTGTCAATGCAACTAGGTAAGAGGGAGGGAAAGGCAGGTTTTAAGAAAAACTAAAAAAAGACTTAACACAAAACATGACTGACTTCCAGAAGTGGCTGCCTTAAGATGGTAGTGATGAAGACTGGCTTAAACTGCTTTAGAAGGGGAATAAATGCATGGAAGAGGATAAGTCTATGAATAGCTGATAGCTATGATAGCGAAATCAAATCCCCGTATTCAGAGAGGAGGAGCTCGTTGAAAGTGTCGACTCAACGTGTGGCAGCTGTGGGAAAGGCCAATTCCATGCTAGGGATCATTAGGAATGGGATTGAAGATAAAATGGCTAATATTATAATGCCCTTATACAAAACTATGGTGAAGCCACACTTGGAGTACTGCGTACAATTCTGGTCACCACATCTAAAAATGGACATTGTTAGAACTGGAAAAGGTGCGGAAGAGGGCAACCAAGATGATCAGGGGCCTAGAGCACCTTTCTTATGAGGCAAGGCTACAACACCTGGGGCTTTCTAATTTAGAAAAAAGATGACTGCGGGGAGACATGATAGAGGTCTATAAAATCATACATGGGGTAGAGAAAGTGGATAGAAAGAAATTCTTCTCCCTCTCCCATAACACTAGAACCAGGGGTCATCCCATGAAATTGATTGCCAGGAAATTTAGGACCAACAAATGGAGGTACTTATTCACACAACACATAATCAACTTGTGGAATTCTCTGCCACAAGATGTGGTGACAGCCAACAACCTGGATGGCTTTAAGAGGGGTTTGGTAACTTCATGGAGGAGAGGTCTATCAACGGCTACTAGTCAAAGGGCTACCTCCAGCCTCAAAGTCAGGATGCCTCTGAGTACCAGTTGCAGGGGAGTAACAGCAGGAGGGAGGGCATGCCCTCAACTCCTGCCTGTAGGCTTCCAGCAGCATCTGGTGGGCCACTGTTGTGAAAGAGGATGCTGGACTAGATGGGGCTTGGGCCTGATCCAGCAGGGCTGTTCTTATGAGGAGAACCTGTGAATACCAGGTGTTTGGGTAGGGAGTAAGCTATTTCTTTTTTGTATCCTACTTGTGGGCTTCTTGAAAGCATCTGGCTGGCACTGGAGGCTACACTAAATGGGTCCTTGATCCAGCAGACCTCTTCTCTTAACTACTTGTATATCTGCTCACAAGCAGCAGAAGGATGCTCCATCAGGTGGTTCTGGTCCCTGTATCTGCTGCTGATGTATATTAAAAACTCTGTTGTTTCAGCCATGTTGCCAATGTAGGCAACTGTGCATGTGTAGATTGCCTAGTTCTAAAATAGCAGTGCTTAAAAAACACCCCTCTAAATAATAGTTACCTATTCACTTTGCTCCTCTGCATCCTCTTAGAATTGCATGCAGATGCAGGATGTCTGTTTGATCTAGAGGTTTGAGGTTAAGTAACTACCAGAACCACAAAACTCAGTTGACTTCACCAAGAGCTCATAAACACTACAGCATGTGCTATAGAGCTCTAATCTGTGGGTTGACAATTATTAGTGATGTTTTTTCTTAATGCTTTGTTGCTCATCATCGCCAGTCTTGCTCTCAGATATAGTGTGCTTGCTCCCTTCTGCTGGGGGGAAGCACTGAGGAGTTAAGTTGTCTTCTGTATTCCCATTTACTGTAGAATTATCTCCTGTTTCTCTAGATTTAATTTTCGTTAGTACATAGAAGCAATCAAAAGCTGGAGAATAGATTACAATACACAGAAGAATGGCAAATTAAAAAGAAAAGCCTCTTGCTGTTGGGCTGAAGTGTGAACAGCACTGCACCTGGAGATGAAGGATAAAAGCCTGCATTCATACAAACTTGCTCTTGTTTAAGAAGCCAAGTAATAGTGGCTGCCATGTCATGAGTGATTCAGGACGTCTTCCTTTCTTTGGATTAATCATATAAAAGGGTGGAGGCAGGGAATGAGTAAATGATATCCTGTTGGAAAGAATATTCTGTCTGAGTGAAGCATGTATTGATTTTATTACAACGTAGTAGCTGGAAGTCCTTGGACATCTGTGTGATGAATCATGGCCCACAGAACAGGAGCAATTAGCTACATCTAGGCCAGAAAAGGTCTTGGAAGGTGTCTAATTGAGTGAGTTGCAACAGTGCCAGGAAACAATGTGAATTGGACAAGAATCCCACAATTCATTTCTACATTGGCCCTTGTGGGGTGTAATTTGTTAGCATGTACTGTATGTATTACCCTAGATAACTAATCCAATTCACTCAGCAGCCACCAAAGCCAGACAAGCTTGGCTAACAACTTTTAAAAGTAAAGGATGTAGTTAAAAGCAAATCACTTTATATGCCATTATTAAATCTGTGATCATTTAAACATTAAAAGGATTTTTATTTTATTGTATTTTTTGGCATTTAAGGCCACTCATTCTGTGGGGAATAAGTGAAATCTTTAAAGAACAAAAGTGTATAAAAGTCTGCCCTAGTTAGCAAATTTGAAGAACTGTATTAACCAAAGACACATTTACTTTATGACAAATATAGATACACTATAAAGGAAAATGTGGGGGGGGGGGAATTAGTCTAGGGATGGGTGGGACATTTCTTTTCCCCCCCTTTCATATAAGTCTCTAACTTCTCAAACACCAGCACTGCATGTTTGAAATGTGTTTGTAGATATCTTGGTCTGTTTGGATTGCTATTGCTAGTGGTTCCCTATTCATAACAGTAACCAGTTTTCTGCCTCAAGAGCACTCATGGCTTATCAGTGCTCCAATTTTAGCACTGATTCATGTAGTTATTGTACCTTGTGCCAGGTCATTTCCTGTTTAAAGCCCTGACCCAGCTAGCTATTGCACATAAGGAGGCGGGTCTCACGATCAGTGAGACCCGCCTCTAGAGGGTTAGCGGGGAGAGTGGGCTTAGCCTGCGCTCCCCGCAGATGAGCAGAGAGGCAGCCCTGGGCAGCCGGCTCCATTACAGAACCAGCGGGGGCTGGGGGAAGCAGGGGCCACACGCAGCGCACAGGTCATGCTGGAAAGACCTCTGAGACGGGAGGCTGCTTTTAACCCTCCCGTTCGGGGGTCTACTCATGAGTTGCACAGCGTGGACCTGCACCATGGCAACACACGATCAATAAAGCCAGGGTTAGCGGAGCGCTCGCTCCGCTAACCTCGGCTAAGGGGAGGGGCATTCCAGTGGGTTACCTGCTTTGGTGAGACTGGGCTCGGTTGCGAGCCTGGTGGTTCTCACGGTCATACAAAATTGTGCTAGGCTTCCTTAGCCTGATTTTGTATGACTGTGAGAATAGACTCCATGTCTGACTGTTCCCAATGTCTGTGTGGTCAGGCCTGTTGGATTGAAGGTTTGGACTTTGATCAGATAGACTTGAGGTAAAGCCCATTCTCAATTATGTATTCTCTAGATGGCCTTGGGCAAGTTGTCCTTTCTATTTCCCATGTGTAAAGTTTGAATGTTGACTTGCATCATATGGCTGTAGTAAGCATTAATAACCAAATACCATCATGTACTCTGCAATTAAGAAGGATAAAAGAAATGATTTTGTTGGTTTAGAAGAGTCAGATGGAACCTGTTAAGAAGTACAATTGAAAATAAGCAGACCTTATTCTGAAGCTGATATGTATGTTGTGGATGGGGTATTTCAGCTGAAGTTTTTTCCTTTAGATTTCAGCCTAGCTACGCAAATTGGAGTGGGTATCCTTCAGCAGACCTAGGTTAAAAAAAACAAAAACCCAGTACTTGACATCTTGGTTGTGTGAATTCCAGGATAAAATGAAATTTGTGAGAACTACATATTACTGGGTGTGATTTCTTACTTAGCACTTTCCCAACCCATAAAATGGTTGCTTAATCACTGTACAAATACAATTGGGGTGAACAAGAACCTAGCTGTAAAAGGGTGAAAAATCCCCAGTTCCTAATTTAAACCAATTTCCATGTTCAAGACAAAGCAAGATTGTTGTATAACTAATTTATTGCACAACAATCTTGCTTTGTCTTGAATAGGGGAATTAGTTGCAATTAGGAACTGGGGATTTTTGCAGCAAAGTTCTTCTTCACCCCAATTGTATTTGTACAGTGATTGCAAAGTGAGTGGATGGCAAGCACCTTGTGCTCTGATCAGTTCTGTGGCTGTATTGAAAAAAGGAGCACACAAAGGGGTGTAGCTAGAAGAGAGGGGGCCATGTTTGCCCCTCTCTCTGGTGGCCCCTCGAAGTGATGGAGATAATGAAGAAAAATGGGAGGGGTGGCGCTTGGGGACCCTCAGGAGCCTGGGGGCCTGGGTTCTTTGAACCCATTTGCTCAAGTACAGCCACACCCCTGAGCACACGTTAGCTTTTTTTAAAAATGGAGAAGGTGGAATGTATTATTTCTTGGATATGTACACTGCACTATCCTGTTAAGTACGAAAGGGGAACAAAGTAAAAACACTGCTTAAATTGTTCTAGGCATAAGGGTGAGGGGAACTGTTACTTAACAATATCACAGCCACTCCTAGTTGGGGCCCACAACAGCCCACAACATTGCTTTATAGAAATACCGATGGTGCTGCTGGCAGCTTGTTATAGCTTTTCCTACATACTACAAAATCAGTTTGACAAGACCGCATGAATGTGTACCATGCGTAATGGTTGCTCTACAGTACTATCTCTGTCTTTACCTAGCATAACTTAATCACGACATTTTTGGTTATGAATGGGTGGGATTTCTCAAAGGAGATTACAAACAAATGGAAGTTATTTCCAAGTTTATTCCCTGGATAGTAGTATGATGTACCTGGGAGAGGGTTTTGACTGCGTAGATCTGTCTGCATTTTCAGTGACTATATACAGTATGCATTTTTTGTCTAGTGGCTCTTGCTGAGTAAACAATCCACTCATAAATGTGGTTGAACAGTCACGATCAATCTTTAGTATCAATGCCAAGTCACTGGCAGTCATGGTGGAGCGGGGGGGATGGAGAACTAATTGCCAAACAATTAATGCATCTTTATTTCATCTTCCCACAGTTATTAGTGAGTATAAACTCCCCACATCCTCTTCCGCACCTCTGCCCAGAAGTTTTTCTGCATCCACTGCTTATGCCTAAGGTCTATGAGCCCACTTTTGTATAGCTTTATTGCTTCTGTGAAATCTCATTGCTCTTGTAGTTAATATATTTGTTCCATTTCACAGTGGGATACTGTCTGTTTCCAGATGTCTGTTGAAGTAAGCAATGGGGGCATATCTGAGACTGACATCTGAGTTTTTCAGACTCAGAAATATGAGGGGGTTTGAGTTAGAAGGTACTGCTGTTCAGAAGAACCAGGAGCTCTTTGATGTGCAGTGCATTTGTTCATCAAGAAAAACTTACTTTTGAAAGGAATACTATGATCACAGGCATTATGTTGTGTTGAACAGAATACTGGAGTTTTTTTTAAAAAAGACAAGAGTAAAAAAGAGGGATACTATTGTCCACAGAGAGATTGGCATATGTAGTTTAAGAAAATTGCATTGTTGGAGTAAGCAAGATAAACCTGTGCTTTAAGAAGCTCTGTGTTTATCGTAAACTCTGTCCAGATGTTATGTTCTCCAGGCCTTGCTTCAAAAGTATGGTGAAATGCCTTGTGGCTTAAGTAGGTGTTGTACATATGGAACAGAAAGCATATACTATGGATTTGTGATGACAGATCGAAGGAACAGAGGATGTTGAGCTTTGAGGAGATAAATGTGGCAGCGCAGGTGACAGTGTAACAAATTTCAAACCCATATCAGTGCAGTCCACAAGATGGCAACATCTTCTCCTCCAGTGTCACTGATGATGAGAGGGAATAGTCTCAAACACGAAGGATGAACACATTTAAGTTTAAATTGACAAAAACAATTGTAAGGGCAACTGAGAGATTTACTTGAATAGTCCTCACTGTGGGGAGGTTTTCAAAATAGGTTAATTATACCTACATGATGATGATGAAGTAGCACAGATCACCTTTGGAGCATTTGTACTGGGGGATTGGGGGAGGAAATGGTAACTGCATTATGAGTGAGAGGTAGGAGTGGTTAAGAAAAGGATGTATCAGAATTGTGAATCATAGTCCGAGTGTGTATGGAACTTCTAACTGATAGTTATGTTTTCCTACTCTGTCTTCCCCACCCCTGTTCTGCCAAGGAAAGTGAAAAGAGAAGGGAGGCAGCACATGACACATGGTTCTTGCAATGGCTTGTAGGGGAAGAATGGCATTTCAGTCCCCAAATAGCAAAGCAAAACCAGTTTGGCGAGAAAGCAGCAAAGCAAGAGGTCTTGAGACAGTTCTTTAGTATTGAAATTATTTAAATAAAAGGTTACAAGCACATGTGAAAAAGTCTGCAGCTTAATTTCAGCTGTAGCTCATGGCTGAAGAGAGAGACCAAAACAAACAGCCATCTCTGGAGAGACAAAATGGAGATTAACACTGAAATAACAAACTGGGAAGGAGACCAGCACTTTTATCCATGATGCTACCCCACCCCCACCCCAGTGGTCACTATGAGACATTGCAGCTGAAAGCTGATGCGGCCAGGGTCCTAGCTCCAACAGGTCTCACTGGAATACTTCAGCTCCCAGACACAGGGAGAAATTTAGTGATGTTCCTTTAGCAATTGTGCGTTTGGGGGTGTGAATATCTTATCTGTGTAGTGCTGGATCCCATTCAGAGTTTAGCTTTGTGCTGGGGCTGAAGCATGCCAGAAAGCATGCCCCTCGACTGACCTGCTTTAACTGACAACAAACATGATGTGTGATTTTATTTCAATTCTTGCATTCAATTTCAAAGGCACAATTGTGGGGACTAAACATGAGTGCTACTATGGTTTTTCAGTTGTGATTTATTTGGTGGGGAAATGGCATATGTAGTATTTAAGTATTAGTAAGAAGGTGTGTGTGGATATGGACAGAACCACATTTTGCAACATGTACCATAGGTGATACAGAAGAATCAAACCTGGTTTTGTTTTATCTTAATGTTCTGTGTCAAGCAATGTGAAATGACATCTCCTCTCCAAAACCTTACTCAGTTTCTTTTATTTGCCCTCCAGAAACAATCTCTTAAATTTTATTTAGTGAGGACCAATGCTGAATTTTACCTTAATTTCTGATTTATATTACTGCAGAAAACAACCAGCAAACAGGAATTTAGAATTAGACATTGGTATCTTGTAAATGCTTGTTACAAGGAGAGAGAATTCCCTTTCTGTGCAACCGAGAAGACTGGGGGTCCCAGTTTTTCTAGGCCTTAGTTAATCCCCAATACCAAGAAAGCAAACTTATAGAAAGTTCCTGTTGTGTTTAGCATGAAGCTGGGATATTGGTGCTTGCCTAGCACCAAAGTTATTTATTATTCTATTTATTAACCAGAGTTATTTGCACTCCATGAGAGTCTAACCTGTTCCAATACTGCAGAGGGATGGAGACCTCCATTTTCTTGGAATGCATTTAGTCTGGTAGAACAATCACACTCAGAACAGGATTTGCTTCTCCCCTCCCCATCACTGCGTTCACACAGAAAATAAACTGTTCATACAATCGTAGCCCTAATTGATACCTAAGTATATATGATAGAAAGCAGTGTTGTTGATGTAGCTGCATGGGGAAGTAGAGATGGAGTGTTGATGTGGTCGGCTGACTTTCCCACCAAGCCCTGCTCATGGTTTCCTTTTTCCCCTGAAGACAAAAAATAGTCATACAGTTGGTATCATTCCTGTTTAATTTTTTTTTAAAAGGTTTAAAGGGAAAACAAAAACATCAAAAATAATAAAACAAAAATAATTAAAATAAAACTACAACCAAAGAAAGCATGGGTTCCATATTTTCTTTAAGTGTTTTAAGCCCTAGTAATGTGGGGAGGAATAGGCTGGTGTCTGATCCACAGAATTTCCAGGTCAAGCCCCATGGTGCCTGACAGGGTAAGGGTCCAGAAGGCTTTTACCAAGAAAGAGATCTGAATGAAAACCCCAACTCAGTATGCAGCAGTTGTGGTGGTGGGGGACAGATTCTATGCTAGGGATTATTGGGGAAAGAAATTACAATAAAACTAGTGGAACTGTAATGCCCTTATACAATTCTAAGATGTAACCACACTGGGAAACTGTGTACAGTTTTGCTCACCCCATCTCAAAAAAGGCAGTGTAGAACAAGAAAATGTGCAGAAAAAAGCAACAAAAATTATTAGGGTGTTGGAACACCTTCCCTACAAGGAAAGTGTTTGGAAGTCTCTAGTTCAGGGGGGGGGGAAGGGTGACTCAGGAGGACATGATAAAGGTTGATAGAATTATTAATGGTGTGATCAAAGATACTGCAATTTTTTCTTTTTCCTACCATAATACTAGAACTTGAGATCATCCATTAAAATGATTGACAGGAGATTCAGGAAAGAAGGGAAATGTTTCACACACCACACAATTAATGAACATAAGGAATAAACCAGAATGTAGTAATGGCCACTGGCTTAGAAACCATCAAAAGGGGTTTAGAGACCAATTCATGGAAGAGAACAGATCTTACTGGCTATTAGTAATGATGGTTATGTAGAACCTCCATATTTCAGAGGTAGTATACCTTTGAATACCACTTGCAGAGGGGGCAGCAGCAGGGGAGTAGGGATGTGCAGAACTGGTTTGAATTGAACCTGGTTCAATTCAGACTTGTCTAGTTCCTGCTTGAACTGGACCAGCCACCCAAGAAAGGGGGCTGGTCAGAGTCTGAACGGAACCCTGTACAGATTGTACCAGTTTGGCCTTGCTTGTAAAAGAGAATCGGGTAAGGCTTCCCCTTTACAAGCAAAGGGGGATTCCCTACCAAAAAGGGGTTTGTGGATGGTCGAGAGGGCACTTTACTGGCGGTGGGGGCGGCTCTGCAGAGGCAGGGGTGGCTCTGCCGTGATGGCCCCTGTTGGCCTCACCAGTGCTCCCCCCCACCTGCACTGCAGGCCAGAACCGGGCCACCCACCATCTCAGTGTGTGTGGGATCTCTGGCGAGGCCGAGAAGGGCTGCTGTGAGGAAGCCACAGCCGGGAAGGTGCCCCCTCATCCCAACCCCTTTTTATGTAGGGAATCCCCCTTTGCTTGTAAAGCCACGCAAACCAGTTCAACCTGGTTCAATAACACGAACCAAACCACTGGTCGGTTCTAACAATTTGGTTCACAGACAGGTGGGTTCAGTTCAAATTCGAACTGAACTGCTGCTGCCGGTTCCATGCACACCCCGAAAGGGGAGAGCTTCATGCACTATTTGTTGGCTTCCCCGTAGCAGCTGGTTGCCTAATGAGAGAAACAGAATGCTGGACCTGATAGATCTTGGTCTGCTTCAGCAGGGCTCTCCTTAGGTTCCTAGTTAGTGTTCTTTCAAAGGTGATTCATTCCTTAGGTGTCACATCCAGTATTTTTCCAGTCTCTCCAGGCTTGAATTTCTGTGAGGTTTACTTTTTTATTTTCTGTCTTTCCAGAAGCTCAGATTTTCAAGTAGCATTTGTTCCAACAGCTGGGAGTATTTTCTTGTCATTTGGGGGGCAGAGGGGGGCTAGTGTTCCCCTACAAATTTCTGGAGTGTTCTTGCCATGTGTTGTGTGCATACACGGTCACTTCTCTTGGGCTAGATGGCATTATTGAGGCAGGGTGAAAAAAGATGACTAGGGAAATTGTGCCATTCTCAGGAGTTCTACAAGGTTTGAAACCAGTCAGGAAAATGAATGAAAGGAGGTGGAGGGAGTGGATAATAGTTGTGGGAGTAGAATAATGACAGTGATATGGTAACGTCCCATCACAATTTTCTATACAAATGGGAAGGACACAGACATATTGCACCAATATATTTAACAGAGCAAGAAACAGATGCAAGCCACTTATCCCATGACTGGTAACCCATTGCCTTTGTTTGCTTATTGTTTCTGCAAACATTAGTAACTCAATCAAGGGCTACAAACATTTCCACAAACAGTGTTGCTCTACAAAATACATTGTAAAACCCAAGGCCACAATTCAAACAGAAGAACACGTGTATGTATGGCACAAATGTATAAAACGTGTTAAAAAGATGAAATCTAACAAGGAGTACTGATACAGACATAACCTGAATAACTGTTTGACCGCTTAGTCCAGATGAATATGTCTAGACTGCATAATCAACTCCAAATAGTCATTTTTGAATCAACACAAACTAGCTGATACAAACACCCTAAATGGCCAAGAGAAAAGGGGTTTGATTGAATAAATTCTATTGTAATCTGCCCTTCTGCCCACTTCTGGGTCTACAAAATAGCTAACAATGAAACATATAATCACTTGTGCATGCATGTGTGTACACACATGCACATGCACACACCACCTCTAGCAGAAAATAACATGTAATCCCTAATGTCCTGATGAAACGGTAAAGTTCCTGTTTGCTAGAGACCAGACAGCCTGCCAAAAGTGAGGATTTCAAACATTCTGCAGCGAGGATGTCTCAACTAAATAAGCCCTACTCCTTGTGGATGATTATCTTGAAGAGAGAACACCCAAAGCAGGGCCCTGTCTGTAGAAGTTCATATGTGTGGAGATATTCTGTAAGGTATTCTTGTGCCAAGTTGGAATGAAGGCTTGGATTTCCTTTTGAGTGGAAGTTTTAGGGTGAAAGAAGATTCAAGCCAGACAGTTAGACTGGTACTAATGCCTAGGCATAAAAGACAATTATAAATGGGGCATGTGGTGACAAGGAATAGAAAAGGAAATTGTTATGTTGTATTTGGGAGAAATTTGCTTCAAGACATGCAATAATTTTGATTCTCGCATTTTATGCAATAACTCTCCCTATAATCAAATTTCCAGGCCTCCAAAGCTCACTTGATATTCAAAGTATCATATGCACACCTGCATACTGAAAGAAGTTGTCCAGTACCAACCTGGAAGTCTGTTCAGTCAATTACTCCTAGAAAGTCTCACTAGGTGGGGTAGTGCCTCTGGCAAAACAAAAATAGAGGCTGAAAGGCTATGTTGGTGGGGGGCAGTTAAAGAGATGTTGGGAGAAAGGGAATTTGACCCTTGATTTCCCACACTGTGAGATAGTACCTTTATCAAGTTCTCTTCCCCACCCAGTACTGGGGCTCATCTTGTGAAGTGGTGAGTGTTAGAAGGACAATATTCTTCTGACTATTTGAAAAAGTTACCAAGGCAAGTGTTGACTGTAACAGGTACTTTAATTATGAATGGCATGAATGAGCCATCACCCTTGTCCTAGCAAATAGGTTCTGTCACATGGAATCCAGCATTTTTCAGAGGAAATCAGCTTTCACTACAGGCTGCCAAGTCCAAATGAGCTTCATAAAGCACCTGCAGATCTGAGCGTCAAGCAATTATTCCACTATCTTGCCTAAAAACAAAAAGGGCCCTGGCCTTCTCTAACCTCTGGCCTTCTACAGCTAACATAAACTAATTATATTTGCAGTACGCAGGGAAAATCTTTCTGCAGTTCTCTCTGGGAGTTGTCATTCGTGTTTTGTGCAGCATTGTCAGATTAGCATCGTGTCATTCAAAATATGGCTGCCTTCATCAGCTCACAGCCCAAGAAAGCTGGGTTGCTTAACTGCTTAAAGAGATACAAGCAGTGGGCTGAAATTTGCCTCAAACAGAACCTCTCTCACCCTGACTGGTTCTATGACAATGGTCTTTCCTGCTGTACACTGCCCATTTAGTGGTGGTACAAGAGCCCCTTTGTTCAGCATCACTTAGCGGCAATTACAGCCCGTCAAAACAGTTTTTGTTTTATGACAACGTGTTAATGGGCCCACGGTTGGGTGTGAGAAATAACCCAAGCCGCATGCATTAAAGCAAGGTTAGAGGTTAATTGAGACTTTCTAACATAGCGCATGAGATTTTTGCAACCTTTTGCAGAGAGGAAAATTGCGAACAAAAAGGAGATAATGTGATACAATTAGTTGGGAAGCAGGAGGGTCAGAATTCCCAGATGCAAAGGAAAACTGGCCAAGTGAATCAGGCCAGATGGGCCACCTGGACCCTGACGAGTGCCAAAAATAGCTGCAGTCATTTTTTGCTGGTATATGAGCTGGTAGGTGGTAGGCCTGCCCTTCACTGGGCTTACATATTTAAAAAGAAATGTGAGGCCAACTCCATGAATGATGGTAGCATGTTGTAATTTGTATTCCAGATCCCAGATCATTAGTATGCTTCACGTTTTCTTATAGAGGCCTCTAAAGCCATCTAACTGTAGCCAAGCTACACTGTCAGACATGCTTGAAGTATTTCTCTGCAGTTAAGACTTCCTGAATTACTTCCCCCTTTCATGTTGCTCCTTAAGCATGATTTAACTCCAAGTATTCACCAGAAGATGCATTCTTCAAAGAGGTGAGTGGGCAATTGCATCTGCTCCATGCCAGTTTTTGGTAGTGGCTCAGTGAATTGACAATTGGTTGCTAATTCTGGTTCCAGGGCATGATCTAAGGGCATATGATAAACCACTTAGCTGAAGGTAAGCAGATCTAGATCTTCTGAGCGAAGACTCAAAAGAGCTACAATCAATCACTTCTCACTGAGTGTACTTCTGTAATTATGGGTGCAAAATATAGATTCAAGCCAGTTAGTGATAGAATGGTTTATATGTGTAAAAGAGAGGAAGAATTCTATTCTCACTGGTGTATTCTGATCTCGCTCACTCTCTCCCTCCTTAACTCCTCCTCTTTCTTCCTGGTAGTGCTTAATTTAAACATGTTTCCTGTTAAGTCCATAACCTCTGCAGTGCTCAGAGGGAAAATAGGGGGGACCTTAATGTTCCAAGCTGCCACACTTCAGTTTTAGCCACATCATGGATGCCATGCAATCTTCTAAAAATAGTAACTAAGGAGGCAAACACAAAGGGGACACGCTTTCTCTGGCCTGTTTGGTAAACTGATCGCCTCTGATTTGAAAGCCATTATTATTGTTGTTGTTGTTGTTGTTGATTCAATTTCTAGAGCACCCTTCCAAAAATGGCTCAGGGCAGTTTACACATAAAAATAATAAATAAATAAAAACGGTGACTGCTAAATGTAGTGCTGATCCAAACAACCCCCCTAATTTTTGTCACCCTATTCACAAGAGGTGAAACTGGGGACTCCATTTAGAAGTCTGGAACCTGGACTCTCCACCATGGCTTTTACTGGTCAGGTGTCTGAAGAAAAGGTGCTGCTGAGACCTTTGACAATTATTCCTGCCATTCCCTCCCTCCACAGGCTGGGAGTGAAGAGGACCTGAAGGCCTCAGCAGTACCTCTTTTCTGTTCCTTCCCTCCAGAGGTGAAGAGGAGGTTCTGCTAAGGCACTGAGTTGTACCTCTTCCCTCCTCCCACCAGCCAGAGGGCTAGATCCCTATGGTGATGTGGTGGATTGGGAGATAGCCCATTGACTGTTGGGGTGGGGCTGCAGTGATGAAAATAGAGATGGTATAGTTGGCTAATGTGCTCCACTGATGCCTTCCCAAAGGGGTTCCTGGTTGGGCAAGGACCTTTAAGTCAGTATGGACTGTTGCTGTGGCAGACTTGGCCTTATCCCTGTTGCTAGCCCCCAAAACAACAAAATAATAAAGCAGTACACCACAGTCCGCTCTGGGCCACCCTGGCCCCCTATGTGGAGTTATGGGGCTGCTTAAGTCCCCATTACTCCCTATGGGGAAAATCTCAAAGACACACAAACCTCAGAAATTGGTTAAAAATCACCCCTTTGCCCAATTTCGTTGAAATCTGGGTGGTAGCTTCTTCCCACCCATTGGGAACTAATTTGGGGTTTAATTTGACTGCTCTGTCTGCCCTCTGCAGGGCTGGTGGACTGATTAAAATGGTCCACCTCCAGAGGCTTATCGATCCGCTTGGTTTCCAGACAGCCCTTGGAGAGTTTCCAATATCCATAGCTGGTGACTCTGTCGAGGCCCTGGTGAATCTCTAGAATGGAGAGACAGCCCGGGATGTTGACACAGTTGCTCCTAAATGCCCCCTCCGTCCTGGTGGAGCCCGTTCTGTTCCTTGGTTTTCCTCAGAGCTTAGGGTGATGAAACAAATTGAGTGACAGCTGGAATGACGTTGGAGGAAGAGTCATGACGAAGCTGACCAAACACGGGCTAGAGCCCATTTTAGGGACTACTCTGTGGTGGTGGGGGCGGCAAATAAACTTTTTTCTCCGCCTCCATTGAATCTGCCCAGTGCAGACCAGCAGAGCTGTTTCATGTAGCAAAGACATTGTTCCACACATCCACCCAGGTAATAGGGGATGAATTGTCTGCAGCCCATTGTGATCAGTTTACATGTCACTTTGCAGATAAAGTCAGTTGCATCCATGCCGATTTGGATTCCAGAGTTATGGCAGTTCCAGCAGATGTGCCTCTGGTACCATCTAGTCCTATTGTGTTGGACTCTTTTCAGTTGATGCAGCCTGAAGATGTGGACAAGATCCTGGGCAGTGTGCAGGTGACATCATGTGCTCTTGACCCTTGCCCTTCATGGCTAATAAAAGCTGCCAGGGAGGGTACGGGCAGATGGTTGGAGATGATTATTAATGCTTCATTAAGGGAGGGCAGGATGCCATCATGCCTCAAGGAGGTGATAGTAAGGCCATTATTAAAAAAAGCCCTCCCTTGATCCCTCCAACCTCGACAACTATAGACCTGTTTCTAACCTTCAACTTTTGGACAAGGTGATAGAGCGTGTGGTGGCGTCCCAGCTGCAGAGGGTCTTGGATGATACGGATTATCTAGATCCTTTTCAATCTGGTTTCCACCCCAGATATGGGACTGAAACTGCCTTGGTCGCTCTAGTGGATGACTTACACCGGGGACTAGACAGGGGGAGTGTGTCCCTGTTGGTTCTGCTGGACCTCTCAGCGGCATTTGATACTGACCATGGTATCCTTCTGAACCACCTCTCAAGTATGGGAATTTGAGGTACTGCTTTGGAGTGACTCCAGTCCTTTCTTGGGAGGAAGGTCCAGAAGGTAGTGCTGGAGGACTATTGTTTGGCTCCATGGCCATTGGCTTGTGGGGTCCCTCAGGATTCACTTTTGTCCCTTATGCTGTTTAACAGCTACATGAAACCACTGGAAGAGGTGATCCAGAAACTTGGACTGAGTTGTCAGCAATATGCAGATGACACTCGGCTCTATCTCTCCTTGTCACCTGATCCTAGGGAGGTTGTGGATGTCCTGAATCGGGGGCTGGAGGCTATGATGGGTTGGCTGTGGGCTAATAAACTGAGACTGAATCCAGAGAAGATGGAGGTAATGTTGGTCAGTAGGAGAGCCAGTCAGGACAAGGAGATTCTACCGGTTCTGGATGGGGTTGCACTCTCCTTGAAGGAGCAAGTATGCAGCTTGGGGGTATTGCTGGACCCAGCTCTGCTTTTGGAAGCTCAGATGGAGGCGTTGGTCAGGGGTGCCTTTGCACGGCTTGGGCTAGTGCGCCAGCTGCATCCCTTTCTCAAGAAAGCAGAACTGGCCACAGTAACCCATGCCTTATTCATGTCACGGCTGGATTATTGTAATGTGCTCTGCATGGGGCTGCCCTTGAAGAATATTCAGAAACTGCAGCTAGTGCAAAATGTGCCAGCTAGGATTTTATCTGGAGCTGCCCACTGGGATCACATCACACCCATTTTGAAAGAGCTGCATTGGCTGCCAATTTGCATACCTGGATGCCCTGGATACCTAAGAGACCAACTGCTCCCGAGGGTTGCTGCCTGCTTGACAGGTTAATCTGAGGGGGCTCTGCTACATGTGCCGACAATGAGGGAGGCTCGGCTGTCATGCACTTGGGACAGGGCCTTCTCTGTTGCTGCCCCTAGACTCTGGAATGCTCTCCTGGTGGCTATTCGCTCCTCAGTCTCCATCACAGTTTTTAGAAAGTGTGTTAAATCTTGGATGTTCATCCAGGCTTTTATATGATTGTCTCTGATGCTGCTTCTTTGTATATTATATTTTATATGGTTATTTTATGCTTGTATTTTAAATCT
The DNA here is from genome assembly GCF_027244095.1 of Hemicordylus capensis. Taxonomy (NCBI): domain Eukaryota; kingdom Metazoa; phylum Chordata; class Lepidosauria; order Squamata; family Cordylidae; genus Hemicordylus; species Hemicordylus capensis. Next base: position 262,691,387 of record NC_069657.1, read on the forward strand.
TTTTAGTCAGATGCATGTTTTTATATTTTAGCATAATATTTTAATTGTGTATTTTTATAGTCCTGTTTTAATTTTTCTTTGTGAACTGCCTTGGGATTGTTTCAATGAAAGGTGGTATATAAATATAACAATAAATAAAAATAAATAAATAAAGTAAACTACCACCCACAACAACTCATTCTGGGCCACCCTGGTACCTCAGAAATCCCCATTATTCCTAATGGGGGAAAGCTTAAAATGTGCATACTTATCACCCCATTGCCCAATTTCTTTGAAATTTGGGTGGTAGCTTCCACCCATAGGGAACTACCACCCAACTCACTTTGGCCACAAAATGGAAGTCTAAATCTCCAAATTGTTTCTGATCTGAATCAAACAATGAATCAGCTAGATTTGGGTACAAATCTTTTTGTACCTGAATCACACATCCGCACATCCCTCCTAGATAGCTTTTGACACTTCCATTGTGCTGGGAGGAACTATAGGTCCCAGATGTCTGTGTAGGCTTTCCCAGCTGGGCCTGTGGGCTGCTTTTCCTGAAGAAGAGGGCCCTTCCCAGGACTGGAAATGTGAGGAAGTGCATGGAGATGGCCATGGTATGAGTGGCCACTTTTGCAGAGAACTGGAGGTTGGTGCTATAGATTCACAGGCATGGAATGCTTGAATACAGAGCCTTAGTTTTTATGTTATCCTCACCCATGTGAAATGTTAATGTAATTGAAGATGTTCCATCACTCAGTCAGAAAGATTTATTGGCAGCAGCCTGAATTTCATGAGATCTATCTTAAATCCCATTGCCTTGTTAGAGTGAATAGGTACAAAAACAATTATGTGAAATATTTTCGTAACCTTGTAAACCAAATCAATGTATATTTTTAAATATACATGAGATGCATGCATGGTGTAGCGGTTAGAGTGCTGGACTAGGACCGGGGAGACCCGAGTTCAAATCCCCATTCAGCCATGATACTTGCTAGGTGACTCTGGACCAGTCACTTCTCTCTCAGCCTAAACTACTTCACAGGGTTGTTGTGAGGAGAAACCTAAGTATGCAGTACACCGCTTAGGGCTCCTTAGAGGAAGAGCGGGATATAAAATATAACAATAATAATGTGTACATAAAAACTATTTATAAGCTCTTCCTGCTCTACTTTAGGTAGGTTCCAATTTGACTATACTGCAATGCGCACTTGATCGGTAAAGTATGCACTGTGCTGGCCACTCACCCAGAAACCATCTCTTTTGTACTAAAGGCTTTCCTGGACAATCCTTTTAAAAACCTATTGGATTTCCATGACACTTCTCAGTAATGAGTACAGCACTGGGTTGTTAAAGAAAAGAAAGCATGCTTGCACCTCTGTATTTCTCTGCAATACCCTACTTATCACAACTGATGTTACCATTTCCAGTTAGTAATGCAAACTTGGAAAAAAATCAGTGAATAGACGATGACATGGAAAAATGATTAGGGGACAGAAAACTTAGTGGAAACCAGCTTACTGTACTCTTGAAGGGAAGAGTTCTTTGGGGAAAATGCACAATATGAATAATCATGCTCTACAATGATACGTTCTTCTGGAAAAAAATACTCATGTTTGACTGAGGTATTGAACTGGAGCAAACAGATGGAATGCATTATTAGGTCACGTTCCTAGGATTTCTCATTCTCTTTTCCCAAAGCCTTAGAATATACTTCAGACTAATTAATGCCTGAAAGCAGTGGAAGTCTTCAGTAGTACTGAAGAATTGCTGACTCAGTCCATTCTTAGACAACCCTACTGGGACTTATTATTCCACCTTTTGGTATTTCCACTGTGTATGGTGATTCCTTCGCAACCAATTACATTATTCTCAAATGTCACCTTAAGTTTAATGACTCTAGTTAAATGTGGAGTTACTTATAAACCATAGTTCAACAGATGGCAAGCACTGCCAGCACAAGTCAGTATACGTATTCCATTAAAGAGCTGTGTATGAGCTCAGCTAAGACATCTATATGCTTTCCAAATATGGAAATGAAGTAACTTCAAGGCAAGTTATTCATCTGGTTCCTATAAGCTACATTGCTTATGGGCCGAAATGTGGGGGGTGGTATGCATTGATAATTTACCTATTTACCATAGCTAATCAGCACTGGGAATGCTCTCATGTGCTAGGCTTGCACTGATGTCTTAAAATTGAACTGATCTGCAGCTGACAGCTCATGTGGACAAACTTAGGTACACACAAGTAAAGGCATATAGAGTGCATGCAGGATAACTAGGTTCTTTGTAGTATCTGCTCTAATATGTGAGCTCAGGTGGGAGAGTTATGTGTTCTCTCACCTAAGCATGGGCTTTGTGAAGACTGCCAAAGTCAATGCAACTTTGCTCCCTGCAAGCAGGGCTGTCTGAAGGAGATGTGCCTATGTGGGAACATAGGAAGCTGCCTTTTACTGAGTCAGACCCTTGGTCCATCTAGCTCAGTACTGTCTACACAGACTGGCAGCAGCTTCTCCAAGGTTGCAGGCAGGAATCTCTCTCAGTCCTAGCTTGGAGATGCGGGGGTGGGGGGGACTTGGAACCTTCTGCTCTTCCCAGAGCAGCTCCATCCCCTGAGGGGAATATCTTACAATGTTCACAAATCAAGTCTCCCATTCATATGCAACCAGGGTGGACCCTGCTTAACTAAGGGGACAAGTCATGCTTGCTACCACAAGACCAGCTCTCCTCTCTGTTGCTGTGTGGGCCTCACTGCCCGCAGACTGCTGCTGAAACAATATTGATTCATTGGCGGGGGAGGGTATCATGAGTAAACACAGTTTACTGAGAGAAGCAAAGCTACGGAGCCTGGGAAAAGCACTGCAGCAGGCAGAGGCTTCCAGTTTCAGTTGTTACTGCATGTTAAGCAATAAAGACTTATTCCTCCAACCTAAGACTGATGTCTTAATGAAAGAGGAAGGTGCCAACTATTTTAGCCCTGGGCCCTGCAAAAGTTAAAGACAACCTTGCATACAAGTTTTCAGGAAATTTGTTTTCCCTAAGTGCACATGCATGACTTTTGAGGCAATGCAATCCGCTATGATATGCTCCCAAATTTGGTCCCCCAAATGCTGGGGACAATGATGGGGATTGTAGTCCAACAACACCCATTTCTTCAAATATCTGGTTTTCCAAATATTTGGTGCTTGCCCCCCAATTGTATATTATGTGTAAAAGAAAGCTGTTAAACCCTGTGATTGCATCCAATTTGGGTCCAATTGATATCTTTCCTTCTTTTCTGCATTTACAATTAATCTTTACCATTATAGATTTAAGCTCTCATCCTATTCCCCAAATCATTTGGAGGAATACAGTATAACCATGTTTTGTCATACATTTCTTTATTATTTATTTATCGTTAAATTTTTATACTGCCCTTCATTAAAACAATCTCAAGGCAGTTTACAAAACCTTTAAAACAATACAAGACTATAAAATTGCATAATAAAAACATTAAATTGGAATATAAAATACAAATCTAATTTAAAAATTTTTAAAATATACACAATCGATATAATTATTTCTCTTAGCTGCCTGCTGTGGGGATGCATGTCTTCGGGGCGGAACTCTCGCGCAGAACTCTCGTGACAGCTGCGAGAGTCCCCAGCAAAGATGGGAGCATGGACGGAGAAACTGGGGCCCAATTGGGAAGGAGCTGCACAAGGGAAGCGGCAGGCCCAGACATGATGGGGAGGTGGCAGCCACTGTGACAGGGACAGCTGGCCCCAAATACCACACAGATGTCCTGTGCGGGGTTGACTAGTATAATATAACCATAAAATACAAAGCAGCAGCAACAAAAACAACAGTCATATAAAAGCCTGGGTTAAAGCCAAGATTTCACTTACTTTCTAAAACTGTGATGGAACTGAGGAGTGGTGAGCATTCTAAAGTCTGGGGGCAATAACCGAAAAGGCTCTGTCCCGCATGCACAGCAGTCAAGCTTCCCTCATTGTAGGCACATGCAGCAGAGCCCCATCCAATGACCTTGTCAAGCGGGCAGAAACTCTTGGGAGGAGAAAGTCCCTCAGGTATCCAGGGCCCAACTCATTAAGGGCTTTAAAGGCCACCTTGAATTGGACCTGGAAACAAATTGGCAGCCAATGTAGCTCTTTCAAAATGGGTGTAATTTGATCCCAGTGAGCAGTTCTGGATATAATTCTAGCTGCCACATTTTGCACAAACTGCAGTTTCCAAATATTCTTCAAGGGCAGCCCCATGTAGCGCATGTTCCAGTAATCCAGCTGTGATGTGACTAAGGTGTGGGTAACAGTGGCAAGATCTGCCTTCCTGAGAAGAGACACAGCTGGTGCACTAGCTGAAGCCAGGAAAGGCACCTCTGGCCACCGCCTCCACCTGAGCTTCCAAAAGCAGAGCCGGGGCCAGCAATATCCCCCAGCTGTGCACCTGCTCTTTCAAGGGGAATGCAACCCCATCTAGAACCAGTCGAAACCCTCATCCTGATTGACTCTCCTACTGACCAACAGCACCTCCATCTTGCTTGGATTCTATCTCAATTTATTAGACCACATCCAACCCATCACTGCCTCCAGCCTCCGAGGCAGTGAAGGGTTGGATAACTATATAACTGTATTTTGTTATACTAGGTCAGGTTTTACATTTAGATTCATTCAGGAGTGGATATATGCCTAAATCTACATTAAAAGCAAATCATAATCCTAAACCATGATGCTGTTTTTAAGTCCAAAAATGTTCATTGGACTTAAACTGATCTCTAAAGGTCATAATTAGTGATGGGTGAGCCTCATCCAGTCTGGTTTGAAAATGGCCAGACAGAATGAACGATCCCCCCCCCCCCCCCGGCTTTCTAACTTGGAAAATACTGAATTGTTTTCATAGCTATTTCTGAGGCCTGTTTGGATCCTGTTGTGCTCCCAGTGTCATTGGGAACATCACATGGTGCAATCTGATCTCTCCCACAACCCCCTGGAAATTCCCATTGCCCCTCCTCCTGGCTCCTCCCCAGACCTCTTTCCCCTTAACTTTCTCACAGCTCCAGTGATAACAGTAGGAGAAGGAAGAAATGTTCCCTCTCCCTTTCCCTCCCTTCTCTCTCTTCCATTCTGCCTACCATGGAATGATCACATGCCAGAAGCAAGGAGGTATCAGAGCTGTAGTCTTTATAAGGCTGGAAAGATTACAATTCTGAGATCTCCTCGTCAAGAGCATGTTGCATGGCAACAGAGTATGACAAAAACTGCCCAGTTCATTTCCAAACTACCAGTAAAGCTTGGTGGCATCATTAGTCCTAATCAGTTTGTAAAGATGGTTGTATTGGCATATGTTAATCATAGGGAAGGTGAATGCATGGAATTCTCCCTTCCTGTAGTAATTCAACACCTGCATATTTCAAAACTATTTATTCTGTTTGTCAGTTACATTTTTGTTCAGAAAATCTCAAGAAGAAATAAAAACTGTGTGATAGATTATAAAATGACTGATGAGAGAAGACGCAACCTACTGGTCAGTAGATGGATTATCTGAAAAAGGAAGTAAGGATAAATCAGCAGCAGCTGTCTACTGCCAAAGAGAGGGTAGATTTTGCAGATATATATACTGGGTCCTTCCAGTAAAGGCAGGGGGTATGCTGCAGTATGACTACATTCTCCATATTGTGACTAGTTTCCCCCCACAAGTTTTTCGATATTAGAAAATAGAAATCAGGAGGTCATCTTAAGTCCAGAGTCCTGTTCCTTTTGAGTAAATGCAGGTATTAGTGTATTTAACCACTACTTTCTAATTGTCTTAAATTCAGAGTTGTCTTTGATTTGGATAAGTGTATGTGTGTGTGTGTGCAGATGTTTTATTAATTTCCATAAACAACAGAAACATTGTAAGAGGCTGTAGTCCAAAGATTTAAGGCAGGTACTTTAAGACAGTAGTATGAAAAGTCCAAAGGCTAGAAATGATTTAATGTGCACTAAACATTCACTCAAGAAGTTCCTTCCAGAAGTTGGTGTGAGTGGATGGTGGTCACAAGGATGAGCCGGTACTGATGATGTAGGAAATGAAATTAAACCATACTGCAATAAAAGCATCTGAGTCTATGCAGCCTTTTGATGATATACTTTCATTTGTCAGTTTTTCTAATAGAGCAATATCATGCCAAACTCTCTGATCCCATAGTTACAATGTGTTTTATAGCTGCTTCCCTCACAAACACAAAGGAATCTTGTATAGATTTAACTAAGAGTTTATTCAGAAACAACTCCATTTTCTCCTTTCCCTTTCCCTCCCTTTTCCTTTCTGATCCACACCCCACCACCACCACCACTTTCTACAGGATCCCCACTAGGACAAATATCTAAACAACAAAACATTTAAAAAAAATACTGAATATTCTATAGAATATTTCATTCTATAGAATAGAATATAACAAGTGTTTTTATATGCAGTAATGGGGGCATGATGTTTGGCTGGTGGTTGAGTGGTGTTTTGGGGGGTTTCGATTGTGGATTGCAACTTTATTTAATTGCTTTTTATAGTTTTGATTTTGCTGTGTGTTTATTTTTGATTGCTAGTCATTGAGTCACTTAAAGTGAGAGAGGCTAAATATAAAATATTTAAAAATAGATAAATATTTGAGAGTTAAACCTTGTTATATGAGGATTCTATATCCGCTGTTTCATGTATATGTGGGAATCTAATTGACACCTAATTTCAGTATCCACAGATACTAAAGGGTTAAAACCCATGTATCTGTGTTTTCTAGAGCAGAGATTCTCAACGTTGGGTCCCCAGATGTTATTGGACTTCAACTCCCATAATCCCCAACCAAAGGCCTCTGGGGTTTGGGATTATGGGAGTTGAAATCCAATAACATCTAGAGACCCAACATTGAGAATCCCTGTCCTAGAGGGCTGGAAGTGAGTGCCAAGGTCACTTCCGCCCTCCATTTTGATAGCAGGAGCCATTTTGTGGCTCATTTCCTGCTATTTTTGCAGTTTTGCGTCGCATTTGGCAGTCTGAGGGGCATTGCTGGGGACAAGAAGGGCACAAGGAGATCCCACAGAGCAAGGTAGAGTGCTTTTTTCACTGTTTATTTTGCCATTTTTGCCATTTTCACCTCTTTTCTTAATATAACAAGCATTTTCAGTTATTTTTTCAGTTGGGGGGACAAGGAGACCCTGTGGAGCACACTATAGTTGTTATTTTGCTGTTTATTTGCTTTTTCTTTTTTTGGCTTCTTTACAACTTTTTTTAGCATTCTGGCATCTAACCCCCCTTTCCCTATAGGAATAATGCCTCGTTACTCACGGTTTCATTACTCGCGGCATTCTCTTTATGTATAAGAAATAAAATGTAATCTTTTGGTCTGTGGTTTGAGGGGAAGCCTTCTTTACTTCTAAAAACGAAACTTTTAATAGATAAGAGAAGAAAAATAGTAAGGAACCAAACGCCTACCTCGACTCCAATACAAGTTCCTATGCAAAACTCATGCTGGAGTGGACAAGTATTCTTCTGGTTGTGTGTACTTATGCATTTGCCTCATGTTTGGGAAACCACCCACAGCTTCTCAAGTGCTTCATGGTAAAGTCTCCACCCCCATCCCAATGGTATCCAGATGGCTCCGTGTGGAACACTTTTATCATATACTCACTGGCAGAGCTAAATTGTATGTATTCAACAAACAGCCTATTTTGGATTTAAAATGCAAAGGTATTTTTAGAACTTTCACTTGGGTTTCTTGCTAAAATCAGCAGTAGTGGCACATACTAATTTTCCTGGTTAGGGCAGAAGTTTAAAACATTGGGTTTTTGTACTATTTTGAGCTACAGGTAGCCAGTGTTTACGTTTTAGCTGTGTTACTATATAAAAAAGAGCAACTGTATTTTAAAAACCTGCATGAATTAATTCTTCAAAAAAGGAGTAATATCTCCCTAAGTCTCCTTGTTAGTTTTTTCAGTGGCTAGGAAAGGAAATGATTACCAGGATATTTACTGCAACCTAAATAGTCCCATTCTTTAATATTAATGTGGGTAGTTTTTGAAGCACAGTTTAAATATAGGCTTTTCCCCCCACAGTGGTGGGTGAATTTGTTAAGGTTTTGAAAGAGTCAGTTCAATGAAAGCCAGCAACTATTGGCTAGAGTAATCTGAAATATAGCAGAAAGTAAGAACCTTCTAGAAGATTGCTGATCAGATTGGCTTGTTGCGCTGCAGATGATGTGTAACACTTACTTACATATATGGCAGTGTCCCACAGAAGGCAGTGTATGTATCCTTGAAGCAGGAGGATATCCTTCAGGAAATCTGTGGCATAAACCAAAAGCAGGATGTCTTTTTGGTTTGGCTCTTCCTGCCCTTCCTCTCTCTCTCTCTCTCTCTCTCTCTCTCTCTCTGTGGCTGCAAGCAGAAAAATTGGTGTATAGCTTTCCTCCAAACCACAGCAGGTGACTGCAAGTGTTTTCCTGATGGTATATTCCAGGCACTGAAGAACTAATCTGGATTTGATTTTGTTGGGTTATTGATTGTTTGGAGGCTTTCAGTATGCCTGTTTATAACAGCCAGGACTGACTGGGAAATATATTTCTGTTCACTGTGCAGCGCCCTCCTCAATTCAAAACCGAATCCCAAAATTCCAAATCTGGCTATGATTTTTGATTGATTGATTTGATATGGAGTCCTGAAGTTTACTTTGGGCTAAACACATTATTCCTTATTTATTTCATGTATATTAGCAGCTCTCTGGTGTAGGGGGAAGCATGCATATGAGTGACCTGTGCCAAAATGAAGCACTGAGCAGGATAGAATATTAGGGCAGCTCTAAGCTGATAGCCTTTCAGTGACGTGACTGTATAATTTGGAGTGGCTCTAAGCCCATTTTGGACTGCACACCTTGAATGCTGTATTCCTTTTTATATGTTCTGGAAAATGGCAGCCACTTTTCAAGATGACAGTGAAACTATGGGGTATAAAACTTGGCCACCTAGATCTGTGAACTCGGGACACTTTTTCATTCATTGCCTTAATTGGTGACAATGAATTCCATAAGTTCATGATGTGGTGTTGCCATGTTTACTCAGATGCATTATAATTGCTATCTGTGACTATGCTTTTGGCTAATGTGGGGGTATCCACTTGAATGGATTGCAGACATGTATACATTTTGTAAGGTAACTGGAAAGCTGAATGCAGGTAAAAATGAAATGAGATTTAGAGTACCTAGGATGGGAGCAATGAGGTCAAGATCGGTTTCTCTGAAAACAAGAGTTTAAGTTTATTAAACAGGCATATACAAGGAATATGCAGTTAATGACTTCTCAGGGAGACAGCAGAATAGGGGTGTTCATGGATCCTGGAAGTCCAGTTTGGTTCAGATAGAACCGGGCTTGAACTGGACCAGACCCGGTTTGGTTCCATGCATGTTGAGCCAGGTCCCAGTTGGGCTTGAGGCTGAATTAGTTTGGGCCCAGCTCGAAGTGGGGGTCAACTGCAAATAGCCAGTGTGCATGTGGAGTGGCCTTCAAAATGGCTACCGTGAGCAGGCAGAGGGCCGGAAAGAGACTGGGAGGAGAGTGGCCGGGGGAGGGGGAACCTTCAGCAACACATACCTCTGCAGCCGCGGAAGCACCCACTGGAGGCTACCAGACCTGGCTGTAAATGAAAAAATAAAAATAAAAACCATTTAGAACCCCCAAGCTGGCCCGGGGGATTCAGCTCAAAGTCAAGCCAAACCAAACCAAAGTGGGCCCTGTTTGGCACAAGGATGAGCCATCGAACAGGTTCACTGGCAGACTGGCTGGACCTTGAGCCGGTTCACACATCCCTACAGTAGAAGGGACTAATTTATAGGATGCTGGAGCTTAAGTAGAGTACCAAATTCAAACAGATACAAACTTGAGGGGATCCTAGCATGGAGATAGTTACAATAATATATCTATCCTAAGTTGTCTGCAAAGCTGGAGCACATTGATGGCAAGTTTGTCATTCTTCTCTGTGTGGAAGGAGATTGGCTGTTGGCTTGGGTTATGGAGGAGACCAAGGAGTTTGAGAATGTCAGAGATGCAAGTGTAAAACATGAGCTGACCCACTTCAGAAGAACCTCAGCGATAGAAGCTGCAGGGAAGAGGCCAAGACAGAGTGGCTTCTGGTGCAGTGGAAAAGCAATATGGACCTAGGTGGAAAAGCAATATGGACCAGTCCCCCAATGTTAAACCAGAGCCTGCTGGAACTTGGGATGCACCAAGGAGTTAAAGGGGATCTGGAAGGTATATGTAAACATACAGGGTTCACACAAGGATGGGCACAAACAGGCAATTGGGCACCCTTTGAGCTGCAAAAGTGGATGTTCTTATAGAATCTTCCTGCCTCTCAAGCAGGGCTATGTGGAGATCCATGCTGGAGATTATCTTTAACTGCTCAAAACCAAAGATTTAATTAGCCATAATTAACCCTGTGCTGCTCCTGGCAGCACAGATCTCTGGAGGCCAGGACACTGCATCTTGGCCTCCGGATATCTCACAATGCACTATGCAACAAGCACAATGCATAGGGGGATACTCCCTAGCACCCAACTTTGTGAGGCACTTCACACGATTAGTGTAAAGCACCATGAGGGCTTCTGAAGGGAGAGTGGGCCTAGCCCACCTTCCCCACAGAAGAGCAGTCTCTTAGCCCTGGGCGGCTGGATCAGCCTCCCATCCAATTACCGGCTCCGCCACAGAGCAGTACAGGCTGCGGGGATTGGAGGCCACCCGGCCCCCGGAAGTCCCAGAACACCCCGCACAATGCATGGGGCATTCTGGGGAGACCCCCAAGGCTGGGAAGCTTGTTTTAGCTTCTCGGTCGGGAGTCTTCTTGTGAGTCGCTGTGGTGCGAAGACTCATGACCAAGAAAATCAGGTTAACGGAGTGCTCACTCCATTAACCTAGTTTAAGGGGAGGGGTTCTTAGGCGGGCTCCCTTAGCCCGGTTCCCCCCCATCATGAGAATAGCCTCTGTGTGCGCTTGGGCTGCAAGCAGAGGTTGCATAACCCCAGTGCCAGGATTAAAGGCATGGTTGCTCCCTTAAACACAGGCTAAAGCCTAGGGGGGCAGGTGGCGGCAGGATCCAGGTGGATCCCAGTGCTGCACATGAGCAGCCTAACCCAGGCTGTGCTGCCCTAGCCTTGGTTAGGCTGCTTGTGAGAATAGGCTTGGTCTGTGACAATTAAGATCAGTTGGAGTTAAACTGTCCCTGATGGGAAGGTATGCTTTCATATAGCTCCGTGTAAAGGAGAGGAGAGTTATATTTATTTCAAACAAGAATAAATGTTTGGTGGTGGTTCATCATTTTACTGTAATTTCCCATATGAAGACAGAAGAATTGTTGTGCCAAGACAACATAACTACTCTGAGATTTTTGAGGGATCAGGCTGAGTGCTGAAGGTTTCCTCAAGTGATGTCAGTGGCTGATCATCTAGCTGTAAATGTCTCAAAAACTCATGGTGAGGCATCACAGTATGTATATAAATTCTCTTAACACTGCTCATAATTTAATAAATCTTTGGTTTGATCCATCGAAGGGGATTTGTGCACATATCACTTGCAGTGCCTGGAACTGCAGGTGCCAATCAGATGTGCATCAAAGTATGAATGCAGTTGATCTGTATTATATTACTTCCAATGAGCTGCATATGTGAAAATGCTCATCATGCTTAACACTTTAAAAAAATGCAACAAGAAATGAATTGGGGTGCTCTGTGATGTCTCCGCATAGACATAGCCCTACATCCAGACTACTGTTGTGCTAGTATAATGCTGTTGTGCTAGAATAAGGCTATAGCACAAAGGAAGGAACCTCTTTTTAAAGGCTAATTCTTGCACAAGCAGAAACTGTTGACACATTGCACAGCACATTGCACAACCCTGTATATGTCCCAAAGGGAACTGCTGCCAGCAGTTGCACAACATTGTAGATATATCTTCTCGCATTTTGCTAATACAAGACTAATCTGGAAGTAGGTCATCTTTTCTTTCTGAAGTAAAACATTTTAATACTAGTACCTGTTAAGCCCGTTACATGAACGGGCACTAGAGTTGCCCGCGGCTCCGGCCAGGCCCACCACCCACCACCCACCGCGGCTCTGGCCGGGCCCGCCACCCACCGCTGCCCGCGGCTCCGGCCGGGCCCACCGCCACCGCCCGTGGCTCCGGCCGGGCCCACCGCCGCCTTGCCCGGCTTCCTCCGCCGTCTCCTTGCCTTGCCCGGCCAGGGCCGCCGCCTCGGCTCCGCGGCCACCATGGCCGCCCACAGCCTGGCCCGCTGGTTCTCCTCACGGATGCCTTTATGCATGCCCCACGCATGCGCAGAACACCTTCAAGAGACACGGACGCAGGACATGGACACAGGTACCTTAGGGTTTTATTATATAGGATCCTTACCTTTTCCTTGTGGTTAAGATACCCTGTTTAGTTTAGTTGATACGAACATAAGAACAGCCCTGCTGGATCAGGCCCAAGAAGGCCCATCTAGTCCAGCATCCTGTTTCACACAGTGGCCCACCAGATGCCGCTGGAAGCCTACAGGCAGGAGTTGAGGGCATGCCCTCTCTCCTGCTGTTACTTTCCCGCAACTTGTGCTCAGAGGCATTCTGCCTTTGAGGCTGGAGGTGGCCTGTAGCCCTCCGACTAGTAGCCAATGATAGATCTCTCCTCCATGAAGTGATCCAAACCCCTCTTAAAGCCATCCAGGTTGTTGGCTGTCACCACATCTCGTGGCAGAGAATTCCACAAGTTGATTATGCGTTGTGTGAAAAAGTACTTCCATTTGTTGGTCCTAGATTTCCTGGCAATCAATTTCATGGGATGACCCATGATAGCAAGAGTTCAGCAGTGGTCTGAAGAAAAATGGGTTTGGTAAAGGAAGGCTTCCCATCTAGTATGATTTATTTGTATTGATCTATAATTTTTGTATTCCACCATAGGATTCACTTGAATCTTCAGGTCAGCTAAGAACATTAAAACATACAATAGTACTAAAACATCAACAAGAATACCAAAAAGGCAGTACAGCTATGCACACAACCTGGAGGCAGGGAGGGCGGGAGGAAGGCTGCACCAAACATACCTTTCCAACAGACGATCCTTCAATGGTGGTGGAAAGTGTGGACCACACTGCCACACAATCCATGCTGCTGCATCCCAGCCTCCACATATCCCACAGTGCACTGCACAATGAGCACAGTGCATCGGGGGATACCCCGTGCAATGGGCACTCTAAGCGCCCATCTCTGTGTCTTCTTGGGCTACAAGCAGCCTGAGCAGTCATACAATCTTGGAACCAGGGTTAAGTGCGCACTCATGCCCTTAACCTTGGTAAAAGGCTGGGGTAAAAAGCTGGGTCAGGCAGGTGGGCAGCACGGGGATCCATGGGGATCCTGACTCTGCACACAAGCAGCCTAACCCAGGCTGGGCTGCGCTAGACTAGTTTAGACTGTTCGTGAGAACAGCCTCAGTGAGAAGAGCTACAGACTAGAGCAGTAAAGAGTTGCAACATGAGTTTTTTTCTTTTTTTAAGGCTGCTAAAGATTAAATCAGATTGGTTGCCAGCATGTTTTATTTATAGGGATTCAAAGAAATAGTGTCCACAGGTTTACATAATGTTTCATGTATGGGTATGGGAGCTAAAATTACATAGTCCAAGCAATGGCTCATGTCTGTTTATAATAATGAGGCCTGTTTGGAGTCAGCTTTGTGGGCACTTGAAGCCAAGGTGGTGTTTATTTTATTCCTTGAGCTCAATGTTCTAGCATCTCTGTCCTGCAGTGCAAACATTGTTGGAGCATTTGCATATTCAATTTCTCCTGGGAGAGAGATTTTATAGCATGGGTTTGATTATTTACTTTGCCACAAGATGTTTCTATTTCATTCTGACCACTGTTTGCACTTTCTTTTAAAGCAGATATATTCCACCTGACTGTGAAAGATCTTTTTTGTTGCCCAGTGGGTTAAAGCATGACCTTGATCTGGGAGCCATGCATTCAAATCCTATCTCAGCCATTGGTTCCCTGTGGAGCAGTCTTGCGGAGATCTCTGTATCTCAGTTCCGCGCTTGTCAATGTGGGTGGAAGTGGAGGAATACTGCTGTAGGATTTTATTGCTCAGAACATATTTTGTATTTGTCTGTATATAAGAGCTACAGAAGAAAATATGAATACTATGTGGGTAGCTTGACTGCAGCCAGAATAGTTTGAAGGACTACCTCCATGTTTAATCTTCTACTGGGTTTTGTAATTGAGTCTGTCAAATTAGTTGAAATCTGGAGTTTCAAAGCAGCACTGTTACCTTAAGTCAAAATACTTCTGTGCTCAAATGTATCCTATTGGGGATATTACAGAGAAGGTATTGCTGGATTTGCTGAACTGTATAAAATCTGTCTGAACCTCTGCCTTGTTGCTTAAGAGATGAGCTGATGTCCCACAGTGGTTGTGAAAAGCTGCTGCTTTATATTTGAAAGACTGGGACCGCTTGGGCAGTTAAAATGGTAAAAACTGCAGTTTCAGGCATCTGGCTGTTCTTGTATGGTGAAGGAAGCAAAAATGAAATGCAAGTTAGTCCATAGAATTCATCATCACCATTACCATCATCAAGAATTTTGTTTTCATGGCCACCTCACAACAAATTGTTCTCCATAGAGCAAAACAAATAATATGAGGAATATGGCAGGAAGTTTAGTGGATTCTGGATACATCCTGTTCAGGCACAGTCTGAGTTTTGTTTACCTTCTTAGTGGTGACTAAGTTGCCATCCTACTCTTGCTTTCTGGAATTCTACTGACAAAAAGTCTCACTATCCTGCAAGAAAACAGAGGGGACTGTAAGATCCTAGTTGCTAGTTTTCGTTCATTGTGTGCTGAACATTCCTCCTAAACTGTCGAACAACTTTCTCCTCTTGCCAGTAGTTGGTGGCAACCACTATCTAACCTATTCCAGTTAAGCCACTGGTAGCTCCGAAATTTCACTGTAATTATCATTTAAAATTATCCTTAAAAGTATTACAAACCCCTCCACAATTAGCAACTTCCTCATCTAAAAAGGGACCAGCACACATCAGAATGTAATTTTTGTCAAATCCAAGAAAATAACTAGTCTGTGTCCTTCTGTAAACTCTAGAGGGTAAAATCCTGTTAGTTGTTCCCCAATGGCAGTAATACAGTGAATGGTCCTCCAGCTAGATTAATACTGACTTTAACTGATCAGGGGAAGGGAAATGGTTGAGTTTACAACTAGTGGTGGGTGAAACCTACCCATTTTGATTTGTCTGGATCCTTCCAGGTCTTACTGAAGAATTGGGGAAAGCCCAGGCTTTTCCTGAGAATTTTTTTGGGGGGAACCCAAAAATGCCTAGCGTGCGGAAACTGCCCTCTGTACTGTATGCTCAGCTGTTCTCCCTGCCCCTGGCAAGTATGAAAGTGTAGGAGAGAGGAGAGGGCTGACATCAAGACATTATGAGCTAAGGTGAAATATAAAGGGGTGGTTAGGTTCTGCTTTTAATGGCTCAGTGATTTCTGGAACCCTGTTGACAAAGTATGTATCTATCCCTAATTCTAACCACTCAAATTGCTGTTGACATAAGCCCCGGGTGGGCCTGCCTATTAAGTGAGTTAAGTGCCTGCTTAGGGCGCAAAGCCAGCAGGGGCAGTGACTGCTTGGCTCACGTGGGATCCATGGGTTGTCGTTCTCTGCCCCCTCCCTGCAGCCCCCACAGGCAATGGGGAACATCTGCTCACCCTCCCTCCTCACCACTGCTGCCACCTCCACCCACCACTTTCATGGAGGCAGAGGCGGCTGTGAGGAGGGAAGGCAAGCAGGCAGGTGTTCCCCATCACCCACCTGCCCACCCTCCTGCCTGCTGCCTACCATAGAGGCTGTGGCCAGGAGGACACCAGGGTGGGTGACAGGGTGGTGGAGGGAGCCCGGGTTGGGGACAGGAGTGCCAAGACAGGTGCTCCTGAGCCTTGAGCAGAGCTTGATGCAACTCATTCAAAGTGCTGGGCCAATTAGATAAAGAGCAACTGAGCTGGACTGGCTCCAAGGTTGCCATTTGTCCTCTAGGGATGTGCAGAATATTTCAACTTTGAAACATTTCAACTCAAAACGGGCTGTTTCAAGTGTTTTGAGCTTGAATCAGAACACCCTTCAAATAAAAGGTTTGTTTCGAGCTTGGAGCAAAACAACCATGTTTCAATTGAATTTTTTTTGACATTTTGAGCACCATTTTGGAATCCTGTTTTCCCCTTGCTGATTAGTTATCTGGCATTGGCTTCCAATTCATTTGTGATCTCCTTGCTTTGTGGTTAAGAACATAAGAACCACCCTGCTGGATCAGGCTTAAGGCCCATCTAGTCCAGCATCCTGTTTCACACCAGATGCCTTCAAGAGGCCCACAGGCAGAGGTGGGGGCTTGCCCCATCTCCTGCTGTTGATCCCCTGCAACTGATATTCAGAGGCATATTGCCTTCTGAGGGAGAAGGTGGCCTATAGCCACCAGAATAGTAGCCATTGATAAACCTGTCCTCCATGTCTTTGTCTAAGCCCCTTTTAAAGCCATCCAAGTTAATGGCCCTTACCACATCCTATGGCAGAAAATCCCATAAGTTAATTATGCACTGTTTGAAGAAGTACTTATTTTAGAAGAAGTACTTCCCCTACATTTCCCGACCTTCAGTTTCAAGGGATGACTCCTGGTTCTAGTGTTGTGAGGGAGGCAGAAAATTTTCTCTCTTTCCACTCTCTCTACTCGATGCGTAATTTTATACACCTCAACATGTCTCCCCGTAGCCACCTCTTTTCTAAATGAAAGAGCCCCAGGCGCTGTAGCCTTGCCTCATAAGGAAAGTGCTCCAGGCCTTTGATCATCTTGGTAGCCCCCTCTTCTGCACCTCCTCCAGTTCTACAATGTCCTTCTTAAGATATGGTGACCAGAACTGAACACAGTACTCCAAATGTGGCTGCACCATTGATTTGTATTATAACTCTGAGAGGAGAGGATTGCTGGTCTAGGAGAGGAGATCTGGTCTTGTGGTAGCAAGCATGACTTGTTCCCTTAGCTAAACAGCGTCCACCCTGGTTGCATATGATGTATTGATTTATGAGCACTGTAAGATATTCCCCTTAGGGGATGGAGCCACTCTGGGAAGAGCAGAAGGTTCCAAGTTCCCTTCCTGGCCTCCAAGATAGGCTGAGAGAGATTCCTGCCTGCAACATTGGAGAAGCCGCTGCCAGTCTCTGTAGACAATACAGAGCTAGATGAACCTATGGTTTGACTCAGTATATGGCAGCTTCCTATGTTCCACTAGCATTTTTATTTTCAGCCCCCTTCCTAATGATCCCTAACATGGAATTTGCCTTCTTCACAGCTGCAGCACACTGGTTCAGCACTTTCAATGTGTTGTCCACCATGACCCCAAGATCTCTCTCCTGGTCAGTCACTGACAGCTCAGATCCCATCAGTGTATATGTGAAGTTGAGGTTTCCCCCCCCCCCCAATGTGCATCACTTTACAGTTGCTTACATTGAACCACATTTGCCATTTTGTCCCCTACTCACCCAGTTTGGAGACATCTTTTTGGAGTGCCTCACAATCTGTTTTGGATTTAATGAGTTTAGTGTCATCTGCAAATTTGGCCACTTCACTGCTTACCCCAACTTCTAGATCATTTACAATCAAGTAAAAGAGCACTGGTCCCAGTACAAATCTTTGAGGGACACAACTTCTTACTTCTCTCCATTGTGAAAACTGTCCATTTATTCCTACCCTTTGTTTCCTGTCCTTCAACCAGTTACCGATCCACACATGAACCTGTCTCCATATCCCATGATTGCTAAGTTTACTCAAGAGCCTTTGGTGGAAACTTTGTCAAAAGCTTTTTGTAAGTCTAAGTATACTGTATCAACCAGATCACCTTTGTCCACATTCCTGTTGACACTTTCAAAGAACTTCAAAAGGTTAGTGAGGCAAGACTTGCCCTTGCAGAAGCCATGCTGGTTGTCCTTCAGCAAGACCCGTTCTTCTATGTGTTTAACAATCTTGTCCTTAAGTGTGCTTCCCATCAATTTACCTGGCACAGAAATTAAGCTAACTGGCCTGTAATTTCCTAGTTCCCCCCTGGATCCCTTCTTGAAAACTGGAGTTTGATTAGCTACTTTCCAATCCTCTGGTACAGAGCCTGATTGTAGGGACAAATTACATATTTTTGCTTGGAGATCAGCAATTTAACATTTTAGTTCCTTCAGAACTCCTAGGTGGATGCCATCTGGTCCTGACGATTTGTTCACTTTTAGTTTCTCAAGACAGTTTTGAACATCTTCCCTCATCACCTCAAATTGGTCCAGTTCTTCAGCCTCCAAGCCTGAGAAGATCAGGTTTGGAGCATGCATATGGTCAGTATCCTGGTTGGTTTGTTATCAGAAAAATGAAGTGCTGACATGGGCAACTGTGCTTCCATTGGCTGTGGCGGCGGGGGGGAAGAGAGGGAAACACAAAAGGAGGCAATTTCAAAATGTATTCAAAGGAACTGGGAGGCAGAGAGAGCCCTTATGGTTTGCCTCTCTTGAAGAGGATACATCAGGATGGAAGAAAGGTTTGATTTGGGGGTTTTCTTTGATCAGTGCTGACTATTATAGGCTGTGCTATTGCTGCTATAACTATCTGATTTTGCTCGCTCTCATATTAACAAAGGCAGACCTTGGGTGCTTGCCTTTCTTGAGTTGTGGTTAGGTGTGTGTTTGTGCGTTTGTGTGATATTTCTTGGTGACTGCTGTGATGAGCTCCATGTCTGGCCTTGAGCCTAATTTGTGCTTGACTCACTGCTCTGGTCTGCTCTGCAATCTGCATTGCAAGCTGCACTCACTTGATCAAAATGTGGCTGAAGTTGCTGTAGTTGAGCTTATGGTGATGCTTGCTGCAAAATAAGGTTGCTGCTGTGGCAGCTGTTGCAATGCTAGAAAGTAAGGAGAGAATTGTGTGTAAGAGAGCAACGTGTTCCAATTATGTTACTGCCATGCAGGCACTGTGGTTGACAGTGGATGCTGGATCAGTGATACTTTTGCATGGTCATGCATATGGTCTCTGTGCATGTGGGGAGGCCATTTTAGTAACCTCCATGCCTACACAGAGGCCTGGATCAGGCTTGAACCAGGCCTGCCCACTCCGGGGGAGCCTGGCAAGGGTGGGGGGAGCTATTGCTACCACCACTTCCCACCCCCCAGCCACTGCCGGAGCTGCCACTTATAAGGTATATTTTAACTTCCCTCCCTCCCGCTCTACTTTAATCAAAGCTACCCTGCCCAACCCTTTACTCATAAAGGGGTATCCAAGCTGGCTGAGGTCAAACCGGGTCTGGTTCAGTTCCATCTTGGACTGAATTCGGCCCAGTTTGGTTCGATGAGCCCTTTGAGCCAAGCCGGCTCAAACTGAAGCCTGGGTCGATCCAAGCCAGCTTTCACACCCATAATCCTCAAATCCCAACTGGTGGCTTAATTACCGCTCTCACTAGTGATCTATGCAGATTTGGTGGCTGACAAAATGCTGCAATAGGTGTTTTGCTGATTGCTTTAGAATAATGTTCAGAGTTGGCTAAAATTGGGTCATTTTCTCCTATTGCTTAGTGATAATCAGAAGCTGCAGGATGGAAATGGATCACAAATGGAATGCATTGAACTTTGTTGGTGGTTATGTTGCCATTGTGGAGAAGAATATCTCTTGTTATGTTGCTCAGTGGATGTTCAAGTCGATTACAAGTACAAGGTAGCCTCTTTGCAGAAGATGTATTTTAAGTTCTTTCTTCTTTTTTCATAATAATTTTTTGTTTTTACAGATACATTTGATTCTAAGAGATAAGCTGTAGATTATATTTCTTTTGATAAGTTTGGGATGACAAGATTTCCAGTTAAGGTAGTTACAGAGATCTGTAGGTTTGTTGTACAGAACAGTTATTATTTTGTTACTGCCAATAGTGAGGAGGACTTCAATGAACAGGATGCTTTGATTTTCAATAATGTTAAATGTGAATTTTATGTATGTATAACAGTCAGGACAACTTTAGGGGTGTTGTAATATTAATAAATAAAAGTAATGATATGATAGAGGCTTCTTATATTCTTTAGTTTTGGGTGTGCTGTAGAGCAACATGGCGGTTTTCTATCACTGCTGTGGTCCTCAAGGGGTTTGGAATTCATTTGGGTAACAGCACATTGGAACATTCTTTCGTAAACACAGAAAAATGTAGCTGAAGAGGAGAAAGGTTGAGCTCAGTATGCTGAATAAAAGATACATTAATTAGCATTAGGCTACTTGGACCATGGTGGTTTCTTGACCTGGATATTAAAAATGTTTGTTCTCCTTGGTATTTTGGGCAGGCTCAGGGTGGCCTCTTAAACCCATTTTATAAGTTCCTGAATTCTATCTATGGCATTTTGTTCTATAAACATCCCCCTAGATTCATAGATTATTTTTCATTTGTTGGGTCACTGTGTTCATTCCATTCTTTTATGAGTCCAGTATACACATAAATTAAAGATCCTTTTCTGGACTGGACTGCTTTGTTGCAATTAGTTATCTCTAAGACACTAGCACCTGCTCAGTGACAACCCTCCTATCCCAATACAATGTTTTATTTAAAAAGGCCTTATTCTTATAGCAGAGGCTATTTTTCTGAAAGTTCACAGTGAGGAATGTAAGTAAATCAGTGTTTGGTTGGTAATGTGGATAATGTGGGTAACAAAGTACATTTTATAGAATTTTAAACTGGCACGCAGCCAGTAGCGTAAGGGAGGGCATAGGTGGCCCGTGTTTGGGCTACCCATCCCTCCCAGCCTAGTGGCAGTCCCCCCCCCCAACTTGGTGGTGCCCCCCTGTGATGCCCCACAACACAGCCCCTTCTCTTTGCACCATGCATACAGGATGCCCCTTCCCTCCCTGCCGCACATGATCATGGTGGATGAGCAGCAAGAGGCTGCTATCAACACCATGCATGCACATTGACAGGGAGAAAAGGGGTGCTGTGTTCTTGGAACCCGTGGACACAATTACAGCTCTGCTCCTGCACCCAGCTTCAGAGTCACTTGTGTTTTGCTTGTGTGTGTGTTGCTTTGACACCTTCTGTTGCCCCCCCCCTTTTTGCTGTGCAGCATATGACTACAATTTTCAACCTTTTAAATATTGTTGTTCATCTCACACACACACACACACTCCAGAAGCAGGCACCAAGTCAGCTTCCCCAATGACATACTAAAAGAGTGGCCGAAACGATTAATAATGTATTGAATGATGTCATTAATTGTGGCTTAGTTTTGTGGCAGTCTAGTGCATTTCTGATGGAGTGTTTGCACTAAATCAAATGGGCTCATAGCGCTCAGGATCTAACACTCCAAGTGAGAGTGCTTCATATTCCTGGTAACAGAAGGTAGCCGCTATAATCAAAGGATATAAAATGTGGAAATATATGGAAATAGCTTGGGAAACGCTTCTCAAGATGGCTAACACTAAGGCCATTCAGAAATTTGTTTCCAGTGTTTTTACTTCTCTAGTTTTGTGTGTGTTCATTTGATAGCTGGTTGTAACCAGCAGAATTATTATTTTATTTCATTTCCCAGCAGGTGGGGGTACAGGTCTTTTTTGTGCTACTATTTTTGTTGTTTCCTTCTTAAATGAAACCAGAAATATATTTGAATGGGAAAATCTGACATGTATATTGGAAATTGTGGTTAAGGCTGAAATTCAAAGCATAGTTACCTGAAAGTAAATCTCAGTGAAATCAATAGGGGATTGTGAATAAACAGGTTTAGCATTGGGTGTGAGTCTAATTCACCATCTGTATTAGTAAAATGTTTTTTGACAAATCATATGATTTGGAATGGAAAGGAGAAGAAAAAGCAAACTATTCAATCTTAACTACTCCTTCAAATTGCTCTATTGGTAATTTTCTGATAGAAAGATTTACTTCTTTAAACACAGTAGTATATTTTATTTATTTTATTAGACCATTTTATTTATGTGTTTTTCTTTGTAAACCGATTTGTGAACTTTGCTTGAAGAGCGTTACATAAATATTCATAGTAATAGTAGTAGTTTAGTTAAGACAAACAGGAACTTTTTGTCTTAGATCAAATGGAGTGCCCTGCAAGTATGATGCTAGTATTCATATCAAATAATCCACCCGCCTACAGATGGGATCTGGATTATAAGATATTCTTTGTTCATATCCTGTTCCCTATTATAAATAATTGGAATATATTATTGATGATAGAACAGAAAGCTTGTAATAGCAAGAATTCATCACATTGAAAGTTTATGATGAGACTTATGATGAGATGTAATAGAAGTTTATGATGAGACTCAGAAACAGAAGTTTTGGGTGGTCTACAAATTTGATGAATAAATAAAACTAGCTGATCCAGAGCATCTGTGCCCCTAGTTCTCCCTGTCTTCTCCCATCTTCATTTCGTCTTCAGCCCCAGTCCGTTCTCCCCCCCCCCTCAGCCCCAGTCCGTTCTCCCCCTCCCAGTCCACTTTCTCTCACCATCCTCTGGAGGCGCTTTCCCTTGCCGCCTGCCCGCCAGCACTTTCCCTCACTGCTCTCTGGCCAGCCAGCCAGTTGGCCTGGCCGCTGCTTTCCTTCACTGCCAACCAGCCAACCTGACTGCCTCTTTTCCTCCCTGCCTGCTGCCGGCCTGGCCACCATCCACCCATCCCCACTGCTATCCAGTAGCTGCTTGCAAACTCTCGCGAGAGCTGCCACATGTGGGATTAGCAATGGGTATGCCAGAGAGAGAGGGTAAGAGAGAAGATGTACCTTCTGTTTGAACTGAATTGTCTACTGTTAATAGTCTGCAATGACAGCTTTTGTGTGTGTAGTGACAGTAAATTGGGCCTGGGGATTTCTTAATACCTTCAGATGCTTAGCTTCTTGTACTACTCAGCTGCTTCATATATCAAATTTTATTAAATGATGTTTGATCAACTACTTTCCTTGGAAATGAGACAAATTAATTTTTCACTTAAAAAAAGACCCTCATCAGATACCCAAAGTAGTATTAATCACCTTCCCTTTCCTCAGAGCCCAGCTTAACCTGCATCCTCTCAAAAAAAATTTTGTGTGTGTGTGTAATGTTCATCAGTCATGTCCACATCTTTTTGGTCCTTTTCTGATGTCTGCTAGTGTCACTGACCACTTTGTCACTTCAGTTGGAGCATCAAGACTGCTATTTTTCCTTTACCCTACTGTCTTTGAACAGAACCATATTCTGAAAATCTTTCATCTCATGTAGTTGCCAAATGTTGTTTGCAGCTGCTTGTGGTTACCTTGTGGTCAAAATAGGATCGATATGGGATCAATAGGATAGGAACATAGAAGACTGCTTTATACCGAGTCTGATCTTTGGTCCATCTAGCTCAGTATTGTCTATGCATACTGGCAGCAGCCTCTCCAAGGCTGCAGGCAGGAATCTCTCTCAGCTCTATCTTAGAGAATGCCAGGGAGGGAACTTGGAACCTCCTACATGCAAGCACGCAGGTGCTATTCCCAGAGTAGCCCCATCCCCTATGGGGAAAAATTTACAGTTCTCACACATGTAATCGCCCATTCAAATACAAAACAAGGTGGACATTGCTTGGCAAAGAGCAAGACCTCTAGCTCTGGAGTGGGATGTTCACCTGGTTGCTTAGGGCCTCCCTCCCAATGGACCTACTCAGAAAGCAACCAGCTCAGGGGTAAGGCTGGCATGAGGACCCTAGAAGGGGCAGGGCTCTCACCAGCTACAAAAACTCTTGTTTGCCATTAGTCTTTTGCTGGTTTCAGGGGTGTAGCTAGGGGAGAGGGGGCCGTGTTTGCCCCTCTCCCCGGTGGCCCCTTAGAGTGAGAGAGATAATGAAGAACATAGGGAGGGGTGGAGCTGGGGGGCCCTCAGGAGCTAGGGTCCTGGGTTCTTTGAACCCATCTACTCAATTATAGCTACATCACTGGCTGGTTTAACAGCTCCCTTTTAGCGCTTGTGTCTCCGGGCTGCCCTGCTTCACCCAGATTCAGACACATTGTAATCTCACTCAAAGATGAAACAACAATAAAGAAGACTGTATATATACATGGACTCCCTTCCTTTGGACAGCAACATTAGCTGCTGTTTTGCAAATCAATGAGGCTATTCCCACGATCAGCTGAAATTGGGCTAGAGGAGCCTAGCCTGATTTCGGATGATCATGGGAGCCACCGGGCTTGCAGCTGAGCCTGGTTGTCTCCCGGTGGTTAACCCGCCTAAGTACCCCTCCCCTTAAACTGGGATTGCAGAGTAAGCACTCCGCAAAACCGGTTATTCTGATCATGAGTAGCCACGCTGCGTCTGTGCTGCGGCTACTCATGAGTAGTCTCCCAGAGGGGAGGCGAAAATCTGCCTCCTGGCTCCGGGGGTCTCTCCAGTATGCCCTGTGTGCTTGTGCAGGGCATACTGGAGCTTCTGGGGGCTGTGTGGCCCCCAAACTCTCCAGCCCCCTCTAGCTCTGTCACGGAGCTGGCAATCATGTGGGCAGCCAATCCAGCCATCCAAGGCTCCTGCCCTGCTCGTGTGGAGGGAGAGTGGGCTTAGCCCACTCTACCCGCTTAGCCCCCCAAACCGGTTCTCACTGATAGTGAGACCCGGCTCATAATGGGCAATATGGACATTTGAAAAATAATCAATGAAGTTTTGTTAAATGACTCCTGCTGTAGGCCTACATAACCAAGTTCAACAAACATGCATAGATAGAGTGGAATCATGGCAGCAGTCCTCACCCCGCAAATCTATCTATCTATCAATCATATTTATATACCACCTGGTGTGTATCTCTAGGTGGTGTACACAATTTAAAACACAACAAATATAAAACAGAACAAATATAAAACAAATCAATTTCACAGAATAAAAAGTTAAAAAGAATTTCACAGAATAAAAACAATTAAACTGTTTACAATTAATGTCAGTTAAAAGTCCTAGAAAACAGGTGTGTCTTGAGGATCTTCCTAAAAGCAAACAGAGATGGAGATGCTCTTATTTTGAGAGGGAGCAAATTCGAAAGCCCCAGGGCAGCCACAGAAAAGGACTGATCTTGAGACGCCACTAAACGAGCAAGTGGCAACTGTAACCAGACCTCTCCAGATGATATTAATAGGTGACAGTGTTCATGACTAAGAAGTCATTCTCTTATGTACCCTAGACCCATGTATAAGACATGTATAAGTGGTGTACACCATTGGAAACCCTGTGATTGCACAGACAAGCTTGTGGGGGGGCGGGTTGTTCAGATGGCCAACTGAACATGTGTAGGTTGGAGGCGTGGTTCCATTCCTCTGCTAATGCATGTTTTTTGTACCTGGTTGTCTTGTCTGAACAATGTTGTGTCTACAAGAGTCTGGACTTGTTTTTAGTTGAAACTACTGGTTACTACAAGGACCTTATAAAGAAACAGTGAAAGCAAAAAATGATTACATCTGGATAGCAAACAGTGAAATTATAAAATGTTCTGTCTGTTACACTGAAAATCAGCATGAGTTGGGAGATTAGCTCCAATGCCAAGATTTAACAGCTGGAATAAACTAGAATGAAATTTTTATTTCAGCTTACTCTTTCAGTCGGATGGCTGGTTTGCAGCCTGTTTTTAGCGCCTACATGCAAATAGAGAAAAGAAAAGCACTTTTGGCCTCTGAAAACCAGCAGACTTGTTGAATGTTGCCAAAGTTCATGGAGAGTGTTCTTCTGCTGCCTAATTACTGGAAATTAGGTTAATTATAACACAGAATCCCTTGGGGATAAAAACATGAGTTACAGTGTAGTCCTAAACACCTGGATGTTACAAGGTAAAAAATGTAACTTGAAATAAAAAATAAACAAAGCAAACATTCCAATTGCATTCCTCTTAACTAGCCAAGGGTCTGATCCATCACTAGGGTTTAGTCTAAATGAGAACACCCCTATGCTGAATATTAGCTTAAATGATAGGTAATACTACGGTACTAAAACTTGCTGAATTAGCACATAAGGCTTGGGCTGGGATGTGCTATTCTATTTTCTTTTTCATAGGATAACCTGAATTTTTCATTAATCTGCACCGAATTGTATAGAATTGGAAGTCAAATCCAATCCCCATGGAAACACAAGCTGGCAGTACTATACTGGACTCTATAGGTGCAAAGAATAATCAAATGGCAAATAATCACAGTACTAATATGATAAAAGAAGAGAGGATAAAAACAGAACTCTTCTCTTCTGCTCTATGTTAGAGAACGAGTAGGGATGTGCATGAACTGCAGTTCGAGGAGAGTTTGGAATCGGGGACCAGGAGCTTTGAGAAAAATGAGAGCAGGTCCTTACCTGCTCTCCGCTACCCCATGCAGCTTCCTGCTGGGGCAGTATGCGTCCCAAGAATACCTGTGTGGCACCAGCTGGGCCTTCTTTCTTTAATGAAGGACAGCCCTGGCAGCCAATAGCAACCAGAGCAAGGGAGGAGCTTACTCCCTTAACTCGGGTTGTACAAGGGGGAAACTGCATTGCTAGTGTTTGAATGTAATGCTGGCACTGCAGAACTGGCATTAAAGGCGGTGAAACGCACTACAAACTGAAGGTACATTCAAAATAGAATCTGGGAAGGGAAACTGTGGGTCAATTTCTTAACATAATTAAGGTTGCCCATATTTGGATGTACAATTTCTGAAACCGGAGGTGAAGGGACCTTGGTTTCATGTTACGTATGAATGCGGCCATCATGTGCATAAATAGTGCTATATAAATAAATAACTTGGACAGTTTTTAGGGAATTATCCCTCATGGATACTTTTAACCAAATTTATCAAGCTCAGTGGGTGGGTTGGTGAAATCTCCAACAGGCCATCAGCCTGAAGTATTTGCTTTTGGGGGAGCCCTTTCTTTGTTACTTAGATTGTATTTCTGTCTCCCCTCAGCAGAGGATTGCAACTGTCAATTGGAAAGGACTCTTCAAGTATGATTGCTGTGCCTAGCAATCCTCAATGTCAAACAGTTTACACAATCTAGTTTATTCTGTTCAACTGGACTTGACACTTGTACAGAAAAGAAAATAGTCCTGTTTTTTTAAAAAAACATTAAAATAATCTTAATTTTATTCATAATTACCAAGAATAAATGTCTGCTATATCAAACAAATGCAAGATGCCTTTAGAACTATGTGGCTTCTCTTACCAACATTACTTGTTTGCCTTCCATCTCTTACCCTAATATATGCTCTTAATTTTGCCATTACTATATAGCAAAATGATACAATGTTTCATTCCTCTCAGCTAGAGTTGGTATTGTCATTTTCCAGTGCCTTGAATAACAAAGTTTATCCAGAAAATTCTTCTATTCTTTAGGGAGCTCTTTGAAATAAGACAAGAGAAAGATAAGAGAGTCAAGCTCTGTCCTAATCCCCATTACCCTTTCTATTGTTCACCTAATCTGGGCCCACAATAATTTTGCTTGTTCCGCACTGCACTTCCTTGCCACTTTTCTATTCTAATTCTAATTTTCTGTTCTAATTCTCCTTTTCCTGAAGCAACTTTGCTTTTTCGAAACAGAGTTTGCTTCTGGATGCTTCAAGGTGAGTGTGGGAAGTGTATGCTCTGCTTACGGTGCAGATGACTTGCACTCTGAGTACAGTGTGAGCAGGGTTGCATTCTAAAGGTTTTGAATTCAGATTACAGAGAAATGTGTTCAAATTCTTAATCATAAAACGTATAGGGTAGCCTTGACCATGTGATTATCTCAGTCTAACCTAGTTTACAGGCTTATTATGGGGGGTGTCTCTTAACTCCATGCACCCTATCCTGGTAGAAACATATAGCAAAATATAATACGTTATAGGAAGTGCATTTCATTTTAGTTAATACAATAATTTAATTGTTGTCTGTAAATGTGTCACAGCAATATGTCAGTTTAGATAGTTGCATTGGTTATGGTTTTCATTTTAATCTTCTCTGTTAGTCTGCATGTAGTCCCCTCTCTTCTCTTCTCTTACTCTTTCCCTTCCCTGGCAACTAACTTTCCACTGCTTGGATTCCCTCAGCTGCTGTGTGCCCAAGTCCAGAGTGAGAATTTCTACTTTTGTCCACACCGCCTCTCTCTTTGCTTCCATTTCCTCCTGCCCAAATGCTGGTTGGCCCCTGCCAGTCTCCCCTCTCCTTTCTGTCTCATATACTAGGGCTCCATACTACCCACTATCTGGTTTCTCTTGCTCACAATCTGCCCCTACCATGGGGCACATTCTGAGAGTTGAAACCTCACTGAATGTGCGGTCTCAGGTGGGTTTTCCTTGTTGTTTAATAATTACTTTATATTATGGCCCAGTTCTGTACATGGTTTACGCAGAAGCAAGTCCAACTCTATTCAGTGGTGATTACTCCTGGGTGTGTTTGCTAGCATTGTGCCCACATTTATATCCCACCTTTCTTCCGAGGACCCCAGGGCAACATACATAGTTCTTCCCTTCCTCCATTTTATCTGGCGATTCTTTTGCCCACCTGAAACCTCCAAATTGTGCCCAGCACTGCTAGACTCTTCAAGCTGTCATGCTGTAATATCCAGGGTGCTGTCAACGTTCCCAAATGTGCCCCTGTTATATCTTCCTATTTTGGTGTCAGACCATCCTGGAGTATGCAGAAGTAGAAACCTATACGTCCTAGTATGCCTCTTTGCCAACAGTCCTTCTCTTCTTGTGTCTCCTTGTCTACCTATGCATTATTGCCTGTTAAAGTGTGAGACACTGGTCATTGTATCCACCACTCATTGCTGCTACCTACCTCAAGGAGACGGTGTTTCTGCCCTTAGTGAGAAAGAGATTGAGGCTGTCCCCATGCACAGCCAGGAACAGGCTAAGTCACCAAGCCTGGTCTTGTCTGCACATGAGAACTGCCAGGAGCTGCGCAACTCCCAGCCAGGCTGCAGCAGCAAACCCACTTAGGGAGCCTGCCTAGGGCTAAATGCTCGTGTGTTGCTGCCACACAGTGCCAACCTAGAAGCAGGCTCCCGGCCAGCACCGTGGGGGTCCCCAGGGATCCCCACAATGCACCACACACTCACGGGAGTTCTGGGGCTGGGACAGTGAGTCCCAATCTCTGCGCTGCTGGGGAAAACAGTAGACCATCTGGGCACACGGAATCATGTGCCCTGACCTCAGCCGCAGCAGGCAGATAATCTGCAGGGAAGGCGAGCTTCTGCTGCCTTCCCTGCTGCCAGCTACCAAGCCCTTTCTCACTGATCGTGGGAAAGGGCTCATTGTATCCACAGATTGCTGCTGCTTCCTGTTACAATGAAAGGGAAAGAATCTGGCCATTATGACCTCAGGCTGATGCTGCCACCTGGACTAGAGCAGAGAGGCTGGCCATTGTGACCTCATACAGATGCTGCTTGGGCTGAAGGCAAGATACATATTGGTCCCTGAGTCAACTCATTGCTGACCACTTGATGAGAAAGGTTTGCCTTTGGATCCTGGACTCGAAAGGGGGTTAAACTCTCTTTCATAGTTTGCCATCTTCTCAAATTTTACTACTCTTCATAGAGGTTCCCCTGGTCATCAATGTCCTGTAGAGCATGAGGTGGTGACTGCTGTACTCACTGTCGCTGATAAAGTTTCTCTTGTTATGTTTGCCTGCTGCCCCTCACCCCCAGTCATATTTCTAATGACTGAGAGCCACTGAAGAGTTAACATTAATCACTTGGGGAGGAGAAATAATCAGAGAGCCAACTTGAGAAGGGTTGGAGTTTTTCCTATAGAGAACAGTGGGAGACTAAAGAAAATTTAAAACGGAACCTAAACTAAACCTAAACCTAAACTAAAATATTAGGATATCCCTCTTGTGTCATTGGCACAACCATGCACACCCGTGTCCACAACTGCAAAAGTCCAGCTAATTCCCCTGTCTTGTTAAAAGCAATATATTGAGTTTGATTACTGTTGATGAATATATGATATCGTCTAAATTGTCACCTGATGGGAGTCAAGGATTAGACATAGCAACCTTAATGCCCCTTTAATGGCTATGTATGTTCTCAGAGGACAATTGACCTGTGAGGAAATGTGTCAGACCAGTGCTCTGCAAGGTTTGGGGTGGGGGGTGGGGTTGGCCGGTTGAACAGAGAGAGGAAGTGACCTGAGAGTTTCTAGCAGGAGTTAACTGAAAACTGGGCTGCAGCCTTGAAGAAGAGGATACAGAAGTTCTCTTTGAAGCCTATTAAAGGAATATCTGTTTGCTTCTACTGTGCTGTGCTTGTATATTTGTAAATAAAGTAAACATTACAGATGCCATAAATCCAGTATTCTCTCATCTAAAAGAAATTAAACCTTCTTGTGCTGGCCCTGGATCATCCCATTACAGTTGTCCCTTGCCAACCACGGATTTCCCAGTTGTGGATTTGATTATCCATGACTAGGTAATTGTGTCAGGTCTTGCCAACCTTGAGCTGAGTATCCATGGTTTAGTGATATTTTTTGGAAATTTGGGGTTTGGGGGGGATTTTGGGGGTTAGGTTGTTCCCAGGGGTCAGGGGGTGATTTCCAGGGGTTCAGGGGTGATTTTAATGGGTTCAGGGGTGGTTTTTTCTATTTTTAACGTTTTTTCTGTCTTTTCATTACCGCAATCCCCCTAACCCCGGGTTTCCCATTTGTTATAATGCCTTCCTATATTGCTGCTGCCTGATATAGGTGCATACCAGCAGGGATTTGAACTGGCAACCTTCTGCTTGTTAGTCAAGCATTTCCCCGCTGCACTGGAATTCATTAGTTAGACTATAATGAATCATGTATTTATATATTAATACTTTTCCTAAAGCTTTAGTTGATAGGCGAAAGCTGAAAGTGCACTCATAGTGCTGACGTTTGCCATAGCTAACATTTAACATAATGTTATCTGTGAATTATTATGGTTTCTTTTTTACAGATGAGGCTACAGCATAATGTGCAATTTAATTAGTTACTACGCCTTGATTAAAATGCATGTCATAGCTCCATATATGGCTCTTTACAATACAGCTATATTATGACTTTTTCAAGTACATAAAATGCACTTGTGGTTGAAAACTTTATAATTAACTTGCTGTCAAATTTCTGGAAGCATAATGCAGGAGGTGGTTAGGAAGTTAACGTATGATGTGTTCTGAATTTGAAAACACAAGGATTTTTTTAAAGCAATAAATCTATAGTATTCAGTTCAATTGGCTCTCTTTGCAGTTCTTTAATGTAGCACCTGCACTTCCTGTCTGTGAATTATGATTCATTTTTGGAATGTCCAAAAAGTGGTTCAAGAGTATGTCTGCAGGCTCAGTTCAGGAGAACAAAGCCAGATTCCTAAGCTGTACACTAACTGCGCTTTTTTTTTTTTAGAGATTCCATTTACAGTCTGTTTGGTTTGTAACTCAAGTCATTCCAGGCCAGAGTTAATAGTTAGACCACAGCCACCTGAAATTTTGCTTCAGAGCTGAAGCCTAGCCGGGCTGAAAAGGGAGGAAAATACTTGAGGTCTGCAAAATGCAGTTAATGCAAACTTATAGACTACATTTTGTACTGAGGAACCTATAATATGCAATTATTAAAATCCCTATATTACTGAAATGATAAATATGCAGAAATGCCAATATTACTCAAAGGGGAAGTAACCCATCGGGACCATCAGCCACTAAAGGTGAGGTAGGAGTTATGACATGGAAATTAACAGCTAGGTGGAGGGGAAAATACACCAGTGGTTCCTGCTTCCCTGTGTATTTGCCTATGATCCTCTCCAGCTTTCTCTGCCCATCTTTAGGAAGCTCCGGAATTCTCAACAGCCAGAACCTGGCTTATACATGGCCACTTTTGTTGTGACTAATGTGTAGCAATGCACTTAAGCATACACAGGAAGAGAATCTGATCAATCTCTACTGCAGCTTCTGAGTTACATGCTTAGAGTAGGTAGACATGCTTAGAATCAAACTGTAAATGCCCATTATCCAAAGGACATAGTTTTGTATGGGGTAGAAGAGTCTGTGTATTTGAGGGAATTTCCATGTCGCATGGTATGACCATGTAGAATGGCAATACAAGTATTAGTGGATTTGCAGCACCAAATAGCATAGCAGCCGCAGTAGACTGTCATTATTTTAAAGCACGTTTTAACACCTAATTGATATGAAAGACAGGATACCTTATATTCTGACCAAGAAAATAAAAGCTCCGGTCTGACTGACAATAATGATCCCCACCACATGTTAAGGTCATCTGAGGAGGTCTGTCTCCAGTTATCACCGGTACGTCTGGTGGTGACTCAGAGGCGGGCCTTCTCTGTAGCTGCTCCTGGGCTGTGGAATGCACTCTCTGCAGAAATCCGTAATTTGAATTCATTATTGGCCTTCAGGAGAGCCCTCAAAACCTATCAATTTGGTCTGGCCTTCCAGTGTTTTTAAATTGTTGTAAATGTTTTTTAACTTGCTATAATCTGGTTTTCCACGGTTTTTAAACTGTTTTGAATATTTTAACTGTTAATTCTTTTATGGTGTTTTTATAGTCTCTGTTTTTGACTGTTAATTTATTTTAATTGTTTTGTTTTTAATTGTAAACCACCCTAAGCCATTTTTGGAAGGGCGGTATAGAAATTGGATGAATAAATAAATAAATAAATAATCAGTGGAGAGCCCCTTTATACCCCGTACTGAACACCAGGTAATAATTAAAAAGTGATTTTTTAAAAACTGCCAGTGCAAGACATGCTAACACTGTTCAGAATTACAAGTGCTTTATTGGTCCACATGTAATTGTTCATCCTCAATCCAGTTGTCATGCAATCAGCTCCATACTTTCCCTGAAGCACGTACCTGTCCCCCCCTACTACTGCCATTAAAAAACCAAGGAGTGATGAAGCTGACAAAGTCACCCACCATCACCTCTGCAGGAGTCCAGAGAAGCTTCCCATTTGGTTTGTTGTGGGATCCTTGTAAATGTCTCTGCAAGCATTTTTTAAAAGAAAGTAACTATTGTCTGTCAAAATGATACGCACCATGATTTTTCTTCCACCTCCGCACACTTGTGTAGAAATAAATGTCATTGAATTTAGAAGTTGATTTAAAAACATGTTTAATTCTTGACATCTGAAAAATACATTTCTGTTTTGGACCAAAAGTGCAAGTCACAAATCTCATTTAAAAATGCTGACATGCTGCAGTGAAACACTGACTTGAGTTTCAGGATTTTTAAAAATATAAGAAGTGCATAATCCTAGTTCTGATTGCAACACATGGTCATGGTTTCTGAATTCTAGGCTGGAGATGCAGCTCCTACATGGCATCGATGCTTAGCCCCAGCAACCCTATTGACCACTAGGGGCATTAGGGATAGAGACAGCCAGTAAAGACATTCCGTCTCTTATCATGCTTTCTCTGCTCTACTTCCCCTTTGTTAAACTGATAGACCCCATTTGCATGTAATGCCAAACTGGAGTTGAATGGGGCAGAGTTTGGAATTCCTGTACATCCAAACGCATGAAACCATGGTTTTGCACCCAAAGCAACCTGCGGTTTCCCTCGCCAAACTCTAATTTGAACCTTCGGTTTGTAGTGAGTTTCACCGCTCCAACCTGAGGTTTGAGGGTAGTAGCATTACATCTGAACACAGATACTGCCATAACCATGGTTTCGTGCTGTTTCTGGAACTGAAATAATAGAGAGGGTGGCCCAGACCTTCCCAGGAACATCGCCACTCAATGCCTGCCATGCTTCTCGCTGGCTGCCTCTCCGATCACTTGCTCTGCCCCCATCTCTCAGCTACACAAGCCGTTGCCAAGCAGCAGGGATGCCACCACGTCCCATCCCAAGCTTCTAAGCCTGTCAGATGGAGAAATGCCCGCTCCCTAGTGAAGCCCTTGTTCGAATCCTGGCAATGATTGCCCTTCCTGGTAATCAGAAGAGAAAGGGGATGGAATGGCAAGATGGGCACTGTGTGTTTTGCTCTCTGAAAATGAATCAATAAAGAAGCATGTTCACAAACACAGTCAGTCATGGTGGTACCATAAACTTGGCAGCCTGATTAGATCACTGCAAAGATAACATGAGGGAGGGCAGCGATATCCATGGCCAGGTTTAATAGGCAGCAACACCCAGGAATTCTCCAATGGTTCTGCTTTATATTTTGGATGTTGGGGAAGGGTGGCCCAGCCCCTTCTCCTTGGGCTAACGCATGCAGTCCCTAGCCTTACTCAAGAGAAGAACTGTCCAGCAGGAGCAGCATTGCCTCTAGTTAATGGAGAGATTCGTCCTATGTGATAAGGATGGATGCTACTCCAGAGCAGACCGCTTTCTCATGAGAGTGGAAGGCCATGGAGAGACCCATTCACCACTCGCAAGAGGAACTGTCCAAGGGTACATGGGGATCAGGCAGAATAACTAATAATAATCATGTATGATGATAGCCCTTCTCCTAAGGACTGCTTTCTCATGAGTGGAAGGCCATGGAGACATGCATGTGGGCCAGATGGCACCTGCCGCCCAGCCTGGTTTCTTAGCACAAGCAAGCTGTGGGGACAGGTACTCCAGCAAAATCTTTACCTGTCTTGGTGATTGTTGCAAACAAGCAGACCAAGCAGGTACTCTGCCAGTCCGTCTGCCCATTGGAACATATCCATGATTATTTTTGTCTGGCATGGCGACCCTACTCTCCTGGGGTCGCTGATAATTTAGGCTCCATTCTCCTGCAGTTCCCCATAGCAGCTGATCTGCATGCGCTGCAATGTGGTTCTGAATCTGGGAAATTTGAATGAGAGTGAAGATCTGTCCCTGGTCCTGGTGTTTCACTATGCTCAACCAGGACCACCTGGACACATAGAGCATCAAATTCTCCTTCTGGGTGCATGAAAGGGTTGCCTGGAGAGGTGGGGAGCACTGTGTAAATGTTCTATCAATAACCAAAGAGAAAAGGGGGTCCACACAAGCAGGGGGCCCTTTATTTGGATGACTTACCGCATGAGAGCGCAGTCCAACAGAAGACAGAAGGTCTTGCAGCCTCTGGTCCTCCCCAATGGACTGGCCCTCTCATGGTGAGGCTAATCCCTGGGCTGCAAGCCAACACAGGGACAGGAGTGTGGTTTGGTATCCTTGGATTGCCTAGCCAGGACAACCATAGCAAAAGCATCCTTTGTCACAGTGGAACAGACTCCAGGATCCTTTGCCCTCATATACATCCTTTGCCGTCATATACATATTACCTCCTAGGAAGTCACCATGATCTCTTCCTGGAGTAACAGAAAAATAGTGCCCCTCAGCATCCCCCCACCATTGCCAGCAATTGTGCTTGTGCAAGACTGTTTTGGTGCAAGGCTCTTACGGGGGCGGCAGTGCAATTGCTGTCAGAAGAAGGGCTTGCATGCCATTTAAAGGGATTTAAATGACCTTTTCCTGCTAAGGGTGGCCAGCCCATTCATTCTGAAAAAGCATTATTGTGCTCTGCATGCCTCCTTGAAGATCGTGGCCAATAGCTGTTGCCCTGTAGATGTTCGATATCGTGCCCACAGTCTGGTGACACATGTGCTATGAAGTTTCCTGGAATGCAGCCTTGGTGGACAAGGAAGAGAGAGAGTGTGGCTCCCCTGTCCTGAAACCAGAGGTTGCTGGGCTGCAGTTGGACGGACATCGATTTGGTGATGCAATTCAGAGTTACAAAAATTAACCACTGGTTCAGCAAACTCTGGTTTCACATTACACGTGAATGTGGCCATAGCTAGGGATGTGCACAAAACTGGTTTGGCTTGTTACTCACCCCAGGAGCCCCAAGCTAGTGGGGTTTGTGGTTTATTTTTTATACTTTAAAAAAAAAAGATTTTAGTCTGTTTCAATGCAATTAACAGTGTGCGAGCTTAACTGCTGTGAACTCTGAGTTCAGAGTTCACAACAATTAAGCTCATACACTGTTTTACTTATGAATGGGGGAGGAGCGACTCCTATTCATTGCATTGAAACAGGCTAAGATCTTTAATATATATATAAAAATAAACCATTAATCCCACTGGCTTGGGGCTCCTGGGGGAAGTTGTGGCCATACCTGCCTTGCACCCAAACCCACTTTGGTGCCCAGGCAACCCCTGGGGGGGGGGTTGTTGGGGCATCCTCAAATCCCCATTAGTCCCTAATATTTTTCCCTATGGGAAAAATGCAAAAATTTGAAAATTTTTCAAAAATATTAATCTAAAATCACAGAAGTGTCCGATTGCTTTGGGGTTTGGTGGGTGGTAGGCACCCCTGGGTACCTACCACCCACATTAGGTTTGTGCCACTAGGTGCTCTGCATAGGAAATAATAGGCCAAGTCAAGTCCCCATTATACCCTATGGGGAAAATGCAAAAAATTGAGAAATCTTCCAAAATAAATAAATAAATCTAAAATAACAGGAGTGTCTGATTGCTTTGGGGTTCGGTGGTGGTAGGCACCCCTGGGTGGGCCATAATGAGGCATAAGTCCTCATTAAGCCCTATGGGAGAAATGCAAATCCCCCCCAAATCATTAAAAATTGCAGGAGTGTCCGATTGCTTTGGGGTTTGGGTGGTAGTTGGCACCCATGGGTGCCTACCACCCCAATCCAGTTTTGGAGGCTCAAACCTTCAAACCAATTCAAATAGAACCAGGCTCTGCTTGGTTTGAACTCAGACCAGCATTGCCAATTCAATGCCCTGTTTGTTTCAGGTTCAAAACTTTGAACTGAACCATTTTGAATTCAAACCAGTTTGCACATCCCTAGCCATAATCTCAGGTTTTATTCTCTCACCTGAGAGAGAGAGACTTCCTTCTTCTCCCTTCCCCACTTCCTGTATGAAGCTAGTAACCACACATGTAGGTCTTATCTATCTCCCTGATGGGTTTCCTAAATAAACTACTTTATTTGGAACTTTAACTCCATGTTTCCAGACAACATTAATAAGCAGTGCTCCCTTACCTGTGCATTTCCACTGTGGCTGGGGCATATAAAGAATTGTGCCCCCTTCAAGCTCTCCAACATTCTATTTGTTCCACCAGTTCTTGTGTAATTCAACCTGCTTCTAAGTGTGACGGACCAGAGGAAGATGAATTGCCAACATGTCAGCTGTGGTATGTTTGCAGTTTGTATAATTGCATTTACAGCTAGTTCAGAAGTTATTTCTGTAAAACATTTTGTTCTCATCCTTCTCTTCTAACACATCTCTTGTTCCCTTGTTTTTCTTTGCACTGATGAGAAATTATGAAGTGAGTTTAGAGGCTAAAATTTAAAGATGTGTGGTTAACATTTTTGTAGTTTTAGTTGCCACTCTATTCAGAAGATTAACACTCAGGGCCAAACTAGGCAACATGTTAAATGGGTCATTTTGTGGTTTGGGATTTACTTTAAAAGAAACAAGTTGTTCTAGTAAAAACTAATCTCCCTACTTTCCTTGCACTATTTCTACAACTGGACGAAATTTGGTCCAAATCAGTTAGGCAGTTCACAAGTTAGCCCACTTGCTCCTCCAATGTTCATTCATCCATCATCTTGAATTGAGGTGGATGACATCATCACAAACTATGCATTTGAGGTGTCCCGATGTGTCCCTACAACTGTACCAAATTTGGTCCAAATCAGTTCCCACTTGCACCTCAAACATTCACGGATCTGCCATCTTGAATCAGGGTGGATGACATAATAGCCCTTGAGATGTTCCTGTGTGTCTCTACACCTGTAGCAAATTGCCATGCCCTCATCCTTGGATAGTGAAGAAGTAGAGGACATTGGCAACCCTCCAGCAGGTCTGTGACAACTTGCCATGGCCAACTCGCCACAGCCAACTGGCCGCCGGTCAATTGGATGCGGCCAACTCACCACAGGGACAACTCGCCCCAGGGAACAACTCAACTCCCCCACTCCTGCCGCAAGCCTGTCCTGTCACTTTGGCTTTCAATCCGGAGGGGACAAGCGGGAGGGAGGCGAGAGGAAGCTAAATTTCCACCTACCATCCACCAAAGCATGTCTTTCATGTTCTGCAGTGGAATGAAGTATCTCTCTGCATTCCTACCTGTGGGGTTGTGCCTCATGAGAATCAAAATGTCTGGTGTGGATCAATTTCCCCACTCTGTTTCTGGGCCCAGCCCTGTACAACTGCCAGAGCTTGGATGAGTGTATACATGCTCAGGCTTCTAGATGTCTGCAAGTATAATTGTTACTGACTGTGGAGCAGTATCATGACCAGAACGCCATATTGGATCAAAATATCCCCTTTTTCATATTTGTTACTAATCTGAATTATTTAGCACCTCTGGAGAGGTGACAAAATGCAATAGTAAAAAATCAAAAAACATTTGTGACTCTTATCAGATTTTGATTCTGCTGTCTAAATATGACATTGTAGTACTGCAGTGAAAGAGGTGTGATAACTTCATTTAGTAGAACAGCATCAACTCGCTCCCCGCAGCAGCTGTTGTTTTGCAACGTGGCTCACTGGGATGGGGCAGGTGGGGGAGGCGGGCTAGGAGAGCAACAAAATGGGCTCTACCCATTTCAAGTCAAACGACCCTTCTCTAGAGGCAATGTGCCAGCCTCACTGAGAAAGCTGCAACTCTCCTGCAAAACAGAGCTTCTCCTGACAAACCCAAGGGGCAGGTGGGCAGGAGGAGGGCTGGGAGGCTCTCTGTCCAAAGCAGAAGGGGCGCCCAGAGAGCCCTCCCTGAAGCTTCCGCTCTTGCAGACAACACATCTCTCTCCCCGCCTGCTTGCCCCCTCCGCATGCCCGTCCTGTCACTTTGGCTTTTGATCCGGTGCAGGCAGCACTGCCACTGCAGGTTTCCTGCCCGCCGCTTGTTCATTTGCAACGAACTCCATTCTGTGTAAGAAAACTCCGTCGTGTGAAAAGGTTTTGCAAGCTTTCTCTTTGGGGTGGGAGAGGGCTGGCTTCCTCTCACCTCCCTCCTGCTTGTGCCCTCTGGATCAAAAGCCAAAGTGACAGGACGGGCTTGCGAGGTGGAGTTGTAATGTTCCTTGAGGTGAATTGTCCCTGCTGCGAGTTGGCCGCTTCCAATTGACCAGTAGCGAGTTGGCTGTGGCAAGTTGGCCAATTCCCCCCTCCAGCTGGGGCAGAGGCATCTGAAAAGGAGAGCTCAACTGTCAGGCTGCAGGAGGCAGCTGAGACAGGCCAGGATGAAGCTTCTGGACAAGAAAGCCTGTAGGGGGTGAGGAAATGGGGGATGGAAGGCCAAAAGACGTACAGCCATTACCCCCCAGGAGCGGAGGCGGGCGAAACGCCAACAGCAGCTGCAGACACTCAGAAGAAGTCAGCGCCTCCTTAACAGGGCATATAAATACTGAATCTCTGACAGCTGGCTGGAGAAGGAGAACAATCAAGCGTGGTGAGCCAGCGTGGTGTAGTGGTTAGAGTGATGGACTAGGACTGGGGAGACCCGAGTTCAAATCCCCATTCAGCCATGAGACTTGCTGGGTGACTCTGGGCCAGTCACTTCTCTCTCAGCCTAACCTACTTCACAGGGTTGTTGTGAGGAGAAACTCAAGTATGTAGTACACCGCTCTGGGCTCCTTGGAGGAAGAGCGGGATATAAATGTAAAAATAAATAAAT
Source organism: Hemicordylus capensis (assembly GCF_027244095.1). Taxonomy (NCBI): domain Eukaryota; kingdom Metazoa; phylum Chordata; class Lepidosauria; order Squamata; family Cordylidae; genus Hemicordylus; species Hemicordylus capensis. The sequence goes on from NC_069657.1 coordinate 262,730,974, forward strand.
AAATAAATAAATAAAGTCAAGGACTATAAATCAATCAGGAGGCTAGCGTTGGAAAGCAACGCATCGCTTCGGCTTGTTGCAGACCAGCCTTCAGCTGTTTGGATTTCCCAGCTCCTTGTTCGGAATCCTTGAGACCCTGACTCCTGCCTACTTGGGACCTGGTTCCTGAGCCAGACATCGGGCTGCTTCACCTCACCTTGAGACCTCCCTTGGTGATGTCGTGGACCTTAGGCTCAGGACTCCTGGAATCTGGTGAGCAACCTAGGTGTGGGGGAGACAGGGTGAACCTGATGCTGCTAGTGATTTGTTTCTCTTGTACTTTGTTTCAGATACAGGAGGATCCCTGAGCTACAGGCTTCTTCAACAGTGACCTTGGACAAAGCCTCGGATGGACAAGCTCCTGACACAAATTTGGTTCAAATCAGATAGGCAGTTCACAAGTTACCCCATTTGCAGTAACTCAAATGTTCCTATGTCTACAATCTTGAATTGGGGAAGATGACATAATTACAAATTGCACCATTGAGGTGTCCCTATGTGTCACCCACTATAACTGTACCAAACTTAGTTGAAATTACTTAGATGGTCCACAAGTTAGCCCACTTGCACCTCAAATGTTTGTGCATCTGCCATCTTGAATAACGATGCATGATATCATTAGGGATGTGCACAGACCAGTCCAGAGTCCATTCTAAGGGCCTCTGGACCAGTCCGGACCTGGGGCTGTTCTGGTGGTCCAGCACTGGGGAGGGTGGATCTTTAAGGGCAGGGGAGGGTGTACTTACCCCTCCTGCCGCCTTCCCCCCTCCAGCGCCCCCCATTTTGTAAGCATTTGTGGGTGGCAGGGTACCTTCCTGTTGCCCCTACCCCCATTCCTCATCAAATGGCTTCAAAAGCCTCACTACACGTGCGCATGTTGGGCGTGCGTGCGCATGATGCATGGATGTGACGTGCGTGATGTGTGCACGTGCAGCAAGGCTTTTGAAGCCATTAGATGGGGAATAGGGGTAGAGTCGGCAGGAAGGTACCCTACCGCCCCAAATGCTTACAAAATGGGGAGTGCTGAAAGGGGAAAAGCAGCGGGAGGGGTAAGTACACCCTACCCCAACCTTAAAAATCCACCCTCCCCAGTGCCGGACCGCGGAGGTGTGGTTCCATGCACACCACTAGACATCATCACAAACTACATCATTGAGGTGTCCCTATGTATCCCTACAGCTGTAACAAATTTGGTTCAAATCAGATGGTCCTCAAGTTAGCCCACTTATTCCTCAAACATTCATGCATCAGCCATCTTGAATTGGGGTGAATGACATAATCACAAACTATACTCCATTGAGGCATGCCTACAGCTGTAGCAAATTTTGGTTCAAATTGGTTAGGCATTTCACAAGTTAGCCCACTTGTGCCTCAAACGTTCACGCATCTGCCATCTTGAATCAGGGAGGATGACATCATCACAAGCTATGCTAGTGAGGCATCCTTATGTGTCCCTACCGCTATAGCAAATTTGGATGAAATCGATTAGACAGTTCACAAGTTGAGCCCCGGAAAATGCCATTGAAACAAATGTAGTTTAGCATTACACTACATCGGCAGTGGAGGAAGGCTGCCATCTGTGTACAGTCCTATTGCATAGACCTTATCTGAGACAGAGTTCCTGTTTCTTTAAGACTTCTTTGAAAAGAGTATTGCTCAGCTGGAACAGCTTCTCTCAGCCTTCTCCCTGAATAATTGTTGCTGCTATGGAAGAAACCTCTCCAGGATATAATCTGACAATACCATTAGAGTCATTCACCTGGTAGTACATCTGATAGATTTTCATTCCTTACCTAATGAATAAAATGCTAGGTCTGTCTCCTGATTAAATAAAACAAGCTGATTAATTGTATGAGTTTTAATTGATTAATCAGTTGATTGGGTTTAATCTGGGCTCCTTTTTAGTAGATTATAAGGTATTTTAAAATTGATTAAGTGAATCTGTTAATTGATTTAACTTGGCAGCCCCACTAAATACTCATTTGATGTCTAAATGATCAAACATGATTATTCAGAATAAATGAATTTAATAAATCTTTGATTTTAAATAAATAGTTAAATCTAAATGCCTTAAACGTGTGTATCACATATGATGAACTCTCTTCATACACATATGTGTATTTGCTGGGAAAGTAAGTGTGGCAACTTTAGCCTTTTGGCGGTGGGAAAGAGTGTTGTTAAGATAATGCTCAACCCATATGCTGGAGAAGAAAATGGATGTATGACCAGAAAGTGTATATTTCAAAAACATGGATGCAAAAATTAGTTCTCTGCTTGTCTTATTCTACTTATGGAAACATAGCAGCAACCAAAAGAACTTTCCAGTTTTTCTTCTACCTGCTGTTCTTCCTAAAGACTTCACTGGCTGCTTGTCTTGTGGCAAGCCACAGATGTTTAACTACACTGCTTCTGTAATTAAATATATCTTAAATTACGTGGAAAAGGATAGTGAGTATATGGCAATATTTAATGATATCAGCTAGTATCTATATAATTCTTTAAGACATACCCCTCGCTAATCCCATGTGTGGCAGCTCTCGCAAGAGTTCATGATTGAGCTGCCAGGGGGGGGAGAGGAAAGCGGTGATGGACAGAGAAAATGGTGGCAGCGGGGGAAAGTAAATGGTGGTGGTGGCCGGGGTGGTGAGAAAATGGTGGGGGGGGAGGGAATGATAGCTGTGGGAGAGAAAGCAGAAGCAGCTGGGGGGCTGAGAACGGGGGGAGAGCCGAGAGGGATGGGGAAGGAGTGGGGAGAACTAGAGGTGCAGATGCTTTGTGCCCGGGCCAGCTAGTTCTTTTTTATTTAAGTATATTTAATACTTAAAGTTATCAGCTAGGCTGCTGCTGACTTACCATTGTGTGGCAGACAGACTAAAAGGAATATTGAAGTATTGGCTTGAGTAGAGCTGATATAGCTAGTAGCCAGCAATGCCCTTGGTAGGTGGAGTGGACGTAGTTGGATTCCATGCTATCCATGTGGGGTAAAAGTACTATATATTGAAGGGTGAAACTGCAGGGCAGTAAATGGCAGTGCTTGCCATCATGATTCCATGTCTGGAATTACACCCACATGTCAACTTTCCTTCTGGAGTTTCCTAACAGGGACTGCAAAAGTGAGAAAAAGGATTATTGAAGAGTAACTTATGTGGAAGTTGTATGGAGGGAGTCAAGACAGATGTGTGGACAAGCTGCTAGTCAGAGGGAGATGTTAGCACAAAAGGGCCCTAGTTAAAGGGCCCCAAATCTAATTAAAGGGTGCCAAAGCTGCGTTGATTGCATATGTACAATCAAAATATGTGCACTACAAAGGTCTGCTGGCCCATTCTTTTGTCCCGGGCCCTGTTTTTCCAGAATGGAAATTTAGCTTCATTAAGAGTTCAAGATCAGCAGTAGAGTGGGCAGTCGTGTCCCTCTAAAAAGAATCTGATAAGAAGAGGAGACATTTCATTCCTCAATAAAGAACACTTGGAGAAAAGAGCAAAGGTGGCAGTTGGGTGCAGAGGCAGAAAGAGATCCTGATGCCATCCAGGTGAGGAGCACAGGGGGAGTCAGGGAGAGGACTGGATGACAACACCAGCTCTCATTAACAGCACCTGTGCTTCAGGCAGCTCTGAAATCTGAAGGCTAAGGCGCCCTAAGTTGTTTGCAGCCAACTCCACAGTTTTTGCTGTCAGTGGCTGAAGCCAGAGGAGGGCAGAGATGCTCAGATCCTGGACCTGTTGGTCCTGGAGCAGTTCCTGACTGCTCTGCCCCTGAGATGGAGAGCTGGGTCACAGAACAAAAAGTGGATACCGGAGGGGCAGCATTTGTTAGCATTAATGGCCAAAAACTTCCCTGAGTCAGAGAAGGCATTCTATCAGATCCTGGGCATAGGTTGAGCCAGTGGGTGGTGCAGGATGGTGCCATTTTGCTGGATGAAATGGTTATGGCAAGTGACTCCAGGCCTTCACCCCTTATTGTGGTGAAGTGGAAATAAATGCTGTGCAGCGGAATAAAGCTCTGCTGCCCTTTGAGGAGCTGGCCATGCATTTCATGGAGGAGTGGGCTCTGCTGGATCCAGGCTAAAGAACTCTCCAAAGGGAAGTCATGCTGGAGAATTGGGGGAATCTGGTCTCTCTGGGTGATGTAGGGGAGAAGAACAAAGAGGCTGAACTGGAGAAAAGCAATGCAGAAACCAGAAAGGAAGTAACTTGCAGGTGAAATCTTCAACTTTGATTAAAAGCCAATCCAAAAACAAGGTTGCGAAGGAAACAAAAGGAAGTAGTTCCCTCAGTTTTTATTGGTAAATCAACCCTATGCCCAAATCAGATCACTTACTCAGGAAAGAAAAAATATCAGTGTTCTGTGTTTGGGAAGAATGTAACAATGCTCACAGCTCACTCCCCATCAAAGAATCCATACATAAGAGAAATCATATCATGTCTGGAGTGTGGATAAAGTTTTAGCCAGAGCTCAAACCTTACTATTCGTCAAAGAATCCATACAGGGGAGAAACCTTATCAATGCTTGGAGTGTGGAAAAATCTTGCAGAGCACATGTTTTGGATCACGCCAAACACAGGGAGTTATTGTGTGATTCCCTGTAATGCCTGGAACATGGAAAGAACTAGGTGGTTTTATTGCATTTGGGGGGGGGTAGGATTAGAATACCTTAAGGATCATCTACCCCATATGGCTGCTCATTAAAATCAGATGGGGGGGTGGGCTTTTGCACATTCCCTCACATTTTGAAGCTCAGTTGGTAGAAATGTGTGGAAGATCTTTCTCTGTGGTGATGTAGCTTCTTCCTCCTTGATTCAGTTGGCACCCAGCCAGGCCACTGAATATCTGGCTTTTCCGCAGGCTTTAATTCTGTTGTGAATTGTATTTGTTGATCTTGGTATTTGTGATTTTTTTTTTTTTGCTGCTTTTAAACTTTGTTGTTATTTTATTCTGTATGTGTTTTCAACACCAACTTCCAGAGTTTCTGAACTTCTATCATGTTAACGTTGACTTGTATTGATACAAGAATTAGTATCTTGTCAGAATACTCGAACAACTATGTTGTTTTCTGGAATTATCCAGAACGTTTCTGTTTTTTCTTAATATGTAAAGTAGGAATTGATAATATGCTTGCTATCACTTTAGGAAGGGAACCCATTTAAACATACACACTTGCTGTCTGTGATTGTGAAGGACTGAGCTACAACCTCATTTTTTGTTTGCATTGGTTAATTTTCTGGCTGACCTTGGTTGTACAGAGGTCAGGGTGGGTTTTCTTCTTCTTTCTTTTTAACAAAGGTTAAAAGTTCAAACTAATAAGTTCACATGACCAGGCCAAAAGTTTAGTTTGGGAAATTGTTATGCCCAGGTCAATAGTTTGAGCTGTGGAAAAGGGGAAGGTCAGAAGTTCAATTGAAAGTTGTTTCTGGCCTAAAGCAAAGTTTTATTTTAAGGGGAAAGGTCTAAAGTTTAATTTGGGTACCTGCTAAAGCCCTGTTCAAAAGTTGAAAAGGTTAAACAAAGTGCACGCTCCTCATTGGCTATTCAAGAGGAGGTGGGGAGAGTTGTGGGGATAAAAAGGCTGTGGTAAGAGCAGGGACAGACAAGATCACAGGAAGAGGAGAGAGGAGGGACAGGGGAGACAAGACAAGAAGAAACAGTGCTGACAAAGACATGGGAATGCTGAAAGAAAAGATGGTTGACCAAGGGAGCTGCTGGTAAGATTGATTGTTAGGATTCAGTTTAGAATAGGGTAGCTGGATGCACTTAGCTTTTTTAGTGTTTTGCGTTTGCTCTTATGATTACTGTTTTTCATACAGAAACATTTCAAAAACCTGTTGTTAAAATTGGATTACTCCCCGTCCCCCAAGTAAACTTGTTTCTCTAATTCAGATCTTGTGTGGTCTCTATTTGTACTGAATTCCCCACCCCACACTTATGTGCCACGCTACACTACCTAGGTTGGGTATGAGACAGGTCTGGTGGGTTGTTTAGTTGAGAGAGCCAGAGGAAAAAATTCCATTTGGTGGCAACGGTAAAAAATTTCTAATTATGGGGCTGGGTGATACCAGGCTGAGACCGTGATATTGCATGTTGAGTGGATGTTTAGCAAAATGAACTGCCCTGATGTTTTGAGGGATGGGGGTGGTATGGAAGGAAGATATATTGCGCATAGATGGAATGGACAGTTTCTGCTTCTTTTGACTGATAGGTATGAGAGAACTGCAGGCTGCCATTGTCCTGTGAATAGCTACTGCTTAATTTGTGTTGTTTGCTAGTGCAGGTCTGCAAATTTGCTTACTACCCAAGATTATTTTACAGAAGGAAAAGGGATATTTTTCCAGACCTCCTATAGCAATTCAGCTCTATTTTTATCTCCTACTTGGCTTCCATCAAAGTGCACTGCCACCTGTTTTTTGCAGGTTCCTTCCAATATTGAGATGAAAAGTCCTCTGTGGAGCAGGATTTTCCCCCTTTGAGGGTAATGGAAATGTGCACAGTTCCAACATTGACTTTAGAGTCCCCTGATAATCTGTTTGGAGCTCTGCTTAGCCCTGGTCACTGAATAAATTGTATGTCAGGCTGTTGGCTGTGGTTGCTTATACTCGAAACAAACACATAGAGAGAGAACTTATATTCAGAAGAAATTGAGTCCTGAGCAACATGATTCAATACATGCAATGAGAGCATACAGGTGAACATTTTACCACATAAGTATGTACCACATATCTGCATCTGATATGTGGTCGGGTGAGGGAAGATCTCCATAATACTCTGCAGAATGATACAGGACTGAAGTTGTTGCAGGTACAATCATTCACACAAAAATATGTAAAAGTGTACAGATGTCTGTAGACACATACAACAACTGACTAGGGCTAAAATAATCCAAGAGAGGCAGGCCCTTAGCTGTGCTGCTTCACTCTGATTAGGACAAGCACTGTTAGATCAGGACAAGTGCTGTTGACTGCCCCTTCCATGTAGTTTTCTTTTAACCTTTCCCCATCTTCCAGAGTTTAAGGCTGCTGCATGTGTGACATTATTACTACATGTGTGGAAGCAAAAACATACATGCATTGTCGTGATAATTTATCTACATGTAAATAAACATAGGAAGCTGCTTTTTTATGAGTCAGACCATTGGTCCATTTAGGTCAGTATTATCTGCACTGACTGGTAGCAGTTCTCCAGAGCAGTGTTCCCTCTAACAGGGATTCCCAGATGTTGTTGACTACAACTCCCATAATCCCTAAACAAAAGCCATTGCTGCTGGGGATTCTGGGATTTGTAGTCAACATCTGGGGATCCCTGTTAGAGAGAACACTGTTCCAGAGTTTCAGAAACAAATAGGTGAATGAATTTCATACATCAGCATCATTCATTCATTCATTCATTGGATTTCTATACCGCCCTTCCAAAAATGGCTCAGGGCGGTTTACACGAAGAAATAATAAATAAATAAGATGGATCCATATGCAGGTGTGCACTTAATAATCTTAGACCATTAATATTCTTACACCATAAGACATCATTACACCTTGTCTTACAAACAAGGCCATAGGTCAAAAATAGTTGTCAGTAGATTAGACTTGTGAAATCAGGCTATAGTTATTTAAACCTTCTCAGATTCTTCATAATATTCTTTGTAGTAGATTATTTGGAAGATGGTAGTTATGATGGCTTCTAAAAGAGATCATACTTTGGTTTTTAATTTGAGTTTGTCTAATTTGAAATGTTGACCAAGAGTTGTCAAACAGCTGATTAATGTGTCTTGTCCTCCCCTCTTCAAAATCTGCATTACTGTGGACTCTAATATAAAGGAAGTGTAGAGCATTTCTCTGTGAAGTGCGTCAGCACGAGGCCTAAGACAAATGTCTACTATTTTTGCTGCCAGGTGAAGGTATGTATAGCTATAGATAATTCCTGATAGCTCTTTGTTCATGGGCTGAAGGTGAGTTGGATTTCTTTGTCTCAGGACTGGCACACACCTCAGTAATTGGTGGCTTGGGTTTATTTTGGTCAAGTTGTTCTAATAAGAAATAATCTGCCTACTTTCCTTTCACTATCCCTATAACTGGACTAAATTTGTTCCATATCAATTAGGCAGTTCACAAGTTAAGCCCACTTGTGCCTCAAACATTCATATGTCTGTCATCTTGAATTAGGGTGGATGACATCATCACAATCTATGTGCTTGTGGTGTTCCTGTATGTCCCTACAACTGTACCAAATTTGGTCTAAATTGGTTTCTACTTGCACCTCAAATATTCATGTGTCCACCATCTTGAATCAGAATGGATGACATCATTACAAACTACACCCTTGGGCCATCCCTATATGTCCCTACACCTATAGCAAATTTGGTTCAAATAGGTTAGGCGGTTCACAAAGTAGCCCTCTTGTGCCTCAAGTGTTCACACGTCCACCATCTTGGATCGGGGTGGATGACATCATCATGAACTACACCTTTTGAGGTGTCCCTATGTGTCACTCACTACAGCTGTACAAAATTTGGTTCAAATCAGATGGTCCACAAGTTAGCCCACTTGCGCTTCAAATGCTTATGCATCTTCCATCTTGAATCAGTGTGGATGACATAATCACCAACTATGCCACTGAGGTGTCCATATGTGTCCCTACAGTTGTAGCAAATTTGATTCAAGTCGGTTAAGCAGTTCACAAGTTAGCTCACTTGTGCCTCAAACGTTTATGTGTCTGCCATCTTGAATTCAGGTGGATGACATAATCACAAACTACGCCATTGGGGTGTCCCTATGTGTCCCAACAACTGTACCGATTTGGTTCAGGCATTGTGAAGTTGATGCGGGTGGGGGACACATACATGGACAGACACACATATGAAATGCCAGGTGATCTCATAAGCCTACTGGAAAGTAGGCTAAAAATGATTATTATCCTGTTCTTCTATGTGACTCCTCTTTCATATTATCCCCAGTGGCGCTTCCAGGCTTCTTGTGTACACAGTGTACACAGTGACCAGTGAATTTAGATTATACTTTATCAACATTGGTATTTAGTAACCAGTGCATGTAGTGTCAGGCAGTGGTCTGGGTGTTGTACTGAGATGTGGAATTCTCAGGTTCAAATCCCCATTCAGCTATAAAGCTTGCTAAGTGGCTTTGGGCAAGTCATCATTTCTATGACTAAAATTTACACAATCTGAGTATCATCTGGATTTGTTAGTGTTCATGTTTGGCAAGGCCACTTATATAAATTATTTATGAGGTATGACTTATAGTCCAGCATCTTGTTTCCTTTGTAGGTGATCTAGATGCTTCTAAAATGTCTGGACAGTTGTGCATGTTTTTATGTGACTGACTAGCTGTGTTTGTCGTAAAAGTGAACCTGGAGACAGACCCCTTGCATGGTACAGATAGGAAGTGTACTGCTGTAGCGGCATTGAATATAACATATGAATAACTGTACCTGGGTACACTAGACACTCATTGTACATGTGTTGAACATGTATTGAACATGTGTGAATAGGCCTATAGTTTCTCAGCTTGGATAGTATTCTACTATCATGACTAATCTAGACTTGGGAAAGAATATTATTCTGCATCATTTAAAATAGGTTATTATCTAGAATAGGTTATTATCTAGGTTCATTATCTAGAATTTAGTAGATAATATATTTCAGAGAATTATTCTACCCATTCTGTTAAATGCACTGGAGAATATTCTTTTACAAGTCTAGATGAGACCCAGTTTTAATCAATGGGACTAAGTTTTATGCGTTTGCTTTGTTTTTTTAAGCTATGTTGGTGATGTATTACTATAATGAGAAACACTAAGATGGCCTTTCCTTCTACAAATCAGTGGACTTTTATTTGTGTATTATCAGACATGCTGCATGTGGGTTATAATGGCATGATAGTGCCAACGTGATTAAGATGAGGGATTGTTTCAACATTCTACCATTACAAGCCTCAACATTCTATTGGTAATAAAATCAAAACTCTCAAAGCAGCCTACCCATCTGTAGACATCAACTGGGTGACAAGAGACATCACCTCTCAAAATCTGGTGTGGATCCATTGAAAAATGGCTTTGATACAACAGTTTAAATATTAATTTATCTAAAGAGGAGTTTTAAGTGCTGGTTACTAGAGATGTGCGTAAAATTGATTTTGCAATTCGTTTAGAGCTCAAAACGAACCACAAAATCCTTGAATTGGTTCATCAAAACAGCAGCCGAGCCAGCTGTTTTGACAACTCTGCCTCAAAACGTTTTGAGCACCATTTTGAGGCCTGTTTTTCTGCGGAAAGCTGGTCTACCAATTGGGGTTGGCGAGTACCCCAGTACTCCGAAGAGGGCCAATGTGCTAAGTCTGGAGCAGAGGGCTGGTCTAGCCACCGACCCCAATTGGTAGACCAGCTCTCCCCAGAAAAACAGCTCTGGTTTTTTTGGAGAGACCTGATCTACCACTTGGGATTGGCAGGTAGACCAGCCATCCACTCCAGACTTAGCAAGTCATCCCTCCACAGAGTACTGGTGTACTCGCCAACCCCAATTGGTAGACCAGCTCTCCCAGGAAAAACAGGCCTCAAAATGGCACTCAAAACGTTTCAGGTCAGAATGGGGTTGTTATATTTTGAGCTCAAAAGCCCTCTATTTTAAGGGCATTTTGTTTTGATCTTGAAATACTCAAAACAGCCTGTTTTGAGCTTGAATCAATCTGAGCTCGAATTGTTTTGCACATCTCTATTGGTTACCTTTTCTCATCACAGATAACTTGTCTTTTTTAAAAAAATTATGCCTTGTTAATTGTTTCCAAAAAATTCAGTTTCATGCTGGAGTAGGGCCTTTTGGTTGTTGTAAGCCAACCATCTAATATTTTTTTGAATAATTAGTGTTCAATGTTCCCATAAAAATGGGGAAATCGACAAAGGACATTTAATATCGATTTTGCCCACTGAGTTTTGAAGCCAGAGTTGGGAGAGGCAAGTCCTGGTCAGTTCTGGAGATACCTTCTGGTTATGAACATAGCTGCTTGATAAGAACACTCTTGCACTTAAAAAGATAAAGAAATGTTCCCTTTCCCCTCCCTTCCTTTCATGGGCATTTATTTTCTCCTGCCATTGCAGCAAGATGGCAGGGGGCCTTGCAAGAGCATGCAAGGCAGTGTGAAGTGACAAATTGACTTAGGAGGGATCATGAGGCAGAGGAGAGATGACTGGAGGCCTTCCAGAGGCACACAATACAGTGGCAGACTGCCTTTGAACATGAACTTCCTACATTAGAGAGATACTGCCTGTGAATATGGAGGCTTCATTTGGTCAGCATGGGTAAGAGCCAATGTTAAATTTCCCTTTCCCTAGAGGTGCATCTAAGAGCCTGGACCTAAAGGCCTTTTGGGCTGGAGCCGTCTCCTCTCCTCACGGCAAGAGAAGCATCATCCCCCTACACACACCCATACACCATGACACACACTGAGGCTCTCCACACAAGCAGTGTGGAGAGCCGAGGAGGGTTTGGTGGGGAAAGTGGGCTTGGCCCGCTCTCCCTGGAGATGATCATGGCGCTAGCCCTGGGCAGTCAGATTGGCCGCCCACACGGCAGGGACCAGGGCTGCCTGGCCCCACGAGTGCGTGGGGCATTCTGGGAAGACCCATGTGCTGGGAGGCTTGTTGGAGCCTCCCGGTCAAGGGTCTCCTCATGAGTTGCCACAGTGCGAAGCCACACCATGACAACTCATGATCAGGGAAATGGGGTTAGCGAAGCGCTTGCTCCACTAACCTCATTGAACGGGGAGGGTATTTAGAGGGGTTTGCTGCTGGGAGCCGTGCAGCTCCCATTGCAGCACACGGCCACTGGAAAGTGGGCTGGGCGCCCTTAGCCCACTTTCCAGCAGTTGTGAGAATAGCCTCACTGTATTTTTAATATGTGGGTTCTTGTATTGCTATTGCAGTATGGCTTCTTCCTCATAGGTTTATCTTGGATCTAATCTTTTAGTTATAAGTTCAAGACATCCAAAGCATGTAAAACAGCCTCATTTTGATATGATATATTTATATTTAATGGTACATTTTGAAAGCAATAGCTACAGTATTTATATATATTAGAAACAATAAAAAGAAGTTAAGAAATAAAATGTATATCATACTCTTGTACATATATTCTTAACACAGAGGTAAAAAGGCTTATAAAATCAATACAAGAGTTTTAAACTTTTAGTATACAGAAACAATGGAAGTTTGCTTCAGGCACTTATATTTGTTAATGTGAGCAATAGCTTGGGGTGGGGGGGAAATCACAACTGGGGGAAAAAACAATCCCACATTTTGGTTAATGGATTGTTACCACAGATACAAAAATAAAATTTGAATTTTAGTGTCTAGTGTTTGTTTTTAGACTGTGAGACCTTAGGGGACAGGAAGCCATCTTATTATTTATGTGTAAACTGCTTTCAGAACTTCTTTTGTTGAAAAGTGATATATAACCTAATAAGAAGTAGGGATAATAATAACTGATTGGGATACATGCTAGTCAGCTGTAAATTTGCATATAATGTAAAAAGGTATAGAGACTGAGGGTTTTAATCATAGCTACTAACAATGTTTGTTTGAAGTCTTGCTTAATCTCTTTGAGTTGGTACACAGATGACTTCAAGAGGATATTTTATGCATCTTATTTATATATGAATAAGATGAATATTTATATACCGCTTTTCAGCAGAAGTTCCCAAAGTTTACAGATATAAACAAACAAATAAATATAATGGTTCCCTGTCTCAAAGGGTTCACAATCTAAAAAAGAAACATAAGATAGACACCAGCAACAGCCACTGGAGGGATGCTATGCTGAGGATGGATAGGGCCAGTTGCTCTCCCCCTGCTAAATAAAGAGAATCACCACTTTAAAAAGGTGCTTCTTTGCTCAGTTAGCAGGCTTATGCTTGGGTTGCCATTTAATTTTGCTTGTGGAAGAGATTTGTATGAGATAGCCTTTTGGTTTCAGCCTTGTAGTTCTGTGACAAGAGAGTTCTTTAATAATTTGTTTCCCTGAACTTCCAGTGGAGGAAGAATGGCCTGTTAATTTCAGAGCAAACTAGCAATATTAGAAAAGTTGGAAGAATCCAAGGTTCTCATGACATGTCCTGTTGCCTTGTATGCCATCGAGAACAAATTTGGTTTTGATTGGATTTGTCGATAGAACTTGTTGTGTGGGAGATTGACCATTTGAAACACATATGGCCAAATCAAAATTGCTTGATTTGGGACTTCAGAAGCATGCTGTCAATGCTAAACTTTACTCTCTAGGCTGCCACAGCTGGAACTCCTTGTGAATTGATACTTCCAATTCTTCTGTGGAGATTATTATGATGGAGATTATTAAGCATTTTATTAAGGCATTTACATCTTTTTAATTCACCCCAGTGAAAAGACAGGGTTTTTAAACTTCCATGTGGAAGTGTTTTCATTGCAGCTACTGTTGGATGCCAGATGGGAATACTGGACTGATAGAACTGGAAGGTTGCTTGACTTAATTTATTCTGAAATTGTGCATCTTATGTGACAGCTGCCCAAATGTATTAATCTTCAGAAATCCTGAAAACTGTTTATTAGGATGTTTGTTTGTTTGTTAGATTTCTATACCACCCTTCCAAAAATGGCTCAGGGTGGTTTACACAGAGAAAAAAAATTAATTAATAAGATGGATCCCTGTCCCCAAAGGGCTCACAATTTAAAAAAATTATGTGAATCAATTTGAGGACAAAACGATTTGTACCCGAATCTAGCTGATTCAGGCAATTTGTAGACAGAACAAATCACTCCTGTGCTCAGTTGTCCAGATTTTGGTACAAAACAAATCACCCAGATTCAGACCCCCCAAAATCCAGAACTTCAGACCTCCATTTTGTGGCCACAGTGTGTTGGGTGGTAGTTCCCAATGGGTGGAAGCTACCACCCACATTTCAAAGAAATTTGGCAAAGGGGTGATTTTTAATTTGTTTTTTTAAGCTTGCACGTCTTTAAGCTTTCCCCTTAGGAAATAATGGGGATTTCAGCAGCCCTATAACTCCACATGGGGGGCACCAGGGTGGTCCAGAATGGCTTGTGGTGTAGTGCACATGGGGTGCCAACCACCCCTCAAACCACAAGCCCATCGGGAACTGGGTTTTGTTGTTAAAAATCCACTATTTTGTTGATAGTGGATTGGACTCTCTGGTCATTCATCATTTATCTGGCAGGGCAAAAAACCAAGAATAAATTTTAAAAACCTAACGGACAACAGGAAGAGACGAGGGTTTGTGTTACCAAATTTTAAGTTATATTTTGAAGCAATATGCCTAAGCTGGATGAAAGAATGGATTACATTAAAAAATCCAAGACACTTAGATTTGGAAGGATTCGATATAAGATATGGTTGGCATGCATATCTATTTTATGATAAGGTAAAAGTAAATAAAGACTTCTTAAATCATTATGTTAGAAAAAGTTTATATATGGTATAGATGAAAAACAAACTTGTGTTAGAATCAAAAATTCCACTTTGGGTATCTCCACTGGAAGTTATATCTAGAAAACAGAAAAATATACAACAGACATGGCCTACATATCGACAACTGCTTGTTCCCCAAGGTGCAAAATACGAACTTAAAAAACTAGATCTAATGCAGGATTGGAATATTTCTTAGTTTCAGTATCACCAGATTAGCGCCTTATTCAAGCAAGATTGCAAAAAGGGTTTTAATCAGTCAAAGTCAGAATTTGAACAACAGTTGTGTGACAAGGAAGACAAACTAGTTTCTTCTAGGATGTATGATCTGTTATTATTGGAAGATACAAGAACTGAAGTAGTGAAAACTTCAATGATTAAATGGGCTCAGGACTTTGGTTACAATATAGACTTGGAGAAATGGGAAAAACTATGGATAGAAGACATGAAATACACTGCCTGTTCTAATTTAAAGGAAAATAATCTTAAAATGATGTACAGATGGCATTTAAATCCTAAGAAGTTGGCTTTAATTTACAAGAACATGTCAAACAAATGTTGGAAGTGTAAGAAAGAGGAGGGTTCCTATATACATTTATGGTGGACTTGTAATAAGTCTAAAGGCTATTGGGATTTAATATACAATGAGCTTAAGAAAGTGTTTAAAATGACTTTCCCGACGAGCCCAGAAACAATACTATTAGGTACTGATAACCGTTCATTGCCTAGGAAATACTGGATCCTCTTTATGTATCTGACAGCAGCAGCAAGATTGACATTTGCATACAAATGGAAAGACATCCATTGCCCGAGTAAAGAGGATTGGATACTTAAAGTGTTAGAGTTGGCAGAAATGGCAAAGTTAACAGCATTATTAAGAAATAAATTTGAAGTATTTAAAAGGGAGTGGGACCCTCTTCTTGTTTACCTAAAAATATATTATAAAATGGATTTCTATCAGGCTTTTGAATGGTAACAAAAATGTTTTTAAAATGCCCTAGAACTGATTTTCGTATGATTTATCGGGGGGAGAACGATTAAATTACAGGCAAGACTTGGGTATTGTAACTGATACTTGTTCTAATGATGAGATGGAAGTCCTCATTTTGTTTGTTTGTGTTTTTTTTATGTGTGTTTTTTCATTTTTTCTTTTTGTGTATGCGTGTGTGTATCTTATGTTGTGAAAAATTGAATAAAGTATTGTTTTAAAAAAAGATTAAAGGTAAGCAGGATTTAATATTCATACCCTGAAAAATGTTGATGAATTATACAATGAACCAATTCACTTTTCTAAAATGCCTGACTGCATTGTGTCATCTGGAATGAATTTTGCAATCCAGACACTCCTCTATCGGGAGGTGTGGTGTACAGTGTTCTCTCTAATTTTTTTCATCTATGTGTGCAGAATGAGTTTTGTTCTGGGCAGGAGTACCAAGGCAGTGTGTGCACATATGCATTCAGAATGGGGCCTTCCTAATTCAACCTGAGTGGGATCTAAAATTAACTGAGCAGACATCAAAAAACTTGTGAGCACAGACATGTGTGTACTCCTTAGAGGGAACACTGGTGGTGTAGCCCTCCTCTTGTTTGATATAAGGTCTTTGTGTTAGGCAAGTAACAGTCACCCCATGCTTGATGCACTGGGAACTCCTTAGGCAGGAGAGATGGGTATAGTCCAGATGGGGACAGTTTGCCTAGTGCTGAGCTCACCAATCATGTATTTTTAGAAAGATAAGGATGTGACAGAGTGACTGTCACCCTATACAATTTTTATACTGTATAGTATAATACTTCTGCCCGACCCCAAGAAAATGGGCACTGAGGCTCTGGGGATTTGACGGGTGGACTCTTTATAGGGGAAGGAGGGAGGGAGAGAGAGAGACTGGGGAAAATTTGAGTCTGACAGAAAGAGCAAGGCATGCCTTTCCCCCCTGATGTAGTAGAGAATGGATTGTGTCAAAATATTCCATTAGTCAAAATATTTCAAAAAGAAGCCAGACACCAAAATATCACATACGACTTGCAAACTTCACTGTGGATTAGTGATGCATGAAGCATTCTCTGCGCATCCCGGCAGGTGGAGAGCGAGCACTTTAAGAGGAGGAAAGCAGGTCCAACACCATGCTGGCCACACAAGATGGCATCCGCATATGTGCAGATGCCATTTCCATACTAGTCCCGCCCGTGCCAATCCCTGCAGCCATGCGGTGAAGCACTTAATCCTGACAGCACCATGCTGGGGCAGCACGGGGAGGCAGAGGGGCCATGGAGGAGCAAGCAAGACCTGTTTTCCGCCTCTTAAAGCACTTGCTCACCCCCGTCAAAATGATTCCGCAGGGAAGCCTGAAGCATTTAGGTGCCTCAAAACAGAGGTGCTGAAATGCTTCATGCACACTATTGTGGGAAGTATCTCTTTGTAACCTGTGGTAAACTGATTTTTTTCAAGGAATATCCTTAGTATTTGGGAAATGGCCTGTGCCCTATATTCATTTCTCTCCTTGTCCACCCCACAAAATACATTTCACATTCTCCTCTACTTTCTTAGTGGTAATGAATAATCATCTTTTTGCTGCTTAAGGAAAGTATTTGTTAATATAGACTATTGTGCTTGACTTAAATTCATGACTGAAATAAGACTCTTCCCCCTCTCGCCTTATTATGGAGATCAGTGCCAGTTCTGTAGTTGAATGGCGCACTCTGAAAGACATCGTCAGTAGGCATCTGTACTCTAGAAAAGGGCCTGATCCAGCAGGGCTGTTGTGATGTTAACTTTGGACTTTTATTCAAACTACCATCAAATTCCTCTACTCTTGAGTTATTGCAAATACACGTCCATCTTATCCCACAGGATCTTTTTCAATTCAAAAGACTGCCCTTTGGATTAGCCTCTGCAGCTTCGAGATGATGCATGCGATATTTGGGACTATGGATGGCATGACTTACTTTCAGGATGACATTTTAGCATATGACAAAACCATTGAGAAGCATGACGCTAAACTGACAGAAGTCTTAAAACTCAGACAACACGGACTTCTTCAGAGAAATGTCAGTTTTGCACACACTCAGTGACGTACTTTGGACACACAATATCAGAGTAGCATACATCCCAGAACAGACTTGGTGAAAGCTGTTTGTGACACACCAGAGCCACACAACAAGGATGCACTTCGCTAATTTTTAGGACTCTGTGTGTATTACTCTAAATTTGTTATACAATTTGCCTCCAAAGTTGCTCCATTGCATTTTTTTTTAAAAGAATGTTACATTTAACAGAGATGCAGCCTGCAAGCCTAGTTTTCAGCCTATCAAATTGCCTGTTGCTGAAAGCCCTGCTCTCACTTCTTTTGACACCATCAGACACACTGTTGTAACCACTGATGTTTCTGAGTATGGTTTGTATGCTGCCTTGACCCAGCAAAAAGGTGACAGAGAAGTTACAGTTGCTTTTGCTTCCAGAATGCTAACTGCATCAGAGAAGATGTATTCTCTCTTTGAAAAATAAGCTCTAGCATGTTTCTGGACAGTGAGGCACACCAGAAGTTACATGTGGGGCAGAAAATTCACTTCATGGTCACACTATAAACCCCTCTCTGTTTTATTTACTACTCTGGTATCAAGTCGAGTAACCTCAACAATAGCCAAATGGGTCACCAGACTTATGGATTTTGATTTCCAGGTAGAATATCTTCCAGGCCTTTGGAATACAACTGCAGATTGTTTATCTTGACTTCCAGGCCAAGAGGAGATCCCAAAAGACAAAGATGAAGGAGAAGTAATTGTGCAAATAGCTCCATCCACTCATGGAGTGTTCACATCTTCTGAATGGAAAGCAGCCTTCAGTGCTGATGAAGTGCTTACTGCACTTAAACCTTACATAACTGATGGATGGTCACACGCACAAAAGGTATCTGAGCATCTTCAACCATACATGCACGTAGTGAATGAGCTGTTCCTTCTCAATGAGCTGGTGCTGAGAACCGATTGTTTTGTGGTGGCAACCTCCTTACAAGCAAAAGTGATCAAAATTGCCCATGAAGGTCACCTGGGTATGAGCTTGACTAAAAGGCAAATCAGAGAAAGTTTTTGGTGGCCAGGTATGAACAAACACATTTAAGATATGATCAGGCAATGTATGGTAGGGATGTGCAAACAGGTTGAACCGAACAATCCCCTGTTTGGTCTGACCCCAGACTAACCCCCTCCGACTGTTTGGGGGGTTCACAGACATATATATATATATATATATATATATATATAGAGAGAGAGAGAGAGAGAGAGAGAGAGAGAGAGAGAGAGAGAGAGAGAGAGGAGGCTGCCACTCCTGCGTAATTGGCCTCTGTGTATCCTGGGTCACCAAAATGGCCACTGTGCTGGAGGGGGAAGGCCCGAACGGGCTGAAGAGCTGGCCGGCCAATATGGTCATGAAGGGAGGCCAGCGGGGGGAGGGGGAACCTCCGCAGACCCCCTGCTGCCTCCAACAACTCCCCTGAAAGGGATAGGTAAAAAATATATTTTAAAGTGCTCACAAACCCCCCTGGACCAAACCAAACTGGGGAAGGGGGGTTCAAGGGGGTGCAGGACCAAACTGGACCAGCCGGTTCCATGCACACCCCTACTGTATGGCTTGTGCTTTATCTGAAAAGGCAAAGAAGACTTTTGCCACCACCTTGACTCCAGAAGAGTATCCCAATGGTCCCTGGGAAAAACTTGCTCTGGATATAATGGGGCCTTTTGATAACCAACACATGAACTCAAGATTTGTTATAGTGATGGTGGATTACTATTCCAGAAGTTTCACTTGCTGACAACATTACTACACACAAGGTGATACAATTCATGGCTACAGTTTTTGCATGAGAAGGTCTTCCTAAAGAACTAATGAAAGATGATGGGACACAGATTACCTCATTTGAAATGAGCAATATTTGCATATCCATAGGATAAAACAAAAAATTATTTCCTTGTACCATCCTTGAGGGAATGGCTTAGCAAAAAGAATGAACTGATTAGTGAAAAAAGTTTACAACTGCCTACTATGCAACAACAATCCTGGAAAGAAGCAATTCATGGAACTCTATTTGCTTATCGCACTATGCATTCCACTACAGAAAAATCACCCTTTGAACTGCTGAGAGGAAGCAAAGCTACCACCAAACTTACCCAATGGCAACAACTGATAGGGCTTTTCATGACATCTCATCCTGAGGATGCAGAAATGTGTGATCGTATAAGGGAGAAACAACAAATACACATATAGTATGTGGATCAGAAACGGGGTGCAAAACAGCAAACATTTCAGGTGGAAGACTTTCGTAGAGTACAGCTGCCTTATAAAGTGAGAAAGGGATGTTCTCGATATTCTGGACCAAAACAAATAATTGAAATCTGAGGAGATTATGTCATATTGGATGGTGGAAATAAATGGAACAGTTCAAGACCTTTTAGCATGCATGCTGTGAGAAGTGAGGGAAGGGAATCTAGTCTTGAGAGAGGACTTTCATTTTGCCTCCAGTTTTGACCTCACAGAGGCATCTGATTAAAGGGATTCACAATCCACTTTTCCAGAAAGAACTTCACTAACAGCTCCTGTGCCAGAGAACCCCAAAATTAGGAGAAGTGTGCATGACAGAAGACCACCTAAAAGACTTCAAGACCTAGAGATGTACATATCAGGAGGTATAAAAATATGATAAATAAATAAATAAGACTTTGTCACTGATGTTTAAATCAATCAAATTCTGGTTGTTATAAAGCTGCTCCTGGACTGTGGAATGCACTCCCTTCAGAAATCCACAATTTGAATTCTTTAGTGGCCTTTAGGAGAGCCCTTAAAACCTATCAATTTGGTCTGGCCTTCCAGGGTTTTTAAAATAGTTATAATTGGTTTTAATCTTGTGACCTGGTTTACAGGTCTTTAAAAAATTGTTCTGATGTTCTATGATGTTTTATTTGTTTATTTGTTTATTTATTTGCTTTTTATACCGCCCTTCCAAAATGGGTCAGGGCGGTTTACAATTAAAACAAACCATTAAAACAGTAAAGAGCTAAAACAAAAATTAAAAAGCAATATAACAACAATTAACAATTTTAAAACATTTTAAAACAACAATTAAACAGTTGCACTAATTAAAAACCCTGAAACCCGGTTAAAATATTAAAACCGATTTAAAAACCTTGGAAAGCCAGGCCAAACAGTTACGTTTTAAGGGCTCTCCTGAAGGCTAATAGAGAATTCAAATTACGGATTTCCACATGGAGCACATTCCACAGCCCCCGAGCAGCTATAGAGAAGGCCCGCCTCTGAGTCGCCACCAGACAAACTGGGGGTAACTGCAGATGAGCCTCCTCAGATGACCTTAACATGTGGTGGGGATCATGTAAAAGAAGGCGCTCTCTGAAGTAACTCAGGACTAAGCCGTTCAGGGCTTTAAAGGTAATAATAACCAGTACTTTGTATTTTGCCCGGAGACATATCAGCAGCCAGTGCAATTGTTTCAAAACAGGTGTAATATGGTCTCTCCAGCTTACCTCAGAGACCAATCTGGCTGCTGCATTCTGAACTAATTGAAGTTTCCAAACTACGTACAAGGGCAGCCCCACATAGAGCGCATTGCAGTAGTTGAGCTGGGAGGTTACCAGCCAGTGCACCACTGTTTTGAGGTCATCCTCTTCAAGGAATGGGTGCAGCTGTCGAATCATCCGAAGCTGATAGAAAGCACTCCTGGCCATGGCCTCCACCTGAGATACCAGGGTGAGGCCTGGGTCCAGGAGTACTCCCAAGCTGCGCACCTGCTCCTTCTGGGGGAGTGTAACACCATCCAGCACAGGAAGATCTAACTCACCCCTCAGATTCTGAGCCCCCACAATGAGCACCTCTGTCATGCTTGGATTCAGCTTCAATTTGTTATCCCCCATCCAGCCCATTACTGCCTATAGGCAGGCATTTAGAGAATGAGTGCCATTTCCTGAAGATGAAAGGGAGAAGTAGATTTGGGTGTCATCAGCATACTGATAACACCCAGCACCAAATCTCCTGATGACCTCCCCCAGCGGTTTCATGTAGATATTGAAAAGCATTGGTGACAGAATGGAGCCCTGAGGGACTCCATATAATAGCGCCTGCTTTGAGGAGCGACTGTCACCAAGTTCCACCATCTGGGATCTACCCGAGAGATGGGAACGGAACCACTGCAAAGCAGTGCCTCCTATTCCCAACTCCCCCAGGCGACCCAGAAGGATACCATGGTCAATGGTATCGAACGCCGCCGAGAGATCCAAGAGGACCAACAGAGTCACACTCCCTCTGTCAATTCCCTGGTAAAGGTCATCCATCAGGCTGACCAAGGCTGTCTCAACCCCATAGCCCGTTCTAGAGCCAGTTTGAAATGGGTCTAGATAATCAGTTTCCTCCAAAACCGCCTGGAGCTGGTTGGCCACCACCCTCTCGATTACCTTGCCCAACCAGGGGAGATGGGCCTATAACTATCCATCGCTGAGGGATCCAAGGAAGGCTTCTTAAGAAGAGGTCTAACTATTGCCTCCTTCAAACAAGGAGGCACCCTACCCTCACTCAGCGATGCATTTATGATATTGACTAGGCCATCTCCAACAATCTCTCCGCTAGATCGAAGCAGCCAGGTTGGGCAAGGATCCAGAGAACAAGTGGCAGGCCATACCGCTCCAAGCAGCTTGTTCACGTCATCAGGAGTCACAGACTGAAACTGAATCAACCTAACACTGCAAGAGGGATCGCTGGATACCTCCCTCACAGACCATGCAGAAATAGTGGAGTCCAAATCGGCCTGAATTGTTAATTGTTGTTGTTGTATGCTGTTCTATAATTTCTGTTTTAATTGTTTTTAATGGTTTTGTTTTAATTGTAAACTGCCCTGAGCCATTTTAGAAAGGCAGTTTGAACATTGGATAAATTAATAAATAATAAATGAAGGGATGTGTTATATTATATCCAGTATCTTTCATGTTTTGTTGTTTAGAAGTTTATCTGATGGGAAGCCTGTAGAGAGTGTGGGGGGTGGAATCCAAGAGGAATGGGAAGGGAAAGGGAAAGGAGAAAATGGAGTTGTTTCTAAATAAACTCTTAGTTAAATCTATATAAGGATTTTTTGTGTGTTTGTGAGAGAGGCAGCTATAAAACAGAAACACATCAATGGCCAATTTGGTGATTTCAAGGGTCGGGCAGGAAGGCACAATCTTGCTCTTCCACGGTGCATAGGGAAGACTGTCCAGTCTGCATCACAGTAAATGTACCAATAAGTCATTCCTAAAATCAGGGCCAAAAGCAGGATGCAAAATGTGCTCTAAAGGTAGAATTACAGGTATTAAACACAACATAGCCTTTTAAAGTAACAGTATAATAAAAGTATAATAAAATTTCTGCTCCCACATGATCCTGCTCACCTTCTGAGTTCTGCTCAAATACTTTGTTCAGGTTTGCTGTGTTCTTCGGATGGTCCTTTTATTGTACTTCTTCTTCTTCTTTGTTGCAATACAGTTTTCAGAGCCTTTGTGGTGGGGTGTGTGTGTGTTGGAAAAGCAACCTAAATCTTAATATGATACAATAAAATCAACATACCACACTGGAGGACGTTTTAAGCAGTTCTCCCTTATTTTCCATTCAAGGATACTTTTTTCTTCAGTCAGGTGGGAGAAACCCTCAATGTATCACATGACTGGAGGCTGTATATAGCCCCTTTCCAAAGTAATTACAATGCCAATATAATAAACCAGCTACCTATTAATTAACAGTAAACGGATTCTACCTTGGGTTGAGCATTGGAAGACACCCTAGTGATAAAACAACTTAGATGTGGGTCTGTTGAATGATCATTAGTATCTCAAGACCGGAACGAAGCAAGCTTCCTCCAAGGTGATGAGGAAAACAACCAGGAAATGAGTAGGCAGCCAGATACTATTCAACTATCTTCTTGTGTCTGATTCTGTGGGGTTCCCTTAATATCTACACTTTAAAATGAACAGCCTAACCACTTGGCTAACGTACTCTTCCATGTGCTTAGTAAGATTAGCTGGCTGGAAGGAGTCCTTGATGGAAACTAAGGTTTCCAAAATGCATAAATAGGAAAAACATTTCTAATTACAGCAGCATTACCCTCATTGGTTTCCAAGCTGAATATCTGGCATTTGAGAACATGGAGAACACTGACACTCCCTAGACTTTTACTACGTGAAAGTATTTGTACTGAAGTGAAACAGTAATAAAGAAGCAATAACCATATTACTTCGTTAGTCTGAAATTTTGACTTGTTTTGGCTCTTTTTTAGTGAACTATTGTAACTTTATTTTTCAGATTCTTCATGTAGGTGGATATAAATCACCTAGAGACACTGTTAGAGGTTGTTGATTTTACCCACAATAGGTAAAACAGCAGAGCACTAAGGAATGAGTACACACTCCAGTTACAGAGTAGGAAGCAGAGGATGCTTGGGATATTGCAGCTATTTAGAGAAAACACATGGAGATCCTTGTATGACTAAACACTAAATATTTATTGGTTAAATACACTTCGATAGGAAAGACCTATCTCTAATCTAAAGGACTACATAGTGGATAGGTAAGGAGAGAGAGAGAGATGTTTCCATCTGCTCTCTAGGAGGAAAGGAAGGATTGTGACTCAGCACAGGAAGTGCTGCAGAGTCAGTTCAGGGGTCATAGAGTAGGGACAGATAGGGAGACCCTGACTCACTGTCTCTACTCCCAATGCCCCTAGTGGTCATTAGGACAGTTGGTACAAAAGGTCGATGCACTGGAAGTTCATCTCCAACAGACACAAGTTGAGGTAGTATATAAATGCATAAAATAAATGAGTAAATCAACTCCTGCTTGTAGGCTTCCAGAGGCATCTGGTGGGCCACTGAATGAAACAGGTTGCTGGACTAGATGGGCCTTGGGCTTGATCTAGCAGGGCTGTTCTTATGTTCTTACCACATTTTTATTTATATTATATAATTAATACATTGTCCATTCTCCTTTTGTACACTGAAAGTTTTTTGTTTTTTTTAAATTAAAATCAATAAATACTCAATTTGCTATCCTCAGGAAAAGTGTGTTTTCCCTCTCATTTTCCCTGATGAGGTTCATAATTAAAGACATGGGGTGGTATAGCCTCTACATCTAAATATAGCATATGATCAAGGGCCATAAGCATTAAGCTGAATACATTACTGTGGTGTCTAATTATCACATCGACTGACATTAGGCTATTCTTTCTCTTTTTTTTTGAGAGAGGAAGGCACATTTAACAGATTAGAGCTTTGCTTTGAAGTCAGATGCATACATACAAAATCAAAGACTGAGGACTTCCCAAATGCATTTCAATGTGGCTTATCCCTGTCAGTGGCTTCCCTTCATTATTTAATACAGCCTGCTTTGAAGTAGAGCTGTGTATCCTATGTTGCTGAGGCATACTACTAGGCGACTATATGCCTCTGGTTAGCTCCAAAACCAGAGAGAGAAAAAGCTCTGTTCTATGTTTTTTTCAGACTTAGGAATGTTGACACTAATTATACATGTGGTAGTAAAGGGAAGGAAGGAAAAACTTCAATCCCCATATCCTTGGTGCTTCTACAGAATGGAGAATCCA
Organism: Hemicordylus capensis; assembly: GCF_027244095.1. NCBI lineage: Eukaryota > Metazoa > Chordata > Lepidosauria > Squamata > Cordylidae > Hemicordylus > Hemicordylus capensis. The sequence continues at coordinate 262,756,076 of NC_069657.1, forward strand.
GGAATTTGTATCATTGTATCGCTGGTAGAGTTCCTCAACTTCTAGATCTTATTTGATAACAGCAGCACTCTTCTGGACTTCAGATGAATGCAGCAATTTATAATCATGTTGACAGCATCTGCTAATCCTTCAGAAACCACATAGTATATAAGCAGTAAGCCTGTGCACATTCTGAAAATCCAGATATGGATTTGACCTGGTCTGACTTCAACAATTTCAGATTTGGATTCTATGGCTCTGGTAATATTGGATTTTGGAATAGAATGGGAATCCAAATCCGAATCCTGGCTTAAATTTGGTCCCCCCCCCCAGTGGTCAATGGGGAAATATTTAAAAACCCAACAAAAATAACCGATTGGCCCTAGAGTCTTAAAACATGCCACAAATGAGGGGATGAAAGGAAGGGCCTCATATATTGAATAGGGATGTGCAAACTGGTTCTATGTCTGACTAGTTCAATGTTGAACCAGTTCGGTTTGAAGGTTGGGGGTTGAGCTGGACCACCCAAGCTATGCAGAGGTCCATTGTGCATGTGTGGCAGCCTCCAAAATGGCCACTGCAAGGGGCGAAGGCTGGAACAGGCCGAAGAACCCCCAAACCAGGTGATTTTTAACATAAAGAAGGCCAGTGGGGGGAGGGGGAACCTCTGTGGACACACACACAGACACGGCCTTGGAGAAGCCCCCCAGAGGGCGTAAGTACAAAAAAATTAAAATTGAAATAATTTATGTAAAAACGCTAATGACCCACCCCCGAACCAGGGGGTTCGATGGGGGCAAAACCAAACTGGCCCAGTCCATTTCGGGTCCAGTTCAGACTCAAAACAAATGGGGCCAGTCAGTTTTGTACACACTTCTAATAGTGAATTTGAAGAGAATTGATTAATTCTCTGATTTTTTGTGAATTTTTGATGTTTCTGTTAAAAATGGCTCAATATGGTGAAATATGGATTGCGAGGAGGGAAGCTTTACAAAAATGTCTGAAACTGAAGGTACTAGAACCTTCATTCCACCAGCATGTGGAGGAATCTGCAATTTGCTTTCATGAAAAGGGGTAAGAACATACATAAGAACAGCCCTGCTGGATCAGGCCCAAGGCCTATCTAGTCCAGCATCCTGTTTCATACAGTGGCCCACCAGATGCCTCTGGGGATCCCACAAGAAAGAGGTATGTGCATGCCCTCTCTCCTGCTATTGCTCACCTGCAACTGGTATTGAGAGGCATCGTGCCTCTGAGGCTGGAGATGGCCCCCAGCAACAAGACTAGTAGCCATTGATAGACCTGTCCACCATGAATCTGCATAAGCCCCTTTTAAAGCCATCCAAGCTGGTGGCCAACACCACATTCCCAGGGAAAAGAATTCCATAGATTAATTATGCACTATGTGAAAAAGTACTTCCTCTTGTCAGTCCTAAATTTCCCGACCTTCAGTTTCATGGGGTGACCCCTGGTGCTAGTGTTGTGTGAGACAGAGAAATTTATCCCTGTCCACCCTCTCCTCTCCATGCATAATTTTATACAAGTCAATCATGTCTCACCTTAGTCACCTCTTTCCCACGGTAAGAAGCCCCATATGCTGAAGCTTAGCCTCATAAGGAACGTGCTCCAGGCCCCTGATCATCTTGGTTGCCCTCTTCTGCACCTTTTTTAGTTCTACAATATCCTTCTTAAGGTACGATGACCAAAGCTGTATGCAGTATTCCAGATGTGGCTGCACCATAGATTTGTATAAGGGCATTATAATATTAGCAGTTTTATTTGCAATCCCCTTCCTAATGACTCCTAGCATGGAATTAGCCTTTTTCACAGCAGCTGCACACTGAGTCAACACTTTCAATGAGCTGTCCACCACGACCCCAAGATCTCTCACTTGGTCAGTCACTGACAGCTCAGATCCCATCAGGATATATGTGAAGTTGGGGTGTTTTGCGCCAATATGCATCACTTTACACTTGCTTACACTGAACCGCATTTGCCATTTTGTCAGCCACTCCCCCAGTTTGTAGAGAACTTTTTGCAACTCTTCACAATCTTTTGAGGATTTCACTACTCTAAATAGTTTAGTGTCATCTGCTGTTTTGGCCACTTCACTGCTTACCCCAACTTCTAGATAATTTATAAACTAGTTAAAGAGCACTGGTCTCAATACCGATCCCTGGGGGATCCCACTTCCTACCTACCTCCATTGTGAATACTGTCCATTTATTCCTACCCTTTGTTTCCTGTCTTCAACCAGTTACCAATCCACACATGAACCCGTCCCCTTATCCCATGACCACTAAGTTTACTCAAGAGTCTTTGGTGGGGGACTTTGTGAAAAGCTTTTTGGAAGTACAAATATACTATGTCGACTGGATCACCTTTATCCACATCCCTTTTGACACTCTCAAAGAACTCCAAAAGGTTAGTGAGGCAAGACTTGCCCATGTAGAAGCCATGCTGGTTCTCCCTCAGCAAGGACTTTTCTTCTATACATTGAGCAATTTTGCCCTTAAGTATGCTTCCCATCAATTTACCCGGCACCGAAGTTAAGCTGACCAGCCTGTAATTTCCCGGATTCCCCCAGATCCTTTCTTGAAAATTGGTGTCCCACTGGCTACTTCTCAGTCCTCTGGTACAGAGTCTGATTGTAGGGACAAGTTACATATTTTGGCTAGGAAATCAGCAATTTCACATTTGAGTTCCTTCAGAACTCTTGGGTGGATGCTTAGTTATCCAAGACAGTTTAGAACACCTTCCCTTGTCACCTCAAATTGTCCTAGTTCTTCAGCCGCTAAACCTGAAAAGCTCAGTTCTGGAGAGGGTATATGGTCAGTATCCTCTGCCGTGAAGACAGATGCAAAGATGCATTCAGCTTCTCTGCAATCTTCTTATCCTCCTTAATAACCCCGGTTTCACGCCTTCATCATCTAAGGGTCCAACCTCCTTCATTAGTTGTGAACACAGAGGCCTCTTTCAGAGTAAGCAGCATTTCATTGATCTTGGTTAATATGGATGACAATCCACTACCATGCTGGAGTTCACATCTCTTAAATCTATGCACATTTGAAGTGTAATGTTTGATTTCCTCACAGGAACAATGGGAGATACCCATTCTGATGAATCAACAGGCTCTATGGTGTCAGCATGCTGTAGTCTTAAGAGCTCCTCGCTAATTGGTTGGCGCAATGCTATGGGTACTTTCCTCACTTTATATTGTACAGCTATTGCATTTGTCTTCACCCAGATTTTGGAAATGTATGGCAGTGCCAGGAGTATCAGCAAAAGTGTCCAGGAAATCAGCAATCATATCAGCATATGGATGCTCCATCATCTGTAATATGGGTTTCGTTCTATTTGGGTCTAACACTATCCATTGTTCTTTTTGAACTTTCCAGTCCACTATTGAGACTCCTTTTTACAACACATACACTTTCCCTTCTGCAGTACAACCTTTGTGTTCCAGGACAGAAGTGAAGTACCATTTATGGAATTAGGAGAACCTCCATATCCCCATGGATGGATGTTTGGAGGCTGCAGATGCAGATTGATGTAGTAAGGAGTTCCTTGTAAAGCAGATGGGAAATGGTTATAATGTATAAAGCCCTAAATGGCCCTGGGTATTTAAGAGAACAGCATCTTCGCCATGAGCCCCACCACCCATTGAGATCGTCTGGAGAGGTTCATCTGCAGTTGCCACCAGTTTGTCTGGTGGCTGCTCAGGGACGGGCCTTCTCCATTGCTGCCCCCTGAGGCTTCAGAATGTGCTCCCTATTGAAATAAGAGCCTCCACATCTCTGAAAATTGTTTTAATTTGTGTTGTTTTTGTTGTAAACTGCACAGAGACATACATTTTGGGTGGTATATAAATATGATAAATACATACATAAATGATAATGTACAGAGAACCAGAATCAGCCAGCATCTTTATAGCCATTTATTTAACTTGACAATGTGAAGAAACAGGCTCTGATTCTGTCACACTTAGAATATGGTTAGGAAGTGGTTCATGTGCCCAGGGCCATCCTTAGGGTGGGGCAACAGGGGTAATTGCCCCGAGCCCCGTGCTGGCACAGGCCCCACTCTGGGCACACTGCAGTGCAGCCTCCCCTCCTCTGTCCTCCAGTCCCAGCCACTTATCTTTCCCCGCAGCCGATCTTTTGTGTCTGTGTGCAGCTTGAAAGGCTCACAGGCAAACTGCTAGAGCTCTGCCTTTCCCCGCCTCTCAGCTGTTTGGTGGGTGGGTGGTGCTTCCAGAAAGGCCTCCATGCAGACCTCGCTGAAGCCTGAAGCCGAGGGAGGGAGGGAGGGAGAGGGAGGGAGGAAGGAAGCAGGCAGGCAGGCAGGAGCAGGCAGAGAGTGTCCAGCACCAGAGCTCTCTGAAGACCTTCTGCCCAGCCCAGCCTTAGTAATGGAGGTATGATGTGATTTCTTTTTTGTGGTTATTACCCCCCTTTAATATTTAGGGATTGGCTTGCCATAGGGCTTTGCTGAGCAGAGATGTAGGGCAGGGTGGGAGGAATATATATATTTAAATTGGATTGAACAAATTGTTGGTTTTTAATTTTTAACAAATTTAAAAAACCTCATCCAAAGAGTCCTAGAAGTGGCTTGTTTCATGGCAGAAAATTACAAAAATGTCTGGAACGGAAGGCCCCCCCCCCCAGACCATCATTCCATCCCCATATGGAAGAATCTGCCCTTTTCCTTCATAAATAAAAGGGTAAAACACCCCACTTTCAGCCCCAGCCTTTAGATCACCTGGAATGATTTGGCATAGGGCTTTGGCATTGAGCAGAGATGTAGGGCAGGGTGGGAGGAATATGTATATTTAAAGTGAAGTGGATTGGACAAATTTTTGGGATTTTTTTTTTTAAACCCATCCAAAAAGTCCTGTAAGTAGTTTGTTTCATGGCACAAAATTACAAAAACTTCTGGAACAAACAATATGTAATATTTACTTATTTATTTATTAATGAATGCACTATGCACAAGTTGATCTGCAACCCATAAGCTCTGAGAACTATAAAGCATGTGTTGTGCTTTTTATTTTTATTTCTTTAGAAATGCATTTTATGTCCAAGCATCTTGGACATGTCCAAAAACCTCACTCACAGTATTTACACTCTATGTCATCAATCAGTATGATCCCGTAACGATACAAAATGCTAAGGAGGCCACACACATGCTGATTCACTCCCAGCCCTGCAGCCCACTAGGAACAGCCTTTCATGTTCCTGGCCCTATCCACCCCCAGCACAGTACCTCCAGTGACTGTTGCTGGTGTCTATCTTATGTTTCTTTTTAGATTGTGAGCCCTTTGGGGACAGGGATCCATCTTATTTATTTATTTATTTATTTATTTATTTATTTATTTATTTATTTATTATTTCTCTGTTTAAATCACCCTGAGCCATTTTTGGAAGGGCAGTATAGAAATCGAATTAATTAAAAAAAATGTGCCTCATCCTTATCATATAGTGAATCAGTAATGGAATGGACAGCAGACTTGCAAATGTTAGAAAAGTGTACCCTTTTTTTTGCATCTGTTGCAAGTGACCCTCAATGAACAAAACTGGCTTTGTGGGCAGAGTCTCCACATCGGTAGCATTGGTAGCTTCTCCTACTTGCTGGGGCAGTGCCATATGAGAAAATTGGGTTTGGAAGGATTTAAATGGAACAGCCTGGATTTCAGAAGGTTGGTTTTGGGGTACCAAAGAGAACCATTTAGCATAGTGAAGAGCATTTTCCACCATCCTAGCCATCTCTATATCCAAGGTAAGTTTCCATTCCAATAGCAGTTTTTCACACAGTTTGGAGCAGTTTGTTTTCATAACAACCTAAGCCCTGATCATTTCATAAGTAAAGTTGGAAAACTCACAAGTTACACTTAAGGCACACAAAGCTGTGATATGCTGATAGATAGATTCACCAGGCAGTTGGGATCTAGAATAGAACTTGTAGTGTTCAGCAATCACATTCAAAGTAGGGTTGAAATGATCATCTAAGGCTTGAAGAGCAGTTTCATAAGAATTGGCAACCCCTGCAAAGTTCACAGGAAAGGGCAAATGATTATATATTATTTGGCCTTCAGGGCCCAGGCAGTGAATCAATATAGCTTTCTGGTTTGCTTGAGTAAAATTGGGGGTCTGTATAGTGAGGAGGTAATTGCAGAAAGAAATAGGAACACCATTGTTTCCAGGGAAGAGCAGGTTCTTCTGAGGTAGGGGAAAAAAGGTGGTGGTGAGATCTGAGCCATGCTGCAATGAGCATCCAGGATTGATAAGTAAAAAGTACCTTCAGGGGTTGTTCAGGTCAGGAAGTTGGAGAAAGAATCAGTAGCAGCAAGAGTAGAATGTAGCAGTTAAGGAATGTAGGCCCAGTAATGCAATGAAATTAATTTGCAGGAACATTCACAAGCTTTGCAGGCTCACATTCTTAGTTGGTTCAGAATTTCATTGCCAAATGTTTTATAACTGCTTCTCTCACAAATATAGATAGATTTAACTAAGAGTTTATTCAGACACAACTCCATTTTCTCCTTCTCCTTTCCCCCCTTTGACTCCACCCCTCAACACTCTCTACAGGATCCCCACTGGGGCAAACTTCTAAACAACAAAACATAAAAGATACTGGATAGAATACAATAGTGTGCATAGGCCCAAATTGCTTTGTTGATTCTTGGAAGTCATGGGGGCTATAACATGCACTTTGTTGGCCGATGTGCATTAGACTTTAATATCTAAGTGTATTCTAATGTTATGCCCATACACAGAGTCCAGTAGTCTTGGAGGCAAGATGGTCATTACCAGTGGGCAAGTCTGGTAGTGGGTACTAATGGAAGGCACAATCTCACTTTGTAGAGAGAATGGCCTGAACCAAGGCTCTGCGAGAGTTGTAGGGATAAAGGGAAGTCACTACACAAACTTGACCTCAAGCTTCTTGGAAGGAGGAGGTGACAAATAAATATCAGGTTGAAATGGAATATCTGCAGCTTCATCTGCTCTTTCTGCTGATAGTGGAAATCATGGTTAGCTGTGTTGTATCACTACCAAACTGGTTTTGACCATGCAGTTATCATACAATAAGAGTGCATGGCGGTGATATTTGCAGTTTCAAGCTCCATTTTTTAGTGGACATTTCCTGAGGGCATGTGGTTCAATGCTTGCTTCCTGTTATTTGCTAAGCATTGAGCCTATTCACATGGGCAGTGTAACCTAGGCTAGGGAGGCCCAGGCTGGGTTGCGTTGCTTGTGTGTAGTGCTGGGATCAAGCCTGATCCCAGCACTGCCCTCACGTCCAACCCGACTTTTTACCCTGGCCTTTAGCCAGGGTTGTGAGTGCGCTCCTTACCCTGGCACTGGGGTTGTGCATATACACGGAGCCAGGTTAGGCAAGAGTGCATGGGTCAGGGAGGATTCCTCCATTAGGGTTGCCAACATTATGTTGGCCGTATCCAGAACACAAGGGTGGGTGAGTTCAGGGGGATCTTGGAGGTGGGGCCATGTAGAGGTGGGACCCCATGTGGCAAGGGTGCAGTCAGGCCCTCTGGAGCATAGCAGGTAGCTCAGGCTGCCAGCTGCCAGGTGCGCTTACCTGGTAGTGGTGGCTGCTGCTGCTGCATGGTGGTGGCGCAGCGGGGATGGCAGTGAGATCTCCACCTGCCTCCCAAACCATGGCAGGAGGTGAGGTCGGGTGCTGGAGGCAGGCGGCAAAGACAGAGAAAGACCTCCTCCCTCGGGCCCACCCTCCTCCCAAACGATACAGATCGGGCCAATTTCAAGCCTATGCACGTGCACAGAGGCCCCAAACAGGCTAAAACTGGCCAGTCTGTATCCTTTCAGAGGAAGGAAGGCCCGAAGAAGGAACTCTTTCACCACTGTCTCCCACCTGCCTCCAGCATGTGCACCCCAATCTCACCTGTCATGGTTTTGGTGGCAGGCGGGTGGGCGGAGCTCTCGGCATCATCCCTGCTGCACTGCCGCTGCAGCGCAGTGGCAGTTTTTAAAGTTTTTTTAAAAGTAAAAATGTGGGATAAATAGAGTCCCTTCCCCCCTGGAAAAAGGACATCCCGTGGGACTGTTGGCAACCCTACCCTCAATGCACCACGCTCCTGGCACAATGCACTGAGAGATGCTGGAGGACTTCCTCCACTTCCCTGCTCTGCCTCTCACTGCAGCACTGATCATGTATTGGGTAAGTGGCAGAGCTTGCAAACTGAATCCGTTTGTGTGTGGGGAGGCAGGAAAGAGCCTGCCTCCCTGCAAGCCCTCTGCCTCACCTGGTATGTTGTTTATGTGCACAACCTTATTGTTCCAACAAACCTTTCTGGCCCCCTGGCCCCATCTATCTTGCCCACTGTTACTTCTTACAAACACCTCTCATGGGATGGGGAGAAGAGAGGACAGGATGATGTAGCTTCAACCCACACCTCTCAAATGGGATATGTAGATCTTAAATTCCTAATGGTGTTTCCCTGCAAATGTGACAGCAGAGCTAAGAGCAAAGTCATTCATGAAACATCAAGTTGTCAGCCAGAACTATTAACTGAGATCTGCCTAACAAAAGGATGGGCTAACAGCAAACACTGAAACTCACCTTCATTACAGTATCTATCTATCTATCTATTACTTACATACATACATACATACATACATACATTTCTATACCGCCCGGAATGCAAGTTCTCTGGGCGGTTTACAAAACAATAAAAACAGCCAATAAAAGATTAAAACATTTCAACAATTAAAGTTACAGTTAAAACTATTAAAACACAATTAAAGCAGTATCCATCTGTGTATTTGCTGCCTACAACTTAGTACCTTCTTGTGGTTCAACTGCCCAGCTCTTGAATAACCCGCAGTACTTCTTCCCCTCACTTCTCCACCCTGCCAGTTTCCTACCTTTCATTACTACTCCACCTGAAGGATATGGGCCTGCAGTTGTTAGGGGCTTGTCTCTTCATATTTTACCAGACCACCAAGCTTTACAAAGCCTCAGCTCTCTCTGGGGCCTGCTCTTCAATCTGAGCAGCTCATCTCCCAGTGATGCTTCTCTGAGTGTCTGCTTTCCACCATCCCTCACAGGAGCTACAGCCTCTGGAATTTGGCCATTGGCCTGTCTAGACCAGGGATTCTCAACGTGTGGGTCCCCAGATGTAATTGGACTTCAACTCCAATAATCCCCAACCAAAGGCCATTGGGGCTGGGGATTATGGGAGTTGAAGTCCAATAACATCTGGGGACCCAACGTTGAGAAACCCTCTAGACCATGCTGCTTGCCTCTGTCTACTAACGGCTGCTTTGCAGCCCTGGACTTTTGCCTCTTACCTTACTGTGCTGTCTCCCTCTCTATTGGCTTGCTCTTTCCTAACCATGGGGACTTTAATCCTGCTGTCACTTGGGACACTGATCCTCTAACAAACCCTGATAGACATGAGGGTTATTTATAATCTCCCCATCCCCATTGTCTCATGTCATCCTTCAGCTTAGAATACCTCAGTATAAAACAATATGAAGAGAGAAGATTTCGCTCTCAATATGAGCAATACGAAGAGAACAATATGAACAAGATGAAGAGAATTTGATAGACTAGTAAGGCCTGGGGCAGAGGAAAAAATTAACTGGTAGCAGACATTTCCCAGATTTAAAGGCATAAAGAAGAGAGATCAGAGATATCCTCTATAGGCTTAATGCATGCTTAATTATTAAACATTAAATAACTAATACATATGTGACACACAGAATAAAGGAAAAAACAGGGGCTAGCATCCAGAGCAGCACTCATGCTGATGCATGAGCAAAAGCCACTTCCGACCCCCTTCTCATGGCTGCTACTTTCTGAGTTGCCAGAAAAGTCATCCCCAAGAGTTGAGGGGTCCTTGGCAGCAACAACATGAGGCACATCATTGGTGGCTGCACGAGAAGGAAGGACTTGAAGGAAAATGGGTGGAGACAGGAAGGAGCTTCATGCTGGCAGAGCACTAATCCAGATACCACCCAATATAATTAAGGAACCCTTCATTTGTTGTTAGTTTAGTCAATTGGACATTTAAATTCAATAGATCAACTTTCTTATACAACTTTCTAATACACATATTTGTGAACAAAAGTTTTTAAAGGACTGTGTTGTTGATTGTCAAGGGGAAACTAACAACTAACACAAACAGGTGCACAAATATTTTCTCCGGCTCTGCTGTGTCTTGAGGATATGGTTCGCTAGTAATTTAGGTCATTTTTGACATCTTGCCTGTCATTTTCATTAGAAACTGAATTCCTTCCATCTTCTTTGCTAGCCAAGAAAACAGACTTAAACTGTTTTACACTAATTGGTATTGCTTTGAGGAGGGCAAATTGAAGTCATACCTCCTTCTTATAATGACCTGTTAAAAACAACAATTAAATCAGTGCTATGTCTGACACACATGCTTAAAAATAACTTTTTAAAAATAGTTGGTAGATTAAGAACTGGCAGAATGCTTTTTCCAAAAATCAAGCCGAGTCACCCCAGGCAGGACTAGTTTTGTTTCCTGGATCTTTTATGTTGGGAAATAGACTATTCTAATTTCAGGATAATTGCTTGTGATTCAAACAATTATTAAGGAAGTCCTTGTGAGGAGGTTCCCATATATGCTATTAAAGTGAGAACCCAGGGGTGCAGTCCTACTGAGATGGTAAATATGTCCCTAGGCTTTACCATTTCACGCTGCAGGTGAAGTTCACGTTCCTGAATGCTCTTCCACACAGAAGATGACCAAAGTGTGTGGTGGTGGTGGTGGTGGTGGTGGTGGTGGTGGTGGTGGTTGGGGTGTAGGGATGGTGGTGGGGATGGCTTGAAATGGCTTAGATCCAAATTAGCTGAGGGAACAAATTTCTCTACAAGATCCCCACCACTTGTTGAGATAATCAGGAGGGATCCATCTTTGAGTGCCACCGGTTCATCTGGTGGACACCTAGTATAGGGACTTCTCTGTTGCCGCCCCTAGATTGTGGAATGTGCTCCCCATTGATATTATAAGAAGATTGTCTTCCTTGGAGGCCTTCAGGAGAGCCTTAAAGACCCAACTTTTAAGCCTGGCTTTTAACGATATCTAGTTTCATTGTTATTTGGTTTTAATTGTGATTTTAATCTGTTTTTAATTGGGTTTTTATTTTAATTGTTATGTATTCTTGATTTTAATGTAAAACACTCTGAGCCACCTTTGGAAGAACAGTATATAAATCAAATCAATCAATCAATCAATAATAAAGACTTGACAGCGAATACTGGATGTTATGGAGAAAAAATGTAGTCTAGTCTTTGTTGTTGTTTTGGTTGTGTGTGCGTGGGGGGGAATTGTTTTGTATAAGGAAATAGTCATGCAAGCCCCTACTTTGAGTCTGAACTTGAAGTGGTATAGCCCAGGCATAGATGGACCATCTTTGTGAGAATTGGGCCTCCAGTATGACCTTGTACTCTGAGGGTTACACTACATGCAATGTGTAATACCAGAATTCTTCTTCTTGGTGGTTGAGAAAATACACAGTTGCACATGGCTGGAATTAGGTGTGAAGGACCAGCAGAGGGGGAGAAGTTGCTTAGCCCTTTCCATTCTTGCTGTGTGTACTGCCACAATCCTCAAGTGGTTATCGTTTCCACATAGGCAAACGATACAGGAACTCAAACTATCTTCCTCTGCAGATGGGAAAAAACAGGGGAGAATAGTATATTTTGAACAGAGAAACAACCTTCATTAGCCAATGTTAGTTTCCTATGGATTATTTTCTTCTTCTTCTAAGCATGTCAGGAGCCCAAATATTGCAAAGCTGCCCATTGTGTGTAGCTTGTCCCTTAGAATCCATGTGTGGTGGTGGTGCTGGCAGCATATTCTAATGTTGTACAGAGTCAGTATATGTGAATAAAAGCTTCCCATCTGTGATTTTTTGCAGGATAAAAGTTGGAAATTCATCATGTAGTAATATTTGTTTCATCCAGGGGTCTTTGAAAATATTAAGTTAGCCCAATATATTTATTTTATTTTATTTTAAGCTCACTTTTCAGCCATGATTAGCTCCCAAAGTGGGGGCTCTTATGGCTTAATCTTCCAGTTCCTGGCAGTTGGTGACATAGTCCAGGTTTTAGGTTGTTGCTTCCAGAAATAGCTGTAGATAGACTCAGACTCAAACAATAATTGATGGTAAAGATACTACCTTACAGAAACAGCTTCTCCATTGATCCACAGTCAACTGAAGTTTTCTGTTACTTCTGAACTCATTTGAGTAATTTACCTCTGCAATGCCCAAATAGTTGGCTTCCACTGACTTTTTGGAGGTGCGCAAGTAGGCCTCCAGTGCATTGTTAGATCCAGCCCTTGAAAATGGACTTTGATTTATAGACTTTTTTCTGATGGAAAAATGTCAGAAAACTAAAATCACCAGGTCTTAGTCACTCCTTATAGAGTCCAGTTTCTGGCATCCTTTTCTATACAGTACTTGTATTCCATCTTCGGGCCCCCACCTCCGCATACAATAATTGCTAGGGAACCAGCTTTTCTTCCTTAGATAATACACAATATTCAAATTCAGGAGTGTGAAGGAAGAGAAAGTAAACATCAATTGCACCAAAGCTGCCTTATGAAAAAACAAGTTATTGCATGCAAAGTTATCTGATACACACAGTTCAGGGTGGTTGTTTTATCATGCCATTTTCAAAACAGAATTTGAAATCCCTCTGTGTTAACTACAGATGCACAGAGCCTGGTTCTCTCTTCTTGTAAATCATGGCTCTGCTGTACAGGGGTGTAGCTATAATACCAGACACATATGGAGTACTGTGCACAGCTATGGTCACCGTATCTTAAGAAGGATATTGTAGAACTGGAAAAGGTGCAGAAGAGGGCAACCAAATTGATCAGGGCCTGGAGCACCTTCCTTATGAGGCTAGGCTATAGCATCTGGGGCTCCTTACCTTGGAAAAGAGGTGACTAAGGGGAGGCATGATCGAAGTGTATAAAATTATGTATGGAGTGGAGAGGGTAGACAGAGAGAAATTTTTCTCCCTCTCTCACAACACTAGAACGAGGGGTTACCCCATGAAACTGAAGGTCGGGAAATTTAGGACTGACAAGTGGAAGTACTTCTCCACGCAGTGCATAATTAATCTATGGAATTCCTTGCCATGGGATGTGGTGATGGTCACCAACTAGGATGGCTTTAAAAGGGGTTCAGATAGATTCATGGAAGACAAGTCTATCAGTGGCTACTAGTCTGATGGTTGTGGGCCATCTCCAGCCTCAGAAGCACGATTCCTTTCAATACCAGTTGCAGGGGAGCAACAGCAGGAGAGAGGGCATGCACATACCTTTTGCCTGTGGGCTCCCCAGAGGCATCTGGTGGGCCACTGTGTGAAACAGGATGCTGGACTAGATGGGCCTTGGGCCTGATCCAGCAGGGCTGTTCTTATGTTATGTTCTAATTGAGCAAAAGGGTTCAAAGAACCCAGCCCACCCCCACCCCCCCGGCAGCTCCTGAGGACCCTTCAGCTCCACGCCTCCTTATTTTCTTCATTATCTCCCTCACTCCGAGGAGCTGCCAGAGAGAGGGGAGAACATGGGCCCCCTCTTCCCTAGCTACACCCCTGCTGCTGTACGTTTCGTTCTGGTTCCAGTTCTCATCCTGCATGTAAATTAGTCTTAATGACACCCACCAAGATCTTGAGAACATGGCAATTCTTCTATGCATATGATCTGCTCTGAGTTCCTGGTTCTCTGGGAACTTTGAATGGAAAGGATTTTCTGAGAACTAATTTTAGCTCTACTGCTGATTTTTCCACAGGAGGGCATGGTTTGGTTTCACAGTACTTGAGAAACAGTAACACAGAAGATGCATAGCTCTGAAGAGTATAATAAAGAACCCCCTCATACTCCCTTTTCAGATTAAAATGTTGCCTCTGGTGGTATCTTAGATTATATTATTATTATTATTATTATTATTATTATTATTATTACTATTACTTTTATATCCCGCTCGTCCTCCAAGGAGCCCAGAGCGGTGTACTACATACTTGAGTTTCTCTTTCACAACAACCCTGTGACGTAGGTTAGGCTGAGAGAGAAGTGACTGGCCCAGAGTCACCCAGCTAGTATTATGGCTGAATGGGGATTTGAACTCGGGTCTCCCTGGTCCTAGTCCAGCACTCTAACCACTATACCACATTGGTGCTGATAATGTTGCCATACTTTTCAGGGTGTGTGTGTCTGTTTCCATTAGTACTGTGTGGATCCCCCCAAAGTTTCAGTTTTAATGTGAAAAATGATTGGGGGTATCCCCCTGCTAACTGAGCAAAGAGGCACCTTTTAAAAGTGGTGATTATCCCTTTTTTTAAGCAACTGGCCCTATTCATCCCCAGCACAACATCCCTCCAGTGGCTGTGGCTGTCTTATGTTTCTTTTTTTTTTTTACTGTGAGCCCTTTGGGGACGGGCAGCCATCTTATTTACTTACTTATAACTATGTAAACTGCTTTGGGAACTTTTGTTGAAAAGTGGTATGTAATGTCGTGTTTATTTTCATAATGTTTCCTGATGGTCACCTACCCTTTTGTTTTGTTTTGATACAAATCTTTCCATTTGTAGCAGTTCTTGATTCTCAAGTTCTACCTACAGGAAGATTACTACAATGTGGAGCTGGGCATACTTCTGATTGTGAATTCACTAAGGCAGGGTTTCTTAACCTTGGGTCCTCAGATGTTGCTGGACTACGACTCCCATCATCCCCAGCCACAGAGGCCATGGCTGGGGATGATGGGAGTAGTAGTCCAGCAACATCTGAGGACTCAAGGTTAAGGAAGCCTGCACTAAGGGGCTCTGGTCTTTTTCTGAGGCATACTTGATTGGAAGACCTACCTCCTTCATATGTTTTGACTTTGAGTTTTTAAATTGATTCTTAATTAGTGAATCTACTTTCAGCGAGCTGACTGAAATAGTATGTTTTGAAAATGCTCCAAAGGTAGGCCATCGTTTTAAAACTATTTGCCCCCTTCAGGCTTCTCATCTCTCACAGCATCTAATTCTATCAGTTGGTATAGAAACCAAAGTCAGGCAGCTAGATGATTGGTGGCTCAATGGGGGAAATTGTACCTGCCTTGAGGTTTTGTAGTACTACAAATCTAACTAAAAAAACAGTGAAAGTTCAGACAAAACTCTGTGTTGCCCCTTCTCAGATACTGGGTGGTTTAGCTGCTTTGTGAGGGTATTTTGATAAATTAATGAGGGCAGAGGCATTCCTACCCCCAGACCAGGGGGCCTCCTGCCGCCACCCCACACCCACTCCACCTCTGCCCCGCCACTGTGCTGAACCACAGCTCTTCTATAATTTTAGCTGCCATGTGATGTCACAGGCTTCTGATCTATTTGAACTGTACAGGTACGCCTCGCAGTTTTTAAGGGTTGCTGGGCTGGGCGGACAGGCCCAGTGACCAGTGTGTCCGCTGTCACCACAGTGGGGGGGAGGCCTACTCAGCTCACCCCCCACCCCCACACATGGCAGCTAAAATTACAGAAAAGCCGCGGTTCAGAGCGGCTGGGCCTCGCGGCGGTGGGGAAAGGCCTCATGGCGGCAGTGGGGTGGGGTGGATCTCGTGGCAGCAGCAGCACTCCGGGCACCAAAATCAGCTAGGTGCACCACTGAATGAGGGAGCATATATCTCTGAAGGAGGGGAATAGGGCTGGGGAAATGACTGGCACTAGTGATCAAAGCAAAGCATAAGGTGCTGCTTCTGACTCGTCTGAGTCAGTTTGTGTGGCTTGGGAAGGGGATTCCTTCTTTGGAATATCTTTAGGACGAGGAGGTTTTAAAGCTGCTAATCCTTGATCTGCCTCTGCAGCTTCACTGGTTGAATCGCTGCCTGAGTTGTGTTCCTGGGAGGGAGCAACCAGTTGGTGTTTTGCCAGACATGGGTGACCCTATTGGTTGTTGGATCTGTTTGCTTGATCTGAGGGGCTAGTTAAGGGTTGGAAAGAGGCTCTTTTGGATCTTCACTGAGTTTAAATTCTGCTAAGGCTTGTAAAAGAACTCCTGTGTGTTGTTTATCTTATTTACTCATGTCTGCTCCTAGTTGTGTTAACTCTGTCCACACCAGGTTCCTCTGCATGATGTTGGGAGAATGCAGCTGTGGGGGGTGGGGGTCTGTGATCTGTTCAGCATTTGAGTGTGGCTATCCATTTCTGTGGTCCTGGCTGTTTCGCCTTTCAGCTGGAGCGGGGTGAAAGGGCTTTTTGAATAGGGTTACTTTTGTTATGGCAGTTTATGTTTTCTGGGCTGGTGGACCAGGGGCTTTCAAAGTTACTTTAAGTCATAGCCTGCACCAGCTTGGGGACAGACTATGGCTTTGAAGCATTCTTCTTGTAGAACCCAGAGTCATGCCAAATGTTACCTGCTTCTCCAGTGTTCTTTAAGAAATGAGCCCATGTAGGGTGCTGTGGTAGGAGCACTATAATGGGTCTCATGTGGTTTAAAGGTGACCTGAAATACTTCAGGGTTCACTGCACAGATCATGTGTCTGTTTGCAGTACTGGTCATGGCTAGAGAACCATGAAGGATCCCTAACACCTGTTTACGGGCAATGTAATCATCTGAAAATTTTGTGGGGCTCTGATCAAGTTTTCCCACTCGGAGCTATTTCGTTCAGATGGGGTCCACTTGTCTGCTGTGGGTTGTGATTACGACCTGTTTGACCTGTAGTGGGGATTTAAAGGGGCTATTCTCACGATTGCAGAAAATCGGGCTAGCCTCTGCTGGCCCGATTTTCTGTAATCGTGAGAACCACCAGGCTCGGCTGTGAGCCCGGTGGTTCTAGAGCGGGTAACCCGCTAAAGTACCCCTGCCCTAAAACCAGGTTTGCGAAGCGAGCACTCTGCAAACCTAGTTTTCAAGATCGTGAGTAGCCGCGGTGCGGCTCTGCGCCTACTCACGAGGAGACCCCCGGAGGGGAGGTGGAAAGCCACCTCCCGGCTCTGAGAGTCTCCCCAGTATACCCTGCGTGCTCACACAGGGCATACTGGACCTTCTGGGGCTGCACCCCCCCCAACTCCCCAGCCCCCGCTGCCTCCGTCATGGAGCCAGCAATCGTGTGGGCGGCCGCCCAGGGCTCCCGCTTGCTCTCCCCACTCAACTTCGCAAACCGGGTCTCACTGATCATGAGACCCAGCTCAAAGTGTTTTTGGATGCGTGGTGGTCAAGGCCAAGCGAGGTTAGTCTTCCCCTGTGGAAGGAGCAATGAGGGCTTTGTATAGTGTTAGGGTGGGTTTTCAACGGTGAGCATCGTTGGGTTATTTAAATCAGGAGGGTGGTTTGCCCATCCTTAGAGGCTTTACAACTCAAGGGCGTGCTCGGCACCCATGCCTGCTTCCTGGGCTTCATCACTTCAAATGCTGTGAGGCTTGTTTTGGTGAAGTTCATGAAAGGCCCAGACCCCATTGGGTTGGTGAAGAGGAGCAGGAAGCACCATGCACTGCCTCCTGGCTCTGAGCCAGAATGTGTTGCCCAAAAGGCTTTAGAAGGATGAAAGTCTGACTCCAGCCTTAGTTAGGCCCGCACTGCTGGGGTGGAGTTTATTCTTGCCACCACTCAATTATGCAAATTGATAAATAAAGTTGTGGCCCTTTCTCCCATAAGAACTGGTTGTGTGTCTCTTTATTGTGCACCATGCCGGAAATGTGTGGGGGCTATAACATTCAGCACAGCTATAGGGTTTTGTTTTGTTTTGTTTTGTTTACCTCAAGGGAATATCTACATATTATTCTCAGGAACTGTATACTGGTGTTCTATCAAGTATTTACTATGGCTCAGCAGTTAATCACTTGTAATTCTATTTATCAGGAAGAGATATTGTCCCATTTGCTTGAATTGAGTTTATGGAGGTAAGGCATTTAAATACATTGTCTTGGAATTTTCAGTATCCGATGAAGAGACAATACACTCATGGCCTATGCTCAACAAACCAGATTTTGACCAAGTCAATGGACCCCACCCTGCTTCTGCATCTCTGGGCCCACAAGGCTATGTTCAGGTGTCCCAAACACCAGTGAGATGTTCAGCCAAGCTTTATTTTACTTTAGCTGTGAGATTTATAGTATTTTAAATCCCTTTAAATGGCATGCAAGCCCTTCTTCTGACAGCACTCCCGCCTTCGTAAGAGCATCGTACCAAAACAGTCTCACAGAAGCAAAATTGCTGGCAATGGGGGCACTGTTTTTCTGTAACTCCAGGAAGGGATCATGATGACTTCCTAAGAGGGAATACGTATATGAGAGAAGGCAAAGGATCCATTCAGACACAACGCTGCCACCCCCAAACCTCAGGTTGGAGCGGCAAAACTCACTACAAACCAAAGGTTCAAACTGGAGTTTGATGAAGGAAACCACATGTAACTTTGGGTGCGAAACCACATTTTCACATTTTCAGACGTACAGGAATTCCAGTCTCTGCTCATTAAACTTGGGTTTGATGTTACTTGTGAATGGGGCCCTTGTATCATGATGCTGCCTGAAAAGCCACACATGAGTTAGCCTTCCCATTCTCTGTTTTACTACAGTACTTGGGCTACATCTTCCTTTCCCCTCTGGCTTAAATTGCTACTTTGTTTTGGTTGGTTGATTGATTGATTGATTGATTGAGAGCCCTTTGGGGAGAAGGAACCAGCTTATTTATTTCTTTATCTATGTAAACTGCTCTGAAAACTTTTGTTGAAAAGCAATATATGGATATTGATACTAGTAGTTTGGCATTCCATCTCCAATGAGAGGCTAAATGAGAACTAAATTGTGGAACTAGAGCAAAATTGTTTTTCTGTTTAGTTTTACTTAATTAATATAATAACTGAAACGAAATTGACCAATTTATTTTAGTTATTGTATTGACTGTTTCCAAATATGCATCCATGTTAAAGCTGTTTGTGGGATACAATGTACTTTCTTTGCACTAGGTTCCTAACTACCCTCATGATTATTAATTCTGGTCTTTCAGATGGTCCCTTGAGCCTTGGATAGATGTAATTTAGAAACTAGGATAGTGTTAAGACATTCTGCTTAGAAGACCATAAGAGGAATTTTAAACTATTGCTTCTGGAGAAGGCATTCTGTTACAATGCCATGGGACCTTATTGCATTTTAATTATTTCTTGCTCTTATCAGGATATCTCTCTTTGTGTTCTGGTTTTGTGATGCTTTCCTCCTCTGCGTGACAGTGTATGCAATAGCCATGTGAAAAGTTGATTGCTATCAAAGAGCTTAGTTTTTGCAGTTCATTTCATCATGGTTTCCAGCAGTGGACTGGATTGGATGATACCCTTGCCCACTATGCATTCAGGAGTGAGGGCCCACATCTCCGCTTCATACACTGTCTCCATTTCTGCATAGTCATGTGAGTGCAGAACCATCACTAATTGTGTAGGGATGGGGTAAGCTGTGTACACTCTTGATCTGAAGTATTCTTTGAACCAGATGTATATGTCTATTACAGCAGAGTTGACAAAACCCATGGAGGACCAAAGTATTATGTTTCTCATTATTAGTCATTTATATAAAAGTCGCTGGAGGCTTGAAAAGAGTTCAAATGCATGCTATTAATCAATCCAATACCTGAATGTCATTTATTGACATGTCAGTGTTTGCCCAAGTGGATAGATACTTATATATGAACTGTGAACTATTCATCTCATCTGTGCTGAGCATCATGGTTTAGGTCCAAGTTTTTTTTCCTCTGGAAAGGAAAAGAAAATGAGCTGTTCACCTTTTTACATAAAGAATTTCATTCAAGTTACCTCTTTGCTTGGTTACCTTTAAGTTCCCTTTTTCCACCTTGATCTGTTTGCACATCAGTGGAAAGGTTTTTATAGAAAGTGCTATACATTAGTCTTGCAAAAATCATCTTGAGTGATAAATCAAGTGACTTATAAATGCAGTGACTTATAAATGTGACTGCAGTGACTTATAAATTGCAGAAGGCAAAGTATGAAAAGCTCTCCACTGAGAAAGTGGTGGCAAGGAACTAACAGGGCAAAAATCTACCGTATTTTACGGACTATAAGGCGCTACAGACTATAAGACGCACCTTAATTTTAATCCAGTTTTTCAGAGTTTTAACATATTAAACTGTTAAAACATATAAGATGCTCCTGAATTTTGGCGGATATTTTTCGAGGAAAAAAGTGAGTCTTATAGTCCATAAAATACGGTAAATGATTTTCAGTAGGAAAACAATATTCTTAATGGGATTTATTTTATTTATTTATTTATTTATTTTTACATTTCTATACCGCCTTTCGTTAAAAGAAAACCCCAAGGCGGGTTTAGTGCCCTGATGGGATGTGAATTCCTGAAATGATATGGAATTGCATGAATCTCAGATTCATGAGATTCATGGCTCTGCTACTTGCTGTTGTAAAGAAGAATGTAATGTACATATCAGCACAATACCAGGTCCTTTTCTACTTGGGTCGTTCCAAAATCTGTTATCTGTACCTGTTATTTTTCAATCTGGGTTCAGAGATTTAGTTCAGAGAGACTCGAAGTAGAGATGAATCTATTATTGTACAGATTTCTACATTGCTTTCTTGTTCTGGAATGGAGTGGAAGGACAGGTTAATATGACACATAAGTTGAAGATTGTGCATCTCTAAATGAGTGGCTCATAATTTGCATAGCAATTGTTTGCTTAAGGTCTCAGGTGTTAGACTGGGGCTTCTTCCTGCAGGAAAGATGTAAAGTGTGAACAACAGATATGCGTACTTAAATACCTGACATACTTCAGAAACATTTCTCCATGTATGAGCCCAAATGCTGTATATGTTCTGTGGGGTGGTCCCTATTCCATGTATGCAGTCAATCAATCAATCATTTTTATTACGGTCAAAGACCAGCACAGGATAAAGTACAGATACAATAAAATAAAACTCATGCTAAATAAAATAAAACTCTAGAAGCTAAATATGATTAAAATAGTAAAGTATAACTCTAAAAACTGTAAGGTAATTAGTAAAGTAAAATACTACCGGCTAAGCCTAAAAACTGTGGGAACATTAATAGAGTAAATGTACAACTATCCTTAAAAGTAGGGCAACTAAAAATATAAAATGGATAAAATAACATATACAAGCTACATAAAAGCAATATAAAAGCTGTGAAGTAAAAGGCAGATTAAAATTATGAAATCAAGCAGGAAAATGCTCAATAGTCATACATCTGTTGCCAGGGGTATTAACTGGTGATCAGGACCCTGCGGATCTTTCACGCTTCCCCATAGAACCTGGCAACATTGTATGTGAAGGACCAATTGTCATTGGAGAGCAGCATCTTGGCGTAGACTTGACTGGAGCGACCAGGGTATTTAAGAAGCAGGGGAGAGATGAGGCTGTCCTGATTGTCTTTATAGAAGGGACACGAAAGGAGCACATGATCTATGGTTTCCACCTCCCCAGAGTCATAGGGATAGAGCCTTTCCATGAATGAGATCTTCTTGTATTTGCCTTCCAGAATGGTGGAGGGAAGGGCATGACACCGGGCAAGGGTGAATGCCCTTCAGTGGCTTGGTATTTCCAGTTGTGCCAGATATGCAGAGGGGGAGACAATAAACCTACAACTGTCCAGGGCTAGAAAGCCTGTTGCCTTACTTAAATCAGCCTGGCGTTCCGTGTCCAGAATCCTCTGTTTGATGTCTATTTTCACATTGTCCCAGCCCATTGCAAGCAGAAGGGATGGAGAGAAGCCCAGCTGTGCCACTTTATTGAAGACTGCCTATTTCCATGAGGACTGAAAGTTGTCTTGCAGGGTTAACGGGGCCAGGCCCCGTGGACAAAGGGCTAGTTTGAGCCAGTGGTTGAGAACTGTAATCGAAACCTTTGTGTCTCCACTTTTATCATGCCAGTTTCCAGCCGTAGGGTGGCATTGGAGACACAGCAAGGCACTTCTTAGGTCCCTCTCAGGAATTTAGATTGCACACGTTCCAGTATGGCAAGATTGGATGGAGATCCTGGGTGGGCGCCATGAAATAATTGTGCCAGCGACTTGGCTTCATATAATTTGAGTGCTGCAGGTACATAGTAGCCGCCTCTAGTACGAAAGAACTTCAGGATGGCAGATGAGTTCCTCTGTGATGTTAGGGCAACGTGTTCACAGTGGGCCCTCCTTGAGCCAGAGGCATGAAGGACAACCCCCAGGTACGTGAAGCAGGCGACCTGCTCAATTCTGTGCCCATCAATATTCCAACGGTGGATCTTCAGTCTTCGAGTGAAGGCCATGACCTTGGTTTTTCGAAAGTTTATTTCCAGTTGTTCACTCTTCCAATGCTGAGATAGTGTTGGCAGCGCCCTTCTGAGACCTACAGGGGTCCTCGAGAGGATAGCAGCAGCATCTGCATAGAGTAGGATGGAGATGGCTCTTCCGGCCATTGGGAGGGTGGAAGTCAAAATTGTTGAGGCAGCTCACCATGGCATTGATATAGAAGTTGAACAATAGTGGGACCAGGATACATCCTTGTTTAACTCCCTTCTGGCATGTATGCAGTCTTTGGCCTCTCTTTTCCCAGTCTAAGCACCTTATAGCTGGGTGCATGTTGACACTGCTTTAGAAGCCTGAAGACCACCAGCTTACTCTCCTGAAATATGCCTTGATTATTCCTGTTAGTGTTAATCCTTTTGTTAGTATTGCTCTTGTTCCCACTCCTGTGGTTGAGGAGCATGTTGAATCATCTCCACACACAATTCCATGCCTTTTACTGAGGTCATTCACACAATCAAAAATTGTGTTCTACCTGGGTTTGGGAGCTGCGTGTGCTCCCAATTTCCAGTTGTGTTGAAACAAGTTAGGAGGAAAAGCTGAGTAGAAGTGATTGTGTGGAAGCAAGGAAGGAGGAAAAGCTGGGGAGAAGTGATTGTGTGGAAGCAAGGTAGGAGGAAAAGCTGGGCAGAAGTGATTGTGTGGAAGTGAGGTAGGAGGAATTTCTTCCTAAACCCGGGTAGAACACAGCTCCCAAACCTGGGTAGAACACAGTTTTTGATTGTGTGAATTACCTCACTGTATTTCTATATTACTCTGATTTTTGTCTTTGAGTGTAGTTCCACAATAGGTCTGCTCAACTTTGGCCCTCCTGCAGATGTTGGCCTACAGCTCCCATAATCCCTGGCTATTGGTCGCTGTGTCTGGGGGTTGTGGAAATTGTAGTCCAAAAACAGCTGGATTGAGCTCTACAGCATAAGTGTTTTCTACCCCCAGATTCCTTCTGTGCTTAAAATTCCTTTTTAGGCTCTAGTCTTCTCCCTTCACCTTCTCTTTTGTCCCCTTTTCTCACTAAATTTAGTAATCTCCAGTGTTTTAAGCAGTTTCCTCCTACCAATACCAGCGATAAGTTGGGGAGGAAGAAAATTGGATGAAGCAATAGAGTACAGCACGGCTGTACAACTTTGGCCCTCCTGCAGATGTTGGGGTACAACTCTCATAATCCCTGACTGTTGGCCTCTATAGCTGGGGATGATGGGAGTTGTAGTCCAAAAGCAGTCCAGGGCTGAAGTTGTGCAGCCCTAGGATATAGCAAGGCAACACAGCTGTGGGGGGAGTAGGTGCCTTTCTCCTCCCATGTGCACTTCTTTTTGTGTGTGTAAATAGTAGACCTGCCTCCCCTCCCATTTTCTATGTAAATCATGCAGGGACATGCATACAACACCCATGGTTGTCCCAATACACCCAGCATGGCCCTTACTTGCCCACAAAGCTTATTACCTCTGTTCAGTACTTAATGGAGGAAACTGTTGGAATGAAAGAAATGCTAATGAAGCTCTAGAGGTGGGTAGCCTCTCTTACCCCTGGATTCACCAGCTGCTGCTGCTGCTGCTGCTGCTGTCAATGAGTATTTAATTCATAGCTATTTTCATGCCCTGCCTTTGGCTGCAAAGCTATTTGTCTCCACCTGCACTAGGTCTGCTCTGTGCTTCAGACAAATTCTGAACCAGCCAGCCAGATAACAGCAGGAGTGACACAGAAGCAGCTGTGTTTGTTTGATCTTCTCAGTGCCAGGTCTTTGGTCTGGAAGAGCCTTCACAAGCTAATAAGAGGCAGGGCTAAGGCAACATACAGAAGAGCTCCAATGTTGCAAATAACAAGTATAAATAAAGGCAAGCCAGGGATGAAAAAGCACAAGGCAACTCTGGTAACGAAAATGTAAACACAAACAGACCCTGGGTTGCTATGCAGCCTTCTGAGTTTCCAAAATGTTGTAGGTGCGCTGACTTGAGTGTTTTCCTAGTTCTTGACAGGAGAATGTATTATTGGTCTCCTCCTCCCATGCGGTTCTGCTGTTTTTTGCTTGCAGGATTGTGGGAAGAAGCAAAGAAAGTTCTTTAGAATTAAAAACTGATTTAAACAAGGAGCTGTGAAACTGCTGGAATCAATTCCTGATACATGTCCATAGAAGTGTCTTTCAATATTGCTTTTATAGCACCTTAAATTTGCTATGTGTTGAGACCGTTAATGGCTTATTCACACTTACATTGGACACTTGATAGTTACAGGAAAAGTGTTGGGAAAGTCTGCATTCACTTCAGGTGAATGACAAGATGCTTGTGCGCATCTGCTGCTATTTGCAGGTTTCTGTTTAATAATGGTGATAATGATAATAATAATAATTAATAAAAATAATAATTAATAATACCACCTTAACAGGCACCTATATCAGTTAGACAGCTGAACCAAAATTTATCTTAGAAGTAATTTTGACAAAATTCAAAATGTCAAGGTGGGGGAGATAAGCAGGAGAATTTTCTGGCAGTGGGTGAAAAATCTGAGAAATTGTTCTAAAATTTAACTTCTGTTTGGTAGTAGCAACGAGTGAGTGGTATAGAACAGGGTTTCTCAATGTGTGGGTCCCCAGATGTTGTTGGACTTCAACTCCCATAATCCCCAGACCCAGTGGCCTTTGGTTGGGAATTATGGGAGTTGAAGTCCAATTACATCTGGGGACCCACACGTTAAGAATCCCTGGTATAGAACACTACTAACCAGAAACAAACAGTATCCTACAAAACGTTAATAATTTTGCTTGCTTACCCCCCTGGAAAATGTCAAATGCCATTCCTGTTTTGGCCACTTCAGAATGGTGGTCATTTGAATCAGCACTAGTCACAACAGAGGGCTGGTTGGGGTAATTTAAAGTGCAGGCCAACTTGTGCGGTATGGCTAGTTGGACATTTTGACTCTGTGTGATTTTGCAGGGTTAGGAGCAGCATGCTGGGTCAGTGAGGAGGGAAGCAGAGAGGCACACTCTTGCTTCTCCACATGTGATTGGTTGCTGAAACAGCCTGAACTGTTATTCCACAGGGGCTTCTAGGGGAAAAAATAGGCAGAAAAAGTATTCTGAAGTTCTACACATTCCACACCACCCTAGCCTGCAGAAAAGTTCCTTTTTCTTCACCTGAAGATTTGATGGAGAAAATGGGAGATCACCTGTAGTGTGAGCAGTGTTCAGTATTTCAGGGCCCTGTTGAGCATACTCACCCTGACAACCCCTGCTGGAGTGGGGGAGCACTGTGAGCCCCCCAGCAGCCCTGAGGGAGCTCAGGAGAGGAGCTGTTTGCCCAGATATGGAGGGGAGGCGTTGGGGCCTCTTCAGATCACTACTAATCACAATGTAGTGTCATTCCATGGGGGCTTCTGAGCAAAAATGGTGACTGCCAGTGTGCTAAGAAATTTCTCAGGATTGTTCAGGGGGAACCCTGAAAGATTGATTCCCACCCCCCATTTTGCAGGCTGAGTACTTGATGGAGAAATTGGGAGGGGAGTTTCAATTCAGCTGGGCACACAGTTCAATGCTATGCTCAATCAACATAGACTGGGGCACCTAAGGATTAAGTGTAAGCCTCGTTTTCCGACATACCTTGAAGATATGCCACCACCAGGAACTCTGTCCCAGCAGCTCACCAGGGTTACACCCATGGAATGTTATGTTGGTATATTTCCATCACGGACAGAGGAGCTGAAAATGGGTGGTTGGAAATAAGTTGGTGTGGAAAGCGGCTTAGTTCGAATCCCAAACTCCTTCAGAACCACTCCTGGCCTCTATACTAGCCTAACATGATGGCTGCAAAGGGAAGTGGTAGAAGTCAAACACACTGAACTCAGTGGAGAGCCGGACTGTACTGCACCCACCCCCACACCTCTACCCATTCTATCCATACCTCTGCAACAAAGCATAGGATTTCAAGTAACCCTGTAACTGATCACAGCACATTGACAGCAGTATGCACCAACTCTGCTGGCAGGGGTGAAGACTGGAATGGGCCCTGGGACAAAAAGTGAAGATGGGCCCATACCCCCCGCCCCTTTCTTCTCCAGTAAGGCATAAAGGGAAAGAGCAAAGAGCAAGCTGTCATTCAGCCGGTGGGGGCCCCCTCCCTCAGGGGTCCCAGGATGTGCCCCCTCCCAGGGGCAGAGCCACCATTGGGCCAACGGGTTCAAAGAACCCGGGCCGGTGGCCAATCAGGGGCCGCGAGAGCAACCCTGACACGCCCCCCACGCCTGATGTTGGACGTGGGGACAGTAGTTTAGCGCGCGGCCCCTTTGGGAGCTAAACAAAGGCTGGAGCTGCATTCGCAGCACCAGCCTAACTAGCTCCTGAAGGGGCTACGCGGCCCCTTCAGGAGCTAAGACTGGCGCTGCGTTCGCAGTGCAGCCCAGGAGCGACTATTCCCTGCAGGGAAGAGCCGCTCCTGGACTGTGCTGCAAACGCAGCGCCAGCCTCCGTCTAACTGCTGAAGGGGCTGCGTGGCCCCTTCAGCAGTTAAGCTGCTTCTGAACTCCCGAATGGAGCCTCAAGGCTCCGTTTGGGAGCCAGACCATGCCCCCTGCATCTGACGTCAGACGCGGGGGCGTGGCTATCCTCTGCATCTGACGTCAGATGCAGGGGGCGGGGCTATCGGGGCACCTGCCGCAGCCGCACACAGGCCGCCGGCGGGCTGGCTACACCCCTCCCCCTTGTTCAATTGTAGCTGCACCCCTGGCTGCTGGCCATTGTACGTTAATGTGCTGTTACTGTTTCCATACTATTTTATTTTATTTGTATATTTAATATTTAATTTTCCAAAGAAAAGAATTCCAAAGAAAGCCACCTGTTTGCTCTCATTGTCCATCCTCCTAACATTTCATTTCATAACTTCCCTCCTGTTTCCATGGTACAGCAGCCTTCAGAGGCTGAGTAACATCCTTAATTGAAGTATGGTTTGTCAGTTCAATCATCATGCCATGCCATAGTTAGCCGCATAACCTATGGTTTGCAAACCCACTTCAAGGCATTTTTTCCCCCTCCTGATTTTGGTTTGTAAGCCAGTCCCAAAGCCTGGCCTGTCAATTCTAACATAACACCAAACCGTAGTTAATCTTCTTTAAACATAATTTGGCATAATGTCTGAATTGAACTTTTGAAAGTGGAGTTTAAGATGGATGCGTAAAGAAAGAACTTTGGGAGCGAAAATCTGCCATTTATTTATTTATTTACCATATTTTTATACTGCCAAAAACACAAATTCTCTGGGTGGTTTACAAAACAATAAAAACAACCAATAAAAAGGTTGACACATTTCAACAATTAAAATTTTAAAAGTTAAAATTATTAAAACACAATTAAAACAATATCTGATTAAAAGCCTGGGTGAACAAAGGCATCTTGACTGCCCTTTTCAAAGTTGTAAGAGATGGGGAGGCCGAACATTTTGAATATGGCACAAGGATCATGTATTACATCCTCTGAGAAGTTTTCATTTGAATTGTGGCAGCGTGAAAGAAGGTTCTCTGGAACTGCCCCCCCACCCAGTTCTCCCTTTTTTCTTTCTTCTTTCTTTTGCCCTCCTTACCTGAGTTTTCTAGTGGTGGTGGCAGCAGCAGCAGCAGCAGCCCTCTCCTAGAATCTGGCAGCTGCCATTTCTCCCCAGGATTCCATTCTGCATGATGCTACATCATGATTCAGAGTCATACAGGCTAGGCTTCTGAGGAAAAATTGGTGGTCTCCAGGAAGAGACAGAACAGTACTGCCACTGTTGCTGATAAATTGCATACCCCAACATACCCCCCATCACCCAAATGGGAAAATGTGATGAGAGGTATTTTAGGCCATCCCTAATTGCAATGTATTATAGACTTAATATCATCCCAGTAGATTTCCCATCTTGCCTCTTACCAGGATAATTCATATTGATGAAAGAAAAAACAATAACTATTTTTGTGTCTGGGCTTGTGTTGAATTACCTAATACAATCATAAAATAGTATAACACAAATTATTAGCAAAAGGTAATGTATTAAATAAGCAGTGTATCATGTACCATTTTCCAAAACAGTAAATGTATTGTTATATTTAATAATTTATAGGAAACATACAGTTTTAGGTTAGTATATTAGTTTTGTTTGTTTTTCAAATTTGCAGATTGCCCCAAACATCCATCTCTGTTTTTAGGTAGCTGGAAATCAGCATGTTCTATTATAATAAGCAATTAATCTGCATTTATGTTTGGGAGTTACCTGAAATACAAAGCAGAAAATCATTTTAAAATATTTTGCCCTAAAGAAAATATACATTTTTTAAGGTGGTGTTTTGAAATAAATTGTAACTTTTTTCGTAAGATGGATATAGATGAAGCAGTTCAGATGTTGGCAGGGTGTGGAGAGAAGTTAATTTTAGGAATGTGCACAAACAACGATTTGACATGCGATTCAGAACACCCCCCTGACCTCTTTAAAATGGAGAGAAGGTACATACCTGCTCCTCCGCTGTTCACTGCCACTTCCTTAATTGGCAGTGCTCATCCCAGCTATTTTTGTGCACCAGTGGCACTCTCCCCCAGCTGCCCTCATGCAACACCAGCAGACACATGGCCTCCATGCACGTGCAGCTATCGTGTGTGGCAGCATCTCATGAGGGCAGTTGGAGGAGAGTGCTGCTGGCACGCGAAAATAGCTGGGAGGAGCACTGCCAATTCAGGAAGTGGCAGTGAGTGGCAGAGGAGCAGATATGCACCTGCTCTCCTCCATGGTAAAGGGGGCCAGGGATGTGTTCTGAATCACAAATTGGTTAATTCTGTAACTAAAGCCACAATAGAAAAAAGATGGGGAAAGAACAGAACAGAGAGAAGATGGTAATTGTTGCAGCAGACTGGGTATGCACAGTCTTTTCTGACGGGCGAATGGATACAAGGATCCTAATAATTAAGTGATCTATGGGGAATCATATCTCACTCTTAAATAACTAGACACACATGAATTTACTGAAACAGTTTTCCAAAGTACAACTGATCTGGCAGAGGGCTCTAAGAGCTAGGTTTAGGGGTTCAAATCTATTTTTGAGTGGAAGTTCAGAGGTTCAAATCTATTATTGAGGTAATCTATTTGATGTAATATAGAAGAGCCAGGATGAAATCTCCCAATATTTTATTCCTTAAATCTGTCACAAAGTGTTTCAGATGACATGAGAGCAGTGGCATGGAACAGGTGAACTTTCCCACATGCCATTTTCCCATACAAAACCAGCCCCACTGATGCTTCTGTTTGCCCCACTAGGGGAAAAAAGTAACTTTGCCCCCAGGGGATCAAACAGCTACTTGTGGATGGGATTTAGATTAGGATAATGGAATGGGAAGGGTTGAACATCTCTCTCTCTCTCTCTCTCTCTCTCTCTCTCTCTCTCTCTCTCGTGCCACTGTTCAAGTCTAATTTTTAGTCATTTACAGCAGCTTTTAAGAATGCCATCACTCTAAAGAGCAGGAGCAATGCTGTTGGGCCTGGAAGTATAACTTCGAGCTAGCTTCATACAAGCTGAATTAAGAGTAAGTTAACACCAGATCAGGTTCTTTCCTCGGTATTTGTTGCTCTTCAGATCACATAAGAGTGCTGTGAAGTACAGGCCACATTTGCATGTAACACGAAACTGGAGGTGAAGGGGCCTCTGGTTTCAATTTGTGTTCATCCGAATGTGGCAACTACAGTTTCGGGGGGAAATGGACAAGTGTTTTCCCTTCCTGAACAGAGATTTGTACCTTCAGTTTGCAGTGAGGTCTGCCACCTGGACCTCAGGTCCCACGGTGCCAGCATTTCATCTGAACACTGGCACCACAGCTTGGTTGCTTTGCAACTGGAGTTGAGGGAGGAAGCCCCTCACTCACTCCAGCTGCTACTGGCTGCCAGGGCTGTCCTTCAGTAAAGAAGGGAGCCCAGGCAGCCAGTTACCTCTCCTCGCTTCAGTCAGCGAGACTGCAAAGAGGGAGCTCTCCCTGATGTCCAAATTCAGACAGGAGAGCAGTAGGAGGGGGAGTGGAATCGCGAGTCCATATTTTTGTTATTCCATCCATTGTGCATCACTTTGTTTTTACACTGAAACTTTTCCTTGGAGAACTTTGCATGTTCCTTGAAGAACAAGTACTGTATGTTAAATGTGTAATTTGGCCCTTAGTGTTTGGTATTATTCATACCAATAGATACCTGACTTCCACAACCAATAGCAACTTTAGGGGGCTTGATTTTCATAGGAACCATGGTGCTGTGGAAGACTCTTTCCTTTGACACCTTGTTAATCTGACCTGTACATGTCTCCCCTACATTTAATGGGAGCACTCTTCAACACATTGCACATTTGGAGATGAGGTTGCATTTGTGCAGTTGTGGAAGTTCAGCATTACTTTAAAAAAAAGAATAAAAAGATAACTTGCAGTTCTAGAAGGAGGAACCATGTATGAATGAGAAATACACAGAGATATGTACTGTTGTGGCTGAAACCTTATTTTCACATATAGCTATTCGAACATGAGAGGTAGTCTGTCTCAGAGGCTTGCAAGGGAGATCCATTGCTCCTTACATTGTTGTTTAATTGGACCATTTGGGCCAACTTTGTTAACTCATCCCCATAGAAATTGGATCAAATGAGCACTTCTACATCTCTTGCAGAAAACCCTGTTTGGCGCTTGTTTCTCCAGGATGTCTTTTGCAACTCCTCCAGTGTTCTGTGGATCTTTTCATGCCTCCTGAATAGAAATTCAGTGTCTTTTAGTACTTGTATTTTAATGTTCAAAGTTTCACTTGCCATTTGTGCTACTTTTGCGTTTTTCTGCACAGCTGGACAGTTCATGGTTCAGTAGAGCAATCAAATGTTCCAGATCTTTTTATCTTCCTTTTAAATATTTTAAACTAACATGGGAAGAGCCCTGCTTGATCAGATCAAAGGTCTTTTTAGGCCAGCCAGATGCTTCCTGGAAGCCCACAAACAATTAAAAAGGCTACAGACCTATCTTCTGTTGCCTTCCAGCAATAGATATTCAGAGGCATACTCTGCATCTGGTGTTCCATTTACCGATCACAGCTCATTGACAGACCTATTATCCTCCATACATTTGTCTAATCTGTTCATCATCTCCAAGATGATCTCTCTGATAGCTAAGGCCAAGCTTTTTCACAGGGTTCTTTGTGTAACCGAGTGTGTTGCTTTATGTAGGTATGTGCTCGAAATGTGATTCGGTGTCTGAATCGCAGGCACATTCCTTTAAAAATGAGGGCTCACACTGCCCCTTTAAAGCAGAGGAGAGCAAGTCCATACCGGCTGCTACTCCAATCACTGCCATTTCCAAAATCCCAGCACTCCCCCAGCTATGTCCGTGAACCGGTGGGGCGTCTCCCAGTTGTCCCCATGCAACGCTGGCATGTACCTGGCCTCTGTGCATGTGTGGCAGCCATTTCCGTGGTCAGGGTGGAGTGCCAGGATTACGACAATGGCAGCGATCAGAAGAGCAGCAGGTATGGAACTGCTCTCCTTTGCTTTAAAGAGGCTGTGTAAGCCCTCATTTTTAAAGGGATTTGGATGCCGAATCACATTTTTGCACATCCCCAGCTTTATGTTGCTTCTGACTCCTAGTTTGCTATGATCCTTATGAACTGGAATGCTCAGCAAGGTTTCTTACCTATTTAGTTCTGCAGATGATTAACTGATTTTGGTTTGTGTGTTTTTGTTTATGGTGAGTGGTATTTAGGCCTGGAAGTGCCATTTTGGATGCAGACACATTTTCCTGATCTACAGTCGCTGTTTTTGTTTGTTTATTAATGTTTGTCAAGTATATTTAACTACCTTTTTGTGCACAGTGTGTGTTGAGTGGCTATATTGTAAAATCAAGGCCAATCAGAATTACACAGAAAGTTCTATTTATATTAAATTTCTTTTCCATTCCATTCCATTCTAAAAACCCATATGTTAAAGGATGGAATTAGGCTAAAACGCTGATGGGAAAGTCACTTCCGAGCTTAATCTTATCCATCAAATTCAGTCCAATAAATAACTTGAACTGTGATAGTTCTCTCAAGTTCAACTTGCTGTTTGTTCTTATTTCACTAGAACTATCATTTAACTCCCATCTAGTACAGTAATTGTGGGCTGAAATAACATGAGTAGAGCAAGCTACTTACTATGAAGTTCAGCTTTCCCCCCCCCCATGTGAATTTAATAGCACCAGTATTTGTAAGAGAAAAATTAAAAGGTTCCTTGGCCCCTACTTACTGCAGTCTTGACGTGGGGATACCTTGGATCAGCATTAATCAACACTCATAGTGAAATCCCTGATGGTTAATGGTCTCTTTCACAAGCAGAAAATTAAAGTCATGAGCTCCAAGAATTCCACTTATTACAGCACACGTTCTGTACAAACACACTGCCTTTCCTTCATTTTTTGAAAGCAAAGGTCTTGCATGGGCTGATCAAAATCTTTCCTCAAAGTAAACTGCAAAGGCCTGCAAGTGAGCCTAGTATGAACTTCCGGAAGCAGCTGCAGTGGCTATCAAAACCCTGACTGTAGTCAACCAGTAAACTTCACCATCAGAACAAGAGCACTTCTGTTAGATGGGTGTGCTGACCTTTTGCTGCTCTTTCCATGGCAGGCAGGTGTGGGCCCAATACCTGTTTATTGAGAGTCATAAGTAAAAGGTTTAGGAAAGCAAAAATCTGAGTCACTGTCTGCTCAGCTCCCAACTAAAATAATTTAATTTCCCAACCAGTTTTCCTTCATTTAATCCTGAAGAAGAAACAACAAAGAAACTTGCCCTGAACACCTGACCTTTTGGATGTAATACCCCCCTCCTGGGATGATTCATCTGTTTACCTTAAGACAATTAAATGTGACTCAGATTAAATAACCTTTAAAACCAAATGAACACGTTCTAAAAACAGACTAGATCCCACCCCATCCCATGCCAAGAACCAAAACAGCAGTATCATTGCTGATCAGTCCCTTGGGGATGCTCCAAAGAACTGGAGGCTGGTTGATCATTAAGAAACTGCATTGATGTGGCGGGGGGGGGGGGGAGCAGGTGGAGCTCTTTCAGAAGGCTCCACCCATGTCCACATTCCCCATGGCTGCAATGTGATTCTGTTAGAAGTCTAGAATTTACTGGTGTGCTCCTTCATGTAGTAATGGAACTAAATGCCTCAACTAAGGCAGTTGAATTCAGTGTTATCCAGGTTGACAGCAAAGTTACCTCTGGCATGTTGCAGCATTAAAGGCTGGTTAAATGGAAGTAGTCTACTTCATGGACCAATTTTATCCAGTGGCATGGATTTTTTTTTAAATTGCTCACAAAATATTGTAATTGCAAAACAGTGTGGGGTTGTGGTTGTTTTTGGTAAATTCTAAAATGTTGTATGTAAGATGCTGAAAATATGTTCAAGGATCTTTAGGGTGATGATGGTTTATTTTGCACAGTACGCTTATAATGTGAGACTTTGTGCAGCAAAATCCTCTTCATACTTACATGGAAGTCTCAGAGAGGGCCAGACTATATGTGATGCTGGAGATAGAGGTATGCAATTTTTTTGTGCTAAAAGCAGTCATGGACAAGGGAATTAAATCTTTCTGCCATGTTGTGGCCCTGATCCTAGTTGCCCAGTCAACCCCCGCTTCCCAGAGCTGTTATTAGTTGCAGAGGTGAAGAGATACAGGCACAGTATGGGGGCTTGTATGCAGAAGTGCACCTAGGTAATTTTGGAGCCTGGACCTAAAGGCCTTTGGAGCCCCTCTTCCCCCCGCCCCCAACACACATCACATGACACTCACAGTCTTTTTAACACATGGTTCTTGAGGGCACAAACCAAATGAACTGACAAGAATGTAAAAAAGCTAATACAGGTATATGTATGCAAATATGCACTAGCAGAAACATTTCAACGTGCAACTTAACCTATTCCCATCCCCCATATTTCTTTCCCCACTCCCCCCTTCTGTTTCTAGAGGTCACGCTCGGCCACCCAGCACAGTGGCAGGCCAGCGCTACCCAGGACAGGCTGAGGAGGGTTTGTAGGCCCCCAGGAGGTGTGGAGGCCCTGGACCTTGGCCCAGAAGTCCAGGGGTAAGAGTGCCTCTGTTTGTATGTTTCCCCCTTGGTAGCTCATAGCAACTCTGGGAAGAATTTGCATCAGGGAATTGGTACAGGCAGGGTTGTAGGGAGCACTTGGGCAACTGGAGGACATAGTTTTGCCGGCGGCTCCCCCACCTTCTGTAGCTTTCAATTGTGTGTGCACAGCCCCAAGCCACACCCCCTGCATCTGATGTCAGACACAAGGTGCAGGGCCATTGCCTGGGAGAGGGTCCATTCGGATGCTCTCCCATCCTCCCCAGTCTACTAGGGGGCATGGTCAGCAGCAGCAAGACGGATGAGATGTCCATCTGCTTGCTGCTTCTCCTTCTGGTGCACAAACAAGCCTTCCTCCCAATGGTGCATGAACAAGCCAGGGCAGGGGTGACTCTGGTGGCCCCCAGAAGTGCTCAGGGCTGCAGTGGCTCAATAGTGGTCATGCACAGGGCTGCAGTGGCCCCTCTGCTCAATAGTGGTCATGCACCTGGGTTCAGGGGGAAAGGATTAAATTCCTGTTCCTCCCATGCTGCAACCCAAACCCAGAGGCTAACATTTAACAAGTCACTGAAGCCGTGATTGTGACCCCTCTCCTTCCTTCTTTTCTTTTACTTCTTGCATGATTCCTTCCTTCTTTTCCTATACAAGATTTTTCATGGGTTTTCATTTGTGTGTTATGCTAGATGAGAAGAAACAGCATGAAGAGGAGATATGAAATTGCAGTTCTGTTTAGAAATGCAGTTCTTATATTGGCTGTGATATCATATTGTTACTAGTGATATCATCAGGCTTCATAATGTGTTAGTTCAAAATTGTGGCTTCAGAGATTTGTAATGCTCACTTTCAATATGATGGCCATGATTATGGCCCCTGAGGTTTTCTCTGGTTCAGGCTTTAGTCTAAGCAGCCACTCTGCTGCTGCAATTGCTGTAGCAACAGAAGGGAGGGAGGCCTCTCTTCTTCCATTCTCCATTCCCATTTCCTTGGGTGCCAGAGCCCTGGAATATAATTTCCATTCTAATGTCAGGCACCCTGGGAAATTTCCATTTCCCAGGGCTCTGCATATTTGGAATCTTGTTGCAGCAGTATTCCAGAAGAAGAGGGTGGAGTAGAAATTGGTGGGAGAGGAAAAGGCCAGATCTTCCTCTCACTTCTGAAGCAGCAGGGAAGGGAGTTTGGAGGGTTCACAAGGGAGGGGCCCAGTAATTACAAGAGAATTTAGAACGCTCCAGGAAAACACCTTTTTTCCTGAGCATTCTCCAGTGTAATTGCTGGTTCCAACAGAAATCATGCCTGAGAGAGTCCACCCCTCACTACTTATTACCAGGGAGTTGCACTATTAAATGTCTTAGTTTGTGTGTGAATTTATTCTGGTTCCGATCAATAAATATTCAATAACAGGTTTGGTGTACCCAAAATGATTCACATAGAAAAACCTAAATACTCCTTTTACAGGGTGCATAGGAAGTGCCAACTTCAAAGCCTGGATTAATGAAAGGCTCCTCCAGTCTGCACTAACTCTGGATGTTTAACAACCACATATGCAGCCTGTCTTGTAAGGGAATTCACAGTTTCATTAAACTACTATGTGTGTGCTGCCCCTTAGGTGAAAAGTTGGGAAAAGGAGGTTTCAGCAATATCTTTCATAGCGACAACAAAGACTGACTGAGCATGACAGCTTGCAGGGGGAGGCATTCTGCTATTAGTAGACCTGCTTCTCTCCCACATTCTCCACCAGTTTATTTGTCTTCCCAGTTTGCTAGAGTGGCTTGCAGCCTTAAAGCAGCCAGTCTACTTATTTCCAGCCCTTGGAAGAGGCAACATGTATAAAAATCCTTCCAGATATTACTATTTTTATGTGCTTATGATTCATACTGGTTGGGACTAATGAGTGCACTACCATATTCTTTTTTGTTGTTTTTGTTTGACAAACTGTTATTCTTAACTTGAATTTAAATTCTTTGAGTTGAACAGAAACTTCAATTAAAGTTTCAAGATCTCTTCTGGTTCAGAAAAAAGAGAGGTATGCTTTGATTCTCTAGTTCTTAAAAGTCATTTGTGTAAAAAACAACACCAAAAAAAAAACAAAAACCCTAGGAAGATGCTTACTGTTTGTTGTGGGTGAGAAACAGGGTTATCTCTCTTTGTCTCAGTTTCTTCACTTTCATTTATATGGCTTGTCCTCTCCACCCCCCCCCCACCCCACTCCAGAATATCTAAATCTTGTTCAGGAATAGATGAAGCTCAAGAGATTTGCATTTTCAGTTCACTTTCCATTGTTCTCCACAGCAGACTTGCACAGAATCTGATTGATTCCAGTTTTGGCCAGTTGTCATTTTTAGTTGATCAGCTGGTATTAATTCAGAAAACCAAATATGTTTGCACATTTACATGTATGGGTGCAATACATGGGTGTAGGTTTGAAGCCATATAAACATTCTCCTTTGATATTTTTATCGTTATCATTACCATGCTACATAATGAATACTGCAATAGAAACAGTTCATTAACATGTAGTTCTCATGTAGAAGCTGATGATACCACATTTCAGAATAATTGAGATGCCTGGACAGGAGCAAGTTATAGCCCTGATCACAGAATCCTTTCTGTCTTAGTTCCAATGTTCCCTCTAAGGCGTGTACATGTGAGCACAAACTGCCCACTCTGAATACACGTGCACACACACTGCCTTGATACTGCTCCCCAGAACAAAACTCATTATACACACACACACACATGAAAAAAAAATTAGTGGGAACACTGCTTGTTATTGAAGAAGTTGAAGCAATTGTGAATGAGTACGGTATGTAGCACTTTCAGCAAATTTTACATAGCACACATGCTGTTGTGCTGGCATAAGGATGTTGCACATGGTCTCCGTGTGAATAAAGTTGCCCAAACTAGTTCCTGCACTAGCACAACATGTTGCAATTGTTGTGCAACCTCTTGCACAATCCCCTATATATGCAGATAGGGAGCTTCTTGTGCAACTCAAATTAGGGTGGTTCCTTTTCCACTAGTGGTAGCACAACTTTGCGGAGCAACTGAGTAGATGCTATTGGTTTGGAATGCTTCCTTGGTCCTTGCTATAAAATTCCTTGGTCTTTCAAGTGCCAAATTATGGTGGACTTTTCAAGTTATGTAAGGTGTAAAAAGGTAGAAGTAGAACTTTCCACAAGTCAGATGTAGAAAGGATTTCCTGTTCCCTATGGATTCTTCTGAAGTCAAAATGAAGTTTCTGTATTTCTGTTTGAGGCTAAATGCATTATGATACTATTACTCTAAAATCTGCCTCGAAGATGAACTTCTATGAACATCTGACTTGATATCATTTTCTCTATAAATGGTATGTTCATAAAATCAGATGTCAGTATTTTGGCTGGAGCGAGTGGAAGACCTTTTCAATTAAGCATCTTCCCTTTGCCTCATCCCTGTATTTCAGGACATTTCATACTGCCCACTTGAAAAATAGGAGTATACTGGGCCAGACTTTATTCTGATCTTATTTACACAAATGCCATAGTTGTAGATGAGAGCTGGCTATGTTTAGGGGCCAGGTATCATTGGCATTGAATTAACAACACAATTCTGCTCTTGTGCATGTAAAATTACTTGGAATGCCCCCTCAAGAAATTGTCAGCTTCCCTTCATGCTATTCAAAGACCATATACTTTCCTGCCAGCAACACTACAGTCCATTTTAACCCCGCCACCAGCATTATGTCTGAAATTAATTCAGACTATTTGGTCTTCGTCACTTATACAGCATCTGGCCCAGCTTTACACCTACAGTTAAGTAAACTGTGTAACCTTCTTCCAGTGAGCACATGGCCTCGCTTGCGTAGAGGAACTGCGCAAAATGGACAAAATACGGGTCTGGATTTTGAGCTTGCACGTCCATGGAATTGATGACACATGTCTAGAGCAAAAGGGAACCTTTGTTGATCTTGAAACCTGTTCTTGTCATGTATACACAGGTTTACTGTTCCACATTAAAATAGTCTGCAACATCTTTATTCAGGAAAATTTAAAAGAGGATAATATTTGTGATCATGAGCGGTTTATATTATCTATGTATATTCCTAATTACATCTATATAGAATAATGTTATACATCTCTTTGAATTTATAATCAAGTCATATGCTATGGGATATTTAATGTATGTGTTGTCTCAATTTGATATATTTATATGATTTAAGTGATTTATTATTTTGGACGGGGGCATTTATCTTTGGGTATTGATATACGTTATGAGCCATTTTGAATAAAAATGGATTTTTGGATACACGGTCATTTTTATTGAATTAATTAACTGAAATGTTATAGACAGCATATGGTAAAAGGAGTTATAATGTTCACTTGTATTTTTCAAATGAAATAAATTAATTTTGCGTGTTTCTATTTCAGATTATTTCTTTTCCCATCAGCAGCTCCTTTTGCTCCTTCCTGGTACCTAGACTCTGTAGGCAACGTCTGGGGCCGGAAGCCACTGCTACACCTACCCTTCATGTAGCTATATTATAACTGTATATTTTTGTGCATCTGATGTTGAAATCACTTTGGATACTAATCTTGGCTGAAAAGCAGAGTAAATATATATATTTTTAAATCATGATGAACAGAGGAGTGATACTTGCCAAACTTTCTACTCAAAAGCACATGATAGTTTCTAGCCATATGAATACAGAAAAAGAAGCAGGTGAAAGGAGATCAATATTGCTGTTCTTGTCTTCTTCCTTACCAGCAGATTAGGAGACAAATTAGTAGTTTATGCTGCAGTTGGTATGTGTTATAAGCATGTACATTTCCTCACCAAGTCGTAATACTGGTAGATGCACACAACACAAACCTCTTTCCCCCACAAGCCATTGACTAGTGGCTAGAATGACTCTTATTTCATTTTTAAGGGCCTAGCCAATAATGACCTCAAAAAACAGGTGACAGTAGTGTTTAAAGAAATATAGGTGCTCTTAATGTAAGCCCTCTGCTCCCAGTAGCCGTTAGGTCAACCAAACATTAACATGCAGTGTTTATACAGTCTCTGACACTTCAAAAAGCCAAAGGAGGATCAGAGGGCCTGTGCTGAAGCCAAAGGGAGAAAGGGTTGACACAAGGTTGTAATCATCTGTGTCTGAAGGGATAGAGCCTTCTCATCTCTTCTTTTATTTTGTAGCATGTTCGAACAAGACGTTGTGCTTTTTTGTATAAATTGGGTGTCAGGGAAGGTGCGCAAATGCCATTCTTGTGGTTTAATTAAGGTCTGGTGAGGTGCTTGTGAACATATTGTTATGCCTAGTGGGCTATGTGTGTACTGAGACAGGGAAGGTCTCTGAAGGGGAGGGAGAAAGTAGTGTGGGAAGCTGGTACTTGTGTGGCAGCTGTTAACGACAAATACCATTCTAGCTCATGGCTATGTGTTCCAGCCCTGTTGGAAAATTACGTCTTAAATAACAGGTCATGAAAGAGCAACCCTTACGAGGTCTGTAATTTAGTCTTGAGAGGAAATTCTTCATTCATCAAATGTACAAGAGACTAAATTGGGCCTCTTTGGAGTGAGACTTGCTTGTCAGTTTTGTGCAAGGGTAACTTCTACCTTGTGGAGTAGATCTGGCCAGGAAAGATTGTTTCCAAGATCTGCTCCAGTTCCCAAGACTATCTATGCTAAGTGTGGGGGGAGGTCTTTCTGGAAATCAGTTCCAAAGTTGTTCAGTGGATATCTTGATAGGCTGAGCTTATACATTTCTTGAGGTTTAGTGCATGATTGACGCTCTGTCTTGTGGATGAGACTGCTGCTTTGAAAGGCAGGTGAGCCTAGCTTTGAAAATGTATCATTCAAATTCAGCAGTATGAAAAAAATCATTAAAAATAACAGGATTGACCGATTTGCTTGAAATGTAACCCATCATGGGCAACATGTGTGTTGAAGAAAAGAGGCAGAAAATTCCCAAAGCTGCTGATAATTTTTTAATAAATAATTTATTCAATATTACCTGATGTTTTTTAAGTGTGAGATGCTTATCTTCAGAGGCAACTTAAGTAATTAACAGTAATCAAAATATCTTCTCCAGATTACAGAGGTCACATATTTTCTCGCACCAGTAAAAACTTGACGCATTAATGCGTTCAAACTTTATTGAACAACAAATTCTTAACATCTAAACTGTAGTGACAACCATCCCCACTCACACTATGGACCCTAACTGCTGTTAGAGAGTCAGAATGGAACATAATTCCCCACAAACCTCTGTCAAGTGATCAAACCCTGGCTCAGAGCAGTAGACCAGCTACAGGCTGATCCCAGAAACCCATTAATGAGTCAAGTTATTGTTCAAAAGCTTACCCTTGCAAACTGTACAGCCTTTGAGGCTGGTAGTGCCTCTGGTGCTAAAGTACAGCCCCAAGCAGTTTACCTTGTACAGTCAAGTTTCAAGGGATTGGTTGAATACTCTTTCCTTCATTCCAAACGTGCCTTAGGATGCTCACCCATCAGCTGATATCTGTGCCTGCCTGAACTATACTTGTGCCTGTCTGAACTATACCTGCCAGTTTTTGATATAAAAGTGCAATTAAACCTTATCTTATGGAAGTATGCCAAACAATAGAGATGTGCATGAATTGATTTTTGTGATTTGATCTTGAATTCAATCGCAAATACTTGAATTGATTAATTGAAACAAATACGAATACAATGAATATTTAAATACTGCTTTTCAACAACAGTTCCCAAAGCAGTATACATAGATATAAACAAACAAATAAGATGGCTCCCTGTCCCCAAAGAGCTCACAATCTAAAAAAAGAAATATAAGATAAGACACCAGCGACAGCTACTGGAGGGATTCTGAGCTGGGGCTGGATAGGGCCACTTGCTCTCCCACTGCTAAATAAACAGAATCACCACTTTTAAAAGGTGCCTCTTTGCTCAGTTAGCAGCGACCATCTTGTTTCAATGAATCAACTCAAACTGATTTGCGTGATTCAGCCATAGGGAACAATGGGAAACTTGATTCATCCCATTGTTCCCCATGGGTAGGTCCTAGGAATACCAAAGTGGGTTGGGTGGTAGGGCATGATCGGTGCTATCTACCACCCAACCCACCAAAGAAATGGGCAAGTGGGAGTTTGTTTGAATTTAACCTTTTAAAAAACCAACCCATCGAATCCTATGGGGGTTTGGGGGAAAGTTTTTTTTTAAAAATCTCCTGCTTGCCCATTTCTTTTGTGGGTTGGGTGGTAGGTAACACCTATCACACCATACCACCCAACCCACTTTGGTATCCCTAGGACCATCCCATGGGGAACAATGGGGTGTTTCGAGTTCCCCATTGTTCCCTATGGCCAAAATAAGTAAAGTGCACAAATTTTGCAACCCCACCTAGAAAAGCCCTGCAGAACAGAAGGACACTGTCCCTCCCAACACAGAACACCAATATCCCCCAAACACACAGTCCAAAAATTGCCAAAAAAAGGATCATTGACCTAGAATCTACTGACAGCCCAGTGCCTGCGCTGCAGTAATATCATTGGCACAAGTGGAAGAAAAAAATAAGAGAGGCATCAAAGAGAGAGAGGGCAGTAATAATGGGTGACCTCAACTACCCACACATAGACTGGGTAAATTCACATTCACGTAATGACAGAGAGTTCAAATTTCTTGATGTGCTAAATGACTGTGCCTTAGAACAGTTAGTTGCGGAACCAACCAGAGAGATGGAAACTTTGGATTTAATCCTGTGTGGTGCCCAGAACCTGGTGTGAGATGTCAGAGTTGCAGAACCATTGGATAGCAGTGACCATAGTGTGATCCAATTCAGCATATATGCGAGTGGAGAATTGTCAAGGAAGTCCAACACAGATGCGTTGGACTTCAGAAGAGGAAACTTCTCAAAAATGAGGGGACTGGTAAGAAAAAGGGAAAGTCAAGAGGGTCAAATCAATCCAGAAAGCATGGAATTTATTTAAAACCACAGTACTAGAAGCACAGTTGGAAAGTATACCAAGAAGGAGGAAAGGTACCACCAAGTTCAGGAGGATGCCAGTGTGGCTAACAAGTAGAGTCAGGGAAGCTATAAAAGGGAAGAAGACTTCCTTCAGAAAATGGAACTCGTGCCCAAATGACGAGAACAGGAAGGAACATAAACTCTGGCAAAAGAAATTCAAGGACATAATCAGGGATGCAAAGAGAGGGTTTGAGGAGCATATAGCTAGAAGTGTCAAGGGGAATAACAAAAACTTATTTAAATATATCAGCAGTAGAAAACTTGCCAGGGAGGCGGTTGGATGCGTAGATGATGAGGATGTGAAAGGGATTATTAAGGAGGATAAGGAGATTGCAGAGAAGCTGGATGAGTTCTTTGCATCTGTCTTCACGGCGGAGGATACTAACCATATACTCTCTCCAGAACTGAGTTTTTCAGGTTTAGCAGTTGAGGAACTGGGTGAATTTGAGGTGACAAGGGAAGATGTTCTAAACTGTCTTGAAAAGCTAAAAATTAAAATATCGCCAAGGCCAGATGGAATCTACCCAAGAGTACTGAAAGAACTCAAATGTGAAGTTGCCGATATCCTAGCAAAATTATATAACTTGTCCCTACAATCAGGCTCTGTACCAGAGGACTGGAAAGTAGCAAATGTAACTCCAATTTTCAAGAAGGAATCCAGGGGTGATCTGGGAAATTACAGTCCAGTTAGCTTAATGTCCATTCATCATTTCCAAATTGATGGAAAGCATCCTCAAAGATAAAATTGTAAAGCACCTGCTGGGAGAGAACCAGCATGGCTTCTGCAAAGGTAAATCTTGCCTCACAAATCTTTTGGAGTTCTTTGAGAGTGTCAACAAGTGTGTGATCAAGGAGATCCAATTGATATTGTATACCTGGTCTTCCAAAAGGCTTTCGACAAAGTTCCTCATCATAGACTCTTGAGGAAACTTAGCAGTCCAAGTGTGGATTGCTAACTGGTTGAAAGACAGGAAACAGAGGGTAGGTATAAATGGAGAGTTTTTACAGTGGAGGGAAGTAAGCAGTGGGGTCCCCCAGGGATCTGTACTGTGACCGGTGCTTTTTAATTTATTCATAAATGAACTAGAAGTAGGGGTAAGCAGCAAGGTGGCCAAATTTGCTGATGATACAAAACTCTTTTGGGTTGTGAAATCCAAAATGGATTGTGAAGAGCTCCAAAAGGATCTCTCCAAACTGGGTGAGTGGGCCACAAAGTGGGAGATGCGGTTCAATGTGTAAAGTGATGCACAATGGGATGAAAACCCCCAATTTCAAGTATACGCTGATGGGATCTGATTTGTCTGTGATTGACCAAGAGAGGGATCTTGGGGTCGTGGTAGTCAGCTTGTTGAAAGTGTCGACTCAGTGTGCGGCAGCTGTGAAAAAGGCCAATTCCATGCTAGGAATGCTGCTCTCCCTAGAAATGGGAGAGGAGGAGGAGGCTGGAGGATGGGAAGGGAGAGAGAGAGAGAGGTGTGGGGGGAGCAAGAGAGAGAGAGTTGGGGAGGGAAGAGAGAGTTGGGAGAGAGTGTGGGAGAGAGTTTGTGTGGGGTAGAGAGAGAGAGTTGTGTGTTTCTGCAAAAGAGAAAGAGAGTTGGGGTGGAGTGGGGAAGGTTTCGCCACCTCCACTGCCATCCTGGATGGCAGGGGGTGGCTTAAGGCGGGAAAAGGGGGGAGGCAGGGCAGGGATCCAGATTGTCCGAGGAGGGGTGAGAAATGGAAAACTAGGGCGCAGATGTTCTGTGCCAGGCCAGCTAGTTTATATTAATTTGCTTATTCTTTGACTACAAGGTTTAGATCTACATGCTCCTAAACTGGCAAAACAAGTAGCCTCCAATCCTCCTATATGCAGATGACACGGTCATTCGATCTCAAAAACGGGTGGGCTTGAAGCGAGCTATTTCTTCTTTGGTTCAACACAGCGAAGAGGAATGCCTGGTGATCAATTATCAAAAAACCAAGATTATGGTCTTTTCCTATAGACCTAAAGTTTATAAGTGGACCACTGACCACCATGAAATTGAACAGTTCAGCACCTTTAAATATCTTAGTGTTGTATTCCAGGCCAATGGGAAGAGGGCTGCCCATACCAACTATGTTTCTGATCTTGTCCAAAGGAGTGTGACAGCATTTGTAAGGTACCATCATACACATGGAAATAGCTTCCTGCCTGCCACTATTGAACTTTTTTAGGCAAAGTCATTGGCACAACTTCTATACGGGGTGCCATTGGGCCTATATACCAACTTTGGGCCACCTGAGAGTGTACAATCTAGGTTTCTTAGATTCCCTCTTTAATACTCCTAAGTTGGCATGTGCAAGCCAGCTTGA
This sequence comes from Hemicordylus capensis, assembly GCF_027244095.1. Taxonomy (NCBI): domain Eukaryota; kingdom Metazoa; phylum Chordata; class Lepidosauria; order Squamata; family Cordylidae; genus Hemicordylus; species Hemicordylus capensis. The sequence goes on from NC_069657.1 coordinate 262,800,773, forward strand.
TTTGAGCTGGGCTCAACATCGAACTGCCCCAGTTCAGGCGGTCTGAGTTTGAACTGGACCGGACCCCAAAGGAGGGTGCCAGTTCAAGTTCAAACCGAACTGGTCCCTGGTTCTAAGAACCGGTTCACAGACCAGCTCAGGTATATTTGTAAATGGGAATCCGGCGAGGATACACCTTTACAACTAAAGGGGGATTCCCTAACATAAGGTGGGGAGGAGCAAAAGTACCTTTAATTTAAAGCCTGCAGTGGTGGTGGAGAGTCTCTAGAGGTGGCAGGGCAGCAGTGGGGGCTCCTCCAAGCCCCCTACTGACCTCCTGAATGACAGCCTGGGTCTCTGTGCATGTGTGGAGGCCACTTTTTTTTACTTCTGTGCATGCACAGATGCCATTTGTGTTACAACTGCCTTATGTTAGGTAACCCCCCCCTTTACTTGTAAAGGGGAATACTCACCAGATTCCCCTTTACAAGTATACCCCCTAGCAGTGTTCCCTCTAACAGGGATTCCCAGATGTTGTTGACTATAACTCCCAGAATCCCCAGCTGCAATGGCTTTTGCTTGGGGATTCTGGGAGTTGTAGTCAACAACATCTGGGAATTCCCTTTAGAGGGAACACTGCCCCCTAGCCCAGCCCATGAACTGGACCAGACCCAGTTCATCCAAGCCCGAAGCCAGTCTTGCCGGGTCAGTTTGGTCCAGATTAGAACTAAACCAAACAAACTGGTACATATCCCTACTCCTAAGTGTGTTGCTAATGTGGCATTGAGGCCAGAACTAATGTGGCATTGAGGCTGGTCTTGCCAGAGTAGAGACCAGACTATGAGTTTTAATGGTGTAATAACTTTGCCCATTGTTGTAATTTCAGTATACCAGTGTAAATTGAAGTGACTTCAATGTAAGTGAGTTAGCAGCAATCCTGTCCTCACATGGCATTATTTGAGCATGGGATGGCAATGTTAATTGTTTTATAGCTGCTTTCCTCATATACACAAGGAAATCTTAAGTAGATTTTACTAAAGGTTTATTCAACAACAACTCCATTTTCTCCTTCTCCTTTCCTTCCACTCTGAACAGGATCCCCCTTGGGACAAATGTCCAAACAAACTGCAAATGATTACTGAATAGAATACAACAATGAATATTGGATATTTAAATCTTGGGGAAAGACAGCTTCTTGGGATGGTACTGATAGATGTAGATTATTAAATGTGAGCTTGTTCTAGTGGGGGAGTTAAGCTATTGTATATACTTGGCTGAAGAATGGTCTATGGTAGCCTCATAGTAGCCATGCACAGAATGACTATTTCACTGTTTTAAGACTGAATAAAATTATAGCATAGTGTGAGGATGGAGATGGACAGTCCTAGGAGAAGATTTCGCTAGTCTTCTCCTTGAAGGTCTACCAAACAGAGAAATGGGAAAGGTGGAATGAAAGATATTAGAGGTTGGATGATGATGAGTAAGGTTGTACACAGACTTTGGTAAAAGAAGATGAAATCTGAGCAGATGGTTAATTTATTGTAGAAATAGTTAGCAAGATCTTAAGATTTTTTTTCCAGAAGCACCCTGCAGACCAGCAAAAGGAATGAACAAGTGGGTGAAGAGTGTTCAGGTGGGACTGGTCTAGAAGGTGGGACCAGGCGGAGAATAAACAATGGTCAGGATAGAAGCATGGGAAGACAACATGAAGTAGGGGAGAAGGAATGAGCAGTCACTCAGGCTCCTTCCTTTTGGATTATGGACATATAACTGGATTCTTCCATTATTTAAAAGTTATGGGGGGGTGTTGTGGCGGGTGTTTTTTTTTTTACACAGCCTTTGTAATATTATTTTCCTCTGTTTTTCTGCATTATAAATCCTAAATCATGTTGAATCAGCTTCTAATACAACAATTCTGAGCCTGCCTCCTTACTCATGCATGTCCCATTCAAGTCAGTGAGATTTAATAATGAGAACCAAAGCACCAGACTCACTCAAAATCTGTTGTGTTGCACTAGTGTCCTGAAATGACCCATAACGTTGTATTGGCACAGTTTTGGTTCCACTACAGAAGGAGCAGACACTAGGGACCTTGTGAAGTTATCGAAACTGTTAAACAACCAAGAAAAGGTTGGGGATGAGCTATGGTGAGATAGGCCTAAAGTAATTTGCTTACCATGGAATCTGCATATTGGCCCAAACAGACAAACATGCCATATATAGCAGTAATGGCTTTTGGTGTTATTGGAATTGAAATGCAGGCAGCACAATTGTGTATGATGAATTCAGTCTCTAATATAGCCACTAGGTGGCATTATCATTGTTGTAGCTGACGCTAAGCTGGAGATTCCTCTTGCTCAGAGTTTGTTTCCCTAATCATGATAGCGAGTATGGCTCTTATCTATCTTGATATTATTGCATACATTTACTTGTCTTATTTGCACAGACCATATCCCACTTATTGGCACAAAGTACTACTGTGGTGGTGTCTGCTAACATCAACTGCTAACTGAGCAAAGAGGCACCTTTTAAAAGTGGTGATTGTCTTTATTTAGCAGGGGGAAAGCAACTGTCCCCAACTGTCCCCAGCACAGCATCCTTCCAGTGGCTGTTGCTGGTGTTTTATGTTATGTTTCTTTTTTACAAGAAGATTTTGAGCCCTTTGGAGACAGGGAGCCATTTCTCTCTCTCTCTCTCTCTCTCTCTCTCTCTCTCTCTCTCTCTCTCTCTCTCTCTCTGTAAACCGCTTTGGCTTTTTTGTTGAAAAGCAGTATATAAATATTAGTTGTATTCGTTTCTGTGTCTTAGACACACCATGTGCTGTAACAGCTATACATACCTTGAGGATCAGGGCACCAGTTATTTTGGCCAAATCTCTCTAAGGGCCATGTCAAGTGACTTGTTTTTGTGGCACAGGAGTGCTTCTGCGAGTCATATGGATGTTACAGAGATCTGGATGTCTTAAATAAAGTGATCTTTAGAGGCATTTTGAAATAAGAGAGGTTTAAGCAAGTTCCTTTCAGACTGCTAACTGTAATACTCTGAGCAGCATGATGCAACTAAACTGCTGCAGCTTCCTCTGTGTTCCAGTGTCATTTTGTTTTAAAGATAATCAACATTCCTAGACATTAAATGATATTTGCCTTCAGTGGAAATTAAACCCACCATGGCTGTTAAGATTACTAGCCCAATTTTATTCTTTATGGAAGTACTTATGAGCAGAATAGCATTGTGCATCAAGTGTAATGGCACATTAGACAACACATTGTGTGAACACCAGTGCTGCTCCAGCACATTGGAGTTAAACAGTATAATGTTGCAGCTGCATGGGTGCAACTGTGCATTACAAGACCTTGGATGATGCAGCAATGTGGCATGGGCGTGGGGACTTCAACCAAAATCACCCTAGTGAGGACATAAAATATCAACATGAGTACAAAACCTCCCACAAGAACTATTGCATGCGTGTGCTCAGTTTCTTTTCCGTGGGTGGATCAATATGGAAACCTGCAGAAATAAGAAGGTGGTGGGAGCCCTCCATCTGGAAGTGCCTTATGTCAGCAGATGCAAAGTCATAATAGTATTGAACTTTTGAATGCAGTTTGCTCTGGCTCTGCTTTGTAGAGCAATGCAAAAATCTTTTTGCAGTTGCGGGTGTTTCCTAAAATATTTGCATGGTCTAAATCTACTTTCAATAGTTGGTATCAATATATTGATATTAATGAAGTGATATTATTTAACACTTACATTTGATTCCCCCAAACCTCTGGATAAGCTGGGAGTGGGGGGACAAAGGAAAGACCCCCTTGTGTGAGCTTCCTTTCACTTGTGAAAGTCAGGATACAACCCAATGAACTGATTTCTAAAAAAACCCTCTCTGCAACAGTGTATGCCAGACTCCACACAACAGCATTTGCTGTTGTAAGTAGCCTCATCTTTGCATTGTTTAGGAGAAAGCCTTGGATATTTGGTGTATCTGCTATAACTAGCATACATTTTGTTAGTATTTGAATATAACTCGATAGAATTACTTTTGTCTGAGATTCTTATTGCTTATGAAATATCACCAGTTCGATATGTTTGAGGCTAAATGTGTTCACTATTCGGACAAAAGTCTTTTCAGAGAAAGTATTGGATCCATCATAGCCTGAAGGTAGAAAAAATGTTACAACCTATACAGTATATATCCAGATGTGAAGGATTCTCTGGGGGAAGTCCAGAGCTACAAAACAGTAACCTCTTATATAATTTATATTTTATTACAATAACTATTTCTCTCTTTCTGAATGGGTACTTAGTAACTTCAAACGGTGTGCTTGATCTGAGTAAGGCATTCCAAAATTGTGATTAGCATTTACAAAGCTCAAAATATGCCATTTTAGTATGTGATAATTTTGTATATTTAAATTATTGTTCCTCTTGAGAATTTTTCCCCATTACATTTTCTGTTGTTTCCTTCAAAGTGTCTAGGAGGGTGTACGTCAGGGGTAAGCAATAGGGATGTGCATGTACTGGGTCCAAGCTGGTTCAGCAGCAGCGGGGGGTTACCTTTAAGGAGTGGGGAGGGTGCTCCTACCTGCCCTGCCCCCCGTCGAGTTTCCCTCACTGGCGCTGTGATGAATATCACTGGCGCGGGCTGGCAGCATACCTCTTTGCTGCCCTGGTCAGCATCCTCCCAGAAGTGGCCAGTGTGCATGTACACATCTGGTTTGCACTCCCAGCAACAGACCAGCGGCCATCTGAAAATCAACGTGATTTCCACCAGCCTTCCCCCCAGTTGTGTGAACGATCTCAGTGTGGAAAATTAATATAGTGGAGTTGTGTTGTTTTACTGTATACATAGGTCAAATAACATGCCAAATCAGATCACAATCTATTTAGGGCTTCAGGAAAATTTGGAGAGTATTTTAAAGGGTGGAAATTAATGTATAAGGGGAAATTTTGCATGGAATCCTTTTCCAGAAAACCCATATCTTTGCTTAGGCAGTTTGGGTCATAGAGAAGATCTTGAATGAGTTCATCATTTTTTGATGGCTGCCAGAATTTTGATTGCTTGAAACTTCAAGCAGACAGAGGTTCTAATCTTAGCTGTGGGAGCTGAATTGCTACTTCTGCTACTAAGTTAGTGAGTAGTTAGTAAAGTTAATCACTTAGTGAAGTGACTGAAGCTACTTATTTGACGCATATTCATGAAGGGACACTAGATGTGTCTCACTAGGGAGGCTTTTCCATAAATGGAGTGCCACCACCACAAAGGCCTTCTCCCTAGTCGCCTCCTACATAATTTCATTTGGCATGGGCACTTGGAGCAAGGTTTTCAAAGAGGATATTAAGGTCCAGGCAGAGACATATGGGGCAAGGTGCTCTTTCAGGTAACCTGACTCCAAGCCATTTAGGGCTTTAAAGGTTAAAAAGAGCACTTAGAAATGGGACCAGAAAGGGATTGGGAGCTGGTGCAGCTGATGAAGCACCAGAATGACGTGATCAAAACATCCAGTCCCAATTAATAATCTTGTGGAAGCAGATAGTTACAGTGCTTGATCAATGAACATCCCCAGACTGAGAACCTGGTCCATTAGGGGGGATGCAACTCCATCTAGAACAGGCTGAACATCACTCACCTGGAATGATGAACCACCGACCAGCAGTATGTCCGCCAATAAGTGATTTCGCTATCACTCCATAAGTGAGACTCAACCCAGAGTCTCAATTTGTTCACCCTCATCCAGTCCACTACCCGGCCCAAGCATTGATTCTTAGCATTCACTGCTTGACCTGCATCTGATGAAAATGAGAGATATAGCTGTTTGTCACTGGCATACTGACGACACCTTAAGTAAAATCTCTGCATGATCTCTCCCAGTGGTTTCCTGTAGATCTTAAACTCTTATAGATTACAATTTCCCCTCTGCAGCCATCCAGCCTGTGATGATACTGCAACTACTTCAACAAATATTTATGTGTTGCTTTTCAACAAATGTTCCCAAAGCAGTTCATAAATAAATAAATAAATAAATAATGAAAGAAAAAATGGCTCCCTGTCCCCAAAGGGGCTCACAATCTAAAAAGGAAACATAGGATAGACACCAGCAACAGCCACTGGAGTGATGCTGTGCAGGGGATAGATAGGATCAGTTGCTCTCTCCCTGCTAAATAAAGAGAATTGCCACTTTTAAAAGGTGCCTCTTTGCTCAGCTAGCAGGGGTCAGTTAGCAGACTCAGGCGAGATCTTTATTCAGCCACAGTGGCATGCAACTCTCAGATATATAAGAAAAAGATCATTTGAGACTCTGTTGGTCCCTAAACAAACTTTTAAAATTTGGCACAATATATGTAGTTAGATCCTGGTGAGATAATAAGCTTCAGCTGACCCTTAGACCTATGTTTTGGAGCTGTTCTTGTGCATCTTCATTTGGGAAGGACATGGGTAATCATATCAACATGACCCTTTCTCTTCTTCTGGCTCTGATAGGAGCTATGACATCCTCTTTTGGCATAAATGAGACCCAACATAAATGATATCTTCCCCTACCCATAACCACTCAAATTGGGGCAGCAGCACCTTGCCTCAGTGTTGCCCCTTTGGAGGCAGCTCCACTGCCCAGGGCAGTGTGGTCTTTTATAGCCCCAGCCCAGGAAATGATGCAAGATTCAGGGGAGCTGACGGAAACTGCTGAGTCAGCACCCGGGGTCCTTGTGAGAGCTGTTGCTCTGTGGCCAACAGAATTCTGGAGCAAACCTGATCCTGAATAGAGGCAATCACAGGAAAGCAGGGAGGCAGTAGCTGGCACACACAGCTACTTCGTGTTTTTCATAGGCAGGATGGTGCAGGGCAACAACAACACATTTTTATATACCGCTTTTCAACAAAAGTTTCCAAAGTGGTTTACATAGAGAAACAATAAATAAACAAGCTAAGATGGACTCCATTCTTTCTGCATAGTTTTCAGGACTCCTCCCCCTTACTTCCCTGATCATCAGGTCATTAATCCTTTCAGAATGAATTGTAATTGGTACCTGAGCATTAAGCTCAAGTTTTAAAGGGTTTTTTTGGAGATAATTTAGACACTGGGGTGATCCTTGCAATTGCTGAGAGTATGTGTTGAGGTCCTGGAGGTGGGGAGGCTGCTTTTAACCCACCCACCCCCACCGACAACCGAGTTCTGTTGGGAGCATAAACCATGCTTCCAGATGAGCAGCACTGCATTCCTGCAGCACTGAGCCCCAGAGGCCAGGATAATGTGTCCCAGCTCCCGGAGATCCCACTGTGCACCATGTGAGTGTGAGATGCATGGTGGGGATCCCCCTGGTGATGGCTGAGAGTCCTCTCCTGTGCCAGCACCACCTGGGAGCAGCCGGTGCTTGCACATGAGCAGTTAGCCCGAATTAAGGGCATGCTCGTGCCCTTAACCTCAGCTAACGGGCGGGCTCCATAGGCAGGTTTGCCACCATGACAGTGCCAGGATCTGCGTGGATCCTGGCGGTTCTTACTCTTGGCTGCTTGTGAGAACAGCCTCACTAACATACTTCATGACAAATAGGTTTCTATTTAAATTGCTGCAGTAATCTCAGAAAAAGGTGATAGAGTGTAACACAGATATCATCTCAAGGATGCAAAGCAACATTTGGGACGTGAAGCTGCCTCCAATTATTTACGCTGCATAATGTTCCTTCCCTGATGTGTGATTCATGTGGTGCCGCTTTCTTTTTCTTGTAGCTGTTTCCTCGTTCACCTGTTAGTCACATCAAAGTAGAAGCTCACCTGGAAATTCTCCTGTGGGTTTTGGAGACAGGTCAGGCTTAATGGAATGTGAAACGATGCTTCCCAGGAGTGCTCTGCTGGAGGCGGACAGAGCAGCTTGAAGACAGCAGGGCAAGGGAATCATTAATCTTGTCAGTTGCTATTAATTCATATCTGATTTGTTCTGTTCCATTCAAGGATGCTTTGCATGTTACTTTTTAAGACGTGAGTGTTTTTGACGCATGTAAAATACAAATTGAGATAGTGTTTCAATCTGAATGGAAAGCTAATGCAGATTTTGTTGTTCACATTTGAAGCAAGATACAGTACACTTATTTTCTTGTTTGTGCTTCTTCTTTCACTCAAGAAGTGATTTATTATGTTCTTAGAAGTCAAGTAGCCTCTGAGCATAAACTATCAAATATGGTAGACATAATATATCTTTGTATGGCAAAAAGCTAACTTGTTATATGTACAAATAAATAATTGGTAGCCATCATAGGAATAGCAGCAGTACTGAAGGGTAATATATAATTTTTAAATTAAATAATGCTTTAACTATCATGGTTTGCTTCTGTAAAACAGGAGAATTCCATTGGTTTTCTTCACATCAGCAAATAACAAATGATGAAGTTGGAGAATTTTACTTGCTTGAGCTGACTGTCAATGGCTACTTGAGAAGCAAATTTTTCTGACCATTGTTTTATTCCTGGTAGCTCTGGTGTATTGATTTTCACAGAGAGGCTGTGAAGGAATGATTCTGACAATGCCCTTCCTTGCAACATTTATATTACAGTTTTATGGCCATTGAAGGCTTGAGAGATGGGAATTGACAGTTGGACACGTTTCTATTAGCAAACTAAGTTTAGAGAGAAACAAGACTTAAACATAGTTGTTCCTTTGACTGAGCATCTTAGTTCATGAGATTCTGCTGTTGGTATATTCTATCCAGTATAAGGAGTTAGACATTGTTCTAGTTGATGCAACTGAGGAAGACCAATTTGGGGTTGAAATTTGTCTGGCTTTCTATGGCTCTTGAGATCTTCTCCTGTTGGAAGCTGACAACAGTTTGATTTGGACTTTAAAAGACTTTTGCAGCATTCTTGGAATTTGCTTCATTCTCCTTGTTTGGCAGTCTGGGACATCTGTCCCTAATGACTTGATAATGATTCTTTATAGTGTTTTGAAATGGGTAGATTTTTGTTAAAATCCATTATACATCCTCATATGTGTGTGTATTTTTTGTAATTGTTAATATATTTTAATTCTTTATCAATATCTTTCAGTATGTATTACTTTTTAGTTATTATTTTGGATTATTTGCTGGTGGTTCTTGTTAGAATCCTAATGTGGTACTCTTAAAATGGATCGGTTAACTTAATGAGCATGGATTGGGGATTCAGGGAGAGTGGACTGCATTAAGAATTATCATTGTTTTGACTGTTGAAAATCCTAAGAGAACACCAATATTGCAAGAGGAAATATTGGAACACCAATATTGCAAGAGGAAACAAGCCAGATTCATTGGACTACTTTCAGATTACTTTTGTTCATAAAATTCAGAAATAAAACTAACTTTTCACTTTCCAGAAGGAACACAGGAAAACAATGGATGGAAATAACTGTGATGTGCAAACATGCAGGCTGGTCTGATTTTCTCAGGTCCTCTTGTCCCCAAAAGACTTTTTTTGGAGTAGTGGTGGTGGTAATTGATTTAAATATTTTCTGATCAGATAAAGGAAATTGGCTTTGCTTTGAACAGGATAATAGAAGGATGAAAGCAATGTTAACTCACTCTAAATATTTTGAGAACATGAAGCATTTTGTGTACCATTAGCAGTAGGTGTTCTGCTTGTCTCTAAAGTTGTTTCATTATCTACCTATTTCCTTTAACATTAAACAGTGCAGAACTAATCCTAATGACTCAAACCTAAAGATGACTTTAAGTACTTAAAAGGATTTTCCTGCCAAGAAGCACATACCCGATTCATTTGACTGCTAGTTCGCATCTCTGTGTAAATGAGGAGGAAAAACATAATTAACTTGTTTAAACTTCAGGTGGGAATTATTGTTCTTGTTTAGCAGGAGCACCAATTCCAATAGTTTGCAGAGGAGGTCAATTCTTCTCATCAGTGTGACGTTTGTGCTGCAGCAAAATGGTGAATGATAATTTTAGTAATATTATTATTCAACATTGTAGATTTTACAGTATACCTCCAGTACTTTCTAACAGTTTTCTTTTTTATAAGTGGGGGGGAGGGATTCAGAGAAGGATATCATTATTTAAAGGATTAAGGATAGTTTCACATAACTTTTTCCTTGCCAACATAGTGTGTGCTTGTCTATACAAAGTATCGTCTATACAAAGTATTGCGGGGGAGTAACAGCAGGAGAGAGGGCATGCCCTCAACTCCTGCCTGTGGCTTCCAGCGGCATCTGGTGGGCCACTGTGAGAAATGGGATGCTGGACTTGATAGGCCTTGGGCCTGATCCAGCAGGGCTGTCCTTATGTTCTTATCAGTGGTAGGACTTTATATATGCCAGACTTCACCTAATCTCCTCACAAAGGGCTCCAGTGCAAGAGCTGGGCTTTGAATTGTTTACTCCCCTACCTTTTGAATTCTGTGACATGAGCACAGTGTATCACATTCCCACTGTTACCACTTCCCGATATTTCTGTCACTTGATGGGCTGAATTGAATTCCCTTAGCCAGGCTTGAAACTGAACTCAGACAACACAACTATTTTCTCCCAGACTCCAAAAATAGCTCAGAGTAGTTTATTCCAAGTCAGATTGGATACTCTTGCACCCCTAATGATGTCATCAAAAGTTCATTCAGCACAGTCTGAAACTGCAAACGAATCTTAGAATCTTATCTGATCAGAAATCTTTGTTTTATTGATTTGGTGTTCTCTTAATAGAATGGCCTAACTTGGCTTCCACCGTCCTTATCCATGGTTCTCTTTTGATCTTAAAAGCAGCTACCCTTCACCCCTGCTTTACTTGTCAACTGGGCACTGCACACAAGAATAACAAACATAGCTGCCTCATGTTGAGTTTGGCTTTCAGCAGGCAAATCTTGGTGTTTATATTATTTGATTTAATTGCACATCAATTAATGGTCAGGTCATGGCATATGCTTTATCTTAGTTTTATTTTAACCTGTTTCCTGAACCGGTTTGTAACATTGGTATTGAGAACTTTGAATGGTAAGGGTTGGAGTGAAGGCTTATGTGGTTTTGTCAGTCTCAAATCTGACAAAAGTCATTATCCCTTACAATTCACAGTGACCATTGGTATATGTATGAGCTACAGCTAAACTCCATTCCTTGCTGCCTCCTCTTGCTCTAGTATATCTTCAATATATATCGATTAGCCATTTGAGAAATTCTTCCTTCCACACTCATAGCAGCTTGATAGGCTAAGTACTCAAGCTGGCATGTGACCAAGCTGCATGCTGTATCGCTTATTTATTTTGAGGGAATCGTATATCTCTTGATTTCTCTCAAAATTGGTCTTCTAGATCAAGGTATAGCATCTGTATTTTAGTACGTGTGGCGCTGTAGCTGCACAAATAGTCTCTACCATTACTAAATGAATGTAGTTCATGTATTTGTTGAATCTTAGAGCCATCGCACATTAGTTTTTAATATTAATTTTATGCACAGGTTTTCATTTGGGAATTTATGTACCTGGTAACCTTTGAATGGTGACATCATGTATCTTTCACTAGAATTATGATATCAAGAAGACAGTAGGCCTGCTGGCTTTCCTAACAATGCACATGCAAAGACAATTGCACTGCCTTCCAGATGTTACAAAATACCTGCCTTTCTCTATGCAGAAGTTAATTGCACAGAGAGGGTTTTATGAAATCTGGCCTTTTGTGGGAAAGAAGCACTTTCCTTTCAGCAATAAATTGGCTATTCCATAATTCCCGATGATAACACTTTGACAAAATGTGCGTATATTTCACTATGATTGGAGTGAACTGGGTTTTTAGAATGCCACACTCAAAGATCTGCATTTTAAAAATAACCAGATCTGTGGCTGCTTTTAAAAATCAATTGACATTTTATTTACTCAGGCTTTTACCTCCTAGAGGCTGCCAAGTTTTTCAGCTTTCTTGCTCCTGTTTCTTTTTAAATAGTTTTTTGGTGTTTTATGGTTTTAATGTTTAAGGTTTTAAATTTTATTTTTTATGGAATTTTATTGTATTATCACTTTTATAAACTGCCTTGAGATGCATTATGAAAGGTGGTATAAAAACTGAAGAATAAATAAAGTAAATAAATAAAGATCATGTCACTCCAGGTGAAATGTTGCATCCGCTTGATGAGTTTCGCTGATGTTAGATTTTGTCAGCTGTTCCAAAGCAATGGCATCTCACCGCTTGTAGCAAGATTTCTTTTTAAAACTACAAAGTTGACTTTGAATATCTAACAAATTTCTCAATTTGTTTAAATTCCTGGCATTCAAAGCATTCCCCTGGTATCCTCATTTAAGCTCATTGGTCAGAAATAACGAAAGATAACAAACCTGAATTATCAAAGGCAAAGAATCCCTAAAGGTAGTAATATCCCCTGCATGGATCAAAGTCAGAGAGGTGATAAGATCACTGAATGTTCTCTTCTCAGCTTTTATGGATGCTAGGTTGGCTGACTAGTTAGGATGAGCAGCTAATGTAATACAATTATAGACAGACTGAAGTTACTTTCTCTGTTTCTTTCTTTTGTTCTTTGGTTCTTTTCAACTGCTTGAATTAGCTTTCTCTTTTTCTTTTCACTCTTGTTAAACCATGTCTCTTCTGCTTTTCAGGAATGCACGTTTTATGTATACCTATCTGTCTAGATAATATAATGTTATGGTATGGGTAGTGAATATTAATAGTATTTCTCATGGATAGTGAATATTAAGAAAAAAACCTTGGTTACAATAATATAATTTTTTAATTTTTTATTCATTTTTCCCCTGTTGAGATAGTTTTATGCTGCTCATGTTTGGAGAAAACCACCTGGATATCTGCTTGGATGTCTTGTAATTTTGAGTTTGAAATATCTTTACTCCCAAGCTTTCCCCTCCTCAGTTATTCCCTATATGTGTTAAAAACAACACTCACCATACTAGGTATGCAGTTTTGGATTTAACTTTGTTTCTCCATATCCTTTGCTCCCCACATTAAATGTTTCGCATCTCCCTGGGCTCAACAAAACTGCAAAAATCCCACCATTCTTCTCTGACCCCTTGTAATATCTTCTGCCTTAATTACTACAACCTTCTTTTTTGTGCTGGTCTTTGATTGTAATAAAGGAATTGAATTGCATTGCATTGAATTGAATGAAACCTTTTTTTTTTTGGCCTTCCCCTGTCATACCCCACTCCCCTCTCCTTTGTCTAAAACTGCCAAAATCATTCACCACTCCCTTTTGCTCAGGTTATGCTTCTCCTCCGATTTTCTCACTGGTTTCGTATCCCCTTCTTTATAAAACATGAACTCCTTGTCCTTATTATTAAATTTGTCTCTCACTTTATCTCCCCACCCACGCATTTCCAGTTATATCCCTATATGTTACCTCCACTTCTCAACTCTACTACCCTCAGATGCCTGAAGGTCATTTTCTGTCGATTACAGGTCTGCCCGTACTCACTTGCTGTTCCCTATGCATGGAATATATATGGGGTGCCATCTCTCTCTTTCTTCAAATTTCTCTCTCTCTTTCTTCAAATTTCTCTTCAAAGCACACTTTTTTCCTTTTCTTTTTTGCACCAAAGAAAAAAGAAAGTCTGGCAACTCCAAATGAGGCAGGAAGCCACTTGTAATGATGTATCAAAATATGGAATGCACTGAAATTTTTTTGGCAATTTAGTTGACATTATTTTGGTTTCCTTGAATGTTTCACCAAGTTGAGAAACTCCCAATCTGTAGTGAAATTTTGTTTTAAGCCCAATTTGGTGGCAACTCTAGATTTTGTCACAGAAAGGCTAGATTAAATATGAAGAGAGCTATACATTTTGATTAGGCCATGGGTACTGGTAGTACACATGCACTACCAACCTCAGCCTTTTAGTTGCTTTGCAACACCAGTGCTGGTAGTTGCACAGCACTTTCCCCTCTTACTCCCTACCTGCTTACACAGTGTCGCCTGCAAAAACTATAGAGTCAGACATTTAGCTCTAGTTTACCCCTGCTAACTTGGCAAAGAGGCACCTTTTAACGTGGTGATTATCTTTATTTAAATGGAGGAGAGTAACTGGCCGTGTCCACTCCCAGCACAGTACCTCCAGTGACTGTTGCTAGTGTATAGCTTATGTCTATTTTTAGATTGTGAGCCCTTTGGGGACAGGGATCCAGCTTATTTATTTATTGTTTCTTTGTATAAACCGCCCTGAGCCATTTTTGGAAGGGCAGTACAGAAATCTAATAATAATAATAAATAAATAAATCACCATCAGCCAATTAAAAAAGCAACTTTACAGGGAACAACCTATATTCTGCAACAATATCTATAATAATAACAGCAACCACATTGATAATAAAATTCAGCCATCCCAGGTCCTTGGGAAGGACTCTATGTCTGGATAAAACAAACCAGTCAATAACACCTGACTGTGTAAACAAAACAACAACAACAACAACAATAAATAAAAATAAGCCACTGCATGTTCAATATTTGCACAATATAACTGAAAAATCAAACATCACCGAGACTTGGCAGTGGCTTAAGAATGGCAACTTGAAGAAAGAAACAGAGAGTTTAATACTGGCTGCACAAGAACAGGCAATAAGAACAAATGCAATAAGAGCAAAAGTTGAAAAATCAACAACAAACAGCAAGTGCCACTTTTGTAAAGAAACAGATGAAACAGTGGACCACCTAATCAGCTGTTGTAAAAAGATCACACAGACTGACTACAAACAAAGGCATGACAAGGTAGCAGGGATGATACACTCGAACATCTGCAAAAAATACAAGTTACCTGTAGCCAAAAATTGGTGGGACCATACAATTGAGAAAGTTGTAGAAAATGAAGATGCAAAAATATTATGGGACTTCCGACTACAAACAGACAAACATCTGCCACACAAAACACCAGATATAACTGTAGTCGAGAAAAAAGAAAAACAAGTCAAAATAATCGACATAGCAATATCAGGGGATAGCAGAATAGAAGAAAAAGAAATAGAAAAAAATCATAAAATACAAAGATCTACAAATTGAAATTCAAAGGCTGTGGCAGAAGAAGACCAAAATAATCCCAGTGGTAACTGGCACCCTAGGTGCAATTCCAAAACCACTTGAAGAACACCTCAACACCATAGGGGCCACAGAAATCACAACCAGCCAATTACAAAAAGCAACTTTACTGTGAACAGCCTATATTCTGTGACGATATCTAGAATAATAACAGCAACAACATTGATAATAAAATTCAGCCATCCCAGGTCCTTGGGAAGGACTCTATGTCTGGATAAAACAAACCAGTCAATAACACCTGTCTGACTGTGTAAACAAGAAATCATACATACAACATACATACATACATACATAAAAATAAATAATTTGACAAAACAAGTAAGTGTTGACCTTTCTTTCAACCTTGTTTAGGGATGTAATCAGGAGACCCAGAAACTGCAGGGCCTTGTCCATCACTTAAGCCACAGTAGGGTTGATTCCCTCCCAGCAATTGTGTTCCTAGCTCTGTGAATCCAAAGGAAGTAATCTACTATTGGTTGTAAGGATAACTTTGGCTCCTCCTACTGGAACCTGGTTTGCTGAAGTCACATCTTTCTCTCCCCCTCATTGTTTTCTCTTTCTAGAGAAATGCAGCCAGTCCTGTTTTTTCGTCTCTTGTAAAGCTTGACTGTAGCCTGTAAGTGTTCCTGCAAAGCAGGCTTGTAGGACTAGAAGCTAATTTGCAAGTTTTTACTTTCATATCTGCTTGGTTTTCCCCCTCTACCTGTGACTGTTCCCAAGCTTCCACAATGACTTTTTGGGGTATTTGTGGGGTTAGTAGTGGTTTTGAACACTCTGAAGGGAATTTATTCTCCCCATGTGTCTTTTTGGCTCATCCAGGTTTTTCCTGAAACCCAAAATACAAAGCAATTTTTAAATATTTTGCCTGTGCTGTAGTACAGAAAGAAGCTATGCATTGGCATTAAGAAAAGGAGTAGCTCAGATATAATTGTGTGAAACACCTCACAATTTTTATTTTTGAGCCACATGGCAGATTTTTTTCTGGTGTCCCACAAACTTAAAGTGACCACTCTATTCCCCTGGATTAGGCCATTGGCTAGGAGTGAGAATGGACCTTCGCTAAGTCACCTGCAGACATACATTTTGAAAACTTGCACATTTGTGATATATTGTACCATTTACTGCATTATATTCTAATAAATAAAATCCTGTGCTAGGCAGTTTTTCAAGTAATGTTTGACTTTAAAGTTAACTTGGAATGCCAGTTTGTATAACTATACATATGCATTTAATTGCATATGTATAGTTTAATTTAACTGCATTTAATTGCAGCAGAGAAGGATGTGGCTTTTATACCCCTTTAGATGCCATGCTGCATTTAGCATACAAGCTCTGCAAGATCTTGTTGGTGATAAAAAAAATTACTTGGGTTAAATGAATGTGTGATGACTAATTTGGCCATCTCTGCTGCCAGGATGATTGCTTTATCAGCTACATTCATTCCTGTAGAGAATGGGGTGGGGTGTGATAAAGCAGATGGCTGAAGTCTAAAACAATGCCTAGACAGAACAATTATGATGACTAGAAGACAACCCCACAAAGCAGCCAAGCACAAGACAATGCTGTGTCTGGAAGCATTGATGATAGTTATACAAAGCCTTTTACTAAAGAATATTCTCTGTGGATGATAGGACAGAGTCCTGTAATAGGAATGCAATCATCACCAAATGGCATCAATTATAGAACAGCTTCCATAGCATAAGGGGATTGATTAATCATGGGCCACATAGATACCTTGGCAAGCCATAATCGGGCTCTTTGTACAGCCCCTAATGACAGTTCTCGTTGTCAGGCATTGAAGTGGCTGAGGCTTCCGTACCCCTAGTTCTTTCATCAGTTTTGGCTTGTGAGATTATGCTGGATAATATGCTTATTCAGGCTTTTTATATCCACACGCCTATTTTATTACCTATTCCAAGGCATACAGACCCGGATTGGCTTGCAACAGAACAAAGCTAAATTACACCTTTCATTACCTAAATATAGTATAATGACAGAGTGTCATTCAAGGGGTAGCATTGAGCTGAGAAACCTCATGGCAGGCCAGGACAATGACAGAGGCTATTCAGCCGCACCTGAATTGCTGCCGTAGGTGCATCTTGAAGAGCGAGAGGGGGTTGGGGTTAATAGACAGGTCACAGTGTAAATTACAGTATCAAATTGAAATAGTGCAGCTGTAACATTGCCTTCATCAAGTACCACGACACCCTTTTATCTTCTCTTTAAAGCACCTTCCGTGTTCAGTTTTTAGGAAACAAACTGGATATTTTTGTGAGGGCAGTATCCTTGAGCATCTCTCTCAATGCTGTGGGAAAATGGATAACACTTTCCAGTCTTTATTTCTGTGATTTCGGAAAGGCTGGTAATGGAAGCAGATGGCAGAGTTTCTGTAGGTAGAGTTAGCAACTGGGAAGTTTGAGTGCTGCAATGCAGGGAATTCCCTTCTTCAAGTAGCTCACGTTTTACCTGAAAGTGGTAAGGTTAGCAGTAGAAGCTGATGGCAGAGTTTCTGTGGATAGAGTTTAAACAAGTGTCATGCAGGAAACTCCCTTCTGCTAGTAGCTTGGGTTTTATCTGCAAGTGACACCTCAGCAACTAAGTGAGATCTTGAAATGGCTACACTTTAAAAAGAAAAAAAAGGAGCATTTCCTGTTTAAACATCTTCTAGCACCCTTCCACGAACAACCACCATAACAACTGTAGATTATATATGCTCCTGAAATATGCTCCTGAAATATGTCTGATTTGGTTTGGTTACTTCCCTCTTTTGAGGATGAAATTAGAGCCCTGTTGTTATGGAATGTGGGGGCACAATACTGACATATAACATCCCTGAGAGCATGCCCACCCCACCAGTGTTTCCTCTAACAGGGATTCCCAGATGTTGACTACAACTCCCAGAATCCCCAAGCAAAAGCCATGATAGCTGGGGATTCTGGGAGTTGTAGTCAACAACATCTGGGAATCTCTGTTAGAGGGAACTCTGATGCCCACAAGCCCTGCTTCTATGCTAACATGCTGTGAAATCTTGCCTCCCTACTCTCTACCATTATAGCATTTGCAGACACAAATGCTATACTTATGGAGATATTCTTCTTGAGAGTGCTGAGATGCCGGAGCATTCCACATCTCCCAGGGAGGATCTCTCCACAGAAAATCTTTGCCTCTGGAGTGGGGTGGGAATGTAATATAATGTAATTTTATTTACAGTCATTGACCAAACAGAGTGGGAATGATTTCTCCACAAAAGAGATTTGCCTCTAGAGTGGGGTGGGATGGGGGCAGCTTGGAGGCAAGGATTCTGGGATTCTGTAGACACGGTCTCCAAATTCCATGATGACTGAACCTGTGTGATTCCAGCCAAATGTCCACCTTCTCTGTAATGTCTAGTACAATTACCTTGTGTTGTGATGTCATGACATTCTACATTTCTCTGCTCTTGCTCTGCATTATTGGCTGCCAATGTTGGGACAAAACAATGCAGAATGTCATGATGTCATAACACAAGGCAAAGTCTATGAGATAGGGAAAGAGAAGCTAGATGTGCAGTTGCAGAGATGTCTAGTTTGGAGACCCCGAGAAGCCAGAAAAATACCACAAACCCTTGTATTTTGTTGTCTTATCCTCATCACTGTTTGTGACTTTGTCAGTGATGGTCTTGGCAACACCTTTTGGTTTCTGTATGCACCAACCTTAAATTACTGTATGAGTAGCACCTTTGTAATGTTTTTGTGGCCAGCATAAATACCTTCATCATGGGCAACCAATCACCACCATTCCTCTTCTTGTTGGAGTTGGAAAATCCAACCATCTCCTAGAGTGGGTGTGAGTGGCAGGCCTTATGTCATATTATTTGTATATTTACACTAAGCTCTGCAAAAATTATAATCTTGGTTTCTGATTTGGGTTTGTCTCTTTGTAATATTTTCTTTTATCCTGGCACGACTGGTTTCACTGTGAGATTGTTCAGACTTATCCTGTTGCCATATGTGTGCTGCATAATCCTCTTCCTTTATCTTTGATTTTAGCAGTCCTCTGGGTGCCAGGAAAAGAGATTGTTAATGAATGGGACTAGTGCACACTTATGTTGCAGCTCTCTCTGCAAGGTGTCAATCATGATGTATTTGTGTATACAATATTCTTCATTTGACTTGACTAGGAAGCAGCAGTGAGAATAGCTTTCCTCTGTACATTTGCCTATGATGCATAGAGTTCTTAATTCTCAGCCGTTTTTATCATTGCAGCACAAACTATTCGTCACAGAGTGTTGCCTTTTTGGTGAAACTAGATTGTGCAATAGATATCTATTCTAGAGTGAAGTTGTGCCAAATAAGAACAGAATTTAGACAGGAATAGAGTTGTGTCTTAGGATATAGTCACAAACAGAAAAGGGCAGAGATAAGGATGTTGGTGAAGTGCCTTTTCATTATTTCATATTGTTCAAGAACTGTTCCCACAGATCTTTAAAACACTTGCCATATGGAATTTGTTTTCTTTAGACAGTGGCAATATGGCAGGGATATACCTTATTAGGAGATAACTGACTGTAAAGAATGAATTTGTAGACAGGGTCATGTTGATATGATTACCTACATCCTTCCAAAATGAAGATGCACAAGAACAGCTCCAAAACATAGGTCTAAGGGTCAGCTGAAGCTTATTTTCTCGCTAGGCTCTAACTACATATATTCTGCCAAATTTTAAATGTTTGTTTAGGGACCAATAGATTCTCAAATGATCTTTTTCTTGTACATCTGAGATGTCATTGTTTTGAGAGTTGCATGCCACTGTGGCTGAGTAAAGACCTGGCCTGATTCTGCTATTCTGTCCCCTGCTAAATGAGCAAAGAGGCATCTTTTTATTCTCTTTATTTAGTAAGCAACTGGCCCTGGTGAGCAACTGGCCCTATCCATCTCCAGCAGAGCATCCTCCAGTGGCTGTTGCTGATGTCTATCTTATGATATTTAAAATGGTATTGTCATTCATTTGATGGTGCAAGCTTATGTCTACTTTGTAAATTATAAAAACTTTATAATGTACCATCCTCTTTGATAAGTGTGAATGTTTGTGTAACCCATATTCTGTCCATTTCTCCCTATAGAATATGTTTATTGGCAAATTCATTTGTCCAGATTTTTCCAGAGCATCAGTCATGTGAAAGAATATAAGTAAATGCAAGTAAATAGCTCCTACTGTCATAGTGGGACTGTAGATTTCAGGGAAATTCATGAGGTTAGAATAACCTTTTGTGCAATAACCTTCTGTGCAAAATTTAACTTTAGCTAATAAATAAATAAGGTGGTAATAATAATAATAAATTATTCTATTTACACAGAGTCTACCAGATGTTATTGGCTGGATTTAGTACTTTAATTATTGGGCCCTTTCCAAGGGTTTAGGATAACTAAAGAAAAATTAAAGATAGCATTGTAGTATTCGTGCTGTCCCCAGTAGTGTGGCCTTCTGTAGTTGATGTGTTGTAATTTTATTGCTGACCAAGGTGTCAAGATGGTGTTCAAGTTCTTTCAGTACTGTAGCAAGGGCACCAACAACTATTGGCACCACTATTGTTTTCTTTTTCCAAAGCCACTCAATTTCAATCTGAAGGTCCTTGTATTTAGCTGTTGTTGTTGTTATTCCTACATGGTGAACAAACTCCACCCTTTTTAGTTGTTGGTCTACTGGAAAAACTGCCATAAAAGTATCTTCTTTTGAAACATTGGTATAGGTAATTCTCTTTAAAACAAAAAACCTGTGTGGGATTATACTCATTTTAAGGTATTAATTTTGTCCCATAGGCTCATAATTAAGGGTGCTTACCTTTCTAACTTGCTATTAATTTAAGAAAGCATACATCTTAAAATTCATGTTTACTATAGCAACTGTCCTTATGAATCAGCTACTGTATTTAAATTGTAAGGAAACCTACTAAACTGTTAGTCTGTGAGACTGATTTACCCAGACTTTCCCTAATCAGACAATCTCAGTCATGTCCCAATTGACATTGTCCCAATATGTCACCAAACTGACTTAAATTCATTAGAGTTGGCACAGAGGATTCTTGGTTCAGCAGGAAAAGTTGGGCATTATCTATACAAAGCAGAATGTAATGCTGTAATCCCAGAGTTTAATTCATGCACTGTATCTGCACTGTGAGGTGCAATAACAAAGCCCATGCACCTCACTTCCTGCATCACCAGGTCAGATCTCAAGCAGTTGTTTTTATCCTTGCTGTATCAAATGATGTCCAGAGAGGATTCTGCTGCTTCACAACTGAGATGATCTAAGGATACAGTGCACACCTTGCTGGCCCTGTATAACTATTGGTTCAGGCTTGGTTCCAGTCTGAGCAAGTCAGTGCTAGGAGTGCCTTGCCCTGTCCCACCCCATCTTGTATTTCCTGACTGTCTACTCTGGGAATAGACTTTCAGTCCAGCACTGCCTCTGCCTCTGGCCCTTTGGATCCTGATCTGCTTGCTTTGGCCTCAACCTTGCCCATTCGGACCATATCCTTGTCTCAGCAGCCAACAACTGAGGGCAGACACCTGATGAGGCCAAATATAGATTTTGTTTTATTGCACATGAGGTATTCAATGTATGTATCAAAATGTGGGGACAAGAGAAAACAGTCCTGCCTGGTAGTTCTTTCTAGATGAAATTCCTCTGATTTAAACCCCATTGTTAATGCTCTGTTCATAAGATTTTGTGTGATTGTATGTCTGATCTGTATGTCTGATCAAGATGCTCCATATTTCAAAATACTTTTTTATTATGGGATATATCTCCATAGAATCTCGAATAACAGACATGCTTACACATTATTTCTTGGTTTGTCTCCATTGTCCAACACTGATCTATTAACCAGGGATTCTGCCAAATTCTGTTTCAGTAGAAAACTGGGTATTTTCTACCCATTTTTATTGAGGCAGAAACATCACCTCCTCCTAACAGCACCAGACATTTAGCAGAATACAGCATTGTTCTAGTGGCCAACACTCGGCTTGTATATATGTGACTAGTGTGTCCTTGGAGTTGTGTGATTATGACCTGATTATCCTGAACAATTCTGTGCATGTCTGGTGGGTCAGTATGGCCTAGACATGTCTCCGGGTCATGTTAGATCTAATCACATATGCATAGGAGTGGATTGGAGATTCATTCCAGATTCTGCAGTGCAGATTTCAGATTTGTTTACTAATGCTAGCTATATGCAGAGGCTGTATTTTAGCCAAATATTGCAGCAGATATCAGACTCACTCAAATCAGATGGTCCACACTAGTGGATAAGATAATATCAGAACTTTTAAGGGATGAAATTTTCCAACAAATTTGTTCCTCTCTACTGTCAGCGGAATCAGCCAATATAGTCTTTGCTCAGTACCATAAGTTTGTTCAGGCTTTGCAGGAGATTTAACGATCAAAAATTAAATGAGCCCCCCATCTTTTGCTTTTAGGTCTAAATCATGGTTTGATCAGGAGTTCATCAATGCTAAGAAAGCCGTTATAGTAACCTATACATTGTACAAGGAGAATTTTCAGTCAATATCACCACAAGTATTATTGTTCCAGAAAAGGCAGAACAAACTTGTTCTGTGGAACAAAAGGGGAATGGGAGCAACTAATCCATGCAGCTAGAACAAATGTCTTGGCCACATTTTGGTACATCACCACAGAATATCTAATTGTGGTGTATCTTGACTGTACTGTTATACGCTCGTAAAGATCTGGGAAGCACATTTTCAAGCTTTATATTTGAATGATGATCTGCAGCACTTGCAGTCTGAATCCAGCTTTGGATATTTACCTGCCTGGTCTCCCATTTCACTCTCTGAGATTGCCAACCAGGTGGTCCATCTAAAATCTGGTAAGGCTCCAGGTTGTGATTTCATGCCCATAGAGCTGATTAAATCTAATATGGAATGGTAGGCAGGCACACATTCTGGCAGTCCTTTTTACTTGCCTTAATCAAATTGCCTGCATCCCAGTGACAGGGTTTTGGCTATTATTATTCCTATCTTCAAAAAAAGGGTAAAAGAGATGAACCAGCCACTATTGGCCAATTAGCCCTTTGAGCATAATTGTTAAGCTCTATGCTAAACATCTCCACTGGAAAATTTATTTGATTTATATACCACTCTTCCAAAAATGGCTTAGGGTGGTCTTAAACTGGGTAGAGCAAGAAAATATTCTGGCAGAGGAATAGGCCAGATTTAGAGCAGGTCAGTACACTTAGGCTTAGGGATTGGTTCAGCAGCATTTAGTCAAGAAATACACTAATAAACTTTAAATGTCACTCTGTGCAGCTTTTGTCGATTTTAAATTGGCATTTTATCTTATTCCTAGAGAGAAACTGTGGAGTAACCTTGGAGCATCCTCAACTGATTGACCTTTACTCATCCTTATGTGCAAGTTCTATGAGAATATCTACCTGTGGGTCAGATGCAACCCAAAAGGACAACTCTCCAGCCCCGTTCCAACTGAAAAGGGGGTAAATCAGGACTGTATAGTCGCCCCTTACTGTTTAATATCTATATCAACTCTTTAGTTAAGCATCTGGACAGTTTGGATCTACATCCTCCTAAGCTAGCTGTGCTGATAAGCACTTATCTGTGTTGCTTTGAGTGGATGATGTGGTTGTCCTGTCTTAGGCACTCATTGGGCTTAGGAGATTTCTATGGGCCTTGCCTCTTACCATAATGAAGAATGCCTTCTGATCAATTATCAAAAAACTAAGGTAATTGCCTTTGCTAAAAGACCTTCACAAATAAACAGGTTCAAGATTCATCAGGAAATGGGCATAAATATTTAGCTGTTATTTTTCATGCTCACGACAGGTGGAGGGCCCAGATCAAGCACACAGTGCAGAGTGCCCAGAGGAGTGCCACTGCCACTCTTAAGATTTTTTTGCTCCAGAGGTGGTGATGTTCCTGAGATCATTATGTTATTTGAGGCCAAGTAATTGATCCAGCTGTTGAATGCAGTGCAACTTGGCCCATATTCTAAGCAACAGTCACTGGAGGTACTGTGCTGAGGGAGGATGGGGCCAGTTACTCTCCCCCTGCTAAATAAAGAGAATCACTACATTAAAAGGTGCCCTGCTGGAAGCAGTACAAACAACATTTTTGAAGGCAATGTTTAGGTGGCACAGTATGTTGTTAATGCAATTCTGTGGATGGAGGCAGGCCTGCGGAAGGTAGAGATCAGGCTTACCAAAATGATTTACCATTATTTATTTATTTACTCATTTATTTATTTGATTTCTATACCGCCCTTCCAAAAATGGCTCAGGGCGGTTTACAAAGAGAAATGATAAATAAATACACTGTTAAAAAGAGACTTTCACAGTAAGACCGATGTTCCTTTCCCTTGCTGATTGGTTTTCTGCACTGGCTTCTGATTGGCTTGCGATCTCCTTGTTTGGCTTGTTATCATACAGTTCAAGTGTTGTCATGGGTAACTGTGCCCCCATTGGCTGGGGGGGAGGGAGCAACACAAAAGGAGGGAATTTCAAAATGTATTCCAAGGGTACTGGGCGGCAGAGAGAGCCCTTATGTCTCTCTTGAAGAGGGTACATCAGGCGAGGAAGAAGGTAGGTTTGATTTTATGGCTTTCTTTTCTCAGCACCGAGTATTATGTGCTGTGCTATTGCTGCTATAACCATCTGGTTTTGCAGGATCTCAGATTGACAAAGGCAGAACTTGGATACCTTCCTTCCTTGACTTGTGGTTTGTTTTGTTTGTGAGATAGTGTTGTGGCAAGAAATGGACAGTGACAGCCGTGTGTGTGTGTGTGTGTGTGTGTGTGTGTGTGTGTGTGTGAGAGAGAGAGAGAGAGAGAGAGAGAGATAGATTTATTTTTATTTATTTATTGAATTTCTATACTGCCTAACATCAAAATCTCTAGGCAGTGTATTGCTTGGTAATTGTGATGAGCTCCATGTCTGGCCTTGGGACTAACTTGTGCTTCACTCACTACTCTGGTCTGCTCTGCAATCTGCATTACAGAGTGTACTCAGTCAAAATGTGGCTGAAGTTATTCTAGCTGAGCTTATGGCTATGCTTGCTGCTAAGAAAGGGTGTTTCTGTGGCAGCTGGTTGCAATATTAGGGAAGCAAAGAGTCATAATGGTGTGTGAGATAGCAACTTGTTCCAATGATGTTGCTGCAGTGCAGGCTCTGTGGCTGTCAGTGGATTCTGGATCAGTGATTCTTTTTCGGCCATTTTTTGTCTGTGTTTGAAATGTGTGTTTTGTGTGGGAAGGGACAGATTCCTTTTGACAGTGTGCTTCTGCAGTGTTTTCAAGTCAGGGCTGCAAAATGCATTGCAAATTGCAAAGCAAAACTTGTCATGTGCCCTCTATGAGTGCTGCTTGTTCTGGCCATAGGGAACAATGGGGAAACTAGAAATACCCCATTGTTCCCCATGGGTAGCTCCTAAAGACATCAAAGTGGCTTGTGTGGTAAGTCATGATGGGTGCTACCTACCACCCAGCCTACAAAGGAAATGGGCAAGTGGGTGATTTTTTACAACTGTTTGACCTTTCCCCCCAAACTCCCATATTTCAAGTTTGTTTCAGTGAAACAGCCAGTTTGACCGCTGTTTCATTGAAACATTTCTACCATTTTGTGTTTCATTTCAAGCTTGAAACAAAACGCAAAATCCATTTCGTGCACATCCCTATTTCCAGTCACTTGCTAGATGATCCTGATTAATTTCTGTTTCGTGCTTCCCTACAGAGAATGGTGCTTCCCCAAAATGCCACCTGCTATATTAAATGCCCAGGCAGAAATTCAACAGGTGGACCAGTAAACATTTATCTCCTTTTCATTTAGATTAATGTCAGTGCAAAGGGGACATTTAGCCTTCAGGCTGAATGAAGGAGGGAAGAAGGATAATCAGTCTGCAACTCTTCCTGGCTTTATACTGTTTTTTATTAGATTTCCTTGACTGCCAGCACAGAAGAAAGAGAATGTCTCCTGGAGGTTTTCCAGACAGAGGGCTTTACTGTGGGAGGAAGTGGTGTAAGTTAAGACATTAGGATAAAAGTATATAAAGTGCATATAAGTGTAAATAAGCATAAATCTGAGTAAATCTGAGCCATTCTCATTGCTGCTTTTTATTGTGGTTAATTACAGTTTGTTACATTTTTTTTCAAAACTTGGCTTGTTCATAGGACAGACTTCTCCCCACCAATTTTTGGCCAATATGGTTGCCCCGCCTCCTGCTTTCCTATTGGTACATTCACCCGTGCAAAAGAAGGCAAGGAATGAATGTGCATGTGCATGTGTGTTTTGTGGTGGTTGTTGTTTTTAAATTTTATTTTAAAAAATATTTTCCCCCACGGCTCTTGCATAAGTACATCTGTGTGGGAGCACAATCCAGTGTTCCATACTCCATCCACTGTCATTAAGTGCTGCTTCAACTTCGTGGCTCTCACAGGGAGAGGGCCCGAAGCCCAGGCACAAGGTTCTGCATATGTGTACTTCTCAGGGATTTTCTCATTTTATTTTATTTTGTTTTATTGTGTGTGTGTGTGTGTACCTACCCTACACGAGCGAGTTATCTTAGTTATTCCCCTAGCTAGCTACCGGGGAAGCCCTGATATAGTCTGAGGCAGGCGAAAAAAGATACACACCACAGAGCCAAACAGATGTGCACCCAAAAGATTCCTACCCAGCCCCAACTGGCGACCAGCAAGATGCCCAGACTATATTCGCGGGATGGGTGGGAGGGGCTGCTGCTGCGAGATGGACTGAGCCGGCACAGGCGCACTGCCAGCTTCCAGCCTCTGGCCTGGCCCCCAGAAGTGGCCCGGGCCAATGGGAGGCCGTCCCCAGTCCCCACGTGCTCCTTTCCTAAGGGGCGGGGGCTGGGACAAATTAGCCGTGACGCAGGAAGTGCGGCGATCGGCTTCCTTCTCAAACAATAAAACACAGCCATCTGTGGGGAAAAGAGAAAATTCAGAGTGCAGTAATGGCTGAGAAGAGTAGGGATGTGCAAATCATTTCGAGGTCAAATCAATTCAACTCAAATCTGGTCAATTAGAGTGATTCAATCTCAAAACAAATCTGCCCAGTTACCCCTGGCCAAACTTGAGCTCAAATCAAATCTCCCCAGATTCAATTTGAATCAATTCGAGATTTCAGTCTCTCTTATTCACTCACCCCGATTCCTAGCTTTCATTTAAAAAAAAAAAAAAAAGCTAAGCTCTATTGGAGTTATGGAGCAAAATGTGTGGTCAATGAATCCCTATGAGAATTTATTACACACCAAAGAGTTTAAACACTTCAAAAATTCCAGAAGGCAATGAGAGAGTAAGTTCATTTTAAAAGAATTTTTGAAGTGTTTAGACTCTTTGAAGTGTAATGAATTCTCATAGGGATTCATTATGAGGAAAAGTCATTATAGCCCAGAGTCTAAATACTTCAAAAAGAGTGACCACACATTTTGCTCCATAACTCCACTTCTGCAAGGGCTAGTGCATAGCCTTTTTAAAAATGAAAGCTAGGGATCTGGGTTAGGGTTATGGCTGCTTCAAATCCCCATTGTTTCAAATCCCCATTATTTCTGCAATTTCCTATGGCAGAAATATTCAAAATTACTAAAAATGAAAAAATTCATAAAATATCAACTGAGTGTCCCACCACCTTGAAATTTGGGTAGTAGGTGGCACGCATGGGTCCATACTCACCACTCCACTTTGGTGCCTCCTGGACCTGTTAAAGTGGGTTGAATCAATTTAAATCCAAATAAAATAGAATCCAATTTGAATCGAATCTGATCAGATTTGAGTTTGCAGATTTTACTCCAAATTGAATCTGGCTGATTTGATTCAATCTTGAATTGAATTTCAAAAATGGATTTGTGCATATCTATAGGGCAGAGAGCTCCGAAAATTGGCATACAGGTGGTGGAGGATGGCAGGACTTTGTAAATTTTAAATTTACTGCATTTAAAGTAAATTGGTCAATCTGTTAATTTTTAATGATTTTTAAAAGATTAAGTCAAAATTAATCAATTAAGTCAATTAAAAGATTAAGTCAAAATTAAAATTAAGCACAAACACCAGAGAATTGCAATGAAAAATAACATCACATCCAAGAATAACTGAATATTTTAAAAGATATTAAAAATCAATTGATGGGCCAGTTTACTTATTATATTTAGCAGGGGAAGAGCAACTGGCGCTATTGAACCTCTGCACAGCATCCCTCCAATGGCTGTTGCTGATGTCTGCCTTGTCTTTCTTTTTGACTGTGAGCCCTTTGAGGACAAGGGAACCATCTCATTGTTGTTATTATTTTTCTGTGTAAGCTGCTTTGCAAACCTTTTGTTGAAATGCAGTATATAAATAATAGTAATAGAACTTGCTATGGTTGGAATTATCCAGGGTTTCTAATTCAAGACTTTAATATCTGGGTGCTGAGGCATTCCTCGTGGTGTTGGGAATTTGAC
Organism: Hemicordylus capensis; assembly: GCF_027244095.1. Lineage (NCBI taxonomy): Eukaryota > Metazoa > Chordata > Lepidosauria > Squamata > Cordylidae > Hemicordylus > Hemicordylus capensis. Next base: position 262,829,204 of record NC_069657.1, read on the forward strand.
TGACTTGATCACAATGAATGGGTGATCAGGGCCTTCGACAAAAGATTGTTAATATTATTTTAGTTGTGAATATTCACCTGAATGATAACTTTACCTTCAGATGTGGAGTCTCAGACCAGTGTTCTGCAAGGTATATGTGTTTGAGAAATTGAAGTCTGGCAGTATGAACTGATGAAATAAGGCAGAAGGGGAATTTACTGTTTCTAGGTGGAGTAAGCTCCAGCTGGGGTATAGCTTTTGTGGGGATTGCACAATTTGCTCTGTAGCTCTATTCTCTGCTGAAAGAGTATCTATTTCCTCCCACTTGCTCTGTTTGTATATTGGTAATTGAAACAAATAATCTAAAGATGCCCTAAGCTCCCAGCGTGCTCTCCCATCCAAAAGATATTAAATCCTGTAGTATTGCCAAGAAGCTTCTCATTGTTTGGGGAAGTGGAGGGTGTGTAATAGTATTCTTTGACAATAGGGGGAAACATTATTTGGATAGGGATATGTTCTTAGCAGTTGGGATGATAATGCTGGAGGATAAGGACTTTCTGGAGGACAGCCAAAACAACAGAAGGCAGATGAAGCCATGAATGGCAGAAAATGGTGTTCTTGGAGGGAAATCAATACATGATGTGCATCCCCATTGTGGTGTCTTCTGTACTCCCAGGTTTATTGATGCCTTGCCATTTTCCATTTGATTTTATGCCTATATGCTGGTCAGGAGCTTTGATTATTGTGAAATGAGACCAGTGGACTAAGATACTTTAAACACAGCTCTACTCCCCCACCCCACCCCCACATCTTTAACTTTGGTGAAATGATGTGAAAGGTTAGTATGGCTAAGGAACTCCAGTGGCTTTGGCAGAGGATTTTCTTGCACTTTCATGCCAAACCTTGACGCATCAAGGGAAATACTAGACACTGTGAAAACATGCATGCATTTGGGGGGAAGGGTGCATCTTTTTGTTGGTAAAAATCAATTGCTGCCTCCCTCTTCCTCCTTTCTCTTTTTATCTTTATCTCTTGTGACAGTTGTGGCTTCATCCTCTGGTAACAGAAGGAATGACCCTGTGGCATGACCCCTTGCACCCCTAAAGCATTCCAAACTGCTAGCTTATTATATTGGCTTTACATGTTGAACTGCAGCCATTAAGTACAGTGGGGAATCCAGCTTCCATCCTCTAAGTGCAGTAGGATTAACACTTTGGAACATAAGTAGGTTATACCACTCCACAGATACCATCCTTTTCAAATGTCATCTTTTATTTATTTATTTATTTATTCCTTTAAGGCCACTTGGGGAATAGAGAATTGAGATGATGGAGGAAACGAAAGAATAGCAGTCATGGCAGCAACAGCAGCTTGCATTAAATAAAGCCTCCATCTTTCATTCTTAAGCTCAGCTCAGGGTGTTTGATGAAGATAGACTTTCAATTAGACATGCTGTATTTATTCTAAAGTTCCATATATAAACCAGTTGGTTGACATCTCCTACAGATTTATTAAGGAAATCAAATGCTTGTGGGAGTTTTTCATACAAATTATCTAAATTTATCATTTCTGCAACTAAAAATTATGGTGTCTCTTTTAAAAAAAAAAAACCACCCCGATTTCTCTCTCTCTCGCTCGCTCCACATGGTGAATAACAAGATTGTATGTTAGGAAAGCTCTGTCATAATATAAATCATAACACACATGGAATACATTTCCCATTGAAGACAATATTTCTTTCTTAAACCAATGTTGTGCTCCTTCACTGAAGTGAAAGGAAGTTCAGGAAGGTTGACAAAACAAAGTACCAATTTTTAACACTATGCAGAACAAAATGTATTCTGCTGCCAATTACCCTTAACTAAAAATGATTGCAACTTATTAGGGACACAGCCAAGGGTCAGGAGTGGCATAAGAGCTCTTCCATGGAGGCAGAGGAGAGGGAGGAGGAGGAGAGGTGCAGTGACTGTTGCGCAGCCACAAGATGCAATGCAGTAATGAAGCTGACGATTCAAAATCTGTAAATGCTGCAAAACTGATCACTTTCAAGAACTGTGAGTTGTTCTCAGAACAGTGTAACCCTTAATAAATTATAGACATTCATTCCAGGTACCCTGAAACTTTGTTATGAATGGCCATGCTATCTACAGTATGCAGCATGTGGCCCTGGTCCATAGTTTTATCCTGTTGAGAAAAGGTTTCCTCAGACCTGCTTTGTTAGCTGAGATATGGGTTTTCCCCGTGAATTAAAATTGGAGGCACAGTTAGCCTGCCCTTGGAGGAACTCGCCTCATGTGCTTTTACATGAGTCACTAATCTGGGCAAGCGCCTAAGCTTGGAAAGAGGCAAAATCAGAGTAATGAAGAGTGACATCAGAATTGTCACCCTCAGCAAAGACATAGGAACATAGAGAGCTGTCATATATTGAGTCAGGCCATTGGTCCGTCTACTGTATCTCAGTACTGTCTACCCAGACTGGCAGTGGCTTCTCCAGGGTTGAAGGCAGGAGTCTCTCTCAGACTTATCTTGGAGATGCCAGGGAGTGAACTTGGAACCTTTTGCACTGGAGCGGATTAATGCATAGGCAATATAGGCACTTGCCAATGGCAGCAAATTTTGGGGGGTGGCAAATTTTGGGGTGGTGTGCTAGTAAAGGGCTTGGATCGGGGTGGGTGGGGAAAAATTAAATCTTCTTTTTCTACCTTTTAAAAACCACCTCTGTGCGGTGGGATGGTGGGGGCATGGTGGGCACTACGGTGAGAGCTCCTCCCATGGGCTTACGTGCCTCCCAAATGACTGGTCGGGCCATTTTTGGACCATTTGGGGCCTCTGTGTGTGTACAGTGGGTTGGTGGTGGAGACAGCGGTGAGAGCTCCTCCCACGGGCTTGCCTGCTTCCCAAATGCCCCCCAATTTTATTATTATTTATTTATGTATTCGATTTTTATACTGCCCTTCCGAAATGGCTCAGGGCGGTTTACAATTAAAAACAGAAACCATTAAAACCAATAACAATTAAAACAGAAATATAAATATGAACACCAATTAAAAACATCTTAAAAACAATTAAACTATCAGAACAATTAAAACCCTGAAAACCAGGTTAGCATTAAAAAGGAATTAAGATTGCGAATTTCTGCTGGGAGTGCATTCCACTGCCTGGGAGCAGCTACAGAGAAGGCCCGCCTCTGAGTTGCCACCAAATGAACCAGTGGTTCGTTGGGCCAAAAATGGGCCAAAAATGGCCTGACCTGTTATTTCGGAGGCAGGTGGGCCCATGGGAGGAGCTCTTGCCACCATCTCTGCCACGATCTCTCTGAGCACATGCACAGAGGCCCAAAATAGGCCAAAAACAGCCCAACCTGTCATTTGTGAGGCAAGTGGGCCCATGGGAGGAGCTCTCTCCGCCATCTCCACCACCATCCCTGCCACCATCCCTCTGAGCACGCATGTGCAGAGGCCCGAAATGGGCTGAAAATAGCCCGCCCAGTCATTTGGAGGAGCTGTCTCCGCTGCCATCCCACTGTGCATCAGCATTTTTTATTTAACTTTCCCCTGTCCTGCACAAGCCCTTTACTTGTATTGAGCAGTCCTTGCCGGATTCCCCTTTACAAGTATAGCCATCGAGCCCCTTGAGCTGAGGTGGCAAATCTTTGCTTGCCTATGGGTGGCAAAGAGCTTACTCCACCCCTGAGCATGCAGATGCTCTTCCCAGAGTGGCTCCATCATCTAATACAGTGCTCATGCATGTAGTCTCCCAATCATATGCAAAGGGGACAAGTCATGCTTGCTACCATAAGACCAACTCTCTTCTCAAGACAGACAAGGCCAAAGCAGTGAATCATGCACTCAGCCTCCTTTTATGAGTACTAATTATTGAATAAATGTATTTCTTGTTCCGCATTAGCAGATCTCTCATGCCACATTAGGCTACCCCCACAGAGGCAAGATGCCTCTAAATATCAGTTGCAGGGGATCAACAGCAGGAGAGAAAGCATGTCCTCAGTTCTTGCCTGTGGGCTTCTCGGAGGCATCTGGTGGGTCACTGTGTGAAACAGGATGCTGAACTAGATAGGCCTTGGGCCTGATCCAGTAGGGCTGTTCTTACGTTCTTAATGTTTCTACAACAGAATTATCACTGAAGTCTTGAAGAGCTGTTGCCACTCAGTGTAGATAATACTGAGCTTCATGGACCAGTGGTCTTACTCTGACAGCTTCCTATGCATGAGGAGTGCTTGTATATAAAGAATTCACATTCATTGTGACAAGTACACCATCAGATGGAATTTTGATGCCTATAAAATTCATAATACAGGACCCAATCTTGGGAATAAAGAGCTTATAAGAATGAATCGATGGCTCGAATACGGAACTAGAGCCAGAAATGAAGGATTAGCTGGGTGGTGGAAAGCCTGTTTCATGTCTTTTAGAAATAAATATAAATATAAATACTTGTGGATACTGGTGGTGCAAAAACATAAATGTAGCCTACGTCTGTTTGACCGGTACATTGTAATTTCAATGTTCTGAAGATGCTGAACAAAGGCTTAGTAGTTGGTTGATGCGTGGTTGCTAGGTGAACCTTGTTGTCAAGTAGGCATGGCTGTGTTCTGAATGGAGAATTCTGTGGATGGAGGACAATGGAAAGCAGTTGGAAAATGAGAGTTGGGGGATAAGGAGAAGAACAGTGGTAAAGGGATGAAATCATGCTATGAGATAAAGCAGAGACTCAGAGAGAAATTTTAGAGGAAGACATTGGAGCAAGTAAAAGGGAGTTGACTGAAGGAAAGAGTGGATCAGATCAAGTGACAGAGGGCATACATGACAAAACAGTGAAGAAATAATGGAAGAATTCAGAGAGCCTGTAATAGTTGGTGTTACAGCTGTGTTAGGAATGCTAGATAGTGAAGCTCAACTATCACTGATAATGGCTGACTTAATTACATATGAAGTATTATGAGGTGTGAGGTTTGGGTGGTACCTTTTGAGGTGCCTGTGACAAGACTAATGGAGAGGATTTAATAGATTGTTCAGAATGAGAGTGGTGAAGTAACAATGTATGTGTTTGATAGGAGTCTTGTGTCTGATAGAAGGTTGGAGTCTGAGATACAAATCTATGTGATCATCCCTCAAAAATAAAGGAGTGAACTAAAAAAGGAAGTGACTACTTCTGAGTGAAAGAATTTGAAAATTATGATGATGATAACTTAGACATAAGCCAACATGTCTTAGAAACCAATGACAGTGAGAAAGGTGAGGTGACAGAGAAACTAGAAGTAATTCAGATGTAATGAAGTAATTCAGATGTCAGAGAGTGAGGAATTTAAATTGGCAACTCTAAAAGATCTTAGCTTAGAACATTTCAGACAAATAGCTATGCATTGCGAAACCTCAGTAATTAATTAAACTGTGTGGCAAAATGGGTGGTGGCCAAAAGAAAGAAATGTAGAATGGGAACCTCTCAAACAGTTGTCAATTGCCAAGAGCCAGCGTGGTGTGGAGGTTAGAGTGCTGGACTAGGACCGAGGAGACCAGAGTTCAAATCTCCATTCAGCCATGATACTAGCTGGGTGACTCTGGGCCAGTCGCTTCTCTCTCAGCCTAACCTACTTCACAGGGTTGTTGTGAGGAGAAACACAAGTATGTAGTACACCGCTCTGGGCTCCTTGGAGGAAGAGCAGGATATAAATGTAATAATAATAATAATAATAATGATAATTCTAGCAAGGTATAGGAGACAACTTTTAAAAGAAGCTCATGATATTCCATGTACAGGAATTAACTTGGGAATTAATTATATCACGTAAAATTTGGGCTTAAATTTTACTGGCAAAACATTCACGACGGATGGAAAACTGTTGCAGATTGTATCTGGTGTGCTAATGGATGGAGAAGAGTGGTTAAAGGCTTCTTTGCATCTCTACCCATAATAGGATAACCTTTTAACTGGGTAGGTGTGAATGTAATTGGTCCTTTTGCTAAGCCTACCACACAGGGCGAGGCAGGGGGAGTACCTTTTAGCAGTAGTGGATTATGCCACTAAATATCCTGAAGCTGTGGCTTTATCCTCTATGGGGGCATCTGATATTGCAGAAGCTACATTAAGTGTCTTTGTATACCTGGGATTTCCACATGAAATCCTGTCCAATAGGGGCAAAAACTTTTTAGTATAAATGATGCACATAGAAATCCATATTTTCTCTCACTAATGACCCCAAATCCCTGCTAAAAGTGTCTGTGTGAGGCGGGGAACACCACTTTTCCTCCATGTTGAATGCAGGCGGACTGTTTTGTTCACATTAGCTTGATCTCTGTATATACTTCCTGTGGATTTCTGTGGGAAATGAGTGGGCTCATTGCCCTTCTGAAGAGGAGGAGGGAAGGGAAGGAATTAGTTCTACCTTTACACACACCTTTCCCCTCCTCATCTTCTGGTCACCAGAAACCTACTCTGTCTTTCTTTGTTTTTTCCTGCTTTGCAGAGTGCTTCAGCAATTCATCATATCCTTCATTGTTGAAGTGCTGAAGCGCCTACCTACGGTGCCGCTGCTACCTGAGATATGAGGTTCATTATAATAAAAGCCAATGGAGAGAAGAGCTATGCTGGAGGGAAGAGTCGTGGCTGCAGAATGACATTCATACCAACAGTCAACCCTCAAGTCTACTTGTACCTGCTTATCCCCTTTCCTTGGAGATGACATCAGGGGCCAGGAACCAGAGGATTTTGCCATACATACCCCCAAATGTATCCCTTTTATACTTGTAGCTTTGTATGGGGAGTGAATGAAAGGGGCTTCTTAGTCTAGAAGAGAGGTAACTGACATGACGTGAACGGAAAGATATGAATGGCACAAGGAGGATCACAGTAAAAAAGTATGCATTTATTCTTACAAGTACAAACAAGAAACATTTATTCTTGCAGTTAGCAATTATGATAATAAAAATTATGCTTCTTCAACATAGTCTCTGCCCTTTACACAAATGGTCTCTGTCTTTTACACAAATGGGCTATGCGCCTGCACAGAGACCTTGTCGGAATCTAATGAGCTCAATTCTCCTGCTTTGGGCAGGAACCCCGCCCCCAGCCGCTATATGCAGCTACACCGCTCCTCATCCCCTCAGTCTTTTATTGTCCGCACTTCAGTAAGCATCATGGCGTCTGCAGCTCAACAACGAGTAGGATCTATCTATCCCCTTGTTTTATCTCCATTTTTTCGATTTTCTTTCTTTATTTCTTTCGCGTAGTAGTGTTTTGTTTTTTGCTGGTTTCCCCCCCTTCTCTAGAGTTCTGATCCCAGCCAGGATGGAATGTAGTGGCCAGCCTACGGCATTTATGCCAGGCACAACGAACTTCAAAAAATGTGTTCATTGCGGATCTAAGACCCCTTCTCTCGGTACTCATACCGAGTGTCTCCTGTGTTTGAGGGAATCCCACATTGTCGAGACCTGTCCTCATTGTCAGAAATTTATGAACCAGGCTCGCAAAAATAGGGCTTCTTGCCTGCGCACAGCCCTGTGGGATCTGGCTCTCCATTCTTTGGCAACCTTATCATTGAAGCGATGCATTTAAATGGCTTCATTGGTGCAGTCCAAGTATTCTGTATCTGCTCCTGTGGAGGCCGAAAACCCGGCCCCGATACCGGTTCGGCACCTCCTAGTGCTAATCCTTCAACAGCTTCAAGTGAGCCAGTGCTCTTGGAAGACCTCCCTAAATGTTCTGTGCCCATAATACCGAAATCTTCCCTGATTCCCTTGGTGTCGATACCAAAGAGGAAGAAGAAGAAGTCAAAGTTGCCTTGTGATTTGCTGGCGGGTCAACACCTTCCTCCTACACCAAAGAAGAAGAAGGCCATGTTGGTTCCTGTGTTGGAGGCCCCAGCGACCAAGAAGACTAAAGTGGATTCAGATCATCCTACACCAAAGTTGTCAGTTTCGGTTCGGCCTAGTTAACCTTTGGCTGTGAATTCGTTGGACTTGGCACCTGATCAGGCTCTCTTGGGTAGAGAACTCTCGGTGGCGTTGGATGAGCCTGGGTACGCTTCCTCAGAAGAAGAGACCTATTCCCCGGGCAAACCCGCAGAAGATGCATCATGACTGCCTAGGCATCATTCTCCCTCTCGGAGGCACCAAGAGCACACCCTTCTTAGGGACCGAAGTGCCCATTGGGACTCGGAAGAGCGCTCCTCTGATTACAGATATGATTGGGCCTGGGACCGTCGTGAGCCCGCATATTTGGCTCAATACCATGCATCGGAGCGCCATTCTCCCTTGGGTGAGGTTGAGCCTTTTTATGGCGCTTGGCGCCGGAACTCTGGGTTGTGTGGTCGATATCAAATGGACTATCAGTCAGACTATTCAGACTACGTTAGGCCCCAATATAGCCCTCGTTACCTGGAAGGTCCTACATATGGGAAACCTAGAGCTGTGCAGGGTTGGTGTGAGCTGCCCTCACACACAGAAGGGAGGCCGCATTCCTGCTCTCTGCAACGCTCCCCTCAGGATCGAATGGAGCAACGCAACCCACCCTCTTCAGTTCCCGTGCTACAACAGGCTGCTTTGCCTGTCCAGGAACTGCCAGCAGAACTTCCCGCTTCAGTACCAGATGACCCGGGAAGCAAACCTGGGCTCCCCTACAGGTTCAGTGCTCTTAGCCCAGAACTCTTTGGCTCCTCCTGAGTCGGACTATGAGAGCAATGCTAGCTCTCAGGAATCTGAAGGTGTTTTCCGGGAGTCATCCCCGCTCGACATACAGTTGGATTCAAAGCCTGTTTCCCCGTTGGAGGACCTTAAACAGTACTCCGCATATGTGGCCTGCATGTCTTCGGCCCTAGGTGTGAGCCTCGGTACGCAACAGAAAGGGTAACTGGACCCATTGTTCAGCCTTATCAATGCGGAGGCCAGGGTCCTGGCCACTTTACCCCTCAATTTGATATTGTTGGGAGTCATGCGGGGTCATTGGGAAAAGCCGGTGACTCTTTCTCAGCCTAATAGGCATTTGGAGAATTTTTATAGGGTGCAACTACAGGATAAAACAGCTTTCCTAAATAATCATCTCACCCCAATTTGATTGTTGTAGAGGCGTCTCTGCAAAGGACCAGGGGTCAAAGCCAGTCAGTGACAAAGAGGGCAGAAAATTGGACTCCTTCGGGAGAAGGCTTTACTCGGCCTCAGCTCTCCACTTAAGGGTGGCCAACTATCAAACCTAAAACACCCACTATAACCACTTTCTGTGGGGAAAGGTGGGCCCATTTTTGGACCTCCTGCCATACGACAAGCAGGATCCAGCTAAGGTGTTCTTCTGCGAGACTATTCAGGTAGCCAAAAAGGAGCTCTACTTTGCTAGGCACTCGGTGGAATGCGCGCCCAAAGGGATGGCCACAGCACTCAGATGACATACTTGGCTGCATTCATCTGGACTGAACTATGAGGCCTGTGCTAGGGTCGAGCACCTGTCCTTTGAAGGCTCTAGCCTCTTTGCAGATCAAACAGACGACACACTCCAAATGGTTCAGAAGCCGAGGAGCATGGCACGATACATGTCATATTCACCCACGACCATCAAACCACAGAAAACGTCCAGGTGGTCCCCTTATCAACCACAGAAGACCCCTTCTCAACAGCAATTTCCATATGAACGTTCCTTTCATGGCAACAAGTTCCAGTCGAGATACAAGCCAGGCCTCCAGCCTAGTAAGCCTTCATTTCAGAAACAGCACCCGAACACTTTCCAAAAGAAGCAATGACTTGGGGCGCTTACGGACTCGCCTGGCTCCATTTTCAGTGAGCTGGGACAGAGTGACTATGGACCAGTGAGTCCTTACAATCATATGTTTGGGCTATGCCCTCGGGTTCTGCAGGACTCCGCCCAATTTGGGGTCGTAACTACTCCGTGCACTCCAGAGTTGGACCAGAAGGTCGCCACTCTCCTGTCAAAGGATGTAATCGAGAGAGTCGCCAATCCAGAGAGTCTTGGTTTTTATTCCTAGTACTTTATCATGCCAAAACCTGGACCTCAGGGCCCAGAACAGGCACCTGGTATACAAACATTTTCAGATACTGTTGTTACCGACCATTATGACCATCCTAGAAAAGGACATGTGGATGGACTTGAAGGAAGTGTATTACCACGTCTCGATACGTCCTCAGCATCGACACTTCCTGCACTTCCAGATCGGTGGGATCCCCTATCGATTCAAAGCCTTGCTGTTTGGTCTCACGATGGCACCAAGAGTTTTTACAAAACGTCTGGCCCCAGTGGTGGCTTTCCTGCAGGGTTGCAGGTACTGCCATATTTAGATGATTGGCTCATCCTGGTGAGCACCAGATGGGCAGTCCTGGATGCCCTCAAGATGGTCTTGGATACTCTGCAGGTTCTGGGTTTCCAAATCAATTTCAAGAAATCTCCGTTGGAACCGACCTGCAGGATACAGTTCATAGGGCTGATATTCAAAACATCCTTGGAAAAGGTCTTCCTTCTCGACACCTGCATACATACTCTCGGGAGGCTGGCTGCCGCTTTCCTATCTGGAGGCTCACAGACTATGCACTCGGTACAGTGCCTATTGGGGCATATGGCGGCCACCACTTACATGCTGCCCCAAGCTCACCTTTGAATGTGCACTGTTCAAAGGGGTTCTTGGATGTATTTGATCACCTTTGGGATGCAGGCCGTTTGGAGCACGCGCCCCCTCGCTGGGTGTGGGCAACCGTGGCATGGTGGGCCGAGTTTCAACATCTAAACATCGATGCACCCTTCCAGGCTCCCTGATCCTGGTGGGTGATTACAGCTGATGCATCAGAGCTCAGTTGGGGAGTGCACCTGGAAGGGGTTCGCCTGAGTGGACATTGGTCCCTCACGGAGAGGACCTGGCACATCAACTATTTGGAGCCATTGGCCATTTTCAATGCTCTCAAAGGGTTCTTGCCTGTGATTGTGGGTTGCTTGGTGATGATCCAAATGAATGATACGATGGTAAAGACCTACGTCAATCGACAGGGTGGCACATCTTCAAGGAGCCTTCTGTTCCTGTCTCTGGACATTTGGCACTGGTGTGTGGCACATGCGGTGTCACCTCAGGCTGTCTATATACAAGGTTCCCTCAATGTCCAGGCGGACACCTTGAGCAGGATGATGGTGGTCTCCCACGAGTGGGCCTTGGACCAATGTGTTCTCAAGGACATATTTGTAAAATGGGGAGTCCCAACTCTGGACCCTTTTGCTTCCCAGGAAAATGCTCAATGTTACCTCTGTTGCTCCAGGGGAGGGGAAGGCGAGGGCTCTCTAGGCGATGCCTTTGTCCTATCTTGGACGGGCCCTCTACTGTACGTGTTTCCCCCTTTTCCTCTCATTCCAAGAGTGCTGTGCAAACTGAGGGTGGAGTGGGCCAAGGCCATCCTGATAGCCCCATGGTGGCCCAGGAGGCCCTGGTTTCCGGCCCTGAGGCAGCTGGCAGTGGATTGGGTGCACCTTCCCGCCCTTCCAGACCTGCTGTTGTGGGAGGGGGGAGGGGTGCTCTACCTGGATGTTCAGCTCCTTCATCTGATGGCCTGGAAGGTCGTGGTGACTTCCCACTGAGACTCAAGGAAGTTTTGGTCACAGCCAGAAAGCAGTCCACAGGGAAGTCCTATGATCACAAGTGGACTCGTTTCTGTTTGTTTGCTTCTTTGCATGAGTTTGATGTGTTTAATCCTTCTGTACAAGATATATGTACATATCTGCTGTCCCTTAAGGAGTCTGGTTTAAAGCTTTCATCACTTAAGGTACATTTGGCTGCCATTCTGTCACATTCCCTGATGACCCGAGCTTCGTGGTTTAAAGAGTTTCCTGAAGGGTGTGTCCCATGTTTTTCTGGATGATCCTGTCATATCACCAGCCTGGGATCTGTCTGTGGTTCTGCCCAGTTTGCTACGGCCCCCCTTTGAGCTTTTGGCTTCAGTTGAGCCCCGTCTCCCAACCTAGAAGTTCACCTTTCTGGTGGCCGTTACCTCCGCTAGGAGGGTGACTGAGTTGCAGGCCCTGAGGGTTGATGAACCATACCTTCAGTTCCACAAGGACAAAGTTGTGATCAGGCCAGATGTCCAATTTCTTCCTAAAGTGGTCTCTATGTTTCACCGTTCATCACCACTCGCGTTACCTGTGTTTTTCCAGAACCCTTCCTCGGATGCAGAGCGAAGGTTGCATCATTTGGACATTAGAAGGGCGTTATCCTTCTATGTTCAGAGTTCTGCTGAGTGAAAGAAAACTCCTTCCCTGTTTGTTCTTTATGATGGGCCACGTAAAGGCCTCCAAGTGTCTGCCCAATCCATGTCTAGATGGATAGTCTCAACGATTGAGCTTTGCTATCAATTGGCTCATAAGCAGTTGCCTGCAACCGTTAAGGCACACTCAGGTCTGTAGCGGCCTCTGTAGCCTTTGATCGTGCGGTCCCCTTGGACGCTCTCTGCCAGGCAGCTACTTGGGCTTCGCCCCACTCGTTTATCCATCATTATGCTATTGTTGTCAGGGTACGGAATGATGCTGTATTTGACAGGAGTGTCCTGCAGTCAATGTTCAGGTGATATACTTGTTTCTGAAATAAATACTTCTTGCAGATTATATATTGCTTTTGTTCTTCCCTCCTCCTTGGGTGCTAGCTTGTTATGTGCCCATCTGGGTAAAAGACAGAGACCACATCAAAGAACTACAGGTTGCTTACCTGTATGATTCTTCTAGTGGTCATCTGTCCATTTACATGCCTTCCTGTCCTCCCCGCGGGGTCTACTGAAGCTGGACTCCGTGACTGAGGGGATGAGGAGTGGCGCAGCTGCATATAGCAGCTGGGGGCGGGGTTCCCACCCAAAGCAGGAGAATTGAGCTTGTTAGGTTTCAACAAGATCTCTGTGCAGGTCCATAGCCCATTTGTGTAAAAGACAGAGACCATATGTATAAAAGGACAGATGACCACTAGAAGAACCAAAGTTACAGGTAAGCAACCTGTAGTGTTTGCCTATGTTGTTCATGCAACACTGCCCATAGTGGCAGCAGCAGGCAGAGAGAAAATGGGGGTGGCACTCTTTTGCATGAAGGAGGAGCATTAAACCAATGTTTTTTTAATGCAGAACACTGATGGGGTGTCTGCAGGAAACGGCACAATGAAAAGTAGGAAAATTTTGAGTGTATTCGCAGCCCACTGTCACTTTGGATAAAATTAAGTGTGGAGATCTACTGATCCCACTACAAGGAACCCTCTGGTTCAGAAAGATTGTATGTTGAAGGAGAAGAAAAGATTTAAGTTGGGGGGTGAGTGGAGAAGAGAACTAATTCTAGAGACCATATCCACTGACCTTCATTAGACTGAAAAGGGAATAACATCTTAGATTCTGGAACTAAAGTTGTAAATAATTATATATTTGAAAGAAAAATAACACTTAGGGGGGGGAATTTTTTAGTTCAGTGTGGATCTTTGGTTGGTTCTTTCCCATGCCTAATGTCATTACCCATTACTAAGTAAAAAGGGGAACAATGAAAATGAGGAACAAAGAAAATGGTGGCAGTGACAGATGCAAGGATAGAAAGTAATGCAAACTATGTTTAAGAAAAAAAGGTTGCTAGTGAGGCGCAACCATAATAGTTCTAATTTCTGAAAGACATAAGAATGGCCCTGCTGGATCAGGACCAAAGCCCATCTAGTCCAGCATCCTGTTTCACACAGTGGCCCACCAGATGCCACTGGAAGCCACAGGCAGGAGTTGAGGGCATGCCCTCTCTCCTGCAGTTACTCCCCTGCAACTGGTATTCAAATGTGACAAATATTCTAGCTGGTTTAGTTTTGAACAAAACTGGCAGAAAAAAATTCCCTGGAAATAAGTCATATTGGATGAGAGTGGCAGGCTTATGGGAAGCTTCTTTTTGGGCAAGAAGAATGAATATGTCAAGTTATATTGCCAGTTACCTACACTGGGCATGTGCAGTGTAAACATATTCAGATGCACCAATTATGCAACAGCACGAGACTGAAACTCAGGAGGTGGGGCTACAAATGGGAAGAATTGTGTATTCTTCCTATCAGGGGGAAGGTGCTGTCCCCTTTGTACTCTTCCCTCTCTCTCCTACCATTTTCTCCAAGGCTTTGTCTTCAGTGTGTGTACAGTAGTGCAGGAATTCCCAACAGGAAGTACTAGTTCCCCTAGAGCAGGGGTGGGCAAAATCGACCTTCCAGCTGTTATTGAACTACAACTCCCCTCACCTCTTACTATTGGCCACTGTGACTGGGGATGATGGGAGTTGCAGTTCAACAACATCTGGAGCACCAAGTTTGCCTACTCTTACCCTTCTTGAAGGGCTCCCAGGGGGTAGTCAGAGTCTTCCTGCCTTCCCATGGTTTGAAGCAGAAGGGGAGGGAGAAGGGTGAAGACTCTCCTTTTCTGGTCATGATTGACTGACTAAATGCTGAAGCTCAGCATACCCCTGCCTTCAGCCTGACTGACAGGCTTTAGAAAAGTACACCCATTGTGGGGGGGATACTCCTATTGAAATTAAAAGGATAAGTACAGTAAGTGTGCCCCATTAATTTCAATGGAAGTACTCATTCAGTAATTTAATCTGAATGTAAGCCAGTGGGGCTATTCTTACGATCACAAAAATCGGGCTAGGAAAATCCTAGCCCGATTTTTGTGATCATAAGAACTACCTGGCTTGCAGCCAAGCCCAGTGGTTCTGGAGCGGCTAACCCGCTCCTGTAGCCCTCCCCTTAGCCTGGGTTTGTGGAGCGAGTGCTCCACAAACCCAGGCTATCTGCTCGTGAGTAGCCGTGGTGCGGCTCCGCACCGCGGCTACTTGCGAGTAGACCGCCGGCTGGGAGGCTTACAAGCAGCCTCCCGGCTCGGGGGTCTCCCCAGTATGCCCTGCGCACTCCTGCAGGGCATACTGGGGCTTCTGGGGGCCGTGCGGCCCCCGAGCTCCCCAGCCCCCACCGGCTCCGTCTCAGAGCCAGCCATCATGTGGGCGGCCGATCCGGGCTCCCTGCCAGGAAAAACTGGGTCTCACTGATCGTGAGACCCAGTCCAGTGACTGGAGTGAGCCAGTGACTGGAGTAGCCTGTCTTGTAACTGTACCATCTAAATTATTGCATGTTTGTGTATATACACACAAACATACACACACACACACACACAATCTTTATGGGGTACATGAACTGAATATTTGTGACAGAAGGATGCCCTTGTTTAAAAAGGCTAAAAAACTTGCCTATAAGACTGGTTGTGATATTTGGTTCTATCTATCTATCTATCTATCTATCTATCTATCTATCTATCTATCTATCTATCACATTTGTACACTGACCCAAACTTTTGTCTCTGGGTGACAATAGCATACAACAAGTTAAAATATATACAAAAAACAATTTAACAATTTAAAATTCATCCACAAATTAAAACATTAAAATTTTAAATAACTGAAAAAGCTTGGGTGAAGAGGTGGGTTTTCAAATGCTTTCTAAAAATTGTCAGAGATGGAGAGGATCATATCTGAGTAGAGAGCACATTCCACAGTCTCAGGGCAGCTACCAAGAAAGCCCATCCCATTGTAGCCACCAGCCGAGCTGGCGGCAACTGGAGATGGATCTCTCAGGATGACCTCAGTGGGCGGTGGGGCTCATAATGAAGAAGACATTCTCTTAGATACCCAGGGCCTAAGCCATTTAGGGCTTTATAAGTTATGACTAGCACTTTGTATTTTGCCCGGAAACCTATTGGCAGCCAGTGTAACTCTATCAACAAAGGAGTGATGTGGTCTCTCCGAGATGACCCAGAGACCAACCTGGCCACCACATTCTTTACCAACTGAAGCTTCCAGACTACATACAAAGGCAGCCCCACATAGAGCGCATTGCAGAAGTCAAGTCTGGAGGTTACCAGCATATGTACCACTGTTTTGAGGTTGTTCATCTCAAGAAATGGACGCAGCTGGCTTATCAGCCGGAGCTGATAGAAAGCCCCTCTGGCCACCGCCTCAACCTGAGATACCAGGGAGAAGTGTGGATCCAGAAGTACTCCCAGACTGCAAACCAGTTCCTGTTGGGGAAGTGTAACCCCACCTAGAACAGGGAGATCAAAATCATCTCTAGAGTTCTGACCCCGCACAATAAGTAGCTCTGTCTTATCTGGATTCAGTTTCAGTTTATTCTCCCTCATCCAGCCCATTACTGCTTCCAGACAAGCATTTAGGGAAGTTATGCCATCTCCTGAAGAAGTTGACATGGAGAAATAGATTTGGGTGTCATCAGCATACTCATAACACCCCGCTCTAAATCCCCTGATGATCTCTCCCAGTGGGTTCATGTAGATGTTAAAGAGCACTGGAGAAAGTATGGAGTCTTGGGGGACCCCATACTTAAGCTCAGATTTTGAGGAGCAACAGTCTCCAATTGACACCATCTGGAATCTGTCCAAGAGGTAGGAGTGGAAACACTGTAAAACAGTGCCTCCCATCCCCAACACTCTCAGACGTTCCAGAAGGATACTATGGTCAATAGTATCAAGAGCCATCGAGAGATCCAAAAGAGTCACACAGAGTCACACAGAGTCCAACAGAGTCACACTCCCTCTGTCAATTCCCAATTGGAGAACATCCATCAGGCTGACCAAAGCAGTCTCCACCCCATAGCCCGCCCAAACACCAGTTTGAAATGAGTCTAGATAATCAGTTTCCTCCAAGACCACCTGGAGCTGAGAGGCCACCACCCTCTCAGTTACCTTGCCCAGCCATGGGAGGTTGGAAACAGGCCTATAGTTGCTCAACTCTGAGGGATCTAGTGCAGGCTTCTTTAGAAGAGGTCTAATAATTGCCTCCTTAAGACGAGGCATCCTGCCCTCCCTCAGAGAAGCATTTATGATTTCTACCAGGCCTCTTACAACAGCTTCCCTGCTAGATAGAACAAGCCATGTTGGACAAGGGTCAAGAGAACAAGTGGTAGGCCTCGCCATTCTGAGGAGCTTGTCCACGTCCTCAGGAGTCACAAACTGAAACCGATCCACATAAGAGGAGTTGTTGGACACCTCCAGTTGAGACATCAAATTAGTTGTGGAGTCCCCATCTAAGTCGGCCCGAATCTGAGAGATTTGATCTGCAAAGAATTCTTTAAACACATCACAGTGGATAACTGATGGCTCCAAATTCTGATTCAAGGAAGGGGGGCACATATTAGCCCCCTAACAACCCTGAACAACTCCGCTGGACATGAACTCGCAGATGCAATACGGGCAGAAAAGAACTGCTTCTTTGCCACATGTATTGCCTGAGCATAGATCTTTAAACGTGCTCTATATGTCAAAATCTCTCGGATTCGAGTCGAGTCTTCCTCCACTTGCGCTCCATTCGCCTACCTTGCTGCTTCTGCCCCCATAGATCTTCCGTATGTATGTTAGAAGCAAGAAGAAGGAGAATATAAGCATTATAGCAAGGTGCTGACACACTGAATTGGAAAACTCAAGCAAGAAACTATTGCATACTTTACATGTTCCCTGTGGGGCATGTGTTATCACCTCAAGTGGACAGCAGGAATGTAACATTATGCTCTCTCACCTCTTAAATTCAGGGATTGTATGAATGCTGAGGAAATATGTTTAGAACTCAGACATTTTCACAAACCTGTTTTAAAAATCCATTCCTTGCTGAGAACTATGAACTGAAGTCAAGAGTCTCGTGATATTCTGGGGATATTGAAGCTATTTTATCCATTTGCCAACTTGTTAAAGCTATTTAACAAAATACTCTTTGACCTATTCACTCTTTTTCTCAACAAGAGTTTTCTTTTCTCAACCCTAACAATTTACCGCAGGTCAAGACCAAACTTGAAGACTGTTAGTATAAAAGGATTGTTTTGCAACTGAGAACTGCCCCATAGCAGGGAAAGCATGGCAACCTAAACATAGCTACTGCTGCATACTTATTTGATTAAGCTTGTGCAATGCATATAGATCTAAGTTGGAGAAGATTGATATTTGCATTTTATATAGACATGATGAGGGGTAGGGCTGGGATTTTCATATCTGTAATGGCTCAGTGGGGAAATGCTTGACTATCAAGCAAGAGGTTGCTGGTTCTAATCTCTGCTGGTATGTTTCCCAGACTATGGGAAACTCCTATATTGGGCAGCAGTGATATAGGAAGATGCTGAAAAGCATCATCTTATACTGTGTGGGAGGAGGCAATGGTAAACCCCTCCTGTATTCTACCAAAGACAACCATAGGGCTCTGTGGTCTCCAGGAGTTGAAAGTGACTCGACGGCACACTTTACTTTAATTCTTAGATAATGGTGAGTTTATAATGCATTTAATTCCATAATGTGTACATTAATTTTTGCATTTTGGTTATTTAAAGGCAAAAATTGAAATAAAGAAATACTGTTTGGTTTGAAAGAGAGATCCTGATAAAGCAGGTAATTTCCAGACTCAGATTACAAACTCTGATAGTTTGTAATGCTTGATTTCAATTAAATGGGCAAGTGTTGGGCAAGGAAGGGCAACACTTCCTTCGTTGGATCTTTCTGTGGCAGTGCTCTCCCGAGTGAACCCTTGTAGACAGGTATTACTACGCCAGTTTTAAATTTGGTACAGATACCACTGCATGATACTTCAGGATGTGCCAGGAGATTCAGCTTTAAAGAACTGTGTTAGGGATTCAGATAAAATACTTCTGTCCTCCTAAACAGAAATAGATGGGTTGGGTATCTTAGAAACGTAACTCCTTCTATACTTAATTAATTAAGATGGATATGAGATAGCCAGAACATATCTCACCAGTAGAGACAAAACAGAAGTAGTTAAATTATTATGGAATTTTGTGTGCAGATATCATACAAAGGAAGTAGATTAGAGGATTAGAAACAGAAGGAAAAGTAGCACTTTTCAGACAATAGGTTGAACACTCATGTGAGTGTACAGAGATACAGTTATTCACATGCTACATTGGTCACAGGTACAGCAGTACATTTCCTATCTGTGCCATGCATTGGAGGGACCTGTTCCCAAGTTCATTTTTTAGGTGAATGCAGGTACAGTTATTCACACAAAAACATGTACAAGTGTACAGACATCTGTACACTTGTACAACATAATGCCCGGAAAGGGCTAGAGTGTGGTATATCTGCTGTCCAAGTGAATAATTAATAGAATAGCTTTGCAGCATCAGTCTAAAGGTCCAGCTAGTCCAGTATTTCCAGCAGTAACCAGCTAAAATGCTTTCTGGGAACCTGTGAGTGAGGTATGAAGGCAACAGACCTCCCCTGTAGTTTGCCCTCAGCATCTGCTTGTTCGGAGGTATATTGCCTCTGAAACTAGATACAAGCGCAACCTGTGTGGCAAGATGCGAAGGGATGGAAAGCCAAACCTGCCCAAAGCACCACTTAAGGCTTAGTCACACAATCCTATAAAGTACACTTCAGTGGAGCTTTGTCAATTTCACTTTTCGTTAAACATGTGAGGGCAAAATTAATGAGATCTGTGTGTTTTTATATTTAAGAGTGATGCCTGTCGCAACACTGGACAAGTGGGACAAGACATCCTAAATTGATTCATAAGACCATAGAAAGGGTTTGAGAAATGGCAGGGATCATGGAAAGGAAGGGGTTGTATCTTTCCTAATGTTCACCACTTTGTTTTAGGAACTGCTCAAAGAAAAAAAGGAAGCACTTTGACTGTGTTGCACAAAGTGTAGACACACTGCATATTTGTTTTTAAAAATTCTTTGAATTGGATCACTCTCCAGTCCTGTTCAGACATGATGAAAGCGTGGATGTTGTGCCCACTGGAGAGTTCTGGCAAGTCCGGCCCACACACCAAGTACTCCATAGACCAGGCCTGCTCAACTTAGGCCCCCCAGCTGTTTTTGGACTACAACTCCCATAATCCCCAGTCACAGTGGACAATAGCCAGGAATTATGGGAGTTGTAGGCCAACATCTGCAGGAGTGCCGAAGTTGAGCAGCCCTGCCATAGACTCTCCTAATGTTCTCCACAAGTACAGTGTTTGTCTCTTGAGACATATGTCATTCTTGTAGACCATGTGGGGTGGGGCATAGTGGGGAGGGCTTGCCAGCACTCTACGGTAGAGCACAGTACCTGGTTCAACATCCAGGCTTTCCTCATAACTGAAAAGGGCAGGAGAGTGATTCAGTTCTACAATTTATTTATTTTTTAAATATATATCTTTAAATATGTACACTCAATGGTAAGTTGCAGGAGAAATATTTTCCCTCACCACTGATCATGGGCACAATTCATTAGGTACCTGTGTCATTCATGTAACCATTCTACACACATCCTTCATTAATGCAATACAAAGAGTTTGCAACAGCTTAGTTTGGAAAAGTAATCACATTTTTTCCCCAGTGACAAAATGTTAGTGTTTCAGTGCTGGCAAAATGCAGTTTTCCTGTAATGCAACTGCTACCTAGGGGGATGTCAGCTGGTTTCCCTGCAGCAGCAGACTTATAGATATCTAATTTATGCACTAAATGTGACATTCTGGAAAAACCCTTAGAATACAAGAGGGGAAGCCTAAGTAACAAAAGCAATTTCCATCATCTTGATGCCCCAACAGGCTCATATACTTCAGACTAAATATGGTGTAGTTAAGCTGCATGGCTACGTTCCCCAACGTGACAAGTGTCTAAGAAATTAAGAATGCAGAATTTGTCAGACAAACCCTAACTTGGCTATATCTTAACAATGAGAATGGAGAGTAACATGAGTTAGCATTATTTTAATTTTACACTGCTTTAGTCACTTCATTGGAATAGCCTCCTGGGATTATCTCGTCAGCATTTTTCCCCTCATTACCCTGACAATATGGGTAACATCCTGCCCTAAAACTGGTTCTACTTTTTTTTTCTTTTTATTTATCCATAATATTTTTAGTCTCACAGTAACTACTTAATTAAATCAGGCACATTGGGAAAGATCAAGAATAAGTAGTAGCATCAAAATAAGCAGTAGCATCAAAACAATACACATTAAAAAAAAACATTTAAAAGAGACTAAGAGCAGATATATCCAAAACACATAAGAGAATTACTGCTCCTAACAATGTAAGGTCAACCCAGATTTTTGTGTTGTTAAAAAAAAAAAAAAAAAAGCTTAAGGGAAATATCCATAATGAAAATACCCAACCCGTCACAGTAGGTACTGTGCACAATACAAAGTGGAAGTAGCTTGTGTCTGTACTTAATCATTTCCCCCAAAGATAACTTTGTTATAAACATCCTGTTACCATTCATATCAGAGAGATAAGGTTGGGGTGAAATCCTATTCCATTCTGGGAGCTTATAAAAGCAAAGACCAGGAATTAAGTATCACTTTCTCCCTGCAGCACACCAAGGAGGAAATGGGGTCAAAAGGGCAGGCTGCAACATTGTAGGCACTTTATCTAGAACATAAACATTACTAGAGTGCATTCTGACCAAATTAACTCTCTCAGATCTGCAGTGTTTCCATTCCTGTAGTGCTTAAGGACATTAGCTTTGCTACTTACTACCCTGTCTCACAGCACTGCACTTTTGGGCTGCCTCTTGAGAAAAATGCTCTCCTGTCTTTGGAAGTTAGAGTAGTTTGTTGGCTATCTTTTTTGTAAATGTTATTTATTTATGATTTTTTTAAAAAATTGTGAAGATAAGTCTTTTGACAAATATGGGAGAGAGAACATTCAGATCTGGGCTGCTACTCTTCACGTCCTTCCCTTAAGTGACACTTAACAACAAACTATACATTATGAAGAGTGGGATGTCAGAGCTGCCACCTCTTTAAAAATAGCAGTTAGGTGGCCATGCAGATTGAGACTGCAATGCAGGAGGGTTGATTCTTTTCTGAGGTATTTCCCATTTTAACCAGGGCTCTTAACACCTTTGTAATGTGTAGTTTGGCTCTGAATTTCTGATGTTTGCTGGGAATATTTGAAATCCCAAGTCATGTCTTTAGGCTTTTCTCCCCTGTAGGTTTGGACTGGTATTCCCAAAGACCTGTACAAACACTAATAACTGATTTAATAATGTAAGATACCAGTAGGAAATGACCTTTATACATTTATATCCCACTCTTCCACCAAGGAGCATGGTTATGTTTATATACATGGTGTACATGATTATGTTTATCCTCACAACAACCCTGTGAGATAGGTTAGGCTGAGAAATACATGACTGGCCCAGAGTCACCCAATGAGCTTCATGGCCTAATGGGGATTTGAACCCGGGTCTTCCCTTCCCTACTACGCCATGCTAGAATTTTCATAAATTCCAAGAGAGAATTCCAGATTTATAAATTATTAACACAGGCATACTAATAGTTATAGATTACATAGTCATAATTGTAACTGTAAAGGATCCAGTAGTCAAGAAATATGCCACAGACTAGCACTTGGTAGGGTAGCAATGGAGGCCTTGGAAAGGATATTTAGATGTAGTGACGTGTCTACACCTACAAAGATTAGAATAGTTTGGACAATGAATTTTCCTGTGACACTCTATGGATGCAAAAACTGGACTTTGAAGAAGCTAGATAGAAAAAGCATTGACACTTTTGAACTTTGGTGCTGGAGAAAACTTTTGAGGATACCATGGACAGCCAGGAAAACAAACCAATGGATCACAGAACAAATCAATCCAGAATTTTCACTTGAGGCACAAATGACCAGGCTCAAACTATCATACTTCGGGCACATTATGCGAAGATCCAGCTCCGTTGAGAAGTCCATAATGCTGGGGAAAGTTGAAGGAAAGAGAAGAAGAGGATGACCAGCAGCAAGGTGGATGGACTCTATTACAATAGCAATGAATGCACCACTGAGAGACCTTAAAGGTTGAAGACACACCATCCTGAAGAGAATCTATCTATGTGGTCACTAAGAGCTGACACCAACTTGATGGCACTTAATCAATCAATCAATCAAACAAACAAACTGTAACACAAACATATCAATATTTTTATTTTTGTTTAATATCAATATACAATATTTCATAAACAGTACAAGCTATGCAAAGCTATATAAAATTGTACAAAATCAATTGTTCCCCAGAGATATTAAGAATCCTACATATTAGTTGCTTTATAAGACAACATTAAAATATTATGGAGGAGGAGGATACAGTCAGGTTTATAATAACTGAAGAGGACTGTGTATAAGAATGTGCTTGGCATTCTGTTAATCTATAAAATCTTTTATAGATTATTTTTATCAATACATTAGAGATTTTAAATCTGAATCAATCTACTGCGAACTGGCACTGGGACATTTATCAACTAACAAGGTTTCAGCTCCACTGGCCAGCCTTTTAAAATGCCAGAATTAGTCTAGCCAGGCTACAAGTTGGGCTAGCATAAGAGTGAAAAGAGAGAGACTGCTTAATCCTGTCACTCCTACCAATTACTCATTAACATGCCAGGTCAAAGATATGGAAGGATTTTGGTTTTTGTTTTTTTGTTTTTGTTTTTTTTAAAGCAGCCTGGGACAGGTGATTTGGAATGAAGAATTGCCAGAGGGAAAGGGCTTAAGCAGCCTTTTTGCCATCTTTTCTTCTGCCTGGGCTGATTTTGGCTTTTAAAAATAAGTGAAGGAAAAAGCCACCAAACTATGCATTGTGTAGTGTGAGCCTAAGCGTCTCACTCAAGCTTTCAATGCATATCCCGCTTCCCAAAATTAAAGATGCATGGTTTTTTATACAACCTTAAAAAAATTAATCTTAGCATTTTTTGTCCCTTAAGACACAAATATTCATTTTTAAAAGTCTATTTCATTCTTTTGCTTTAAAAAAAAATGCTTTGTTAGAACTATTTGACCCAGCCTTTGAATTCTTTGAAGCCAGTTCAGCCAGGTCGGTTTACACAGTAAAAAATGTACAATGAAATCACAAAACTCTTCTGGGTTTCACACTTGCCAGCTAACAAAGCCGTTAGTATTCAGTCAGAATCACAAACTGTGTGTTAATCCCGCACAGGACCTCATTCAGTATGAGATCTGTTTTCTTTCCAATAGGCTCTTTTCAGTTTTCTTTTCAAACCACAATCAAACTCGCTTATATTTTGTTTTAGATTTAAAACAGCTACTACTTCACTGAGTTCACATAAAGGCCTTGTTGTGTACTGCAGTATACCCATGAAATGACTAAGGACCAGATCACTCCACTCTCCGCAGTGGGAATAAGGAGTTTCCACTACATCCTTCTTTTGGCAGTGGGGAGAGATGGAAAGCTTTTGATTCCCTTCCCTATAGGTCTAACGAATTGTCGACACCCTGCAAATCCTGAGATATCCATTTGCAGGAGATTTAATGGGGAGGGATACCTATGCCTCAGATCCCTGTTAGTATCATGTTTTGTTGAGTGGACTGAGCCTAGTAATCTTTCTCTCTCTTCCTCCCTCTCATCTTCTATAGATTAAAGGAAGGAACTAGGGTGAGGCTGCAAAGTTGTGATCCTGTTCTCAGATTTCCCTCCTCTGCCATTATATGGTTGCACTATCGGCACCCATGTGCTCTTTTTTTAAAGCTACTGCAACTGGTTCAGATCTGTTGTCACGGTCACATCCTACTTTGCATACCATGCCAGTTATAATGGGATGTCAGGTTTGAAATATGGAGGCTGTGCACACAAGCAGCCCTACCTAGGTTAGGGCAGCCCTACCTGCGTAGGGCTGCTCATGTGCACCATTGGGATTGAGGCTGGTCCTGGCACTGCCTCCTGAGTTTTTTTACCCAGGCTTTTACCTGGGTAAAGGGCATGAGCATGCCCTTTAGCCCAGGCCCGGGGTCGTGTGTATGCTTGGGCTGCATGCAGCCCGGGCACACACAGCTGGGCGTCTAGAGAGCCCAACTCACGGAGGAATCTCTAAATGCATCACACTGCTCCAGGAATTTAGGGCTTCCTGGAGGCTGGTACTCATTTTCCTGGTCTCCAGTAATATGTGCTGTCAGGAGCAGCACAGATTGTGTGAGTGTGCTATGGCATGCTGAAGAGGAGTCCAATGATCATCTGAGGGGGGGAAGGCAGGGATAAACCTGCCTCCCCCTGCCCGCCCACCATCCCCACCCTCCCATGGTTGTGTGCACGTCCTTATCAAGTTTTAATTTAGTGAATTAGATAACTGATACTGTGATGTTAAAGATATAGTAGGAAAAAACACAATTTTCCTACATAACAGTCTAAATTAGACCTCCACAACTTCTGCATGTAAAATGACAGGCCATGCACTGCGGGATGCCTTAGAATCCATCCATGTGCATTTATGTGCATAAGTATTCAAGACAAGATGCTTTCACCTATCTCTCAAAGGTTAAACTAAAATGTTGTTAGCCACCCAGAGATGTAAGTTTGGGTGGGGTATAAATTTAATAAACTAACCAACTAACTAACTGCTGAGGTTCTAAGGGAGGGAGCTGAATCCTGAGAATGAAAGCTCTAGCAACTTGCATTAACACAATTTCATCAAGGCATCTCCCAAAATGAGGATAATGATTTGCCAAGGACAGGTAGCAATAAATAGTGACTGTTCCTGGTAAATAGGGACAATTGGAGTGCATGCAACCCTGTGAGGGGAGTTAGGCAGAGTGTGTATGACTGGTACAAGATCATCCAGTGAGCTTCATGGTTAAGCAGGGAAGTGGACTTTCTCGTTCTGAACTGGAAAACTCTGTTAAGATGCCTACTTCTACACAGGAATAGTACAATAGGGGAGAGTGCATAACTTCCCAAGAAGGTAAACAAGTTACATACACCAAAAGTATGTAAATACAACATATTTACAAAATTGGGGTGGAGTTATCACTTACAAGCTTATCCACTGCGTGGCCATGACACTTAACAGAACCATATTACACACAGTAATCCCCTGCTAACTGAGCAAAGAGGCATCTTTTAAGAGAGTGATTCTCTTTATTTAGCAGTGGGAGAGCAAGTGACGCTATCCATCACCAGCACAGCATCCCTCCAGTGGCTGTTGCTGGTGTCTATCATGTGTTTCTTTTTAAGATTGTGAGCACTTTGGGGGCAGGGTGCCATTTTATTTATTTATTTATATTGATGTAAATCACTTGGGGAACTCTTGTTGGAAAGCAGTATTATAAATATTTGTCATATTCGTTGTATTCATAATCTCAGGAACGATTAAGAGGCTATCTGGAGCAAGTATCCCAGTTTTTCTCAGGTCATTGAAATAGTTGGGCAGAAGAACAAGCTTTAGACTCCTTCTCCACCACCAGACATTTCTGACTCCATTCCCTGGCCTCCTTACTTGACCAATGATCAGTATTCCCTCTAACAGGAATTCCAAGATGTTGTTGACTACAAGTCCCAGAATCTCCAGCTACAATGGCTTTTGTTTGGAGATTATGCGAGTTTTATCAGCAACATCTGGAAATCTCTGTTTGAGGGAACACTGCCAACATTGAAAGCAGATCCAAGAAAATCAAGTTTATTCAATAAATGTATATCCTACCTTTTAAGCACATTGTCCTCCAAGGTGGCTCACAAAAACAAACACAAAGCTACCTTAAAACTACCAGATAAAATGATACTGATTGGTTGGTTGATTAAGTGCCGTCAAGTCATTGTCGACTCTTAGCTACCATATTGATAGATTCTCTCCAGGATGATCTGTCTTCAACTTGGCCTTTAAGGTCTCTCAGTGGTGCATTCATTGCTGTCATAATTGAATCCATCCACCTTGCTGCTGGTCATCCTCTTCTTCTCTTTCCTTCAACTTTCCCCAGCATTATGGACTTCTCAAGGGAGCTGGATCTTCGCATAATGTGCCCGAAATATGATAGTTTGAGCCTGGTCATTTGTGCCTCAAGTGAAAATTCTGGATTGATTTGTTCTATGATCCATTGGTTTGTTTTCCTGGCTGTCTGTGGTATCCTCAAAGGTTTTCTACAGCACCAAAGTTCAAAAGCTTTTAAAATGCTTTTTCTATCTTGCTTGAAGACTGCTAGATCCTTTACTGTTGATGGTCGATCCTAAATGGGAGAAGCTATCCACCTTGTACCAATTGTCATTAGTTCTTTCATCTTCTTTACATTTAATTTACATCATCTTCTTTACATTTAATTGTAGTCCAGTTTTTTCACTGTGCTCCTTGACTTTCATTACTAGAGCTTGCAGATCATCCGCATTCTCTGCTATCGGAGTGGTGTCACCAGTGTAGCGCAGGTTATTGATGTTCGTTCCTTCCAACTTTAAAACCACGCTGATCTTCTTCTAATCCAGCTTCTCTCAGTATATTTTCTGCATGTACATTGAATAAAGAAGCCTTGTCTTACTCCGTTGCTGATCTGGAACCAGTCTGTTTCACCATGTTCCGTCTGGACTGTGGCTTCCTGTCCTGTGTATAGGTTTCTCATGAGAACAATGAGGTGTTCTGGGATGCCCATTTTCCTAAGGATATTACACAACTTGACATGGTTGATGCAATCAAATGCTTTTCTGTAGTCAATAAAACACATATTGACTTCTTTCGGGTATTCTTTGGCTTTCTCAATTATCCAGTGTGCATCAGCAATAATGTCTCTTGTTCTTCAACCTTTTCTGAAACCAGCTTGAACATCCGGCATTTCCCTTTCCACATAGGGCTCTAATCTGCATTGGATGATCCTGAGAATTATTTTGCTAGCATGTGAAATTAAGGATATTGTGCGATGGTTTGCGCAATCTGTTAAGTCTCCTTTCTTTGGTATGGGTATGTAGACTGACCTCGTCCAGTCTGTTGGCTACTGTGTCGTTCTCCAGATTTGCTGGCATAGTTTGGTTAGAGCCTTGACTGATTCTTCTTCTGTTGCCTGCCATATTTCTGTACTTATGCCATCAGTTCCTGTAGCCTTCTGACTTGGTAATGACCGAGTGCTGATCTAACTTCATCTTCGCGTACTACAGGTTGTTGCAAGTAGGGAATATCTTTTACAGTATCTTGGAAGTTGACGTCCCTGCTGTACAGATTTTCAGTATACTCCTTCCATCTCTGTTTGATCTTCTCTGAATCAGTGACTATCTGTCTTTTGGCATCCCTTAACATACCAGTTCAAGGTTGGAACTTCCATCTGAGTTCAGAGATCTTTTGGAAAACTTGCCTTGTTTTTCATGTCTATTTCCATCCTCAAGGTCTTTACAGATGTCATTGTAGTATTGCTCCTTGTCTCTTCTAACAGCTTTCTGAAATCCCCTATTAAGTTCCTTCCTGAGGTCTTTATCTTTCTTGACTTTGGCTTCTCTCTTCTTCGGGGCAATTTCTACCATCTGTTCTGACATCCATTGTGCTTTCTTCTGTTTCTTGTTCTTTGGCAGTCAAACTCTGACAACACTGCCACAAGCTGCAAGACCAGTGGTGAAGGAACTGCATCCTATGAAGGTTACCGCTATGCTGAACCTTACACATTTGGCAACAACAAGTGCAGAGATAGCCTCTTCGGTGACCTCGATAACCCAGCAATCACACTTGCCAGAGAATCTGCAGTGGTAAAGATCCTGTTTGCCACCAGAACAGATCTCACAATCCACGGATTTTGAACCTGATTCAGCGGTGGAGTCAGAGAACTCAGATACCCCAGACATGACTACTGGCTCCTGCCTGGAAGACCCAAAACCACCATTGCCATCTGAGGATTTGAGATCTTTTTTGGAGCAGGTGTCCAAGATGACAGTGGCCTTAGGACTTAATTTGAAAAAACAGACCACAATCATTACAGACACAATCTTTGACTTGATTGAGGGAGATGTCCAGCAGCTAACAGCCTGGCCTATGAATTCTGCCCTTCTAGAAATAACAATAACTGCTGGGAGAAATCATCATCTGTCACCCTGACATTTAAATGAACTGAAGGTTTTTTACAAGGTACAGCTTGATGATTGTGCCTACAAAATTGTATCAAGTTGTATCAAAACAATATCTGGTCCCAAATTTGATGATGGTGGAGGAGGTGGAGGCGGCACAGAACCGGTCCATGAACAGGGCCTTACCAGCACCAATTGATAGAGAGGGTAGAAAGCTGGACTTAGTTGGCAGACTGCTTTATTCTCTGTCTTCTCTTCATTTGAGAATTGCCAACTACCAGGTGTGCAGTGGTGCAATGTAAAAGGCCAAACGGCAGCTAAGGGGAGAGGGTGACGGGAAAATTCCCTCTTTTACTTGAAAATGCTGATGCATGGCAGGATGGGGAGACAGCAGCTGCAGCAGTGAGGGTGGTGGGGCAAGAGGAAATCCCCCCTTTACCTTTAAAACAACATCACTGCACGGCGGGGCGGCAAGGGAGAGCTCCATCTAGCTCCTCTCCTCCCTCTCAAATGACTGCACACCTGCATCTGCAACCCATTTAGGATCTTTCTCCACACTTGCGGAGAAAGGCCCATAATGGGCATGCAGTCATTTGGGAGGGAGGAGGAGAGCTGGACAGAGTTCTCCCTCGCCGCCCCACCGTGCAGTGGAGTTGCTGTAAAGGTAAACGGGGAAACTTTCCCCTCGCCCCCCCCTTGCTGCAACCACTGCTACCTGTCCAGCCATGCAGCAGGATTTTAAAGTAAAAGGGGGAACTTTCCCATCACCCCCCTCCACACAGCTGCCACTGTGTGGCCTTCACTGCCTCCATCCCACCACGCAGTGGTGATTTTTAGAAGAAAAAAAAGGGGGGGGACTTGCCCTTTGCCCCCAGAGAGGGATGGCAAAATTTGAGGAGTGGCAAAATTTGCTGGTCTTCAAATTTTGCCATCCTAGGCAAGTGCCTACTTTGCCTCTCCTTAAATCCACCACTGCATCCATAAGAGTTCATCTCTCAGCAATCACAGCTCACTGGAAATCTAGGAGTACCACCTCATTTTTTGCTCAGCCTAAAGTCAAACAGTTTTTGAAGGTTCTGAATTACCTCCATCCTATAAGAGTCTGATATTACCTCCTTGAGACCTCCCGTTGTTCTTATCATCGCTCACAAGCAAACCCTTCAAGCCAATGGTCACCTATGGCATGTTTGTTGACACTACAATCTATTTTCAACTGAGTCCATGGCACCCACTTCTGACAACTATATAATGGACAACCCCTGACATCTCTGCTGCTCTCCTCCAGTTATGATATGAGCCTGCAATGCACCCAGTTGTGTGATGTACAGAGACCACCCAAAAGAACTTCAGGTTGCTTACCTGTAACTGGGGTTCTTCTGGTGGTCATCTGTTCATTCATACATCCACCTATCCTCCCCACTGCAGAATAAGGTAGCAGCAGACTCCTAAACTGAAGAGGGAAAGGGCTGAGCACATAACCTCAGAGTGAACAAGGGGAGGAGGAGCTACCGCCAAAGGTAATAGAGACAGCTGACCACCAGAAGAACCTCAGTTACCCCAAAGGTAAGCAACCTGAAGTTTTGTGGAAGTAATGGTTTCAAAGTAGAAATAATCTTGATTTCCTGTGTGATGCCATACTTATTTCATCATGAAGGTAAACTTAAGCCAGTTTTACTTGGCATGTCTTTTCCATTCTTCTGTAGTGAAGAGAAATTTAGGAGCTCAGTCCATGACTGGAGCCTGGGAATATTGCATAATATATCAGCAGCGGTTCCAGAAAAAGGGGGAAGCATTTAATGAAAAGATAATTTACTTGAGTCAATAATGTAAGCAGAAATTTAAGCAAAGAAATCCCTTTTGGCAGAATTTGACAGCCCCCTTCATTTTCATCACAAATCTGCTTTGAAAAACAGTACTGTTCCACTTCAAAAGGGGAGAAAATACAGGAAGGCAGTGGGGAGGAAGGTGGGGACCTTGTGATGTAAAAATTCATTCACTACGATATTTTCTGGGAAGTCTACCTGCTCTGAAGTCCAAGTTGAAAGGACTCCTTTGAGAATATTAGGGAAACATTTATAGCACATCTTGCTGGATTCACACATGATGCCTTTGACTCAATGACTTAAATTCATTTGTATTTTGGTAAAGAAAAAGGTTGGATTATGGCAGCAGAGAGGTGATTTCCCCCCCATTCTGTTTCCATATTAATACTTTGACCAATAGTACTGTGCAATATAAGGTGAATAAAACTATTCTGGGGGTTGTAGATATACTGTATAATGCACAGCAAATTTATTTACTGCCTACTTGTTTCTACTGTGTTACAGATAAATAGTGCCTCTTCTTAAGCTGCATTACAAAAGCTCGTGCCTAAGGGTCAAATTAGACCTTAGGGGCAGCAGCCTGTTTATTAAATGCCTTGATTAACTAAAACAGTAGTTTCCAAACCAGAATCCCCAGATGTTAGACTACAACACCTATCTGCCCCAGGCACAATGGCTGGAGGCCACTGAGGCTAGGGATAATGGGATTTTTGTTTTTTTGGTTGTTTGTATAAATATTTTTTTCTATACTGCCCAAAACTTCATCTCTGCGTGGTTTACAATTAAAATAATTTAAATATTAAACATTAAAATCATTTAAAACAAACATTAAAATATTAATAATAATGATGATGATGATGATGATGATATCTCTTGTTTACACAGTCAGACAGGTGTTATTGACTGGTTTGTTTTATCCAGACATCAAATCCTTCCCAAGGACCTAGGATGGCTGAATTTTATTGTCAATATTGTTGTTGTTGTTGTTGTTGTTGTTATTATTAAACATATTTTTATACTGCCCAAAACTTACATCTCTGGGCAGTTTACAACAAAGTAAAAACAGAAAAAGTAAAACATTAGTTAAAACAAAATAACAACAAAAAAGTTAAAATGTTACTATTAAAAAAATTTAAATAATATTTTAAAACTGTATTAAAACAATATCTAATTAAATGCCTGAGTGGTCAGAGATGTCTTTAAAGACTTTTAAAAAGCTGCCAGAGATGGGGAGGCTCTTATTTCAGCAGGGAGCACATTCCAAAAGCCTCGGGGCAGCAGCAGAGAAGGCCCATCCCTGAGTAGCCACCAGACGAGCCGGTGGCCACTGCAGACAGACCTCTCATGATGATCTCAATGGGCAGTGGGGTTCATGACGAAGAAGAAGACATTCTCTTAAAGGCCCAGGGCCCAAGCTGTTCAGGGTTTTATAGCTTATAACGAAAACCTTGTACTTTGCCCGGAAACTTATCGGCAGCCAGTGTAGATCTTTCAATATGGGAGTAATATGGTTTCTCCGAGATGACCCAGAGACCAACCTGGCTGCCACATTCTGGACCAACTGTAGTTTCCAGACTACATACAAGGGCATCCCCACATAGAGCGCATTGCAGTAATCCAGTCTGGAGGTTACCAGCAGATGTACCACTGTTTTGAGGTCATTCACCTCAAGAAATGGATGGAGCTGGCGTATCAGCCAAAGCTGATAGAAGGCACTTCTGGTCACTACCTCAACTTGGGACACCAGGGAGAGGCTTGGATCCAGAAGCACCCCCAGACTGAATACCTGTTCCTTCCAAGGAAGTGTGACCCCATCCAGAACAGGCAGATCAAACCAATCTCCTGATTTTCGACCCTGCACAATGCGTACCTCTGTCTTATCTGGATTCAGTCTCAGTTTGTTATCTCTCATCCAGACTATCAGCAACTCCAGGCAGGCATTTAGGGAGGTTATGCCCTCTCCTGACAGTGTTGACATGGAGAAAAAGATTTGGGTGTCATCAGCATACTGATGGCAGCCTGCACCAGATCTCCTGAAGATCTCTCCCAGCGGTTTCATGTAGATGTGAAACAACATCGGAGACAATATGGAGCCCTGAGGCACACCGTACAAGAGTTCAGATTTTGAAGAACAACAGTCTCCAAGGGACACCATCTGGAATCTGCTCAAGTGGTATGAGCAGAACCACCGCAATGCAGTGCCTCCCACTCCCAAACCCAGAAGGATACTATGTTTGATTGCAGTGGTGTAGTGAGGCTGGCAGCAGACGATGTGCGGCAACTGTGGCCCCTGGCCCCCACGTCTGATGTCAGACGCAGCCCGGCTAGCCCCACTCCCACGTCTGGTCTGACCCCCTCACAACTCAGCCCCTGCTGCACTCCTGTTCAACCCTGACCAGCTCCCGTGCACAAGCCATTCCTTCCACACCGACCAGCCCCCCAGTGCAGCAGCAACAGCTCCCCATGCCCGCCTCCTTGCAACACAACACACTTACATCCTCCACCCAGGCAGGTCGCGTGGAGCTGCAGCCTGGCCCAGCCCCCTTCCAAGCCCAGCAGCATCCCTCGCTAGGTTCTGCACACATGTCAGGCAAGAGGGGAGAGAGGGGCACCTCCGCCGAGGCAGGCAGCCAGGAGAAGTGGAGCTGGCGGCCCAACCTGGATACACATCCCGGCTTCCCGTCTGCCACAGAACACACACGCTCCCAGAAACACCGTCAGGACTATGGTGGGACCCGCTGGGGAAGCCACCCTCCTCTGGCTCCTCTTCTCCGCCCCACCTTCCTTAGGGACCAGGAGAAAGCAAAGCTTGCTTATCTCTGACGCACCACCCATCTGCTGCTTTCCTTCTGTGGGGGCAGGAACAGCCTTGCTTGGCCCGAGTGGAGGAGGAGGGAGGAGGAGGGATGACTGCAGAGAGAGACGTGTCACATGCGATGAGCAGTGCTTGGGTCTGACCGAAAGGCAGGGGGCGGCGAACAAGAGAAGAGGACAGAGCTGGAGAAGAGAGGGAGGGATGCATCGCTCCAGCTGTCTAATAACGTGTGCCACCAGCTTAACCTTCTGCTACGGGCAGCTCTTTCAGATCTTGTATATAGCTCCTGTAAATTTTGCACTGAGCTTCCAATTGCAATTCTGCACCATATGGGAAAACTGCAAGGGATGGTGGGGCATGGAGAGAGACTGCAAGCGCAAACTGTGCCTGGTTTCCCATCCAACTGGAAATCTACCACAGGTCTATAAAGACACTTCAGGGGTCAGACAAGGGGGAGAATGGGAGAACCACGATGCAGAGAGAGATGGTGGAGGGGTGGGGTGAAAGCTGGGGGGTGCATAATCATCATTTTAAATGGGAGGGTTTCACCATGATTTTCAGCAGGCAACAAAAATGGTCCCTTACTTCAATCCACTTCTGAGCTTCAGCAAAAGCTGGTTCAGGCTGGGTCTTGCAGAGGCCAGGCTGGCCCCTCTAAGCCAGGACTGGCCATTTGTAAAGGTGAGCTGCATCCTGAGGCTACAGTAGGGAGGCTGAGCACAGACTAATGGTAACAGATTCTCCCAGGAGGCAGGAAAGGAGAAGCTGGAGGCCACTGTCTGTCCATCTGTCTGTCCGTCTCCCTCCTGCTCCTGCTTCCCAGAAGCTGCGGGCAAAAGGCAGGGAGGTGACCACTTGCAGCCCAGCCGGCGGCAACTGCTACTGCCACTGCTTTGTGCATGCGGTAGCGAAGCTGGCGGTGGCTTGTATGCGTCCGCCATGGCCCCTGGCCCCACCCCACCCCTGACGTCAGACGCGGGGGCCATGTCTGGGGCCGCACTCGCAGCCCCTGATTGGTGGGCAGCCTGAGTTCTTTGAACCCTTTCGCCCAATAGTGACTCCAGCCCATTTGATAGTATCGAAAGCCACTGAGAGATCCAAAAGGACCACCAGAGTCAGACTTCCTCTGTCAATTACCAACTGGAGATCATCCATCAGGCTGACCAAGGCAGTCTCCACCCCAAAGCTTGCCCTAAAGCCAGTCTGAAATGAGTCTAGATAATCAGTTTCCTCCAAGACTGTCTGGAGCTGGGAAGCCACCACCCTCTCAATTACCTTGTCCAGCCACGGAAAGTTGGAGACAGGCCTGTAGTTGCTCTACTCTGAGGGATCCAAGGTAGGCTTCTTCAGAAGTGGTCTAATAATTGCCTCCTTAAGACAAAGAGGCATCCTGCATTCCCTCAGAGAAGCATTTATAATCTCTTCCAGGTCCTCTGTAACCACCCTCCTGGCAGATAGTATAAGCCATGTCGAGCAAGGGCAAAGAGAACAGATGGAAGGCCACACCACTCCAATCAGCTTGTCCACATTTTCAGGAGTCACAAACTGGAACTGATCCAAC
Source organism: Hemicordylus capensis (assembly GCF_027244095.1). Lineage (NCBI taxonomy): Eukaryota > Metazoa > Chordata > Lepidosauria > Squamata > Cordylidae > Hemicordylus > Hemicordylus capensis. The sequence goes on from NC_069657.1 coordinate 262,864,168, forward strand.
CTAACTACACAAGAGGAGTCACTGGACACCTCCACATCAGACACTGAAGTAATTGTGGAGAAGGAGTCTAAGTCGGCCGGAATACAAGAGATTCCTTGTATTTAATGAATACAAAGAATTCGTTAAACACATCACAGCGGGTAATTGATGGTCCCAGATTCTGATTCAAGGGAGAAGAGGCACATACTAGCCCTCACAACCCTGAACAACTCGGCTGGATGTGAACTTGCGGATGCAATACAGGCAGAAAAGAATTGCTTCTTTGCTGCATGTATTGCCTGAGCATAGATCTTCAAATGTGCTCCATGTTGCAATCTGTCGAATTCAAGCCGAGTCTTTCTCTACTTGTGCTCTGGTCATCTACCTCACTGCTTCAGCCCCCTTAGTTCTTCCATATACCAAGGGGCCAGTTTTGAAGTAGGTCAGAGAGGACACTTAGGAGTGATCATGTCTTCTGCCCCGGTGAGTTTGCTGTTCCAATTCTCCACCAGAGCATCAACAGGATCACCGGCAGAGACAATACTAAATCCCTCCAAGGTTTCTTGAAATCCTATTGGATCCAATAACCTTCTCGGGTGGACCATCCTAATAGGTTCCTCACACCTGCGAAGTTGGGGTGCAATTTTGAGTCCAACTTTAACCAGATGGTGGTCCATCCATGACAATGAGGAAATCACAGGATTCCCCAACAATGGAACACCACCCTGATCAGAGTGAAAGACCAAATCAAACTTGTGACCAGCAATGTGCGTCGGTCCCGAGACCACTTGGGATAGGCCCATATTTGTTATTGCTGCTATGAACTCCTGAGCCACCCTGGACAAATTGGTCCCAAAATGAACATTGAAGTTTCCCAGAACCACAAGCCTGGGGAACTCCAACACCAAGACCAAAACCAAATCCGTCAGCTCAGTTAGGGACTCATTCTAATCAAAAGCCTGGGTGAACAAATATGTCTTCAGTGCCCTTTTAAAAGTTGCAAGAGATGGGGAGGCTCTTATTTCAACAGGGAGTGCATTCCAAAGCCCATGGGCAGCAATGGAGAAGGCCCATCTCTGAGTAGCCACCAGACAAGCTGGTGGCAACAGTAGACAAACCTGTTGTTGTAGTCCAAAGCTTCTGGGATCCACAAGGTTGGGAACCCCTGGCCAGGCGCAGAGCCAGCCGAGTGGCAGCCTAGGTCCAGCCCCACCCAGCGGCCTCTGTCCAGTGTGCTCTGAATGATCCCCCCCGCCGCCCAGGCTACCAGGAATCCCAAGCGCTTGCTGATCTTTTTCAGGCAGCGTTTGCTGCCTGGAAGCGCCTATTCTCTTCCTCTATTCTCAGAGAGGGAGATAAAGGGACAATAGATGCTTTCAGGCAGCACATACAAAGGGGGCATGGCCTTGAGCTCCAAAGAGCCTGAATGAGCCCTTCCCTTTCATTTCAGGCAGCGCTTGCTGCCTGAAAGCATCTATTGTCCCTTTCTCTCCCTCTCTGAGGGAGAGAAAGGGGAACAGATGCTTTTAGGCAGCAAATACTGCCTGAAAAAGATCAACAAGCGCTTGGGAGTCCCGGCAGCCCGGGTGGGGGCAAGGGTGTGTGTTCATTTGGGGCTCTTCCAGAGCCCGAACCACGCCTTCCTATGGGCTTCTTGGTGGCTCCTACCATTGGCGGCCCAGGTTCTTTGACTGTGTTAAGGTTTTAATTTATGTTTTAATTTGTTTTATGTTGCTGCAAACCAAATTTGGGGTGGCATACAAATATAATACATAAATAAATAAAATGAGGCTGGTACATGTTTTAACACATGGTTGCCCTGAATATCTGATTTTGACCTTAATAGCTGCAAGACACAATTGTATATTTTTGTTGTCTCCTTCAAACTGGTCCACAATTCCCAGGAAACTATGTTCTGCAGAGTTCTCATCTCTGTGTTGGAGAGCATAGGTTATTTTGCTGCTTCTGTCTTTTTTACTTTCCAGCCTAATTCTATGAAATCATGGTGGGATGGGGAGTGGATATGCCTTCCCTTGTCTCACCTCAGTGCTCTCTTCTCTATCCAGATCTCAGCTGTCAAAGTCATTCATTTATCTCATCATTCACACTCTTCTTTCAATCCTTCCAATGGCCTGCCTTCCCCTTCTACATCTAGTACAACCTCTTTTTGCCTCTCTTTTTATACACTTCACAGTCTTACTCAATTTTCCCTACCCAAATGGGCATGTGCACACATTTATTTATTTATTATTATTATTATTATTATTAAAACTTTTATACCGCCCTTCCAAAAGGCTCAGGGTGGTTTACATTAAATGTGCGCATGTGTGCCCGGTACTTCTGGCCATTTCTGGCCAATGAGGGCAATGGGGCGGCAGGGAGGAACGCTGTGCCCCAAGGGGCTTTAAGACAACGGAGCGCCAGCAGGGGAAATGTGGCAGGAGGGGTGAGTACACCCTCCCCTGCCCTTAAGGGAATACCCCTGCCGCCGCCGAAATGTGGTGGAGCCGTTTTGGGCCCAAGGCTAATGCCTTCTCTGTCCTCTTGACAACCCTGTATTTCAGTTCTCACAAGATGTGCCACATACCATGGGATTTGCTACATCCATCCTAAGACTTATATATATGAGGTAGATTTTACAGAAGTTCTTCCAATTGAGCAAGTTCTTTACAAGTGAAGTAGCATCTTTGGAATTAGTTTCACAATGCTCTAGTGCAGAGTAAAATAGTACTTCCATGGACAGAGGACATCTTCCTTGTACAGAACAGCACTCTTGAGTTCAACACTCTAGCTTTCCAAGAGTTTTAGTATAGTGACTGACATGAAGATTACTCAGAGTAGTCCAATTGAAATTAAATGTCATTTTAATTTCAGTTGGACTGCTTTGAATAACTTTCCTCATCATGTCAGCCAGTAAGATAATATTCCAAAGCCGGACATCCCCATTGATTTGCATGAACTTGCCACTAACATGGATTGTCCCAGGACCCCATTCAAAGGTTTGTGTTGTTCCTGTTGTATGAGAAGTTCAGATGCATCACCCATGCTAGCTTGACCCATGTTGCAATGGAGTTTAATTAAAGTACTCTCAAGTTTGCGACAGTCCATACAGAAACCAATCTTCTGGGTTGGGCCAGTATACCCTGCTTAGTTACTGATGAAACCTCTCCTAGTTAAATGAATGAATGAATGAATGAATGATCATAATGAATGTTATGATCAGTAACTGGTTATAACCACCCCTAGTTGTTTATGTCTAACAGATTGATTTCTGAGATGGAATGTAAATGTCCAATACTCATTTTTGCTGACTGTAGCGATCAGCAGTACTGCTTGACCACTTAGACAAATTCATGGAGGTCTATCAGTGACTACTAGTCTTTGATGGTTGTAGGCTACCTCCAGAGAGGGAGGGTGCCTCTGAATACCAGTTGCAGGGAGCAACAGGAGGAATGGGGACATGCCTTCAGTTCATCTACTGCTTGTAGGTTTCTCTGTGGGGCCACTGGTGGGCCACTGTGGGAAACAGGATGCTGGACTAGATAGGCTTTGGGCCGGAGCCAGCAGGGCTGTTCTTATGGTCTTTTGTTGACTGTCTAAGTTTCATCCAAACAGTGCTGTGAAGTCCTGGAGCACTGCAGGACACTAATAGTGTGAGCAGGAGCAGCTTGTTCTAAGAAGCCGGGGGTGCGCCAAATGAGGTGCAGCTGCCTCTCCTTCTGGGCAGCTCTGTTTAAACCTCTCTTTCACCTCCCACCCTGCTCTAGGTTTAATGAGAGCCATGCTGCCTGCAAGCTGGTCAATGATTAACCAGCCTGTGCAACTCTACCTGACAATTGGCCAGCCTGCAAGCAGCATGACTCCCAATAACACTGGGGCGGAGAGGGATGGGGGAGAAAGATGCCAGGAGAGGCAGTTGCACCTCATTTGGTGCCCCCCCCCAACTTGTTATGAAGAGCCACTCCTGAGAGTGAGGATTAGGATCGGCAGATGCAAAAATTGTGTGTGTTTCTAGGAGAAAGAGGCAAAGCCAGTGGGAAGACATTTCACCCAATTGTAGGCAGAGGTACCATTCCCCATGAACCTCCGGTCAGAAGAGTACCCCCCGTAACCCCCTGGGGCCCCCAAATCCTGCAGCAACTCTCACCGGCCCATGCTGCCAAACCAGGTGGCCAAATGTGACTGCTCCCAAGGCTCAACACTGAGTGTGGCTGTCCTGTGGTAACTCTGCCTCAGTGTACTCAATCTACTCCCATCGCAGGCTGCAGTGGGGCTGGGCAAGCAACCAAGCCCAATAGCCACTGCCGCCCAGGACTCAGTCTCCATTCCTAGTGCGGCCTTCAGTTGTGCCTGTGCGTTTGAGTGTGAGTCTGATTATCACTCCACTTCCTGTGTGCTTCTTCCCTGTTCCTTCCCTGCACATGGCAGCATCCTTAGCAACAGCTCACCAGGCTGCTGTGATTGAGGCATGCTGCAAGAGAGAAGTGAGACTCCTGGGCAAGACTCCCTGCTTCTGCCCTCACCAGCAGGCCTGTCACTGATGTCAAGCTGAAGGGGGGGGGGGGTCAAAGAGAACCGGTTCAATGTCTTCAATGTTGAATATCCCTAAGGGAGGCTCACACTGGTTGGCTGCAGGTTGCCCAGCACGGTTGCCTCTCCCTGGTTTCCACTCATGCTACTGCTGGACCCCCCCCCCAGCCACATTTGCCTACAATTACTTACCCCCTTTGGGGCGGCTTCTTCAAGGCTGTGGGGGGGGGGGTGTCCTCTGGAGGTTCCCCCTCCCCCTGTGGGTCTCCATTATGGTTCAAATTGCTCTGCTTGGATGGCCATTCTGGGCCTCACCCCCATCGCATTGTTGTAAACCGTCCAGAGACACAAGTTTTGGGCAGTATAAAAATATATTAAATATAAATAAATAAATAAATTGTGGTAGCCATTTTGGAGGCCACCAAGCATGATCTATGGGCCTCTGTATGGCCGGGTCATGACCCAAAATGGCTACCACGACATGGGTGAGGCTCAAAACAGGCCGAAGACCACCCAAAAGGGGCGATGTGAGCCATAATAGAGGTGTGCTGGGGGAAGAGGGGGAACCTCTGGAGACACCCCACCATGGCCTCAGAGAAGCCCCCCAGAGGGGGTAAGTATATATATAGAGAGAGAGAGAGAGCGATACACACACACACACACACACATGCCAAAAAAGCTCGTGGACCTCCCCAAACCCAACCCGGGGGTTCAAATTCAAACAAAACCAGGCCAGCCAATTTTAAGCATACCCCTAACTTCCCTTGTTTGCCAGTGCCACACCACCCAATGGAGAATCACCAGTCCATGACCAGTCCAGAGCAGATCAACAGGTAAACTGAGTGCTAGTCTAGGCACTAGACAGGACTCAGGAGTGCCTCCTTTAACTTGGATCTTACAGCTTATGCTGCTTTAAAAGTTTTGTTGTTTGCTTTCTGGGTTCTTTTGTGGGGGCAGTGGTGGTGGGGGACTGGTACTCAGTCCCAGCTTATTTTCAAACCACTTCCCCCTCAAAAACACAAAGCTGTTAAATGGCTGGTGAGAAAATAAGATAATTTTAGACATCTAGACACATTCTATGCAGCAATGGGGGCAGGGGGCCTGTGTGCAGTAGAAACTAGACACCACCTAGATATCTATCTATCAGGCAGTATATACATATGATAAATAAAAAATAATACATATATTTTTATGTGCAGTTCATTGTTCCCTGTAAGAGGGATTTCCCAGATGTTGTTGACTATAACTCCCATAATCCCCAGCCAAAGGGCATTGCAATTGTGGATTATGAGAGCTGTAGTCAACGATATCTGGGGATCCCTCTTACATGGAACACTGATGCAGTTGGGAATATGAGGATTTAATAAGGAGCAGAGTTGTAGAAATAGATGAGAAAAAAATGTCTCAGTCTTCAGCTATACCTGTAGCTTGGGAAGGAAAATAATCTCATCCATTCTTTGCAAGGCATCTTCTTTTTAATTCCTCCTCTTGTTTTCCTATCCTTTCTTCCCTCCTCCCTCTGTCTCTCTTAACTTCTCTATTCACTCTCACTTTCCCTTCCCTGTTTTTTTTTCTTTTTAAATTAGAAATAATTTGGGAGGTGATAACAGATTGGGTATGGGGATGCTGTGCTGCTTCTTGTGCAGTTTGAAGAAATGCTTTAACGGGGTGGGCAAACCTGGCCCTCCAGCTCTTGTTGAACTATGTATTAAAATAGTGTGTGTGTGGCCAACGCTTATTTTGTGAGAGACCCGCTCCCTGAAACCATTAGCTCCAGGCTCCAAAATTACCTAGCTGCATCTCTGATTGTAGGGACATCTTCCACTACATGTTGGGGTTTGTAATCCCCCTCCCCCACAGTTAATTAGCAGAGCACTAAAGAAGCTACCCACTCCAGTCACAGAGTAGTTTGCAGAGTTTAGTTGTTGCAGCTATTTAGAGAAGACACATGGAGATTCTTGTAGACTAAAATACTAAGTAGATTTATTGATAAAGTACACCTTTGGATAGGAAAGACCTAATCTTTAATCTAAAGAACAACATAATGAAGAGAGAGAGAGACACAGAGAGAGAGAGAGAGAGAGAGAGAGAGAGAGAGAGAGAGAGGTTTCCATCTGCTCTCTAAGAGGAAAGGAAGGGATTCTTTCTGACTCCGCGCAGGTAATACCTGAAGAGTCATATCATGGGTCATAGAGTAGAGACAGGTAGAACAGCTAGGGATTCCCTTACTCACTATCTCTACTCCCAGTGCCCCTAGTGGTCATTAGGATAGGTGGTGCAAAAGGTGTATGTGCACTGGAACTCCAACACTACAAAGGGCTTGTTAGTGAGCATGCTTAACCAGTAGTGGTTTTCTCTATTGTTCATTCATTCATTCATTTGATTTCTATACCGCCCTTCCAAAAAATGGCTCAGGGCAGTTTACATAGAGAAATAATAAATAAATAAGATGGATCCCTGTCCCCAAAGGGCTCACAATCTAAAAAGTAACATAATTTAGACACCAGCAACAGTCACTGGAGGTCCTGTGCTGGGGGTGGATAGGGCCAGTTACTCTCCCCCTGCTAAATAAAGGGAATCACCACTTTTAAAAGGTGCCTCTTTGTCAAGTTAGCAGGGCTTAATGAATGTTAATGAAACTGTCTTGAGGGTGATTGGCCTGCACCCCCTAGTTTGGGCGAATGTGAGGAATTTAGCTCAAAAGGGGAGACAGTTCCAATCAGCTTTAATTTGTGCAAGCATATGAACTCAAGAAAATCGGCTTGAGAGAGAGGTTTTAATTAAATCAAAAAGGAGTTCATTTAAAGCAAAAATAACAAGACTAAATAAAGTAGAAGCAATGCAAATATGTTAAAAATATACGATTGTAAGGCACATTAATCTTAAAGTTCCAAATTTTGTGTAAATTTCCAGGTGGGATAGAGAGGTACTTTAAGACAGAAGGGCAAGATTTCAGAAATAAGAGAAAGGGATAGGTCAGGGGCGGAGCCACCATTGAGTGAACAGGTTCAAAGAACCCAGGCTGCCGCCAATCAGGGGCCATGAGCGTGGCCCCAGACTTGCCCCCTATGTCTGACATCAGATGTGGGGGGACATTATTTCAGTCCCAAATTGGGCCACATGGCCCCGTTTGGAGCCAAAATTGGCCTGCACTGTGTTGGCAGTGTGGCTGGAGTGACTCCACAGAGCTGCTCCTGGTCTCACTGCCAATGCAGCAGGGTGTCATGGCTCAGACTTCAGAATCAGAAGAATCAGAGCAGGAGGACTCGCCTGCTAGTGAGCCACAGCAACAAGAATTGGCAGAGAAACCAGACTCTGGAGCTGAAGATTCTCAACAGCTGCCAGACTTGGTTTCTGATGAGGAAGAGCCTGGGATTTCCCCTGTATTGAGACGACGTATCAAGAGACAGGCTCAGTGGGATTCACGCAGGTGTAGGAGATCACAAAAAAGAAAGCCAAACTGCTGACTCACGGAAGCCTGATTGGTTGTTGGTTCTGTGGAACCATATACAGGTGAAACTCGGAAAATTAGGATATCGTGCAAAAGTCCATTAATTTCAGTAATGCAAATTAAAAGGTGAAACTGATATATGAGACAGACACATTACATGCAAAGCGAGATAAGTCAAGCCTTAATTTGTTATAATTGTGATGATCATGGTGTACAGCTCATGAAAACCCCAAATCCACAATCCCAGAAAATTAGAATATTACATGGAACCAAGAAGACAAGGATTGAAGAATAGAACAATATCGGACCTCTGAAAAGTATACAGTGTACTGTGCTTGATTGGCCAGCAAACTCGCCTGACCTGACCCCATAGGGAATCTATGGGGCATTGCCAAGAGAAGGATGAGAGACATGAGACCAAACAATGCAGAAGAGCTGAAGGCCGCTAATGAAGCATCCTGGTCTTCCATAACACCTCATCAGTGCCACAGGCTGATAGCATCCATGCCACGCCGCATTGAGGCAGTAATTGCTGCAAAAGGGGCCCAAACCAAGTACTGAATACATATGCATGCTTATACTTTTCAGAGGTCCGATATTGTTCTATTCTACAATCCTTGTCTTCTTGGTTCCATGTAATATTCTAATTTTCTGAGATTGTGGATTTGGGGTTTTCATGAGCTGTACGCCATGATCATCACCATTATAACAAATTAAGGCTTGACTTATCTCGCTTTGCATGTAATGCATCTGTCTCATATATCAGTTTCACCTTTTAATTTGCATTACTGAAATTAATGGACTTTTGCACGATATTCTAATTTTCCGAGTTTCACCTGTATATTCAACAGTCGCCCATGGCTGAGTTGCTGTTTGCAACTTCGCTGGCAGCTTATAGTGTGCTCTTGCATATTATATCTTTTCCGTGTTCCAGTTTGTCTTGTCTGTACTTCCCTGCATTGTTCCCTTTATTCCTTGTTCTGTGTCCTTTGCTTGTTTCATTCCTTGTTTTGTCTTTTCCTTCCACGTATTACTCATGTTAGAGGTGGGTACCTAGTTTCAGTTCAGGGGACTTTATTCACTTACTGTTTTCTTTGCGAGCCTTTTATTTTCCTTCATCCAGTTTCATTGCTGATTTCTGTTTACTTTCATGGGGTGATAAATCCTGTAGGGTTAGCTGGGCTATCAGTTCACGATCTCCCTCCCAAATGGAATGCATTGCGTCTTAATCCTTCTTGGGTAGGAATGTGTGTGAACTGCCTATGGCATTCAAGGCTCATTGTGAGGACAATTGGAGTGTGCAGATGTGTCCAAAGAGTATCCTGTGCTGGGAAGAGTTTCCCAATAATTCTATCAATAGTTTCAATAGGCACACTTTCAAAGTTACATCACTTACTCATCCCTATTGTAATGGAGGCTGCAGATAAAAATTTTGTCTTATCTGTCTTTTCTCTCTGGCCTGATGACCAGATGTTGTTTCTCTTTGCAAGAGGAAGAGGGGAGTTCTGACTTCATTCCAAGGCTGAAATGATTTTAGATGCCAGTCACTTGCAGTAGCTAGTCCTGGGAGTCTGCTTAGCTGGGCACCCCTCATAGAGAGTGTGAAGCTAATCCCCTTTCCAATTTGTGGGGCTTGTAGCCAAATCTAGGGGTGACCAGTCCACTGCCAACTAAGCAACTTGTCCCCATGTATAACATAGACGAGGAGCTCACATTGCAGTGAAGCTCCTGAGCATAGCAAAAATACAATCTCCAAGCCTGGAGATGCAGTTGCAACCAGGGAGGCTTCTGGGAGCAAGCGGAATAAGCTTAGCTGGTAACACTATCCTTGTAGTTACTTTCAAAACTTAGTATAATCGTCCTTCAGCTGGGTAAATCAGATTGATTTATAGCAGCGAGTACTTGGCCCTGTTTTTGTTGTGTTTACACTGGGTAACAGTAGTTTGCAGAAGTTTGTTGGTAGGGTCAGTCCAGGTGTTTCAAATGAAATTATGGAAGTATTATTGTGGATTCTCGATAAGATTGTTTTTTAAGTTATAGCAACATAAAATAGCATTTGACACTGAAGTATTTATTTTCACTACCCTTCGGGTGAATTTGCCAAACCGATTGTTTCCAAATACTATTAAAAATATTGTACTTGGTAGGGAGCTTGGACAGCAAACTTCAACGCAGAAGAACTTTTATGGCTGAATGACAATCTTGTGGAAACAAAAAAGGGATAAAAATGAACACAGCCTTGACTACTATAGCATGAACGACACTGCAGATCTCATTAGTAGGTCCATTTTCTGAGAATTGTACAGAATATGGCTGCTTACAGGAAGTAGATGGCTGTTCTTTGCACTTCTGACACAGAATGAAGGAAACTTGCTATTAGCAGCCATTTGTGGTTTCAAATTGGAATGGAGTTACAGTCATGAAGATTCATTGCTGGATGGCTTGTGGGACTCTAGTTTATAAAACAAGGGAGTTGTTCTATCCCTAAGAAGAAAAGAATATTTTCAGCTACCTTCATGAAGTATCACAGCTACTGTTATATTATGAAGTAATAAGGCAGACACTCTCTTGACAATCCCTCCTACCCCAACCCCAGGGTCCTAGTGGTCAATTTTATTTGGAAGAATAGATTTCTTGGGATTCATCCATGCCGAATGGAAGTACAATACACATACCAAATGTACACAAGCTCAGAGTAGAATCGGAGAATCAGAATGTATATAGAGCTTGTGCTTGACTTTTCCTTGCAAACAGACTACAGTAGATGTATACCACAAAAGATGCCAGGTTTTGATACCACATACTTTTGAATTCTTAACAAATGTAGAAAGCTGGCTTCTGACATAAATAGGTACAGTACCACCCAGTATTGGGTTCAGTTCTTCCTATATTGCTCATTGTAGTCAATGCACAATGAGGCCACCTCCAGCCACAGAGGCAACATGCCTCTAAATACCAGGTGCAGGGGAATAACAGCAGGAGAGAGGGCATGCCCTCATTGTTTGCCTGTGGGCTTCTCAGAGGTATCTAGAAGGCCCCTGTGTGAAACAGGATGCTGTACTAGATAGGCCTTAGGCCTGATCCAGCAGGGCTGTTCTTATGTTCACATGTCACCTAGTTGCATTCTCATTTGTGAACACTTCTCCCACCCTGGAAAGAATCAGACCATTGTCTAAAAGAATTTTAAGGTGATCACCATAAATTTCCATGCAATTTCCCAGTTCATCTAATCTCCCCATGGTTCGACTTTAAGGAACACATTAGGTCTTATGATGGGGGTTCTTGAGGCCCCCAGATGTTGTTAGACTACTACTCCCATAATCCCTAGCCACAATGGCCAAAGTCTGAGAACCTCTGGTTTATGGAATGTCTGACTAATCTCAGCAGCAAAGTTATTTCACAGCTTTAGAAACAAGACCTTTCTAGAGTAAACAGTAAAAGCTCAGATCTATGTATCCAGAGGCCTTTAGTCTAATCATCATTTGGCAGCCATTGCCACCCTTCTGAATTGCCTTTTGTGTAGTGAATATAATTTTTAGAATGATAGGGACTACGGCTACTTGCAGCATCATGTTAGGATGGAAGCTGTGGTACCATGTTTCTAAGTACTGTTGTAATGGGAGAATATAACTGGCAAAGTTCAGGTGGTAGTATAAATCGTTTTGTGGTGTGTTCCTGCTTAGACAGGGTGAATTTAAAATGAGAGGCTGTATGCAAATATTTGGTGTGACTTGCAAGGCTCCCCCCCCTTAATAGCACAACACATCCTGTCAAAGTTCATACAATGTAGAAAACAGAGAGATTCTAGCAATTGAAAATCTTAGAAGCCTGATGTTCAGACATTCTTCCTGGAAGCAGGGAATTAGTTCAATATAGAATATTTGTTGGATCATCCAGCCTCTTTCAGATCACAACCAGGCCTTTCTGAACAGAAGCTGAACACTACTTTGTCCTTTTTTGTCCCTCCACACTCATGCAAGCTGGAAGCTATATCTGTTGCTCAGCAGATCAACTAGGATTTCAATGAAAGCAAAGTCTGTAGGTGGGGGAAATAAGAGACATTTTAAAATAACACCACCCTGGGGGGGACGTGCATGGGGTTTGATTCAGCTCTGGTAGAGCAGATACTGAGAAATCATGAGTGATGCTACCAGAGCAGGCTCTGATGCTAATCTGTTGGAAGGAAGCAGAGGCAGTTGTCCCCTTCCCTACCAAAAGATCAGCACTATTATGATTAAGGTAATCTCTTAGGCCACGTGGGGAGGAAAATCCTGATATCTCCTGCTTACTCAGCCTATCCAATGATACATCATTTGTTGGGAATGGAAACACCAACTGAGGCTAGAGTTCCCTTTCTTCCAATATGTCAGTGCTGTGATAGTGCAGATCTGGCCATGCTTCTTCACAGTTTCCATTTGACTAGCCAGACACACACCTTCCTATAACTTAAATCAATTTCTTCTCTGTTATGACACTAATCAAGTATTCCTCTTTTGCAGTACATATCCTGATAAAAATAAGTGGGCAAAATCACTGAGTATTTTTCCATATGAGAGCAGGACAACAAAGGATCCAATACAGTGCAGAGACTGTAGTTGTAGAGCAAGTTTAACTGCTTGGAAGGAATGTTTTCTGGATAAATGCTACTACATGAACTGATTTCCCTAGCATCTGCAAAAAGACAGGAGGAAAGCTCTGTCCCAATGTTAATAATGCAGGGTAACGTATATATTAGCCAGACTTTTGCAACCTGCTGTGAGCTATAAAATGCAAAATGCCAAACACACACACACACACACACACACACACACACACACACACACACACACCAGGCACCTATTTATCTTGGCATTTCCAGTGGAGTCAATAATGTGTCTTTCAGTTAAGGGCTGCTTCTTTTCAATGAGAACTTGACCAGGACCACAGTCATAGGAATTGATTGTTTTGTAATGGGACTCCAGGATTGTGATAATGATTTTGTAATTAAAGACAGTGTATCACCTACTCAAAAGAACAAAGAAAGAATGCAAAGCTGGCCAAAAGATACATACTGAAAAAGCACATGAAAAAGAGCTTGTGAAATGTTCATTTCTCCCTTCAGTGATGTAAATTCAATACAAATATTCAACTCTTTCTAAACTTCCATTGCAGTGTATTGAATGTCATCGCTGACTGTGCTGAAATGATGCTTTAACTTTCAGTAAGCCTTGCAAGTCACACCAAATATTTGCATACAGCCTCTCATTTTAAATTCACCCTGTTTAAGCAGGAACACACCACAAAACGATTTATACTACCACCTGAACTTTGCCAGTTATATTCTCCTATTACAACAGTACTTAGAAACATAGTACCACAGCTTCCATCCTAACATGATGCTGCAAGTAGCCGTAGTCCCTATCATTCTAAAAATTATATTCACTACACAAAAGGCAATTCAGAAGCGTTTTAAATTTTAAATACTAGAAATGGGTATAGGCAATTTTTTTAAAAGTTGCAAGCACAATCACAACGTGAATGACAGTTTTGAGTAATTACCAGAAACATCAGGGAAAACTCAACTGAGAAGCCTAAGGGTGGAAGGAGCAGCAATGATGAGCTAACTGTGAACAGTTCTTTGTGGATAAAATCTCTCGTATTTGGGGCGACTTGGACTCAGACTCCACAATTACTGCAGAGTGTAATGTGGAGGTGTCCAGCAACTCTTTTTGTCAGGCTGGATCAGGTTTAGTTAGTGCCTCCTGAGGCTTTGGACAAGCTGCTTGGAATGGTGCACTCTACCACTTGTCCTTTAGAGATGTGTAGGTACATCCCTAGAGAATGATTTGTACCCAAATCTAGCTGATCTGGGCGAATTGTAGACAGATCAAATCATCCCTGTGCTCAATTGCCCAGATTCGGACCTGGAAAAAAATTGGAGATTCAGACCTTCATTTTGTTGCCACAGTGGGTTGGGTGGTAGTGCCCAATGGGTGGAAGCTACCACCCAAATTTCAGAGAAATTTTGCAAAGGTGATTATTTTTTAATTGAAGTTTGCTCATCTTTAAGATTTTTCTCCAAGGGAATAATGGGGACTTCAGCAGCCACATAACTCTGTGTTGGGGGCCCCATGGTGGCCTAGAGTGGGTTGTAGTTCCCAAGGGGTGAAAGGAAACTACCACCCAAATTTAAAAGAAATTGACCAAAGGTGTGCTTTTTAACACATTTCTGAGGTTTGTGCACCTTTAAGCTTTTCCCCATAGGGAATAATGAGGATTTCAACAGCCCCATAACTCCACGTGGATGGCACCAGGGTGGCCCAGAGCAGGTTGTAGTGTAGTGGACATTGGGTGTGAACTACCCCCCAAACCACAAGCCCATGGGATGCTGGGTTTTGTTGTTACAAATTCCATTATTTTGTTGATAGTGGATTCTCTGGTCATTCATCATTTTGCACCAAAGATGATGAATAAACAAAGATGAACAATGATGTCCATTCATCATCTTTGGTGCAAAATGATGAATTAACTAAGAATCCACTATCATTGTTCATCTTTGTTCATTCATCATCTTTGGTACAAAATGATGAATGACCAGAGAATCCACTGTCAACAAAATTGTGGATTTTGTAACAACAACCTACTCTGGACCACCCTGGTGCCCTTCACATGGAGTTATGTGGCCACTTGAAATCCCCGTTATTCCGTATGAGGAAAAGCTTAAAGTCATGCAAACTTGTAAAAAAAATTAAAAAAACCACCCCTTTGCCCCATTTCTTTGAAATTTGGGTGGTAGCTTCCTTTTACCCATTGGGCACTACCACCCACCAAAACCCACTCTGGGCCACCAGATACTTCCCACACAGATTATGGGGCTGCTGAAATCCCCATTACTTCCTACAGGGAAAAGCTTAAAGACGTGCAAACATTTTTTAAAAAAATTTAAAATCACCCTTTTGCTTAATTTCTTTGAAATTTGGTTGGTAGCTTCCACCCACCCCACTGTTTGCCCCTGGAACCCCTTTTTTTTGCCTCAAATCGATTTGGATCCAAATGATGGATCATTTGGGGAGATTGGTGATGAGTGATTTGGGGGGGCAGATTCAGACCCAAAACAAATTGGAGGTGATTCAATTCAGTTACAATGCACACACGCATTGAGTACTTCCATTTACTTCCGGTAAAGGGGACAACGGGCGGGGGAGGGAGGTACACTGCCACTCCGATGGACTTTGAGGAAACCCCACCGTCGAACCGGCCTCCGCTGGTTCCATGCACATCCCTAAACGGAGTTAGAAAAATATGTAGACAAGATATGTAGATAAGATATGTAGACAATAGAAAAAATGTGCACAAGAGAAGAATGTTCTAAGCACTTCTGCACATGCACAAAAAACCCAAAACCAAAAAACCAAACTGGCAGTGAACATCAATTCAGCACAATGCTAGTATAAATGCAGTAAAGGGGTTTTTTAAAAAATTGATAACAGAACCCTTATAAAGGTCAATAAAATTAGCGTAGAGGTTAGCTGAAGCTGAAATGGTCATCCTTGGCCAGAATCAGGCCTTGCCATTGAATATTGCACTCCAATTCTTAGCGCTGTGGGCAAAAGCAATGTTAACCTAGCAAACAGAGCCAGTACACAGTAGTTGTGTTCTAAATCCCTTGTGCAGGATTTTTAACATGAAAACATCAAATGCAGATCATTCTAAAGAACAGAGTCCTTATGAAGCTAAGTTACCAGTGAAGCTTCTGTTTAATCAATCAACTGTTCCTTTTAAGTCTGACAGCTTTTGTACACAGGAAAATATCTACTACATAGAATATTTAAACCTGTGGAAATGACCCACTGGAAACACAAAATGTCTGTCCACACATCAAAATGATCCACACTTAAAGGAAGTTGAAAACCAAAATGCACTAAGGAATTGTCAGATGGAAAAATGGAAACGCTGTTATTAATTCCCATGGAATATTGGCTAATTAATTTCTTGGGTTAGTATAAACTAACCAAAGGATATTTGGGAGCTGGAGAGAATGAGGTAACCTCCCTCTTTTCCTGATGAGTGGCAGCTATGGAAACACTTTCAATGAGTGCCCCTTATTTATGAACTCATATGGTTATCCATCTCATAACAGTGGTTTCCAAAAGGCGCTTTAGATTAGTGTTACATCTCACCTGTTACAAGTGACCCTTTGTCGCTTTGTGTAGCTGTTGCACACAGGCTCTGGTTTCAGTACCACTAAGGGTAGAAGAGCCAAAGAAACTTCTAACAAAATGGAAGGTGGGAGGTGGAGGAAGAAAAGCATTTTTCAAATATTTATTAGCCCTGGAAAACAGATTCTCCTTGTAAAATATATTTAAAAGATCTTCAATAGAATTCCCCTTTTAAAAGTTTTGCAATAAGTATGGTGCACACTAGACATGCACTAGTCCTCACTTACTGTTTAATGATTTTGTCTCGTGCAGTTTGTTAAATGTGAGTTTAAAAGAGACTTTTCTCTTAAGAGGTTGAGTGCAGAATTGTTCCAAACTTTTGACTGCCTCATGTTCCAGTTCCTTACTACTTGAAATGGATGATCTCCACAGGGTTTGTGTTGGTTTTAGCTTGGAAATAAGCTGAGCTTTCCCCCCCCAAAAAAACTTGGCAAGTAGCTCAACTTATTTCTGAGCCAAAACCAAATTGACTTCTCCTCTGTGAAGCACACACCCCTCCCTTCTCCTTATGTTTAAATCCTGCTTACCAATAAGCTGACAGCAGCCACACACTCGGCCATTGGGGACTCTAGAAAGGAGAAGAAGATAGTTCCCTTTTCCTGTAGTTGTAGTACCACTACTACTGCCAGCCCGGATGGTAAATGGAACTGGAGGGAGTATGGAGAATAAGACTGGAAAAGAAGATAAGAGTTTGGGAGCTGGGGAAAATAGGGCCCATAATGCTCCCCTCTTCTTGTAGGTGAGCATTAAAGGTGAGTTGCACTGTTGAGTCAGTGTCGACTCCTGGCGACCACAGAGCCATAGGCGCCCCCCAAACTCATATTCAAGCACCAGATGTGTGAGTTTTGCTGACATGTCTATTTACTCTACTGGAGTCCCTGCTACACTGAGCTCTCTCACAGCAGATTCCCTTTTCTATCAACGTGTAGGCATCAAAGAGGTGGGATGCATAGGCTTTAGAAAGAGGTATTCTCCTCATCCCCTCTCCTGCCCCTCAGATGCAGGTACAGATTAGGATATTTAGGAAGGCTTTGCTCTAGTTTTTCTTTGACTTTTGTATCTTCCTGTGTAAACTACCTACAAACTGCACTAGAGCACCCATGCTCTTGTGTTATAATAATGTACCTCCTGCTCATCCCAGTTTTACAAGGGCCCATGTTATTCCTTCAGCTTATTCCCTTTAGGGTTCCAAAGCAGAGAAGCATTTGCCCAATCATGGCAAAAGATGGGAAGCAGTGCATATGTTTCCATTTGTTAAATTGCTTTGATGCATACTTCTGAGTCCTATAGAGTAAGTCTAAGCCAAGGATGAAGAAGTTGAAGATGAGTTAATCCAGATGTCTGTATAAGGACAAAGAGAAGAGATCCAGAATTGCTATTGGGATAGCATCTCAGAAAACAAATGAGTCAGACTTCTCCAGCTGTTGTTTTGGGGGGTTGACTTATACAGCAACCAATTGGTCCTGGCCACATATTGTGACTGTTTGCTTATAGTTTCATTATGTATTTTGTGAGTGGAAACCTTAAGCTGGATCTAGGTCTCCATGAATTGGGACCAGAGTGTGGGGGAAGGAGTTAACCTTCTGCCCACATCACAGTCCCAACTGGGCCCCACCATGACTGGTTTGTCCTGGAGAAGAAAGTGCCTGTTGACACCCACAGGAGCCAATTTTTCCAGGATAAATAGTCCAGAGAAGCTCAGTCTGAATTGAGCCACAGGACCAATCAACAGAGGGGGCAATCTGCCTGGTATTTACTGAATATAGATAAAGGGGAAAAAGGACATTATCATCTCTTGAACGTCCAAAAGTTACATATAACAATCTGGGATTCCACTACCATCCTTTGCCAGCTCTCCCCTGTCACATCAGATATTACAAAAAGATAAAAGCAATGTATTAATCAACCCTCAGTACTAAAAAAAACCCCAAATCTTGGGTGTGGATGTTGACCCTGTACTAAATTGTACTTTATAAAAGGTTCCCAGGTTAGCGCAAATGTTTCATCTGAAGTATTCTGTATACAAGCAGTAATCTTAGCCATTGAGGCATATTTCCATAGCTTTAGTAGCCATTCATCCAGGGTTGGGATTGCCTGTGATCTCCAATGGGCAGCATAGAGAATCCTGGCAGCAGTAATCATGTACAAAGACAACTCTGTGTGTTTAGTAGGTATATTAGTCATATTTAACCAAAAAAAAAAGGCTCAGGTGAATAGGGAAAGTTTATATTTAAAATTTGTTGCATCTTAGAGTGAATTTTCTTCCAAAATCGTTGCGCTTTGCCACAAGTCCACCACATATGACAGAATATCCCCATATGATTCTTACATTTCCAACAGTCTCCAGAATAATTACTGTCCATCTTTCTAATCATCTTGGGAGTGATGTACCAACGAAAGTACATTTTGTACCAATTTTCTCTTAAGGTACTATTTGCTGTAAATTTAATATTCACTTTCCATTTATGTTCCCATTGCTAGATATCAATTGTCCTGTTTAAATTTTGCATCCACTTAATCATGCAGTCTTTTATCTGTTCAGTTTCTGAGTCATATTTCAACAGTAACTTGTATATCAATCTCTATATATGATCAACATTTTTAGTTATTAGTACTTCAAATTCCGTTTAGATTTTTTAAAGATACAATTTTTATTTTCAATTTACTTTTAGTTTTCCATTGTTGTTTATGGGAATCATTACAGTCCTTCTCAGGTAGGCTCTCTGGTGTTTAGTCATCCCCAAGTGATGACTGCTAACACTTCAGTGGCTCCCATACATTACAAAAACTGGCAGGCAGCTGTAGCATGGAGAGTTGTTATCACAGGCAACCAGCAGGAGTTAGAGAGTGGTCATCATCCCATGTTCTGCAAGATACTGGTGGACAGTGCTGCTTGTCTTTCTGTGAGAAGTGAAATTTGTATTTAAAAGGCTGGGAGAATAAAAAGAAATTTCAGAACCCCATTATGGTCTGAGGTGCAAATGGCATCTTTCTTATGAAAGTGAATGAT
Organism: Hemicordylus capensis; assembly: GCF_027244095.1. Lineage (NCBI taxonomy): Eukaryota > Metazoa > Chordata > Lepidosauria > Squamata > Cordylidae > Hemicordylus > Hemicordylus capensis. The sequence goes on from NC_069657.1 coordinate 262,883,336, forward strand.
AATTCTCCCCTTCTGTATGACAGCAACCATGGTAGGCTTCATTAGGTAATACCCCTTTCAGGTGAGCAGCATCCACTAGGGATGTGCACAAAACCATTTTGCCTGGTTCAGTTTGAGTCCAGACTGGACTTGAACCAGATTGGGCATGTTCAGTTTTGGTACCCTGAATTAGTTTGAGCCGGTTCAAGGTTCTTATTTTTTTGTTTTATTTTTAAATAATAATCTTAATAACTCACCACTGGGTACAGGGGGTGCTGCCATGGCTGCGGGGTGGTGGTGTCTCAGAAGGTTTCCCCTCCCCTTACTGGCCTCCTCACCCCAGTCCTTTTGGGGCCAGTTTGGCCCATTTATGGGCATTCCTGGCCCTCTGCCTGCTCACGGTGCCCATTTTGAAAGCTGCAGTGCATGTGCACTGGCCATTTGCATGCCCGGGTGAAACACAAACTAGCAAGCTGTAAGCAAACAGAGGAATTGCAAGTGGCAATTCTGGCATGAAAGCCTAAAGATCATGGGACCTCAGCTTGTTGCACTCATCCCAAGTCATAGGGTAACTTGGGAAATGTCAGAATACTCCTGTTTACAAGAGTCCCAAAGAGAGTGCTCCAATGGGAGTCCTGAGCTTTTAAGAAAGCAAAAGTTCTGTATCTGAGGTAGAGAGTAAACTGTTCCGTAAGTACCCCTAAGGAGTACAGATCTTTTTACAAATACTGGTAATCAGGGTAACACTAAAGAACACCAGATGCAAGAAAAAGAAAAAGATTAGAAACAAAAGCAAGTAGACAAAAACTGAGAAAGAGAAAAGATAAAACAAAAATCAAACAATTCATTTGTGGGCAAAGAACCATTTTCTTATCCCCTTTAGTATATAAGCTCTTTCTATAACTTTTTTATTGAAAAAATATTTCTAAATAAATATAACTATTCTTAATAACAATAAGATAGATGGTAAGAAGTATTAGAATAGGTTTTTCTTTCATTTTCAGCTCTGTGTCTGTCATTTTACATAGAAGTTGTTGCATCAGTAAAGTTGTTTAGGCACCATATGGTGCCTTTTACTGTCAGAATACGCTGTAATTCATCTCCACACAAAGACTGCTCTGAATCAACTTCATATTATTTCCTACAATGGAAAGGTAGATTTTCTAGTAAATAAATATTCTTTTAACTTTAAAAAGCCCAGTTTCCACATTGTAACCAAGGTTTTCGCAGATTTTCTTTTTTTCAGTAGCTGCATCCAGACTGTATTATATAATGAGGGTATTCTCATGATCAGTGAAAAGCGGGCTAAGGGAGCTTAGCCCGCTTTCCACTGATCGTGGGACCCACCAGACTTTCAGGCAAGCCTGCTTTCCCCAGAGTGGGTCATCCGCTTAACTACTGCTCCCCTTAGCCCAGGTTAGCGGAGTGAGTGCTCCGCTAACCCAGGTTTTTTGGTTGTGTATTGCCACGGTGCTGCAGCAACACATGAGGAGACTCCCGGGCTCAGGAGTCTCTCCAGCATGCCCCGCACACTCGCGTGGGGCACCCTGGAACTTCTGGGGCCACACAGCCCCCGATTCCCACAGCCCTCACCAGCTCCATGATGGAGCCGACAGTCATGTGGGCAGCCGATCCAGCTGCCCAGGGCTGCCTGAATGATTATCTGTGGGGAGGGCAGACTAAGCCCGCTCTCCCCACTAACCCGCTCTCGGCAAGTCTCTCTGATCATGAGACTTGCCTCTATAAACAGGGCTGCCAGAATTGTTTACACATGAAGCATAGCAATTGCACTTTGAATTAAATGCAACAACCCTGCATTTAAAAGAATAGATCAGAATCAGGGCCTTCTGGCAGCAGGTCTCTATGACCACTTTCAGCTTGAAGACCAACTTCTCCTTGATGGATCTCCTGGATCTCCTTGAAACTTCTCCTTAAAGGATCTCATGGTTGACATACTAAATCAAATCAAAAACAACTCATTAAAACAGTAGATGTAACTGGTTGTTAAATAGTTTATTTAAAGAGTTCGCGATGATTCCACCTTGCTGGTGGCCACTTCTTTTCCTGCTTCCAAGGTAGTTGGTAGTGCTACTTTCTGTGCAGGGAGGAAGGATCCAGTTCCAGCTGAAAAAGTAGCAGCAGGTGGCTGTGGGTTTGGCGACATTCAGAAACATAGGAAGCTGCCTTATACTAAGTCAGACCATTGGTCCATCTACATCAGTATTGTCCAGGGCTGCTCAACTTCAGCCCTCCAGCTGTTTTTGGACTACAACTCCCATAATCCTCAGCCACAGTGGCCCATAGCCAGGGATTAAAGGAGTTGTAGGCCAAGAACTGCAGGAGGGCCAACCTGCATGCAAAGCAGATGCTCAACCACTGAGCTGCCGCTCCATATCCAGCTCTTCCCCTTGCTGGTTGTTGCTTCTATTTGTGATAGCCAATCTGAAGTCAGAGAAAGGAGGGAGTGGGTTGTCCCTTCACCTCACACAGGTGCTTTTGTGTATATTAACACCTGCATCCATTTCAGCTCCTTAGCTTGGTGTTTTCCACATGCCTCATTATTGCATATGAATGGCTATTGGTCCTGCTGTGCTGGCTAAAGAGAAACTCCTATTCAGAGGCAGCATAACTTTAGATACCAACGTGTGGGAGGGCTTACTGCACAGACATTTTGTTTTTGAATTGGTAGTAATTTGCACACCATCACATCAACATTCCTTTCTGAGGGACAGATCCCCCGAGTAGATTTTTGTTTCTGAGCACATATAACAGGAGGGACCTTTGAACATTTAATGCAACCTGTTGTATGGTGCCATTGCCTCCTGATGCTATGTCTTCCCAGGATACAGTCTTGTAGTGTCTTCTTTAATAGACCTTTAAACATACCCATTATGCTGGCTGACATCATTGGTTGACTGCACACACCTGTTCAGTGATTACAGCAGCTGGCTCTTCAAGGAGAAGGACTCTAGTACAGATGTCAGTTCCACTATGAATAAGAGAATTCATTAAGCACCAAACTTCTTTATTCATTTGGATTAAACATCAATTTACCTCACACTGTAACTGTTAATAAGTGATCCAGTGACATGAAAAAGATGAGGTACAGTTCCCTGGAGGACTCTATAAATAAAGTTCTCCTCCCATTCTAAAAGGCTTGCTAGGAAATGTTTATCTATACAGGTACTCAAAATGAATTCCCTTTCCAGTAGCCTGACAGGACTGTGTTGTTTCTTAAGAGATGAAAGTTCTGGGTGAGTTCACTTCTTTTACAAGTATCATTTGGTAACGTTCTCTGCATGACCTAATCATAACTTGGAACATTAAATAAGTGCATGCTCATAAACAGGCAGTCGTTGCTTTCAGCAGCCTTCAGTATCGTGAGTCAAGTGAGTATTGCAGAAATCTGTCTTGCATTTGCTTTTTGCAGTTTTTGAGGTGGCCAGTAAAGAGAACTAATTTTTATACTTAACAGTTGAGGGCAGAGGCATAACTAGGGAAAATGGCACCTAGGGCAAGCACTGAAATTGCCCCCCCCCCGCCCAACAGCCAGCCAACAGGGTTTTGGACTGGCATTTCTTCCAACTTTGCCATGAAACACAGTTGCAGCAGGACAGAGGAACTAATCACGGTTTTAGATCAGATGAAAACAGTTTTATTTTTTAATAAAAGAAATGCAGATAAAAATAGTGCCGCACCGTGGCGAGGGGGTGGCTGGGGAGCAGCAAGGTGTAACCCTATCCTTGCTCTTGCAAGCTCGTGCCGCCGCTACCTGCACCCTGGCCGGCGGCCCGCCAGACGGAGTCGTGTCGTGTGCCCTGGGATGGCTGGTGGGGAGTGAGCACCAAGGTCGTCATGGCCCCCCTATCCTTTAGCCACTGGACCGTGGCGGCGGCGGGCGGCAGCGGATGGCCGAGAACAGAGCGACACCGAGGCCTGCCAGACCTTGGTGCTCACTCCCCACCAGCCATCCCAGGGCACACGACATTACTCCGTCCGGTGGGCCGCCGGCCAGGGCGCAGGTAGCGGCGGCGTGAGCTTGCAAGGGCATGTGGCACCGCCACACGGCCCAGGGAAAAGGGCAGCCAGATGGGAGGGGGCCCCTAGGGGGAATCCGGCCACTCTTGATGCGACGAGGACTGAGCCACCGCTGTGGCCGGCCGGCCCGGCCCGACGACAACTTTCCTGGCGTGGGCCCTGCCGCTGCTGCCGCCTCTTCCAGCTGGGGTAGTAGGACTCGGAAGCCACCCGCTGCCGCCCCCCACTCCCCGGCCGCGCCACCACCACCCAGCCAGCCAGTTCAAAGCAAGCCCACCACGCCGCTCGGCCTGGACATTTTAAATAAAAATAAAACATTAATTATAATAATGTTTTTTTTAAAAAAAAAAAACCACACACACACACACCTTGTCCTTCAGTGTTGCACACTTTATTGCAGTGGTCCTTGGAGATGATGATGTGATGTTGATGTTGTTGCTTGTTTCTTGGGCCCCTCTTCAAGTTGTGGGAGCCCCAGCCAAGCAGCAAGCAAGCACAGACGCTCTCGCTCTCTCGTCGCCTCAGACAAATGCACGTGCGTGCGAGGTGACGAGAGCAGGAAAACTTGCGCATGCGTGAGTGGGTGTGTGTGGAGGAGTGCCACGAGGAGGTCCATGGCCGCAGGCAGTGAGGGCACCCAGCACGGCAGCCGGAGCCGAGCGCTCGCTGGGGGGGCGCCGCGCCGCTCCTGCCTGAAGAAGATTAATTTGGTGGTGTGAGGGGGGGGCATAGGCAGGCACCCAGCTGGAACCAAGCACTCGCTGGGGGAGGGGCGCCGGCGCCGTGCAGTCGTGGCTGCTGCTAGCCTGCCTGCTGCTGCCTAAAGTAAAAATAGATTTTGTGGGGCGGGGGTCATGGCACTTTTTGGCGCCCTCCACCAAGTGGCGCCCAGGGCACATGCCCTGCCCGCCCTACCGTAATTACGCCCCTGGTTGAGGGATAGTCACCTCTGTGTTCCAGAGTGAGCGAGACTCACAGTAGATTGATTGAATGGGGTGCTTTCCAGTTTGAACAGAGGTGCCACAGCATTGGCTATAAAGCCCCCACAGTGGCTTTGGGGGCTTCCACTGAGGAAACGTGTAGTAGCTGAAAGGGCTTCTTGCTTCAGGCATTCTCTGGCAGTGTGAGGGATGCTGCAGGCAGCCCGAGGGGACACAACCAGGGACTGGGGTAGAAGGGCATGCTCACACCCTTCTACCTCAGTAAAAGCCATGATAGAAAACTCCGTCTACCCGGTGGGTCAGCACCAGGATTGGGCCCGATCCCGGCACTCCCCACGAGCAGCCCTATCTGGGTAGGTCTGTGCAAGCCTGGGAGGGCTGCCCATCTGCATGCCCTCTATATACCAGTTTGACAAAATATAATTTTCACAGTAAAAATTCAGTGGTCTTACCAGAGTAGAAGCAGCGCAGCGGGGAAGTAACTTGTCTAGAGAGCAAGAGGTTGCTGGTTCGAATCCCCGCTGAAATGTTTCCCAGACTATGGGAAACACCTATATCAGGCAGCAGCAGTATAAGATGTTGAAAGGCATCATTTCATACTGCGTGGGAGGAGACAATGGTAAACCCCCTCCTGTATTCTACCAAAGACAACCACAGGACTCTGTGGTCGCCAGGAGTCGACACTGACTCACAACTTTACCTTTTACCTTACCAGAGTAAAGGCAATTCAGAGAACCTTTATGTCTGTTTCTCCTGGATATTTCCCTTAAGGACTGCAGAAGTTTTGACTGTATCGCTCATGTTATCCTGGATGTTCCTTAACTCTCTTTCTTTTTGTTGTTTGCCAGCACTAAGCCGTACAAAGATAAAATTGTTGTGAAAACTAGGAAGAGAAATGGTTTCCTACTCAAATGAAAAAAGAGGAGAAACCTCAAATGCCTCTGGGATGAGTTTTATTACTGGTCCAATTCATTTCGGCAAGGCCTTTATTAAAGGTTTTGATAAGGTCAGCATGAGAGTTCAGCTAAAATGAACAGTAGATGTCTTTTCTTAGCCTCTTCTGACCACTGAGAGAAATTGAAAGATATACATTCAAGAACCACACTGGCTCAGTTTAATCATTTAAAAAGGCAGAGGGCTTGGTATAAATATCTCAAAATGCTGAAGATCAGCTGTGTTTGGCAGAGGTGCTCTTATCTCTGGACCTTGGGGCCAAAGTCCAGGGCCTCCACAGCCCCTGGGGGCCCCAAATCCTCTTTAGTCTGTCCTGGGTGGTGTGGTTGCCTGGCAGAGCATGATGATGCTTAATTTGCAAGGGAGAGGAGCCCTCCAAAGGCCTTTATGTCCAGGCTCCCAAATTATCTAAGTGCACCTCTTGTGTCTGATACTCAGTGGAATAGGGAGAGTCATTTTCCATGCATCCTCCACAAATGCCACATTGATTTCAAAGTTTAATTCTACATTTCATAGTTCTGAGGAAACGATCTTTCTTGAAAGGGGTCCATATGTATATTAGACAATCTTATTTGGGTTTCAGGGTGGATAGAAATTGCATTCATCTGACTTATTGGGCCTGGCACTTTGTCCACCAGAAGGCATTCCAGCTTATTCTTTGAGAGGTTCTGCTGCTTCTGCCATTTATAGGGCCTGAGTTGGTATATAGGGCAACAATTTAGAAATCTGCCTGCACATTCACTCTAGGCACTATTGCATTGATGCAGCGTTTGGTTGACATGTCATCCAAAAGGTTGTTCTAACAAATTAGAATATAATCCAACTCTTGGAATGAACTGCTTTTCTACAAACCAGAAGTGAAGACTGTCCTACCCCAGGACCACTGGCAGAAGGAAAATATTCCTTCTGTATATTTCTATTCTCGTGGATCCTAGAGTGGGGCAGTCTTTATACACAAACACACACACACACACACACACACACACACACTTTTAGAGGCAGAAGCATGAGCCAGTGGCCTCTGGTTTATTGTTTCTGCATGTCTGAACAGTTCAGCATCAGTCTTGGTTGAGTCCAGTGGGATTTCCTTTTATTTTTCTTTCTTCAATGTTTCTCAGTAAACTTACACTTACTGCGCTGATACTTGAATCCCCGCCACCTGATCATTATTTATATATTTTCTTCTTCTGAAAGTGAAGATGTTTTCTTCCAGGCTCAGTCTTGAGAGTTGAGGGGAATTTCCTCCTCTTGGTATCATTCTTGCTGATGGACTCTTCCTGTCACCCAAGAGGAGGTACTTCCCAGAAGTCAAGACTGCCCCACCCTAGAACCCTTGAGAATGGAAATTTATGGTAAGTTCAAATGTTCCTTTCTAAATCAAAAGACCATATGGTGGTGAGGTAACAACATAAGGAGATAACTCAAGGCAAGGAACTGCTACTTTGTTCTGGAATTAGATTAAGTCGTAAATAAGTACTACTTTGTCTTAAAGTAAGAAAAACATTCCACGCCAACATTCTCTTAAGACATTTTCCACCTGTTAAAGGATGTGTAGTATTTGGAGTCTTTCATAACAGTGGAAACTGGCTCAAACTTTTAGTGGGTCTTTTTTAAAAAAGCGAAGTTTGATTTATGAGTTGAAGTACAACATGGAACATGTAAGCAAGCAAAAACAATGAGCTGAGATGAGGAAGGATATGTTGTTGATATGGTTCCACATGAATCATGTGGTCAGCCTATATGGGATATAAACACATATATGTATCTAGCAGCCCAAGCACAGATTGATGGACTAGGGAAGGAGATGCGACCTGTGGGTAATGAAAATGTGAGGGGGTCTTGCTTCATGCTCTTGACCTAAAAGTAGCTTGAAGTAAAATGATCCGTTCTGACTCAACAGTGTTGTATAAAACAATCCCCTAAGCTCAGATGTCACCTATTAAAATAAATTCAGGAGGCCAAGGAATTAGTGCTCATGAATTGTAAGTCCGAAACCTTTTTTAAGCGGTTGTGAAACCTATAAAGTTCCTCGAGTGATACATAGGGAAGAGGGCAAAAGACATTTGGCAAGGGGGAAAGAGGGATAGCTTAGGGTAATACGAGAACCCATGGAAGGGAAAGGAAAATTGTACTGCTTTTTATTTCCTTGGAAAAGTAATAAAAGCTTGCAATTTCCTATTTAGGACCAGTTTCAACTCCCAACTGTTTCACTACAAGTTTATCCTCTGCTACCACCCATCCCCCCAATAATCACTTCTGGAAAAGGAATACTAGGTGATATATTCTTTCTGATGTTTATACAAATATATCTTTGATCTCAAAGAATGATCCAATGGTGTGTTTCTGATGGCCAGACTAGTGTGATATAATTGCCCTCACATAATTGCCCTTTCATGTTTATTTTTTACCTATAAATAGCATCTGTGGAGTAGGCATGATCAGGATTGTAACTGCTGCACATGGGGAAGGAGTGTTTAACCCTTTCCTCCCCATGCTGTGGCCTTGCCCACATGGGTAAGACCCATGCCCCTCCCCTGAATTTTGGAAATGAGGCTACCTAGGCACCAATGAAAATGGAAACAATTTATTATGGGTTGGTTCAGATAATACTTGGTCCACTAGCATGGAATAGGGATGTGTGCACTTAATGGAATAGGGATGTGTGCACTTCATGAGTGCACACATCTTTCCCCTCCACCTGTTGGTGTGCAGGGGCATGCAATTAAAAAATTGTGTGGAGGGCTGTTTGTCCAAACCACTCCTCTGCACATGGTCCAAATACTAGTTTGAAGTAGTGATTCCCTCCTTATCACAGTCCCATATCTGAGCTGCCTCCACCCACCATGACTCCTAGGGCTGTGCATTGTATTGACAGAGCTGTAGGACCTATGTCTGACCTAATCAGACATGATAGCAGGCAGCCTTTATTGTGCTGGAATTATCAGACCATATCTCTATTCTGTTGGGTTTTCATGTTGGAATTTTGCTTCAGAACAGAAACTGCTTTGGTTGCCCTGGGGGCTGACCTAGGCAGAGAGAGAGACAGCGGGAGGGCAACCCTCTTAATTGTCTTGGATCACTCAGCGGCTTTCAGTACCATTGACCATGGTATCCTTTTGGATAGGCTGGCCAAGTTGGGTGTGGGAGGCACTGTTTGGAGTTTGTTCCACTCCTACCTTGAGGCCTGTTCCCAAAAGGTAGTGCTAGGGGATTACTGCTGAACCCCTTGGCACTTATGGTGTGGGGTTCCACAGGGTTCCATTCTTCCCCCTATGCTGTTTAACATCTACATGAAACGGCTGGGAGAGGCCATCCAGAGATTTGGCTGGAGGTGTCCTCAGTATGCAGATGACACTCAGTTGTAGCTCTCTTTTTCAACAGATGCAGGGGAGGTGGTGACTGTCCTGAATCGGTGCTTGGATGTAATAATGGACTGGATGAGGGTAAATAAACTGAGACTCAATCCAGACAAGACAGAAGTACTGTAGGTCAATGGTTCCTCTGCCCAGGTGAATGATATTCAGCTTGTTCTAGATGGGGTTGCACTCCCCCATGAAGGACCAGGTTCGCAGTCTAAGGGTGCTCATTGATCCAGCACTGTCACTAGAGGCTCAAGTAGCCTCTGTGGCTCAGAGAGCCTTTTATCAGCTTCGGCTGATACACCAGTTGTGAACTTACCTGGACAGAGATAGCTTGGCCACAGTTACTCACACTCTGGTAACCTCTCGCTTAGATTACTGCAATGTGTTGTATGTGGGGCTGCCTTTGAAAACGGTCCGGAAACTGCAACTGGTACAAAATAGGGCTGCAAGATTATTGGGACTGGATGTTTTGAGCATATTATACTAGTGTTTCATCAGCTGCACTGGCTCCCAGTCCATTTCCAGGCCCAATTCAAGATGCTGTTTTTGACCTTTCAAGCCATCAGTGGCTTCGGACCGGATTACCTGAGAGAGTGCCTTGCCCCATAAGCCCAACCCTGACCTTAAGAGGCCGTGCCCCTGATAAACAAAGTGAGGTGGGTGGCTACTAGGGAGAGGGGCTTTTCGCTGGTTGCACCCCATTTATGGAATAGCCTCCCCAGTGAAGTTCACCTCGCTTCATCACTTTGTTCTTTTAGATGCCAGGTAAAGACTTTTTTGTTCACTCAGGCCTTTTAACTTTTAATCTGATTTTAAAAGAAATGTCTTTGAAATTGTTTTGTATTGTATTTTCTTTATCCCCCTTTTTTGGTCTGTTATGATTTTATGTGTTGTGTGTTTTTTATCTTGTGTTTGAATGTTGTGTTGTAAGCCATCCAGAAAACAATTTGTTATGGGGCGGCTAACAAATAAAATTGCTCATTATTATTATTAAGCATTCTGTAAGGGCTTCTGGAAGCCCAAACAATATTGCCCAAGTTAAATGGTTTGCAATACTTTATTTGAAAGAATCGGGGGTGGGGGGGAGGGGAAGATCTTTGGAGGGGTAGAACAAGCTGGCCATTAGCAACTGATCATATCAGTGGTTCAAGTCTGTTGCCTTCTCATCACAGTGCTTGTGGGAAAGGACATTGTGCTTAGTGCTCTGTGACTTTCTGCCATAAAACAAAGCAATTATGGCAATTTAAAAAACTTTTTAAAATAATTAAAAATAAACCTGTGGACCATTTTCCTTCAAGCTCTGCATATTTAGTGCTATCTTGATGTACTAGCATCATGAGAATTTTTTGCACAGCCATTCATGAGTTATAACTTAGTGCCAAAAGTGGGGGGGAACACTCCTTTGATATGAAGGCAAGGAACAATTTCCTCCAAACGTAGCATGCTTAATGGTCAGAGTGGGAGCTATAATTCATGCACATTTTGAAATGTTATGTTGTAAAACAATATAGTTATGTCACTTTAAAAACTTTATAGAAATGTGAGTTATATAATAAAACTGGCCCAATCTGCATCCAGGTCCACACATGGAATGCTATAGCCATATCATACTACCATGAGAGGTTTTTCTGGAGTTAATAATTTTTATTTTATCTATCTATCTATTGAATATATTTTTATATCTCCCCAAACCTATGTCTCTGGCTGGTTAACAATAATTAAAAGCCTGGTTGAACAAATGTGTCTTAACAGCATTTTAGAAAGTTGTCAGAGATGCGAGGCTCTTATTCAGCAGGGAGCGCATTCCAAAGCCTCAGGGCAGCAACAGAAAAGGCTCGTCCTTGAGTAGCCACCAGACAACTGCAGATGAACCTCTCCAGATGATCTCAATGGGTGGTGGAGGTCATGGCGAAGAAGACATTCTCTTAAATACCCAGGACCTAAGCTCCCCTCTAGTTCCCCTCCCTCCCAAGTGATTGCACGGGCCTCTCGCCTCTCTGTTTCCTCCATGTGGTGGAAGGCTGGAACATACCTCCGTCTTAATCTGGATCCAGTCTCAGTTTGTTATCCCTCATTTAGCCCATCACCATCTCCACAGGCAGGCATTTAGAGAGGTTATACCGTCACCTGATGATGTTAACATGGATAAACAGATTTGGGTGTCGCTAACATACTGATAACACCCTGCACCAAATCTCCTGATTATCTCTCCCAATGATTTCATGTAGACGTTAAACAACATTAGAGAAAATATGGAGCTCTGAGAGACACCATATGGAAGTTCAGATTTTGAAGAGCAAAAGTCTCCAAGGGACACCATCTGGAATCTGCCTGAGAGGTAGGAGCAGAACCACTTCAGATGTTCCAGAAGGCTGTTATGGCCGATAGTTTGAAAAGCTGCTGAGAGATCCAAAAGGACCAACAGAGTCACACTCCCTCTGCCAATTCCCAATTGGAGATCATCCATCAGGCCAACCAAGGCAGCCTCCACCCCATAGCCCTCCCGAATGCCACTTTGAAATGGGACTAGATCAGGCCTGTTCAACTTAGGCCCCCCAGCAGTTTTTTTAACTACAACTCCCATAATCGCAGCTACACTGGCCAATAGCCAGGGATTATGGCAATTGTAGGCCAATTCCCATAATCCTTGGGAGCCAGCGTGGTATAGTTAGAGTGCTGGACTAGGACCAGGGAGACCCAAGTTCAAATCCCCATTCAGCCATGGTACTTGCTTGGTGACTCTGGGCCAGTCACTTCTCTCTTAGCCTAACCTACTTCACAGGGTTGTTGTGAGGAGACACTTAAGTATGTAGTACACTGCTCTGGGCTCCTTGGAGGAAGAGTGGGATATAAATATAACAACAATATCATCATCATCTGCAGGAGGGCTGAAGTTGGGCAGCCCTGGTCTAGATTATTGGTTTTCTCCATTATTGCCTGGAGCTGAGAGGCCACCACCCTCTCAATTACCGTGCCCAGCCATGGAAGGTTGGAGACAGGCCTATAGTTGCTTAACTCTGAGGGATCCCATGTAGACTTCCTCAGAAGTGGTCTAATAATTGCCTCCTTAAGACACGGAGCTATCCTGCCCTCCCTCAGAGAAGCATTTATAATATCTACCATGCCTTCTACATCAACTCCCTTGCCTGCTGGTATAAGCCATGTCAGACAAGGATCCAAGAGAACAAGTGGTAGGACACACCATTCCAAGCACCTTGTCCATATCCTCAGGAGTCACAAACTGGAACTGATCCAGCCTAACTACATAAGAGGAGGTGCTGGACCCCTCTGCATCAGACACTGCAGCAACTGTGGGGTCTGAATCTAGGTTGGCTCGACTATGAGATATTTTTATCCACAAAAAAGCCCCCATTCAGGAGTTAAAAGGCCTGCACTGCATTTGCAGTAGTGGTGTGCCCGAACCGGTCCGGCGGCCATTCCAAAGAATGGCCGAACTGCCGGACCGGTTCGGACTGGGCTGGTTCGGGTCCGGGTGGGGGGGTATATCTTTAAGGGCGGGGAGGGCTTGCTTAGCCCTCCCGCCTCCTTGCCCCCGCCAGCGCCCGTATTTAACATTATAGGGGCGCTGGAAACCAGCCGCCCCCCCCCCGCCGCCGCCACCGCCGCGAAATCACTCTTAAAAACATCCAGCCCTCCCTCCCTCCCAGCTAGCTGCCCGCCCGCCCCCCCACCCACCCACCCAGTCGCTCACCCGGTCGGTAGATACTAAGCGAGAGGAGCTCCGGCACAGAGCTCCTCTCGCTAGGAAGGCCTCCGGGAGAATGGTGGCTTGCGCGCCGCGCGCGCGCATGCGCGCGCCGCAAACCACGGCGTTCTCCGGAGGCCCGGTCTACCCGCCGGGAAAGGGCCGGGTAGACCGGGCCTCCGATCGCTGGGTAGACCGGGCCTCCGATCGCCGGAGGCCCGGTCTACCCAGCGATCGGAGGCCCGGTCTACCCGGCCCTTTCCCGGCGGGTAGACCGGGCCTCCGGAGAACGGCGTGGTTTGCGGCGCGCGCATGCACGCGCAAGCCACCATTCTCCTGGAGGCCTTCCTAGCGAGAGGAGCTCTGTGCTGGAGCTCCTCTCGCTTAGTATCTACCGACCGGGTGAGCGACTGGGTTGGTGGGTGGGGGGGGGGGTGGGCGGGCAGCTAGCTGGGAGGGAGGGAGGGCTGGATGTTTTTAAGAGTGATTTCGCGGCGGCGGCGGTGGCGGCGGCGGGGGGGGGGCGGCTGGTTTCCAGCGCCCCTATAATGTTAAATACGGGCGCTGGCGGGGGCAAGGAGGCGGGAGGGCTAAGCAAGCCCTCCCCGCCCTAAAAACAAGGCCCCCCTTCGGTGCCGGTCCGGACTTCTCCGGACCGTGCACATCCCTAATTTGCAGTGCAGCCAGTAGCGGCTCTTCCCTGCCTTTAAGGCAGGGAAGAGCTGCTCCTGTCTGCACTGCGAACGCAGTGCCAGCCCAAATCTAACTCGCAAAGGGGCCACGTGGCCCCTTTGGGAGTTAAATGGCCGGCATTGTATTCACAGCGTGTCCAGGAGCGGCCCTTCCGTGCCTTAAAGGCAAATGCAGCACCAGCCCCAGACTAGCTCCTGAAGGGGCCACGCTGCCCCTTTGGGAGTTAAATGGCTGGCGTTGTGAACTCATCGCTGGCCTGACACACACTCCCAAGCAGAACCATGGGGCTCCATTCGGGAGCCAGACCACGTTACTAGACCCCACGTCTGACGTCAGACGCGGGAGGCGGGGCGAGCGGGGCTGCCACTGTGGCCGCACACAAGCCTCTGGCGGTCAAGCTCTGCGCCTACCACTATCTAACCGAACCAGTTCAATGTTGAACAGGTTCAGAATCAAACCTGTTTTCACATTCTTAGTCCTATCCCTGTTAAGATCAATGGTGGTGGTAAGGAGGTAGAATAAAGCTTGTGACTCTTCTCTGAGCTTGAACATGGAGTTGAATTACCATTCGTACTGGCAAATACAAATGATTAATCACTTCAAAACTGATTGATTGATTTAATACATTTATATCCCACTCTTCCTCCAAGGAGCTCAGAGTGGTGTACATGGTTATTTTTATCCTCACAACAACCCTGTGAGGTTGGTTAGGCTGAGAGATACATGACTGGCCCAGAGTCATCCAGTGAGTTTCATGGTTGAATGGGAATTTGAACTTGGGTCTTCCTGGTCCTAGTCCAACACTCTAACCACTACACTATGCTGGTTATTGTCACGTACTTGCTGTAGCAAAGGTTCCTTGTGGGGATGCTCACTTAATAGGGTTAAAAATGGCACAACAGAATGTGGATCTTGTCATCTTTAATATTATTTTTGGATGGAGGCATAGGGGATATGGTCCAGAAATGACTGAATGGCTAGTGTCCATTGTGGCAAGCAAACTGAGAAAAGCCTGTTATCCTAGGCTCATTTACTTAAGTTCCTTTGTAAGCAGTGGGGTTTGTTTAGGATTGAGTTGAAAAAGGTGTTCACTTGAAGTACTATGGCAACTCAGCAATCACATCTGGAATAGCACCACCTCTTGAAAGCCATTGTGGTATAGCTGTTGAACTATGACTGGGAGACCTGAGTTCAATTTCCCACTCAGCCATGAAACTCATTGGGTGATTTTGGGTCAGTCACATATTTCTCAGCCTAACCTACCTTGCAGGGTTGTTTTAAGGATAAGCATAGCCATGTACACTACTCTGGGCTTCTTGGAGGAAAAGCGGGATACAAATGTTTACATTTGTAATGATACAAAATCATGTTAGGCAGACAGAAGTGTTCTGGAAAGTCTAGTAGTCCCACCTAGCAACTTGAAGCTGCTTTTAATAGCAGCTTCAAGTTGCTAGGTGGGACTACTAGACTTTCCAGAACACTTCTGTCTGCCTAACATGATTTTGTGGATCTCATAGTTTGGCTAACAGAAACAAGCATTTACACACACCATTTTTATTCTCTTGTCATTTCCATAGTTCAGACACTACAGCTCTTTTTCCTTGCTATCCCTCTTAGTATCTTAAGAAGCTGTGTTCCTGAAGTACAAACCAAGGGTCAAGATAACATTTTCTTACCCCTCCTTGTGGTGGTGGAAAACCTCAGGTGCCATTCATACTCTCCCTCTCCCTGTATGGTTGAGGAAGGGGAGTTCCTGAGGCACAAGCCAAATACCAAGATGGCTTTCTTCCCTTCCCCTGCCCCTAGCAAGGAATAAGCCAAATACCATCCACTCTCTCTGTTCCATCCCCTTTGCAGCTGAAGAAGACGTGTTCCTGAGGTACCTTTCTTCCTTTTCTCTATGGCAGGGAACAAGCCAGCCTCAGTTCAAACTGGCCAGAAAGGTTTTCTTTACTTTCAGTGCTCTGGGTGGAGATGGAGCAGGCAAATGAGTGGCCTAGCTCCTATTTCACAGTAGACTCCATAGGTGTTACCTTGATGACAGGCAAGACCCAAAGACTCAGAAGTGGCAATTACTACAACAGTGCAGTGACCATATGAGCCAAAGTGTTCTGTAAGTGGGTGCACGGAGGAAAGCCGTCTGGGGGATCACCAGCAAAGGATTGAAACCTAAACAGCAGCTATTTTGGAATCTATTGTTGTAAGAGTTTCACAGTCAGTGTTAAATAATGTTCCACATTTCAGTGTCAAGTGGCATCATTTTACAAACTTTGCAGCAGCAAATATTACAGCTAAGGTTTGGGTTTAAGTTATGCCATCGAGTCGGTGTCAACTCCTGGTGACCACAGAGCCTTGTGGTTTTCTTTGGTAGAATACAGGAGGGGTTTACCATTGCCATCTCCTGTGCAGTATGAGATTATGCCTTTGAGCATCTTCCTATATTGCTGCTGTCCGATATAGGTGTTTCCCATAGTCTGGGAAGCATACCAGTGGGGATTCGAACCATCAACCTCTTGCTCCCTAGGCAAGTTACTTCCCTGCTGCACCATTAGGTGGCTATCCTACAGCTAAGGTACTATTAAGTAATTCCACAGAAAGGTTCCATGAAATCTTGAAATGTTAATGCTTTTATACATTTGGACAACAGGCCTGCATAGTCCTGTATAAAAGAGACATGAGATGTTTCATGGTACAGCAGGAGGCCAGCATGATCACAGCCAATGTGAAGATTCATTTAGCTACATTTCAAGCATTCAGCAGAGTGAAAATGAGATTATACTCAGCAAACTGGCTCAGTATGCAGACCTCCAGCTACTCAGAGTAGATGCTCCATCCCCTGGTATTTAAGCATCTCTTGGTATTTAAGCAGGTGGCAATAACATTCAGTCAATCCAGACTGATCTTGTTGCCAATTCAGTCACCTGGTTCACTGCTCTCATTCATGATCTAGAAAGATGGATCACACAATAGAGACTGGTGTATGCCAAGAACTGAAATTATTCAGCCAGCACTGAATTTTAAAAGGGTTCAGCATGAACAACATGCTGAATATTAGCTTTAGCTGCTGGTAACCAAAGTATGAGTGGGGAGTCATTTCCCATGTGTCCCCTTTTTATATAATGTATGGGTAAACACATATTTAGCTTTCCACCCACTTATGGTTTCCTTGCATAGTGAATGAAATAGGTACTTACTGCTTCGAAATGAGTTTATGTGGGAGCCAGCGACTACCACAATAAAGAAAACTACTGCTCAGCGCTGCTTCTAGCTATTGTATCCTTCTGCAGGTTTTCAGAGTTTGATGGCTAACAAGGTCATGTGTGCCTTCCATAAAGATAAAGAGCTAGACCTTTCCTTCACATTCAAAGTATACTTATTTTATAGGTTATGAGGTCCTCTTTTGCCCCAGTTCTTCTTAGGAAGGAAAAAGTCACACACTGGGTGTATGTGGATCCCAGGAATTCTATCTCTAATTGCGGATGAAATTTGCATGTCTCTGCAATTCTATCTCTGTGGCATGGGGGAGGCACTCAGTACATTTGGGATGTTTAATAGCATTGCCTCCCATTATGTGGACATCATTGTTTTCCATATTCTTCTGCTATATGCTGGTTCAGCCAAGAAGAAGGTATCTATCTGATAGGGGTGTGCATTTTGGAATTTTCTTGTTTCAATTTGTATCCAAATAGAAACATCCCCATTTTGTTTTGTACCCAAATTTTCTGAATCTGAATCAGCCCTGTTTTGTTTTGTACCCAAATTTTCCGAATCCAAATCGATTTGGATTTTTAAAAAGGGTCCCAGGGCAAAAAGAGTGGGTGGTGGTGGTAGTGTCCAATGGGTGGAAGCTACCACCCAAATTTCAAAGGAATTAGGCAAAGGGATGTTTTTTTTTGTGAATTTTTTTAAGTTTACACATCTTTAAGAATTTTCCCATAGGGAATAATGGGGATTCCAGCAAATGTATCGCTTCAAATCAAGGGGAAAGGGATGACTCAGAGCAGAGTGTGGTGGGTGGTAGTGCCCAATGGGGGCAAGGAAACTTCCAGAATAATTTCAAAGGAATTGGGTAAAGGGCTGATCTTTTGTGATTTGTTGAAGTTTACGTGTCTTTAAGATTTCTCCCATGGGGAATAATGGAGGTTTCAGCAGCTCCATAATTCCACTTGGGGGGCACTGGGGTTGCCCAGAGCGAGGGGTTATGTAGTGCCCATAAGGTGCCAACCACCCCCACACCCACAAGCCTGTGGGGTACTGGGTTTTGTTGTTTCTGAGGTGTTCATTGTAGATTCTCTGGTAGCATATGAGATTTTCATTGAAAAACAAGAATCCACTCTCATATGCTACCAGAGAATCTACACTCAGAACACCACAGAAACAGCAGAACCCAGCACCCCATGGGTTAGCAACCCTTCCCCTGGCCAATGTGGGGTCAGTAAAGAGTGGGAAGAAGCAAAAGAGCCAGTGGGGAACAAGGAGGGAATTGTCAGCAGGTCAGCCCATGATTTATGTCACTGATCAGAAGGCTGGAAGGGTGGGAAATTCAAAGAGATGTCAAACACAAAATGGAGACTGACTCAGACATCACCACAAAATGGAGGTCCGAAACAACCTTTTTGTAGCCGAAACAGGGACGTTTTGTTTTGTATACAAAACTTTTGGATCTGGAAAATGGGTGTTTTGTTTTGTTTTGTCTACAAAACACCTGTAAGGCTGTTTTGGGTAAAAAACATTTTGTATCCGAAATGTTTCGCACATCCCTACTATCTGATGTTGTGGATATTATGTAGCTATCCTACGCACAGGGGAGAGGGGGCTTGTGTTTCCCTGGGTTCTTTGAACCTATCCACTCAATTATAGCTACTTCCCTGCCTGCACATGACATCCAAGGGGATAACAGATCCCCCCCAAAAGAAAATATGTGCATAAGGCTTGTGCTATGTATCCCATTAGGCATTTGAAAATAAATACATTTTGGCATAGCTATGAATTTCTGGGTTTGGATACACCCTAGGGATACAATTTGTTTTATCCAAAATTTGCCCCACCCACTTTCTTGAGAGAAAATGATCTTTTCCTTCTTTCTTGTAAATTTCTCTTTTTTAGATGTCAGGAGGTAGTCACTCTGTTCTACTTTCTAAACCTCAAAAGCTTATTTCTGCCAACCAGGAAGCTAGAACTTTTGTAAATCACTTTGGGAACTTTTGTTAAAAAGCAATATATAAATATTCATTGTGATCATAGATGCTCTCCTATCCTTTCCACATAGATTAAGCATTTCCAGAAACACACACACAACGTTATTATTTTGTCACTTCCGTAGTTCAGACACTTCCCTCCATTGTGAAAAGTGTCATTTTATTCCTACCTTCTGTTTCCTGTCCTTTAACCAGTTACCAATCCACAAGTGAACCTGCTAAGTTTGCTCAAGAGCATTTGATGAGGAATTTTATCAAAAATCTTTTGAAAGTCCAGGTATACTCAACTGGATCAGTTTTATCCACATACCTGTTTACATTCTCAGAGTTTAGTAACTCAAGACTCACCCTTGCAGAAGTCATGCTGGTCTTACTTTAGCAAACCCTGTTCTTCTATGTGTTTAACAATTTTATCCTTAAGTATGCTTTCCATCAACTTACCTGGGACAGACATTAAGCTAACTGGCCCGTAATATCCTAAATCCTCTGCCCTGGATCCCTTTTTAAAATTGGTGTTATATTTCCAGTGCTCTGTTACAGAGCTCGCTTGTAAGAACAAGTTACATATTTTTGCTAAGAAATCAGCAATTTCACATTTGAGTTATTTTATTGCTCTTGGATGAATGCCATCTGGCCCTGGCAATTTGTTAATTTTTATTTTTTCAAGACAGCACACACAATTAAGCAACACAATTAAGTTTTATCAAAAGGCGGCTATTGATATAGTGATGGTTTAACAACTAGAACAGAATGAAGTGGTCTGGTAAAACCCATTAAAAATAATACTGAATTGCGCAAACAGCAGGATGCATACAAAACACTGGAGAACAATATTTTAAAACTGAAATGCTTCCAATATTATACCTTTATTAACTCTTTCAAAGCCAAGAACAGCCCAGAATGGTCATTTCATAAATAATTTCTTTGCCAAAAACAGCAGAATATATATACATGTGAACAATAGATTAGAAATGAAATTGATACATTAATTAAAAAAAAAACCTATTTCAAGCAAAAAAAAAAAGAATGTGGGCTGGAATGACCCTTAAAAATAAAATTAGATGCAGAAAATAGTGGGATGTGTAAGAGACACGAGAAAAATGTGAGAACTGAAACCTGTTCAATATTTTATCAATCCAAAGTCAGATCAGAATGGACTGGAACAGGCTTAACTGACCCCTTAAAAATGGGTTTTGGCTGGTAATGGATCAATATTTTATGAATGCATGGATTACATTCTTAAGCAATTGTTCGCATGTGTATTTAACACATCCTGCTCTCCTATATGGTGCCCAAATCACCTTATACTCCAATTTTGTGGTCTTAGAAACAACCCAAACTAGGTTTTTGAGAAGCTTATTTCAAGTGCCTTGCCATATGCCTAAAGTGATTCTACGTTTAGAGACAAGTGTACAAAGTGTGGAAAACACGGTCTGGCTAGGAGTATGTAACTTATTATTTTTTATTATTATTATTATTATTATTAACATTTTATATCCTGCTCTTCCTCCAGGGAGCCCAGAGTGGTGTACTACATACTTAGGTTTCGCCTCACAACAACCCTGTGAAGTAGGTTAGGCTGAGAGAGAAGTGACTGGCCCAGAGTCACCCAGCAAGTATTATGGCTGAATGGGGATTTGAACTCAGGTCTCCCCGGTCCTAGTCCAGCACTCTAACCACTATACCACGCTGGTTAAAGCTTTTTTTTCTCCCTAAAGGTTTGGTACCTTTGATACTGAAGGATGGCCTTCAGTTGCAATGGAAACTACTAATAGTGAAGAAATTCTGTTTACTTGGATTCTCTCCTGAGCTATCGATAACATGGGGTTAGGAATGTGCAAAGTTAGACCTCAAACAAAGGCTCCTAGACATCACACACCCAAACTATCTAAAACTACAAATAAGTTTTATTTTGGGAACCAGATATATTACTCTAAAACAGCTAGGTATCTTAGCACATTAACAGTGCATAAGTAGCAGTGGGGAAATGTTTGACTAACAAGCAGAAAGTGGTCAGTTCAAATCCCCGCTGGTACTATATTGGGCAGCAGCGATATAGGGAGATGCTGAAAGGCATCTTCTCATACTGCATGGGAGGAGGCAATGGTAATCCCCTCCTACCAAAGAAAACCACAGGGCTCTGTGGGCGCCAGGAGTTGAAATCGACTTGATGGCACACTTTACCTTTTAAGTATAGAAGGATGTTCTCTGCACGTTTTAATTCTCTCCCGTCAGCAGTTCTGGAGGGTGGGTTTAAGCAGATTCCTTATGAGGAATGGGTATGCCCGTGTGGAGATGGAACAGTTTAGTCTATAGTACATGTTTTATTATACTGTACTTTTTATTGAGATTCTTGTGCTTCTCTTATAGCTTCTTTAATAAGAAAGCTTCCAGGCTGTTCAGATGAGTCTTTTGTTTGCTTGCTTCATGCTGACCATGATTCTAACATTACATATAATGTAGCCAAATTTTGTGTGATGGCTAACAGAATAAGATACACTTAGTCCAACTGTTATATTTTGGATGAATTGTTATTAATAATTACAGTTTTTTATCTGTCTACTTTGTATTGCTGGCCAGAGACCGAAATAAAACTGAAGTGAAATGAACATATTCTGCTGGTTTGGGCAAATATATTGTTTATGAAATGACCGTTCCTGGCTTTGAAGGGGTTAATAAAAGCATAATATTAGAAAGACTTCAGTTCTAAAATATTGTTCTGAAGTGTCACCAATGCATTTCACTGTTTTGGGATCCAGTTTTAAGGGGTTGTTTGGAGCTGTTCTGTTCCATTTTGGGTTGGGAATGGGTTAATAAAATTTACTAATGCATGGATTTCATCCCTAAGCGATTGTTCACACATGTATTTAATGTATTCCATTGTTTTGAGCAAAACTATTATTTGTGAAAAGACTGTTCTAAGACGTTCTGTTCCTTTAAAAATAAAACTCGGAATGGGCTAATAAAAGTATATTTGTAAGATTTTGGTTCCAAAATATTGTTCTCAAATGTCTCTAGCACATCCTGCTGTTTTAGGGATCCAGTTCGATTTTTAAGGGGTTGTTCCGTTCCTTTCTGGTGTTAACATTGTCATCAGCACTTTGAATTGGTCCCTGGAGCAAACAGGCAGCCAGTGGAGCTGCCCCAATACTGATTCCAGGTCATTAATGTAGTGCCAGTGGAATGCTGTGTACTGTATGGAAGTGGCTCCATCTCTGTTTAGAGTGTCTCCTGAGCAAGAGGAGGGTGATAGGTTGGCAGCTAGAGAGAGATAGCTCTCACTGAGAGATAATTGAGGCAGAGCTTTTTAGGAATGTGAAAGGTTTCAGTGTGTTCAAAAGGGCAAGAGCAGGGGCGGAGCTATAATATAGCACATGGGTTCAAAGAACCTGAACCACCTAGATGAGGGATCTCAGTATTCAGTTCAACAGTATCCACTCCCAGTGTTACAGTTGGTGTAGAGCAGCTGTATGAAATCTTGAACACTAGAGTCTGTTAGACACCTGCATGGCAAGCCTCCCATTCTTGCCTGCTCCTCATGGCCATTCTGTCCCACATTGGCCTCCTGGTAGTTCACCAACACAACAGCTCTTCTCTTCTCCCCTCTATCCTTTCTGCCTCTCCGCTCCAGCCTCTTTAACTGCCTCCTTCCCAACAATATACACCTTGCTTAGACCCTGTTGCTTTTATACTTCTTCTGACATCAATCACACAGGTGGCAGTGGTTAGCCAAGGCGGTGGTCCAGAGGAGTAGGCATAATGGGAGGAAACACAAATAGTAGAGTTCACAGTAAAGGTAAAGCGGAGTATAGCATGGAATCAAAAGGAGTTTCAGGAAAGGAGATATTAAGTGGGAAACAGGAAGAGAGAACAGCAAGTCTAAATACTCTGCTTATCTAAATCCTCTCCATAGCCCCCAAACCATCGGCTAAGTGATATTTTTTGCCAAATGTAGAATAAGAACAAGCCAAGTATGTAACTTTTTGTTTGTTTTTTAGTAGTTGTCAGCTTTGGAAAAGAAAGTTTGGTGGTGTCCTTTCAAGCTGTTTTACCCATGTCCAATCTCTTGTTCTGTCCAATAGAGAACAGCTATTATGCTACCCAGGTGTTTGTCTGCCTTTGGAGGAGTTGGTCAAAAGGAACAGCCAGATATTCCTTTAAGTGTTCCTGTGCCATGTTAAAGCTAAGATTTGCTTTGGAGGACTCTCTTTTTGTGAAGAGACAGATCAAGGCCATGATGCCCTTCCTGGCCATTAGTTTATGTTTAATTAAAATACTGCATGCGCACACACCACTCTCTGACAAATGAGCTATTGTTTTAATTGGATAGTTTTATTTATATGTAGGTGGAAGTGCATTCATTGTAAAAGCAGAATTAGAGATGGATCTTCTAGAGTAGCTCATATGGTTACAACAAATCTCCCATTCCTGCTAATTTTGTACACTTCCTTCAGGTGCCACATCCTTAACTTTCCTTGGCTTTCTTCTTTCCAAGGTGACAAAACAGTTTATGTAAATCTGGAGAAGCATTTTTCTAGTCAAAATGAAACCAAATAAGAAGCCAAGGACACGTATAGTACAACATGGTGAAAATTTAAGATTTGTTCCTTTATGCTTCTTCTCCCTGTTCTGCTGCTACTAAAGGAGGATTTAAAAATAGCTGGAAATTTATGTAAGCCTCAAACCAAACCTGAAAAGAACAAGCTCAGTGCCCTATTTGTGTTGGCATAGTGAGTGTCAGATTTATTAGCAATTTCTTCAATTTGTTGGTCACTTCACTCTCACTCTCTCTTTTCTTTCTCTTGAATGTCCCCCACCTATTTGATGGCAGGCCTGGGCAAAACCATCTGTACAAACAAAACTTGGAGAAAAAGTAGACTAAAGTTTAACCAACAGCTGTACGTCTGCTATAGCAAAGATGAATGACAAAAGATTTCCACCACTGGCTGTAAAACTACCAATTCCTAATTTGTCATACAAGTTAAGTCTGTTATATATTATTTGTAGTGTGAGAGGACTCCTAGGAGCTCATCAGGGTATGATTGTGTGAGGAAATTGACCCATGTGACCTTTGCCCTTTTGGTGGATTTGACTATACATGGCAAGATTTAATCATAGTTGTCTTTTGTGTGCCATATAGTTGTAAATAATCTCCAGTTCTTAACAGATGGAAAAAGGGACACAGGAGTCAAACGAGACATTGCTTTAAACACATTTTGGGCTGATGTGCTTGGTTTTTCAATAAACAGATCCCCCTAATAGGATCAAGCCCCCCTGCAAATTGGAACAGCAGAAGAGGGGATGGGTTTTAACTCTTTGCCCAATTGTGGCCCGATGTGGATTAGACTATGCTGTTTGCTATGGGAGTGAGGATACTCCCATCGGCATCAACTGGAGCTGCTTCTTTTTTCAGGGGAAAAACAGCTGTGAGGGGAAGCTATCAAGACCATGGAGGCAGAGTGTTAACCCCACTCCTCCATGTAGTGGCCCCAGTCTTTCTTTCTTTCTTTCTTTCTTTCTTTCAGCATTCTAGTCCCAATCACTTGAGTAAGGTAATGTCTTAAATAATTGTGATACTCTTCAGGGCTGGCTTCAGGTCAGAGGGGGCAAACTGCCCTCAGTGGGACCTCTCCTATCCGGATGGGCTACATTCCCTCTGGTTTTCTGATGAGTCTGAGGCTTATCTTGGTGATTTGTGTGGAGGGTGGTGTTTGTTTTTTTTTACTACTCTAGATTGTGCTCCTCTCTTCTTCTCTGCTTCCTGTTGCTGATTCAATGGGGCTCTGTCACTGCTAGGAGTAGCAGAAATTGCTTTCTCCTAGCTGTGCTGTGGCAAATGGGAAGTTTCCCCCAGATAGGCCTATATGTCAACAGAGGGGCTTCTGAAGGAAGCTCAATTTCCCAAGGATGGCTGAGCGAAGACGGCCATAGAGTTGCATTGGTACATTCTTCCTCCAGGAAGATACTCTCTCTCAAGGCTGAATTGCCAACTCTCAAAATATAAATTTTAGTAACAAGGCAGAGCCTGGGGGTGTGTCCAGACATAGACCTGGCAGGTCTGAGTCCAGAGGTGAATTTGGGTGTGTAAGCTAGGGGCATAGTCCACTGATTTGAGATAGGGAGGAACTCACAGAAATAACTCTCTGGTATACAGCTTCCGAGCGTGCAAATTCTCTGCTATCCACATGTTAGACTAAACTGCTACAGATCAACCTAACACAATCCATACAAAAGAGGGTTTCCGGGTGGTGATTTCTTTCACCTTCTTCACTGAGAAATGTTGCTGCGTGGCTAGATGACATACGGTCTTTACTACACATTTTGTCCACAATTAGCCATCCAATCCATGACAGAGCTGGACGTTTTCAAAATTACTCTTCTACTAACATGAATGTGCAGGGCAAAATGTTGCTGGAGGAGGAATAGTATGTGAAAATATTACAACACAAGCTGTGGAAGTGTGGTTATCTGTCTGGGAGGTGACACAGGAGAGAATTGGCTTTGATAGTTAACACCCCACTTGCTTCTGTACCTGTGTCTCTGTGATTCTTCTTCTGTTGCTTGCCATATTTCTGTAGCTATTCCATCAGTCCCTGTAGCCTTCTGACTTGGTAATGACCAGAGTGCTGATCTAACTTCATCTTCCTGTACTAGAGGTTCTTGCAAGTAGGGAATATCTTCTAAAGTATCCTGGATGTAGATGTCCCTGCTGTACAGATTTTCAGTATACTTCTTCCGTCTCTGTTTGATCTTCTCTGAATCGGTTACTATCTGTCCTTTGGCATCTATTAACATAGCAATTCGAGGTTGGAACCTCCCTCTGAGTTCAGAGATCTTTTGGAAAACTTGCCTTGTTTTTCCATGTCTATTTCCATCCTCAAGGTCTTCACAGATGTCATTGTAGTATTGCTCCTTGTCTCTTCTAACAGCTTACTGAAATTCCCTATTAAGTTCCTTCCTGAGGTCTTTATCTTTCTTGACTTGAGGTCTTTATCTTTCTTGACTTCTCTCCTCTTCTGGACAATTTCCACCATCTGTTCTGACATCTGTTTTACTTTCTTCTGTTTCTTGGTCTTTGGCAGTCTCTCTTCACAATCATCCTTAACAACTTCTTTGATTTCATTCCACAGTTCCTCTGGTTCTGTATCAATGAGGTTCAGAACTTCAAAGCAGTTCCTGATGTTCTCTTTGAAAATGGTGGGTACATTCTCAAGATCATATTGTGGAAGTGGGATAGCTTTGTTTTTCTGCTTTATCTTGACTTGGAACTTGCACGTGAGCAGTTTGTGATCGGTTCTGCAATCAGCCCCCGGCCATGTCTTTGCTGTTATAACGGAGCTCTTCCACCTCGTTTCACCAATAATGTAATCAATTTGATTTCTTTGTACTCCATCTGGTGAAATCCATGTGTATAGATGCTGCTTTGGTTGTTTGGAGAATGTGTTAGCAATGAAGAGATCATTGGCTTGGCAGAAACTAATAAGTCGTTCTCCTGCTTCATTTCTGTTGCGTAGGCCATAGAGGCTGACTGTGTTTTCCTCCTTACCTTTTCCAACTTTGGCATTCTTCAGTAGCATGTTGAGTACCATCTGTCGTGAGGGGCCCATCATCTGGCACTACATCTTCAATCATTCCATTTTGTCTCTCCATGTGGTTTTCTTGGTAGACTACAGGAGTGCTTTACCATTGCTTTCTCCTGCCCAGTATGAAATGATGCCTTTCTTGTTGTCACTGAAGTGATCATCCACTTCCAGCACCTTCCTATCCTCCAGCACCTTCAGCACCTCCAGCACCTTCCTATCCACCTCCAGCACCTCCACCTGCTTCCTATATCGGGCAGCACCACCTGCTGCTGCCCGATATAGGTGCCTGCTTACTTTAGCTGGGCAGCTGACCTTCGCGCTTTGGGTGACTCTACTGGGAGTTTACCAGGACTGGGGGGGGGGGTGTCGCTTAAATTATGTTACATAATCCTATTTTCAACTAGTTACAAGCTAAGTTAAAAATTAATGTATTGTATTTTTGTATTAAAATGTTTCTTCATTAAAATAAAAAATAATAATTTAATAAAAGTAGCTAACATGATTCATGAGAAATGTATGAAACATGCTGAACTGTTTACTAGCATCATTTTTCATTTTCACATGCAGTTAGTGATTCCTTGTCCATAGCCCACAAAAGCGCGCTAATTTACTTGGAACTCATCCTGCCTTACTGTTATATTTGTATAATTTCGGTATGATAAAAAGTTCTTCATACCAAATGTTAGAGCCTTCTCGCCCTCTCCATTTGGACTACCTTGTGAAAGTCAATGCATATGCATATTGGAATAACCAGAAAGAGGAGGAGATATTTATAGCCAGATGGCAGTTAAAACTCTTTCAACAGAGAACCTCTGTTACCATTTCTATTACTGAAAAGGTATCAATATGTGAATGTGACAAGAGTATGAAATATGTCTGAATTCAAAATATTAAAAATGTCTGATCTGAAAATCAAAATTGGACTGAAATGAGGAAAAAAGCTACTAGAATTATTTGAAAAGAATGTTCAGTTTCATAGAAGAGTGGTGTAGCGAGGGCATAGGCAGACTGTGTTCTCGTGTGGACAGCCCCTTGCAGCGGTGGCAGTGCACTCCCTCTTCTAGCGGGAGTGGGGGCCTTCCCCCCGCCCCACAGTAACAGCATGCTTCTACCTCCAGTTCACCACATTCCAGCCAGCTCTGTTCCCAGTGGCTGGGAATGAAGAGCATTCATATGTGCCCTCATCCCCAGCTGCCTAGGGGTCAGAACCCTGAGTGGCCGAGGAGCATCAGCAGGCCGCAGGAGTGTGGCACACTGCTGAAGATGGGCAGCATGGGTGTGCCACGTGGGAGAAAGCTGGCAGGAGCATAGTGGCAGGCGGCAAGAGCATGGTGGAGCACTGTAGCAGCAGGTGTGGCTTGACAGCAGGGGAGGGGAGGCAAGTGAAGCATCACCAGAATCAAGCGAGGCAGGCTCAGAGGCATGGTGGAACATAAGCACAGCCCTGCTGGATCAGGCCCAAGGCCCATCTAGTTCAGCATCCTGTTTCACTTAGTGGCCCACTAGATGCCTCTGGGTAGCCCACAGGCAAGAGGTGAGGGCATGTCCTCTCTTCTGTTGTTGCTCCCCTGCAACTGGTATTTAAAGGCATAGTTGGAGGTAGCCCTTCTGAGGTTGGAGGTAGCCCACAGCCACCAGACTAGTAACCATTGATAGACCTGTCCTCCATGAATTTGTCATGTCCTTGACAAATTCTTGACTGCCGAGTTACAGCTCTGCAGTAGTAGGTATTTAAACATTCATACTGAACATCAACAAAAGCTACATTCTGAAATTTGTATCTGGCAATTTGACATGAGTTTTAAAGTAGACACCATTGAGAAAGGCAAGTAGCAAGTTGGCTGGCTCCAATGCTGTAAGGGGGGGTGAAGAGGGCATAACACCTGTGGTTCCCTGCACCCACCAGTCCCATGCAGGGAAGAAAAAATGGGAGAGGGCAGTGGGTGGGTGGGGGATCTGACAGGCATGTTGGAAAGCTGACAGAAAGCTCTGCAATGATGGGAGGAAACGTTGGCGTTCTGACAGTTGAAGCATCCTTCCATTGCTGCGGAACTCATTCTGATAATGTCTGACATAGAACATGTCAGGCCCAACATGCCTGTCAGATCTGACACAATGCACAGCACTACTGAGCACCATATTTGGTTCTGTAACAAATCATTCACGAGATTCAACTGGTTACTAAGCCTGAGGGAATTGCCTTGCTAGAGTCATCCACATCTTTCAGGCATATTTAGTATGGTGAATGTTGCATGTTGCTGCTGGAGCCATACAATTGTTGTAACATTTTATGTCTAACCGGTTATGCTGCTGAACTTCATAATTACCCAGTTTGGAATACAGTATTAGTGTCTTTCAAATTAATGACTAATCCAGGCTGGAGGAGAGCTCGCCTTCTCTTGCACTGACTTATCTGGCTGTGGCTACATGTCAGTCAGGAAATCCTTCTGTATCTTCATAAGGACAGTCCTGCTGGACCAGGCCCAAGACATATCTAGTTCAGCATATCCTGTTTCACTCAGTGGCCCACAAGATTATTCTGAGAAGCCCACAGGCAAGAGGCGAGCGCATGCCCTCCCTCCCTCCTGCTGTTGCACCCCTGGAACTGGTATTTAGAGGCATCTGAGGTTGGAGATGGCCTATAGTTACCAGACTAGTAGCCATTGATAGACCTGCCCTCCGTGAATTTGTCTAAGCCCCTTTTAAAGCCGTTCAAGCTAGTGGCCATCACCACATGACAGATAATTCTATAGATTGATTATGCGTGTTGTGAAAAAGTACTTCCTTTTGCTGGTCCTAAATTTCCTGGCCTTTAGTTTCATGGGATGACCCCTGGTTCTAGTGTTGCAAGAGAGGGAGAAAGATTTCTCTCTGTCCACACTTTCTACTCCATGCATAATTGTATAGACCTCTATCCTCTTTCATGAGGGACCTCTATCATGTCTCCCTGTAGTCACCTCTTTTCCAAACTAAAAACCCCCTGATGCTGTAGCCTTGCCTCATAAGGAAGGTGCTCCAGGAAGGTGCTCTCTGCTTCATAAGGAAGGTGCTCTCTGCCTCATAAGGAAGGTGCTCCAGGAAGGTGCTCTCTGCTGCACCTTTTCCAGTTCTACAATTTCCTTCTTAAGGTACAGTGACCAGAACTGTATGCAGTATTCCAAATGCAGCCACACTATAGATTTGTATAAGGGCATTATGATATTAGCATTTTTATTTCCAGTCTTTTTCCTAATGATCCCTAGCATGGAATTGGCCTTTTTTACAGCTGCCGCACACTGAGACGACACTTTCAATGAGCTGTCCACCCTAACCCCAAGCTCTCTCTCCTGGTCAGTCATTGACATCTCAGACCTCATCAGTCTATATATGAAGTTGGGGTTTTTTGCCCCAATATGCATCACTTTACACTTGCTAACATTGAAATGCGTTTGCCATTTTGTTGCCCATTTACCCACTTTGGAGAGATTCTTTTGGAGCTCCTTACAAGCTGCTTTGGATCACTACCCTAAATTGTTTAGTGTTGTCTGCAAATTTGGCCACTTTGTTGCTTACCCGAACTTCTAGATCATTTATGAACATATTAAAGAACACTAGTCCCAGTACAGATCCCTGGGAGACCCCACTTCTTCCTTCCCTCCTTACTCCCTTTGTGAAAACTGTCAATTAATTCTTACCCTCTGTTTCCTGTCCTTCAACCCAGGCGTGGAGGGAGGCCAGCGGTGGCCCGGGTTCTGCCTCTGCCATGGTCCCCCTAGCCCTGTCCCCTGCATCTGTCATCATATGGGGTGTGGTTTAGCTCCCAATCAGGGCTGTGCAGCAGAGGTGTAACTAGGGAAAATGGTGCCTAGGGCAAGCACTGAAATTGTGTCCCCATTCCAAACATCAGACACACATGTGGGTTGCCACACAGCATCTCTCCATCCATGCAACAGGTAAAGCTTCAGAAGAGCTCACAAGATAGATGATAGATAGATTCTCCTGCCTGCTAATTACTTTCCAGACTTTATTTTAAAAGTTATAAACCCAAGCCTTACAGTTTCCATAGTCTTAGTAATACCTTTTGATTTTATCAATGTCCTTTCATGTGGAAATCACATCTGCTAAAACCAACATAACCTGGACTTCACCCTCTTA
This sequence comes from Hemicordylus capensis, assembly GCF_027244095.1. Taxonomy (NCBI): domain Eukaryota; kingdom Metazoa; phylum Chordata; class Lepidosauria; order Squamata; family Cordylidae; genus Hemicordylus; species Hemicordylus capensis. Next base: position 262,913,924 of record NC_069657.1, read on the forward strand.
CCAGCTTAGGGACAAGAAGATGTAAAGCATATTAAAGAACTTGCATTTCCAACATGCAGATATACTACAACTTCCACACAGAGAATGATGTGTGCTAGTCAGTCACCCTTCCTGTGTGCAGTGAAAGAGATTTGTATGTCACTGTAAGAAGATATAAGAGTTTCCGGAGATATCCTACATGGAAGTAAGAGCACCTCTGGGTAGGAAGATAATGAATGGCTATTTATGCTCATGGAGACAGTGCTTCCTTTACACTAGTTTCAATGCAAACTCATTTTGTTCAATTATAAATGAGCTGGGTGTCACTGACAGTTTCCTTAATTATTTGCTGCCAGTTTTTGCTTGTTTACTTGGAAGTAAGTCCCACTTAGTTTAATATAATTTATTTCCAAGTAAGTGCAGCCTTAACTACTGGAAATTGTCCATACAGCAGCCCTTCTAATGCTCACTTATTGAAGAGCATCATCTCCCTGCTGCCTTAACCCTTAACCATCATTGAGAATACTGAGGACTAAGAGTCCCATTGTATAAAAGAAAAGAAGGGATTCCTCTTAGAAGGTATCTCTGTGCTTTGGGATGTTTAGAACTGTTGCACTGATCAGACTTTTCATTTTACCCTTTGTAGGAGAGCAGGTACTGAAAACAACAAAACCTAGTCTCCAGGAAATGTAGGAGGAAATCTGGCCACCAAGCTGGAGAGCAATTTTGGAAAAACCCTCAAGAGACCCAAAGGGAAAGGCAGGTCACCCAGGCCAGGAGGGGAGGGAAAGTGGGTGGGGGGGAGCACACGCAACCGCATCCCTCTGCTCTGCCCAACTGCACTCACGGATGCAGCACTTCCCTCCTCCGCCCCTATTGTGAAGAAACTAGGCAAGGGGATGGATGTGGGGTGAGGCGTGCACCTCGCCCCCAACCGCATGCATGCACACACCACTTCCCTCCGCCTCTATTGTGAAGAAAGGGATGTGGGGGGGAGAGAGGCAGCGGAATGAGCCGAGCGGCTGCTACAAGACCAGAAAGCCTCTTTTCTCTTCTCTCTACCTCACCCACCACCCCCATCCACCACCCTGCCGGTGGCGAACATCCCAACCTCAATTTCTGTGGAGTGAGAGCAAATAAATAAATACTATACACAACACAATGCCATTGCCAAGGAATGCACAAACTGAGGGTGATTCAGCCTCTACTACTAGGCTCTCTGAGGGGGCTTGGGTTCCCTTTGCTGAGGGGGCACAAATGTTCGCCTGCTGCTGGGCTGGGAACTTCCTTCTAGCGCAGCAGCAAGCAAGCAAATTTGCGTCTGTGGGGAGGAGCAGAGACTGCTGACACATACAAATGACATGGAAGCTGTCGAGGCAGGGGCGTATCTAGGGTAGGGCAGGCAGGGCACATGCCCCGGGCGCCACTTGAAGGGGGGCGCCATTTTTCAAAATTAATTTTTTTTTAAAAAAATGGCTGCCCAAAACAAAATGGTCACCATGCATGCTCAAATGGCCTCTGTGAGGCCCTAGGCCATGCCAGGCCTCACAGAGGCCATTTGAGCATGCATGGTGGCCATTTTGTTTTCAGTGGCCATTTAAAAAAATATATTTTAAGAAATTGCCACTGCACATGCTCAAATGGTCCCAGTGAGGCTCTAGAGGCCAGCGGGGGGGTGACCTTTGCAGGACCCCCCATGGCTTTTAGGAAGCCCCCTGAAGGGGCTACAGGTAATTAAAAAAAGTCGCTGTAAACATATTCAGATATGTGACTTGTATGTGGCCTTCAGATTTGTAGTTTTCAGCTGATATTATGGTACAGTTATCTGAAAGATGGGTGTCAGAAGTTTGGACAGGGGGCGCAATTTCAGTGCTTGCCCTAGGTGCTATTTTCCCTAGATATGCCTCTGTGTCGAGGGGAGCTTCCTCACTGCTGCATGCTGCCCCCCCTCCACTGGTAGCATATTATAAGTCCTGGTTAGGTCCTGTTAACCCCCCCCCCCCGAGATACGCCGCCCCAAGGCTGCCCTGGCTGTGATCGTCTCACTCTCTCAGGAGGAAAACGTCCATTTTGAAAGTGGTTTGCGCACGCCCAGCAGCCTGCCCTCCCTCCCACAGCTTGGAGCACCCGTAGTGGCACTGGCACGTGGGTTACAGAAAGCAGTATAGGAAATTTAAAAAGAGGAGACGCCTGCACTGCACATGCACACACTCCTTTGAATTGCTTGCTTGGTTTTTTCCCTAATCTTGATGAAGGAAGCAAGTAAGTGAAGAACTTCTTCAGACAACTAGGCAAGGCTCTTGCATGCTCCGCCACCGCTTGCTCAGTGATCTTCCTCTGCAGCTCGAGCCTCGAAGCAGAGCAGGCAGCAGACACACAGGTTCCACCAGATGCTCTTGCCAGCATTAAAATTTAATATTACAGCCCCCAAAGCCAGAAAACACAGCCAAAAATAAGCCAAAGGAAACCAGAATAAGCCAGAACTCACTGCCTTGCTTTCTCTCTCCTTGGTCGCACGTGGTGGTGCCACTGCAGTACAGTCATCTCTCGGCAGAGCAGAGTGCACCCAGCCCCGGTGCGCACACTTGGGCTAGAGCAGAGTATATAGAGCAGAGTATATACACCCAGCAGCAGGCAGCAGCCTCGCACATGATGTCTGACGTGACTGATGTCGCTCCAGAGCAGCAAGATCTTGTGGGGGATGGAGGTGCCAGCCAATGGCAGCAGGGAGCAGGCAGCGTGGCGCCCTCCCGAGGAAGGCAGGAACGGAAGATGAAAGAATTTTGCCTGTCTGGGAAGCTAGAATTTTGTGGGGAGCGGGGGCAATCAGTGGCATTTTTGCACCTCCCATCGAGTGGCACCTAGGGCACGTGCCCTGCCTGCCCCCTCCCGTGGTTATGCCTCTGCTGTGCAGTCCTGTTTGGGAGCTAAATGCAACCAGTGCTGCATTTGCAGCATGGCCAGGAGCGGCGCTCTCTGCCTTTTAAAAGACAGGGGGCTGATTTAGCTACCAAACAGGGCTGTGTGGGTCTGTTTAGGGGTGAAACCATGCCCCCCATGTCTGACATCAGACTTGGGGTGTGTGTCTGGGACACAAGGCCCAGACACCAGTGCCTGAGGGGCGGCGGCCCGGTTTCTTTGAACCTATCTTCTCAGTGGTGGCTCAGCCCCTGCTTCAACCAGTTATCAGTCCACACATGATCCTGTCCCCTTATCCCATGACTGCTAGGTTTATTCAAGAGCCTTTGGTGGGAAACTTTGTCAAAAGCTTTTTGGAAATCCAGGTATACTATGTCAACCAAATCACCTTTATCCACATGCCTGTTGTCTTTCTCAAAGAACTCCAAAAGGTTAGTGAGACAAGACTTTCCCTTGCAGAAGCTATGCTAGTTCTCCTTCATCAAGGCCTATTCAATATGTTTAACAATTTTGTCCTTAAGTGTGCATTCCATAAACTTACCTGGGCGCTTTCCAGACTAGACCCTACAACGGGGTCAGGACGTATCTTGGAAGTGTGCTTCCACATTTCCTGTCTCATGACACCGCAGTTCCTACACAGACAGCAGGGTACCATTCACATTTCCAATGCCTTGTTTCAAATTTAATCACTGTGATATAGAGCTAGGACGTCGTATATCTGGCATGAAAAAGCTGCTGTTTTTCCACGTTGTTAAGTTGCTGTGAGACTGCTCCCCCTGTTGTTTACATTTCAAATGCATAGGGTGACTATGCTGTTTGGGTGTCACCATCTGTGGTCCCCCCAGTCCTGCCCCCTATGGCTGATGTCAGATGCAGGGAGCATTTAGTCATGCCCCCGCATCTGAGGTCAGACACAGGGGCGTGGTTATACTCCCAAATGGGGCTGCGCTGCCCCATTTGGGAGCTCAATCGGCCAACGCTGCATTCGCAGCATGGCTGGAGTGACTCTCACTGCCTTTTTAAAGGCAGGGAGAGCGCCTCCAGCCACGCTGCAAAAGCAGCGCTGGCTGATCTAACTTCCAAATGGGGCTGGGGCGAAAGGCGTGGCCCCTGATTGGTGGCGGCCTGGGTTCTTTGAACCCCTTTGCCCCATGCTGGCTCTGCCCCTGTGTGGTAACGTGAAAGGGACATTTTTTAAAAAATCTGGGTCATTTCTGTTATCTAGTCATATATATATATTCTCTAAAAGTTCTGTGTACAGTTTGTATGAGATGCTCATGGCTGCTCTTGGTATTCAAAGTTCAATTATATTATGTATTATAGTGTGGGTCCAATTAATTTATTTTCAAAGCCCCCTATTATGATCCTGTGCGGTGGCAGGTGAGTACAAAGAGGAACACATCCATGCTGGGGAATGTGTGACAAATTTTAAAAAAATTAAATACCATTGCACTCTCAACATGGTCATTGGAAGTATGCGGAGATGTGTTCTGGATTGAGTTCTTTGAGGACAGGAAACCGTCTTCTTCCTATTGTTATTTCCTATTATTATTCCTTCTGTATAAACCACTTCGTGAACTTTTCTGTTGAAAAGTGGTATATAAATAATAACAACCACCCCTGCTAACTGGACAAAGAGGCACCTTTTTCAGTGGCAGCTCTTATTTAGCAGGATGAGAGCAACTGTTCAGCCCAGCACACATCAAAATTCAGCCCAGCACAGAAAACCACATAGTGGCTGTTGCTGCTATATTCTTGTTTCTCCCTTTTTGGATAGGGAATCATCTTTTTTCTGGATAAACCGCTTTGAAAACTCTTTCATTGAAAAGTGACGTATAAATATTCTTAATAAGAATAATAGATGGCTTAGCTAGTTCATGATTCTGATGCTGGGTTAATTTTGAGTGTCCAGTTCCTGTCCTCTTGGACCTGTTAATTGGACTCCTGGGTTCAGTCCATTGCTCTTCCTGCTTCGTTCTCTCATAGTTGCTTTGCTGTACTAATTAAGAGCAAGTATGTTGGATAGTTGTCATATATTTCCATATATTTTGTCAGCAACCTACAGTGCCAATCCCTTAGGAACAGGCATAATTGACTTTAGATAATGTGTAAGTATTTTGGCAAAAAAGAACTTTTTGAAGCAGCAATTTGTGGAATGACATGCTCATTTTTCAACTGGCATTAGGTTAGATTTTGGAATTGAGGATGTTTGTGGCTATGGAAAAGCTGGACAATTTTGGGTGACCTTTTTATACTTGACAACTGATAATTCATTACCCAGGGAGTGCTAGTCGAAAGTCAATATGAACTTTCTTGGAGGATGTGGTAACTTTGGTTATTCTTATTTCTATTTGATTTACAGCCACATGATTTCATTAAATGAAAACGTAATAGGGAAGGCTCCTGCCAACCTCCCTTACTTGAGACCACAAATCCCTAAATGGCGGGGGGGGGGAGCAGGAGGAGGGATTTGGTTCTGTCTTTTCTTGCAGATGTCCCTTTTGATCATGGATTTTTAAAATATACTTGAAAACAGTGTTTGTTTTCTCCTATTAGATTGTGACCATTGAGTTTTTCATTGCATGTTGTTGCAAAGATAACTTCATTTCACTTTTAGCTGTTTGAGAACAGAATGCATTTTCTAGCTGTTCATGGTGTTTTACGGTTTCAAGCACACATCAAAATGACTTGGAGTCTGCTGTTCTTGCTTCCTGGATGTTGTTCTCATTTGCTTGCTGTGTTTTTAAAATGAACAAAAAGTATGTAATGTAGTTTTATTATTTATTTAACAGACAGGGAAGGTGTGTTATCTTTATCTATCTAACCTTAAAATAATTTAAAACCACAATCAAGTTAAAACACTTGGGTGAAAAAAAAGAGTCTTTAAGGACTTTATTAAAAAGTTGTCAGAGGCTCTTATTTCAACAAGGTGAGGCTCTTATTTCAACAAGGAGCGCATTCTAGAGTCTTGGGGCAGCAACAGAGAAAGCTTGTATGACAAAAAACGCTCTGTGAGATAACTATCGTATTCAGTAGATGACTTCAATGAATCAGTATAGACTTCTGGATTTCACTGGAGCTTTGTTGAATTACTGCAGCTCTGGATCTGGCAAATGTTTATGGTGAAGTTAAATAGCTGGACAAAACCCTGTTCACTGGCTGGCATCCTGACTAATGGGGATGAGAGCTGGTCTTGTTGTAGCAAGCACAAATTGTCCCTTTTGCTAAGCAGGGTCCACCCTGGTTTGCATTTGAGTGGGAGACTACATGTGTGAGCACTGTAAGATATTCCCCTTAGGGGATGGGGCCACTCTTGGAGGAGCACCCTGCATGCTTGCATGCAGAAGTTTCCTCCAAGTTCCTTCTTTAGCATCTCTAGGCTGAGAGAGACTCATGCCTGCAGCCTTGGAGAAGCTGCTGACAGTCTGTGTAGACAAAACTGAGCTAGATGGATAAATGGTCTTACTTGGTATATGGCAGCTTCCTATGTTCCTATGAAGCATGTGCATTAGTAGGGCCTGCAGGTATGCACTGGGAGCCATCATGTGTCTCCCCAGTGCAAGAGCGCTAATATTTCAGCGTGCTGCCTCTGCTCCAGAAGTGCTTTGTAAGAGCAGAAACACTCCATTGATCCTCAGCAATGTGTTTCCTCTCTAACAGAGCACTTCCAGAACACAGGCTTGGAAGTATTAGTGCTCTTGCACAAGAGTGAGCATGTAACAGGACAGGGAGTTGTGCAATGGCTCCTGATGCATCCCTGCAAATCACATGCTTCATTAGTCAGGCTGTCAGCCACCTTTAACTATAGCCACACTAAGCTTTGTGAGAAAGCCATCTTCTGGCTGGAGTGGAGGAAACTATATGGCCTTGACATAAGAGTTTCTTCTGCTGCTAGAGATTTTTGGATGAAATATTTTTCCAAATATGATTCTGCCTGTAAAGAAGAGCGCCAGGTCAAAACACACAGGACATCTAACTTTCTAGTAAATAGTCAGCAGTGCCTTGGCTGTTGGTGGTGGTTTCCTGCTTCTTTTCTGTTAAGGCTCTGTCTTGTTCAGATACCTAGTACAAAATGTTGAACATTGGTCCTGTTCCCCTAACGTTATTAAGCAATTTTCTAAAAAAATGTTAATCCATGCTGGGGAAATGTGGAACTAGTTTGGAATTAAATACCATGTGTTGTATCATAGTTGGCATTTCAGCTTTGAATTCCCTGAAGAGTAAAGCTAGTTTAATACCAAATACACAGTGTAGATTAGAGCCATAACCAAATAATATATGTGAATTGTTGACTGACCAGGAGAGAGATCTTGGGATTGTCGTGGACAGCTCATTGAAAGTGTCATCTCAGTGTGCGGCAGTTGTGAAAAAGGCCAATTCCATGCTAGGGATCATTAGGAAAAATACTGGAATTTAAAATGCAACAATACATGGTAAATGTTGGCTGAGTTTCAAGCTCGCTTGTAGTGAAGTGATCACACATCCCCTTCACCATGAGCACAACTCTGGACCATATTTGCTCAACCCACCCTTTTAGCATGGCAAGGTAGTTTTGTGAATTGGTGCTCAGGGGAAAGGTGAACTGATAGCTATGTAAATGACACTCACCATCACTGTAGCCTCCTGATGAGCATAAGCTTTGAGGTTAGACAGCAAGGAGAAAGTCCAGCCAAAGATGTTCTGCAATGGAGCAGGCAGCTTAAACAAGTTGTGTATCTTTCTTCCTTAGAGGTGTCAAAACAAAGCACCCTACTATAGCCTCTTGAAGAAGACTCTGTTTGTGTGCCAGGCTCTATTTGTTATCCTAGAGATGGCCCATTGATTTGCATCAAGTTTGTGATTCTCTCAAAAGTTTGTTGAAAGAGCAATAATTCAGGGTTGGCTTATGTTGAAGAATATTATTGCCTGAATATTGTTGCTTAAATTAACATTTTTATAATCTTCCACTGAGGACATACAACAGAGCTACTACATGGCTACTTGCAAAAGTGTAACAGGAGAAAGCACTTGCTACTTGGGATGTTGCCATTTATAAAATCTGGAAGCACCCTAATCTATCCTCTGCCAACCACAGTTCAGAAAGTATTTTGGTTCGTCTTGGAGCTTGTCTGAAAGAAACACCTGCTTGCTTTTAACAAGAGTCAATTTGTCTTTTCCTTTCCTTTATGGGCTGTCAGGATTTGGCTTCAGCTCTGTAAAGGGAGCTGTCAACTTGATCTGTTCCACCCCAGGCCAAGCTACAGCAACATGACTTAAGCGTTCTGGTCATTGCCTCAGTAATTGTGTTTATATCATCTGAGAGAGATACCAGTAAAGAGACAAAATAGCCAAAACAGTTTAGTGGCGTTTGGCTTGTTGTTTGAATACTTAAAGACATCTGCATCTGGAAAGAATTCTACTAATTTGTGACTAGTGCCAATATCTCAGTTCCATGAGCTTCCAAGTAAGTAAACAGATGCCATGGAGGGAAATTGCTGATGCTAGAATGTAGCCAAGTGAAGGAACAGCATGATACAAATTAATCCAAGAATGAAACATCAACCCAGATGTGTAGAGGGCATTGAAAAAATTATCCTTAAGACTTCTTCAACTTGGACCATAATAAATTGAGCCACAATTAAACTACAAATAATCCTATTATTAACACACTATGTACAGTTTACAAAATATAATATTGTTAGATAAGGAGGGGAAAAATAGGCCACAACCCAGAAATCAGCTACTACAGAACAGTTGCTTTACTTTTGATGAGATGACACGAGCATTGGGATATGAAGATTATAGTCACAAATCCAAATAAGTTATAGCTTCTTTAGTAATGTAGTTGGGGCTACATCCAAAAGTGATGAAAAGAATGCTGCTTTCTTTCTTAAAGTACACAAAATGAAAGGGATGCGATTAAAATTCAATGTCTACACGATTTAGTAGGAAATGGTTATATCCCTAATATTCATTAATGGGCTAGAGTAAGTCACTTGGTGTGGTTCAAGGTAATTGTTAGTAGGACTGTGCTTCGAAGCATCCAAAGCTGAATAAAACAAGCCAGTCTTTTGGAACCTGTGGAGGCAGCTGCTTATAGCACAGCCAGTTTCTTGCAGCACTGTGTACTTATGGCCCTTTTTACAGAAAGCACGAAGGAAATGACGGGAAGTGTGTTTATGGAACACGGGGAGGTATACAGTCCTTTCAAGCACTTTCCCCATACAGCTCAATGGGGAAAGAACTACCTCTCCCAGTGCTCCCCATGCACCTTCCTCGGCATTACTGGGTCAGTACGGGGCTCTGCTTCTGATAAAGGAAGCCCCCTCCACACCAGAAATACACAGTACTGTTCAAAGATGACCATGCTAGGAGCAACCACCTCCATACGATTCCAAAAAGCTGGTGCAGATGTTTTGAGGCTTTGGGCACTCAGAAGTGCAGCCCTACTGCTTAGCAGTGACGGCCCAAGAGATTGTGGCACCTGAGATGGGGTGCCAAATGCTGCCTTGCACCATGTCTTTGTGCACCATGTGGCAACCCCCTTTTATAACCGACCTTTGCAAGCTTTGAAAGTGGTGGGGGACAGGGAGGAGCAAAGCTTGCCTGCATTATCCTCTACAGTCATTGTGTGTTTTGCAAGCTTTACAAGGAGTACAGGTAGCCCGCATCTGTGGTCCTGGCACCAGTGGTTTTGCATATCCGTGGTCAGGAGATATAGACCCAACTTGGTTATCTGTGGTTCAAAAAACAGGCAAATTTTGCCTTTCTGCGGCTCTTGAGTGGCCAGAAATGACTTCTAATGTCATTTCTGGCCACCATTTTGCATCATGGGGCCATTTTGTGGCTCTTTTTTTTTTTTTTTAATTCCCTTAGAATTTTTGAGAAAATTCTCCAAAATGTGGAGAGGAGAGGAGAGCTGGTCTTGTAGTAGCAAACATGACTTGTCCCCTTAGCTAAGCAGGGGCTGCCCTGGTTGCATATGAATGAGAGACTAGAAGTGTGAGTACTGTAAGATATTCCCCTCAGGGGATGGAGCCACTTTGGGAAGAGCAGAAGGTTCCAAGTTCCATCCCTGGCTTCTCCAAGATAGGGCTGAGAGAGATTCCTGCCTGCAACCTTGGAGAAGCCGCTGCCAGTCTGTGAAGACAATACTGAGCTAGATAGATGAATGGTCTGACTCAGTATATGGCAGCTTCCTATGTTGGAGGATTTGTGGATTTGCGGGGGGGGGGGCTTCTGGAGGCCTGGTTAGCAAGGTACTGTGCTTTATTCCCTTTATTTCTGCTATTTTGGACCTTTTTTAGGCTCAAGGATCCTAAACTCCCCCCCCCCCTCATTCCCATAGGCACATGGACTCACTATTCACAGTTTCATTATTCATGGTTTTTGGCTGATATGGAACCCCCATGAATAGTGAGGGCCACCTGAATGAGGAAAGGCACTCCTTGCAAATGTCATTTCAGTCTGACAAGCTGCTCAGATGGTGCCCCACCATTCTGCTGCAAGAGACAACTTCCTCACCTTGCATCATGAAATGACCACCTGTGCTGGTTAATACCTTTAAAGCTTTAAAAGATGTACAGCTTGTGTTTGATGGGCAGTGCGAAGTATCTTTGCTGGTCAAGATATTTCATCCTTCCTATCTTGAGCTTGGCCTCAAAGACCAAGTAAAAGTGTGATGCTTAGAGGTCAATTTGTAAGCGAGCACATTCTGTTACTTTGCACAGCATCGTTACTGGTTGTTAAGGCATCAGCTTTAGGTTCTAATTTCCTAGCTTTGTTGAGCATGAGTCAAAATGAGATAGCCCTAATTCTGGCAGGGTTTTTTTTTTGGTTTTTTTTTTGATGATTTAGTCACCTTGAACAAGCAATGGAAATGTGATTAAGAAATTGAATCTCCCCCCCCCCCACCTCCCGCCAAGTGTCAGCTATGAGCTACTGATTCTAATGGTATAAGAAGTGGTAGAAAGCACACAAAGAGGAGTGCACTGTACCATGGAGAGATGGATAGTCCCTGATGCATCTGGTAGTTGCACATCTTTCATGAGCACATTGCTCATGAGGTTTTATATTCCTGCATCTGATAAATGCATTTTTCCATGTTTCCAATAACTTCATTTTTGTACTTCAACAGCTGTTAACAACTCAATGATTCTTTATTAATGTAATTATATTTTTGCACACCATATTATAAGATTTACGTATAAATACTTAAACATAATAATAAATCTATATTAAAAATACAGATGTATAAATACTTGTACATGCAGTAATTACAAGATGCAGGCTAACATCTCACCAATGGTGCAGTGGTGCTGCATGCAAAGTGTCTCATCCATGTTTAATAATCTGGCAGCCCACTGTGTCCCCCAGAAGCACTCCATAATGTCCCTAAATATGGCCTTGAGGGTTTTACCCTCAGGGACATATTTAGTGGTGTTAAAGAGTGCTTCCAGGGAAAGCAGAAATCAGTGAAAATCTGTCCTACATGCACAGTGGGACTCTGGATTACTAAATGTTGAGGAGGTGTTTGTATTCAGTGCCTCCACACTGTTAGTGGGGATGTCTTCCATTGTTTTCTGTCTTTCCATTGTTTTAAGGTTTTCCTGATTATCAGGCAGCGGTACAGACTCTATCGACCCATAACCTGTAATCAAGTCACCTAAAGTAATTTCAGTTATGTTAACTATTGTTGGTTAACTCTTGTTGGACTAGGCATGAAAGCAAAAGAGCATAAATATTTGGCAATGAAATAATTTCTGAAATATACAGTTTAAATGGTAGGATTGGACGTGAACAGTTTGGTGGTGGAGCGAGAGGAAAAAAAGAGGACAGTTGCTCAAACAAAGCAATCTGAGACTTAATTTAAATGTAACACCAGTTGTGTGGAATGCCGCCTGGGCAAGCCATTTTAGCTTGCCTGGCTTTATATTTAGCTTTGGTTCATATTGAGAAGTACAGCAGCCTGCAAGGGTGGCTGCTTCTTCCAATGCAGCTGTATGGGCCTGGTGCCACATGGGAAGCCGTTTGTGTGAAGTGGCTGGCCAAGTGGCTCAGTTGATTTCAACCATGCCTTGACGGCGCTTTCTGTGGGGGAGGAGCTATGACCTTGTTGTTAAAACTGGCCCAACTGTGTAGGGAACTGCTTCACAAATCGTATTGCATTTCAAGTAGTCGTCCATGTGGATTACTGCCCTTGTGTGTCAGCCGAAAAAATGTGTGCCAGATGAATCAGAATTCTCCCAGTTGCACTGCTCCTTGTTCATTATTTCATTAGCTGCTAAAGCTAGCAATTAAAAAAACCCAAAAAACCAAAGGCATGCAGTTAAGTGAAATTTTGGTTTGAAATGTTAGAAGTGTAAGTGGAAAGAGAGAGACTCTGTGGAATAGAAAAGCAGAAATAAAAACCTGCAAGCACAGGTGCATGGTGAAGAGGACCAGAAAGTTTATGAGTTAGGAGGAGGAGGTGGGGTGTGCAGATTATAAATCCAAGTGGATCACATTTAATTAACCTAGCACAGAGTTGTTGTTGACATCACAATTTTGCTCTATACAGCATGTGTGTCAGCACATGCCTTGTGGGAGTCTTTGCTCAAACAAATATCCCTCCTCCTAGGAGTAGAATGTTTGTGAAAAGGTTTGTATTTTATATCTGTACAATGTTTTTATTGTTGCTGTAAACCACACAAATAAATACGTACATGCATATACACATACATGCAGGAAGCTGTCCTGCTAGGGATCCTATCAATTGTCCATGCAACTCATCATTAAAGTGTTTGGGTGCTCTTTATGATAGAAACAGTGGGTTCCAACGACTAAATAAGCAATGGCTTAATTTGGTTGTGAACACGATCTGAGCTCATGCACACCCTTCCACTCTTCCATGACTGTACAGTTCCAGAGCTATGCTTTAACTATGGTTTGCAAACCACAATTAAACCAGTATGCTTGTGTTTTAATTTTTTTTAAAAAAATTAAATCAGATTTGTCTTTATATTTTTTTAGCTCAATGTTTTAATGTGTCTTTTTAATAATCTTGTGTTTCAATTTTATTGTGAGCCACCTTGGGGTTTTCTTAATGAAAGGCGGGGTGTAAATTTAACAATGAATAAATAAAATAAATATATGAAACCAGAACTGAATATCAGTTTCAAAACTGGTTTAACTGTGTTTTGTAAACCACAGTTAAAGCACAGCTCTAGTTCAGGCAAAGCTGTGACCTGGATTTGATCCAGTTCAGGCAAATTTTTAACAAACCATGATGTCAACAGAACTAGGGTGGATTGGCAATCTGGCAACTCTGACAAATGCCAGAAGGGTGGGTGCAGTTATGGGACAAATGGGCTGGTTGAATTAGCCCCCTTTTTTAACCTTCTCTTGGTGGCTTGTGTGCTTGCTTCTTCTTCCTCCCCCAGCTTCCTAGTAGCATCTTTATCCAATGGGAAGCGGGAGGGAGGGGAGGACGAGCTGTGTACATGTCACATGGGCTCTTGAATCTGAATCAGCTGTGTAGCAGCAAGCAGCAGGGGCCAAAATGCATTCCTCTGAGGCATGTTCTGGCAGCAGGCATGGGATGCTGCAATGACAATGTGGGGCACTTATGCAGGCCAGTGAGCACCACAAGGGAAATTTGGAGAGGAAGTGTTGTGGCTGGCAAGCCAGTCAGCCTGGGCACTTTGCTGTGTGGAGGCAGTGGGTGAACAGGCAAGCGGCACAGCAGGCTTCACTTGTCTGGTCATATACCACCATCATCTAATCATTCACCACGCCAAGGTGGCCATGTCACCGTGACATAATGAGTGGGGTGTGTGTGTATTGGTGGGAGGGGAGATAGCATGTGAAGGTTAGGTAATTAAATTAAATGTACATCAAGTGGAAAGTGTGTGTGTGTGTGTGTGTGTGTGTGTGTGTGTGTGTGTGTGTGTGTAGACCATGGTGCACTGAGGGATTGTGCATTTTGTAGAGAAAGGGAATGTGTCTCTGTGTGTAGAGACCATAGTGGACAGAGGAATGTAGTGGGAGAGGGTGGAGGCAGGCATCAGTTGATAGAGTAACTGGATGTGAGGAGGAGGAGGAGGAGGAGGACCATTTAATTAATCAATCAATTAATTAATTAATTTAATTAATTAATTTCTGTATGTTTACCGCTTTGGGAACTTCGGTTGAAAAGGCGTATACAAAATACATGTCGTATTTGTACGGAGTTATAGAAGCAAATGCTTCCAAAATTCACATTTTATCTTGTCTGTCTTCCAAGGAACTCAGGATGGCATACATGGGTTACCGCCCTTTAATCTCCATAACAACCCTGTCGGTTAGGCTGAGAGATAGGATTGGCCCAGAAGTGACCCAGAAAGCTTCATGATCTACTCAGGCCTGGCTCCTAAATACATTTAGTGATTTATTTTTCTTGGGCCATGAAGACTATAAACTTATTTAAAATAAGTTTCTTATTTCAAAGAAACGTATTTAATGTATTAAAAGTGGCCAGGAGCGCTTTTTACCAGCTGTGATTGATTTGACAACTCTGCCTGTTCCTTGAGGAGAATAACCTGAAAATAGTGGTACACCAGCTGGTAACCTTCCGGTTGGATTACTGCAATGCGCTTTATGTAGGGCTGCTTTTGTATGTAGTTTGGAAACTTAAGTTAGTTCAAAATACGGAAGCCAGATTGGTCTCTGAGGTACCTGGGAGAGACCACATTATGCCTATCCTTAAATAGTTGCATTGGTTGCTGATATGTTTTCGGGCAAAGTGCAGGTTATTGCCTTTTAAAGCCCTGAATGGCGCTTAGGTCCATGTTACCTGAGAGAGCGCCTTTCTGTACAAGATCCCCACTGCTCATTAAGATCATCAGGAGGGGTCTGTCTTCAGACCAATGGTTCATCTGGTGGCAGTTTGGGATATGGCCTTCTCAGTTGTCACCCCTAGGTTGAGGAATGCAGATATAAGATTATCTTCCTTAGAGGCCTTCAGGAGAGGTTTAAAGACTCCTCTTTTTAGCCTGGCTTTTAATGATATCTAGTTTTAATTGTAATCTGGTTTAAATGTGTTTGTTATGTGTGTTTTTATTATGTAAACCTCCCTGAGCCACATTAGGAAGGGTGGTATATAAATTGAACGAATTAAATAAATAAATAATGTGATATTTGTATCAAGAGTGTAAAATGCATGAATGCTTGGGGGTGATGGGATATACCTCATGCCTGCAGAAGCATGGTAATCTTGTATATATTTCAATCAAATGTACTTGTAAATATGGGTTATTTCACAGACATCACATAATTCTTATCTACAAGCCGATCCCCGCACAGAGCATCTGAGCATTTTGGGGGGCCGGCTACCTCGCTCCCCCACCCTGCCCCAGTCTCCGGCTGGGCCCCCGCCGCCTCTTCGTCTGGCCTCCGCGCTGGGCCGGATCCGCCTACTTCCATCGCCGCCGGCCTCCCCGGCCGGGCCAGGCCCGCCGCCTCCTCTGTCCTCCACCACTGAGACGCGCCCAAGCCAATCAGGTGCGTCCCTCCGCTCCGCTGCCCAGCCAATCAGCTGGGTTGCCGGGACGCATCCCCACAGAGGCTGAGCCACGTCTACGGGGATTAAATATATAGATAGTAACAGTTAATATGCAGCCTCTTTGTAAATTTTTCACATGTGATGATCAGACCTGCTGATATCCTAACCTGCAGCCATTAGTGTTGAATGCAAGCCAAGGACTACTCAGATTATTAGTTCATGCGTATATAGGGTAGTAAGAGTCGCTGCCAATGGTTAGCAGAGGGGTGCATGTGCAAAGTGCACATCGACCATCGACAGGGGGCTGATGTGGAGGGTGGGAGGCCATGTATGCTGCTGACGGGAAGGGTAAACAAGGCCCCCCTCTCCCTTAATGCCAGGTCCAATTTTTAGACCCAATCTGTCACTGCAACAGATGCAAACAGAGAAGGTAATGGGAGGAAGGAGCACATGAACTTGGGCATGTTTATAACCAAATACACCATGGTGTAGTTAGTTGTCTGAATCTACCCACAAATTTAACTGGCAGGTTTTCCTCTCGCACAGAGGGTACTCCTCCAGGGGGTGGAGGCCTCCTTGCAGTGGATGATTCGATTGTTAGGGGCATAGAGCGATTGGTCTGTGACCCGCGTGTAGACCACACAGTGACTTGCCTGCCTGGTGCGAAGATTGTGGACATCATGCTGCGTCTAGTTAGGCTTTTAGGTAGTGCTGGGGACTCGGGAGGAGTCAGCTGTCGTGGTGCACGCGTTGGCACCAACGATGTTGGAAAATGCAGCAGGGAGGTCCTGGAAGCCAAATCTAGGCTGCTAGATAGCATACTGAAGTCCAGGACCCCCAGGATAGTGTTCTCTGAAGTGCTACTTGTTCCATGCACAGGGTTAGCGAGAAAGGCAGAGCTGAGGGATCTCAATGCATGGATGAGATGGTGGTGCCAGGAGGAGGGGTTTAGATTTGTTAGCCACTGGGATACGTTTTGGGGCAAGCAAGGCCTGTACAAAAGGGATGGGCTGCACTTGAACCAAGATGGAACCAGACTGCTGATGCTTATAATTAAAAAGGTTGCAGAGCAGCTTTTAAAATGATGCCTGGGGAATTGCCATTGGGTGGTATCTGGTTCAGCCAGCAAAATCCCCTAATGTATGAGGGTGCACACGTTTCGGATAAATCAGAAGGGGGCAGAATCAAGCCAGGAGTTGACCAGAAGGAACACATGACAGCTGGCCAAAAAGGTCAAATGATGGTAAGGGAGATAGCAAACAACACCAGATGAGGGACTTGGCATACAGGTGTCTATATACCAATGCCAGAAGCCTTTGAGTGAAGATGGGTGAACTGGAGTGCCTGGTTACTAATGAAAACATAGATATAATGGGTGTAATGGAAACCTGGTGGAATGGTGAGAACCAGAGGGACACTGTTACTCCTGGATATAAACTCTACAGAAAGAACAGGGAGGGGAGGATTGGGGGAGGAGTGGCACAGTATATTAGAGAAGGGATAGATTCCAACAAGCTAGAAAACCTAGGTAGACCAGAGTCCTCCACAGAATCATTATGGGTGACAATACCAGGACTGAAAGGAAATGTGTTGCTAGGGACATGTTATCGCCCTCCGGACCAAAATGCTGAGAGTAACCTGGAGTTGGAGAAGCGTCAAAGAGAGACAGGGCTGTAATAATGAGTGACTTGAACTATTCAGGTTTAGTGGCTGAAGAACTGGGCCAGTTTGAGGTGACAAGGGAAGATGTTCTAAACTGTCTTTAAAAGCTAAAAATTAATAAATCACCAGGGCCAGATGGTATCCACCCAAAAGTTCTGAAGGAACTCAAATGTGAAATTGCTGATCTCCTAGCAAAAATATATAACTTGTCCCTACAATCGAACTCTGTCCAAGAAGACTGGAAAGTAGCAATGTAGCTCCAAATTTGAAAGAGGGATCCAGAGGCTATCTGGGAAATTACAGGCCGCTCAGCTTAATTTCGGTGCCAGGTAAATTGATGGGAAGTGTACCTAAGGACAAAAACATATGGAAGAAAAACCCTTGCTGAAGAAGAACCAGCATGGTTTCTGCAAGGACAGGTCTTGCCTCACTGGTTTTTTGGGGTTCTTTGAGAGTGTCAACAGGCATGTGGATAAAGGTGATCCTATTGACATAGTGTACGTGGATTTCCAAAAAGCTTTTCACAAAGTCCCCCACCAAAGGCTCTTGAATAAACTTAGCGGTCATGTGATAAGGGAACAGGTTCATGTGTGGATCGGTAACTGATTGAAGGACAGGAAACAGAGGGTAGGAATAAATGGACCGTTTTCACAATGGAGGGAAGTAAGAAGTGCGGCCCCCGGGGATCTGTACTGCAACCAGTGCTTTTTACTTTATTCATAAATGATCTAGAAGTTGGAGTAAGCAGTGAAGTGGCCAAATTTGCAGATGACACTAAACTATTTAGGGAGTGAAATCCACAACAGATAGCACAGAGCTCCAAAAAGATCTCACCATACTGAGGGAGTGGGCAACAAAATGACAAATGAGGTTCAGTGTTAGCAAGTGTAAAATGATGCATATTGGGGCAAAAAAAACACCCAATCTCACACATATGCTGATGGGATCTGAGCTGTCATTGACTGACCAGGATTGAGATTTGGGGTCATGGTGGACAGCTCATCGAAAGTTTCATCTCAGTGTGTGGCAGCTGTGAAGAAGGCTAATTCCATGCTGAGAATTATTAGGAAGGGGATTGAAAATAAAAATGCTAATATTATAATGCCCTTCTACAAATCTATGGTGTGGCCACATCTAGAGTACTGTGTACAGGGTCACTATATCTTAAGAAGGAGATTGTAGAACTGGGAAAGGTGCATCAGAGGGCAACCGAGATGATCAGGGGCCTGGAGCTCCTTCCTTATGAGGCTAGGCTACAGCATCTGGGGCTTTTTACTTCGGAAAAGAGGTGACTAAGGAGAGACATGATTGAGGTGTATAAAATAATGCATAGAGTGGAGAGAGTGGGCAGAGAGGATTTTTTCTCCCTCTCTCACAGCACTAGAATCAAGGGTCATCCCATGAAACTGAAGGTCGGGAGATTTAGGACTGACAAGAGTAAGTCCTTTTTCACACAACTGCTCTGAGCTCCTCCTAGGAATAGAAGTTTAAAAATAAATTTAAAAATCTATGGAATTCCTTGCCATGGGATGTGGTGATGACCACCAGCTTGGATGGCTTTAAAAGGGGCTTAGACAAATTGATGGAGAACAGGTCTATCAATGGCTACTAGTCTGGTGGCTGTGGGCCACCTCCAGCCTCAGAGGCACTATGCCTCTCGATGCCAGTTGCAGGGGAGCAACAGCAGGAGAGGGGGCGTGCCCTCACCTCTTGTCTGAGGGCTCCCCAGAGGCATCTGGTGGGCCACTGTGCGAAACAGGATTCTGGACTAGATAGGCCTTGGGCTTGATCCAGCAGGGCTCTTCTTATGTTTGTTCTCCAAGTAGACACTCAGAACTATTTTTCTTTTGACAGCCATTTTTGTTGACTCATTTATTAGCTCCCTTATTTCTATTTTGGGGCCTTAAGCTTGCTGTTGTGCCACCCTTTGTATATTATCATCTATATGACAAAAGGATATTAATTCTGATCCACATCCTATATTCCAAACCTGCAAAATTAGTATATTGATTCTGAAGTATAAACCAAATTGCTTGGGGGGGAAAGCCCCAAATTATAAGCACTTTTGAAACAGTGGGCCAACTTCAACACCAACTTCAATCACTGATTTATTTCCTTCAATAAAAGGATAATGGCACAAGAACTGCAAAATGTATACTCAGATTACTCAAATACTTGGATTGCCAATAGGCATCTAAAGAATTCACACACTCTGTTTTGCTTAAGGATAAGCCTAGCAGTTTTTGATGATATTAAATGAAATCTGAGGCCCAGAGTAGAAATGTTGTTCAAATAATTTCCATTGATCTTTCACCTTGTGTTTCAAAAAGATGTTCTCGATTAGTAGCATACTCTTTAAATAGTTAGTTGGAAAGAAGGGGCTGTTGAAATAGCACAGGATAGCAAAGTTGTCAGTATTGGAGGAAACATATCTAAGGAATTGCAGAGACACAGGACTCAGGACTAAATTTTGATGCAAAAAGAGGGTAAAAACTAGATTGCTGGGAGAATGTAAGAGAAAAATAAGAACGGAAAGTATGAGACGGGCACGGCAAGACTTAGCAGAGAGCATAGGATTCTTGGCCTGGCACCATCCCCCACTCAGACATCCGATTGCAGGAAAGGGGTTAAATAGCACCCAGATTTTCTTGTCCTCTGCCACTTAGCTTCCATGTACTCAGCAGCTCAGCCCTGAGAGAATTCTCCCTGGTGTGGCTGCCTGACTCTTAAGTGTAGCTTCCCGCCAGCATCCTCCCTGTTTACTTTGCAGCTGATATACCTGTTCCTTTCCCGCTCACTCTTGACTGTAATATTTTACTAGCCCGGGAACTGAGTCTTCATTGCCTGCTGGAAGGTTTGACATGGGAGGAGAGCTGGTCTTGTGGTAGAAGCATGAATTGCCCCCTTTGCTAAGCAGGGTCCACCCTGGTTTGCATTTGAATGGGAGACTACATGTGATCACGGTAAGAAATTCCCCTTAGGGGATGGGGTCGCTCTGGGAAGAGCACTTGCATGTTTGTATGCAGAAGGTTCCAAGTTCCCTCCCTGGCATCTCCAAGATATGGCTGAGAGAGACTCCTGTCTGTAACCTTGGAGAAGCTGCTGCCAGTCTGTGTAGACAATACTGAACTAGATGGACCAGTGGTCTGGATTGGTATGAGGCAGCTTCCCATGTTCATATCCCCCTCCCAACCTCAGCTCCAGGGCTGCCCCCTCCGCCACAAGCATAACCTGGTCAGAGAAGCCAGTGGATATTTAACCTCTAGATCATCCTTAGTTTGCACTGAATTTGAACCTTTGAATTGAATTGAACCTTTGAAATACCCTATTACAATTTCTCAGACTCAACAAGCTCTTTGTGGTCCTTTGTGATTTTATTACAGTTGGAAAACCCGTGTTTCGTGTCAGACTAGTGGTAAGCCATGCTTTGATTTCCACATGTAGTCTTATGCTTTCTTTAACCTCACACACATGCTGGCATATATAAAATTATATATAAAATTATATGTTCACTGTTTTTTAAATTAAAATTTAAAGTCCACAAGGGAAATTATGCAATGGGAAATAGCTGTTCCAATAAATCTGAGTCACACATTTTACTGATTATGGTAAATTTAATTATTCTATTTAAACTTCATTCAAACAAAAAAATATCAGTTCCTCATTGCATGTTTCTTCCTGTTTGTATTCGTCTTTCCTGGCCGGAAAAAAAATGCCATTTTGTGTTCTGTTTTAAAAGAATATTCTTAGTTTGTTTCATCCTGGAATGTACAGAATGATCTTTTTTAAAAAGATACAAAAAATAAACCCTGAACATTGAACATTCTCTGTGCTTATTCAATTATAGTAGTAAATATTTGATCATCAGTTCAGGTATATTTAGGTTTTCTCGCTGAGGTTAACCTGTGTCTGGGCTGTACCCCTTCAGCCCATTTCTGGGCTTGTTCTACTACATACGGGGACTTGAATAATAGAATTCTTCTCCATAGAAAATTTAAAAGATCCCTGCAATAAATTATTAGCATGTCAGGCAGAGGGGTTCTCGGCTTTTTTCACTGACATCTTGATTCTATGTACAGGGCATCTTTTTTCTTTCTTTCATGGAAGAGGATTCCATCATGCATTCTTGCTCTGCAATCTGAAGTGGTAGAGTACAGCCCATAAACAATTATACCATTTCAGTGAGGCTTGAGTCTATGTGGCATGGAGCGCCCTATCAAGAGCAGGAGAATGGAGCTTTTGTTGGATCTTTGAACCATATCACCTACAACCTTCTCTCTTGGCAAGTGTGGGTCAGGTTGCTTAGGCTTTGTTTGGTTATTGCAAGAGGAAAGAGGCAAGCAAAGACCACACAAACA
This sequence comes from Hemicordylus capensis, assembly GCF_027244095.1. Lineage (NCBI taxonomy): Eukaryota > Metazoa > Chordata > Lepidosauria > Squamata > Cordylidae > Hemicordylus > Hemicordylus capensis. Next base: position 262,935,341 of record NC_069657.1, read on the forward strand.
GCATGGGGTTTGGGTGTTGTTGTTTTTGAAGTAGGGGCTCTATGTGTACGTAGATGGGATTTGGGAACATTTGAAGGGAATGGGAAGAGTTGGGGTCACACAGGTGTCTGACAGACTTTGGAGCTGGGTGGTTTACACCTATGGCATACATATTGGGGCATATTTGATCCTTGATAGTAAATAAAGATATGATGATGATTATATATTAGGGCTTATCCAGGCAATTAATTCATGCATACCCCATTTGCAGTCATTGCACAATATTTCGTTATTTTTCTAGTATATTCTGTTCACCAACTTCCAAAGTGGTGTACACACAACAAAATATAACAAGAATAAAAGAGCCATGCAGACTGAGGGATAAAGAGAGACTAATCCCATGGGTTCTGGGAACCTTGTACAGATCAACAAATAGACTTACAGAGGAGGGATGGTCATACTGTAGTTTTTCTTTTTTTAAAAAAGATCGCAGCAGACATTTGCTTCAGCTGGGATTGTGGGAGCAGGACTTTGTAGCTTCCAGTTAATGAAATAATAACAGTTTTACAAAATGTCTGGGCATTATTGAGACACAAACATTTAATTTGCTGATGGTCACCATTTTAAAAAGAGCCGTATGCATGTATGTGATGGACATGGTGAGCGAAGGCCCACCTCCAAGCCTTAAGACTTATCACTCAAATCACGAAGTGGCATGAGTGGATTAAAAACATTTTATCATTTGCCATTCACATCAAGGTTTGTGTCAAATAAGTGTCTGTGACATGCACACACATGCACACTCCTAGCAGCAAGCACTGGCTAATCACTGCAACATCTGATGGAAGAATTTGACTTTCCGCAGTTTGAGATTTTGCATTTTTCAGAAAATGTCACACTCCCACAAATGAAACTGTTGTCATTTAGGAAAATGTCTAATCCTGTACAGCAAAGAAAAATTAAAAAAAAAATTATATACACTCTTAGTCTATTAGTCTAATTCAGTAGAGGTCTATGACCTCAAGTTTGGGAATCTCTGGCTAAGAACCTAGTCCTGAAATGCAGTTGAATATAGAGATAATTTCCTTTGGCCTTAAGTGGGAATTTCTGTTTTGCTTTCTCTCTGAAGTGGGGAAATAACCACTTTCCTATTGTTGCTTGCTGTAAAGATTAGCTAATGATTGCTGTGCTCTTTCGTGATGAGGGCTGTGTAATGGTAGTAATAACAAAAAATCTTAATGAAGCCTGGAAAGCAATATGTGTGGTTTTGGAACAGTATAAAGTTCATGCCCTTTCGTGGGAATGGATATTTATTTTGTGGAGAGATCCTGGCTGGAAAAACTGGTTAGATTTTAAAGAACATTCTAAGAAATACTTCTGATTGCATTGCAGCAGGATGCCTTGCATTCAAACATTTTTCGCTCTTGCTTGCCCAGTCATTATCAGTTGTGGTGTTTTTAGTGCATCTGTACAGAAGCTTTCACTTGTTACTCATGAGATCTGCAAAATAGTAAGAGGTAGCACCCAAAAGTAAGCCAGATAGTGAGTGTAAAAGCTCTTGTTGAAGGAAAGATTGTATAATGTTTCGGATGCCACTTTAATTGTGGTATCTAACTTTTAAATAGACTTGAATTTAAAAATACAGAAAAATAATGTAGAGATTTACATATAAATCACAAAATCCAGTCAAAGTGAAACACTTCTGCGTCCCACTGATTTCAGTGAAAGAGATAAGCACATGTATAACAACCCCATTCAAAACAATGGGGCCTAAAAGTGGTTAATTTTGACTGGATTGTGCCCCAACCTCTGCAGAAAGAGAGAACTGGTTCTTTGGAACTCTGTTGGTATATTTGTGAGATTTCCAAAAGTGGTGTGTCATTCACTACAACTGTACCTAATTTGGTTCAAACCAGACGCTCCACAAGTTAGCCCACTTGTGCCTCAAATGTTTGTGTTTGGGGTGGATGACATCATCACAAACTACACCATTGGGGCATCCCTACGTGTCCCTACAGCTGTAGCAAATTTGATTCAAATTAGTTAGGCAATTCACAGGTTAGCCCACTTGCACCTCAAATGTTTATGCATCCGCCATCTTTAATTGGGATGGATGACATCATCACAAACTACACCGTTGAGGTGTCACTATGTGTCCCTACAACTGTACCTAATTTGGTTCATATTGGTACAGGCATTGTGAAGTTGATAGAGGGGGACACACAGAGAGACACACGAAATGCTGGGTGATCTCATAAGCCTACTGGAAAGTAGGCTAAAAACACCACCTTTGGAAACCTTACAGGTATGCTAACTGAATCCAGAAGAACCAGCAATCTCTTTATGCATCTAACTGTGAAATTGGATCTAACTGTGAAATTGGAATTCTGGAATAATTTGGATGGAAAGAATTCCATAAGCATCCCCACTTATGTCTGCATTGATTGAGCATTTTTATTCTTTGCTTGTAGAAATATGTGCAAATATTATTTATTTATTAGATTTCTATACCGCCCTTCCAAAAATGGCTCAGGGCGGTTTACACAGAGAAATAATAAATTAATAAGATGGAACCCTGTCCCCAAAGGGCTCACAATCTAAAAAGAAACATAAGATAGATACCAGCCACTGGAGGTACTGTGCTGGGGGTGGATAGGACCATTACTCTCCCCCTGCTAAATAAAGAGAATCAGCACATTAAAAGGTGCCTCTTTTTCAAGTTAGCAGGGGTTAATAGTTAAATAGTAGGTTATTTTCTTGAGTATGGAGAATATTATGGCAAGAGTTTGAAGTTACTAGATGAGTTTTAGAGCCAGCTACAGTATTCCAAAAAGTTGGATATTTTGATTCTTCGTGGACTCTCTGCATTGGCACCTATAGAATCTGTGCCTGCATAGAGCATCTACTGGAATTAAATTTTCTAGGGCTCAGCCTCAAGAGTTTTTTGGCATGAGCCATGCCCCAAGAAGCAATGGCATATGTTCAACTGAGAATAATCTGTACTTCTTTCTTCAGTTCTTTTTTGAGTGCCACAACAGTTACATCAAGAGGTATTTTCTCTCTTGGTTTGGCCTACTAAACAGGTAAGTTAGCCTAACTCTTGTTAACAGAACCCCTGTCGATACAACCATCACTGACCTCAACACTTTCCAAACCAAAAACTTCCTCTTAAGGACAAAAAAAAGTGAGAAACCACTTCTGTCCAAGCCCCTACTAAACCAAAAATGAAATACATGAAGAAACGTCTATTCCCTCAACAGTCTGCACTTGTTGGTCCTAATATATTGATTCTCTTTTTGAGGTTCAGTACATCTATTCCAATTCTGACAAGTGCCATCTTCCTTCAGAACAGCCAGACCATGATCACCTAGCCATCACCATGGTCATTGCCTGTTCCTGATCCTTAAGATGCCTTTTGAGATTTCTGTCAGGCTCAGTCTTCCTGCCAAGACTGTCAACACTCTCCATCAACTTAATAATAATTAATAATAAATACCAAACAAACAACTTTATTTGTTAGCTGCCTCATAACAAACTGTTCTCTGAGTGGCTCACAACATAACATTAAAACCTCCGGTAAAACACACCAAATCACAACACACACACCTAAAATAATAATAATAATAATACCCCCAGTGAGGCACTACCTTGGCGTGGTTGTGGGGCTTGTGTGCTCTGAGGAAGGTGAGAGCTATGCCAGAGGTCCAACCATACTGGACAGTTCTTACCAGAGGAGCCAGACAAAGAGTGCCTCTCCCATCAACAATATGGTGAGACGTAACTTTAATGAATCTATACTGGATCGGTCGTCACCCGGGTCAACAAGGACCGCGCCAGGTGCTGGAGTCCCTGGACATCTGGTGGCAAGTGGGCAACAGGACTCAGGATCTTCAGTTGAGCAACCAGGGCTGGAGACTGCAAGGTTACTGGAAGAAACGTTGCTTAAACGAAAAAAATATACGAAAAACTTCAACAAGGAAATAATGATCTGCTATTATAAGTCTAGTCCAATTAGAAGAGGTTATTTTAAAAGAATGTACCAAATTTGGAAATAGAAGCATCCAGATACAGAAATAACAGAACAAAGGCTAGCAGACCAGAGAAGATTCATAATAAGAAATAAAGTATTCACAGGAGTTGAGCTGGAAGAACTGCAAAGAGCAACACAGGCTCAAGATATGGAAGAAGAATTACCACCAACTGAAGCAGTTGCTCAGGCGCAGGTGGAGGAGGTGTTGGAAATAGAGGATGCCACTGTTGCTGAACTGTTTCAAAATCAAAACCAGGCAACCTCCCCTTTGCCTTCACCTCAAAAACCCAAATGCAGTTTAACAGAAAAGCAACAAGAACTAAAGCAAAAAATAACTGAGCACATGAACCAAACAACCACCAGGGTTCGACTTCCTGCTCTAAAAATAGTTGCCAAAAAACAACTTGCTCAGGCATTAAACGATGTCAATGCTGCACTTGCAGAAATAACAACCAATAATTTGCAAGAAACAAACCAACTAGTGTACAGTGCAGCAACAATAACAACACAAGAGCTTGGATATAAGATCAGTGGACCTATCAAAAAAGAAAGCAGTACATCACCTAAATGGAAGATTAGATTAGAAAATAAAATCTCCAGGCTCAGATCAGATGCTAGTAAACTGAAAGATATGAAAGACAAGAAGCTGACGAATGAAAACACCAAACAGTATCTGATCCAAAAATACCACCTTGATTCAAGGAAAATTAGAGAAGTCCTGGAAATAATAAAGCAGCAAATAACAGCAGTGTCAAAGAAGATTAGCAGATACGAAGCCAGAATTAGACAACACAGGCAGAATCGCCAATTCCAGTCGAATCAGAGACGTTTCTACCAAAGCATAGAAGGAGAAACTGCATGAAACGTAGAAACACCAAATAAAGAAGAAACAGTGCAATTCTGGGGGAAATTATGGGACAATCCAATAGATTATAATAAAAAAGCAGGCTGGATGAAAGAGGTCAAAAAATGTAACCAACAAATGCAAGATCTAATAATCACACCAGAATTAATAAGTGAAAGAGCAAAGAAAATTAAAAATTGGGTTGTGCCAGGCGACGATGAACTGCATGGCTTTTGGCTTAAACACCTAACAAGCCTTCATAAACAACTATCAAACAGTTCAATCACATTTTGCAAGGAGGTGATATTGAACAATGGCTAACAACTGGGAAAACCCATCTCACAGTGAAAGACCCAGCAAAAGGTGCAGTTCCAAGTAATTATAGACCGATAACCTGCCCGCCAACCATGTTCAAATTATTAACTGGAATAATAGCAGATGAAGTGATGCAACACTTATTAACTAACAAACAGCTTCGCTTCCAGTTGAACAGAAAGGAGATTGCCCGAACACCAGAGGCACAAAAGACCAGCTGCTGATTGACAAAATGATTTTAGAAATTTGCAAGAGAAGAAAAACAAATCTAAGTGTTGCATGGATTGACTACAAGAAAGCCTTCGATTCATTGCCTCACACATGGATACTAAAATGTTTAGAAGCAACTGGTGTCAGCAAAAACATTCAGATATTTATAAAAAAAAGCAATGAGCATGTGGAGTACACAGTTAACAATCGATGGCGAAACACTTGGACAGGTTAGCATTAGAAGAAGCATTTTCCAAGGGGGCTCACTATCCCCTCTGTTGTTTGTAATCGCCATGACGCCACTTTCACAAATACCAAAGAAAACAGGCCTCGGATACCAAACATCTAAAACATCAAGTAAAATAAACCATCTGGTGTACATGGACGATCTGAAGTTGTATGGAAAGTCCCAGTCAGAAATTGAATCACTAAACACTGTCTGTATATTCAGTAGCGATATAGCAATGGAGTTTGGACTAGACAAGTGTGCTGCATTAATAATGAAAAGAGGAAAAATAACAAAAGCAGAAGGAATAGAATTGCCCAATGGAAGCAACATCAAGAACCTGGAAGAGAAAGAACATTACAAATACTTGGGCATTCTCCAGGCTGATAACATCACACACACTGAAGTTAAAAGAAAAATTGGAATACATCAGGAGAGTTAGAAAAATCCTCAAGTCCAAACTCAATGGCGGGAACACCATACAAGCCATAAACACCTGGGCTATACCTGTTATCAGATACAGTGCAGGAATAATAGACTGGACCCAGGCAGAGCTAGAGACGCTAGATCGTAAGACCAGGAAAATCATGACCATCAATCATGCTCTGCACCCCCGCAGTGATGTAGATAGGCTCTACCTCCCTCGCACCTCAGGTGGAAGAGGAATGCTGCAAATTCATCAAACAGTAGAGGAGGAGAAAAGAGGCCTTGAAGAATATATAAAGGACAGTGAAGAAGATGCACTTCAAATGGTCAATAATGCGAAACTATTCAACACCAATGAAACAAAGCAGGCCTACAAGAAAGAACAAGTCAAGAACCGAGCAGAAAAATGGAAAAATAAGCGACTGCATGGTCAATATTTGCACAATATAAGTGGGAAATCAGACATCACCAAGACCTGGCAATGTCTTAAGAATGGCAACTTGAAGAAAGAAACAGAGGGTTTAATACTGGCTGCACAAGAAGAGGCACTAAGAACAAATGCAGTAAGAGCCAAAGTCGAAAAATCCACAACAAACAGCAAGTGCCGCCTTTGTAAAGAAGCAGATGAAACAGTAGACCACCTTATCAGCTGTTGTAAGAAGATCGCACAGACTGAGTACAAACAAAGGCATGACAAGGTAGCAGGGATGATACACTGGAACATCTGCAAAAAATACAAGCTACCTGTAGCCAAAAATTGGTGGGACCATAAAATTGAAAAAGTTGAAGAAAATGAAGATGTAAAAATATTATGGGACTTCCGACTACAAACAGACGAACATCTGCCACACAATACACCAGATATCACTGTAGTCGAGAAGAAAGAAAAACAAGTTAAAATAATCGACATAGCAATACCAGGGGATAGCAGAATAGTAGAAAAAGAAATAGAAAAAATCACCAAAAACAAAGATCTACAAATTGAAATTGAAAGGCTGTGGCAGAAAAAGACCAAAGTCACCCCAGTGGTTAATTGGCGCCCTGGGTGCAGTTCCAAAAGACCTTGAAGAGCACCTCATCACCATAGGGGCCACAGAAATCACCATCAGCCAATTACAAAAAGCAGCTTTACTGGGAACAGCCTATATTCTGTGACGATATCTATAACCATTGACAATAAAATTCTGGCATCCCAGGTCCTTGGGAAGGACTCAATATCTGGATAAAAAAAACCAGTCAATAACATCTGTCTGACTGTGTAAACAAGAAATAATAATAATAATAATTTTTAAATGTGTTCTTTAATAACTTTAAAAATCAATTTTAAAAGCCTGAGTGAACAGAAAGGTCTCCTCTGGCATCTAAAAGAACAAAGTGGTGGTCCAAGGTGAATCTCAATAGGGAGGCTGTTCCATAAATGGGATGCAGCCATCAAAAAGACCCTCTCCTCTGTGAGCTGTCCGGAAAACAACTTGTAATGGGGTGGCTAACAAATAAAGGTTGTTCTTCCCTAGTAGCCACCCACCTCACCTCGTTTGGCAGGGGCACTTGAAGCAGGGCTTCTGAATAAGAACGTAAAGACCGAGTCGGAACATATGGGGCAAGGCACTCACTCGGGTAACCTGGTCCTAAGCCATTTAGGGCTTTAAACGGGCCCTAAATGGGCCCAGAATTGGCCCAGCAATGAATTGGGAGCTAGCGCAGCTGACATCTTAGGCCATCAGTTGTAACTCCTATTACTCTTCTCATCACTTGTGGGAAAGGGGCTGCAACAACTGCAATTAGTCTCGTTGGCATTATCATTCTCCATCCTGAGATGCCTATGCCCATTTTCAGTCCTGACATGAACTTAACACAGGGGCCATTCTCCTTCCTGTCCGTGGCCTCCGCAATCCTGGGACTAACTTCACCTCTCACACCACTGTTGCTACCTTCCAGACTATTGTATGCCACTTTCTTGCACCACAATCTCTCATCCTCCTTTGGGATAAGTTTTGAAGGTGCTACCAAGGCACAATGTATCATTGGCTAATATAGTAGTGCCAACTGATCCTCAACTTCTCTATCATCATTTCAGTTTAGATGTCACTTTGGAGACTCCATCTTCCTCCGACTCCAAATCGGACATTTTTCAATCCATGACCTTGGATACAGTTTCAGATTCATCCCCTCCTGAACTTCACTCACTCAGACTTCCTCTTCTGCACTGTGCAACTAACCTAGATGGCCACATCTCTTGGCCTCAGCAACCCCCTCTCTCCATTAAAGATCCTTTCCCACCCCCAACTAGCTGAAACAGATGCTTATGCCCATCACATTTCCAAAGCTTCCTGTGCTCTTTGAAGTTACAAAAAGCTCATGGGATAAGCCAACATCTGACCTACTTACATCTAATTGCCTTGGGGCAACATGTGTCCAATCATAAGACTGTTCTTCTATCACCCAGTGTCCAATTTTGTGGTTGTCGAGGTTGGCACAATCTTGTAATGAACACCGTCTTCCTGACTGCAAAGGAGACAAGCTTGACTTCATATGGCAGAAATTACACATTACAGCCACCCCCAACTTTCCATTACCAACCACCAGACATATGTGTCCTTGTTATCAATATTTCCTGTGAGGAAACCTGACACTATTCTTCAAACATTCTTCTAGATAAATAATAATTAATAAACTTTATTTGTTAGCTGCCCCATAACAAAATGAGGACTTGCCCTTATTTTTCAAAACAAAGCCTTCTACTATGTTTAAACAGCAAATCCACACCTCTTGCTACATGATTGACTGTGGCTCCATGGCTGTGACTAGCCCTGTTTTACTCCAATGCCATGTTTGGCTACATTGGGCGGCGGGGTTGATCCTTGAACAAATCCAGAAACTCAGATCCACTGCCTCTTTCATGGGCCTTGACCAACTACTGTCAACATCCTACTGTCCTAAGCCTTGTTCCTCAGCATGTCATCCACACACTTCATCTGATGACTATTTCTTTTTCCCCCTCTCTTATCTCTATCTTCTAAATGCATTTCTCCTTGGCAAAGCTGAAGCCCATCTCCTTCAGACTTCCAGTCATACCAATTGAATATGATTGCACACATCTTCCATTGGGTTCACATTTTTTCCATTTCTTTCCAATCTGGCACCATATCACTTCCAACACCTGAGACCATCATTCACCTTGGATATGTGTTCCATTGTCTTCCATCTCAAAGCCTCATCCAGACTATATCCCACCACCCACTGCCACTCACCCTTGATGAAATTACCACCCTATTCATCAAGGGAGGAATTAAACACATGCTTCTCTCACAGATCCATCAAGAGTTCTGCTTTGCTATTCCACAGTCCCAATATGAGATGGTGGCCTTCACTCCATCCTCTGTCTCAGAGATAATCTCCCATTGCCAGTTCTGGATGGTCTCCATCTTGACCATCCTCTCTTTTCTTTGCTCCTATGCTTGGTTCACTTCTATCAACTTTAACAGATGTATGCTTCCATATAGCCATCAGACCCTAGCACTGGAAATTTCTTTGCTTCTCTGTTGGATCCAAGGCCTTCCTTGGATGCTCCTGTTCAGATTCTCCACTATTCCTTACATTTGCACCAACTGCATGGTAGTGGTGGCTGCCTACTTTACTGGACAAGATGTCATGATTTGTGATTGTGTCAGACTAGGACTTCGGAGACCCAGATTCCAATCTCCACTCAGTCATGAAACTCACTTGAAGACCTTGATTCAGTCACTGTTTCTCTGTCTAACCTACCTCACAAGCTTGTTGTAAGGATAAGATGAGAGGGCATGTACCGTATTTTACGGACTATAAGACGCTACGGACTATACAACGCACCTTAAATTTAATCCAGTTTTTGAGAGTTTTCCTTCTCTGAGCTTTCCCTCTGAGTTTTCCTTCTTTCCTTCTGAGCTTTCCTTCTCTGAGCTTTCCTTCTCCTCTCGCCTCCATCTCCCCTCGCCTCCATCTCCCCTCCAAGCCCTTCCACCGCGCCCCGCTCTGTCCTCTTGCTTTCGTTCTCTTGTGGGGTGAGCAGCAGCGAGTCCACGTTGGTGACCTGCGGTGGCGGCAGCCGCTGGTTGTTGTTCATCGCGGCCGCCGGCGGGCAGCAGCCTCCCTCACTGCAGAAGCATCGGAACGGCAACCGGAGGGAGCCTGGGGAAGGGGGCGGCGGGCGGGCCGCCTAGGACACTCCCGGCAGGCCCCAGCAAGAGAGGAAGGGGGGGGGAGCGAATCCTCCCTGCTTGCCCTTCCTCCTCCCCCTCTCTTTCCCGACAAGCCCAACTTGGCAGCAGCCTCCCTCACTGCAGAAGCATCGGAGTGGCAACTGGAGGGAGCCTGGGGAAGGGGGCGGCAGGCGGGCTGACCAGGATACTCCCAGCAGGCCCAAGCGAGAGAGGAAGGGAGGTGGGAAGCGAATCCTCCCTGCTTGCCCTTCCTCCTCCCCCTCTCTTTCCCGACAAGCCCAACTTGGCAGCAGCCTCCCTCACTGCAGAAGCATCGGAGTGGCAACCGGAGGGAGCCTGGGGAAGGGGGCAGCAGGCGGGCTGACCAGGACGCTCCCAGCAGGCCCAAGCGAGAGAGGAAGGGAGGTGGGAAGCTAATCCTCCCTGCTTGCCCTTCCTCCTCCTCCTCCCCCCCTCTCTTTCCCGACAAGCCCAACTTCCAACTTCTCCCCAGAGTACAAGACTCACCTGAATTTGGGCGGTTGTTTTTCAAGGAAAAAAGTGCATCTTATACTCCGTAAAATACGGTACTTCATCCCAAGTTCCTTCAAAGAACTTGAAGACAGAAGTTCTGTCTTCAGATGGGACAGAAATGTAATAAATTACTATAATAATTAATAATACCTCTTCATTCTCTCTAATGAGAGAATTTTGAGCTTATTGCACAGACTGCATTCTGATATCGCCATTGTGGCCATGACAACTGTTCATCAAACTGCTCTGCCTTTCTCAGGTTGGATGCATCACCTCCCCTTGTTTTTAATCTCCTAAACAATCTCCTATATGAGACAGGTTCTTGGTTTGACACCCAAACTCTTCATCTGAACTACCTAGAGGATCCAACACTGACTGGTTTCCCCCCTGATCTCTAATGGATTCATTGGATTAACTCTGAATTCTCCACTCCCACTTCTGCAAATAGGCTTTTTGTTTGTTTAAATTTGTATCCTGACATTCTTCCAAGAAATTAAGGTATCTTACAATGACAAAAACTGGCTTCTTGAAATGCACTCACAAATCCCCATGGGCAGATTCTTGTGGGAGAAGGTGGTCCTTTGAGTACCTCCACCGCAAGCAGTTTAGGTTAAATCCAGCACTTTTAATTGCATCTAGAAACAAACTGGTAATCCCGTGCAGCTGAATAACAACCGGTGTAATATAAACTGAAGATCTTATAGAATTAACACCTTTGCTGCTGTATTCTGGATCAACTAAAGTTTCCAAAGGGCCTTCAAGGGCAACCTCACAAAGAGCATGTTCAGTCCAGTCAAGCTGTAATGATGACATGGATAACTGTGGCTAGCTCAACTGAGACAGACGTTGGGCAAAAGCCTCCTGGACCACAGCCTGGGTGCTCTGGATGGGGTTGCACTCCCTCTGTCTTTCATGGTTTGGTCTGGGAGTTTCATGTTGGTCAGTGAGGGCTTGGAGTTGGCAAACATCTTTTCTCACTGTGACTCTAGTCTTCCTAGCTCTATGATGTCTAGAACCTACCTGTGGAAATGGCATGTTTCTATCTTCTGTGGTTTGGTCTGGGAGTTTCATGTAAGTTAATCACTGAGGCCCAAGTAGCTTTGTATTATAGATATGCCTATAGGATAAAGTTAGAAAGCAACTTAACAACAGGCTTGTAAAGAGGTTCTAGATCCTGGAAAGATTAAGGGGCTATTCTCATGACCAGGAGAAATTGGGCTAAGGGAGCCTAGCCAGATTTCTCCTGGTCGTCTGCTGCCACAGGAGCCGTGCAGCCCTGGCAGCAAACCACCCAAACTACCCCTCCCCTTAAACAAGTTTAGCGGAGCTGCTCCGCACCATGGCAACACATGGGGAGACCCCCCCCCCCATCTGGAAGCTAAAACAAGCCTCCTAGTCTTGGGGGTCTCCCCAGGATGTCCCGCATGATGGCTCCATGACGGAGCCGGTAGTCATGAGGGCAGCCAATTCGGCTGCCCAGGGCTTGGAGGCTGCTCATGTGCAAGTAGAGCGGGCTAAGCCCACTCTCCCTGGACAAACCATCCTAGTGCTTCACAAGGGTCACGTGAAGCGTCTCACAGGGGCGTAACTATAGGGGGGCAGGGGGGCACGTGCCCCGGGCGCCACCCCGGCGGGTCACGTGGGGGGCACCAAAAATTGGCTTCCCCCCGCCGCCCCCCCGGATCGCCCGCCAAGTGTGGCGGGGGGCATGCGGGCAGCAATTCGGCGGCGGGTCACCCGCCGAGTGCAGCGGTGGCTGGCCTGGCGGTGATGGGATGGTCTCCTCAGTGTAGCTGTAGCGGCCGAGCAGTGGCGCAGAGTGCAGGCAGTGACGCCGAGCCTGCCTTCTGGCCCGGCGTTGCTTCTGCGCAGGCGCGCACGCCGCCACCGAATTGCCACCACTGCCGGCGATCTGCTGCCTGGGGGGCGCCGGCCCAGGTATGTGGGGGCCGGGGGGTGCCATTTCAGGGCGCTTGCCCTGGGTGCCGTTTCCCCCCGATACGCCACTGGCGTCTCATGGTGTGTGTTCGTGTGTGCAGGGACATACCTACTGGTGTTCAAAGGTTCCAGTGAACACAGACTGCCACACCCCCATGGGCCCTGTCATCTGTCCCTCATCCCTCATCAGTCCCACAGCTTTCCACCACAGTTTGTCTCCTGCCCTGACACCCTTCAGACCCACTATCTGTCTCTCAACATGCCACTGTTCCTTATCCCTGCTGCTTGGTAGCCAGTTTGTGCAGTGGTGTGTGTGTGTGTGTTCCATGGCTTCTCTCCTTGCTTAAATAAGGAGAGAAGCCATTGAACCCCTCACTGCTCTGTGCGTCTGCTAAGAAAGGGAAGGCAAGTGTGATCCCTGATGCCTACTCTGGCTGAATGCTCACCCTCAAATTTGTAGCCTGTCATGCAGTGGCAAGGGGTTCCTTGGCCTGTCATCGAGCGAGGAGAGAAGCCATGAAACGCCCACCCCCATCACTGTGCGAACTGGCTACTAAGTGGCAAGGGCAAGGAGCGATGGGGCAGGAGGCAAATGGCTAGGGCAACAGGAAGAGGAGGAGGAATGGCAGTGGCGCTAGGTAAAAAGAGTTAAAAATAATGTTTAGAAATTTAAAAGGGGTGGCTGATGTTCATTTGTTGAACATAGGCCCCCACTGACCTGCCTGTGCCTGTGCCTGTGAGTGTGAGTGTGTGTGTGTAGTGCACAAAGATGACTGACAACAGAGAAAAACAAACGTTATTTGAATGTTTCAACAGCTTCATCAGCAACGTGGATATATTTTTTTTAAGGTTGTGTGAGCACATACAGCTCACAAGGTGGCAGTTAAGAATGGTGTGTTAGCAGAGTTCCAGGGCAGGTGGTACTAGAATGATTGACAGATGTTGCAGATGGATATAAGGTGGTTTAATGTTTTATCTTCCAATTCATTCCATGAGGCATGAAGTCTCAAGCGTGTCCTCTACCTCAGGTCCTGGGTCATGTATGTGCTTGGGCTGCACTCAGCCCGAGCACATACAGAGCCAGGGCCCTAGAGAGTCCAACTCACAGGGGAGTCACCCAATGCACCATGCTCGTCACGTGGTACATTGTGGCATATCTGGAGGCCGGGATGCATTTTCCTGACCTCCAGAATGCTGTGCTGCTGGGCGCAGCATGGACTGTGTGGGCACATGAGCCACATGACATGCATGTGCACCTTGCTCATCTGGGGGGAAGGTAGGCTGGATCTTACCTCCCACCCCCCAGCCATACCCTCCTCACCTGCCAACAGTGCTTGTGTTCACAACCTTATACCCTCCTTCTCAGCCAAAATTGGCTCCCAAAGCAACTTACCTTTAAAATGTGCACAAAGGTACACTTATAATGATACATAGGGGTACATCTGGCAGAGTCTTCTGGTCACTGACTGTTGTTGATCTAGTTTAGGGTCCAGGCTCTTTCCTTCAGAAGGAGCTGCCAGTGGAGTCAGGGTGACTGTGAAGATGCCAAACCACGAAGCAGCCCCTCCATTGTTTTGCCAAGTCTTCTGGTCCCTGGCAGTTGATGACACAGTCGAGCCTCTTGACTCTAGATGGAGAAGGACCACACATCTGTCAAGATAATATCTAGTTTTGGTCCCTGGAGATGAAATACTAAGGTGTGAATCCTCTCTAATAAAACGCTTGGTGTCCGTCCGTGGACGGACACCAAGCGTGCGTTCGTGCCTGGCCTGTTCTGGGCATGCCCAGAACAGGGCAAGGGAGGCACGAACGGCAGGACCCGGCGGCCATGTTGGGGCCGGGAGAAGGAGAAGTGGCCGCCGCCTACGCCAGGAGGAGAGCGCGGGAGAGGCGGCGGCGCAGCCGTGGCCACGGCCAGAGGTGGCGGTGGCCGCGACGGGGCAACTGGCGGCGGGAGTGCGGGTGAGGCGGCGGCAGGGCCAGAAGCGGCCGCCGCAAATAAAGGAGAGAGGCGCCGGGGGAAGAGGCGGCGGGGAAGCTGGCCGAGGTGGCGGCGGAGCCGCCGCCGAGGCCTGGCGCCGCCAGTAAAGCCGGGCGGGGGGGGAACCTTGGGGCCCGATCCCACCATTCCCGTCCCCCCGCCAAATTACTAAGGGCCAAATTGGCCCTGAAAAATGCCGCCGCCGAACCGCCCTCCCAGCTGCCCGATCCCACCATTTGTACAGGAAAGAGGAGCTCGCTAGCAGAGCTCCTCTTTCTGCAAAGGCTCTTCTCAAACTGGCGCTTTGAGCGGAAAGGGCGTCCTTTCCGCTCAAAGCGCCAGTTTGAGAAGAGCCTTTGCAGAAAGAGGAGCTCTGCTGGCGAGCTCCTCTTTCCTGTACAAATGGTGGGATCGGGCAGCTGGGAGGGTGGTTCGGCGGCGGGGGCCGAAAGCATTACTAGCGCCCGTTTTTCAACGGGCTAAAATTCACTTGTATGCATATAAGTTCTGATTAGAACTCAAGGCAAGATATTTTCCGCCAGGCGTTTGCCCTTTAATTTTTGTTTGTTGTTTGTTTAAATCTCAGATGCTGTTCTTCTTTGTACACCACCCTGAGGCTGTGGGTTGGGTGGTATGTTAAATCTCTTAATAAATAAAATAAATAAATATCAATTCTTGTTGATTTCCTTGGTGGAGCTGGAATTTCACATCTGAAAAAGGTCTAAGCACTAAAGTGAGAGAAAATAACTCCAGTGACGTAGTGCTGGGAGAGACTGAATTATTCTACATCGTCCTGCCAGGACACTTTCCACAACAATTCTGATGGACTGCCTAGAAACACTGGCATCAACTTCATTGCTGAACACAGGGGAAGAGTGAAAAATGTCCAGAGGGCCATATGATTGAGCTTTATGGGCACAATATGCTCTTTTTTTACTTTTCCTTATTCCTTCACAGAAGAGTAAATGTCTTTCAGTAGCCTTTCTCATAACTCAACAGAAAGCAAATTGTTATTGCAAAAGAGCAATCATTACCATAACACAAAAGCAGAAAAATACAACAGTATTCCAGAACTTAATACCAGTTCATTACCACGTTATCAAAGCATTGCTTGTTTTCCAGCCATTCCCAAGATCATAGTAAGATTTCCAGGCTACTCACTGTCTTTTCCCCCCTGTTGCAAGTAACCACAAAATAAGATGGTGTTTGTTTGAACTGAGTCTGTTCTCACAATCTCATCAGTGTATAGTAGCTGCAAAAAGAAGTCTGTTGGCTGCTCCGAGCTCTTGGTTAGCCTGGACCTGTTGCTATAGGGAGCTTATGTTAGTCAGAAAAATTGTGCTTCAGAATATATTCTGAAAGCTATTCAATCTTGTATGTAGAAGGAAAATGCACATTTTCTCTATAGCCACCATGTGTTGAATTGGTCATGGGGCTAGGCTCCATATTTGGGTCAAAGAGTGGACAGAAAGAAATGATGAGATAGATAGATAGATAAATATTACTTGGCAACAATATGGCATTGTTAAGCTTCAAAATGTTGTGGTTTTGAGAAAACTTACAAAAAGAACTACTGAATTTTTTCATAGCAGAGTAGAAAATGTTTGTTACGTTACTGGAAGCACACAATGTTTCTAAATGAGAGCAGCTTCAAAATGTTGTACTTGAAAGACAAAAGGGTGCTTATTCCAGATACTTCTATGTAACTAAAGTCACATAATATTTTTTATACTATTTGCAAGTGAAACTTCTCATATCCTGTGTCTGTTCCAAATGCCATTGCACCCGCCAATCGTCTGAATTTTTCCGTCTCGTTACGCTGAATCTAAATCTTAACTTTTAACAATTATTTCTTTATAACTTGAAAAAATAAATCAATAAATCTGATGTCTCAGAGCCAATTTTGTGGTTGTGTATTTTAGGTTGACTTCAAGTAGATATGGTTTATAAGCTCCTTTGAAAGGGAATTGTTTTCTGGATCAAAGACAGTATTTAGTGTCATTTGCTAAATTGTGTGTTACACGTTTTTGCATGTCGTAGAACCAGCTCTGGGACTTCTAGAAGGGTAGCTTTTTTATTAAGGTCAGCTTTTCTGATAGCTAAAAGCAGGTCTTCCCATAAGCAGACAGGCTGTAGGTGGATCTCTTACTTTTACTTTCCTTTTTCCTTTTCTGTTTCAAAATACATTTCCTGCATTCAGCAATCCAGGATACTTACTTGTAATCATTCTTGGATTTTTTAAGTTCCAGGTGCCTACAACAATATGAAATAATTATATAATATTTTGCAACATCAGAATGATCAGTATAGATATACATATGTGATATAAATACAGCCAGCTTGTCATCCATCTTTATTCCTGTTATCTCTATCTGTTCGATGGATGGATGGATGGATGGAGAGATAGACTGGGAAAAGATTGTACCAGTGAAGCCACAATCTGACTCAAATGTACAATTTTTAGCCTATTTTCTGGTAGGCTTATGAGATCATCTGGCATAACATGTGTGTCCCTGTGTCCCCGCGTGTGTGTGTGTGTCCCCATCAACTTTGCAATGCCTGGACCAATATGAACCAAATCAGGTACAGTTGCAGGAACACATAGGGACACCTCAATGGTGTAGTTTGTAATGATGTCTTCTACCCCAATTCAAGATGGCAGACACGTAAACTTTTGAGGCACAAGAGGGCTAACTTGTGAACTGCCTACTCGATTTGAACAAAATTTGCTACAGCTGTAGGGACATATAGGGATGTCCCAATGGCATAGTTTGTGATGATGTAATCCACCCCAATCCAATATGGCAGACACATGAACATTTGAGGTGAAAGTAGACTTGTGGACTGTCTAACCTATTTGAACCAAATTACGTACAGTTGTAGTGAGTGACACACAGGGACACCTCAATGGCATCATTTGGGATGAAATCATCCACCCCAATTCAAGATGGTGGATACATAAATTTTTGAGGCGCAAGAAGTCTAACTTGTGCACCACCTAACCAATTTGAACTGAATTTAGTCCAATTGTAGGGATAGTGAAAGGAAAGTAGGCAGATTAGTTCTTACTAGAACAACTTGTTTTCCTCTTTTACTTCCTCATTTGAATGGGTCTAGCTGTTCTTCCTCATCTTAGAGCACTTCAAAGTTACAGGTAGGTAAAAGGGAGACAATCTGAAAAAGTATTCACACTCATATTTGAATTCTGCAGAAGAAAACAAATCCCACTTTGCAAAGCATACAGTTAGTAACACATGCAGACTACAAAGTGAAGTTATGACATTTCAGTGATGGGCAGTCTTCATTTATATGCAAATTATGAATCACTGCAAGTTTTCCTTGACATGATCAACTGGCTGTTTCTGAAATAACAGAATATTTTCCAGAACACAAACTGAGGCAGTAAAAGGTGAGCTTCTGTGAACATGTGAGGCTGCTTTATACTGAATGAAATTATTTGTCCATGTAGCCCAATATTCTCTTCTATGACTGGCAGTGACTCCAAGGTCTCAGACAGAGGAAAATTCCTAGTCTTGCTGTTGGAGATGCCAGGGGATTTAAACTGGGACTTTCTGCATTCAAAGTATGTGCTCTGCTGCTGAGCTTTAGCCCCTGTCATAAAAAGCTTCTCCTGTCTATTGTGTGTTTGCATCCAGAAAAGACATGTGACAGGTCCTGGTGCTTCCACATGTCTGTGTAAAGTAGTGTGGTGTGACTTAGAGCTGGTTGGGTCCTGAATCCAGCTCTCTCCTCCCTGTATTCTTTTTCCACATGAGGTTTGTCTTTTGTTTGTCGGAGAAAAAATACTTCCTCATGCTATATTGTATCTATGGGTAGCCTTTAAGGAGCGCAGATCACACTGAGGTTTAATGTGAAGCATTTAATTGACTAATATATGCTTGATGCTATGGAGAAGCTTTGCAGTGTGCATAACTGAGATGATATGATCAGGAAGGTGAGCCAAAGCTCTCCTGGGAGATGGTCTGATTTTAATGCGGTCAAACCTCTTACACAAATTAAGTGAAAAAAATTTAAAAGGGAAACAATATTGCTTTCGGTTTATTTGTTCCAGCTACTTGGTTACAACTCCACGTGGACACAGTTAATAGAGGAAATGGCGTGTTTTACAAGCCCAGGACTCTCAGTTATTCTGTTACCATGTGAAATTCTTTATCTTAATCACCACACATTCCAAATGGGAAGGTTGTGTTCAGACAAAAGAATTTGTCTTACTTTCTCCAGAAATCAATGTCTGTAAGTCACTGACAGATTCAAGCAAGCAACAATGAAAGCAACTGGCTAGATTACTTTCTCTCTTACTGAAAATTTTAGCACATTTCCTTTGCCATTATTTCAAACTTTTAAGTTTCTTGGTTGTCTCAGTCCTTGAAAAGTAGCTGCAACTAGGGTAGTAAATACAGTAAACTTGAAACATGTAGGTTCATCCCACAGATCGACTTGGAAGATGTTAGGCAGGTCGATTTGAGGTAGAATGTGAGAACAGGAACTGGACACAAGTGGTTTACCCTTCTTGCCTATTTAATAGGATAGACCAGGAGTGGCCAGTGAAGGCAGTACTGGACGGGGGGGGGGGTAGGGTGGCAAGAGGCACCTTGAAGGAATAAGCAGGTGCTTACAAGCATGTAAGCAGCACCTGCAAGCTGCCGTGCTCTGGCCGCAATCCATCATGGGGTGGCAGTGCTCTGCCCAACATCTGGTGCAGCCACAGCATGGCCCTAGCCTCTGCATGGAGCCTCCACACACATGCAGAGACCAGGAGATCAACACGGCCACGCTGGATTCTGGGCAGAACACCACCGCCCCATGAGGGATTGCGGGCTGAGCTGCAGCAGCTTGCAGGTGCTGCTTATATGCTGGTAGGCACCTGCTGCTTATTCCTTCAAGGTGCCTCTCACCACCCCCCATCCCCGGCGCTGCCCTCACCGGCCACTCCTGGGATAGACTCTTCTTGTGTTGGGGATTCTGATGATTCGTTACTCTGTGCCTTCTGGTTCCTAATATAATGCAGAGGAAAGGCAGTGGCTGCACTAATCCACTAACTCTGAAAAAAGAACCCTATAATATCTCAAAATTGACATGCTTGGAGTTGTTCCAAGCTGTTCAGGCAATAGCAGCTTGTGTTGCTTTGCAGTGGCAACAATGCAATCTCAGGACCAAATCTGAGAATTCCTTTGTTAGCCTAGACAAGTTTCTGTAAAATTGAGGCAAGCTGCCCAGTGTATAGATATGCACTGAGCCACTTAAACTCTAAGGAACCCGCCTATTGAACACTATGGGGCTCTTCTCATGATCAGTGAGAAGAGATCCATGGAGGTCTGTGGGGAGAGTAGGTTGTACTTACCCTCCCCACAGACAATTGCTGACCCTTCCCTGCATGGGTGGATCACCCACCCAGATGAGTACCAGCTCCTGCCGGTGGCTCCAGGGGTCGGGTGCAGGGAAGCGCTGTCACATGAGCGGGCATTACTGGGATTCCCTGTCCCCCCAAGTGTACCCACCACAGCTGCCAGCAGCTGCAGCAGACACACAATCAAAAAAATGAGGCCAAGGGAGCACTCGCTCCCTTAACCTCATTTTAGCAGGAGGCTACTTGGCGGGCTTGCTGCCCTGTAGCCACCGGATTGATCCCGCTCCCGGTGGTTCAAATGAGCATGCAAAACTGGGGTGGGCTCCCTTAGCCCGGTTTTGCACACTTGTGTGAATCATCTCTATGTATCCTATCTGCCTAGCTTGTCAGATACCTGTTGAAAATATTAGGCTTTCACTGTGTAGCCCAAAGGGGAAGGTGACTACACGAGCCTCTAAGCGGTGTTAAGAAAACAGTAGTGCATAGATCTTCTTCTTGTCAGAAATGAACTCTGCCTTGTATCCAGTCCGGGCTGGCAATTTAGTACAAACAGTCAACATTGTTACCTCTGCAGATGTTCAGGAGATGTATTATCTGTTTGCTATGAACAAACTCCCCTGGAACATATAAAGTGACCTCAGTACAAGCGAAAACGTCTGCTTAGAATTGTGCAAGACATGTTAGTTATTCCATTTGTTTTCATTGTTAAAACCATCATCTATTGAATTATTTATTCAGGAAAATTGCATTCATTTCAGGTGAATTCTGCAATTTTCATATTGGGAGACTGGAGGGGAGGGTCTCATAGAGCAGCAGACTCCCCCCCCCACTCTTTATTTTAATCATTTAACATTTAGTGTTTAAAAGGAGTAGCAGAGCTCCTTTTGACTTTGACAATTGCTTCCCAGGTATCATTTTTGCTCCCACGGGACTCTGAACATTGTATTATCATAAGGCAATAATTGCCTGTGGGGGAAATGACTATCACAAAATCCAAAAGAAGTGGTCACCCCTTTTTAATGTTAGTAGACACAAGAATGAAAGAGAAGTCAGTCATTCTGCCATACTATAGGTAAGCCCTTCCCCCTTTAATAATAATAATAATAATAATAAGTACACAGTTAATCAATGGCGAGACACTTGGACAGGTTAGCATTAGAAGAGGCATATTCCAAGGGGACTCACTATCCCCTCTGTTGTTTGTAATTGCCATGACCCCACTTTCACAAATACTAAAGAAAACAAGCCTCGGATACCAAACATCAAAAACATCAAGTCAAATCAACCATCTGCTGTACATGGATGATCTGAAGTTGTATGGAAAGTCCCAGTCAGAAATCGAATCACTGCTAAACACTGTCCGTATATTCAGTAGTGATATAGCAATGGAATTTGGACTAGACAAGTGTGCTGCATTACTAATGAAAAGAGGAAAAATAACAAAAACAGAAGGAATAGAACTGCCCAATGGAAGCAACATCAAGAACCTGGAAGAGAAAGAACATTACAAATACTTTGGCATTCTCCAGGCTGGTAATATCGCACACACTGAAGTTAAAAGAAAAATTGGAAGTGAATACATCAGGAGTGTTAGAAAAATCCTCAAGTCCAAACTCAATGGTGGGAACACCATACAAGCCATAAACACCTGGGCTATACCTGTTATCAGATGCACTGCAGGAATAATAGACTGGACCCAGGCAGAGCTAGAGACGCTAGATCGTAAGACCAGGAAAATCATGACCATCAATCATGCTCTGCACCCCCGCAGTGATGTAGATAGGCTCTACCTTCCTCGCAGCTCAGGTGGAAGAGGAATGCTGCAAGTCCATCAAACAGTAGAGGAGGAGAAAAGAGGCCTTGAAGAATATATAAAGGACAGTGAAGAAGATGCACTTCAAATGGTCAATAATGCGAAACTATTCAACACCAATGAAACAAAGCAGGCCTACAAGAAAGAACAAGTCAAGAACTGAGCAGAAAAATGGAAAAATAAGCCACTGCATGGTCAATATTTGCACAATATAAGTGGGAAATCAGACATCACCAAGACCTGGCAATGTCTTAAGAATGGCAGCTTGAAGAAAGAAACAGAGGGTTTAATACTGGCTGCACAAGAAGAGGCACTAAGAACAAATGCAATCAGGGCAAAAGTAGAAAAATCAACCACAAACAGCAAGTGCCGCCTTTGTAAAGAAGCAGATGAAACAGTAGACCACCTAATCAGCTGTTGTAAGAAGATCGCACAGACTGCCTACAAATGAAGGCATGACAAAGTAGCAGGGATGATCCACTGGAACATCTGCAAAAAAATACAAGCTACCTGTAGCCAAAAATTGGCGGAACCATAAAATTGAAAAAGTTGAAGAAAATGATGATGTAAAAATATTATGGGACTTCCAACTACAAACAGACAAACATCTGCCACACAATACACCAGATATAACTGTAGTCGAGAAGAAAGAAAAACAAGTCAAAATAATCGACATAGCAATACCAGGGGATAGCAGAATAGAAGAAAAAGAAATTGAAAAAATCACCAGATACAAAGATCTACAAATTGAAATTGAAAGGCTGTGGCAGAAAAAGACCAAAATAATCCCAGTGGTCATTGGCGCCCTGGTGCAGTTCCAAAAGACCTTGAAGAGCACCTCAACACCATAGGGGCCACAGAAATCACCATCAGCCAATTACAAAAAGCAGCTTTACTGGGAACAGCCTATATTCTGTGACGATATCTATAACCATTGAAAATAAAATTCTGGCATCCCAGGTCCTTGGGAAGGACTCGATGTCTGGATAAAACAAACCAGTCAATAACACCTGTCTGACTGTGTAAACAAGAGAGAGAGAGAGAGAGAGAGAATAATAATAATTCGATTTCTATAACACCCTTCCGAAAATGGCTCAGGGCAGTTTACACGGAGAAATAACAAACAAATAAGATGGATCCCTGTCCCCAAAGGGCTCACATACTAAAAAATAAACATAAGATAGACACCTGCAACAGTCACTGGAGGTACTGTACTGGGGGTGGATAGGGCCAATTACTCTCCCCCTGCTAAATAAAGATAATCACCATGGTAAAAGGTGCCTCTTGGCCCACTTGGCAGGGGTCATTTATTCAATTCATTTATTAAAATGAATGGGGATCCCACCTCTCTGCATTCATTTTATAATGAATTAAAAATGAATAGAATGAGCCCAATTGGGTTCATTTTTAGTCTACATTCCTATTATAAGGGAAGAAGACTTCTGAGATCACCATGTCTGTGTCCATGTGTATATCATTCTGTAATAACCTTTGCATTTATAGTCAGATACCAACCAGATTCACAGCACATGGAAGGGTGCCCTAGTGGATCCTGAGGGAGGTGGGGTGAGTGTGTTTGTGAATCTGTACAAGAATAGACAGCATTCTTTTGTAATCCATGTGCTGACAGTTGGATACAAACCAAATTCACAGCCCATGGGTCGGGGTCCTAAGCAGCATTCCCTCTAAGAGGGAATTCCAGATGATGTTGACTACAATTCCCAGCATTCCCATCTGCGATGCCCTTTGACTGGGAATTATTGGAGTTGTAGTCAACTACATCTGGGATTCCCTGTTAAAAGGGACACTGGTCCTAAGTAAGAGTCACCATGTTAAACGAAACAGAAATTTGTTCTACTTAAAACTATTTGTTTCATTCATTATGAAATGAATGCACACCCCTGCTTCTGTTACTATATCATCCAATTACCTCCTTATCTTCTAGTTATATAGAATGTTATCACTACCATTCAATACATTTTGAGTTATGCTTTATGAATGTTTTGGAATTGCTTATTGTGGTTGCCCACTTTCTAGACTCTAGGGAAGCTTTGTCTTTTAGTGATGTGTTATTTCAGCTGTGTCTATGGAAAAAAATACACATGTAGACAACTTGTGCATAGTGTAGTTTATCCCACAATGGACGAGTTTGGAAGTGTAAGACCTAACAAGAAGTGCTTTTATTCCTGTAGCTCCAGTTCTATGAAGTTTGAGTCTCTCTGAGTAGTGCTAGGTGATATAGTAAGCCTGTCTCCAAATCTTCACTCTTTTAACCTCTGAACCCTGCCTCTCATTCAAACAGTTTGGAAACTAATTTCTGCACTTGAGCCCACTGTATCCTCTCTCGTAACTTTTTGGGTTCTCAAAAGTTCCATCTCCTTATCGGTTCATCATGTACCACTAGTAGGAAGAAGGTTTTGCTGTTCTGTGTCACACTAGTCTAAACATGTCATGGCTACCGTAGGCAGAACAAATGGCCTCGATGTTTATGCAATCCAGCTGCTCTTACTTCCCGCCTTTCTCCCACCACCAATAAATATAGCTGATTGTATATATTACACTTCAAGGTCAGGTACCAACAGTAAGATCCCATTAGGAGGGCAAGGGTGACTGACTTTTGACTTCAACAATCCTTCAAAGTTAATCCAGCATTGTAGGAGTAAAAATTAAATACATTGAGCTCTAAGTGTGATAGAAAAAACCAGCGTATAGCTGGGTAGCAACCTATAAAGGAAGAATTTAAAATGGCAATAAAATTTTTGTAATCTAATTACAGCAGTAAAAGTGAAAGGTGAGGCATTCGCAGTGTGATTCACGTGCACTGTGGCTAACCTCTGACATCTTGAATATATTATGTGGTTTCTTCCCTACAGAAAGTGCTTCATAAAGATCAGCCAGCCATCCCTGCATCTTATTTTGTTATGTGTGCTTTGTAATTCCATATTCCTGTAAATACTGAGGCTTGATGCTTAAGCTAATTAGCCATGTGTGCATGCTATGTTTTCCTGTGATAGGTCTTGAGATATACACATGCATGCTTGTGCACACACACACACACACACACACACACACACACACACTCTTTAATATGTAAGAATCTCAAAAAAATCCCAAGATGATGTTATCCATTTGCTCTGGGCAGCAAAGCTCTGCTCACATAAGGCGTCTCCAGCTAGTTTCTGGGGATTTGTCTCTCTCCTCACAGTCCCTGCGCCATGTTTTTCTGGAGAGAACAGCTTTTGGGGGTGTCCTGGGGACTGCAATGGGGAAGAAGGGAGGGGAAGTCCATTTCCACAAACTTCCCTAAACTTGTCACCAGGGCAGTAGATATGATCGCTCCTAAGCATCACCTTCGACCCACTTCAAAATTGGCCCCTGGGAATATGGAAGAATTATGGGGGCTGAAGCAGTGAGGTAGATGACTGGAGCACAAGTAAAGGAAGACTCGACTCAAATCCGACAGGTTACAACATAGAGCACATTTGAAGATCTATGCTCTGGCAATACCGGCAGCAAAGAAGCTATTCATTTCGGCCCGTATTACGTCCACAAGTTCATGTCCAGCAGAGCTGTTCAGGGTTGTAGAAGGGCTAGTAAGTGCTGCTCCTCCCTTGAATAAAAATTTTGAATAATCTGTTACTCGCTGTAATGTGTTTAGTGAGTTTTGGATGGATAAAATCTCTCGTATTCAAGCCAACTTGGATTAGACCCCACAATTACTGCAATATCTAAAATGGAGGTGTCCAGAGACTCCTCTAACGTGGTCATGCTAGATCAGTTTCAGTTTGTGACTCCTGAGGATGTGGTCAAGCTGCTTGGAGTGATGCAGCCTACCACTTGTTCCCTTGACCCTTGCCTGACATGGCTTATACTATCTGGCAGGGGGGGGTGTTGTAAAAGGCCTAGCAGAGATTATAAATGCTTCTCTGAGAGAATGCAGGATGCCTCCTTGTCTTAAGGAGACAATTATTAGACCACTTCTGAAGAAGCCTGTCCTGGATTCCTCAGAGTTGAGCAACTATAGGCCTGTCTCCAATCTTCTGTGGTTGGGCAAGGTAACTGAGAGGGTGGTGGCCTCCCAGCTCCAGGCAGTCTTGGATGAAACTGATTATCTAGACCCATTCCAGACTGGCTTTCGGGTGGGCTATGGGGTGGAGACTTCTTTGGTCGGCCTGATGGATGATCTCCAATTGGGAATTGACAGAGGGAGTGACTCTGTTGGTCCTTTTGGACCTCTTGGCGGCTTTCGATACTATTAACTTTCTGGAGCATCTGAGGGGGTTGGGGGTGAGAGTCACTGCTTTGCCGTGGTTCCACTCTTACCTCTTGGGCAGATTCCAGATGGTGTCCCTCGGGGACTGTTGTTCTTCAAGAACTGAACTTTGTTATGGTGTCCCTCAGGGCTCCATATTGTCTCCGATGTTGTTTAACATATACATGAAACCGCTGGGAGAGATCTTCAGGAGATCTGGTGTAAGCTGCCATCAGTATGGTGATGATACACAAATCTTTTTCTCCATGTCAGCATCATCAGGAGAAGACATAACCTCCCTAAATGCCTGCCTGGAGGCAGTGATGGGCAGGATGAGAGATAACAAGCTGAGGCTGAATCCAGATAAGATGGAGGTACGCATTGTGCAGGGTCGGGAGATGATTTTGATCTGCCAGTTCTGGATGGGGTCACACTTCCCCAGAAGGAACAGGTGTGCAGTCTGGGGGTGCTTCTGGATCCAAGCCTCTCCCTGGAGTCCCAGGTTGAGGAAGTGGCCAGAGGTGCCATTTATCATCTTTGGCTGATATTCCAGCTGCATCCAATTTTTTGTAGATAAATGACTTCAGAACAGTAGTACATCTGCTGGTCACCTCCAAACTTGATTACTGCAATGTGCTCTATGTGGGACTTCCTTTGTATGTAGTCCAGAAACGGTAGTTGGTCCAGAATGCGGTAGCCAGGTTGGTCTCTGGGTCATCTCGGAGAGACCATATCATTCTTCTCTTAAAAGATCTACACTGGCTGTCGATAAGTTTCCGGGCAAAATAGAAGGTTTTGGTTATAACTGATAAAGTCCTAAACAGCTTCGGCCCTGGATATTTAAGAGAATGTCTTCTTCGCAATGAACCACACTGCCCATTGAGATCATCTGGAGAGATTCACCTGCAGTTGCTACCGGCTCGCCTGGTGGCTACTAAGGGATGGGCCTTCTCCTGAGGCTTTGGAACACACTTCCTGCTGAAATAAGAGCCTCCTCATCTCTTACAATTTTAAAACAGGCAGTCAAGACACATTTGTTCTCCCAGGCTTTTAATTAGATACTGTTTTAATTGTGTTTTTAATAGTTTTAACATTTTGAATTGTAATGTTTTAACCTTTTTATTTGTTGTTTTTATTGTTTTGTCGTAAACCGTCCATAGACTTGTGTTTTCGACAGTATACAAATGTGTTAAATAAAATAAAACAAAATACTATGGATGCAAACCATTTTAACCAGAGGACAATACAAGAATAGCTGAGCAAAGAAACCTTTACTACACATTTGGTAGTCATACAAATAGTTTTGGATTGCCATTGTTGTTTTATTGCTGTCATTTGTTATTTATATAGAACCATCAATGTGCATGTGCTTTACAGAGTAACAATCAATCTACCCTGAGAAGAGAACAATTATACTTGCTGGGTGACTCTGGGCCAGTCGCTTCTCTCTCAGCCTAACCTACTTCACAGGGTTGTTGTGAGGAGAAACCTAAGTTTGTAGTACACTGCTCTGGGCTCCTTGGAGGAAGAGTGGGATATAAAATGTAAAAATAATAATAGGAGGCAACTGAGGAAGGATGGAGGTGGTGGATAAACAGAACCAGTACATGCGTTCAGTTCAGTTCCATGTGCTTAGGCTTAGTCAGTCAGGGATGAGGACCAAAGGATTGTTCTAAAAGCATCACAGAAAATGTGGTTTTGATGAGGGATTTTAAAGGCTAGATGGAGAGAAAAAAACAGGCCGAATTCGGAGGTAGCGTGGAAGAGGAGGTTGACAAACCTGTGGTTTCCATTTCCAGCAGTAAAGAGCACCGCAGACGGCCGCCCAACCGCGGTTTGGCAACTTGAGGTTCTAGGAGTTGGGTTCCTCCCTGCTCCTTGACCACCAAGGCAGATCCCAGCAAGCTCTGTGGGCAAAGCGTCAGCATGTTAGCGGAGTGGCTGTGACTGGCCATGATTTTGAAGGCGGCGTGTTGTTCGGGCTCAGTTTCGCCGTCTGGCTTCCTTGGACCGATGATAGCTTGGCCCCTTCAACACTGTACTCCCAGCTATGTCCCCTTAATAAAACTGCAGCAGCACATTGGATTGTGGGCCAAATACTGTACAGCAGAGGGGCACATCCCCATGGGGGTGGTCACAGGCATGGGCACTATTTCTTTTAAACCTCTGTGCATTCTGCTGCATGCTAGCGGCTGGGGGCGGGGGCAGGGGAGTGCTGCTTGCTATTGCCCGTACATGATTGCACCCCAAATAGGTTTCCCCTCCCCCCTCTGCTTTGAGCACCTGTGGGCCCATAGGTCCACACACATCCATAATGAGCAAAAGTAAGTCCGCTGCACACTATCCACCCTCTGTACAGTTTGTGCTGTACAAGGCGTCTCTTGCAGTGGGGTGGTAGATCCCATCTACTTCCCAGCCCTATCCAACCCCCACAAACCGCCTTTCACCCTCCCTGCCACCAGTAAGGGGGATTCCATTTCATTCCCTGCTCCATCCAGCCCACAAACTGATCATCGCCCTCCCTGCCACTTGCAAGGGGGGAACCCATTTCCTTTCCTTCCCTATCGAACCGCTGCAACTGCTCGTCTCCCTTCCTGCCCCTAGCCAGTGTGAGGGGGGGAGCACTGCACTTGCATTTGGAAATAAACACAACAGTTTTGTAAAAAAAAAATGCTTTGACTTTAATAGTTTTTAATACACTGGAAGATCTTAAATTAGCAAGGAGGGAACAGGTGTTTGGAATCTCTGGTCCTGCTGCTGCCCCAGGTCCGGATAATGACCCAGTGCTAACACCAGCAGTTTAAAGGGTGGCACTCCTTTCCAACACCATGCACCTGCCTGCCTTGGTGGTAGGTTGGAGGGAGATACTCCCAGGTGTGTCTTGCGAAGAAACTCTCACCATCTACGCCTCCCTGCTGTCTCCAACGATCTTCAGTGGCTATGCCACAGGGCCCACCAGCACACTATCCCCATCTCCTCTGGGTGCTCCTCCGCCACCACCCTTGCCCTGTGGATGTACAGCTAGGTCCATGGGCTCCTCCAGCAGGATGTCTCCCTTGATCTTGCAGATGTTGTGGAGCATTCTGCAGACCACGATCACCTTCAGAACAAGGTCCTCCTGCACATCCAGCAAGGTGTAGAAGGCATGCTACTGGGCCTTCAGCCTCCCAAAAGCCTGCTCCACAATGAATGACTCTTGGCTGCTTCTACAACTGTCCTTGAGCATGCTATCAACCCCTCGAATCTCCAGGAGACTGCCAAGAACCTTTCAGCCTCCAGCAGGCAGCTGCTGCACCTTATGGCTCCAAATGCCCCACAGACCGCCCCGTCTGCTGGGGTCTTGCTTCCTTCTCCGTGGTGCTGAAGACCATCTGCATAGTGGTGTGGACTGTGATGCTGGGTGTTTTGCCCGCCATGGCAAACCTTTTCCTCTCTTGTTGTGAGGGAGGACGTGTGATGGTGCATGCCTTTGTGAGAACTTCAATTGTGCATGCCACCCACCTGGGGCATCCATTGCGGTGGCAGTGGATGGAGTGCCCACCCACCTAACTTGCACAACAGTGGGAACTCACATAACTGTTGTACAAGTTCTGTAAGGGGTGTGTTGTCATGTGTGTGTGAGTTAGAGTAGCATTTTCCAGCATAACATACTTTAATATTGTGATGAAATGAGGGTTTACCCTATATGCTTTCCTGGGATCTACCCTCAGTAGAGAGATTGCTCTCATCTCAGTCTAGGAGCATGCTGCTCCTTGAAGGTAGGCTGCCTCCAGTTGAAGACTGATCCAAAGCCACTGACCAGGCTTAGACACGGTTTCAACAACCTAGAACTGTCTGGCTTGGGACTTACAGACACTGTACAGCCAGAGGCCACACAACCCAGCTCTAGATAACAATATATTTATTGTTCTGTAAACAACTCAAGTAGTAGTGCATGACCTTACAAGGCACATGGGAAAGAGTTTTGCACGTAACCCTCCAGAACCTTTTTAAACCAGACTGAAGCCACTTCTAAGTATAAACAAGGGTTGTACACAGAATAAGGAATTGGGGAAAACAGGGGAAACTGGAAGTTAAAAGAGGCACACAGGAATTCAAAAGAAAATACAAGCACACTAACTAGCACTGAATTTTACCTTAGTCTAGTAGCAGGCATGAGAGCATGTTGATCTCCACAGCTTCTCCCCTGGAACATGCATTAGCAGATAGGAAATGATGAACCCTGGCCAGGCCCTTGCCCTCTATTTTTATAGCCATTACAACTAGGGAGGCTGTCCTCTACCTAGGATAGACAGCTGGTGCTGGAAAGAGAGCAATCACTGGGAGAGTTTTGACTCTCTGGAGAACCAAGTGGTTTGCTCATGTTTTATTTCTTCCTTGTGCTCATTTGGTTGCTGTTTTATGTAAGAACTATTGTTCTGAATAGTTCTGAATTTTAACGTAAACTTTTCTTGTTTTGAAGTTAAAAATTTGTAGCTACTGAGGCGATTCTCATGATCTCCAAAAAGCGGGTTAAGGGAACCTAGCCCACTTTTTGGCCATTGTATGCTGCAACGGGAACCCTGTGGCTCCTGGCAGCAAACCTCGCTAATTCCCTCTCCCCTTAGCTGAGGTTCCCCCTCCTCTTAGCCACAGCACACGGTGACACATGAGTAGACCCCCGACCAGGAGGCTGCAAGCAGCCTCACAGGCTCAGGGATCTCTCCAGGATGCCCTGTGTGCTCACACGGGGCATCCTGGAACTTCCGGGGGCTGCGTGGTCCCCAATCCCGGCAGCCCCCACCGCCTCTGTGACAGGGCTGTCAGTCATGTGGGCGGCCAATCTGGCTGCCCAGGGCTGCCTGGCGATCATCTGTGAGGGAAGCAAGCTAAGCCTGCTCTCCCCACTAACCCCCTTCTGGCGAGTCTCACTGATTATGAGACTCGCCTCATTGTCTGTTTCCCCACTCCATGTTTAGAAGCCTTTCCACCCTACCTAACTTTGAATAAGACTGTTTTAGTAGCCGGGTGAGGTGGGGGTGGTGAAGTCTCTTTGATGGCAGCAGTGAAACTTGAGTTCACGGTGCTGGTTGAGACTGGGCTGTGACATGTGGTAACAGCACGGTGAGATCCATGACATCCTTACATAATGCATAATGCACACAAAAATGCAGGCAGACATATTGGTTCAACCATGGAAGAAGCTCACTTTTGAATGCCACAGAATTCTCCCTTGGGCTCAGTGTTAAACTAAAGAGTAGTATGGGAGGGAAATGGGAGAGAAAGAAGACATTCTTGGTTAGAGGGCATAGTGCACACTCGACTTCAGTGTTCCCTCTAACAGGAATTCCCAGATGTTGACTACAAATCCCAGAATCCCCAGCTGCAATGGTTTTTGCTTGGGGATTATGAGAGTTGTAGTCAACAACATCTGGGAATCCCTGTTAGAGGGAACACTGCTGGGCTTCTGCTATGATGTGGTCTTAAGATGGTGATTCGGGGTGCCTTTTGTAGAATAATTAGATTAATTTGTACTGAGTGCAAAAGATCAGATATTGCAACAAAGCATAGTAGGCCAAAGAAGCAACAGTCAATCTTCCTTTGTAAATATAAAGCTGATATCACATCTACAAGCAGCTAAACTATTAATGGCTAAAAATAGGAGAGCCACACTCCAAGATAGGCAAGAATGGTATTTAAATTATGGGAATTGCTGCTAGAAAATTATCAGGCTAAAGTGTCATGAGGCAGGTAGATGTGAGCAATTCTCTTGGATGCCCTTTCTGGGCCAAAATGCTCCTAAGGCTAAACCCTGTCAAAATGTCATTCTATGCACTTGTATAATGGCAGGACAAAAAGTCCTGTATAGATGTCCATGGCAACAAAAGTTTGTGTTTGTTTTTTGTTTGTATATGTTGAGAGTTTGTGCGTGTTGGTAGACTATTTGGTGTGGGGTGTGTGTGTGTGTGTGTGTGTGTGTGTGTTGGTATTATTATACAACCTGGACTGTTTTGGAAACAAGATTGTTAAGCGTGATAAAAACAGTAAAGACCTTTAAAAAGAGAGATTAGAATAGACAAGCAAACTTACAAATAGCAAAGCAAATAGGCAACTGTAGCATTAATGCAGCAAATTTAATTCATTGCCTTTCATCGCTAGTCTAGAGTAAGTTTCCCCCCGCTAGAAGTTGCCCAAGCAAGTGCAAGCTGTTTTTCCTTCATCACCTGCAGATGTGGTTGTGTGATGGATCCACCATCCATAGAAAGTTGATTTCCGCTTGTTACAAAGTAGTTGAACAAGTGAGTGTAGAACACCAACTAGTGTCAGACTAGAATCAGGAAAACATGGGTTCAAATTCCCACCCAGCCATATAGTTCACTGGGTGACCCTGGGCCAATCCCCGACTCTCTCAACCAAACTGGTCTCACAGGCTTATTGGGAGGATAAAAGGGGAGGAGAGTACCTTGTACAGTACACTGCTCTGAACTATTTAGAGGAAATTCAGAATAAACATGTAATATAAATAGCTGACACATTTGATTCATTTGATTCATGGCACGGTAAACTCAGGCCCCCTCTCCCCGCCACAATTTTTTTTGCTTCACTGGGTAGCAGTGCAACTTCACACATATTATAAAGATAAAGTATGCCTTCAAGTCCATTTAGATTCCTGGCACCCACAGAGCCCTGTGGTTTTCTTTTGGTAGAATACAGGAAGGGGTTACCATTGCCTCCTCCCATGCAGTGTGAGATGATGCCTTTCAGCACTTTCCTATATCACTGCTGCCCGATAGAGGTACTAGCAGGAATTCGAACTGGCAACCTTCTGCTTTTTAAGCATTTCCCCGCTGTGCCTTTAGGTGGCTTTTACAAACATTATACAATAGATAAAATCATATTATGCATATTTTGCATGTTGTGCCACTGTCTTAGAGATGACTGGTAGCTCCAATGCATGACAACCCCAGCATGAAAAGGGGCATTTATTGAGGAAAATGTCCCCTGGATGTGTAATGCATAGCTACAGGCAATTCCTACAAAACTGAGGTCACATAGCATGGAAAGCAAATAAATAAATACAGGAGAGCCGCCCATTGCTGCCAGTGCACACGTCTGCTCTCACTGCCCTTTCTGTAATGTGTGAAGCCAGAAATATCTGGCAGATGTCGGGTGTAGAATGTCAATTATCCACCTCAGCCCGACATTTGTAACTGATGAGCCCCCGGTGGCGCAGTGGTAAAACTGCTGCCCTGTAACCAGAAGGTTACAAGTTCGATCCTGACCAGGGGCTCAAGGTGGACTCAGCCTTCCATCCTTCCGAGGTCGGTAAAATGAGTACCCAGAAATGTTGGGGGCAATATGCTAAATCATTGTAAACCACTTAGAGAGCTCCAGCTATAGAGCGGTATATAAATGTAAGTTATATATATATATATATATATTTTCGAAGTTGACTTGATGTCAGGCTGAGGTGGGTAGCTGTCATTCTCCGCCTGACATTTCCAGCCACGTCATGGAAATGGCAGTGGGAGCACAAGCCAGGCAGTAACCAGCAACCAACAACTTACTTGCTGCTGTTAGGTGTGAGGTGACTGATTGTGTCACAAGTCTCTCCAATGTATGTGAGCAGAACAGCAGCACCAAGTGTTATTACAGAGTGCCAGGAAGATGGTGTTGCTTCTCCACCTCTGGCTCTCTGAAGAACTGTCTCAGGGAAGCATTCTATCCATCCACAACACAGCTTCCCTCTAGTGGCTCTGTGTGTGTGTGTGTGTGTTTGTGTGTGTGTGTATTGTGGGCCCTTTGGGGAAAGGGAGCCCTTTTGTTGAAAAGTGGCATATAAATATTCATCATATTCTTATTCATGTCAAATTGTTAAAAAAAAAAGTGCAACAATATTTTTTATATTACAGTTTGTTACATCAGCTTCTATTCTATGTTATGATATGCACTATATGGCATGCTACTTTGTCCCTAAAAAGATAATTAAGAATTAAGAGTTCTGGTTCAGCTGAGAGACATCCCCTCCAGAACTGTTTCTAATCTCTGCTAACTGATCAAAGAGGTACCTTTTCAAGTGGTGATTCTCTTATATTTAGGAGGAGGAGAGCAACTGTCCTTGTCCAACCCCTTAGGTGATTGTTGCTGGTGTCTACCTTATATTTCTGTTTATATTGGGAACACTTTTAGGACTAGGAACCATCATTTCTAATTTATTTTTCTGTGTACACCACTCTGAGCACTTTTATTTAAAAGTGGTATATACATATTTGCCGTCATAGTAGTAAAAATTAAAAAACTACAGCCGCCTGCCTAACTATACCAGGTTTCTTGATAGGGTTTTAATAGCAATGTTGAGGGTGAGGTTAAAATGAAAGCAAATGATGCAAAACATGATGATATACTTTATGGTATGCCATTGGTATATATCAGTTACACTGAAGACAAGAGGATAGTGTGCACCAAAGACTAGTTGTGCCACTGAGTTGATATGTCCATAACACCTAATGGTAATGCACATCACAAAGTTTGGCTTGCTATGCCAAGCCACGTAAGCTGAAGTGGTTCTGTGAACAGGCCTGAAGATCTAGCCATCTGCCTTAGCAGCATTCATGCATACTAGCTGGGCCGGGTGCAGAGCACCTGCACCTTTAGTTTCCCTCCACCACCCGCCACCACCACTATTTTCTTTTTCCCCCGCCACCATTTTGTTTCCCGTCTCGCCCACCTGTCCACCGGCGCTTTCCTCTCCCCCTGCTGGCAGCTCGCTCACGAACTCTTGTGAAAGCAGCCACACATGGGATTAGCAATGGGTACACCTTAGAGAAATATATATCTAGAGAGATAATAGTGCCTGGATCAAAATTGCTGAGACCTAGAGTTAAAATCCATCTTACATTGGTCTTGATTAGGACAAGAGCTTTATTTGCTGTCAGCAGCTGTTATCCACACATTGATGTTCCTGAGAATGTAGTACAAATACCTCACTAATAAATATTCATATGAATTCAGTTCATTTGTGTTGGTATTTTGCATATGATTAATTAAGACGTTGGCTTTGACCTTGAGCTGACTAGTATCTTTCAAGCTGAAGTACAGAACAAGCAACTCACATCGTCTCCCTTGTGCAATTTCCCACATTAGAATTGTGGGAATTCTCAAATGACCTGCTTAAATGCTTCCTTAACTGGCAAGCTTCATTTCAGTGTGTGAGTTGTGGTAACTAGGTAAAAATAAATAAAGCTAAGGTTATATAAGGAAGCACAAGGAGGACAGATTGGAAACAGAGTCCAAGCTCTGTCCTTGTTTTGAATGATATGTCCTTTATTGCCTGTAAATATGTAACTTGGTCAGGAATATCCTTGTTTGGTGAGAGCTACAATACTGCACTCTACATGGGGGCCTCAACCCCAAGGATTTACTTTAGGTGCACCCAAGGACTTGCACACACCCAGCACGACTTCAGCAGCAGAAGCACACATGCCTTTATTGCAAGCTGCTTTTGAAATTCCTCTGGGATGTTACAGAGTCGCTTAGGGACCTGCTGCTTGCAAAACACAAGTACAGCCCAGGTGAGTGCATGGAGTTATACAATTCTTTAGACTGTGGACGGGAAAACCCGGTGGGGGAAGACATGCAGAGAGGGTGAGGATTATCAAAAGTCGGCTTTTGTTTACCTACAACCAATAGGGCAGCTAACAAACTTAATTTTGATACCTTAGGAACCGCCTTCTCCCATGAATACAGCCCCTCCCACAGACTCAGATCAACATCAAGTGTCCTGCATTATGTCATCATCTAAGTTGGGTTGGTAGGCGGCCTTCCCTACTGTGACTGGTTTATTGTGGAGACCTGCCTTGGCCTATCATTGTGTAGTGCCCACTGTAAAGCTATGATAAAAACCTGGCTCTTTAAGAAACCCTTTGGGGATGAGGTAACGAAGGGAATTTGCTGCTGAATTCCTTGATTTTCCTGCCACTGTTGCTTTTATGGTTTCTGTAGTATTGGTTTTTTTTTTTAATTGTGTATTTTAATTTGCTTCCATTAGCCACCTTGGTTCCATTATTTATTTTATTTTATTTCTATACCGCCCTTCCAAAAATGGCTCAGGGCAGTTTACACAGAGAAATAATAAATAAATGAGATGGATCCCTGTCCCCAAAGGGCTCACAATCTAAAAAGAAACATAAGATAGACACCAGCAACCATCACTGGAGGTACTTTTCTGGGGGTGGACAGGGCCAGTTACTCTCCCCCCGCTAAATAAAGAGAATCTCCACGTTAAAAGGTGCCTCTTTGCCAAGTTAGCAAGGGTGGAGAGAAAGCTGAGAGAAAGTTGGAATATAGAATATTTATATACCACTTTAGGACACATTCAAAAACCTCTCAAGGCACTTTACTTAGCAAAATAAATGAAATAATGGTTTTCGGCCCCCAAAGAGTCTCAGTCGGAAAACAAGGCACAAGGCAGACAAGCAAAGAGCCACAGGAAATGACTCTGCCAGGACAAGAAGAAACAATTGTTACTCCTTGCTAAATAAAAGAGAACAATCACTTTTGAAAGGTGCCTTTTTGCTGGTATTTACATAAATAAATAAAATAACTGAGTTGTTTTAGACACAGCAGAGTCATAATAGGGCTTGGATCTCATGATTTTTTGAGAATGCTGTGGCTGGGTTTTGATTTCTCATGCTCATGTGGCATTTCTGAGAATCAGGAAGTTGTGTTAAAAAGGGGGCTAATCCTTCAAAAGGTTCATTTTGGGAACCCAAAGAGAGATAACTAAGTTCTAAAATTAGAACGATTCCTGAACTAGAGGTGATGCCTCCAAAGAATTTTTTTTGCCAGCAGGTGTTGAGTATTGCCT
Organism: Hemicordylus capensis; assembly: GCF_027244095.1. Taxonomy (NCBI): domain Eukaryota; kingdom Metazoa; phylum Chordata; class Lepidosauria; order Squamata; family Cordylidae; genus Hemicordylus; species Hemicordylus capensis. The sequence continues at coordinate 262,972,281 of NC_069657.1, forward strand.
TGTATGCTTTATGAAACAATATGAAATTCTTAAAAGCTTAATCTGACTTGATGGACGTTTTTAGATTCCAATCGGGTGTTATTTATTTAATATTTCAATTTATGCCTCATATTAAATGCAAATTACATGCCATGGGGCAGAACCTACCCTCATATTGCTCACAATTAGTAACTGGATTGCATATGCATAACCAAACCCAGGAGTTCATCTGATGCTCTTATTACTAGCTATTCATTATGCAAGTCAATTCTAATTCTGTTAGTGACTGTGACTGATTTCTTCAAACTGACCTTTTCCTCTTTCCCCAAACTATTCAGTCTATAATTTTTTTAAGGACATACTTTGAGTTTAAGATTTTTTAAAGAATGCACTGTGATCTTGAATTATAATTCAGGAATGTAGATTGTATATAAAATGTAGCTGCTTTGCAAAGTCCAAAGAAGCATGAGCGAAATACTGTCAATGAAATGTTGGCCATCTTTTATTTTAGGAAAATGAACAGATTATATTTATAATTGTCTGTTACTTATCCAAAAGGTTATATGTCCAATTAGATCAGCATAGCTTGTTGGTTAGCTAAAGAATCAACAGGGCACCCAAGTCAGTCTGTTACAGTTGTTACAGCATCTTTTGCCATCCTCCACAGATTATATAGTATATCATTATTTCACAGTTTGTCTAATACACAACTCAAAGCTGGTTCAGGACTGTTGGCAAAATACATGCAGTTTCCCTTTTCCTCAGCTTAATAAGCTTTATTCTTAATTTCAAATAACTCTTTACTTCACTGACTATTTGAAAACATCAACTGAAAATAAATGTCTTTAAGAAAAATGCATGAAGCTTAAATGGTTTAAAAAAATTTCTTCCATCTGTTCGGCAAACATTAGGAATGGACTTGTAGAGAATGTGCATCAGTTCAGTTTACTTCCACACAGAAAACTGACATGTCAGTGGAAAGAATGGGCTAAAACCTTTCTCTTTGACAACTAGTTAGTTATGAGGAGGAGATCTTTAATTTATGTATTTTGGACATTAAGAGGACTCATGTGGAAGAGGACTCATGTGAGCCCCCACCAGTGGCACACTGCAGACATAGGTTGACTACCTCAATGGAAACCAAGCCAGTCTGCAAGATGGGAAGGGACAAAGCTCAATGGTAGAACACATCTCCAGTATAAAGGATCTTGAGTAGTAGAGCTTGAGAGAACCTATTCTGAGACTTTGGAGAGCTGAATGGGTAAACAGTATTCAGCTAGACAGAGCAATGGTCTGATGCTGTCCAAGGCAGTTTCATAGTTTTGTGCTCCTGAGAGGTAGCTAGCTGTATCTTCTAATGTGGACTCTCAGTGATATTTTGCAAATATACGTATATGAGGTGAAAGTTCCAGGTATGTGAAACACTATGGGAAACTATGTTGCATAAGATCTTCAGTCTGGAGAATGAAACCAACTACAGATGTAGTATTTATTTACTTATTGTTCCATGTCTATACTGCTTTTCATTAAAACAATTCCAAAGTGGTTAGCAATTCAGGAGAACCTTGTTATTCACAGAACCGCTATTTGCGGATCTACGTATCTATCGGGTGTCTAATAGACACCAGTTTCTGCAACTACTAATGAGTTAAGATCCTTGTATCCATAGTTCCTAGAGGGCTTGAAGTGACCGCGGAGGTCACTTGTGGCTGCCATTTTGTCTGGAGTTGCCCAGGAAGATCCATTTTGTGGCTCATTTCTAGAAGAAAAAAAATGCCTTTTCCATGGTTGGGGGGACATTCCATCCTGTGGTGAGCATTCCTGAGCATATGAGGGACCCACAGAGCATACCACAGTACGTTCTGAGCTGCTTGAGGGCTTTAAAAAAGTTTCCCTTCCACCCTGGAACCTAACCCCCCTTTCCCCATAGCCCTAATGCCGCATTACTCATGGTAGTAGGCGAGGAATGGAACCCCTGCAAGTAACAAGGTTCTCCTGTATAATTAAAAGAATGCATAATTGAAATACAAATTAAAAGTACAAATATTAAATATAAAAATATATGTCTCTATTTAAAAGTTTAAAAACCTATACAAAACAGTAACACAAAAAATATAAAGCAGCAGCAGCAGCAAAAACTGTACTCTCATATAAAAGCCTGGGTGAACACCACATTTTAACTTGTCTTCTAAAAACTGTGATGGAGGCTGAGGAGCAGGTGCCAGATGGGAGAGCATTCCAGTGTCTTTTCATTTGATGTGCAATGAAAAATAAAAGGATTTTCCAGCCTTCCTGTCTGTTTTTTAGACCTGTAGACAGGGGCTGGTAAAAGGAAACTTTCCTGGCTAAAAGGAAAGTTACTACCAGAACTGCTACAAAGCAGCAGGAAAGAAGTTAAATGCACCTGTGCTAAATTTATGGCCTTAGTTGTGTAATACTCATGCCTCCATTGTCTTACATTGGATTGTTTATTTCATAGCAGTCAAAGGAGAACACCAACATCTTTCACAGAGAACCTAGCAACTATCTCTGAGAAACTAGGAGGTAGGTTGATAGGAGAAGGATCGCTATTGTACCTAGCATTAAAGAAGTGTGGACAGCTGGAATTATAGATCATTCAACTGAATTTTCTGTTCCCCCCCCCCCCGTAAATTGCATCACAATTAAGTTCTGAGGATATTGCTACAATCAGTTTAGGATAAGGGAAGTAACAGCAACAGGAAAGTGTTATGGAATGGATAGAATTTTTGTTTGCTCTCCTTTGTTTCCTCAAGCCATCCAAATATAATGCTTACTATATAATACTTACTAGACTGTGAGCTTTTGGGGATGGAGATGAATATTGGAAAAAATGGCTATAAGCAATCCTGAACCAGGAGACAGATAGATAGACAGACAGACAGACAGACACACACACACACATCTTCCTGTTAGCTGATTTGAATATGGATATTTTATTAATTTTTTGATGAAGCAGACCATTGTTTTTGTCAAATATACCAGCAACAGAGGATGGCAAGAAGCTACAAGTATCACAATAAACAAAATTTGTGAAAATGTTCTGCATAAACAGGAGTGCTATGTTGAAAACAGTTCACACTGTTCTGCAGACAATTTTATTTCATTGCAGCGTACTGTAAAATAACAGAAGTGAATTGAAAAGTGACTGACTCTCCTACTGTTCTGAAAACTTTGGGTTCTGAGAATTAATCTCAGCAGGATGCTGTGCAAAAAGGACAGAAGGCATGTTGGCAGCAGTAGAATAAATGTTTATAAACTTCAGGAGGTTGTGATTACTCTTTACTTGGTAGCCATGCCATAGTACAGCCGTTTCCAGCCTTGGGTCCCCAGATGATGGTTGACTACAATTCCCATCCTGGGCTCCACCTCCCTACTTCTTGAAAGAGCAACCTCTGGCCTGAACTCCGGCATTCCTCCTCCTCTCCATCAGATCCTGCCTAGCTTGTTGCCAGTGCTGGTACGCAGATACTGGGGAGCAGCCAGATGTATGAGAAATCACTGTTACAAGTGCTTGGGGTCTAGGGGTAAAATTTCTGGGGGCTCCAATTCTGAGGTTTCTTCATTCTCTGGCCTACTGTTGGAGTCAAAGACTGAATTCAGTTCTGGTCCTACTGCTTCAGGGTGAAGGTTAGAGTCATTGCTCAGGGTGGGGGTCATGAGAGAGGGGAGCTGGTCTTGTGGTAGCAAGCATGACTTGTCCCCTTAACTAAGCCGGGTCTGCCCTGGTTGCATATGAATGGGGGACTACAAGTGTGAGCACTGTAAGATATTCCCCTGAGGAAATGGAGCTGCTCTGGGAAGAGCAGAAGGTTCCAAGTTCCCTCCCTGGCTTCTCCAAAATAGGGCTGAGACCTTGGAGAAACCGCTGCCAGTCTGTGTAGACAATACTGAGCAAGATAGACCCATGGTCTGATTCAGTATATGGCAGCTTCCTATGTTCCTATGACAACACATGCTATTTGAGAAGTGAGTGAAGAGGCTGGTGTCAGTCTTGCTTGGGACAAATTTCTCAATGTAAAATGAAGAGAATAATTTGCCATAAAAGTATAACGGTTTCAGGACCATTGCAGAATAGCAAAGCAATGGCATCAAATTATAACTGAAGGATGTCGTCAAATGCTATCCCATTGAAAGACTGAGCAATGGTGATAGTATTTTAGAGCAGTTTAGGCGTGTGTCTTGAGAAACCTGCCACTGCAAGCTGTTGAACTAGATTAATGCTGAGGTCCCTTTCCATTCCTGGTGCCATGCCTTCAACCACTCACATTTAATTGCTTGTACTTATAAATGAAACATTTTGATCAGGGATTAAAGATGGCATCCTCCCAATGGTTACATGTTTGTGGATTTGCATAGGTAGGGGCATATTTATAATAATGCAGTGAGGTAGTTCATCAGGATGATTTTAGTGACAAATTGATGTACCCAGCCTGCTTTAATAGCTGTAAGTAATATATCTTGTTTGATGTACCTTTAGTGGAGCAGATCTTGCCCAAAGGAAGTAAGGGTGTGGTAGATACTCTTGTAACCCATACATATTGCATATCTGTATCACTTAAATGTTTCCCAGATTTCTCTCCAAGGCCGGAGACACTTACTGTAACATGTGGAAACTGGCAAAGTTGCAGAAGACTTTGTGAAAAGTAGCATTTTAGGACAGTTGAGAGTATTTCCCCATTCAGTCCCTTTATTATTCCTCTTGTTTGCTCTGCCCTGCATTTCATTCTTTCTGAATTCCACTTTAACTAGAAGAATATCTAACATGAGTTCTGGAATTGGAGCATGTTCAGTATATTACAGCATTCAGTTAATTTGCATTATTTATCTCTGTTACCAAAGTGCACCTATGCATTGATAAACACTGCAAAAAGAAAAGAGAAAGAAAGTCTTGAAGTAAATCTACACAAGAGTCCATTAGGAATATTTGTGTCCAGTGTTTTGCTGATGCATAAATATGCACATATATATATCAGTAAAACACCATACAAAAAGAATTTATATATATATATATATATAATCAAATTTGCTGTGTGTGTGTATTTATTCAATGTAACAAATGAACATGTATATTGGTAAAACATAGTACAGAATGATACAGTCTTGGATATACTTATATTAAGACTGCTTCTTTGCAGTGCTTTAGCCATGCACATTTATAATATAGGAAAACACAGGGAGGGAATGGGCCTGCTCTAGCCCTTCAAAAAACGGGGTTAAAAACACAAAACTCCACTCTCTGTGTATTATATGGGGTGGTTTCAAGAGAGTAGGAAATAAGAGAACACATTTCCCCGGTCTCCAGAATGCTTTTCCAAACATTACAACACTGCATTCAGATTTCAGGGTTCCAGCAAGCCTTGAACCTGGGCCCTGTCAGCATCCTTGGTGAACCAAAGAGGACAGAGTAGCTCTTCACATTCTGGCAATGCCAGAGGAGAGGAGAGAGCAGCATTTGAACCCTGCCTCAGATGCCAAAAGTCTTGTCCTCACTCCAACGACATGTAGAGCAAGAGACTGTGCCCACCTGCTCCTGCATATGCCTGTCTCAATAAGAAAGAGATTGTGTCTGCATGCTTCAATGAGACAGACATTGTGCCCACCTGTTTCTGCCATCAGCTTTAATGATAAAGAAGATAGAAGTTGTACTCCATGCTTCCCAGCATGAAGACAGAGAAAGACTCAGGCTGTTGCTCTCCACTAGGAGGAGAGAGGCTGGCCATTGTGACTCAGGGTGGTGCTGCCCCACTGGAAGAGAGAGGCTGGTCTGCATGCCCATACCACTTTGGTGACAAATATGGTCTTTGCATCCTGATCAGACAGGGGTGTCTTTCCTGTTTGTATTCCAATCTTCTCTCATTTTATGTCTACATCTACTGTCCACCAATATTTTCTGGAGATAGTATTACTACCCTCTAAATGAATTGAATTTAGAAGCATGGAAAACTATACATCCCATGAACTCTGGCAGGAAATTTCATTCCTCAGCTTCCTTGAGAGCATCCAGTCTAGTGAAGGAGAGGCCTTGTGAAGTTTATCAGGGCTCCCTTGAGCCTTCTTTGCCCCTGGTTTCCCCATCTTTTTGAAAAGGGAACTAATTTGGATTTGGGGAAAACTTACAGGAATAACGGGGGGCAATTTCCTCTGAATTTGGTCCTTCCAGCCTTGCTTGGAAATACCCAAAGTTTTCCAAGTGAGCTTTTTAAAGTAAGCCAGGAGAAGCTTGTTCCTCAACATTCTAGTTTATTCCAAAAAGATTTTGGTAACTGGTTCACATGGGAAAACTTAAAATATGACTCACACTGCAATGCTAATTTGCAAAGTGAGGTGGAGCAAGTTAATGGGTCTAGCTTGGTATGGTAGTCAGCTATAACCCATGAGTAATATAAATCTTACATGAAATAAAAATAACTAGAACATTCAATATTAAATTTGTAATATATTTTTAATTTGTGCGATTTAATTGTAGCAGTTTTCACCTGTAATCCTTGAAGCCACAGGCCTTTCTCCTGATTACCCGCTCTTGAAGTGGAGAAAGTACAGAAGCTGAGACAATCCATAATGATGTTGGCTTACATGCTCATTATTAATTCTGTTTGGTCCTGTGAGCGTGATACTACATTAAGTCTAGTTTTAGTTGAACCTGTGTACTGAACCAAGGTCATGAATCTTTTTTTCCGGGGGCGGGGGAACTATTCTGGTTCTGAAAACAAATGTTTAGTCTGGGTTTGGTTTGAAGCTATTGATTATTCTTTTTTTAAGGCTCAGTGGTAGAGCATGAGCTTTGCACACACAAAATTTCAAATTCAGCCCTTGGCATTTCCACTTAAAGAACTCTCATGTAGAAGAGCTGCAAAAAATCCCTCTCTGTCTGAAATCTTGGAGAACTGTTGCCTGCTGTAAAAGGCAGCCCTGGGATCGGTGGACTACTGGTCTGACTCAGCAACTTATCAACAGGACATTTAATGGATCCCTGGGTGATATGAATAATGCTACACATGCCCAGTAAAATAGAAGTAAGAACTATTGTCCTTTAAGAGGACAGAAACCAAGACAAACCCAAAATGTTGGTTCTGCATGGCCATTACTTACTGTGGTTGCTACCAATAAATGATATTATATGATACATTCTTTCTTCAGTCACTGACCAGAAAAGGGGGAAAAATACATCAAAATATCAAACAACATCAAAGCATTGCTTTGATTATATTTATATAATCAATTATATCCAACCACTACAGAAAGAGGCTGTAGAAGATATAACTTGCCTAATCCTATTAACTGTCAGAAGAAGTTTGGCCACGTTGTATGTATGTAACCTCAGCATCTTGATCCGACAATAAATGACTACTACAGGATTCTTCTGAACAGCCAGAACTTTTTTTTTTTTAATGGAGCAATAAGAGCAATCTGAAAATTGTAAAATTTACAATATAGTAAAACATGAATAATTGGTAAAGTGAGTAAACTCAACCACTTTATCACTGCATGGAAAAAAACACGTTGAATATGTGATTTTTTTATATCTGCCCTCCAGTATTGCAAATGGGAATGCACTGAAGTGAGCTAAAGAGAATATTCTCCTATCAGACAAATGAGTGTGTTCTTTTTGATAAGCCACATCCATTATCCTCTGCTTAACAGCAAACTTAGCTCTCTCAAAACCCCAATCCAGTAATAGGCCAGGAGATGGATGAATGAAGGATATAATTTGGGCTCGATAGAGGATCTCCAGTTAGAGTGGAAACTATCTGATAATAACAGAGGGATTAGGCCTTTAGGAAAGAGAAGAAGTCTTAATGAAACATTGCAAATTAAGAGCCAGCTCTGACTTCCATCCTGTGCATAAAGGTAAAGTGTGCCGTCAAGTCGATTTTGACTCCTGGTGCCCACAGAGCCCTGTGGTTTTCTCCCTTGGTAGAATACAGGAGGGGTTTACCATTGCCTCCTCCCGCCCAGTATGAGATGATGTCTTTCAGCATCTTCCTATATCACTGCTGCCCGATATAGTACCAGCGGGGATTCAAACCCCAAATGTATAACAGCATTAGATATACACTGGGGGACCTGGAACAAAGTCCTCAAAATTTTGGATTGAATAACTTCATGAGATGCCAAGTCCTGAGTGGGGGGTGGGGGGAGTCAATAAATGTATTACTATATCAGGTTTCATTTTTGTTGAACCTGAGGAAGTATCATGCATGAGGTTTGTTTGGTCAGGTTATATTCTGTTTGAGTAACACTATAGGTTCACTTTTGCTGTTGGTTCAGGTTTCTTGGGTGCCCTTGATTATTCTTTTATGTAATATTTGCTAATTCTGAAGCTATACAATTCTTTCCAGTCTTGACTGTACTAGACTGATCTGACAGAACAATGAATGGTTGTCAGGAAGCTTGTCTTCCTTGAATGCTTCCCTCCTCTGAAAACTTGCTATTGATACAAACTTGAGAGAATAAGCATTGTTTTGAACTGAATTCATTAACTGAAAAGCAGATGGTCCTCTTGAGGAGAATGAAGGTCTTCGGCAGGTATTCCTAGTTAACCTCTCTTAGGGCAGAATTACGGTTTATAAGGGCAACGCATGATTCCTGGTGCAGCCTTCTGCTTGTAAAACAAATGCGCATGCAGGATGAACAGTATAGGTTCATGGAGGGGTCAATCAGCAGAAGGCAGATGTACCTAATCCTACCATGCCTACATATTCTCCCTCACAAATGCTTCCCCCACAGCCTCACATTGATGTTCCCTCAGCAAATGTGGGTTTAGAAATTCATGTTTGCCAAGGAAAGGTGGTGTTCTGCCCTGAGACAGTGTGTCAAAAATTGTAGTTCTCATATTTTATAAAGTGTTAATTGAGAAAAGAGTACAAATTTTAATGCTACTGCTATCAATTTGTACCTGGTTCTCCTAAACTATCTGAAAAACCAGTTTGTCTCAGTACCAATTAGATTTGACCGAGCAAGATAAAGGAGCCTTCTTAACCAGGTTTCTATATATAGCACTAAATTACCTGGTTCACTTTCTTGTGGGAGCACTTTTATAGAGGTACATTATCTAGATTTTAATACCAGTTATTCCATTTTCATCTCTTAGTAATAAGTTACCTAGCTATATTTTACAAGATCTTGCTTTGGAAACCTGCAATTTTGTGGTTTATCTCATAATGAATTACTCTTTCTTGTAAATAAAGTTGTGAAACTGATTTCTTTCTTCTTCTTCTTCTTCACTAGTTTCAGGATGGTAGCAATCTTGCCAAGAGAGATACTGTGGTGTAATGACTAAGTGTGAGCTGTGAGACAGGAAGTCAGCAATAACTCACTGAGGCTATTCCCACGATGGGGGAAAACCGGGCTAAGGGAGCCCAGCCCAGTTTTCCCCCATTGTGAAAACCACCAGGCTAGAGGGCAAGCCCAGTGGTTCAACAGTGTCTAGCCCGCCAGAGTAGCCCTCCCCTTAAACAAGGTTAGCGGAGTGAGCTAACTGCCCATCACCCTAACAGGCTCTGTGATGGAGCCGGTAGTCGTAGATGATCAGCCTGCTGATCTTCTGCAGGGAGACTAGGCTTGACCCACTCTCTCTACACACTGATCATGTGCAGAGCCTCACTAAGTGTTTTTTGGGTATGCTACTATTTCTTACCCTCAAAACCACACCTGCAACATCTAGATACTGCATACTTATCTTTTATCAGTTTATTCATGTAAGTGTTCTTATTGCACTAAACAAGGGCCTGTAGCCTTTTATTTCTACTTCCTTTTCTGAATTAAGTACTGTACCTGTAATTGGCATTAGTGGCAAAGTTATCTAGTTGCTTCATTCTAGGCCCAGTATCTCTTCATTCGTCAACTGATCATCAGCCATCATACACAACCATAGATGCAGCAAATCAATTACCAAGATAATTGATAATCTAAGATTTCATTTAAAACCTCTTTCTCATAAAAATTCATAACCACATAAAGAACCATATTTCAGAAATGCATTTAAGTATCTAACAGTCTGGTGGTAACTCTAATCTGAAATTTATTTATCAGTAATAAAAGTTTTGAGTTATTGACCAAAACATTTTAACAAATATATTCATTCATTTGGAGTCAGAGTCAGTCAGTCATTTTGTTCATTCACTGGTAATAGACCACTCAAACTAAATATATTGTATAGGAGAAATGGTAAAGTCCATTATGTGAAGTGTAATATAGTCTGTTGCAAACAAGTCCACAAATCCACAATAGTGAACTTCAATTATCTAGATTGTAATCATGTTTCAAATGAGAATACTTCCAAATAATTCCCAATACAAGGGCAACTTATTACAAATAACGTGTTTATAAAATGTCAAGCCAGAAGCTTGTACAGAGCTCACAATGTGTGAAATCTTCTCCATTACAAAAGGATATACTAAAACCAACCAACCCACTATAGCATTTCAACCAGGCAAAGAAATACCTAAACTTCATCCCCAACAGACACTCAATAAATACTTAATGTAAATAACACAAAAAATTGATACAAAGGCACCTTATCTCAAATGAACATATTATAAAAAGTCAAGCAAAACACTCATATAATACTCACAATATGTATAGCTACCTCTGTTACTTCTAGAAAATTCACCAACATAACCAAGTTATTGTAGTATTCTAATAAGGTACAAAGCTACTCAAACACCACCTTCCTCAAGCACAGCTTACATAACAGCTGGAAATCAGTAGTGATTCTGTCTCTAAAGAATTAAAGGTATGCTGCCAATAGCAGGTGCTGTTCCCGAAAGTACTTATAACAATATTTATAATAGTGGACATATGCCAGAAACCTGGAAAATTTTCACCAAAGGAATAAACAATTTATCATAAAGTCCATACAGGTCTAAAGTATACAAATCAAAAATGGAAAACATATATATTTTATTTAATTTGTTTATTTATTCGATTTATATATCGCCCTTCCAAAATGGCTCAGGGTGGTTTACAACAGAATAAAAACAATTAAAACCAGTTAACAATTAAAATCAAAACTATAAAAACAGAATAAAAACCAATTAAACATCCAAACAGTTAAAAATCTTGGAAAACAGTTTACAACAGTTTGAAAACCCTGGAAGGCCAGGCCAAACAGATAGATTTTAAGGGCTCTCGTGAAAGACAGTAACAAACTCAAATTACGGATTTCTACCAGGAGTGCATTCCATAGCCCAGGAGCAGCTACAGAGATGGCCTGCCTTTGAGTTGCCATCAGGCGAACCAGTGATAACTGGAGATGAACCTCCTCAAATGACCTTAACGTGTGGGGATCATGCAGAAGAAGGCGCTCTCTAAGATAACTCAGACCTAAACCATTCAGGGCTTTAAAGGTACTAACCAGCACTTTGTATTTTGCCTGGAAACATATGGAAAACTTATCTGTATACCTGCTGGAAACCAATGATATTTCTGTATCTAAAAAACTTTAGGGTATGCAACTCAATAATAAGTGCTGTACCCAAAGACACCTACAGCAATATTTATAATTGTAAACATATAGCAAAACAGGATGATTTTTCACACAAAAAATTCAATTTTTCATTAAGTCCATGTGGGACTAAATTGTTCAAATAGAAAATGCAAAAAAGCTTCACATTGAGGTAACCTAATTGCTGGATCTATTCCTTTCTTACCTGATACAAAAACCTTTTCAGTGGCAAAGAACCTCAGATCATCCACACTGTGGTTACACTCCCAAAAATGTGCTATCAATGGGGTCTCAAATTACCAGTCCTGATCTTGCATTTATGATGCAAAATTACCAGTCCTGATTTTGCATTTATGATGATGTGAGTTTTTAATGATCTGCCAGTTTGACACACACAGATAAGTGAATAGGGGCAAATAATAATAATAAGACATAGGGCAATTCATGAAGGATCTTAATGTAACCAAATAACCATTATTAGGATTGACAAACTGCTAAATCTGCAAAGATTGAAAACAGCAAGAGCAATGGCCACACCTAAAATGTCCTAAAGATCTAATGGTATTTGAATGTATTATAAGATATCGGAATGAACTGAACAATCCTTTAAATTAAACGTTTGTCAGTAGTCCATAACCAGTGGTATGTCACAATCCAGAAGATCTTGTACAATATGCCAGTGTATCTTGACAATCTTTTTAATTGAACTGGTAAGGGGCTAAAATTCATGGACCAAAACAACTTAGATGGAGTTACAGATGGTTTATTTTCAAACCATGTATGTCTAACAGTTTCTTCTGTTCATCTTGCAGCAAGGTTTATTATATGTTGGGGGGAAACCCCATTTATTAACCCCTGGGAATATGCCTCCCTTTATTGGTTGAAAATATTGCCACACATACAATTTCTTTTTAGTCTGAAATCCAAATAGCATATTACCTTTGATATCTCTTGGATGGAAATTTTTATAGTGTAAAATAGAGAACCGATCGGTAGTTTACAATATCCCTTCACCAAAATGTTGTTTGCCTCCTTATACTCTGTAATATCTAAGAACAAAATAGAATGATTGTTTACATGTCCAGTAAACCATATGTGTGGGTCCACAGAAGTAATCCAATCAAAAAGTGGGGATATGAGATGATCAGACTGAACAGTGATGAAAATGTCATTGATAAATCTGCCATAATAGAAAAATAACTTCTTGTAAGGATTGTTATCATCATTCAAAGTGATATTAGTTTCTAATTGAGCCATATATAATTTGCAATACTGGGAACAACTGGGCATCCCATGGCAACTCCCTGGATTTGCAAATAATATTTCTCTTCAGAGAAAAACCCCCCCAACAAAACTATAATATCTAACAAATCCAATAAGAAATGTATAGGAGGATCCAACTGAGGTCTAGAATCAAAATATGATGTTTATAACCATTCTGGCACCTTCATGTGGAGTTGATGTATATCAAGACTGAACATCCAAAGTAACAAACAAGAATGTTTGAATAGACACGGGTTCCATAATATTAATGATTTGCTTCGCATCTTTAATATAAGATGAACATTCAAATACCATAGGTTGTAAAAATGAGTCCAAAAACTGGGCCAGTGGCTCCAGAATTCAGCCAGTGGCTGATGCTATTGGTTAACCCAGAGGAGGATAACTGGGTTTATGGATTTTTGGCAAGATATTTAAAAATGGCATTCTGACATATTCCTTACACAAAAACTGACCAATGGTCTCAGAAATATAACCAAAAAGTTCAGATAGCACTTAACCTCATTGCTATTTAATTCCTAGAGGGATACAGCCAGGCAGTAAAGATTTTACTCTGGTTCATCTTGCCTCCCCCAGCTCTGCTGCTACTGTTGACAAAGGTGATGGGCTGGGCCATTAAGGTACTGACATGCCATATGTGGGACTTCTGCAGCAAGACTGCTAAATTCCTCCCACCATTGCTGTTCTCTATGCCCTCCTCTGGTCCCTGCCTTATGGTGGGAGCATTCAAAGTAGTTCATATTACTTGATGGTGGAGGGAATATTCCACAAAGATCAGTTGTGGAACACTCCTTTATTTACTGTTGATGTGCACCTGTTAAATGGGAGGCCAAGCCCTAGTCAAGTCACACAGATGTGCTCCTCCTCTCCAATCTCTGTCACCTCACAGCTGTAGCTCATACTGGAGACTGGAGCCATTCCTCATGCAGAAGAATTAATATACAGCTCTTCCAACTTTTCTATCTATCTGCCACTTAACAGAAGGAGACATCACCCATAGCAATGCAGTGCAGACTAAATGGGGACGATAGCGAACCCCACTCCAGGTGAACCCCATGCCATCATTAAAACACAACAAGCAATCACCCACAAGTCCTAAGTGAGCACCTGATCAGAACTGCTGTCATCCAACTATCAGTCACAGTGCTTTTCTATTACTATGTGTATCATGTGTCTCTGCAAGCAGCAGTCTTTCCACTAATATCTTTCAGTAAAAGTTGTTATAGCTTCACTGTGCTTCTCTTTTTATGCTTGTTAGCAAATGCCCCTACTTGCTTGTCTCTCAGATGTCTTCATGATAAGACACACATTGAGAGAAGAGCATTTCTTCACCTCCACACCTATGATGGCTCTTTTGCTCATAGCCCTGTCGTGTGAGCACCATGGAGGTTGATGGAGCAGGTCCACCAGTTCAATGTCTTTCTGATTCCTCCCCACTCCCCTTAGTTACTGGTGATATAGGGAACAAAGTAGTAGTGCTGCAAAGAAGTAGAATGGGGATCGATACTAAGGTCTAATGGGAGGCTAATCAACAGATACTGACCCAAGAGCATGGGATAGAAGGGACTAGATATAGATAGGATGGATGAAGGAAGCTGGGCAAAATGAAAGGCTCCCTGTGGCCTAAATGAGCATGGCCACTTGAGTGAAGCTGTTCACTCTGATTTGCTTTAACACTGCACTGCCTTGAGTCTATGGGTGGTTTTCCCCAGACCTCTCTTATGGACAACTGTACACAGGATTAAGAATGGGAGCCCTTGTATGTTAAGCCTATGCTCTTCCACTGAGCTATGACTTGCCACTGAGTGACCTCAGTACTAGTTTGGATCAGAGCCAGGGGCGTACCTAGGTAATTTTGGTAGCAGGAGCTGAAGGGCTTTGCAGGGGGGCCCCCTACAGGGGCCCCCAGCCACAAGTTTTAAAAAAGTTAAAGGGTTTTTTTCCAAGTTTTTTTTTTAAAGGGAACCTGCATTTTTGGAAGGCCTCCCGTGGAGGGCCTCCCCAGAAGCATGCTGCCTCTGCTCCACAGAGCTGAACCACGGTGCCAAAAATGTCAATTATTCTAGCCACCATGTACATGGCTGGGGGATAGGGGGCGTGAACCAAACAGGCCTCCCCCATCCCCGTGGTGGTCATGGTGGCAGGCAGAGTGGGAGCGGCTGCTGGGCCCAACCATTGGGCCCAACGGCCCTTGAGAACTATGAGGCGCTCCAGCATGCCTGCTCAGTTGGAACAGAGTGTTCCAAGCCCTGACGTTACCCTTCATTCCTGTCACATCATGTGTTGTATGCAGACTTCTGAACAGTAGTAGTGGAGGCCCTTCTCCTGAGTAACCTGCTGCCTTTGTGGTTTAATGAACCATTGGGCTATGGAGGCTTATGCTGTGAAGGTGTGGGGTTTTCCTGGCGGCATGATTATGCATGATGTGTGAGACGGGTTTTATGTCATAATCGTGGCATTCCTGCTGCACAGCATGTTTATATTGGTGCCTTTCGTGCATGATTAATGTGGGGGTGGTGTTAATTAGTGTCTTCATGATTGGTGGGTGGCAAAAGAGTTTCCAGGGATGCTGTGGGAGTGACTGTCAGTATTGCTTCACTGGTTTTTGTAATTATTGTACTTTTGCAAATGCTTCTGGGAGAGCATAGAATCCTGACTGTGTGCTGGCATGAGCTCTGGTACAGAGGCAGCTGGTATAGTAGGACCACAGGAATGGCCTGTTAATCTTGCTTAATAGGTAAATGACTAAACAATTACTGCATGCAAATAGGAGATTTGTCAGACACTGAAACAGGGCATCTAGAGACTATATTTACTACCATATGTAAATAATCAAGATAAGCATTGGATGGAGAGAAAATAGAGTTTATGAACAGATAATTTGTGAACACACACACACACACACACACACACACACACACTTCTGTAACTGAATGTAGACAACAGTAAAATTGACAACAAATCCAAAATAGCATATTAATCTGGTAATAAGCAATACCTTAATTTGATGATCCAAGATTTTTTGCTAAGCAGTCAGACCAACGAGCTACCTGAGGCATGTTTAATTTGGACTTTCCAGCTACTGGTGGCCTGAAAACACCAAGATATTTATAATACATCATCTGCTCAATAGCAATCCCATTTATCTGCCATTTGTGTAAGATAGACTTCTTAGTGAAAACCACTATCTTGTTTTTTTGTAATGTCTAGACAGAAGCTACTCCCTACAACAGGCTGCTAAAGTTCATAATCCTCATCATTATAAGAGTTCATGATATAAGAGCTGCATCATCGGTCTACAAAGGCATGGACAGGTGTCTGTTAACCAAGTTCAGTGGATGAAATTCAGCACTGGACAAACTCCTAACTATGAATTTGTTATACAAATTAAACTAAAGGTGTGCATGAACTGAGGTTCGAGCACAGAATTGGTGCAGCGGGGAAGGCAGTGGAGCGGGAGCTTTAAGAAAGAGGAAAGCAAGTCCTTACCTCCTCTCTGCTGCCTCATGCAGTTTCCTGCTGGGGTCGCACTCATCCCAAGTACCCCCACATGGTGCCAGCACACACACGGTGTCCGTGCATGTGCAGGTGCCATTTGAGTGGTCAGCATGGTATTGACCACATGCACACCCTTAAATCGAATAGTAATGAGGCCAATATACACCTCTGGCACAGTCCTTTCAAAGTGAATATTGGATTGGTCAATTGACCTTGAGGGTTGCATTGCACCCAAAGGTAAATGTTCATACCACTTCTAGATGAGAAAGAACAACCATCAATCTTATGGAGGTAGCTGCATGATTCCTCCACAGTCTGTCCCTCGGTATAAGATCAAAGGTGGCTTTCCATTTACCAGCATATTTGTTCTATAAATGTGAACAAATCCCTTATCCAAAGTAGTACGGTCATTCCAAACCCTCTCTCATGGTTTTTGCTTATTAGCCCCAAACCTGAGGGGTTTTGAAACAAAGAAATAATTAAACACAAAATAAATAATGTTTTTAGACTCCATTCCTTAAAAGGGCAAAATTACATGCCTTATCACACAGGAAGCTCTGTGATGGGCCTATAGTTTCAGCAACCTCATAGCATGAGGCCCAGCTGTCAAATATAGTGTTTTCCAGAAATGCTGTTGGGAAAAGTATAGATTTCTACAAATCCACTACTTCCTCTAATGCTATTTTCAGGTTGTTTTCTCAGATTAAACATTAGGCTTAGCAGCATCCAATTCATGTTAGATTAAAGGGGCAATCTTGCTCCATAAAACCTAGGCTTTCTGTTTTGGTCTAGAAATAGCATTTCCCTGGGTGGGCCAGGTGAACTGCTCTAAAGTTATTGTTGCCTGGATGCTCTTTAGCTCTCTTGTTGAGAACTAGAAATCATGCACACAGTCTTTGACTAAGATCTACATACTCCCCCTGCCTGCTCAAATTGTGGTTCTTTTGGCCTTCAAATTTGAATACTTGCAACTTCCTACACCCAGTGTACTTTAATAAGGTAATAAAGAGGAAACTGTGCATTTTGCAATTGTATTTTTTGTAATTACAGCAAAAACTAGCCAAGTCACTCTGTATAAATGATTTGAAGTAGCTTTGCCAGAGGCTTCTTCCTTGTAAATAAGGACACCTGCCTAAATGAGACAGGTGCATAGAAAGATATTAGTCTGCTAAGAAGCAGTGTGTGTGGGAGGCGTTAATTCCATTTGCACCCAACGCTCCTTAAGCGTGACTTGTCAGTGGAATGAAAACTGAAACTAGGGGGATAGAGAACTTTCCCATTTTATAGAAGCAACTGAAGCATCATGTTGCGCCTCTAATGACTCAGTCATGTTAGTCACTAATTTCTTGCCAGATATTTTAGCTCTTAAGACAACATTCAAACATTCAACATTCAAATTTCCCTCTTGCATGTTGAATGTAGGGTATATGTAGTCTACTGCCGATATATTTAATACAGGGGGAAAATAGGCTCTTGTCCTTGATGTTCTTTAGCAACCCAGTCTGGTAAATGTGATTAACACTGCTTACCTGACTTTGCAAAAATGATGCTGAAGATACCTCAAAGGAATACAATATTAAGGTTATTGTTATACAAGAATGGGATGGACTTGAGGTGGTTAAGTGTATCTATGCATAGAATACGCTGTCTTTATTACTTTGGATATCATTCTCTGGGGCTGGGGTCAGCTCGAGATTTCAGGAGGCCTTCGGCAACTTGCCTTCCATGGGCCTGCTCCTCCTCAGATGGGCCATAAAGGTTTGTTGCTCTGCCGCCACCATACAAAGGCTGTGGGCATGAAGGTGATCTCAAGGATCCACAGTGGGCTCTATCCAACAATGTCCACCCCTGATGTCGCCCTTTCTTGTTTAAGTGGGACACATTTGCAGCTGTCCTAACTGGACAGCTCTAGGGAGAAAGCAGCTCCATTAATAGAGTGAGCCCCTCCATGACTGGGTGGTAGGATGAAGTGGTTCCCTATGCTCCCTAGCCACGCCCCCGCATCTGATGTCACACGTGAGGGCGTGGTCTCCCTCCCAAAGAGGGCCACACAGCACCATTTGGGAGGGAGATAAATCAGCCCCACTGCATTGGCAGTGAGACCAGGAGCAGCTCTACCTGCTTTAAGCCAGGGAGAGTCACTCCAGCTGCTCTGCCAACGCAGTGCGGGCCAATTTTGGTTCCAAAAGGGGCCACGTTGCCCCATTTGGGACTGAAATAGCACGCCCCCGTGTCTTACATCAGATGTACGGGGCATGTCTGGGGCCACACTCATGACCCCTGATTGGTGAAGGCCCAGGTCCTTTGAACCCATTCGCCCACTTGGTGGCTCTGCCCCTGTCACAGAGAGATAAGCAGCCATGGCTTTCTGATGGTATATCTCTTGCCTGAGCTAGCAAATTGGTTCAGTAGCAGGCAGGTGTGCCTGCAGGCAGTTGTAACATTGTGGGTAGGTAAAATTTTAGGCTTGTAACAAAATCCAGTTGGGAACAGAGTAATTGCTGATCAGCAAGTGTTTTCCAGCCAAAAACTTGTGTGGAAGTTAGCATTGCTAGTTTTGGTATCAATTCTGTGTGCTAATGCTAGGAAAATAACAAAGTAGGGATCTGCATGAACTGGCAGACAGCTGGTTCAGTGGTGGGTGGGTGTGTTAACTTTGAGGAGCAGGGAGGTTGCTCTTAGTGGCCACTTCCAGTCTGACACTGACCGGGGCAGCAAGAGGGCACACTGCCACTCTGCGCCAGCGATTTTGCAGACAGTGCCAGCAGGGGAAACATGGTGGGGTGTGTGGGTTAAGAGCACTCTCCCTGCTCCTTAAAAGTACACCCGCCTCCGCCGAACTGGTTTGGAGGTCCAGAAAAGGACCTCCGAACCTGCTCATGCACATCCCTATAACAAAGTACAACAAACTCTACAACTGTGTGTGTTTTCTGTCTTTTCCCCATTACCTGAGTCATTTTACCATTTACCAGTAAATGATATTGTAGGATATGCTGTTCCTTTTGGCCCTGCATCTGACCAGTTAGTGAAAGATCATCAATCAGTGAGATGCATCTGTGGTGCTGCTTGTCACCTCTGCCACCAGCATCTTCTCATTATTTTCCATCTATCATGCCAATAGGCAAGAATGACATACAAAAAAGAAACTACCATGTTTCTTCTACCATGTGCAGCAGCTTCTGAGCACAGCAGCCACCAGGCTCTCATGGCTTAAAAAAAAAAAAATACCCTTAATCCATGAATATTCTAATAGCTTTTTTCTACTACCTGTTTTGTTAGTCATCTCCTCTATATTTTGTATCCTTATTTTTGCATGCCTCTCTGCTTCAACCTATGCTCTATTCCATATTGTGGAATAAGCCCAGATCTAGGGTCATTTGTCTTTTCTTTTTCTCTGTTTCCTATGTAATGCAGTTATTGTTGACTTCAAAAAGAACCCATTTGTGCCAAGGTTTTCCCCACCTTAATTAGAGAAATAAATCATGGCAAAAGAAGTCAGCTAGTGAGAGTTTTTCCAGAGTGCTGAGAAACCTCTTGGAGGGCCATAGCCACTAATCTTCAATTAAAGGAGAAGGTGCTCAACCTTTTTGCAGGATTGAGCCCCATGGGTGTACATTTGATGAGTGCTGTTAGATACCATCTGCTAGCACACAAGATGCCTTATAAAGTAAATTGTTACATGGGCTGTAATGAGGATTTTCAAAGAGACCCACCTTAGAAACATTTTGTTTCATAAAATAACTTAATTAGAGAAAACCTTCTGGTGCTGTGGTTGAGTCAGTGATAACTTTCCTTTCTCAAACCATTTTTCCTTGGCTGATTATATGTAATTCTTGTGTCATTATGAACCCATCCTCTAGGCAAATTATGCAATCGGAGAAATGTAAGTGGTTCATTTGTCACTGCAATTAAGAGAGCTGTTTACATCTCTTAATATAAGATATGCATACAATTTATAATCTATATGTAAAATATGTGGTTCATAGTACAGAGAGGTCAGGATATTGTGGCTTTGCTAAAAAGAGCAATTGGCACTTTCTTGTGATCTCCACAACTTGGGCTTGGCTTTTGTAACCCATCAAGAGTTTCAGTGCTCTTAAAATCCTGTTTATAGAACTTCTGTGCCCTGGTCTACATTTACAAAAGAATGAGGCAGAAGGGTCCTGAGATCATAGAACATACTGCACCATTGGTGGTAAATACATTTCACAGTGTTCTCAAATATAGTTAATACATTCCCTGCAAATAAAAAATTAATGCACTGGGGAGAGAGGTTCTTGTCTCACCTTTTGCCTGCAGTGATAGTTTTCTATTTTCAAGGAGTGTTTAACCATAGGGGAACATTTTAAAAAAATATGATCCCCACTTCCATTCCAAATATATAATGCAATGCCCCCACATTGCATTCAGTGATACAATGGTGGGAGTATTGTAAGGGGGGAAAGATAGCAGCTGCCAACATGGCAGACCCACTCCCCATTTTTGTAAGGAGGCCCACAAAGGCACTTGGCCAAGGGCCCCCATGGCCCTGACTTTGGCACGGGCTCTGGTGCCAGAACTGTCTCATTTCTTCCCTGTTATGTTTCAAGAGTGTGGCAAAGAAGGAGCATTGCGGTTCTGATTTGTATTTATTTGTTGCTGTTGACAGCTTTGATTTTCTGAATTGGTCTTGATTTTATCATGTTGCATTCTATTCTTGTTTTCTAATCTATTAGATTTTAGTGTGTTGTGGATTTTCAAATGGAACAGTGAGGTAAAAAGGCCTCAACAAGTAAATATAAGCTAGAGATACTCTGTGTGTGTGTGTGTGTGTGTAGGTTTGTTTGTTTATTATAAGGAAAGGCCTGTGGATCAGGCCCAAGAAGGCCCAGCTAGACCAGCATCCTGTTTCACACAGTGGCCCACCAGATGCCGCTGGAAGCCATAGGCAGGAGTTGAGGGCATGCCCTCTCTCCTGCTGTTACTCCCCTTCAACTGGTACTCAGAGGCCTCCTGCCTTTGTGGCTGGAGGTGACCTATAGCCCTCCGACTAGTAGCCTTTGATAGACCTCTCCTCCATCATGTTTTCATACCACCTGATATGTATATCTCTAGGTGGTGTACAAAATTTAAAATATTTAAAAATCACAGATTAAAATACACAAAACAAGAGCAGTAGCATCAAAACAGAAAAACAATAAAAACAGTTGCATAACAATTCTAATTAAAAGCCTGTGGGAACAGGTGAGTCTTGAGGGTCTTCCTGAAAACAAACAGAGAAGGAGATGCTCTTATATCAGCAGGGAGCATATAACATAGCCCTGGGGCAGCCACAGAGAAAGCCCGGTCCTGGGTCACCACGCAACGGGCAGGAGGCAACCATAACCAGACCTCTCCAGAGGATCAGAACAGGTGGCAGGGTTTATGACAAAGGAGGTGCTCTCTTAAATAGCCTGGACCCAAGACATTTAGGGCTTTATAGGCAATAACCAGCACTTTCTATTTCACCCATAAACATATCGGCAGCCAGTGCAGTTCTTTTAAAACCAGTGTTATGTGATCCCTTCATGTTGTCCCAGAGACCAGTCTGGCTGCCACATTATGCACCAATTGTAGTTTCCAGACTATGTACAAAGGCAGTCCGACATAGAGTGCATTACAGTAGTCAAGCCTGGAGGTTACCAACATATGGGTTGCTGCCCGCTTGACTAGGACATCTGAGTGGGCCCTGCTCCGGGTGCCGACAATGAGGGAGGCCCGGCTGTCGTGCACTCGGGACAGGGCCTTCTCTGTTGCTGCTCCTAGACTCTGGAATGCTCTCCCGGTGGCCATTCGTTCCTTGGACTCCATCACAGCTTTTAGAAAGCTTTTAAAGACTTGGCTTTTTACCCAGGCTTTTACATAATCGTTTTTTACTGCTGTTCTTGTGTGTTTTTATCTGTTGTCTGTTTTTATGCTTGTTTTTAGCTTGTTGTTTTTACTGCTTTTTATTGTATGTTTTTAATTTTTGTAAACCGCCTTGGGGTTTTCTTTTAACGAAAGGTGGTATAAAAATGTAAAAATAAATAAATAAATATGTACTACTGTTTTAAGGTCATTCACCTCTAGAAATGGACACAGCTGATGTATCAGCAGAAGCTGATAAAAAGCGCTCCTGGCCACTGCCTCAACCTGAGAAATGAGGGAGAGCTTTGGGTTCAGGAGAACTCCCAAGCTACATACCTGATTTTTCAGGGGAAGTGTAACCCCATCCAGAACAGGCAGATCTAAACCATCTCTTGGTTCCTGACCCCGCCCCCCGCTAGTCAATACCTCCATCTTATTTGGATTCAACTTCAATTTGTTATCCCTCATCCAGCCCATTACTGCCTCCTGGCAGGCGTTTAGGGAAGATATGCCATTTCCTGGTGAGGTCAACATGGAGAAGTATATCTGGGTGTCATCAGCATATTGATAACATCCGGCACCATACTTCCTGGTGATCTCTCCTGGCGGTTTTATGTAGATGTTAAAGAGCACTGGAGACAGTATGGAGCCATGTGGAACTTCACACTTTAGCTCTCGCTTAGCAGAACAGCAATATCCATAGACACCATCTGGAACCTACAGTACCTGAGAGGTAGGAACAGAATCACTGTAAAACAGTGCCACCCAATCTGACCTCCCTTAGGCAGTACAGAAGGATGCCATGGTCAATAGTATCAAAAGCTGCAGAGAGATACAAAAGGATCAGCTGAGTCACACACTCTCTGTCGATAGCCAGTTGGAGATCTTCCATCAGGCCTCCATGGCAGTCTTGACCCCATAGCCCATATGAAAGCCAGTTTGAAATGGGTCTAGATAATCTGCATCATCCAAAACTGCCTGGAGCTGAGAGGCCACCACCTGCTCACTCACCTTGTCCAACCATGGAAGATTACAAACAGGTCTGTAATTAGCTGACTCAGAGGAATCCAGTACAGCTTTCTTCAAAAGTAGTCTAATAATAGCCTCCATAAGACAAGGAGGCATCCTGCCCTCCCTCAGAGAAGTATTCATAATATTTACCAGACCCTCTCTGATAATATAATTATCAGATGAGATAAGCCATCAGGCAAGGGTCAAGAGGACAGGTTGTAGGATGCACAGTCTGAAGCAGTTTGTCCACTTCCTCAGGAGTCACAACCTGAAAATGATCCAATCTAATCCTATAAGAGGAGTTGCTGGACACCTCCACAATAGACCCTGCAATAACTGTGGAATCCAGCTTGGCCCGAATCTGAGAGATTTTATCTGCAAAAAAGCCATTAAAAACATCACAGTGAGTAACCGATGGTTCCAAGTTTAAATTCAAGGGGGAGGGGTACATACAAGCCCTCTCACGACCCTAGATAACTCAGCTGGACATGAATTTGCGGAGGCAATGTGGGCAGAAAAGAATGGCTTCTTTGCCGCCCACAGTGCCAGAGAATAGATCTTCAAATGTGCTCTGTGTTGTACCCGATCAGACTCACACCGAGCCTTCCTCCATTTGCGCTCTAGTTGTCTACCTCACTGCTTCAGCTCCTGTAGTTCATCCGAATACCACCGGGCTGTCTTTAAAACAAGTTGGAGAGGTCACTTATGTGCTATTGTGTCTACTGCTCTTGTGAGTTCATTATTCCATGTTTGTACCAGAGCATCAATGGTATCATTCGCAGAGCCAACCCTAAACTCTTCCAAGGCTTTTTGGAATCCTTCTGGATCCAGTAACCTCCTTGGGCGGACCAATCTAATACTGTAGGTCCTTGCAGAGGTGGGTCTTGGCTGTAAGTTCTACCTTCACCAGATGGTGATCCATCCATGACAGTGGGGAGATGACAGGAGTCCCCACCCATAGAACACCACCCTGATCAGAGCAAAAGACCAAATTGAGCGTGTGACCAACATCATGTGTCGGTCCAGAGACCAATTGAGATAGGCCCACAGTTGTCATGGCCGCTATGAACTCTTGAGCTGCTCCCAACAACCCGGTCCAAAAATGAATATTGAAGTCCCCCACCAACAACCACCTGGGCCACTCCAATGCCAACTCAGCAACTGGATCCGTCAGCTCAGTTAGAAACTCTACTGGGCAGCGGGGTGATTGGTACACCAGCAGAAGTCCCAGTCTAACCCTGGTCCCTAGACTTAGATCAGGCCTGCTCAACTTAGGCCCCCCCAGCTGTTTTTGAACTACAACTCCCATAATCCCCAGCCACAGTGGCCAATAGCCAGGGATTATGGGAACTGTAGGCCAACATCTGCAGGAGGGCCGAAGTTGAGCAGCCCTGACTTAGATACACACATTCAGTATAGGCCAAATCCCTGACAGGGATCCTGGTAAGAGAGATGGTATTCTTATAGACCCTACCCACATCCTCTTACCTGCTCAACCATGGAGTAATCCTCTGGGAGAAGCTGGGGCCACACCAGACCACTAGCCTCTCCAAACCACGTCTCTGTGATAAATACCAGGTCAGCTCCTTAATCCATAATCAAGCCATAGACTACCTCAGATTTATTTTGAACTGACCTGGCATTACAAAGTAATAAGGTGAGGTTTTGTGGGAGGGCAGCAATGCTCTCCAAGGTCAAAGAGGTGGTAGGCCTGCTGGAAGGGGAAATGGCAATTAAATTTCTGAATTCCCTTCCCCTATAATGGCCCACTGGCCTACCAATGCCATATCTTTGTTTATTCTGCACTACCACTGGTATAGCTGCCCCAGGGTCATCCCCCACCTCCCCGTCTCTGTTAAACCTAAAACACTTACCTGTACCATGCCTAACTAAATACTAGGCAACAGTGAAGTGAGCAGAAGTCTTCCTTCCAGCAGTCCAAGACAAGAAGTTGGCCCCAGCCCTCAGTCCCACCCCCAAAGGCCGCCACCAAAGGCCGGCCCCCTTTGGCAGCCCCCTGCAGGCAGCCTGAGCCCGCAGCTGCACCTAAGGCTGCGGCCCACCCTAATAAGGGCCAGAAGATCACAAGCCCAACTGGTGAGGCCCTCACCCCCACCAATCAGGCAGTTGTGGCCCAGATGCATGAGATCAAAAACACAATGCGAGTGAGCTCAGCCCCAGATAACAAACAGGTCGCAAAGAGGAGGAAAAGAGCACAGAAAAGCCTTGGCTAGCCCTCTTCCCCACCCAGAAGGAAAGTGGGGTATAGAAGCCAGATAAAAACCCCTTACCCTACAGTGTGTCTTCCCTTCTGAGCTGCCTCTGGCTGCTGCCCACCCTGATATGCCCTGCTATCCATAAAATGTACACTCAAAGCAGTGATAATAGAAGCACTGACTATTGAAGAATAATCAGATTCACATGTATTCCAAAACAGAGGGAGAAGAGACTGTCACTTAACTCCACCCTACCTAAACAGGAGACAAAAGAAGAGAGGCATTGAAGCCCTCCAAACTCTATGCTTTTACAATTATGTTACCTTACTGTAATGAGATTAATACTGTTGTCGAGTTTCTGTGGACTCCATGCTATGGTGCCTGTCTGTTTCCCTATGTCATTGGAAGGTTTAATTCAGAAATGCTTGCTTAACATTTAGCATGTGCATGGCACTTTCAAGTGTTCAAAGCACAGCAAATACATGATATTGTTGTTACAATAACCCCATAAGATGGGTCAGTATTATTGCAGTTAAGAAGCTATGCGAGAATGGCTTATCTAAGGCATGGCGAGTATTAGGGGTCACCTAAACTGGGCACTGGCCCAAGAGCTCATGGCTTACCCCCAAGACCTATTGTGGGGAGCTTGGAGGAGGCAGCCCCTCTGAAAAAGTCTCCCTTCATTGCTGCCTTCTCCCACCCATCTCCCCTTATTCTCTAATGGGAAGATCGCCAGAATCTCTGGGGAGATTTGTGGATGGGGAGGCAGGTAGAAGAAGGTAGCAGGGTGCATTCTCCTGTCTTCTGCCTCTGCAAATGGGCTTCTCCTCAGAGATGCAAAACTCTGGGAGGAAAGCTCCTTTGTCCATGGGGAAGGGAAGAGGAGTCCCCATAAGTGACAGCAGTTCCATTCCTTCCCCAACAGTGCAGCAGTCTTCCTTCTCCTGCCCTCTGAGATCAGCATTCCTGCTGCTTCCACCATGCCAGTGGGAAGGATGAGGGGGCGGAACTGGCCGTGACACCAAATACCTTGGCAGCAGCTCCTCCCTCTCCTGCCTTGCCCATCAATATAGGGGGAACAGTGGCGGTGGCAGCTTTTCCTCCTCTTCACTTTCAGAGGGTGAGAGGAGGTGGAGGAGATGCTTTTGCCACCACCACAGGGATGAAAAGGGTGGAAGAAGAGCTGCAGTCCCCTGGGGGTTGAAATTACTCCCCGCACCCCACATGGAGGAGGGAATTTCTTGCTGCTCATGTGCCAAGGGCCTCCACAAAACTGGAGCCAACTTTAGTCTAAGGCCTCTTAGTGGGCACGGGGCGGGGGTAAAATCTGAACCAAGAACATCTTTATAGCTCTGTATCTTAGCCACTGCACTACACCAGCTCTCCTTGATGGATAACCTGCCCCAAATCTTCTTGCTTGGAGTATTTGTAGTAACATAAAATAATTTCTTACTTGGAAAAATGGTCCAAACCTTTTAAAATCTTGTCATAGTTAATCTTTTAGCCTTCAGGAGAGCCCTTAAAATCTATCTGTTTGGCCTGGCCTTCCAGGGTTTATAAACTGTTTTAAATGTTTTAATTGTTGATGGTTTTAAACTGTTATTAAGTTGTTTTGCAATGATTGTTTTTAAAGGACTGATTCGTGGGTGTTATTCTTGCTGCTGTGTAATAAATAATGTGATATTAAATGTAATAAATAAATAAATAAAATATTAGGTTCAAATATGTTCCAGAGCAAGGTCTGACTCTCAGTTTCTTTAAAAACAAATATGAAAATGCAAATTTGTTAGCTCTAAATTGGCCGGTTTGCTTACCAGAATTATGCTGATTAGGGTAGTGTGTATACCCAGAGATGGGTGTGCACATAAAGTTTGGGGAGCTAATGGCATGCGTAACTGGTCACCACCTCCGGTCGTGTGGCATTTAAACATAGGTTCGGAGGACTAGATCTGGGGTTGAATTTATAGTTATCATGAGCTGATCCTGAAGTGTTGAGAAGCCATCTGCTCATACAGCTGCTAAAGACACAGAACTCACTTTGACTCAAGGGGCAGCGACTGTGCATTATACTTTCTCTGAGCCAGATCATGGTTGGCAATCAACGGCAGGCTGAAGGCATGCTACAAATAATGAAAATGCAAATTCCATGTGGTGTTCTGGAGACGGAGTGCACTGTAATTTCCCTGAATGAAGGAAGACTTTCTCAACAGAGGGTGAGGTTTTTCTTCTCTGGCAATCATCTTCGTCTTTTTCTGGGTGGAGTTTGTGCAGCGTCTACTGTGGAATCACATTGGGGTGGCCATACTAAGTACTCTGTGGAGGACCTATGATATGCTTTGCCACTGCAAATCAGGAAGTGGGGCAAAGGAGAAGAGGAGTGTCTCTTGCTACTTCTGCACAGTTCATGAGTTTTGTGTCTTGGTTGTACAGCTAGCATGTGATTAGGAGGGCTGAGTGGCTTTTTTATAGCTTGAAAGTGCAGCTCCACTGTGTTCCTAGCCAGCTGTGAAAACAGCTTGTTCTTTTTTATTTCCTTCCCTGATGATGTTCCATCATTTTATTCCTCAGCAAGATGACTTCCCTTTCCCTCCCCTAGGAGTATGCTATACATGGGTGCCTGTCTGAACAATTGAAACTGAAGTATTAATTTAAGGAAGTTAGCGACAGAGGTTCCAAATTGGTTCCAATTATTTTTGTTTTATCCACTCTCTTAAATTATTACTTTGCATAAAAACATGAAAAGATGTTCTAAAAATCACTTAAGCTGCTCCATATTCTTTTTAGAACTGAGGATTTTAAAGCATTGCTCTTTGCACCGCAGTAACCGCTTCTGGCCACTAGAGGCATGATGAGATGTTAATAGGTCTCTCTTGGTCACTTACGAGTCAGTGAGAATTGTTCAGTTGTTTTAAAGCTAGTGCCTGTTAGAATGTGTTGTTCTATGTCTTTCTCAGTAGGTGATGTTTCAATTTCTTAATAAATCTTTATTCGTCTTTTTGATCTCCGCCTAGTGTCGGAGAGAGCCAGTGTGGTGTAGTGGCTAGAGTGCTGGACTAGGACCGGGGAGACCCGAGTTCAAATCCCCATTCAGCCATGATACTAGCTGGGTGACTCTGGGCCAGTCACTTCTCTCTCAGCCTAGCCTACTTCACAGGGTTGTTGTGAGGAGAAACCTAAGTATGTAGTACACCACTCTGGGCTCTTTGGAGGAAGAGCGGGATATAAAATGTAAAAAATAAATAAAATAATAAAATACTGTCTCCAGGTAATCTCTTGGGTTAAACTTCTTTTCCACCAGAGCATACTCTGCTGTGTGAGGACTTTAATGTTTCTCCTCACACCCCTCAACAATTCTCATGCATCAGTGAGGACTTTTAAATAGCCCTCACCCGAGGCAAGGAAGAAGCTACTTCCAGGCTATCAGGAAGGGAGTCAATGCCTACAATGACTATCCACAAGTGTAAGCGTCTAGATATAATTTGCCTGACTTTGGAATATGTTCTGTTCTGTTTCTCTTACAAGCTGTATGGGTGTTTGTGGCAGGGAAGTCTCTGAAAATTGGATCAATTAGTCCATTTAGAATTCCCAGGCAAAGGTTAGGCAGACTTCCATGCCTGCTGACTGTTATGGTAATGGCTCAGATAATGAAGTGTACTCTGGTAAAGCAAGATCAAGCAAGCTTCCAGTGCTTTGCTGGATGTGTTGGAAAGCTTATGTGTTGGAAAGTTTCACTTTTGTGAGAGTGTGAGTAGCTAGTTTACTGTTAATGAATTTTGGCTCATAAGTGACTTGTGGTATTTTATCGGTGTAGCTACTGGCAGTACTGAAGCTGCCTTTAGTGCCAAGCAATCTCTTTGCAGAGCAGACAGCTACAAAAACCTGCTCAGAGTGAATTGGGAGGAGTATATTGAGCTGCCTGTACTTTGTAAGGCAGTGTCCTCTTTTCATTGGCTTTTATCTAGGGTTGATACACTATTGGCCATAATTAATGCGTTCATTTATTAGTAGATGATTGATTACAATTAACTATACCCTAATTTGATCTGTTAATTTCATTACATTACATAATCCCACCTACTCCTCACACTACTTAAAATAGTAATTACTATAGCAATTACTCAATAATTAACCAGTTTAAAATAAGACAATTTGGGGAAGCTGTAATTGCCCAATATCCCCTTCTATGAATTGTCAATTGCACAAATGTTGTGTATGGTTTTTTTAACCCAGAGTTCACTTTAGTTGTGCTTTTGTATAAGGTTATTTATAATGTTATGTATCAAGCAATATTTGAAACCTTGAGGTTGGTTTAAATCCTCATTTATTTATTTATTTTTCTAGGTAACAAGACCAGGATTCACATGAATTGGGCATTTGGGACAGTTTGTGAAGATGCCCTTTTTGTAAAGAATTTTTAGCTGAAGTACTGCATACAAGTATTCCAAATAAAGAAGACAGTGAGGAAAATTGCCAGATATGGGTGGTGATCTGCTTGCTATATATAGCAGGTTCCAGTGGTTGTGTTTCATGCAGCTGCCACAGAGCTACTTGTTACTGTTTACTGGATCTTGTATTCATTTGATTGGATGTTGTATTAATTTGTGCTCCTCCACACACTCCTGTCACCCACCTACTACAGGCTCTAGCATTGCTTGTCCCTTTGCTCTCACTATGTGTATGTGTTTAATATATTTTCCTTCTTCTCTCAGGGTATAAGCATTTGTGTAGCACTTTGGAACATTCAAAGGGCTTCACATACATTCTTGTTTTGTAGTCCTTTCAACAGTGTCCATATTTTCCCGCAGTATTGCAAATGGGAGGCTGAGGCTAGGAGAGAATGGCTTGCGGAAGCTACCTAGTGAGTTCATGGCAGAGGCAGTATTTGAACTAGAGAGTTCCTGAATAATATCTTGGCCTCTTAGCCACAATGTTCTGTCAGTTCAACAACCCCCTTAGGTGCCCACTCCATACCTCTGGTGATGTAGGCTCTGGGCTGTGAACTACAATACAGTTATTAGCTTTTTTAAAGGTGGCTCAAAATTCTATTGGGTTTGCTGCAACAGACTAACACAACTGCTCCTCTAGATCAAAGCCTGAGAGAAGGTGAATCAGAAGTTGAAATGACCTTTTGATTCACCTCTTTTTCATCTTCTGTTAAATTATCATGTAAATGGTGGCAGGGTCATTAGTTTTTCTGGAGTTTATACTTCCATATGGAGACATAGTAACATGAGGAATCCAACATAGTAAACAAGGAGTTAAGACTGGTACCATGGATTTTCGTTAGTGTACTCAGAGTTCACCAATTAAGGTACAGTATTTTCTGTAACTTTGCATTTTTCCCCTGTTTCTGATTCCATTCATTTTCTGGTCTCTGAAGGTAATAAATTCAATCTGAAGCTGAGTGTAAGGTGACAACCTCTTGAATGAGTAAACAATGCCACTCTATGCAAATTACAATGTAGAGACAATTTCCAGGAAACAGACTATCCAGGTGGATGTTTAATCATGGTTAAGCTTCGTTCTACACAGAGCCGGGTCTCACGATCCGTGAGACCCAGTTTGGGGCAGTGAGCCGGGAGGGAGCCCTGGGCGGCCGGATCAGCTGCCCACACAATTGCCGGCTCCATGACGGAGCCAGTGGGGGTTGGGGAGCTCGGGGGCCACACGGCCCCCAGGAGCCTCAGTATGCCCTGCGCGAGCGCACAGGGCATACTGGGGAGACCCCTGGAGGTGGCTTTTTGCCTCCCCTCTGGGGGTCTACTTGCGAGTAGCTGTGGCACGGAGCCGCACCGCAGCTCAGATAGCCCGGGTTTGCAGAGTTCTCGCTCCACAAACCTGGGCTAAGGGGAGGGGTACTTGAGTGGGTTACCTGCTCTAGAACCACCAGGCTTGCAGCTGAGCCCGGAAGTTCTCACTATCAGCAGAAACTGGGCTAGCGGAGGCTAGCCCGCTTTTGCTGATCATGGGAATAGCCCCACAGAATGCAACTCCTACAAGATGATGATAGTGGTATCTTGATCCTAAATACTTTGCAATGTAACAAACCCAAAGGTCCAGAATACTGCAGGAACTTACCCAAGGTAGTGTAAGCAGCTGCTGTTGGTAGGTTATAGTGCCTGTGTGAATAGTCCTGAGGTTCAACTGCTCTTGAGTTAGTCACACTCACTTCAGTGAATAGGGTAATAATGCTAATTGCATTCAAGATGCTATGTCTGCAGTTGATCAAATGGCAGGACGGTCAACACACAAACAGAAGTTCCTGGGTGAACAGATATGGTGGTTAGAACTAGGCAGCATAGTCTGCAAAAGCATTTCCGAGTTTGACTGATATATATACAACAAGAAAATAATGAAAAGATGATAGAACTTGTGGGAAATGTATACAAACTATTTGCAGAGCACGAGAAGACTTATTTTCAGCCTCCCAAAATGGAAGCCAAGCCTCGAAAAGATCCAGAAGGCTCCCACCACTCAAGGAGGGGGACTAACATCCATTTTTAATTCTCCCTCCCCCAAGTTGTGTTGCATTCTTTGAGACAACTAGAGATGCATTAGTACTCCGGTAGGTTCAATATCTGATGCAGGTATTGTCCATTTGCTGGTGAAGACAATTATTCTGAACTCTCCTCTTACCTAATTTGGTCAGTTATTTTCTCTCAGGAAAATGGATGGATAGATAAATTTTGCAGCCAGGTGAGTTGTGTAATGTTTCAGGTTACAGGTAGGGCTGAGGCAGGCTTGGATTCCTAGTCCTAAATTGACAAACAATATCGCTCATGTTTCAACAAAAGTCAATCTAGCTCAATCGTCTGCCTTAAGCATCTTTTAAGCTTCATTGGCTTCTATGCAGGCATTGGCTTTTAAGTGTTCAAAAAACTCTGAATAATTGCATTCTTCAAACAAAATAAAAGCTAAGTTAGAAAGAAGAGGAATTCCCATTGTTGCTGGTACCCTTTGATTTTGGGAGGTGGGGGGAGGAAGAGGACAATACAGTAAATCCTGGAGTTCTCCATTGATTCTATAGGTGGCTCTCTCTCTTCTGCACCAGAAAGAGTCTAAGGAAACAGGCTGTGTGTTTGGAAAGGGGATGAAGTTCTCCTTGATGGGGCAAGCTCATCAAGGCGGCCTTCGCTTCCCTCCCTTCCTTGTCAGGCTGCTGTACTATAGCTCCTCTTTGGCTTTCCTCAGAGCTGAGAGGTACTTGAGAGGAACCAGCTTGCTGGACGTGGGAGTGAGGTGCTCTGCAACTAGCCAGATGCACTCTCTTCTTTACCTTTACTGGCAGGGCTGTCCGTAGCGAGCCCTGGTGGGGTGTGGGGCCTGGGGCAAATCAGTCAGTGTAGGACCCCCTTCCAGTGAACTCTAATGGAGGTTAAAAGGGCGGGGCCCAGGGCGGTCGCCCTGCTTGCCATGCCCTAAGGACAGCCCTGTTTACTGTGTTAGGGATGCAGTCCTGTGCACACATACTGAGGTGTAAGCTCCACTCATTTTATTTTATTTTATTCGCCCTTCCTAATTATACATAGGAGTGGGTTGTAGGACCCTAGACTTGTCAGATATTTTCCCCCCTGCATTGATTCTCAATTGCCTTTTAGCTGGTTGGTTTAATGATTTAATTTAAGTAAAAAGTGCATGCTACCAAAACCCCAATTAAGGTATTTTCTATAAGGATTTTGAAGGATATTTACATTATTATTATTATAGTGAAACTTGAAAACCAAAATAGCCTATTACTACTATGAATATTTATATACCGCTCTTCAACCAAAGTTCTCAAAGTGGTTTGTGTAGAAAAATAAATACATTAATAAAATAAGATGGCCACCTGTCCCCAAACGGCTCCCATTCTAAAAAGAAACATAATGCAGATACCAGCAACAGCCACTGCTTGCTCAGCTAAAGATTTAGATGCTTGCAGACCTAGATATCAATATCTTCCTTATCTGATGCTGGATGGTCTGACCTTTATTGACCAGGATTGTAGGAAGGTGCCTTATACTCATTCAGACCTTCGGTACTTATAAACAGTATTGTCTGTGCTGACTGGAAACTCTCCAGAGTCTGCCTTTCCCACCCCTACATGGAGTAGAGTTGCCATGCCCTCCTCCCCGAATCCTGGGTTTCACCCAGATTTTAAGCATCTCACCTGGATTGCTTAGCCCACCCAGATTTGCCTGGATTTCAGCTTTCATACTACTACTACAACAAACTAAGCTCTTGCCCTTTTAGGAACATAGGAAGCTGCCATATACTGAGTCAGACCATTCGTCTATCTAGCTCAGTATTGTCTTCACAGACTGGCAGCGGCTTCTCCAAGGTTGCAGGCAGGAATCTCTCTCAGCCCTATCTTGGAGGGAGGGAACTTGGAACCTTCTGCTCTTCCCAGAGCTGCTCCATCCCCTAAGGGGAATATCTTACAGTGCTCACACTTCTAGTCACCCTTTCATATGCAACCAGGGTAGACCCTGCTTAGCTAAGGGGACAAGTCATGCTTGCTACCACAAGACCAGCTCTCCTCTCTAGAAGTGGAGTGATGGAGCAAAACGTCACTATTCTGCTCAACTACTGGACTTTCAAGCCAATTTACATCATATACAAATAAGGAATTTGGAAAGCCAGAATATAGCAACCCTACTGTTCTATCATCTCTAAAGAATGTTTTGAGGACAGCAAAATCTGTCAGGAATGGCACAGGGTGAGAGGGGACAAGTTGCCTAGTCTTGTTTGTTCTTCCTTCTCTCACATATGCAGATGTATCCCCTTCAGTCACTCAGAAACCAACACTTTCCCAGGGAAACAAGAGGAGTGGTCCGAGGGAAAGAGGAGGTGGGAGCTGCCCATGCAAATTGTGTGAGAGGCTGAGAGCCATCTGGATCCTATGCACGCTAACACAATAGTATTATTTACACTATAATAATATACAATAATAGTATTATTGAAAACAACGTATTATTTTCAGTAGGGTTATTCCCATATTGGTATCTTTCCCTCTCCCAATTTCTCTCTCTCCTGAGGCAGCAATGGACAGATCAGCCCCACTAAAACAGGAATGGATATGGAAAGTGCTTAGAAAACAGAATTGCAGATCCTAATTGGCTCTTGAGAAAGCTTGCATGGATGAGGTTCCAAGTTCCCTCCCTGGCATCTCCAAGATAGGGCTGAGAGAGTCTACTGCCTGCAACCTTGGAGAAGCCACTGCTAGTCTGTGACTCTGTGTAGACAATGCAGAGCTAGATGGACCAAGGGTATGGTTCAGTATAAGGCAGCTTTCTATGTTCCACACAGTTCACTACTTAGAGTGAGGCTTTTTTGTGATAGCACAGAGAACAAAACCCTGCCTGAAGCAATTTTACGCTGGGGGAAAAGCAAACTTTGTGTCTGGGTGGTTGGTTTTTTACTGTAGAGGTGACAGGCACAAGGAGGAGGGACCAGAGAAAATAGTCTCCTGTAGCCTGAAGGAAAGCATTGCAAGTGTCTGTCACATCAGCAAAGCAAAGGTAAGAATGGAGAGAGTGCAACACACTTGCATGTTGTAGAGCAATTCCTCACCTGTAATTAGTGAGGAGTCTCCCCTGCCTTGCTCTGCTTCAAACTACGGCACAGTAAGTAGGAAAACTCAGTAACAGAGAGATTGAATCTAGTAACTTGGAAATGTTTTATCCCTCAGAGGCTGATGCTACTAAGAGAAGGAAAACATATAGTGCTTATCACATAATGAATTTAATGACTATCTGCACCTACGCTAATTTAGCAAAAGCCTAGGAGATGTTCTTAATAACTTTCATGCATTTAGCAACTTTCATCCAACATTCTCAAAGAGTGTTCCAAAGCTTAATTAATGTGGTCTCTCAACATTCCATGTGGTGTATGACTATTAATACCTTCTAAATGAAGATAAAGAGGTCATTTGACTCCCATATCGCCATACAGATGAATCAGTGGAACTGGACAGAACCAGCTTGCTCTGAGGCACAGCATGTCCAACACTTGAAAGATAAATGATTTAAAATGTTGAAGAAGTTTGGGCCAAATAACTAGAAGCCTTAAGCTGAAGCATTTGCTGGTATACTCAAATCATATGTGAATCTGGTCCCCATTGCCCACTGCTTCTTGGCTTTAGTTGTGCACTAAGCCTCACCAGATTTCCACACTGCAGTGACAGTAACAGCCACAACTAAGGATGGGGGCAATATGCTCACCCCATCAGCACAGAACAAAAACTATCTCAGTGGACATGAGCCACTCCCTTCTGTTGATGTTCCCTGGCACATTTAGTTATTCATTCATTAAAAATCATATTTGTTTCAACTTGTTCCTTTTCATTTAGGGGAAACGGGATAGTGGGGTAAAGAAGAGCAAGTTATGAGGGTATATATTAGCTGCATATAAGCACAGTAAAGATAATTTGGATAAACCTGGGGGCTGCTCACACGAATGTGGTTTTAATAGGGTTCCTCTCTTTTTTTTGCAATTGTCAGCATAATTTTGTATGTTACAAAAAGGAGTCTCAATACTGAGCTGGAAACATCAGAAAGTTATACAGATAGTGTTAGACCCAGATAGCACAGAGCCCATATTAAACCTCCCTGAGATGTAAGTTTTGGGCAGTATAAAGATATGTAAAATAAATAAATAAATAAAAATATTACAGATGATGATGCATCCATATGCTGATCTGATTGCTGATTTCTTGGACATTTTTGCTGATACTCCTGGCACTGTCATACATTTCAAACATAAAATTTGGACAAAGTCAAATGTAATACTTGTACAACAGAAAGTGAGGAACATACCCATAAAATTGCACCAACCACTTAGAGAGGAGCTCTTAAGACTACAGCATGCTAACATCATAGAGTGGATAGAGATTCATCAGATTCTCATAGAAATTCATCAGTATCTATCTATCTATCTATCTATCTATCTATCTATCTATCTATCTATCACATAGACTGCCTTGTGTGTGTGTATATATATATATACACACACATAGACTGCCTTGTGTGTGTGTATATATATATATACACACACACACACACACACACACATATACATATATATATGTATACTGCCCCAAACTCACATCCCTGGGTGGTTCACAATGATATAAAACAGTTAAAAACATATATAAAAACACATGAAAACAAATAAAAACTAACAATTTAAAAATCAATCACAGAATTAAAACCTATAAATTATCAAGAAGCTGAAAAAGCCTGAGTAAAAAGATGGGTTTTTAAATATTTTTTAAAAATTGAATGTGTATCTCCCATTGTTCTTGTATGGAAATCAAATGTTAAACGTCAAATGTTTGTAGATTTAAGAGATGTAAACCACAACATAGTAGTGGATTGTCATCTAATACCCAATATCAATGAAATCCTACTTACTCTGAAAGAGGCCTCAGTGTTCACAAGTTTGGACTTTTCTTCAGTCTATCATCAAATTCCTCTGCTCAAAGGTTTTTGCAAAAACACAGCCCACATTACCCCAGAGGGTCTTTTTCAATATAGAAGATTGAATTAGCCTCTGCAGCTTAGGAATATCAAAGAATGATGCATGCAGTTTTGGGGACTACGGGATGGCAAAACCATTGAGGAGCATGATGCTAAACTGAAGACTTAACAAAACTTCAACAACACAGACTTAATATCGCTGCAGAGAAAAATGTCAGTTTTGCACACACTCGGTAATGTACTTGGGACACACGATATGTCAAAGTGGCATACATCCCAAAACAGACTTTGTAAAAGCTATTCGGGAAGAACCAGAGCCACACATGGATGCACTTTGCTCATTTTTAGGACTCTGTGAGTATTACTCTAGATTTGTTAGACAATTTGCCTCCAGAGTTGCTCCATTGCATCTTTGTTTTAAAAAGAATGTAGCATTTAACTGGGATGCCTCGTGCAAGGCTAGTTTACATACTATCAAATCAGCCATTGCTGAAAGCCGTGCTCTCACTCTGTTGGAACCACTGATGCTTCTGAATATGGTTTGGATGCTATCTTGACCCAGCAAAAAGGGGACAAGGAAGTTGCAGAAAATTCACTGTATGGTCAGACCATGCTTTATTTACTATTTGGGGATCCAGTTGAGCAACCCCAAATGGATCACCAGATTTATGGATTTTGATTTCCAGGTGGAATATCTTCCATGCCTTTGGAATACAACTGCAGATTGTTTATCTCGACTTCCACTTCCACTTCCAGGCCAAGAGGAGATCCCAGAAGACAAGGATGAAGGAGTTGTGATTGCACAAATAGTTTCATCCACTCATGGCGTGATCACGTCTTCTCAATGGAAAGTGGTCCTCAGTGCTTACTGAACTTAAACGTTACATAACTAATGGCTGGGCATGCAAAACCAAAATTCTTGAACATCTTCAACCATAGATGCCCAGAGCAAGTGAGTTGTCCCTTCTCAATGAGCTGGTGCTGAGGACTAATCGTTTGACAGTACCAACCTCTATATAAATGAAAGTGATCAAAATTGCCCACGCAGGTCACATGGACATGAGCTTGACTAAAAGGCAAATCAGAGAAAATTTTTGGTGGTCAGGTATGTACAAACACATTGAAAATCAATAAATCAATCATCTTTATTACGGTCCAAGACCAGCATATAGGCTTGTGCCCGAAACGTTTCGGAGGCCATTGTAAAGGCCTCCAAAACGTTTTGGGTGTAGGGGCTGTTTCGGCGTTTTGGCGCCGGTGGGGGTAGAGCTTTAAGGGCGGGGGAGAGTGTACTCACCCCCCTGCCACGTTTCCCCCGCCGGCGCTCTCCAAATTTAAAGCCCCTCGGGGCGGCTTTAAACAACTCCCCCGTCAGCCGGAAGTGGCCGGAAGTCACGAGCACGCGTGCGCCCGTCATGCGCGCATGCGCACGGTGGGCGGGCGGGCGTGCACGCACACAATGGGCACACGCACGCTCGCCACTTCCAGCTGACGGGGGGAACAGGGTGGTGGGGAGGAACGCTGCCACCCCGAGGGGCTTTAAATTTGGAGTGCCGGCGGGGGAAACGCGGCGGGGGGGTGAGTACACTCTCCCCTGCCCTTAAAGCTCTACCCCCGCCGTGCCGAAGATTTTCCGTGCACATCCCTACCAGCATAGCACATTGAAAATGTAATCCAGCACTGTATGGCTTGTGCTGTATCTTACAAATTGCAGAAGACTAGTCAGATAAATCATAGAAGACTTTTATGACCCCCTTGACTCCAGTAGAGTATCCCAATAGACCCTGGGGAAAACTTACTCTGGATATAAGGGAGCCTTTTGATAACCAACCCACAAAGAAAAATTTGTTGCTGATAGTGGATTACTATTCCACCATTAAAAAAAAAAAAAGTGATGGTGGATTACTATAACAGGTGGACAGAAGTTTCATTTGCTGACAACTTTACTACAAACCAGGTGACCCAGTTCATGGCTGCAGTTTTTGTGAGGGAAGATCTTCCTAAAGAACTACTGATTGACAATGGGACACAGCATATCTCATTTGAAATGGAGCAATACTTGCATAACCATAGGATAAAACACAAGGCTATTTCCTTGTACCATCCATGAGGGAATAGCTTAGTGGAAAGAATGAATGGGTTAGTGAAGGAAAGTTTACAACTGGCTACTACACAACAACAACCCTGGAAAGAGGCAATCCATTCAACTCTATTGGCTTATGGAACTGCTCATTTTACCACAGAAAAAATCAGCTTTTGAACTGCTGAGATAACACAAGGCTACCACCAGACTTATCCAATGTCAACAATTGAAAGGGCTTTCCATGCCATCTCATCCTGAGTAGCGAGAAGCAACAAAAATATTAACTATATATAGATTAGAAATGGGTTGCAAATCAGCAAACATTTCAGGTGGGAACTTCTTTTGAGTACAGCTGCCTTATAAAGTGAGAAAAATATGGTCTTGATATTCTGGAGCAAAGCAAATAATCAATATCTGAGGAGATTTTGTCATATTGGATGATGGAAAGAAATGGAACAGCACTTTCTAGCATGCATATTATGAGGAAAGAGGGAAGGGAGTCTGATCTCAAGGGAGGAACTGAAGAGGAATTTGATCTTGCCTCTAGTTTTGACCTCACAGATGAGGCTGATGAAAGTGATGGACAATCCTTGGTACCAGAACAAACAGCTCCTATGCCAGAGAATCCAAGATTTAGAAGAAGTGAGCATGGCAGGAGCAATGTTTCCTCTAACAGGGATTCCCAGATGTTGTAGACTACAAATCCCAGAATCCCCAGCTGCAATGACTTTTGCTTGGGGAGTATGAGAGTTGTAGTCCACAATATCTGAGAATCCCTGTTAGAGGCAACATTGGACAGGAGACCACCTAAGAAATTTCTAGACTTTCTTATTAAATTTGAAATTAATTCAGTTTTGGTTGTTATAAAGGAGAGGGATGTCTATCTAGTAATCTTCTGTATTTTGTTGTGTGGATGGTTGTCCCAGTAGGGATCCTATGTAGAGTGTGGGGGGTGGGCTCAAAAAGGGAAAGGCAGGGAAAGGAGAAGGAGAAAATGGAATTGTTGTTGAATACAGTTGTTGTCTCAGGTCATGCAGAGGCCATGTGCTCGGGCGCCTAGCCCCCAACATGGCCACCAGGCTACCGGGTGAAGGCCAAAAACAGGCCGAAGAGCGCCTGAACTGGGCAAGGGGGTGATTTAGAAGGCCGGCAGGGGAGGGGAGACCTCCACGGACACCCCCCCCCTCCAGGAACTCCCCCGATGGGAGTAGAAAGTTAAAAAAAAAGTTCTAAAATTTTTTTTAGAAAAGAATTTAAAGATCATGAACCTCCCAAACTGAACCAAACCGGGGGGGGGGGGCCTCGAACCGAACTGAGCCAGCCAATTCCGTGCACATCCCTAAAGCTTATCTCGTTGGTCAGGAAGACTTTCTAGGCATGGAAACTGGAATACTTTTCATGATAATGAGCCTCTTCCCTAGTCCATGTTAGGGATGTGCACAAAACTGGTTTGCCCTGTTTGGTTTGAATCCAAACCAGATTCAAACTGGACCAGACATGTTCAGTTTTGGCTCTCCCAAATGGGGAACCCAGTTTGGTTTGAATTTGAACTGGTTAGGGCCTGATTTTGGGGTGCTGGGCTTCTGCAAACCGGTTCAATCTCAAGCCAGTTTGAACTCAAACTGGTTTGGTTCGAGGGTTCAAATTCGAACCAAAGCTGGTACAGGCCCTGTTCAGGGGTGCCAGATGCCAATACATTTGGTTTTTAAAAAGGTTGAGTTGCCACCGCTGAGGGCTTCTGCAGCCTCACTGGGCTGCGGCTGTGGGGCTTGAGGTCGAACCGGTTTGCACATTCCTAGTCCGGATGAGACCATCACCTCATTGCAATAGTGAGGTGGGAATGATACAGGCTTATCTGAGCTCCTTATGAGATGATTAGTTAGACTAATCCTTTGTGCCAACAAGAAGAGGAGCTTCATTATTATCTTGAGAAATAACCCTTCTCCTCAACTCAGCAAGAATACTTTTCTGTATTGCAAAATAGAGAGGGGCATGGGGGTAACTTTCAGTTGCATGTCTTACTTGATCTGGGGTAAAATTGCCCCATGCGACTTGTGCTAAGTGACTAACTGAAAGTTTGCAACATATGGGCATGTAGAGGGCTCATGGTCCTGTGGGTTCAGGTAGCCAAAGAGGAGACTGCAAGCCTGCCATATCAAACCATATAGAGGGGTGCTACTTGTAGCCTTGGAACAAACTGTTCTTCTAATGCAGGGAAGGAGGTCTTCCACCACTTGTTTAAAGTGGAAATCAAGTTGTTGTTTTTTCATTTTAAAAAGGTTGCCAGTGCTGCTGCACTACAGGGTCAGCCCCTCTTAATGAAAGTGACTGGAATTTTGAGCAAAACCAACACGGCATATGACATTTGTTTTGTTTAAACCTTCATCCATAATTGTAAACATTTATTTCAACCTAGTGAATTTTGCAACACATCATGGAGTTCTTCTGGAATGCATTGCCACCTTTTGATCAGGTTTAATAGCTTCTAATTTAAGTGGCATCCATCTTGATTTAATATGGCAGATCACAACAAAAGTATAGCGTCACAATTTCCTAGGACCTCATGCCTTAAACTATAAGTTTAATTTCTCTTGGACCTAGACATACTGTAGATGTTTGTATTGGACTATAAAACATATTTAAAAGGAGGTGCTGAAAATCTGGAGTAGCGGCCATCTTGTTTAAGATGGTTGATGGAGATTAAAAAATATCCCTGTCAGGCTATCCTTAGACCACCCCACCTCATGTTACTCTATTTGGTTTGTATTGGACTGCAAACATAAAACATATTGGAGCAGGGGTGGCAGGGACACACACATGTATGTCCATGGTGATCTCCTAAGGCTTCTTCCCTTTGGAAAGTTGGCTAAAATTTTGGAAAGAAACTCAAATGGGCCCAGTTCGGTTTCTTTTTATTTTTATTCCAAAATGAATGCACATCCCTACAAGTTATATTTTCTATGTATGTTTGGCAGGGGGAAGAATTGAAAACCTGTGTCCTTCATGTGCTGAAGTCTAGGCTGACAGAGGTTTGAGAGAACTTTTTAGTGCACCCCACCCCCATGCCCAGTTATTCCCATATCCCATGACTTACCTTTCAACATCATCATCGTTTCATTTTTCTTCTACTGATCTCAGTTTTCAAATTGATTTCTGGACTCTGGTGGAGCACTGTTAGACCCTGATTTATAGTTGAGAGCTATAACCTGAATGTACTGGAGTGAAACTATGCAAGTTACATTTCAAACTTTTGACAAAAGCCTGCATTTTGTGTACAGGAATGTATTTGTGTACAGGAAAAACAAGTACTAAGATTTACTATTCGAAATGTAATAAAGGTCAAAGCTTCCCAGAAACAAGGAATGCTTTTTCCCCTCTGAAAGGTCATCTAGAACTGCTATAATTAATTCCCAGCTATTTCCTCTCCCTCAACAATATACACTGTAAACACAGTGGAGGGCTAGAGCAAACTCGGTATCCTACACCAAAATGCATGCAGCACCAGACAGTCCCAGATGACAAAAATAATTGAGTTGTGTGACACACCATCTTGGGCAATGAAAAGTGTCACATACTGAAGAATTAAAAATGTTTCCCAGAGAAGTGATGTGAAAGGTTTGTT
Organism: Hemicordylus capensis; assembly: GCF_027244095.1. Lineage (NCBI taxonomy): Eukaryota > Metazoa > Chordata > Lepidosauria > Squamata > Cordylidae > Hemicordylus > Hemicordylus capensis. The sequence continues at coordinate 263,014,762 of NC_069657.1, forward strand.
GAGCAAGTGGTATTCTCCCCTCCTTTCTATGTAGTATAGAGTGTAGTGTCAATATGCAAACACACTCCATACTGCACTGTCAGCCTTTCCGGTTGAAGGTAGACATGACATGAATACATTTTTAAGGGAAAAGTCATTGTGAAAAAACCCTATTTGTTTTTTTTTTGTTTTGTTTTTTTTAAGTGGCTGAAACTGGTTCTATGTGCAACCTAGTATTGTGCATGTTTAATTTGAAATAAGCCCATTGAATGCAAAATAATATACTTCCAGTAAGTATGCATAGGGCTGCAACCTTACTTAGGCATCAGTTTCCCAGGTTTTAGTCAATGGTTTTTTTATGCACAGAATGCACAAAACAAAATGCACACTTTTTATGAACTTCAAAGTGTGTTTGCACATTATTTAACTGTTATCCAATGAAAACTCACACTTTGATAATTCATTGCACACTAACATTGAGAAATTTGGTTCCTGAATATTATTTCACGATCTTGGGACAGCCAAATAGATAGCAACTAAGATTCCCCGCCCTGCCAAGGTAAAAGCTAATACCAGCATCAATAGTGAGATAACATGAACAATATATATTCAATAAAGTGAAGTGAAGAGAAGACAGTTACTCCCACTTGAAAGGGCAACAGCTGTGAAACAAAGAGAAGGAAAACAAGGGAATTATTGGTTCTTGCCTGTTGGGTACTTTGGCTATGTGCCCTGCAGCTGGAGAAGTGGTGGGGGATTGCAAAGGACACAAATGAAAGAAAAAGGAAGGAGTCATTGTTCATATAGGTGGGGCTAGGCTACATAGAGATGCCAGGTTCCCCGAGATGCATGAGAGAGCCTGGGAGATAGAAGATGTGGCCTAGTGGGCATGGCACCTGGCAGGTGAAATGCCAGAGATTTGAAATGGATAAAATTATCCAAACAAAATTAATGTATGAAATTCATTGCCACAGGATGTAGTGATGGTCACTGCCTTAGATGGCTTTAAGAAAGGATTATACCAATCAATGGAGAAGACTATCAATGGTGATTAGCTCTGATGACTATACGGAACCCCCATTTTCAGAGGCAGTATGAATACCAGTTGCTAGGAGAAATAGTGTGAGTGAGTGGTTGCCTTCAAATCCTGCTTGGGAGCTTCCAGGAGGGAACTGGTTAGCCACTGTTAGAAATTGAATGCTGGATTTTGATGGACCTTTGGTCCAGTCAAGCTAGGGGTCTTTGTACCTCCAACATTATAGTATCTATAAGGACTTTCTAATTTAAGAGAGAATTTGCCACTTTCATGCTGATGCTAACATCCTTTCATTTGGACATGAACTAGGTTTAGTAATGAACAACTTGGTTTCCACAAGAAAGAGCAAAGATACAAAAGTATCATCTGTGTTGTGTGTGTGTGTGTGTGTGAGTGTGTGTGTGAGAGAGAGAGCGAGAGAGAGTGTGTGTTTGCCCGCATGCATGCAGCACACACACTTTTCCCTTTATACTTCTTGTAGAACAGAGGAAGCAAGCAAATCATACTCAATTACTCATTCTCACTCATGACGAGGATGGTTATTTTCTAACAGGTTTTTACTGCTAGTCTAATCAAGCCCTCCCTCTACCACCTGGTAGTTTGGATCATTCTGTTCTTGCCACCACAGCAATGATCTGTCTTGCCACATCTCTGCCAGTATTAGCTGAAACTAGCAGGATACTTGCCTTTAGTCTAGACTTCGGTCAAACTGTAGTGCTAATTGTAGGTTGTAATAGGCTGCCTTCTGCATTTGCCATAGCACTGGCCACTGTCATCACTTTGATCTTTATCCCTGGAAACCACATTCATTGAGAAAAGTTAAAACAAATTTCTCTCTTAACAAACTGCCATCAAAGGCTGTAGCTGGCTAGCTCTTTCAACTTGAACATTATCCCTGGAGCTTTGAGACTGTAATTAGAAATCAAATGCTGACAAGTATTCTCATCTCTCTCAGTATCTTGCTGCATAAATGTCAAGGCACATAGTGAGGACTTACCCCAGGCACCACACTGGGTTTCTTATATCCATGCTGAATAACTTGAATAAAATGTGGGCCTTGAAGAGAATGTCAGGACATAAAGCTTGATGTTTGAGTAATTCTGTGATGAGACTGGAGGCCAACACCAGGATATAATGCAAATGTAGCTGCCCTTCGATTAGTAGATTTACAAATGGATGTAGCTGTTTTGGAATGGTGCCTGCCAAGATGATTTGACTAAGATTACATTGTTCCTTGGGGAGTGCGGTCTCAAATACTTTGCCCTCAAGAAGTTACTGTCCTAAACACAATGCTAAGAACACTCATTACATGTAAAGACCCTTGTGTTTCTAGAAGCCCAGATAAAAACTCATGAAGCTTCCACTGGTGCAACAGTTTAATAATCTGATTTTACAATTGCCTATGGTCATACAGAATGAAATCTGTACAGTTGAATATATATTTTTATCAATAATGTATAACATGTTACAAGTATAGCAACTTGTATAATAATACAATAAAGGGAACTATTGGTATAACTAAAATATAGTCCAGGGTTTAAGCTGAAGTGCAGAGTCACATGACCAGCTTTCTAACAAGTGAGTGAAAAGCATCATTAGCAGTTAGCAAAGAAATGGCTTGACAAAACTGCTTTTATTTGTGTAGTTGCCAGTGATTATTATGACTTAATGACTTAGGGGCAAAGTTGCAAACACATAAGCATGACAATGGCTTCAGTTCAAGGGAAGATCTTTTTTAATGATTGATAAAGGCCCTTTGGATCATCAGTTAAATAGATCTTTTCCAATTTCCTGGTACTAAAGACTTTCTGCCTAAGCTTCATACTTTTGCTTCTAAATAGAAAACAAATTGTTTGTGTGGTGGTGTGCGTGTGTTGGGGTGGTGGTGTTAGGGTTATGAAGGTGTATAAGTGCAGATCTAAATCTTCCCCATGTATTATATTTTCACATGATATTGTAATTGCCATTAGCTACACAAATAAATTGACTGACTGACTATATCCACACACTGTTGTCTTTTGATATTGCTAGGACAATAGGACAACTATTTGAAAAATATAGATGGTCAATGAAAGTCTCTGCTTGAGATTTCAGTTCACATATTTTGTGTACTGCCTTCTCCTGGGAGTTTTATTCAGGCCTTCAGGACTTGGCTTCTGTTGGTTCTCTGATGTTGGCTATCCAAAATACGATGACACACAGCTTACCACAGCAGGATTCTGGCTCTCTCTGCTAAGTGATGAATGTGAGCAGTGACCATATTTCTATGGTCTTCTATCAAACTTTTGTGAATATCAGAAAAATTACATCAAGATCAATTTAGATAATCAAAAAATGAATAATCTTCCCTTCTATGCACCTCCACTCTGAACTTTTTATTTGTTAGAAAGAACAAATGGGAGAGGGGAAGCAATTAAATGTTGTAGCTTTTAAAGCCGGCTTGTGTATATGGTAAGAAAATACCATAAATGTTTTTTTGACTTCTTGCCAGTTGTTAGCAATGTGCAGCCCATATGAATTCCTATATAACAAGGATGGAAATAATGTTCAGAAACCCCATAAAGACTTTTGTGGTCTGAATTGTAATGAATGTAGTTTGATACAAAGACTTTCTCACAACATGGCAAAGTGAATCATAAAATACTGGACCTTGAAAGTTAATGCATTTTTTTTAACAATAGCCCAGGGACAGTTTACGTAATGAATTGTAATTAACCCACCTTCCAAATATTTTATGAGTATTTTGCCAATTAGCTTTGCATGCTTGCTAATGACTCATAGCCTGCGCATGTCTTTACAGAACACACTTGCTAGTCTGGTAAGTCAGCAAAAGTATGCAGCATGCTGATATAGATACAGGTAAGAGCCACCCGATACTAACAAATGTTAGTATTCACCACTCAAAATGCATTTGTAAGGATCACAAAGCCCAAGATAATTGTAATGTATAGCCACGTCAAGAGGCTTTTGGTTTCTGAAGGATTGCAAGGAATGTACTGGACTCCGGTTGAAACATCTGTTGTTACTTAGTACTAACATATATAATACTGCTAATTGCTGAGACATCTTTGTTTTCCTTACTTAGCACTAGGGTTAGAATGGTTTTATTTTTGTGGTTCATGGCTTCCTGCCATTTGCAACACAAGCTCTACTCTAAAGAAAATAAAATGGCTTGCAGGCTGCCTACTTACGTGGTATATAGGTTTTCTATTTTTAAGAAAAATTAAAGAGGATTAGTGCAATAATGCATAGCATACAGAATTGTAGCTTGCCAGGTTTGCATGCATATTTTCATGTCTCTGATTCCCACCCTCCCAAATGGCATTGCTTCTGAAGCAAAACTAGCTGGGGAAATGAAGGCTAAAAGTCTTCATATTGCATTTCCTGTTCATTCCTTAGACCCAAATGTCAGTCAGAGGCCTGTTAATTTTAACTGTTGCTAATAGGGGTTTGCATAAAACTGGCTTGCCCAGTTTGGTTTTGGCACCCCAGACCATGGCCCAGTCCGGTCTGGTTTGGAGGGGTTCACGGTTTTAAAACTTTTTTTTAACTTAAAATTTTTAAATTTTACTTACTACCACCCAGGCTTAGATTTGGCCGTGTGTGTGTGTGTGTCCAGAAGTTCCCCCTCCCCCGTCTCCATTTATGTCCAAATCACCCAGTTCAGGTGATCTTTGGCCCATACCCCCCTCCCCATGGCTGAATCCAAGCCCCCAGACTGGTGGCAGTAAGTAAAATTTAATTTGTAAAAATTGGGGGGGAAATTTAATAGCACCCCCACCCCACGTGGCCGGGAAGGTTTGGTCTGATAGAAAACCAAACCGGGGTGGGTGCATGGGGTGGTGTTGGTTCAATAGCAAACTATCAAACCAGAACAGTTCAGTGTCGTAAATGTTTGCGTTGTTATGTTAGAGTTGGTTTTGACTCCTGGCAACCACAGAGCCCTGTGGCTGTCTTTGGTAGAATACAGGAGGGGTTTACTATTGCCTCCTCCTGTGCAGTATGAGATGATGCCTTTCAGCATCTTCCTATATTGGTGCTGCCCGATATATGTTTCCCATAGTCTGGGGAACATACCAGCGGGGATTCAAACCGGCAAACTCTGACTTGATAATCAAGTCATTTCCCCACTGTGCCAGTAGAGATGTGCAAATCAATTTGAGTCAAATTGATTCAAGCTCAAATTGAGGTGATTCAAGTGATTCAAACGCTAATCAAATCACCCTTAGAATAAAGAGCCTGATTTGAGTTTGAATTGAATCAACCCTGATTCTCCTCCGAGCAATTCAAGTGATTTGAGTGCCATTTTTCCTGGGGAGATCTGGTCTACCAATTGGGGTTGGCAGGTAGACCAACCCTTCGCCCTGGACTTAGTGCATAGGCCCTCCTCAGAGGCCTGGTCTGCCAACTCCAATCAGTAGACCAGCACTCCCTGGACAAATTGGTGCTCAAATCACTTGAAACAATTTGAGTGATTCAAGGTTGATTCATCAAAACAGATGGTCAAGCCAGCCATTTCAACAAATTGTTTCAAGGATTCTGCGATTTGATTCAAGCTCAAAACAAATAACAAAATCCAATTCATGCATATCTCTAGTTGCTAGTGTGTAGCAACTATAAATACCACCATTGCTTTCTAACTGTCATAGATTCATTCATCTTATCCATGTGTTTTTTTGTTTGGGTCAAAGGGAGAAAGACTGAAAAATCATTATACAAATAACATGAAGCAATTTGGTTTGCAAAAAAAAAAAAAATCATCATCATGGGGGAAAGGATATGTTCCTTTGAAATACCCTCTTTCATAATACTAGAGCTTAGGATCACCCAATGAAATATATAGACAAAAGATTTGGGGCAGACAAAAGCCCTATTCAGCAGTGACGCCATTAAGAATTGACTTTTGGGTCAAAATCCAACCCCCAGACTGTTCCCTCATTTGTGAGTGGCCCCAGCAGCTCTGCCAGGTGTATCCTCTCCCCTCCCCCACAGCATTCCGGCGGGTCAAAGAAGTTGGTGTGCTGGCTCTTTAAGAAAGCAGCAGGGCAAAGCACGCTCCGCTAACCTTGGCTCTTTCATGCTGAGCTCCTTAGGCAGCCAGCCTATGGCAAGAAAGGTGGGGGAGGAGCCAGGAGAAAAGGCTTTATCATGGAAGGAGCCAGGCATGCTGTATTCTAGCAGCTCCTGAAAGTGCTGGCCCAGTGCACCAGGCACCACCTCCTCTGATAACACAGAAGGGGTGGAGTGTGTGAGAGAGAGAAGAAGAAGAAATACACATTTCCAAAGATTATCAAGCCTCAGGTATTCAGATTCTTTCTTTACATTTCCCCCTTTCCTTCTGCCTCTTTTCCCCCTTTCTTTTCCTTTTCCTTTTCCTTCTGCCCCTTCCTTCCTTTCTTCTGCCCCCCCCTTTTATTTTCTCTCCCTCATGCCTTTGTGTCACCTGTCCATCCTTCCTCTCTTTCCTTCCTTCTTTCCTTTTTCCATATATGAACACTTAGCAGGGAAGTTGCCCTAGGACCATCTAGGTCGTCGTCGTCGTCCTCCTCCTCCTCCTCCACTTCTTCAAAACTTCTTCTTCTTCAAAACTGTGTGTCAGGGCCCCATAAGGCCATGAGGTCCAGATTCAGCAATAACCTACCTACACTACTTCTATTCAGGCAAAATGTTGTACCTGTGTTCAGATGTTTGTACTCATGTACATGTCCTCGTGTGAATGACTGTATCTCCAGACTATGGGAAATGCCTATATCGGGCAGCAGCGATATAGGAAGATGCTGAAAGGCATCATCCCATACTGCACAGGAGAAGGCAATGGTAAACCCCTCCTGTATTCTACCAACGAAAAACCACAGGGCTCTGTGGTTGCCAGGAGTCGACACCGACTCAACAGCACACTTTACCTTTACATTCACCTTAAAAAGGAATCTGGTACAGGTCTCCTGAAATGCAGGAAATGCAAATGGGCAGTCTACTGCCAAGATTTAATAACTGTACTTGCATACAGATATGTCCCTGTGTGCATTGTACACGTGCTGTTGTTGGCCTACAACTCCCATCATCCCCAGGCACAGTGACCAGTACCAGGGATGATGGGAGCTGTAGGCCAACAACAGCTAGAGGGCTGCAGTGACACCCTGCAGATTGTACACGTATTGAACATAATATGTGAATAAGACTAAAGTTCTTCACACACAATACATAATATATGGAATTCACTGTCACAAGAGGTGGTAATGGCCATTACCTTAGCTTTTAAAAGGAGGTTACAACATTTTATGGAGAGATCTAGCTATTATAGCTCAATGCAACCTCCAGCTTCAAAGACATATAAATACCAGTTGGTGGGGAACAATATGAAAAGGAAGGTGTTTGCCTATGTCGTGCTCGTGGGCTTTTCAGAAGCATCTGGTGGGCCAGTGTTGAAAACAGGAAGCTGTACAAGATGCCCTTTGGATATGATCCAGCAGGGTGGTTTCTTATGAAACTGTGCTACCTCTCCAAGTCATGTGCAGCAAGTTAAGTACCCTATGGGTGAAAAAGATGAGTCGAGGAAAATTGAAATAATTTTTTTTTTAATGTATCTGTTAAAATCATGTGCTGTTCTTGGGCAATTAGCTACTTTTGCAATGTGTCCAGTCTATCCTGCTAACAAAGAACACTTGTGTCTCTGCTGCTTCCACTGCTTCATTCTTCCTATTATTAGGCACCTAAAAATAAGGAAATTTACAATGTATTCATCATATTTCTATACCGCCTCGTATGTACATCTCTAGGCGGTGTACAAAATTTAAAATATATAAAAGTTACAGATTAAAATACATGACAATAAAACCAATAGAATAAAATAGATATTAAAATGTAATGCATAGTATCACATGCCCATATGCTTACAATCTGAATATTATTGCTAGTAGGATATTTTCCTTTAGATGTCCCAAGACCTCTGTATTTCGCCAGCTTTCTGTCTTAAAGTGAACTATCAAGATTCCTTAACAAGAATACTTTACCTCTTTACATTCTTTATCCACCTGACATATTTGAAAGTTGGATGATTAGATGGAGGTTCTCCATCTTGCATTTATATTTTTATTCATTGGTTTTCTCAAGAGTTTTTTAGCAAATAATGAGATCACTAGTTTAAAACACCCATCATCACAATGTCTCTTAATATGTGATATCAGAAATAAAATTACTCCATAGCTGTTTAACCTCAGATCAGGGTAGGGTTGCCAACATTCCTTTGGCTGCAATGCAGGCGGGGAGGGGGCATGGCCACCTAGGACCCGGGCTTGTCTGGGTTTTTTGTTTCGTTTTGTTTTTGTTTAAAGCTGCTGCTGAGCAGCAGCGGCGTGGGACGGTGGTGAGAGCTCTCCCGCCTCGCAAATGATGTGAATGGCCGCTCGCCGCTCACTGCTGAGCTGCTCTGGCTGGCTGTGGGGCTGGGGCAGCAGGAGCAGGGGCAGGCTTGCTGGGAGGGATGGCGCACATGCTGACTGAAGACTGAAAAAGCAAAGCAATCAGTAGCACTCACCAGTGAGTTACTGAGAGACAGACTGCTGCTGACTGAGGGAGGGAGGGAGTCAGGAGAGAAGGCAGTGAAAGGCTGCCTTCCTTGGCCCCGCCTTCCTCCAGATGAACCTGGGCTGCTACCTGGAGCTTGGAAGTCAGTCAAAACTTACAGAACTTGTTTTGCTGGGAAACTCTGAAAGGGCTCCCTTGTCATCTTACAGGCATCCTTTCACTTGTGAAAAGATGGAGCTGGTCGGCAGAGGGAAGGATCCCCAGAACAGGAAGGGGGTGTGTCAGGAGCCAGGCATGTGCAAAGCAACTGGGTCTACATGGAAGCTGGCGCATAATCTCAGCCAGCCGGGGGACTATGCAAATCCGGGTGAATGAACAGATGAACTGGGCACCAAGGGACAGAGCTGAAATCCCTAAACTACCCAGAATAGCGGGGTAGGTGGCAACCTTACTTTACTTAGACTTAAAACCAAAAGAGCAAGAATTGAACTTTTTCATTGTCTGGAAACAGAGTGACATTTATTCATTATGAGTTTATTTGGTTTGATTTCATTTTTTGCTTGTATTTGTTCACTGAATAATTGTTCAGTGAAATTAAGATACACTTGTGTATATTCTACATATTGATATTATTATAAATCGGGAATGTCTCATTAGAAAAGGCTGTGTAGAAAATGGAATGGGGAAGTACAGGCAAGATTATTTGAAATCTTAAAGGTGTGCTGGGATATTTCTTTGGAAAGCCTGGAGGCCTTCACAATATCATGGGCGAAATCCACCTGGTGTGGGCCTTGTTACTTTGTGGCAGGGAGGGCTGTCTGGAGAGTATCTGAAAGAGTATCTTTCATTGTTGCAGAAGGCAGGAGTAGAAGATGCAAAGTATTTTGTACCTCTTTGAAATGGAACAGCATAGCATGGGAGCTGCTGTTGAAGTGCCAATTAGTTCCTTCCTATGTTAGGCCACAATGTCAGACTCCTCTTGAAGCAGTTGCAAAATCAATGTACAATGGCCCCAGCAAAACACTGTCAATTAGAAGAACCCTGAGATGGACAAATTCTAATCAAAATGTTCTCCATTGATTACCCAAGACCATAAAGCTTTCCAGGAAGTGGCCTATGTATTTTTAATTTAGCAACTATCTGGTTTCATCTGTGACCTAATACATTGGGCTTGTCCTCACAACTGACAGCTGGGTAGGAGGAATGTCTCCCAAGAAATGGTGTGTTCTCCTGATAAATGCTTTTGTGTTAATAAAAATTGAGGTAGGAGGAGAGGGAAGTGTTTGTGTGCCAATCACAATCTAAGTAGAATGGTGTGGGATGTGCTTTTCCTCCACCCTCAGTAGTGCTGGGTATACAATGTGGATGAGCTGCTGCCACCCTACCCAGATAGCAGCTAGCACACAATCACTGCCCCTTCCACAAACCTCAACTTTTGCTGGCACACAACTGTTTCTCAGGAGCGTGCATGGGAGCTTGGAGCTTGGCCGGATTCTCCTCCTAGTCAGCTATAGATAGTGATAATCAGCCTGTTAATTGGTTCTAGCTGTTCTTCTCGATCTACTGTGCAGCTCTTCATTCAGTTCTGCCCTTCCATCACTCTGCAACCATTTCAGTTTTACTGATTTATGTGTGTGTGTGTTTGTGTGTGGTGTTTTTGTTGTTGTTGTTTGTTTGTTTATAGCACTCTGATAGCCCTGCCTTCCCTTTTTCTTCCCTGATTGGATGACTTTTCTTTCTTCTTCTTAGATGTAATGTTGTGGAAAGCAGAAAGAAGCCCAGTGTAATACGTTCTGTCTATTGAACTAACACTCAGAAAGGAGCCACCTGTAAAAATAGGAAATACATACTCCAGTTTCATTTTAATGAGTCTCCTGGAAGAACCCAAGAACCTTCTTCCTCATTTATACATTGAGGGCATTGAACTTAGACATCCATATCTAATATGAAAGATTGTGCTATTAAAAATGACTGCTGTATACCTAGAGGTTTCATTATCATAGATGCTTAGTTAGTTTGGATGATGGTGGTCCAATGAACAAATATAACCCTTGTAAGGCAACTGATTTCAGAGAATGATCACATTTTGGATCACAAATGTAGTGAATCAAGTCCCCAGTCTGAAGTACCTGTAACAACTGCCAAGGAAGCAACAAACAAATGTAAAAATTGTGTGTGTGCGCGTGCGCATGCGCGCGCACACACACACTTTTTACATTTGTTTGTCACACACACACACATTTACATTTGTGTGTCACACACACAAAGGTGTGCACAGTGCAAGGACATTTCTTCCAAAGGTTAGTAGCAAAAATGTTTGCTTGCAAAATAATTAAAGCTAGCTGGGCCAGGCAAAGAGCATCTGTGCCTCTTGTTCTCTGCTTGTCCGCTGCCACCGTTTTCTTCCCACCAGCCACCGCCATTTTCTTCACCACCTGCTGCTGCCGCCGTTTTCTTTGCCTGCACGCACCCTGCCATTTTCCCCACTGCCATCTTTCCCAACTCACCCGCAAGCCTGTTAGCTGATGCCGACACTTTCCTCTCCCTCTGCTGGCAGCTCACTCGCAGACTCTTGTGAGAGCTGCCACACATGGGATTAGCAGCAGGTACACCTTAGAGAAAGAGAGAGAGAGGGAGAGAGGAATGTTATGTTCTTCTTTGTGGTCTTTGTGCATCGCACTTGGGGTTTGCACCCACACAGAGCCACAGTTCAGAATCTTCCAGAACTTTACCAAATAAGGAAAAAAAGAGCGGGAAATGGCTCCCCCTAGTGCTACTTACAATCCCTTACTTCAGTCTTTCGTCAACTGTCGCAAGAGTCAGAAATTCCTCTGGGCTTTGGCTAGTAAAAAACCCCGCTAAGTTGCCTTTCATTATTTATATCTCCTGATTTGTTTTTCTTTATATCTCAGCATTAGTATTTCTGCCTCTTCATTCAGTGTTTTTATTTCTCTCGGGCCCTCCACCCCTCGGTCGTCTGGCCAGGCATACCTTATGGCTGCAGCCATTAAAGGTACTTTTAAGTAGCAGCTATGAGTTCCACATTCGCCTCCTGTACTATGGTGAAAGTCAACCGTGCTGTCATGCAGTCTGATCCAGGCTTGATACCTCTGCCTGTGGACCCTGCATTGCCTGAAACTTTGATCCAGACCAAGGAGCCCGTAACGCTATTGCCAGTGGCAGCTGTGAACATGGCATCGATTCTGATTGTGCCGCCTCTCACAGCAGCACCTCCATCAGTACCGACGGCACCCCCCTCCAAAACTGTGTTCCTCAAGCCGGCTTTGGCTGTGCTGTCCACAGCAAAGCCGGACCCCTTATCCTCGAGAAGTATGCTGCCTCAGCCCAAGCCAGTGGCTCTTTCTATGGCACCACCAACAATGTCACTCCCCAAGCCGCCTTCTCTTAGGTTCTCTCTCAGTCCTGGCTCCGTTGTCAGTTGTGACAAAGGGATCGGATGCAAATAAGGTTTCCACTGCAGGACTGAGCAAGGGAGTCAAACAGCATACTAAAGACAAACTGCACACCAAGCTTCATTAGATCCCCTGTGCCTCAAGCCATGCCTCATTCAGCACTTGGCAAGCAATTGCCCCAATACCAGAAACACAATGTACCAAGATGTTAAAGAAGGTCCCCAAGAAGAGGCAGTCAAATGAAGACTCTGCTGTGGTCACTCAGAAGCCCAGGAAGAAGAAGAAGAAGAAGAAACATTTGCTTTCAGTGGCGCCACAACCTTAGGAGCAGCTGGTTACTCCTGACATCCACCCTCTGGTCCTAGAATGGCCAGTGCCATCCCCAACATATTTGATTGATGCTGAAACCAACAATCCTGAACTGCCATATGCACCAACAATGGAATAGGATGCCAGCTCATTTGATCAAGGGAATCTCTGTGCCTCCACCTCGCCTGAACCACCTAGCTATACTAGTGAATCCCCAGATTGCTCCCCAGTCTGACATCATTCTTCTGGCCACAAAGATCACTATAGGTAATTTAATTCCTTCTATAAGCACAAGAAACAGCATTATTGGGACTATCAGGACCGCAATTTGCCTGATACCCCATAGTGCTCACTCTTCTCATGGTGAATGGGAGTATGACCATGAGGAGTACTACACTCCTAAACCCCGATATGGCCCATACTATGATTTTTACATGCCAAGGTTTCCATCGTACAGCCATCTTCCCTATGCTTACCAGCTGAGGCACGATTATCACAGTCACACCTATGGGTTGAGATCCAGTACTCGTTCCAAGCTGGGAGTTATGCTGATACAAATATTATCAGTCAGTTTGGTGGAATATTCTCATGGAGGGGACTAAGTGTCATTAACTCTCCAGTTCCTATACATTCCTCAGTGACAGGCAACTACTCAGCCAGGTCAGCTTGAACCTTTTGGGGCCCATCTGGATACATCGGGCATTCCTGTCTTCAGAGAAAACTTCTCTTTCCACACCTCTTTTCACCGGAGACAAATTATATGTTATGTGGATAGTCGGGGCAGAATGAGTAAGATTGATAAACTGGTAGGAAACCTTGCACTTTTGGGGCTGATCAATCTGTATGGCCTCAGTATATGGAAATATATCAATTTCATTCAACAGATTTACATCAGGGTTGAACAGAGCTTGCTCAATATTGTCTTCCCTTGCCTCAGTTTGCTGGACCACCCCACCAAACATTTCTATGTAAAATCTGTAATATCCCAGCAGAAATCTGTAATCTGAGTTCATTATTGGCCTTCAGGAGAGCCCTTAAAACCTATCTGTTTGGCATGGCCTTCCAGGATTTTTAAACTGTAAAGATTTGGCTTGGTTTTCCAGGGTTTTAAAAACTGTTTTAAATGTTTTAATAATGTTTTTATATTGTTTTTACAATTTTCAATTTTAAGAGTTAATTGATTTTAGTTTTATTTTAATGTAAACCATCCTGAGCCATTTTTTGAGGGGTGGTATAGAAATCATATCCAATCAATCAATCATTAAGCTCATCTTTCCCATTGCTCTGAAATTCCTGCATATGCAGTGTTTCCTGTTTAAAGGAGATGAACACAACAAGAGTTTTGTGAACTGTGCTGGGACTTCAGATGTCTTCTCTGCCTCTTTGTGACTCTGGAACCTCAGAAGAGCTCTCTGCCGTATGATTCCCATCTTGGGTCATCATCCTGGATGATTCAAGAGTCACAAGCAATTCAGCAGTAGTTTGTAAAAATGATAAATGATATATCCACCTGTTCTTTCTTAGGGAGGAAACCAAAAGGGTCAATCACTTGTACTTCCACTGAGTCATCCACAAACTCTTCAGAAGTACTCTAGAGAAGTTGATTACATGACGCTTGCCTGGAAAGCAAGGGAGATAAAGGCTATGTTTTATTTGCTGTGGCAGTGGGAGTTGCATGGTTCTGATTAGCACTAGTTATTTCAAGGCCATTCCTTTTGAGCAAGCAGTGGATGAAGTACCGAGTTACAAAATTCTAAGACATAATTTGAAAAGTGGAGAGAAAAGTTTTCATCTTGAATAACATAGACAGAATAGTAACTTGATTAAAAGTTAACAGGATTCTCTTATACACGAGTGGGCTTGGCAGCCAGCCAACATCAATCAGATCAACATAGTATGGGTGACATCTTAAGAGTAGGCTCAGCAAGTGTTTGATGGTTCTTTGCAACCCCCAGTTGCCCCTGTTAAGAGGCAACTTGCAGCATGACTTGATTTGTTTGCAAAGTCCAAGCAACAAAGCTTTATTTTATCTGCTCCCTTTGGAGGCTGGCTTGGTGCCACTCAGCTCTCTTCACCCTCATTATATCCTTCTTCCCCTCCTTGTAAGTCAGAACCAAACAAATTAGTTGAGCCCTCTCATTTATTCAAAAAATTCTGAGTAAAAACTAAGTGAATCTAATTGTTCATCAATTTTTGATAAATACTTGAATATTGCCACGATGGTGTGGGCAGTGAGGAGGCATTGCTTAGCAAAAAACAACAACAAACTTTGGTGTGTATTCTTGCAGCTGTCTGGGGGCTCTTGCTCATGTTGTGGGGAAAGGTTCTCTGAACAAAACTCATTCTTCTTGCTGACTAAATCATCTCACTGATTAACCATCCTGGGCGAGAGGGATTGTGTCATCTCTGCAATGAAGGACTTCTCTGGATCTAACACAGCAAACCTATTTGAGGTAAACAAAGAGTTCAGATCATATAGTTTCTTTTAAACAAGCAATTTGTCAATCTGGAGTTGCTTGGGGCTCCTAATCTGACCTTGCTTGCCTGGGCTGACCTGGGACACTTGTTATTGCCCATCTGTATGGTTTTAGCAAAAATATAAGTTCCAAGACAAGTTAATTTCTCTTTCTTCTGGACTGTGCTTCTTCTATATTCTCAGTACCTCAAGCAGACCTACTGGCAAAACACCACTGTCTCCAGGAGCTGTTGGCTGATACACAGTGCCCAAAAGGTGGGGAGGGGGGGACTTGTAGTTCTGGCATTCAAAAGCTTAAAAGCTTAAAAATACAGAAACACTGATTAAAATGTAAATAAAAAAAGAATTATCAGGAAAGAATATACATAATAATAATAATACTTTATTAATAATTAATTAATTAACAACAACAACAAAAAGAAGTCCAAACCCAAGGAAAATCAAATGAGGAGGAGAAACAAAAGCAACTATTAGCCTGTCACATCCTGACCCTTATCCCCGGTCTCCACATAGGTTCCTACTCGAGGTACTTTGCCATCCTGAAGAGAGACAGGAACCTGAGGCCAATCTTGGATCTCCAAAATGTCAACAGTTTAATCTGCTACAGACATTTCCGGATGCTTACAATTCGTACCATTTTACCCCTCTTTTTCTGAAGCTTGTGGTTTGCATTGGTCAGTCTCAAGGACACCTATTTTCACCTCATCACTGCAAATACTTAAGATTCCACATTGGCAAGCACACTTACCAGTATACTGTTCTCTCCTTTGGACTGGCCTCCATGCTTCATGTTTTTACAATGTGCATGGCCGTGGTGGCAGCACATCTATGGGTTCAAGGAGTGATGGTCTTTCCATTTGTTGATGATTGGCTTCTATTGCTCCTTCTTGCCAGCGGCTGCATTCTTACGATGTGACTATTGAATTCATTAGGCCTATGTATAAATTACTTAAAATTGATGCTGTCTCCATCCCATTCCATATAATTTCTCAGTACACATCTAGATTCCCATCAGGAAAGAACCTACTTTCCACGACACAGGGTCTTGGCTATCCAAGAGGTGGCACTGCAGTTCCGCAAGAGGCAAAAGTGCACAGTGCCCGGTTTGTGCAGTGCCTCTTAGGGCTGATGGCCTCAACCATAGCAGTGGTTTCCCTTATCTGGCTCTGCATAAGGACACTACAGTCCTGGTTCATGGACAGCTTCAAGCCTCATTCCACCACCAATACAAGGTCCTGAGCATACCACTGGGAGTGCAAGAATCTGTGCAGACATTCCAATCTCTTGCAGGGAGCCCTCTTTCACCAGCCCTCACCATAATGATAGATGAAGGGCTGGGGAGCACATATCAAAGATCTCTGTTGCCTAAACTAGGCAACATATCAAAGATTTCACTGTGGCTGGTGTCTGCACACACAGAGAGGCTCACAGACACACAGATTATTTCAAATTACTAGCCATCTTTCATGCACTGAAGGCCTTCCGTCACTGGATCAGGGGAAGACTGGTTCTCATTCTAACAGGCAACCCAACAGCAAGGACTAACCTCAATCGGCAAGGGGACACAGCCTCTCCCCCACTGCTACTCCTTTCTCTGCAAGTCTGTCTGATCATGATGCACATGCAGGAAGATTTGGCCAATTGTGGTCCAGTTCAGCACTCTGGCAGACTCTCTCAGCTGCCAGAACTCCATCTCTCACGAGTGGTCCTTGGATTGAGGGGTGCTGGAAAGAGTTTTTTGCAGATGGGTAATGCCAGCAATGGACCTCTTTGTGATACCAGCCAATTCAAAATGTCCTAAATTCTGCAGTAGGGCCAAGTTGACCCTACTTGGGTCTGCAGTAGACCCAAGGTCATTGGGTGATGCATTTCTTCGGTATTGGGGTCATCAGGTGGTTTATGCATTTCCACCGATTCCCCTGATCTCAAAAGTAATCCAAAAGTTGATGCAGGACAAAGCTCAGGCTTTCTTGATTACCCCCTGGTGTCTGAGGCAACCTTGGTTCACCATCCTGTTATTCCTATCTAACTGTACATACCTGCACCTCCCTTTGACTCTGCATCTACTCACTCTGGATGAGGGCCCACAGCTGCATCCCAATCTGGGTTCCCTACAGCTAATAATCTGGAAGATAGAGGCAAACTGGACTACAGCATACTAGTTCAAAGATCATTAGATGCCTCTAGAAAGCCCTCCACTCAAAGGTGCTATGCAGCAAAGTGGAAGAGATTTACCTCATACTGTCTTTAAAAGAAGCAGAGCTTGCCCATGCTTCAGTCAGGATTCACTTAGCAGCCATCACAGCTTGCCATATGTTTTGGGGTCTCTTTTCTGACCCAACAGTTTTAACGTTTGTTAAAGGTTTGTTGCACTCGTTTCCCTCACCTCCCAAACTTTTACTCGCATGGGACATACATCTCATACTCATGCAGTAAATGTGACGTCCCTTCGAGCCTCTTGCTTCATGCAGCTTAAGTTATTTTCTCTCAAGACAGGGTTCCTGATTGCTATTACTTCTGCTAGGAAAGTCAATGAACTGAAGGCTCTGAGGCGTGATTCTCCATACCTCATTTTTCACAGGGTGGTGTTCTATTGTGCATCTCTTTTCCTCCCAAGGTGGTCTCAGAATTTCATGATACTCAGGATCTTTGCTTTCCAGTCGTTCTCTCAAAGCCTACATCTGGCGCTGACAGGGTCTTCCACTCTTTGGATGTCCACAGGGCCCCCTCACCTTCACAGACAGAACAAGGTCCTTTAAAAAGTCCCAAGCTTTATTTGTCAGCTATGCAGAGCATTCTATGGGCCTTCCTGTTTCTACTCAGAGAATCTTGGCATGGGTAAGGGAGGTGATCTCCTTATCATACCAGGTGCCGAAGTCCCCCTCTGCCTCACCCCTTATATGTTCATTCAACTAGAGCAGTGGCAGCTTCTATAGTCTTCTGGAATGGGGTCCCTCTACAGGATGTTTGCAGGGTGGTGATGTGGTCTTGGCAACCATCCACATTTATTTGCCACTATACTCTGGATGTCCAATTGAGGACTCAAGCTTCATTTGATTTCAAAGTTCTCCAGTTGGTCTGCCATTGAGGCTGCTCCCTCCCTCTAGGTAAGGTAAGCTTGCTGTTATCCCGAGACCACAAAGGAGAAAGGCAGGAAAGAAGGTAAAGGCAGAAGAAAGTTAAGAAACCTGTAAGAAACAGGTTTCTTATCTGTAACTGTAGTTCTTTGGGTGATCTTCTGTGCATTTACACTACCCTCTCAACCCCCCACTGCAGCCTACTTTCTCCTAGTTTAGACTCTGGCTTGTGGTGCTTTCCTTGACTGAGCTAAGGGATTGTGCGTAGCACTAGGGGGAGCTATTTCCCACCCCTTTTCCTTATTTGGTAAAGCTCTGGAACATTCCACGCCATGGCTCTGCGCATGTGCAAGGCCCAAGGGTGAATGCACAGAAGAGCACTCAAAGAACTGCAGTTACAGGCCAGAAACTTGCCTTTCTTTTAAGCATTTGAAAGATCCTCCATAACCATGAGTTAGATACATTTCAAATAGAAGAGCTAGAAATTTAGCTTCTAAATTGCAGATTCACTTTCCTTTGGGAAAACAAATGATGATACAGTTATAATAGGTTGCCCTTATGTTATAGTTTAAAACATGCATTATGAACTAAGGTCTGTTTGATCTAAGGACAAGTCTATTAAAGCGTAGTAAGTTTACCAAACAACCATCTAACTTTTCCTTGGAAAAATTTGATCTACAGACGGTTTCTATTTTTGTTAAAATGGAAACCGAGATGACAAGGATTCATGGAATTTACTAAGCCAGAGAAATGCTTTTTCAATTTTCAATTCAAACGGAATAGAAATTATAGCCTTCCAGTGTTATGGTGCTGTAATATTAGCCTTCCGCTTACCCAGCTGCTACTAGTCAGTTGCAGCAACTGGAACTTGGAAGTATTTTTCCTAAATCAACCTAATTTCTTCCAAGGTTTTCTACTTTTCAGTGAACTATTACACCACTTGGCACAAGGCATATTATTGATTCTGGACCAGAGGAGGCCAGTTTTGTAATAATTTTTACAAATAAAGGAAAAACAAGGACAAAAATGAACTGACCATGGAAAAGGAGCTGGAAACAAACAAAAACACTGCTTGCCTTTTTCTTGTCTGTTGCTAACAGACTTTAGTTCTCACACCTAGCCAGGTACTTTTTGATACACCGTTTGTAATGTAGGTGCTGTGCCAAATAAAGAGGTGACCCAAGTTTGTATCCACATGACATAGAGATTAGGCTTGAGCCTGAAACGTTTCGGAGGCCATTATAAAGGCCTCCGAAACATTTTGGCTCGGGGGGGGGGGGCTTTCGGCATATTGGTGCTGGTGTGGGTGGTACTTTAAGGGAGAAGGAGGGTATAATCACCCCTCCCACCGCATTTCCCCTGCTGGCGCTCCATTATTTTCAAGCCCCTCGGCGCAGCAGCATTCCTCCCTGCCACTCCATTGTCCTCATCGGCCAGAAGTGGCCGGAAGTAGCGGTCATGCGTACGCACTCGTCTGCCGTGCACACACAACATCACACTACCTGTGATGGCAGGTGTTTCTGTGACCATGAGATGCAGGCGCCCAAGCTTCCTGCTCACGGAAGCATCCACCATCACGAATACAAGAGATCATTTCTTCAGACAAATGCCGCTGTAACTGTGAGCAGCACACTGCCAGGAATGATTGACGGGGCCAAGACGGGACTTCGGGTCCCATTTTACATGCTGTACATTTTACAGTTTCTTGCTAACCACGTATGAATAGGGGTTTGGTTTAAAGGTGATGGGGAATTATATCATGAGCTTTGAGTGATGCAGTGTATGTTTGTATAATTTTAAACTCCTGTAGTCTAGGGTGAGCACTGAGCAGCGGTGTAGCAAGATCAAGGACAGCCCGTGTTCACCCAGTGGCCCTTGAGATCTGTGAGTTGCTCCAACACGCCAGCGCAGTAGGAATCGAGAGTCACAAGCCCATGTCACAGGTTCTGTCCACCACCACTGCCAACATGGGTGGAGGCTTGCTTGGCACAGCTCACCCCCCACCCCCAGTTGTGCACACAGCAGCTGCAATTATGGCAGAAATCAGCAGGGTGGGTGCAGGGCAATGGCAGGCTTCTGAGGAGGCCCTCCAGGACATTTGGTAGCTCTACCCCTGGCTGAGAAAGGGGTTGCAAGGGGGCAGGGCTTCTATCTTGCAGCCTATGAGAATAATTTGCTATTAAATCACCCTCATGAAGTTACATAATGGGAGCTAAATATCAATAGCATACTGTTTTCACTGCAAACATGCAAAATATTTGGTTTTAATATGCAACAGTTGCAGCCTAACTTGCTTTGTAGTTACTATGTAATCTATTGTGAAGCCAGAGGGGGCACTATAGTTTCCCCTGTATTGGTTGGGCTAGCTGGGAGTTTTTACTCTCCTTTCTGTTCCTTTTTGTTCCTGTTCCTGTGTGTGTGTGTGTGTGTCAGCAAGTTCTCACCTCTAAGTGTTTGTTTCACAAGTAAAGTTGTCTTAAACCTTACACTGGTGTTTGTTCTGAAAGCCACGCACTCAGGCTGCTCATATTCTGCAACAGGTTATGGGGCCCAGACTTCTTCAGAGCAACCCAGTATAATGCCCAGAACAACCCTGAAAAGCGGACAACCTTGAAGCAGCCTGGAAAGAGCAGAAGCCACAAGGAGACCTCTGAGGGGAAGCCTGCTGAATGCAAGTAAGCTAAGTAAGCAAGCAAGCAAAGCTAGGATTTTTCAAAAGAAAAATGGCTTGCAGCTCTGAATTCAAGCTCTCTGTGGGAAAGCTGAATAATGGAAATTATCAGCTATGGGAGTTGAAAGTAGAAATGCTTCTTTACTAAGAGTGACTTTTAGGAGGTTAATAACACAGACAGATCAGCAGCAAATCCCCAAGAATTGGATAGAAAGGAGAGACAGGCATGGGCAACCATTAGTTTACTAATTAGTTTCCATTAGTCTACTAGTGAAAGATGACCAATTGATTCACAAAAGGAAGCAGGCTACAGCAAAGGGCATGTGGAATGCATTAAGAAATTTGCATGAAAGAACTGGTTTGAACAGTTGTCTATTCCTTTTGAGGAAGCTGTACAAAATGAGATTTGGGAAGGGAACAGAAATGCAAGACCACATAAATGCCATGCTGGAAGTGGTGGCACAACTGTGTGGAGTTGGAGAAGAAATAAAAGACAGGCACATAGCAGCCCTATTACTCTGTAGCTTGCCTGACTCCTATGGTGCCCTCGTAAGTGCCCTTGAGACAAGGCTTGAGGAAGACCTGACACTGGAATTTGTGAGAGGCAGACTTCTGGCTGAATTCCAGTGCAGAAAGGAAGTCATCAGTCAGAATGGAGAAGCTGCACTGAAAACTGCAGGTGACAAGGCACATAAGAAGGAAATGAGCATGTTTCCAGTGCAGGAAAGAGGGACATTTAAAGAAAGACTGCTCCATATGGAAGGCAGAACAACAGAAACTACAAATAAAGTCTCCATAAGCAGCACCTAAGCAAAGGCTACAGCTAGTGACACGGAACAATGGAGATGCTTCAAAACAACACAGCCTAACTCATCCCAGGGTTGGTGCATTGACCCTGGTGCAACTAGTCACATGACCAGCAATAGAAACTTTTCCACAGAATTGGACTTAAGCAATAAGGAAAAGATTTATCTTGCAGATGGAAGCAGTATAGCTGCAGAGGGAATTAAACAAGGATTTCTAAACTGCACCAAGACAGATGGAGACCTCCTTGTTATTCAGTAAAATATGTGCTATATATTCCTGTTCCTTGGAAGGTGGTCTCTTATCAGTTAAGCGGATGGCAACCAAAGGACTTACATTAAGTTCCAGTGCAATGAGTGCACAATCCAAGAGGGGACCTGGCAATAGTAATTGCAGAAAAACACCTGTATCGCTTAAGCACAGCAACCAAGCAGGTGAAGCTCACCACACATAAGCAACACAACCACTATATTCACCTATGGCATCAATGTCTCGGCCATAGGCACCCTGAAAGTGTAAAAGAACTGGAGAAACAGCACCTGACAAAAGACCTTGTGATGTCAGCTTGTCCAGTGACTATGCAGTGCGACTGCTGTATCAGAGCTAAGGCTATAAGAGCAACACTATCCAAAGCAAGCCAAACCAGAGCTTCAAAACCACTTGATCTTATACACCATAGGGGTGCACATGAAACCGGCGGGGGTCAGTTCAAAGGTGGGAGGGGACACCTTTAAGGGCGGAGGAGGGTGCACTTACACACACACACACACACACACCCCGTTCCCTCCAACTGCACTCTCTTACGAACTGGTCTGGCGGGGTGGCAGCATAATTCCCTGCTGGCCACATTCCATCCTCAGTCCAGAAATGACCGAAAGTACCCCGCGCATGTCGGCGCACTGTGCATGCGCAGGGTACTTCCTGACTAATGAAGTAGACACAGTTTTACTACTTGATTGAGAATTGGTCCTATGAATAAATATTCTCTGTTGCTCTTGGTAGGATGAGCATAAGAAGGGAAGAACTGATGCAATAGCCTTGGAAGGAGTTCTCAGGAACTAGGAGCACAATGGACTTATGAATCAGGACACATGGCACCATAAAAGTGCTGACAACTTCACCTGTCTTGGGCTTTGCTGATTGGAAACTTCCATATTTGACAAGAGAGTCTGTATCAAGAACTGGAGGGAAACTCAAAATGCTTGATTATGCCAGTCAAGGATTAAGTACAAGTGAAAGAAAATAACCTGTGCATAAATATGAATTTGTAGCACTCAAATGAGCTATTCTGAGCAATGCTATGACCATCATATGAAGTTTGAAGTATAAACTTAACCTATGTGCTTAAAACAGGAAAGCTGGATATTCCTTCTCATTGGTGGCTAACAGCACTGGCAGTTTAGCATCAAATATAAGGTAGGTAGACTGAATGCAGATAACACCTTTTAGATCTTTTGACTTTGGTATCAATGACAAAACTGCACAAAATCTTCTTCGGGTGCCACTCTTTGTGCCCCCCCCAGCACCCCAAGCCATGCCCCCTGCATCTGATGTCAAATGCAAGGGGTGGGACAACTAACATCTCCCTGCCACTGTCTCTACCCTGTCCTCCCCCGCCGCCCCCTGCCCCGCCGCTGCTATTTCTGTTTACCTCCGGAGGGTGGAGGGTGAGCTGGGCCATTGCGGTGGGCACCGTAGCTGGCCAGCCGAACTCTCTGGCCGAGCTATGGGCCTGCGCAATTTGGATATGGACGTCACATGCCCATGACATCATGGGCATGTGACGTCCATATCTGAACAGCGCAGGTATGCAGTTCGGCCAGAGGGGCGGGCTGGCCAGCTACAGTGCCCACTGCCACCACTTGGAGGCCCCTAGCCCCTGGAGGCCAACAAAAATAGTGGCGGCAGGGCAGCGGTGGCAGGGCAAAGGCAGGGACAGCAGTGGGGCAGGGCACGGGTGGCCTGCTTGGGGGGCCCTTGGGGCCCCCCTGACCTTCTGGGCCCAGGGACATTTGTCCCTGTTTGTCCAACACGTGCTACACCCATGAATGTGTTTCAGATACATTATCAAGAGCTAAACTGGCACTGGTGACCAAGAACAACTATCATCGGCTATGCTTGGGCTAGTTTGTTAGGAGCTATAACATCTGCTGCCATGGCTCTTTCCTCAATTCGTTATGCTTGATGCACAGGATTTGTGAGGGCAATCTAGATACAAAGGCTATTCATCTGGGCAAGAGTTGTATTGTGTATATAAAGGTAAAGTGTGCCATCAAGTCTACTATAGACTTAAATATTGCAATCGTTTGCTTTTACAGGGGAGAACGTGAGAATTGTAGTTCTGTGAAGTGTGGACAGAGATCTCTAACAGCCAATTCCCAGCACTTCACCAAACTAAAATTCTCAAAATTCTTTGAGGGAAAGCCATGACAGGAAAAATAATATAACACACATATAAGTTTGTCATGTCGATTCTATCTCAGATTCTATCCCCTCTTGTTACTGGTTTTGTTTTGCCTAAATTTGTGGACTTTGGTCCATAAATAGAGGTTAGCTCTGAACTGTCACTAAATGGTCTGAAATCATCAATCTCTGAATGTTCTGAAAGCAGAACAGCCTTTCCTGGAAGGATTGAAACAATTTCCCTTATTTCATTTCCATCTCTTGGAAACCTCCGTTTATTCCTCTTCTTTTTCAAAGACCAAGAGCTTACTCCACTACATCACTTGCCAGTATAACAAGCATACATATTCAATACAGGAGTTTGAGTCCATGTTTTAAAAATAAAAATGTCCACAACTATTAATATATTCCATCGTAGTATGTATTTTTTACATATCCCAATGATGTAGTGAAGTATCTGGAAAGTTTTACTCATATGTTGTTTCTTTTATCTCCTGTAGGGTGGGTGGCTGTGGTTAACTTTGGTGTATTGCTTGAGTAAGCCTACCGATAAGATCCCAGTGGGTACCATTATTTCCTTCACACTGCTCAAAATAGAGCAGATAATGGGAACAAGAAAATCCTGAGTAAAGACATCATAAACCAAGGTAACTATTAAAGTATAGTGTTCAAAATGTTTTGCTTAAGATATTACATTATCATTTGTTTTGCAGTTTGAAGTTGGTATGGGAATTTAGCTACTTTTCAAAAATGAAGCATACAATGATGTCCTGAATGTGCACAGACACCATATTAGTCTCCCAATATTTTATCATTCTTTTAAGTCTTCAAATGAGATATTACATTTTTCCTTTGCCATTGAAAATAGAAATGGGGATCAAGCTGAGGTTCATATTTGAAATGTAGAATGGTGTTCCAAATGTGAATACCAATTGACATTCCAGTATCTAAATCTCCAAGGCAGATAAAGTATTGCAATACATCTTATTTTCCTTTCCTGTTTGAAAACAAATATGGGGGCTGTGCTAGTATTCAAACTTGAAATGTACAATTGTGCTCCAAGCATGTGTATCAAATTCCATGCCAATATTTTAATGTACAAGAGTTTTTGTATTACAAAACAAAAACAAAAAAAACCCCACCTGCTGAATGGGCTAGTTCAGTGGCTCCTAAACTTTGATTGGTAGTGTACTCCACCTGAGACTTCCGACAATTGCAAGTACCCTCAATTAAAAAAAAAAAAAGGTTTTACTGCCATAACCACTGTTGGCTATCATTGTGATTTTACGTTTCACCACGTTGTCTAAAAGGGGGACCACCTTACTGAGTGTTTTGCTTACTTTTTGCCTACCAGGAGGCCTGTAATTAATTTTGAAAGAGGTTTAATCAGTGTTTCTCAAGTAATGTGGGCTGCACATCAGCAGACACACTCTGTTATCAGCAGGCACCTCAAGACCATTTGCATTTCACCACTCATTGCAACAAACTGCATTGTTTTCTTGGTTCTCTGCAATTCTTTGCATCTGCTCTGGTGGGGCAGTCATAGGCTTGCCACTGAACACCTGTTGTTTGGTTTTATTGCATGAGATTAGATGAGTTCAGGCAAAAAAGAACACAGTAAGGATGTTCTCACGAGCAGACAAGTCCGGGCTTAGGCAGCCAAGTCCCCATGATCATGTGAAAAAGCCCCAATGAGATTTAGGTTTCAGTTTATCACTAGTCATCAACCCTAGCTTCAAGTACCCTGTTTCTCCGAAAGTAAGACCTACCCTGAAAGTAAGACCTAGCAGTAATTTCTGATGTACCGCTAATTGCCCTAGTGCATTTTTTGGGGCTAAAATTATTATAAGACACTGTCTTATTTTTGGGGAAACACGGTATTTCTTGTCAAGTCACCTTACAGGGTTTGAATCCATAAGGAATTTGAGAATAAATTTGTAAGGTCTTGTAACTTATAGGGTACTCCATATAATGTATAAACAGATTTGCAAATGCTGGTTGTACTTTGCCTTGTAACTCTGCTATTGATAGCAATGACTAAATCAACTTAGTCATTCTAAAAAAAATGTTCTCTGCTATTTTTTGTCATGTCTGTGCAAACTTGGGTAGTTTAACAGAGGTTCCCAGTAGTCTCCCATTCAAGCATGTTTCATATCCACATTTCCATAGCTTCAGGTGCTTTCCAACTATCCATCAGTTACCCCAATTCTAAAGCCATAATCAGATGTTATATAACCTTGTACAGTATACATGGTTACACATGCTACCAGGAAGCCCTGCCCCTGTGCTGACAGAATCTGAAAGCCTCATGAGGATAGTATTTGCCTAAAGAAAAATTGTTGAACCTTTGGTTAGGTTTCAGCAGGCATCTTTCAGGGAATTCGGCTACCTATTTACGTAAGAAAGAGAACTCAGATGGAATGGAATGACAAAGCCCATATTTCAGATTCCTTTTAAGCCTGTCTCCTACATGGAGTGTGAAGTCCTACACTATATTATATAGAAACCTGTATCCCCATATCCCATGGTACACTATTGTTTGCTCAACAGGGTCTACTCTTCTGGTCAAATTCTTGGTGAGACAAGAAGCCCTGAAAACTGTAGCTCTTCCATCAGAACGTTGTACACCAGACTGTCCTTGAAATAGTCTAAAAGCTATAGCCATTGAGGAAGTCAACAATCCTGCCCTATTGGGAGGGAGGGAAATTCAGTTTTTTATATTTGCTGTACTGGCTCCTTGTTAGCTTCCCTGCCTAATTCAAGGTGCTGATTTAGATGTACAAAGTAGGGATGTGCATGAATCATGATTCGTCACGCGATTTGGAACACATCTCCAGCCCCTTTAAAACGAAGGAGAGCAGGTGCATACTTGCTCTTCCTCTGTTTGCCATCACTTCCCGAATTGGTGGCACTCCTCCCAGCTATTTTTGTGCTCCAGGGGCACTCTCTCTCAGCTGCCCTCATGTGGTGCTGGCATTCACATGGTCTCTGTGCATATGTGGAGGCCATGTGCATGCTGGCGTTGCTCTAGGGCAACTGGGGGAGAGCTCCACCAGAATGCAAAAATAGCTGGGAAGAGTGCTGCTGATTCAGAAGTGGCAGAAAGCAGCAGAGGAGCAGATATGAACCTGCTCTCCTCTATTTTAAAGGGGCCATCGGGGGATGTGTTCTGAGTCACGTGTCAATTTGTGCACATCCCTAGTACAAAGCTCTTTAGGATCTGGCCTTGGTACATCGTAGAGAGTGTCCCTTTCCACACACAGCCCTCCAGTCCTTTAAGACTGACCATGGGCATGGTACTGAAGGTCCCCTTTGCTCTTTCAGTGAGAATGGGAAGTAGATGGCTCAAAACATCAGGGCGGACCAAAATTGAATGGATTGAAACCATCTGATGGACCAACAATTTTTGGAGTTCCTTACCCATAATGTTCCACCTGAGCCCAGTTTCCAATCTTCTGAATTCAATGTAAGGCTTTCCTGTTGAGAAAAATATGAGGTGGTTTTTTAAAAAATAAATTATACTACTTCTCTAAATTGCCTAAGATTTTTAGGAGGTAATTTCAACAGGACCCTGCTTTGCATTTTATATATTTTTAAAAAGAATACTATTAGGAAACACAGGAACATAGGAAACTGCCATATACTGAGTCAGACCATTGGTCTATCTAGCTCAGTATTGTCTTCACAGACTGGCAGCAGCTTCTCCAAGGTTGCAGGCAGGAATCTCTCTCAGCAATCTCTCTCTCAGAAATGTTCATCATGGTAGGAACTTAACTGTATGTCCTTACGCTTTTGAATTGTATGCGCTTAAGCTTTTGGGGTAAGGAAGCACAGAAATCTAAGAAAATAAATTCTGTTTCTCAATTCACATATCATCCAATTTCCAGTATATGTGTCAGCAGTGAAGAACGCTACCTGAAGAAATTTCTTTCCTAGTTCTTGCTGTGGAGCTAGTTACTTGCACCTCTGGTGCTATTGGAATAAGGAATGACGTCACTTGCATGCATTGGACATGCTAGGCTGATAAAGTAGATGAGCAAGAGGACTACAGTGATAGGTGAAAACCTTTGCTTGCTTGCAATGGATATATGAATATGTACATATCAGTATCGTGATGGGGGGGGAACTTTCAGCTGGTTTAGATACAGAGCATAACTTTCTTATTAACAAACCATGTGGGGGTCATTGATTCAAGCAACTTTAGCTTTCAGTATTTCTGCATAACCCTTGGCATCCTGGTTGAGATCAAAAATTAACATTCAAAAATTTTACCTGGTGAATAAATGTGAAGTTAGTTTGCATCCGGAAACAACAGGTGTTTCATGGGGGAATTAAAACAATCCTGCAATATGTGTGCTTCCTGTCTAGTTAGTACAGAGAGTTTTGCTATCAGTTCAGGTATGCTTCAACTATGAAGCCAAAGTATTTGAGGTTCTTAGTCTAGACACAGTTCAGAAAGGAATTTTTTAAAATGCTGTCTGGGAATTTTTTTACCTATGAGTGTTGAGCAACAGAAGTGTAAAGTAATTTATTCTGGTAAATGAACACACTAAAGCTTAATATGTACAGAGGGTTGTTGTTTTTTAATCCACACTCAGGTGGAAAGTTATTACAGGGGGATGAAACTAAACAAACATTATACAATCCACAAGCATTGCAAAGCATACTGTGCAAGAACAAGAAACAATCGGAGAATATTTATGAAATTCTCTCTATCCAAATTACTCCCCATATTCTGGATACTACCTGACTGCGTTTCCAGAGTGGCACTGATGCATTAGTGATCTACCATTTTTCTGCTTTTGAAATGTTACTATTTTTCAGACCGTTGGATATGCATAGTTCTGTAGTATTAAGTTCACATCTTTCCCCCTACAATTTACTGATGCACACCAGTGCATATATGCATTAATTAAATAACATTGCAAAAGTACATCAATATTCCATTTTGTGCTGTGATTTACTCAGTTGCAGATGTGCTAGGGTGCACTAGCAATTTATTCAATAAAAAAGACACACTGAAAATTGTGGCAAACTGCCTATGCAAATATTGCAAAAATTAATTTTAGAAATTCTCCAAGTTGAACTGGAAGGCAGACAAAATGGAATGTAAGGCAGAGAAAACGGATAGAACAATAACAGAAAAAGGGATATCTGTTCATTCCTAGGGACAATATATGATTGTAATGTCCTGTACATTGGAGACACAAGTATTAGAATACCCATGGATCTGGACCTTTTTAAATTTAAAAATCTTGATTATCCAAATTTATCCTCATTCCCTTTTTCTGCTAGGGCAGAGTAATCCTTTGTGTCACTAATATTTCCAAGTGAATATTTGGAGTTTCAGCAGTAGATGGGAGAATCAAGACCGTTTTCTTGTCTGAATGCAAGTGCATCAATGTGGCCAGTGATTATTTGTCAAACAGAAAGAGAGGGGGAAGACTTAATTATATTCTGGAGAGAACTTGTTGTTGAGAATAAAAGTGAATAGATCCAGTTTTCCATGCAGAAACACTCCATCACCTTTCCTAAAACAAAAAGCTTTCTCCATCAGCAGGAGTGAGTGGAGGTGGTTCTAGTTCAACCGCACTGCCTAACAGTATCACATCATGAAACGATCATGCTTCTGGCACAACTATAAGGCATACTTGGCAGTGTTTGACACAAAAAAGAGAAACCAAAGACTAAATTAGTATCCCAGAATGTCTGAGGTTTTGCCTTTCCCCCTCCCTCCCCTCGTCCTCCCAAGTTGCAAATGAAGAGCAGAGTAGTATCATATAGTCCACAATGCACCCACCTAACTCTTTTTGGATGAAAGAAAATATGTTGGGTTTTATGCTCTTTAAAAGTGCCATTCCAGTACTTCCTGCTTGAGCATTGCTGGGGAGGATAGCAAAATTTCTGAGGGGTGGTGAATTCTTGAGACATTCTTTTTGGATCATGTGCACATGAATTGCATTTCAACACTGAGGACACCTGTCTTGGGTTATTTCATTATCATACCTTCTTTTTATGCATGAACAAAACAGGTTTCTACAGTCCTAACCTTATTTCTGTTGCCTTTTTGAAAGCTTGGTTTAGGTTTAGATGGGGAAGTGCTGTCAAATGTTGTGAGCCTTGTGATATGTTGGGATAAATCTCTAAAATTGCTAGCTTTGGGAATTGTGGCATTCAGCTATAACTCATAGCAGTAAGAGAGTCAATTTCTAGTATAGCAGTGCCAGACATTTTCTGTTACTACATCTTATATGAAATGTTTTACACAGGGATGGTGCTGGCCCAAGGATTGGTGATGCCCCAGGCAAAGCCTGGCCATTCAAAGTATAGGCAACATCCTTTGTCACCCATGTGCTGGCCGTCTCAAACCAATTTTATATGAGATGGGGCAAGGTCCTAGGGGCTCTGACAAGGAGTTTGCTATCCATGAAGCTTGTTCAGGATAGCCAGTCAAAGTATAGGCATGCCCCTTTGTAACCCATGTGCTGACAATTGGATACAAACCAAATTCACAGCACACCAGGGGATCCTAGGCAAGAGTCACCACTGGGGGAAGGAGGAAGTATTTGCTGCATCTCAGCTGTGACAGGCGCCGGGCTGTGACATCATTATATTGCACCCCAGCTGATGAAAGTTAGTAAGCCAGGCCAAGGTGGGGTCTGTGGGCTTAGTAGGGCCACCACAGAGACTGCAGGTGACCGTGGTGGTGAAGGCAAGCTGGGGGAAGCAGGAGGCGGGTGAATGGGCAGTGAAGGCAGGTGGGGAGCATCTTCAAACTTTGGCTCAGGGCTGCCCCTGGGGTTGGAGAAAAAGCCCCCCAAGAATTCGGCAACAGCATGGGTGCCACCAAAAGTGGGGGGCAGGGGGATTTTATGTGCAATAATAGCAAAGCAGAAACAGAAGTAGCAAGAACATATTTTTCAGGTTTGCTGAAGGGTTAAAATGCTTAGGTTTGCTACCGCTGAAATAACTTCCCTACCTTATACATAGGCTCCTTCTGTAACACCACTGACCTGGGCTGCTTCTGAGGTAACAGTAACCATGTTAAAATAAGTAGAAAATAGGCCCCACTAGTTCTATTTAGAACTACTTGTTTTTAACTCCGGACCTATTGACAAAAATGGTTAATTAAAAACAACAACCCCAAAACACTAAGTTCCTAAAGTTAAGCTGAGATCAGTTCTAAACTTCACTGCCGTGAAGATATCTGAGCATTCTTGAAGTTTGTGTTGATATCTCTGGGAAATGTAGTTTTTTCATTCTTCTGACTCATTTACTAGAAGGAATTTTAGAAGTTGCAGTTATCAGGTGTATTGGGCAGAGGAGAACACAGTAGGAGCAGCTGCTACCTCCACCACCAACCAACACCCGCCCCCCAGCTGCAGGCATTGGTGCAGCCCCTAATCTGAGGGCATGTGGGGCCAAAGATGTGATGCTATGAGAGGAAGAGAGCTTCCACTTCTGAGTGACTTCACCAGGGAGAAATTGGACCACTATCACTGCCCAATTAAAGAAGGCCATCCATGGCATAAAGGAATGTGTATTGACAGAGGAGAGGATGTTTAATTCTGATTGTAAGCCAGAGACTGATTATTCATTATTACATGATGCATCACAGTTTAAGTAATCTGGAAACATATTTGATAGAATAAATTTGTAATATAAAACAGTGATAGATTCATGGTCAAATGTGATGGATTCAAAGTAGGATCCTGATAAACCTTTCTTCAGATTAAGTGGTTATGTATTAAATTTGTGCACATGATATATTTTAACTTTTGTACACAGTATTTGTAGTTATTTTTGTGATATAATTAATTTCCCCTTCTCCTTTGTATATGTTTGGTGTTTGTTTGATCTTTTAAACCATCTAGAGATTAAGCCGCTTTTAGAAAAGAAGTGTGCCTGCTCTAAATCAATTCTGTGCAACTGGTGAAAAAGAGCTGACGCGGCGTAGTGATGAAGAGACTGGCTGTGCACAAGGACTATCCCTGTTCAAATCTCATCTCTGCCATGAACTTACTGGATGGCCTTGGGCAAGCCACTTGCTCTCTGCACTATGGAAATAATAATGTCTTACAAAGTTGTTTTAAGGATTACATCAGTATACTGTGTGTGACATGTTTTGCTCGTAGCATATTGTACAAATGGTAAGTAGCATTATTAATGTAAGTTTCAAGCAGAACACAGGTGTGTCTCAGAAGTAAAATCAGTTATGTGGGGAATATATCACCTTGGAAAAATATTGTGAATCAGGCTCTTTGCTGGCCATTCCCTTGCCAGTGATCTGAGAGCAGAAAACCACCACACCATAACCATGTTCTGCAAAGGAAGAGTCCACTCCCTCTATTTTAATTTCCCTCTGTTTTAATATCCTCTGCCCACCCACACCCAATTCATATAGTAGCTATAGGCAAACCCAAAATAATATTATGCTGGTCAGTGAAATTTCCTCATTCTATTCTGTTAACTGTTTTATCGGTGTGCTCTGCTCCATGTTCAATTTAACCTGAAAAGTTTCTAAACTTGATTTCAGAATTGGCATGTTCACAGTTTGCTACAATTTTTTTCTCACAAATTTCTGAGGCACACCAGCACAAGCACATATACACATTGGTTAAATCACAGTGCAGAAAGGAATCTTGCTGTGATCAAAATTGGTATCAGGATTCCTTTTTGCACAGTGAGCCAAACTGACATGGATGTGTACATATGGATACCAGTAACTTGTGACACCCCAAGAAAGTGTGAATTGAAAACTGGCAAACTGCGTGCACAATGTGGTCCACAACAGGAAAATGATAGATTGGCACTGATGGATAAACAATCTAGAAACAAGGTCAGAGCCCCCAAATCAAGGCAGAAACTCAGATGGGGATAATTTCAAAAACATTTTTAACATCATTTATTTATCACTACAATATATAGAGCATGTTGTTCCTTGATTTCCCTGGGAACACACGATCTTTTTCTTTCAGCCACAAGTTTTATGATCACATTAAGGAAACACATAAATAATAGACTCTTCGAACTAGGTCTTATGAGACTTCTTAGTACTCAGGGGTGAATCAAAATATACAACGAGCGCATCAAATATGAAATTCACATATATGTGCTTTTAGGACCATTCCTTCTTAAAATACATGTGACTGTAGCTAGAGATATTCATATGTACGTTGTACTGGAGTATTCACATCTGAATACAAAGTAGTATTGCAAAAACCAGCCTTAGTTAACGTATACAAATGTTATCAAAAAGCTTTTTATTTTGCAATCAGGAGAAGAAAAAAAGAAACCTACAGAGAAATGAATGGGCATCCATGGAATCAGAACCGGCCTATGGTGTAACCGTCCCTTGTCTGGAGCTTTATTTCTAAAGTGTGAAAAAAGCAGTTTTATCTCTAAACTGGTGGCGGGGGGGGAGGGAGAGGGTGATTTGGTGGAGAATGGGTTAAGAAGCATCTTCCCACCCAACCTTTTCCAACTCAGATGCAGTCTACCCCAGGTTGCTTTGGATATTAAAAAAATGAAGGAAAGAATCACAGAGCTCAATGTAATGTGGTGTTTGAGCCTCAGTCAGGATGTCACATGGCTCTGGACAACTGCTCCTTCTAGCCCCTCCCTTCAGGCAGACCTGCCCTTCCCCTTCCTCCATCTGGCAATGGCATGCCAGGCCAGCCATCATCTATCTCTTCCATTACCACCTCTGGCTTCTCAGAAGTCAAGAGAAGAAGTGTGGAGAAGAGAAGAGTGCCAGTCTAGCCTAGCATTTGGCTCTCCTCCTTCACGTTTCCTCTTCCTTTTGTGTGTGTGTGTGTGTGTGTGTGTGTGTGTGTGCGTGCGCGCGCGTGTGCGTGTGTGTGTGTGTGTGTGTGCTCTTGATAAACCAGAGTTAGAAGTGGAGGTGTATAGAAGTGGCTAATGTGCTACCACTGAATGAGGTTTGGGGGAGGAGGCAGAAGGCCAACACAAGTG
This sequence comes from Hemicordylus capensis, assembly GCF_027244095.1. Lineage (NCBI taxonomy): Eukaryota > Metazoa > Chordata > Lepidosauria > Squamata > Cordylidae > Hemicordylus > Hemicordylus capensis. Next base: position 263,048,429 of record NC_069657.1, read on the forward strand.
GCATGTGTGGGCAACCTCTGCAATATGATGCCTGAGGCCACCACCTCGCCTCTTCCACATGTTCCATTCCAGAGAGCCAGAGTAACCGTAGGTTTATATGGTGGTGTGGGAGAAGAAACTCTTAATAGTTGGCCATGTCTTTGTGAGTTAGTGTTGTTAGATGGTTCTGTCACTAGGTGGCACAGGATTTAGCTGTATCAAGGGTGGAGTCAGGAGTTTCCTATTCTTTTCATGTTAAAAGACAATAAAGTTATGTTCAGTTTATTGTGTTAAGTCCCCAGGTCTTCTCATGTCTTGGAGTCAGCAGTCAGATCTCATGGCTTTTTAAATGATAAATATGTTTTAATCAATAAGGTGTCAAGTACCATCTGTACTGGAGTTTATATACACCTTCTCTTAAAGAGGCATTTCCAATTTTTTAAAAATTATCCTCCCAAATCCATTCCCATTCATACTTCTCCAGTGGTGTGGACAGTTCTCTTCCCCATTTAATCATAAAACTGGGATTACTTAAATTCATTCTTAACAATAAACAAGGCTGCTGTTTTCTCTCTGATCTCACCATACTTTCAGATTAGAGTTACTATTTTGTCTTGGAATTGTTCTGAAAAGGTTTTTCTCCTTGCATTGCTCTTATTTCTTGATATGACAGCATTCTGGTTCTTGTCCATGACTTTGAAGTGTGATCAATCTAATGCTTAACCCATTTAGAAATATCACCAAGCTCTGCCATATCAGGACATATTTATCATTTTAAAGCTGACAATAGGTGAAGATAGTGGTAGCCGGTGAGGGGGGTGCTGAGGGGGCAATGAGAAGTACCTTTAGAAAGTTATTGCTGGTGATATCGCCAGCACCTGCAAGCAGTGGCACCAGCAGTTGCCGTGGCTCCAGCTCTCATCTGGCCTCCATACATGCACAGAGGCCAAGTGAGTGCTAGAGTCAAGTTAGTTGTTACCTGGGATGCTGGGCGGGGTGCTGCTGCTTGTGGTGGCTTACAGGTGCCGGCAGTACCGCTGGTAATCACTTTTTAAAAGGTACCTCTTGCTGCCGCTTCCCCCCAACATCGCCCTCAACAGCCACCACTGGTTGGAAATCTTTGGCAATGGGGGCAGATACATCTCATTATTATTATTATTATTATTATTTCTTGTTTACACAGTCAGACAGGTGTTATTGACTGGTTTGTTTTATCCAGACATCGAGTCCTTCCCAAGGACCTGGGATGGCTGAATTTTATTATCAGTGTTGTTGCTGTTGTTGTAGATATCGTCGCAGAATATAGGCTGCTCCCAGTAAAGTTGCTTTTTGTAATTGGCTGTTGGTGATTTCGGTGGCCTCTATGGTGTTGAGGTGCTCTCCAAGGTCTTTTGGAATTGCACCTAGGGCTCCAGTTACTACTGGGATTATTTTGGTCTTCTTTTGCTACAGCCTTTCAATTTCGATTTGTAGATCTTTGTATTTTGTTATTTTTTCTGTTTCATTTTCTTCTATTCTGCTGTCACCTGGTATTGCTATGTCGATTATTTTGACTTGTTTTTCTTTCTTCTCGGCTACAGTTATATCTGGTGTATTGTGTAGCAGATGTTTGTCTGTTTGTAGTCGGAAGTCCCATAATATTATTGCATCTTCATTTTCTACAACTTTTTCAATTTTATGGTCCCATCAATCTTTGGCTACAGGTAGCTTGTATTTTTTGCAGATGTTCCAGTGTACCATCCCTGCTACCTTGTCATGCCTTTGTTTGTAGTCAGTCTGTGCGATCTTTTTACAACAGCTGATTAAGTGGTCCAGTGTTTCATCTGCTTCTTTACAAAGGCGGCACTTGCTGTTTGTGGTTGATTTTTTGACTTTTGCTCTTATTGCATTTGTTCTTAGTGCCTGTTCTTGTGCAGCCAGTATTAAACCCTCTGTTTCTTTCTTTGCCATTCTTAAGCCATTGCCAGGTCTTGGTGATGTCTGATTTTCCACTTATATTGTGCAAATATTGACCATGCAGTGGCTTCTTTTCCCATTTTTCTGCTCGGTTCTTGACTTGTTCTTTCTTGTAGGCCTGCTTTGTTTCATTGGTGTTGAATAGTTTTGCATTATTGACCATTTGAAGTGCATCTTCTTCACTGTCCTTGATATATTCTTCAAGGCCTCCTTTCTTCTCCTCTACTGTTTGATGGACTTGCAGCATTCCTCTTCCACCTGAGCTGTGAGGGAGGTATAGCCTATCAACATCACTGCGGGGGTGCAGAGCATGATTGATGGTCATGATTTTCCTGGTCTTACGATCTAGCGTCTCTAGCTCTGCCTGGGTCCAGTCTATTATTCCTGCAGTGTATCTGATAACAGGTATAGCCCAGGTGTTTATGGCTTGTATGGTGTTCCCGCCATTGAGTTTGGACTTGAGGATTTTTCTAACTCTCCTGATGTATTCACTTCCCATTTTTCCTTTAACTTCAGTGTGTGCGATGTTATCAGCCTGGAGAATGCCCAAGTATTTGTAATGTTCTTTCTCTTCCAGGTTCTTGATGTTGCTTCCATTGGGCAGTTCTATTCCTTCTGCTTTTGTTATTTTTCCTCTGTTTATTATTAATGCAGCACACTTGTCTAGTCCAAACTCCATTGCTATATCGCTACTGAATATACAGACAGTGTTCAGCCGTGATTCGATTTCTGACTGGGACTTTCCATACCACTTCAGATTGTCCATGTACAGCAGATGGTTGATTTGACTTGATGTTTTAGATGTTTGGTATCCGAGGCCTGTTTTATTTAGTATTTGTGAAAGTGGAGTCATGGCGATTACAAACAACAGAGGGGATAGTGAGTCCCCTTGGAATATGCCTCTTCTAATGCTAACCTGTCCAAGTGTCTCGCCATTGATTGTTAACTGCGTAATCCACATGCTCATTGCTTTTTTAATAAATGTCTGAATGTTTTTTGCTGACACCAGTTGTTTCTAAACATGTTAGTATCCATGTGTGAGGTAATGAGTCGAAGGCTTTCTTGTAGTCAATCCATGCAACACTTAGATTGGTTTTTCTTCTCTTGCAATTTTCTAAAATCATTTTGTCAATCAGCAGCTGGTCTTTTGTGCCTCTGGTGTTCAGGCAATTTCCTTTCTATTCAACTGGAAGCTGCTTATTAGTTAATAAGTGTTGCATTACTTCATCTGCTATTATTCCAGTTAATAATTTGAACATAGTTGGCAGGCAGGTTATCGGTCCATAATTACTTGGAACTGCACCTTTTGCTGGGTCTTTCATTGTGAGATGGGTTTTCCCAGTTGTTAGCCATTGTTCAATATCACCTCCTTGCAAAATGTGATTGAACTGTTTTGATAGTTGTTTATGAAGGCTTGTTAGGTGTTTAAGCCAAAAGCCATGCAGTTCATCGTCGCCTGGTGCAGTCCAATTTTTAATTTTCTTTGCTCTTTCATTTATTAATTCTGGTGTTATTATTAGATCTTGCATTTGTTGGTTACATTTTTTGACCTCTTTCATCCAGCCTGCTTTTTTATTATAATCTATTGGATTGTCCCATAGTTTCCCCCAGAATTGCAGTGTTCCTTCTTTATTTGGTATTCTATGTTTCTTGCAGTTTCTCCTTCTATGCTTTGGTAGAAACGTCTCTGATTCGACTGGAATTGGAGATTCTGCCTGTGTTGTGTAATTCTGGCTTCGTATCTGCTAATCTTCTTTGACACTGCTGTTATTTGCTGCTTTATTATTTCCAGGACTTCTCTAATTTTCCTTGAATCTAGGTGGTATTTTTGGATCAGATACTGTTTGGTGTTTTCATTCTTCAGCTTCTTGTCTTTCATATCTTTCAATTTACTAGCATCTGATCTAAGCCTGGAGATTTTATTTTCTAATCTAATCTTCCATTTAGGTGATGTACTACTTTCTATTTTTACAGGTCCACTGATCTTATATCCGAGCTCTTGTGATATTGTTGCTGCACTGTACATTAGTTGGTTTGTTTCTTGCAAATTATTGGTTGTTGTTTCTGCAAGTGCAGCACTGACATCTTTTAATGCCTGAGCAAGTTGTTTTTTGGCAACTGTTTTTAGAGCTGGAAGTCGAACCCTGGTGGTTGTTTGGTTCATGTGCTCAGTTATTTTTTACTTTAGTTCTTGTTGCTTTTCTCTTAAATGGCATTCAGGTTTTTGAGGTAAAGGCAAAGGGGAGGTTGCCTGGTTTTGATTTTGAAACAGTTCAGCAACAGTGGCATCCTCTATTTCCAACACCTCCTCCACCTGCGCCTGAGCAACTGCTTCAGTTGGTGGTAATTCTTCTTCCATATCTTGAGCCTGTGTTGCTCTTTGCAGTTCTTCCAGCTCAACTTCTGTGAATACTTTATTTCTTATTATGAATCTTCTCTGGTCTGCTAGCCTTTGTTCTGTTATTTCTGTATCTGGATGCTTCTCTTTCCAAATTTGGTACATTCTTTTTAAATAACCTCTTCTAGTTGGACTAGACTTGTAATAGCAGATCATTATTTCCTTGTTGACGTTTTTCGTAATTTTTTTTCGTTTAAGCGACGTTTCTTCCAGTAACCGTGCAGTCTCCAGCTCTGGTTGCTCAGCTGAAGATCCTGAGTCCTGTTGCCCACTTGCCACCAGATGTCCAGGTACTTCAGCAATTATTATTTATTTATGTATTTATTTATTTATACATTTATATCCCTCTCTTCCTCCAAGGAGCCAAGAGCGGTGTACTCCATAATTGAGTTTCTCCTCAAAACAACCCTGTGAAGTAGGTTAGGCTGAGAGAGAAATGACTGGCCCAGAGTCACCCAACTAGTATCATGGCTGAATGGGGCTGAATGAATCTCATAACTTTTGGTTGTATCCTTTTAAATATATATATTTTAATTTATATTTTCAAACAGCCAAAAAACAACATCAAAAAAGCGAAAGAAAAACACATATGACATCTCACAGTTATCTAATACATCATCTTGGATTCTACTTCCCCATCATGTCTCCTCTTATCATTTCATTTGAACTCAGTGATAGTTAAATGATATATCTACATATCTGGGTAAACATCAGAATTGAAAATATACAACTTTTGGCCTTATTTACAAAGAAAATCCAAATCTTGGATGTGGCTTTAAACCATGCACTAAATTATAATGTATAAATGGTTCCCACATTAAAACAATTTTATCCTCTGATTTGTCCTTTATGTATGAAGTAATCTTAGCCATGGATGCATATTCCCAGAGCTTAAGTTGCCACTCATCTAATGACAGAATTAAATTAACTTTCCAGTGTAAAGCATAAAGAATCTTACCTGCAGTTATCCTATATAAAGACAGTACGGTGTATTTTAAAGGTATATAACATTTTGTAATATGTTTTTTTAAAAAAAAACTGGTAACAAAGGAAAGTTAATATTTAATATTTGTTTCATCTTGGAATTAATTGTTTTCCAAAATTGCTGGGCATTACTTCACTTCCACCACATATGATAGAATGTTCCCACCTGATTCATGCATTTCTAGTATTTTCCAGAAGATTTATTGTATATCTTTGTAATCATCACGGAAGTAAGATACCAACGAAAATACGTTTTATATCAGTTTTCTCTTAATGTGTTATTCACTGTTCCCTCTAACAGGGATTCCCAGATGTTGTTGACTACCATTCCCAGAAGCCCCAGCTGCAATAGCTTTTGCTTGGGGGTTTTGGGAGTTGTAGTCTACAACATCTGAGAATCCCTGTTAGAGGGAACACTGGTTGTATCCCAGGATTGCCATATATTGGGAAGAAGTTCAAATTTCAATAAAAGAAATGACAGGATACCATTTAACTTACGATCTCAGGGTACTTCTCTTTGGATATATAAGAGAAGAAGCTGTCAGTTGCTTTAGCATGGAAGAAGGTTTAGGTTACAGTTTATAATAGGTCTTATAGGTATATAGGTTTATAATAGGTCTTATAACTGACCTATTATAAAAATTCAAATGAGATTGACACCATAGACAAATTTGTGCATAAATGGTTTCTGTTTATTCAGTATTGGAATGGGATGGTACAAGATTGTATATATAATTTATTCTCAATGATATGAGATTTCTGTGCAAGATTAGTTAATTGAGTATTGACAGGTGCTATATATATTTTTATTTGTTAATAATAATTTCTTTTTAAAGTCAGGTCTTAAAGTCACAGATTTCTAAAAGAACTAGGAAAATGGTACAGTTTCCTTCACCAAACACCTTAATTTCGATACTATTGACCATAGTATACTTCTGGAACATCTGAAGGGACTGGAGGTGGAAGGCACTGCTTTGCAGCGGTTCTGCTCCTACTTCACAGGGAGATTCCAGATGGTGTCTCTTGGAGACTGATGTTCTTCAAAATCTGAACTTTCCTATGGTGTCCCTCAGGGCTCCATATTGTCTCTGATGTTGTTTAACATCTACACGAAACCACTGGGATAGATCTTCAGGGGATTGAGTGCAGGGTGTTATCAGTATGCTGATAATCAGAATTTCTCCATGTCAACATCATCAGGAGAAGGCATAACCTCCCTAAATGCCTTCCTGGAGGCAGTAATAGGCTGGATGAGGGATAACAAACTGAGGCTGAATCCAGATAAGATGGAGGTACTTATTGTGCCTGGTCGGAACTTGGGAGATCATTTTGATCTGCCTGTTCTGCATGGGGTCACAGTCCCCCAGAAGGAACAGGTACACAGTCTGGGGTTTCTTCTGGATCTGAACCTCTCCCTGGTGTCCCAGGTTGAGGCAATGGCCAGGGGTGCTTTTTATCAGCTTCAGTTGATATACCAGCTGTGTCTGTTTCTTGAGATGAACAACCTCAAAATGGTGGTGCATATGCTGGTAACCTCTAGGCTGGATTACTGCAATGCTCTCTATGTGGGGCTGCCTTTGTATGTAGCCTGGAAAGTGCAATTAGTCCAGAATGCGGCAGCTAGGTTGGTCTCTGGATCATCTAGGAGAGACCATATTACTCCTGTGTTGAAAGAGCTACACTGGCTGCTGACACATTTCCAGGCAAAATACAAGGTGCTGGTTATTACCTGTAAAGTCTTAAACAGCTTAGGCCCTGGGTATTTAAGAGAATGTGCCATGGTGACTCACGAGTAGACACCTGACTGGAGTGGGGCATCCTGGGACTTCTGGGGGCCAGATGGCCTCTGATCCCCCCTCCCATATTGGCTTTGGTAAGGGAGTTGCAAGGGGCATCCTGGAACTTCCAGGGGCCATATGGCCCTCGATCCCCCCCCTTACTGGCTCCGTGAAGGAGCTAGTAATTGTGTGGGTGGCCAGATTGGGCTGAGCACCTGCTCAGCCTGCTCATGTGTGGGCTAAGCCCTTCCTGCAGAGCCTGATTAGGCTCTACACACGGATCATGTGTAGAGCCTCAGTATAGTGTTCTGTTATTGGGAATGTCACAAAGAACAAAACTTTTCTCCTGCAGAAGAAATAAATCCGCAGAACAAAAGGAACCTTTAATCACTATATCTTGTGAATCACTGCCCCGGGGTGATTGGTAAACACCCCAAAATTGTGTTCTGGCTTTGTGTGGGGAAATTAGCTCAGAATGGAGCAGATGCATATCAGAATAAATTTAATGCAGTGTTGGTTAGAGGAAAATGACTGTCTGAGAGGGTGATGTTCAAAACTAAAAAAGGTTTTGTTTAAGGGTAAGGGGTACAAGGGAGCAAGAGAATCACTAAAGAGCAATATTATTACTAAAAATATGTTACAAGATTAACCATACAACTGCTAAAAGGAAATTTAACTTAATGTCCAAATTAAAGTAGCTTCTAGGTTGGCCAGAGAAAAGGAGGCTCAGAGAAACAAAGAGAAGAGACAGGGATAGAGGGAGTCCAGATTGGGACACAGCAGTTATCCTACAACCTAATTTGTTCCTTCAGTAACGGGTGGATCCTTATGACTTGGGAGTGACCGAAGAACCTCTCTCCTCGCGAATGGGCCAGGAAGCAGCAAGTAGCAGCAAAGGATCAAGGAAGTTAGGTCACAGGGATAGATCCAAAGGGTGTGTGTTCTCATGAAGCCAGCTCCAGGTGGTAGCAAGGAGGGCTATGCAGACTGGATCTGTCAAGAGAGTTGATCTAGGGCCTGGAAGCAAGTGGTATAGCAATTGTTCACTGCAGTATCCAAGTAATGGGTGACTCCACAAGGTGGTAACCAAGTGAGGAGCCCTGGAGACCATGGGAAGCACACTGGCTCAAGAATCCAGGGGCAGTTAAAGCCCAAAATGTGTCCTGAGGGTACATTCCAATTGACCTTCTTTCTTGACTAGGGAAGTTCTGGGGAATCTCAAATGTTTTTCTGTTGTGCTGCACTACAACACAATGAGTTAATAGGCTAATGCAAATAGAGTGATTGAATGTGCAAACATGGGAACTCTTTTCCATCAGAAATACCTAGTAAACTAATCACCATTTTAATGGCTGCATCTCTGAGTTGCTATCACTCACTCTAGTCTTCTTTTGATAAGGAGGGAATGCGCATTCGTGGAGCCTTATCTGACTTCCTGATGAGGTAATTGACTTTTAGCTTGTTTGAGGCATCTGTGGAGGGGAGGTAAACCAAAGGAGGATCAATCATGTAGAGATACCTTGAACAGAGAGTTAACTGCTGTGAGTTAACTTTAGGAGTTTACTTAGATGTCCCAGCATGGGGAAGGCATGAGACTAGCTCCCTTTCAATCCTGACCTTTTGGCAGCTGCTAAATCTGGTGGTAACTGTCCCACTGCCTACTAAGTGACTGTTCCCCAATATGCCAACCAATGGGGAACTCACGATGCTGTGACATGGCTCCTGAGCATGTCAAAAGTGAGACCCATATACCTGCAGTCTCAAATATAAGCAGAGAGGCTTCTGGGAGCCGGCAGAAAAGCAGTGCTAGCAACAATCCTTACTTGATAGTGGAAAAGGCTAGCAGTTAACCTGTGTGAATTCAGAGGCTGACAGTATTTTATTATTATATATTTATTTTATTTAACATATTTGTATACTGCCCAAAACACATGTCTCTCAGTGGTTTACAACAAAACTATAAAAACAACAGATAAAAAGATTAAAACATTACAACAATTTAAAATTTAAAATGTTAAAACTATTAAACACACACACACACACACATATATATATATGTAAAATTTTCTAAGGCATACCCATGGCTTATCCAGTGTGTGGCAGCTCTCGTGAGAGTTTGCGAGCTGAAGTACCCGATTGAGCAGTGGCGATTCCATATGCAGATGGGGAGGATGAGCCTATGAGAGCAGAAGCACCATGGTGATTGGGCAGTGGGGATTCCATATGCAGATTGGGAGGAGGGGCATGGTTAAAGTCAATTGGAATGTAACTGTTACTGGTCAGAAGATGTTCTTGATTGTAGAGGAGAGGAGAGGAGAGGAGAGAGAGAGAGAGATGATAGTGGGCAGGGGTCTGCAAAGAGAGGGGTTGTGAGGGAGAAAGAAGGAGGCTGCCATTGTGTGAATTAAATGAGGGAACAAGATGAACAAGATCTATTAACTCAGGAAGGCAGGGAGAGGGAGAGTGTGGAAGAAAGACAGAGGTGAGGAGCAAGTGAAGGTGAAAGAAAAAGAAGGGGGGAAGAGATGAAGAAGGAAGGGCAAGGGATGGGTCTGAGCCTGTCAGTGTCCTGAGGGGGACAAGTAGCCACGTTGGCAGTGGCAGCGAGGAAGGGCTTGGTCAACCGCCGCTGCTGCTGCTCCTGTGGGGAGGAGCAGGAGCAGACAGGGGTGTACCTATAATTGAGCGAAAGGGTTCAAAGAACATGGGCCCCCAGCTCCTGAGGGCCCTCCAGCTCCACACCTCCCTATTTTCTTCATTATCTCCCTCACTCTGGAGGCCCATCAGAGAGAGGGCTGAATACGGGCCCCCTCTCCCCTAGCTATGCCTTTGGGTGCAGGGCTTGGATGAGGATGGAGAGATCTCCGAGGTGGGCGGGGCTGTGGCAGGGGGTGAGGGAAGCAATCAAGTCCTAGTGTGCAGATGCCCTGCGCAAGTTAAGCTAGGTTAATTAAAAGCCTGGGTAAATAAATCTGTCCTGACAGCCATTTAAAAAGTTGTAAGAGATGGGGAGGCTCTTATTTCAGCAGGAAGTGTGTTCCAAAGCTTTGGGGCAGCAGCATAGAAGGCCTGTCCCTGGGTAGCCACCAGACAAGCTGGTGGCAACTACAGACAGACCTCTCCAGATGATCTCAATGGGCAGTGTGGTTCACATCGAAGAAGGCAGTCTCTTAAATACCCAGAGTCCAAGCTGCTTAGGGCTTTATAGGTTATAACCAAAACCTTGTATTTTGCCCAGAAATTTATAGGCAACCAGTGTAGATCTTTTAAGAGAGGAGTGATATGGTCTCTCTGAGATGACCCAGAGACCAACCTGGTTGCCACATTCTGGACTAACTGCAGTTTCCAGACTACGTACAAATGCAGTCCCATGTAGAGCGCATTGCAGTAATCAAGTCTAGAGGTGACCAGCAGATGTACTACTGTTCTGAGGACATTTATCTAAAGGAATGGACACAGCTGGCATATCAGCCGAAGCTGATAAAAGGCACCTCTGGCCACTGCCTCAACCTGGGACACCAGGGAGAGGTTTATGTCTAGAAGCACCCCCAGACTGCATACCTGTTTCTTCTGGGGAAGTGTGACCCCATCCAGAACTAGCAGATCAAAATGATCTCCCAAGTTCCGACCCTGCACAATAAGTACCTCCGTCTTATCTGGATTCAGCCACAGCTCATCATCTCTCATCCTGCCCATCACTGCCTCCAGGCAGTCATTTAGGGAGGTCATGCTTTACCTGATGATGTTGACATGGAGAAAAAGATTTGGGTGTCATCAGCATACTGATAATACCCTGCACCAAATTTCCTGATGATCTCTCCCAGTGGTTTCATGTAGATGTTAAACAACATCGGAGACAATACGGAGCCCTCAGGGACACAGTACAAAAGTTCAGTTTTTTAAAAACAGCAGTCCCCGAGGGACACCATCTGGAATCTGCCCAAGAGGTAAGATAGGAACCACTGCAAAGCAATGCCTCCCACCCCCCCCCCAACCCCCTTAGACGCTCCAGAAGGATACTATGGTTGATAGTACTGAAAGCCGCCGAGAGGTCCAAAAGGACCAACAGAGTCACACTCCCTCTGTCAATTCCCAATTGGAGAATCATCCATCAGGCCGACCAAGGCAGTCTCCACTAGCCCACCCGAAAGCCGGTCTGAAATGGTTCTACATAATCAATTCCATCCAAGCCTGTCTGGAGTTGGGAGGCCGCCACCCTCTCAATTACCTTGCCCAACCACTGAAGTTTGGAGACAGGCCTGTAGTTGCTCAGCTCTGAGGAATCCAAGGCAGGCTTCTTCAGAAGTGGTCTAATAACTGCATCCTTAAGGCAAGGAGGCATCCTGCCCTCCCTCAGAGAAGCATTTATGATCCCTACTAGGCCTTCTACAACAACCTCCCTGCCAGATAGTATTAGCCATATCGGGCAAGGGTCAAGAGAACAGGTGGTAGGCTGCATTGCTCCAAGCAGCTTGTCCCCATCCTCAGGAGTCACAAACTGAAACTGATCCAGCCTGACCACGTAAGAAGAGTCGCTGTACACCTCCGATTCAGACACTGCAGTAATTGTGGGGTCTAAATCCAAGTCAGCCTGAATATGAGAGATTTTATCCACAAAATAATCATTAAACACGTCACAGCGGGTAATAGATTGTTCCAAATTCTGATTCAAGGGAGGAGGGGCACTTACTAGCCCTCTTACAACCCTGAACAACTCCACCGAACGTGAACTTGCAGACGCAATATGGGCTGAAATGAATTGCTTCTTTGCCGCCCATATTACCAGAACATAGATCTTTAAATGTGCTCTATGTTGTAATCTGTCGGATTTGAGTCGAGTCTTCCTCCACTTGCACTCCAGTCGTCTACCTTGCCGCTTCAGCCCCCATAGTTCTTCCATATACCAAGAGGCCAATTTTGAAGTGGGTCAGAGAGGATGCTTAGGAGCGATCAAGTCTACTGCCCCGGTGAGTTTGCTGTTCCAGTTCTCCACCAGGGCATCAACAGGGTCACCAGCAGAGCCGACACTAAATGCCTCCAAGACTTCTTGGAACCCTATTGGATCCAATAACCTTCTTGTGTGGACCATTATAATGGGCCCCTCGCCCCTGCGAAAGTGGGGTATGACTGTGAGTCTGGTTTGTCTGGGGATGGGGAGATAGGGGGTGTGTCCACGGACTGTGGGGTAACTATTCCGATGGTGATGGGGAAAAGAAGAAGTAAAGGTGACAACTTTAACCAGATGGTGGTCCATCCATGACAATGGGGAAATGACAGGAGTCCCCACCCACGGAACACTACCCTGATCATAGTGAAAGACCAGATCAGGCATGACCTGCAATTTTAATTTTAATAATTTTAAAAACTTGTTTTATTGATTTTTTTATTGTCATGTATTTTAATTTGTGACTTTTAAATATTTTAAATTTTGTACACCGCCTAGAGATATAGATATCAGGCAATATAAAAATATGAGATAGATAGATTAGATTAGATTAGATAAATGTTTATTGGTTCCAAGACCCTGTGGGATAGGCCCATAGTTGTAATGACTGCTATGAACTCCTGAGCCACCCCGGATAGATTTGTCCCAAAGTGGACATTGAAGTCCCCCAGCACCACAAGCCTGCAGGATTTCAATGCCAAACCCAAGACCAAGTCCGTCAGCTCAGTTAGGGACTCCATTGGGCAGTGGGGCCATCTGTACACCAACAGAAGTCCCAGTCTATCCCTGGTCCCCAAACATAGATTCACACATTCAATATGGTCAGACACGTCAACAGGAATTCTGGTCAGGGAGAGGTTATTCTTATAGGCCACAGCCACTCTACATCCCTGCCCATGTCCCCACACCAGCTTTTCAACATGGTACCCTGCAGAGAGAAGCTGGGACCAGACTGAGCCACTAGCCCCCACCCACCTCCAACCAAGTTTCTGTAATACATACCAGGTCTGCCCTTCATCCAGAATCAAATCATGGATGGTTTCCGACTTATTCTGGACAGATCTGGCATTACAGAGGAGCAAGGTGAGGCTCTGTGGGAAGTTGGCACTGCTCCCCAAGGTCAAAAAGCTAGCAGGACAGCCGGAAGGGGAAACAGCTAATAGATTTCTGACTTCCCTTCCCCTGTAACAACTCACTGACCTGCCACCTTTACTTCTTCTTTTCCCCATCACCACTGTAATAGTTACCCCACAGTCTGGACACACCCCCTGTCTCCCCATCCCTAGACAAACCAAGACACATATGAAACACCTAGGACCTTAAAAAACAACAGAAGCCAAAAAAAAAAAAAGCACCCAGCCCTCACCCTCATTGCCCCCCAAAGTGGCTCCCCCAAAGGGGTGACTCCCTTTGGTGTTGCCCCTTTGGTGGTGACCCCACCGCCACAGGGCAGCAGCCCTTTTATGAGCCCAGAAAGATGGCTTATTTGGTCATCCTACTGTACAGACGAGATATTCCCCTTACCTGATATCATTTGCCATAGCATTGTTGCACAATTGAAGAATACCTTTTGTACACTTTGACATGTCTCATGACCTCATGACTGAAAATGCAACCCAATTTACAACAGCGGAATTGGAGTCGTTCCAGGCATCTTAAAATGTTCACCATATTACTGTTAGCCCTCACTGTCCTCAAGCAAACTGTGAGGCAGAGAGAGCAGTACAGGTGGCAAAGAAGATCTGGAGTAAGGATGATCCACATATTGCTCTTCTGAGGTATAGTTCAACACCATAAAACTCTACCAAATGAAGCTCAATGGAATTGCTAATGGAACATCAGAACATCATTCCTATCTTAAAGAAGAAACTCAAAGGAAAGTGGCCTGAACTGGAAAAGGTTGCATTTTCAGGTTATCAATACAACATAAGTCATGAGTGTTTCAATACCCAGTGCAACTTAGCACAACTATCACAGTTAGCTGGGAGAGAGAGTTTGAGTCAGAGTAGATGGAGGCAAGATTTGGTAGACTCTGGCTACTTTACAAGAAAAGAAATGCAACACTCCCAGTTCATATTCCAATGGGACTGAATAAGCAGACCCCAAATGAAACCAGTACCCGAAAACCCAAGTTCACTTACAGAGCTTCTATCAGAGCCATCTTGCAAGGCTGCCAGAGATGTTAATAGATCATCACTCAACTGGTGCAGAATGCAGCAGTCAGGCATTAGTCCTATTTAAAAATAACTACACTGGTTGCCAATTAGTTTTTGGGCAAAATTCAAACTGCTGGTTATTACCTATAAAGCCCCGAACAGCTTGGGCCTGGGGTATTTAAGAGAGTGCTGCCTTCTTCATGTACCCTGCCATTTATTAAGGTCATCGGGAGAGGCCCAGTTGCAGTTACCACCATTGTTTGGTGGTTTTGCAGTTACCATCGTTTGGTGGCAACCCAAAACCGAGCCTTATCTAGGGTTTTGCCAGGGCTTTGGAACACGCTCCCAATGAAATCAGAACCTCCCCATCTCTTTCTGATTTTAAGCAAATTTTTGAAAATGCACCTCTTTTATCAGGCATTTTTGTTTATAATGTGTTAAAGTTTTATTGATGGTCATTTTAATTTGTTTTATTTTCAGTTTTAATTGTCATTGGGTTTTAATTGTAAACCTGCCTGATATTTTGTATGGGATGGTACATAAATACGATAAATAAAAACAAATAAATTATTCAGTGTGATTATCTGAAAGCCTTCGAGATGTGGAGATGAATGAAGAATTACCGGAACAGCCTGTAATTCCCTACTTTTTCTTTCAGAAGAGAAGAGGCCTGCTTTGTTTCACTCACAGCAGATGGCAGCAGTAGTAAGTACAGTTTGTTTAGTGACCGTGTTTACGTTAATCCCTTCTGAGTATGCTTTCTGGTCAAATGGTATTAATTACTCAGTTAAGCTCAGGCAGACCAACCCTAACTAGGCCCTGACCAACTGTTTTGGGGGTTATTACTTCTTCCATGCACCTGCTCCTCCCAGTGGTGGTTCTTCTGGCTTCTCTCTTTCTAACTGTACTCCATGCAGAATTTAAATAATCTTCAATATTAGAATTATCAGGTTTTTCTGGAGGAGACCCTGATAGTGAAGCCTGTGCTTGTTAATTCATTCCCAGTTTAGATGTGATATCAATTTACCTCTTTGTTTATATGATTTCAGTGCACCGATTTTTCCAAATTTTCATAACGTTATATTATTATTTGATAGTTTATTTCATGTAATGTTGGGTTGGAAGAAATGTTTGTTTGTTTGTTTGTTTGTTTGTTTGTTTAAATAGATATTTTACACCAATTCATCCAAAAAAAGATTTTACAAAGCAACTCACATTATTTTCCAATGCAGTGATGGAAGCTTGGCAGGACCAGACTGGTGTAGTAGAGACTGCAGTGTATAGATGGAGTCAGGGGCGGATTAACCCTTTTGCCGCCCGTAGGCAACTAATGATTTTCCACCCCTACCAAGGATTTCCCTCTCCCAAATGAGTTTACACCCCGCCCCTGAAGAAGACATCTTCTTCAGGCACTCATTTGGGAGGGAGGAGAGGAGCTGGAAGAAGCTCTCCCTCTCTGTTCATCAGTTTGTCCAGGCAACAGAAGAAGCTGCTTTAAGGTAAAATGGCAGGGCAACTTCCTCTCCCACCACAACCCTCCCTCCAAGTCCTTGCTTTAAGCCACTGCATGGCAGTAGGATTTTAATGAAAAGGGGGGACTTGCCTGTCATCCCCTAGCACTCAATGGCCCCACAGTCAGCCGCTGCTGTGCGGGTGCTGGTCACGGGCTGCTGTCCTGCCACTGCAGCGGTGTTTAGAAGTGGGAGGGGCTTCATCCTTGCCACCGGCAACCCCTACCCTCCTCGCTGTGGCAGTGGGGCAGATCTCTCGCCGCTGCCATCATAAACTCCTCCTGTATTCTACCAAAGAAAATCACAGGGCTCTGTGGTCACCTAGAGTCGACACCGACTCGAGGGCACAACTTTACCTTTACCTACATTAATACATTCTTTTTTATATTCACTCAAAGAATGGATATATCATGACGAGTTCACCACCTACACTGTACTTTTTAAGTTAGCAATAGCAATAGCACTTACATTTATATACCGCTTTATAGCCGGAGCTCTCTAAGCGGTTTACAATGATTTAGCATATTGCCCCCAACATTCTGGGTACTCATTTTACCGACCTCGGAAGGATGGAAGGCTGAGTCAACCTTGAGCCCCTGGTCAGGATCGAACTTGTAACCTTCTGGTTACAGGGCGGCAGTTTTACCACTGCGCCACCAGGGGCTCATACCACTGCGCCACCAGGGGCTCATGGTTACATGAAAGTTTTCTCTTATTTGTTTTTAAATCATTACAATTTAATTGATTTGGAAGGGTTTTGGCAAATTGTGAAAGACCCATGAAATTTCATAGGCAGGAGGGAAGACTGGGGTGAGTGGAAGTGTCCCAGCCCTTTCCACTACCCTTACCCCTCCTCATACCTTCTATCCTAACACCACCACCACCACCTTGAAATATTCTCCAATCTTTATTTTCCCTCCCCTGCAGCACTCCCTTTATTTGCCCCAGCCCTTATTTCTCTTGATTCCCCACTCCGTTTTTGCCCCTGTGGCTCTGGTGAGATTGAAATGACAGCTCGTGTACTCTTGTACTGTCACTATTATTTATTTATTTAGTTAGTTAGTTAGATTTATATGTCACCCAACTCCCATAGGACTCAGGGTGGCTTACAAGCAATAATATACACAACAACACAATTTCATAAAAATATATCTTACATAAACCACAACCCCATACAATACTCATTCCACATGACATAATAACCATGGATTACAAGAGCACTCTACGACCAGCTATCTCAGCGACCGAACACCTGGCAGAACATTTCAGTCTTACATGCCTTACGAAAGGCCAACAGATCATGGAGAGCTCTGATATTATCCGGGAGACTGTTCCATAGAGTCGGGGCCACCACTGAGAAGGCTCTGGCTCTCGTTGATTGCAATTTAATATCCCTAGGGCCCGGGATCACCAAGGCATTACTTGTGGCTGATCTCAGGACCCAGCAAGGGACATATCAAACTTGGAGGTATGGAGGGTCCATACCGTGTAGGGCTTTAAATGTTAAGGTTAATACCTTAAACTTAACCCGGGATTCAACTGGTAACCAGTGCAACTGAATGAGCAAAAGTGTCACATGTGCTCACCAAGGCGCCTTAGTAAGGACCTTGGCCGCTGCATTCTGCACCAGTTGCAATCTCCGAGTTAAGCACAGTGGCAGCCCCACATAAAGCGAGTTGCAACAATCTAACCTGGAAGTGACCGTCGCATGGATCACAGTGGCCAAGTCCGGAGGGGACAGATAGGGGGCCAGGCGCTGTATTTGGCGTAACTGAAAGAAGGCCTTTATCACAATATCTGACATAAGCTCATCTCCTTAGATATTAGCTCATATCCAGGCTGTACTGATTCCTTTTACCTGAATTTCCTCTTAGCAGATCAGAATGACTCTAGGTTTATAATGTAGCTAAGTTCTGCCTCATAGCTAACAAAATTTGTTCAGAGCTCATTAAGAACTAATATTATACGAGATTTAAAACCGCTCTGTATTAATTACATAATTTTGCTGTTTCACTACCTTTATAATCAGTGTCATTCTTTTATTAGTCTTGACTAATCTTTATTTATAGTTTTATCTTCATAGAAGTAATTTTACAGATACTTTTATTTTGTAGGTGTAGATTGTTTGAACCATTTTTGTCTGTTTCGCTGCTGTGCTGGTCAAAGACCGAAATAAAGACTATGATCCCTCACTCCAAACAATTCTGTCTTGCTCTCTCTCACCTACAATATTCCTCTGTCTCTCTTTTCTTGAGTGTTGTACTTTGCTTTCGCCCCTAGGAATTAAGAGTAGCCATTCACTTATGTGAGAGAAAGTAAAATGATGCACTTAAGGACACCATTTCGGGTAATGGTGGGGAGAAATCTGCTTCCTGTCCCCAGGAACTCCAGTCATCAAGACTCAGGCCTGCTGATGGCTCCCTGTGCATAGCCCCATCCTGGGGTCTACTTCCTTGGTCATGCTAGATTGTGACAGGATGTCGGCATTCTAGAGAGAAATTTTACAAGGGTGTGAAGTCAAAACAAAAAACAAGCATACAGGAACTGAAAGTCTTTTGGTACAAGTATAACAGAATGGCATCAAGGAAGGGAGAGCTTAGGATAGACTTGTGTTTCTTAAGCCCTTCAGGTTCCACAGAGATTCCAATTTCTTCAGGATTTATGACTTGTTTTGTTTGTTCTGAACCTAAGAAAAATTGGAGTGGAATGTATCCATTCAGTGATATGCTCATCTTCATCCCCCACCACTCCACCCTTTGTATTTCCCACTCAGTCACGTTGTTTTGCAATCCAATCCCTCCCGTTCAACTATCAAGACAATTTCAAAAGCTTTGGCCCTGAATCTTCTTTCAAAATTGATGCATTAGATCAGAAACTCATCAAAATCTGATTTCTGTTCTACAAAGCCAAACTAATCCTCCTGTTCACCCTATAAATAACTAGGCCTCTGTCCCCACTTCTCACAGTATTTGAAAGTCTGAAGATAAGTTGCTGCAAGTAATATTCTATATAGATCTGCTGACTTTTTGTTAAACAAAAAATTGAAGTCAAGCCAACTTGATTTGCCACCACTTGCAGATCTCTGTTGAGCGTTGGGGTGAAGCTCGTTTGTCATGAGACTTATAAAAGCCTAGACCTTTTAGGTGCTCTGATGTTGCATGTGTGTGCACATAAGTCAAAATTTACAATAGACCATCTTTCAAGGTAGGGAATAAGAAGTCATATTGTGTGTTTTGAAAAGCCAACATAGATATTTTAAAGTATGTTCTTATCTGGGGTTACCATGAATATCTGTGAAAAAATAGAAACAAAAGTCTCGGGTAGCTAGCAATAATATTGGTGGTGTATGCTCAGTGTATTCATAACTCCTTAATCTAGTGGCCACTTTTTCAATGGATGTTTAGTGTTTGTGCCTATTTCATTCTAAACTGTTAACATACATTCTTTGACTTGCAACTGATTGAAGAATAGCATAGGAGGTACTTCTCTCTCTCTCTCTCTTTCTCACTCACACACACACAGAGTTGGATTTCCTCCCCCCCCCCCAACAGCTAACTTGAGCTCTCTTCAGATGTTGAAAAGAAACCTTCTGTACTTGTGCACACCGTTCCAGAGTGCACTCTCCGGTCCCACTCCCAGATGGCAGGTGTTTTCATGATTAGCAGCCTGGGGCACTCCAGCATGCCAATCATGGAAATGCCTGTGATCCCACCTGTGGTTTGCCTCTTCAGACAAATGCCATAAGTGGGAAGAGTGCAGGGAGAATGAACCTCACCATGTCCGCACTGTGAGCAGGGCTTCTGGGCGTGTTTTGGAACGCTGTACACAAATACAACGTTCCCAACAACTGAAAGTGGCTTTGGTCTTCATACAAACCATGCTGCTCACAGGCTTCTCAGGTTTAGTTTGACCCTAGGAGCGGCAAGAGAAGCAGGATTGCACTGGAGATGGGCATCACTCAGCCATTAAGCTCAGTGAGTGACCTTGAGCCAGTCAGCTAATCTTACCCATTCTGACCTCACAGAGCTGTTGTGAAGATAAAATATGTAGGAGACCCGTGTATGCTGCCCTGAGCTCTTTGAAGGAACGGTAAGGGTAAACCAGTAAATGGTTTGCCCTTCCATCATACCTTTTTCTAGAAGATTACATTCATTTGGGGGTCTTCCCAACAATTAAACAACATCTCAGTTTGCTAGATAATTCTGCAATCCTGGCTTGTATTCTGAAAATACAAATACTATCGTCCCGAAGTTTTACCTTGAACTCACATTAAATAAAGAAATCCGGTGAAAGAAAATGTTGAGTGAAATTCTCACAACAAATCTGAGCTAATCCACTCATTCCCATTTGTTCTTGTTAGCGGCGTTTGGCCAAATAATGGTTGGGCAAATCTATCCCCTTAAGTGGTGCAGCAGGGAAATGTTTGACTAACAAGCAGAAGGCTGCCGGTTCAAACCTCCACTGGTACTATATTGGGCAGCAGAGATATAGGAAGATGCTGAAAGGCATCATCTCATACTGCGTGGGAGGAGGCAATGGTAAACCCCTCCTGTATTCTACCAAAGAAAACCACAGGGCTCTGTGGGCACCAGAAGACGACACCGACTTGATGGTACACTTCACCTTTAAATCTAACAAGGTTTTTAAGTGAAGAAGTATTGCCTCACTTGCTCTTATGGAGCGAGGGCAGGGGTGGATAAACCTGATGCTGCAGCTGCTGTTGAATTACAACTTGAACTACTAACCATATCTCCTGCTAACTTGGTAAATAGCCACCTTTTAACATGGTAATCCTCTTTATTGAGCAGGGGGAGAGTAACTGACCCTAACCACTCCCAGCACAGTACCTCCAGTGGCTGTTGCTGGTGTATGTCTTATGTATCTTTTTAGATTGTGAGCCCTTTGGAGACAGGGATCCATCTTATTTATGTATTATGTCTCTGTGTAAACCACCCTGAGCCATTTTTGGAAGGGCGGTATAGAAATAAAATAAATAAAATAATCATCATCATCCGAAGCCACAAAGCTGGGGAGTAGTCACACCAATGGAAAAGGAAAACTTTGTAAGAACCAGCCTTCTTTCACAATAAAATTAGACGGAGAAAGGGAGAACCAAACAAATAAGTGAATGAGGTAATTGTCAAACTCAGTGCTATACACTATATTCCTGGAGATAACTAGCTATGCCTACTATAGATGTTCTAAAATTGAAAGAGTATGTGTGGGGGAGGGGGCGAACCCACAGTGAGGGTCATGCCAGTGTGCATATTATGTAAGAAGAAGCCCCAAGGCTAAGGAGTTAAGCTGTGGTGACGGCTGCTTGGGAATAGAGGGCATGTGGCACCTTGCCAGCCTGAGCTCCAGGTGCCGTGAGCAGTCAGGATTACTCTATCTTATCCAAAGTGTCTCCATCTATAACGTGGGAATGATACTTGCCTGTCTCCATGGGTGTGGGGGTGAGACATTTATTAATGTGTAAAGTGCTTGGAAAGCTGTACATCAAAGGTGCTATTCAAATGCAAAGCATTAGTATTCTCTTAGCAGTAAGTAATTTTTAATATTAGCTCTGCAGGGAATTGCACAGTGTCGTCACTGGATGAAACCTGAAAGAAGTAGAATTTGCCAGGCTTCAAGTTTCATAACAGGCATGAAACTCATCCGAAGGTTAAATAGTGAAAGACCCAGTGAAGTTTGCAAACCAGTGCCTCAGATCAGATGGGTCACAGAACAAAGTTATTATTCTAGCATCAAATCAAGGAAAGCCAATTGCATTTGTGGGGTAGGGGATGGGGAGTTAATTTAGAAACATTCACTGTACCTTTGGGATTTATTTCTAAGGCCAGAACCACTTGAGATGGGATGTAAAACTGCAGCATCATAATGAACAAATTGGCACAATTAGAAAGATGATTTAACCGGGAAGGGAAAATCTCCTTTTATACCCAAAACAAGAAAGTATTATAAACCAAAACATTTATTCTGTTCTGGAGCCCAATGAATCATCCTTCAAACTCCCAGATGTTTTCAGTCATTTGTGTTGCACCAAAATATTGATGACATTTGAATTTAAAATTGTGATTTTTGAATCCCACCCCCCTTGAATTTCCCCTAGGTGAAGTATGACTTTGCCCCCCACCTCATTCTCTTAAAATTATATTCTGTATACTGAATATAATTTAACTGAATGTCAGGGAGGGGTACCAGAGTCATACTGTTGGTGGCTGGCCCTGGCTGGGGCCTAGGAGATGTACTGTATGTGATGAGGAAGCCAATTCTACCTTTAAAGATTTGTATTAGAGAATGTTTAACATATGGTTTACAAAAGCAATAGTGAATAGAGTTTCCCAATAAAGCACAGCCGCGTACTAACGAATGTGTGGTTGCAAAGGCAGAGAGAATACATCACTGTACGCAAGTCCCTACGGGTTTGGGTAGAGTCCGGTTAAAGGAGTTCAGTGAGAGGAATGTCCAAAAGGTCCAAGGGAGGGACAGATCCCAGCCTCACCTTGCGTGTGGCCGGCAGGGCCGTGCCAGTCTTCTTCTGCCAATTGCAGCCTCTGGGCGTGGGTCCTTGATGGCGGAGGGTCTTCTCCAGGTCCAGGGGGTCCTCCAGGGGCGTTGTCAGCAGGAGTTCCTGGCGTGGTCAGCCGCTGTGCTGGCATGGTTCATTTAGCATGCAGATATGTTATAGATCACGTTCCCGAGGCGGGAAGTTACATACATACATACATACATACATGCAGGTCGAGACAGCCATAAGAAAATAAGTGTCCATCTGAGTTAGTTGCGAGCTGCAAGGCATCGCCAATGTATGCAAGTCCTCCTTCGGTTCCACGCGTATGTGAATCTGGACAGAGTCCAGGATAGAGTCCAAGCCAGGAGAGCGGGGGAACCCGGTCTCAACTTGTGGGTGGGTGGGTGGTGGGTGGTGGCACATCATCCGGGGTGTCCTCTGGGAGTTTCCAGGTGGTCCGGCATCCTCCTGCAGGGGAAAAAAGAAACCTCACTGGGCTTGTCCGCAGCTCTGGTGGAGCTCCTCTCTACCAAGGTAGGGTGGAGTGTGTGGTGGCTTGCCCCCCGTGGGTGTAGCAGGGCAAGCTGTAGGTGTTTCCCCTCCTCTGGGTTTTTAGGAGGGCGAGCTGTTTCCCCGTGGGATGCAGTGGCTTGGCTTGTCCCCTGTGGGCGTAGCGGGGCAAGCCGTGTGGGTGGCTCCCCTCCTCTGGGTTTTAGGAGGGCAAGCCACTCCCCTGCGGGATGTGGTGGCTTATAGTCTGCCAATGCCACCCCACACTGCTTCCCAGCTCAGTGTGGAATCTGCCCCTGCCAGGCACCCCATCCTATCCTGTAGTGAAAATAAGCATTTCTATGATATTGCCTTCTATTTCTTTCACTCCTGTATTTTATTTATTTATTTATTTATTTATTCTTGTCTTGTCTTTTATTTATGTATTTTTACATTTATATCCTGCTGTTCCTCCAAGGAGTCCATACATGGTTATGTTTTTCCTCACAACAACCCTGTAAGGTAGGTTAGGCTGAGACATAAATGACTGGCCTAGAGTAAGCCAGTGAGTTTCATGGCTGAATTGGGACTTGAACTCTGGTCTCCCCAGTCCTAATCCAACATTCTAACCACTACTGTCTGTAGGAACCATACTCATTTTAACTGAGAGAATAAGTCATCTTCTTAGTGCATCAGTAAGTTTAATATTGTGAGCAGGGTCCATAATTAAGTAGTTTGCTCTTACCATGGTCAGGAAGATACTCTGCTCCTCCCCTCTTAAGAAATACAGTAAATGCATGACCGAGGGAAGAGGCCTTGGAAATGAAGGATGTGGCTTTCTTGCCAGGGGAAGAGTGCCAATACCAGGTGTGGCATGGGGGAGCGGGATTATTTTACACAACATCCAGAATGAGGCAAGCCTTTGGGCTTTGGCATATCTTTGTGAAGAGTGGAGTCTAGGGATTTCTTCTGAGAACTCCTTATCTTTCTGCAATTCCAAATGTATTTAATTGTGGAGAATGACTACTGTGGCTTCTACACTAATCGTAACTGAACTAGTCTTAAGTGGGGATAAGTACTTGTATTCTCTTATGAAACCACCAGCCTGCAAGCAGCTCCTTGGGAGGTAATGAGATTTGGTGGGAAAGCAGCTCCTTGATTTCTGAAATAATGTTAACCAAAAGAAAAGAGAAAAGAACAGTTCCTCAGATTCCTGTTCTGGAAAGCAATGGTGATAGGACTTTGGTAAATCAGGATCTCCTCCACTTCCTTTTTGCTGTTTGTCCTGTTTTGATAAGACTCCTATAGCAGTTTTGATGTATGAAATGACAGTTCAAAACTTAAATATATTGTGAGTGGTGTGTGTTTTCTGTTTAAAATTGATTGTATCCAAAATTAGGTTTATGAATTTTAATGAATCTCACTCACCCAAACACACACACTGACATCCAGACTAAAGTTACTCTAAAGGACTACTCAGAAGTAACGTTGTCAATCAATCAATCTTTATTAAGGTCATAGACCAGCATAAAGAATAAGGGGCAATTACATATTAGAAATGAGAGTAAATAAAAAGTGCACAGGGTGATTACTTATGGTACAGTACTTAATAATATTATGTATGTACATAATGATATTAAAAATATTAATAATAAAAATAATAGAAATTCACAAGAAGCATGAGGGCATAAAAGCCTGAAAAGTCATAAAAGTCATAAAAATAATAAAAATACATAAAAGGCATAAAAGAGATGGAGGGGCCATAAAAATGGGTATAAAAAGATTAAAAGATATGAAAAGACAAAAATGCATAAAAGCCTAAGTAATAAAACTGGATAATGGTCAGACTATAAGGCTATAAGGGGCAGTAAGAAAAAAGGGAGGAGCGTAAGTCTTTCTATGGAGCCAGTATTGAGTGAGCAAGTGTAGAGTCACCAAGGGTCAGATTAAGGCTGATAAGACTCACTGCCTACCATTTGATGACGAATGCTGTTCGCCGCCACACAGAACTTGGCAATGCTATATGTGATGGCAGGCTTAAAGTCAGAAAGCAGCAAGGAGCTGTAGAACTGGCTCAAATGTCCCAGATACTTGCATAGCAATGGCAGGATGAGGGAGGTGTGAATGTCTCTATAGAACAAACAGTGGAGGAGGACATGCTCGGTAGTTTTGATCTGCCCTGAGCGACAGGGGCATAGTCGCTCTGCAAATGGAGTCCTTCTATAGGCCTTCAAGCACTGCTGAACGGAGGGCATGACAGCAAGCCAGAGTGAACGCTCCTTTGGAACCTCTAGGTGACTGAATTATGCTGCTGGAGAGGCAGAATATTATTATTATTCATTCATTCATTTATTCATTCATTTATTTTACATTTATATCCCGCTCTTCCTCCAAGGAGCCCAGAGCGGTGTACTACATACTTGAGTTTCTCCTCACAACAACCCCGTGAAGTAGGTTAGGCTGAGAGAGAAGCGACTGGCCCAGAGTCACCCAGCTAGTTTCATGGCTGAATGGGGATTTGAACTCGGGTCTCCCCAGTCCTAGTCCAGCACTCTAACCACTATACCACGCTGGCTGGTGTAGTGGTTAGTAGATAGTAGTAGTAGTAGATGGTGGCCCATCACAGATATGAATGTTCAGAACCCTGCTAAGATTGGTTTGGTGTCCAATGTCTATAATGCCTTGCTTGATGGTGGCTTTTGCCTGGTCGTAACCCATACTAAACAAGGTCCAGGGGGAAAGACCCAGGGTAGCTATTTTTGTGTCAATTGAGCGAATCCAACTTGACTGGTAATCATCATGATGTGGGGTTAGGGGTGCTAGTAACATTGTCTGGATGTCAACCACCGTCCTTAAAATCCTTCCTTCCAAACAAAAAAATCTGAAATGGCACTCTTCAATAAATATGTTGCTTTGAAGGCAAACTGCCTCCCATGCCCCCCCCTTACTAGGTGTTCCCTCCAACTAAGATCCATGGAGGGGCTTACATTTCTTGGAATTGTCTCTGTGAATGTTTTCTGGCATTGGCAGAGCTGAAAGGAGTGCAAGAAACCTTTCTCTGTTGCTGTGTCTTGACACTCCAGTCCTCTGTAAGCTTTCGTGGGGAGGAATCTGTTTCACTGCTGGGTGAAACAGATTCCGACAGATTTCGCTGTCAGAAAGCTTCCCTTTGCAAATGCGATGGAAAGGAAGAGGCAGTGACAGAGCGGCTCTTTCGCTGAGAGAGTTGCAATGTCACTATCAGAGGAAGGGCTCAGAGGTCATCTTGGGGATTTCCAGTGGGCCTCAGCAGCTGTCCAGCGTTGCTGTCCCTGCTGATGCCAGCCCTGAGTTTCCCTGTAAGTAAGAGATTGAATTTTATGTTTAGGCACCACACATGTACAGATCTACTTCTCTGAGAGAAACAAAGGCATACTGCAGAGTCAGAACTTGGTACAAACGCATTGTGCACCAGACACCGCACACATAGAAAATGAGTATTGTTCCGATTTAAAAGATACAGTGTGTGACCTGGTACCACAAATGCTGAGGAAGCAAATGAGTCTCTTGCTTTGCTGGAGTATCTGAGGAGGTGCTTCTATGAAGCTCAAACACAATAAGGTACTCCAGATATTTCCTTAAGGCTAAGAGGGAGATGGCACTAACACTTCAATTTCTGCTTCTCCGTGCAAATGAGGTTTGGCTAGGCGTCTAGCTGATATAAATGGGCACAACTCCACCATAGTCGATGGATCCATGCCCGTTTTCTGATAAGAATCTAGCCCACTGTCTCGTCTGTTATGAAAGTCTGAAGACTGTAAAGGTTGTGTAATGATTTAATATGTTAAGCTTGCTTTGTGTGGTTTGTTGCAAATTACAAGCTGGGTTTCCTAGCTGTACAGTAGTGAGTTTGAGGAGTAGATAATCCAGGCATGGCTTAGTAGAGGACTTCAGTGTTCGGTTTTCCATGTTTCAGTGTGGTGTTGGGGCAGCTGGGAAATAAGTTGGCACATTGAGGAATTATATTCACCCTCCACAGGCCTCTTCTGTAGTAGCCGTTGAGTTGATTTAACCTCTCTGCATTACATATAATGAAATAGATAGCTTATGTTCCACTCTTCTCCTCCCCAGCTCTGACAATATGCAGTACCCTTCTGACCACTAGTGCTGTAGTTGGCCAACAAAATTGTTGTAGTTGGTCAATGTTAGCCAATGAAAGTATTGTTCGGCAGCTGCCAAGTGCTCAGGGTCCTCAGAAGACCCACTTCTTGAACCCTGATACCATCTGTTACCCATAACCTTTGAGTTGCTGTAGCAGAATGACTCTCATGGGCCCCACCCAGGTTGGGGGTGACTTGTGGAAGGCAGTTTGTCCAGGACCGCCTGAAACCTAGAGTTGGCCTTGGGTGGGTGGGGACATATTTATTTTATTTTATTTATTTATTTAGCACATTTTTATATCGCCCCATACGCAAGTCTCTGGGCAGTTCACAATCTAGAAATGCAACAATTAGAACGGTTTAAAATACAGATAAAGACTCTAAAACTTTAAACTTTTAAACTATAAACTAAAAGCCTGACTAAATAGGTACGTTTTCAGGTCCTTCTTAAAAACATCCAGAGAAGAAGAGGCTCTAATTTCATTCGGAAGTGTGTTCCAAAGTCCTGGGGCAACCATAGAAAAGGCCCAGTTTCGAGTCACCACCAACTAAGCTGGTGGCAAATGCAACCGGACCTCCCCAGATGATCTTAATAAGTAGTGGGGTTCATAAAGAATAAGAGGTTCTCTTAAATACCTTACACCCAAGTCTTTCAGGGCTTTATAGGTAATAACCAGCATTTGTATTTCACCCGGAAACCTTTTGGCAGCCAGTGTAGTCTTTTAAAATGGGTGTGTCATGACTCCTACCAGAGCCAGAGGAGGAGAGGGGAGTTCACTGGGGTTGAATCCATGTCTGTAAGGTTCACAGTAGGCGGCCACCATCCACTTTATTTTGATGTGGAAAACCCACTCTCCATATAAGGTTGGGGGGGGGGGGATAGGTGGCAAAACCCTCCCCAAAAGAGCTGAGCAGTCCTAGGCCTCCAAAGGGGTGTGACTAAGGCAGACCCAAAATTAAGAGTAGCACACTTCAGCAACAAGGATCTAATATCAGATTAAAAGAAAAAGGTATGCAATAAGAACCATTGTCTTTTCTTAAAACGGATTATAAGAGAGAGTTTTCATTAACCTGGCAACGCAGATTCCATGCAAATAGTAAAGAAAAATAACTTCCCTGATGTGTTTAACTGTACTGGTCCTTATTACTCACAGGTTGTGGCCTTCCCATGTCCCCAGCGACTCAACCAGCTGCTTCCTCAGGGCCCTCCTGGGACAGACTGAACTAACAGACCAAAGTTTTCTCCACTCCTGTAGGCGGCTGAGTGTGCTGATTGGTCCATCTGCTTTGAATTTCCCAGACATTTTTCATTATTAGGAAAAGCTAAATAGGGCTAGTTGAGGCATCACACAGGTGTCTGAGTTTTAGAGTGGAGAGTACATATTTCCTTAACTTTTTTTAAAAAACCAAACTAATTTCTATCCTATGCTAATAATGCTGGTAATAATGCCCTACCATTTTGAGCCTTGTGAATTAGACCCAGAGGTGATCTTACCCCTGGACTTTGGGGCTGAAGTCCAGGGCCTCCGCAGCTCCTGGGGGCCCCCAAATCCTCTTTAGTCTGTCCTGAGTGGCATGGTCACCTGGCTGAACAGGATGATGCTTAATTTGCAGGGGCGGTGGGGCCTCCAAAGGCCTTTAGGTCCAGGCTCCAAAATTACTTAGGTGCATCTATGATTAGACCTTATGATATTTTAAATAGTTAACATCAAAGGATAACGTGTTGGTTACTAAATTCAGTCACCAAGTGCTACCACAATGCTGGCCATACTGAATTCTAGATTTCAGCACAGCTGTACAGCAAACTGAATCAACGTTTCCCCTTGAACTTTTTCCTACAACACCATGATCACTGAAGAATATTATTGTATGGAAAAATTCACATTGCCTCTGTCCTGGTATCCTCCCCTTCAAGCAGGGATTCTCAAAGGATGCACCATCATATCAGATACAGCAGAGTCTGTGATGGAGTCACCCCGGGCTCATCAGATGCTGTGAAGCATGGCAGGGAGGAGACCTTGCATATATGGGCATATATGAGACAGTGACATCATAATGGGGTAGGACACATAACAATTCTCTCATCCCAGGCTCAGCAGGATAATTACAGCATGGCTGTTTTTCAGGTAGCATAGTCTCACTTTGGATCACTGATTGGCAGAATGAAGGGAATGGGTGGAAGGACGCCAGTGTCTGTTCTTCTGAGTGGTCTCTGTCCATTCACACAGGTGGGGCTCTGCACTTTCGGGAAGGTTAAATCAGGAGCTTGCCAAGCTTTTCTCTCTCCACCTTAAGGCTTTGGGTCCTCCCCCTGCACTCCTAGGTCACGTGCTCCACACCCTTCTCCTCAGTTCTTCTTTGTCTGCCAAAGAGGGCTAATCTCAATGTAGATAGAGAATCTTTCCATTTCAATTCGGAAAAATAAAATTCCTTATTTCTCTCCTTATTTTCCACCAGTCTCTTATTATTTGAATGTTTCTGCCTTACAGTTTTGCATTTTGATTTGTTCCCCCACCCTTTCCACTCTCCTCTTGAGGGGAAAATACATTCCTGCCAAGATTTCATGGCCAATAAAATCATTTTCAAATGTTGCTCTGCTTGCCAAACAAAGTTTCCTTCTTCAGACAGCCATAAGTTTTGCCTGTTGTGCTTGGGAGAGTCATACTTAGTGCTGTCCTCTGTTCATTGCCAAAAGCTAACCCCTACTAACTTGGCAAAGAGGCACCTTTTAGCGTGGTGATTCTCTTTATTTAGTAGGGGAGAGTAACTGGCCCTATCCACCCCCAGCACAGTACCTCCAGTGACTGTTGCTGGTGTCTATCTGGTGTTTCTTTTTAGATTGTCAGCCCTTTGGGGCCAGGGAATCATTTTATTTATTTATTATTTCTCTGTGTAAACCACCCTGAGCCATTTTTGGAAGGGTGGTATAGAAATTGAATAATAATAATAATAATAATAATAATAATAATAATAATAATAATAATAGTTGTTGTTGTTAAGGACTCGATGTCTGGATAACACCTGTCTGACTGTGTAAACAAGAAATAATAATAAAAAATAAAAGCTCACACGCCAAGCACGTCACAATCAAGCCACAAGACAGTATCTCAAGACCATTTAGGAGACTGTCATCTAAATGGACACTGGTCTGAAAGGGAGGTAAAACATCATATAAAGAGCTTTTAGCGATATTCAAATCTCTCAGAGGATTTCAACCAGACATCATGGACTGCCATGTGCAGATCATGAAGGACAACACCATGACCAAGACATATATAAACCAACAAGGCAGCACTAGGTCTCACTCCCTACTTGCTCTGACCCTAGATATTTGGCACTGGTTGCTCCACCATTGCATTCAGCTTTCTGCTATTCATATACAAAGCCAAGACAACACTGTGGTGGACTGTTTCAGCAGAACTCAGATGGTCTCTCATGAGTGGTGAATACACCCAGCGATTCTACAAGATGTCTTTGAGGTTTGGAGAAAGCCCTGAGTGGACATTTGGCATCTCAAGCAAGCACCAATGCCTGATATTTTACACCAG
Organism: Hemicordylus capensis; assembly: GCF_027244095.1. Lineage (NCBI taxonomy): Eukaryota > Metazoa > Chordata > Lepidosauria > Squamata > Cordylidae > Hemicordylus > Hemicordylus capensis. The sequence continues at coordinate 263,078,826 of NC_069657.1, forward strand.
GGTGGGCATAGGAAACAACTCCAAAGGGGACACTTTCACAGTCACCAGGGTGACCAGCTTCAGTTCCTTGTTTCCTCCAACTCCATTGATTCCACACATACTGCAAAAGATAGAACAGGACAGGGTGAACTGCATCCTCATTAACACCATGGTAGCCGCATTGTCATTGGTTTCCCCATTTCTTAAAGTTGTCACAGAGAAGGTTTCTCCACTTACTCTACCAACAACAGGGCAGGATCTTCCACTCGAATGTCCACAACCTACTCCCGACGGCATGCAGAATTTATCCAACTGGCCATCGGTGCTGAGAGAAGTACCATCAGCATTCAGGCAGCCTTCCACGATAACACCCTACAAGGCAAAATGGAAACATTTCTGTCAACACGCCTTACAACTGGGGATTTCAGAGCCTAACTCGGCCCCTCTGGCAATTATCCTATCTCACCTGTTATTCCTTTAAAAAGCAAACCTCTCAATGGTGTCCATATGGGTGCATCTTGCAACGATTGCAACCTTTTGGTCACTGTCATCCGCATATTCGCTCTTCACGATTCCCAAGGTCAAACAATTCCTTAAAAGTTTGGTATACCTTCACCTAGATGTCCCAGTGAAAGTACCAGGGAACCTTCCCATAGTTCTAGCTCTACTCATGGGGAAACCCTTTGAACCCATGGCCACCTGCAATCTCCATCTTCTAACATTAAAGACAACTTTCCTGGTGGCTATACCATCTGCCAGAAGGGTTGAAGCATTACACTGCGACCCTCCTTACTTAATATTCCACAAGGAGAATGTCATACTCAGACCAGACATCTCCTTTCTCCCACAAGTGATCTCCACCTTCCATAGATCTCAGCTAATCTCCCTTCTGGTCTTCTCCCCTAATCCAGTTTAACATGATGAATGCAGGTGGCATACCCTGGATCTAAGGAGGAGCCTAGCATTCTATGTTCAGCGCATGTCTTCATTCAGACAATCACCTATCCTATTTGTGATGTATAGACAGCCTCGCAAGGGCCACCAAGCCTCCATTCAGTCCATCTCCTCTTGGATTGTGCAGACTATGAAACTGGATTATCAAATAGCAGGCTTAGACCTCTGGTCATCCAATCTCATTCGACCAGAGCAGTAGCTGCATCTACAGCTTTTGATAGAGGACAACCTCTGGAGTCGATTTGCCAGGCTGCCGCGTGGGCTACCCCAATGTCCTTCATCAGACACTGCACTCTAGATGTCAGGGCCAGGAATAATACAGCTTTCAGGAGGTTGGTCTTGCAGTCATTATTTCCTTGAAGGGCTGTGGCTTGCATACCTTCCTCTGTGGTTCTTACAGGCTCTGCTTCCCTCCTGCAATGATGAGAGGAGCTTGTGATGTGCCCATCTGTGTGATGGATAGAGACCACTTCCAATCTACCCTTCACACAAATGTGAAGCCTCACCTCTGTGAATGGACAGATGACTACCTGAAGAACCCCAGTTACAGAAGCCACCAACCTGATGATATAAACCAGGGATTCTCAACGTTGGGTCCCCAGATGTTGTTGGACTTCAACTCCCATAATCCCCAACTGAAGGCCAGTGGGGATGGGGATTATGGGTGCTGAAGTCCAATAACATCTGAGGACCCAACATTGAGAATCCCTGATATAAACTGGCTCTTGGGCAGCTTAGACCTCTCTGGGTCTTCTCCACAAGTGACCCAACACAGCAGACAGTGCAGGACTTTACTCTCTCTCTCTCTGCCTCTCTAAGTATGCTTGTTTGTTTCCATCCCATGCAAGCTGCCCCTTGCCTTCTGACAGTGGTTTCTACCAACTGTAACTACAACCACACTCCACTCTGGAAAAGCCGCACTCCCTTTTTGCAAAACTATTCTAAATTCCCCACCAGTTCCTGTTCCCTCGATTTTCTAAGGGAGAGCAAGATACTCTCGTATTACTAAGCACAAAGTTGATGCATATGTTGTGTCTCAAGGACTGTAAAGGAGCACTGTAGGGATGTGCACAAAGTGTTTCATGCCCATCTGGGGGGTGGAGAATAGTCACTTTAACAGGAGGAAGTGACCTCTATGACTTCTATGCAAATAATACCACACACTCCCCATGCACAATGACACTTCCACACACACATTTTCATCTGTGCATTCCTCTGGCTCAGAAATCTATGTATTACCTACATATATGCCTCCAGGAGAGGGCTTGTCTTGTTTGAAGCCAGAATGAGTCCTCCGATCAGGAGCCAACAGGTGTTGGAGAGGCAGGAGGAGGAGAGTGAAAAGCAAGCTGTTGCCCAGTCCCAGTGGCCCTCTATCTCTCAGAGGCCCAGGGACATTTGTCCCCCCTGCACTGTTCAATTATAGCGACACCCCTGATTATAAAGGATTGCAGTCCTGGTTCAGAACTGGATCACTGCACTGTGGAGAAGGGACATGTCAAACCTGGGGCATATTTTTCCTCTGAACAAGCATGGGGTGTGTGATATCCTTGTAGTAATAACTTCCAAAATGCAAGTGTTATTAAACAAACAACACTTTATTAACTTACGGTGCATAATTATATAGTCTTTGTTAGAATCAGAGAGGCCTGCTCTGTTTGCCAGCTCAACTTCCACTGAGAGGTTGCTGAGTCACTGAGCAATATATTCAAATCCAGCCTTCCCAAAGTGATAGTGTCTTCACAGGGTGTGAGAATAATGTTCTCTGTCAGAAGGGTTGCTTCTGTGAACTCAAGCTTCCTTGCAGCCATCTCAAGCCTATGTGTGGTTATTCATCTCTATCTTATGTGTGGTTATTCTAGTGATGACTCAAGATCAGGATTCTTCACTGCAAGGCCCAGGAGCTATGGTGGCTCCCATTTGACCAGAGGTGCAGCTCCCTGACTAATTGTGAAGCAGAATACTCAGTGCAGCCCCTCTAGCACTGCACAGAAGCTACTGTTCCCATTGAGCAGTGCTATGCTTTGTCCAGCACTGGTAGAGCTTCTGTATGAAAAAGAAAACCCTATGGAGCTCAGTACTGTCTTGGAAGGCACACACCATCTTGGAAGGTAGTCCTTCCCAACACTTTCCTCATAGTTTACAGGGCTTCCTGTGTGCCCTCCAAGATGGTGCTGGCGTTTGACAGGGCTCTGTTTCTTTTAAAGGGCCTACCCTCACCCACTCTTCCATCTTTGCCACTGGGAAAAGCACAGCATTGTGCAGAGGTTAGCTTGGTGGAAAATGGCTCTCATAATGGAGGGTGGGTTTTTTTGGGTTTTGTTTTATTTTGTTTGCCAAAGAGCCTGTCACTGGAAAAATAGTGAAGATCACTGCTCTAATTCATAATCTAGTTCATAATACAAATTTGGCCAGCTCATACTGCTTGGCAGATATGCAAATTGAGCGCCATTTCCTTCCCAAGTTCTTCTCCATCTTGGAATGTCATCTGCATTCAGCAGTCCAGGTACCCAAGCTACATGTCATGGCTCAGACTTCTGACTCAGAAGAGTCAGAGCAGGAGGATTTGCCTGCTAGTGAAGGCTCAGAGGCACAGCAACAGGATTTGGCAGGGAGACCTGGGCTGATATAAAATATTTTGGCATGCATGTATAGTAGTAAAGATGAATAAGGTTACTTTTTCAGTTAGTATTATTTAAAAATATCACTTTTCAACAAAAGAAAGTTTTCAAAGCAGCTTACATAGGAAGTCACCTTAAGTGGCACAGCAGGGAAATGCTTGACTAACAAGCAGAAAGTTGCTGGTTCGATTCCCTGCTGGTACGTTTCCCAGACTATGGGAAAAACCTATATCGGGCAGCTGGAAGGCATCATCTCACACTGCACAGGAGATGGCAATGGTAAACCCCTCCTGTATTCTACCAAAGAAAACCACAGGGCTCTGTGGGCGCCAGGAGTTGAAATGGACTTGACAGCACACTTTACATAGGAAAAGGCATGAGAAAATGATTCCATCTCCAAGAGTTCATCATCTGAACGCATGCACACACATCATCAGCAACAGCTACTGGAGTGCTGGGCTGAATTGTGACATTCCTATCTCCAATCACTATTATGGACTTACTACAACTGAATTATTGGTAATGTGAAAAGGTATAGTGTGAAAATATTTATGTACTGTAAATTATGTATATAATATAAAGGATAAATGTTTTCTAAAACCCTACTGTAATGAAAATACAGAAGGAAAATATAAAAACACTTCGGCAACAAAATAAATGTAAATCTAAGAATAATACAATTATTTGATATAGGGGGAAAATTTAAATAGTAATTACTATAATAATAATAATAATAATAATAATAATAATAATAATAATAATAATGGGGGGGTTTAAAAAAATCAGAACCATGGTTTTTGCAGTCTGAAGCAGGAAACAGACAATGGCATTTTCACAGCTGTAAAACAAGTCCAACCAGATTTTCTGATCTGAAACATTTTTTTAAAAAATCTGTACACTAGGCACACACAATCCAGAAAAGGTAGGACATGCTTATGTCTCACTGATGATACTGAAGCAGGACATCATTCCCATTTTAAATATTGTATGCCAGAAATTTAGGGGACGGTAGGCAAACACTGTTTGCTTCCCCTCCCCCCAAATTCAGAGGCATAACTATGAACCGGAGGTGGGGGTGGGGAGATCCCTGGTCCCCTAAAGGGAGACCACTGGCTAACTGACAGCTCCCTCGTCATTCTCCTCTTCTGACCTCCCCAACCCACCAGCACATTATTGACTCCTAATCAGAGAACTCATCTCAGCTGCAAAAAAGATGAGAAAGATATGTCGTTAGTACTATAGGTATATGGGTTAAAAAAAAAATTGAGCCAGTGGATTGTGTGTGTGTGTGTGAGAGAGAGAGAGAATGATTTTTTTCCACTTTACACTTCTTCTATAGGAAAGACATGGGTGGGGGGGAGGAGAAGGTGTCTGTGGGAGGCAGGGGCCCATCTTCACTTTTGTCCTAAGGCCCACTCCAACCTTGCTATGCGCCTACTCTCATTCATCCCTCATGCAGCTGGTAGTTGATCTAGCCCCCCAGCCACCTCATGGTTTTCTGGACACCTTGTTGTGTTAAAAAAGCAAACAAAAATGTAAGAAAATGACAGCAGGCACCAATCCCAAAGGAGCATCTTGCAGACGTCATGCAGGGTGTGTGAAAAATGCTACTGTAAGAGGGCTAGCTGCAAAGAAAATAATCCCCCATCCTCACCTCAAACAAGGTCACATATCAGGACAGCTGGGAGCAATCCAACTGGTGGATCAAATATACAGATCGTGACACCCCATCTCTAGCAACCCTTCTCCAAAACCAAGCCCTGACTTCTTCCCTGAACTCACCAAAACCATGGTAGAGGCTTTAGGCCCCTGAAGAGTTCCTGGTTGCTGCCATGGCTTGGCCAAGCGACCTGTTGCTTCCCCTGCCTGGCTCCAACTGAGGACAAAGCACCCATTCACTTCCTGCCACCAGGCCCTCTAAGTTCCTGTCACTGTGTGCTGAGTGGCTGATTCCTAGAGGTCACTGCCTGACAGACAGGACATAGTTCCCTTCCAGTTCACTCTTTAGGGTAGGGTAGGGGCCGATTGCTACACAATCCCAGAGAGAACTGTTGCCTTCTAGCCTAACTGAAAGGTAAAATGTCCTCATGGTGTGAAAAGAGACTCACCCATCCTGCTCTATTCCATTACTCTCTTTGCTCTGTTCTACTCCCCCGTTCTGCAAAATGGCAGCATCCACATGCCCTCATTGATCATCATGTAGCATCAAAATGGTGGCATCCATGTGCACTTGTCATAAGCTAGAGCAACTGAACTACAGTACCCATGGGACAATGTGATAATGCACATGTGCAGGGCACCATCTGTATGTATGCTCACTCCAACATGATGAACCATAAGAAACTTGGGAAAATGCTAAGCTTTCACCAAAGACTCACCAAGAAAGCTTGAAAAGACTGAACTAGTTATGAAACTGAGATGGGAGGATTTTGCCCATCACTTGTTTACTCAGAAGTGAGACCCACTGAGTTAAATGGCACTTGCTTACGCATGTATAGATGTGCTGTTTTTCTTTTGGTGTGAACAATTATCCCAAACTCACTTTCTGTCCAACTATATTTCTATATTTCTGTCCAACTATATAGTTTGCTTTGTTGGAAAAACAAATTATCAGTGACTGGATGTGCAAACTAGCTTGGGATTTGAGAATGGAGATTCATATTCAGATGTGCATCCCACTGAAAGCAAATGCAAAATGCATTCAAATTTTGGTTGTACATGCCAGTGTCCATCTGATTTATACCCATAAATATATCCAATTCTCTGGTGGCTTTATATTTTGTAGATATTCAAGATCATGGGATGGAAGTGTGGAAAACTCAACAGAAATCAATCAACATATTTTGCACAGCCCTAAAAACAATAATATATAATGTCATGAAATTTTTATATATATTTTTATATAATTTTTATATAAATTTTTATATAATTTTTTTTCCTTTTTTCCCCCTCACTAATGTTGAGCTGTGATGGAAGGCTTTTAGGCTTGGTTCTGATACACACCAATAAAGAATGGGTAACCTGCCTGGCACACCTGAAGCAATTCAGCTCCAGTTCACATGAGAAAATTAAAATATCATTCATATTACAATGCTAATTTGTATGCAGGATAAGATGTTTAATAGCTTTGGGATATTGTGTTCTAATCTTAATACTAGTTGGAAGAACATATTAGATAGAAAATCCTACAGGAAGTTGAAATGTGAGAGGCTGAAACATAGGTTTGCTATTTGATGTTAAGGTGTTACGACAAAATCGCTTGTTTAAAACCACTTGTTATCCTACTTGTGCTCCACTTAGCTCCATACTGACAGATTTCCTCTGTGGTTTCTTTGAGCTACTTATTTCACAGCCAGGCTATATGCATTGTGTCAGTTGTGTCATTGGCAGGGATGTGCTTGTTTTTGTTTGTTCGTTTCTTTGGTAAAGTGCAGATGCAGGGATGGGGTGATACAGATCAGGAGTGTGGTAGGCAGGGATGACCCCAAGGGGTTGTGAGTGCTTCCCCAAATATATTTCCCGCTTCCCAGTCCACCAGACTGAAATTTCACAGACAATTTAGTCATAGTACATCATGGTCCTGAATTAATTATTTTAAATTAATTATTTTTATTTTAAAATTAATTATTTTAAAAGGCCTGCTAACTGAGCAAAGATATACCCTTTAAAGTGGCAATTCTATTTAGCAGGGGGAGAGCAGCTGGCCCTATCCAACCCCAGCACAGTATCATAGGAACATAGGAAGCTGCCATATATTGAGTCAGACCATTGGTCTGTCTATCTGTTGTCTACACAGAGTGGCAGCGGCTTCTCCAAGGTTGCAGGCAGGAATCTCTCTCAGCCCTGTCTTGGAGAAGCCAGAGAGGGAACTTGAAACCTTCTACTCTTCCCAGAGCGGCTCCGCCTCCTGAGAGGAATATCTTACAGTGCTCACACTTCTAGTCTTCCATTCACATGCAACCAGGGCAGATCCTGCTTAGCTATGGGGACAAGTCAGGTTTGCTACCACAAGACCATCACTCCAGTGGCTGTTGCTGGTGATTATTTTTAAACTGTTACCTTATGATTATTTTTAAATTGTGAGCCCTTTGGGCATAGGGGCACCATCTTATTTATGTATATTTTATTTTTCTATGCAAACCACTTTCAGAACTTTGGTTGGAGAGTGGTTTATATATATTAGTAGTGGTAGTTTAAAGAAACCTCATTCACTCACTCCTCTACCCAAAACAAGTAGAAACCAGTCTAATTGGGTAGGTAGGAGACTCTTCCAACCTCCCAGGAGCCAATACCATGGCATTTCCTTAGTTCCTTCCTGGCCAGCAATGTGACTGGGTAAGACCATGTATGCAGGAGGAACAGGGTAATCTCCCCTGCAGGTTTCAGCTGTCCTGGTACTGACCTCTCTCTCCACACCCTAGTCTTGCCTGCCCCATGGTCTTGGACAAGAAGAGAAAACTAGCCTGGAAAGCAGACTGGGTGGGTGAGTAAGGTTTTGGTTTTGCTCGACCCCCCTGCCCTGGTTTGGTTTGAATTCGAACACAACTCGAACAGGTTCTAAAGAGTTCTACATAGGGTATAATGGGGACTCAAACTGGCCCATTATTCCCTGTGGAGAGCACCAAGGGGCACAAAACTGGGGTGAGTGGTAGGCACCAAGGGGTGCCTACCACCCACCAAACTCCAAGGCAATCAGACACTCCTGTGATTTTTAATGATTTTTTGAAGATTTTTCTTTTTTGCATTTCTCCCATAGGGAATAATGAGGATTTGAGGATGCCCCAACTGTTGCTCTGGGGGATGCCTGGGCACCAAAGTGGGTTTGGGTGCAAGGCAGGTATGGCCACAACTCCCCCATGGGAGCCCCAAGCCAGTGGGGTTAATCGTTTATTTTTTATAATTTTTTAAAAAAGATTTTAGTCTGTTTCAATGAAATCAATAGTGTGTGACCTTAAATGCTGTGAACTGAGTTCAGAGTTCACAGCAATTAAAGTCACGCACTGTTCTACTTATGAATGGGGGAGGGATTTCTATTCATTGCATTCCCCTCCAAAAAAATCACTAAATATTGCAGGAGTGTACGATTGCTTTGGGATTTGGGTGGTAGTTGGCAACCATGGGTGCCTACCACCCTAACCCCACATTGGAGGTTCAAACCTTAGAACTGGTTCAAACCAGTTCAAACTGAACCAGGCTCTGTTTGGTTCAAACTCGAACCGGCACTGCCAATTCAATGCCCTGTTTGGTTTGAGTTTGAACCTTTGAACCAAACTGGTTCGAATTTGGTACGAACCTGCTCCAGGATTAAGACTGGCCTCAGAAGGTCTGCTCCAGGTGCTTACTCCATTTGAAGTGAAGTGGGTGGGGACCTGTGACAGGGGGAAGCATTCTGCTGTTGTGAGTAGAGCTTTCCCACACCCTGCAGCAGACTATCTTCCTACTTTGCTAGCATATTAAGCAGCAGTTTTAAAGCAGCAGGCCTCAGTCCTTCCTCCTGCTCTTTTCCAGACCTTGAAGAGGGCAGGCTATAAAATCTCAGACAAATGCAAAATGTATAAAATTCCCCCAAGGGCTTGTGTTGTTTGATCAGGATTTACTCTGGTTTTGAGACCAGTCAGTTATACTACCATATTGGGTGTTTGGGGTTGTTGTTCTCTTCCTAATATGTTCATTTTATAATTGTACCTCTTTTAGGTTCATCAAAGTCTTTGAAATAATTGATTCCGGTTATATTCCAGTCTTGAGATGAGTTGTTGTTGTTGTTTGTTTGTTGTTGTTAAGGCTTGGTTAACCCTAACCCTAGAAAAATAGGAAACATTGCTCTTTCCATTTTCCCACTAACATTTGGTGATGGGATAAGATTTGTTGACATTGTAATAATTCCTTCCATGACAGTTCTTTGTATGCCATTCCTGTTTTAAAAAGAGTTTTTGCTCCTCATAAATATGAAAGAGGTCTTCCAATTACATTCTACATGTAGAGTGTATCTGTGAAGCTTAAATCACGTCCAGCCTATTATTAATGCTAATGGCTTGATTGTCAATGCAGAAGAGAAAGTGGAGGAGACGAATTTGTAATACAAATGAGCATTTTAGCTAGTGTAGGTTTTACATTTGCATTAGAAACTGACAGCAGCAAAGACCAATTTAAACTTAATGTGGGAAAGTGGCTAGCTGCCTTTTGGTATTTAAGAATTTGGGGAAAGCAGTCATATATTTTTCTCCCACAGGTCTAGAAATCTAGGCTATCTGGCTTTTTTCTGTTCATCTTGTCTGTGTATAGGCTGCATGCCACTTTGGGTTATAAACCATTTACGTATCCTTTTGTAAAATGCTTAGTATATTTGTAGGTGCTATATTAATCATATTGCATTGCATAGCGGGGGAAATATTCTAGCATGGTGAACAATAATAGGTTATAATTCTGCAATTTATATTTGTTAATTATATTTGTTAACTGCTAACTGAGCAAAGAGGCACCTTTTAAAAGTGGTGATTCTCTTATATTTAGCAGGGGGAGAGCAAGTGGCCCTGTCCAACCCCAGCACAGCATCCCTCCAGTGGCTGTTTCTGGTGTCAACCTTATGTTTCTTTTTAGATTGTGAGCCCTTTGGGGACAGGGTTCCATCTTATTTATGTCTTGTTTATTTTTCTATGTAAACCGCTTTGAGAACTTTAGTTGAAGAGCGGTATATAAAAATTCGTAGTAGTAGTAGTAGTATACAATTTTCAATGCTTACCTAATTATTTTGCCTTTTAATGGTACTGTTTATAATCAGACCAGTCCTGACAGTCTGCTTTGAGAGACAGAAAGGCTATTCTCGTGAGCAAGCAGAGGCAGGGTGGAACCTACCTCCCCCCGCCCTCCACCGCCAGACAGTCTCTGAAGTCCTCTTCAGTACACCAGTGTGTACCCACACAATCTGTGTTGCTCCATACAGCATGGATCTCTGGAAGCCGGGACTCATTGTCCCAGCCTCCAGGAATCCCACAATGCACCGCACAATGATTCCCCACTGTATAACAATTCCTCGAGTCTAGGCGCCTGACTCTGTGTATGCTCAGGCTGCATGCAACCCAAGCATACACACAACCCCATACTGGGTGTGTGTGTGTGTGTGCGTGTGTGTGTGTGTGTGTGTGTGTGTGTGTGCTGTATATGGTATGGCTTCCTGGGTAAGGCTGCTCATGTGCACAGGCTCAGAATATTAAAATATTAGGACATAAATTTTGAAATAAGCAACTCTGATAAATCAGAGGCACTTTGAGCCACTTCCTCTGTGGATCATTCCCTTCCTCTGTTCAGCTTTTGTTTTCAAATACTCTTTCTTAATCTTTTATCTTGTTTTACTTCTCGTCTTTCCACTGATGGTTCTCTCTACATTTCTCATTATGGCTATCCTTTTTACTGTTGCATGTTCAAAGGTGGGGGCCAAATCCTATTTGTATCTACTTGTATAGGCAAAAACATGGGCATATTTGTAAGCCAAGAAAGCAAATCCATGAACGAAACATTTTAGTTGTCATTCAGCAGAAAGAGTGAACAAAGCTGTGAATGCTGTCTTCTACGTTGATTATGGAACATTATTACCTGATTCATCCCAGGGAAAGATACAAAGTAAATAAAGGTTGTAGTCAAGTTTACAAGCTGTCCTTTACATAAAACTGAATAAAATAAATTACCAACTGTATCCTGAGCAAAGGATACTGGCTAGTGAAAACACTCGAAGGTCATGTCTGAATTGTCTCTATTATCTTCTTGTTTGGCCAGAAATTGAATAATAGTGAGACATGATTCCTCCTCAAATAGAGACATAATGGCCAGTGCACAGTGGCAACAATGTCTTTGGCTGCACCAAGCCTGCACCTATGCATGAATAGTCAACCTGCTCCACCTCTGTAAAGTAAAGTTGTGCATCGAGTCAGTGCCGACGCCTGGCGACCACAGAGCCATGTGGTTTTCTTTGGTAGCATGCATTTACCATTGCCATCTCCTACCAGTGGGGATTCGAACCAGCAACCTCTTGCTCCCATTGGAGCTGGCAAGTTAGGTATGGGAGCACCATTAGGGGGCTGCCTCACCTCTATGGCATCTGTGTAATGTGACATAATTGCTCTCAGAAATGATCTGCCACCCTCTCTAGCTTCTCTTTGTTGGCTGTAGCATACAGGGAACAAGAAAGCTCTGGATGTGATGACCCATTATTGTCTTTTACTTTATGGGGAAATGCAGCCCAGTAGCAGGTAGTGTGGCCCCTTTAATTGAGTCTCCAGAATGCATCCTGAAATAGCATGAATTCACACAACACAGGCTGTGGCATAAACAAGTCAAAGCAAGAGAGCAAAAGAACCTTAATTGAAACAGACAAAAACCTTTTAAATTCCTTCTTATATCTAGCAAAGCTATCAGTTTTGGCTACCGGCTACATCATCTATGGAAGTATTGATGATTCTTTTTAAGGTTATGGCAAAAGTTGAGAGAGGAAGTCACCACTGTGAATTAAGATGCTTACCTGCCTAGGTTGGGAACCTGTCCTGTCTATAATCAAAATGGATTGTCACTTTTGTTATCCAACATGATTCTGCCATTACTTCCCTGGAATGACTAGACATACTTATGATAATTGTAATCTTGCTTTTGCATAGCTTTGAATTTAATTGCCTTTTCATTTAGTCTGAAGAGTAACTTCTGAAATATATATTTTTCCACCAATACAAGGTAGCCTAATAACAAGAATTACTCTGCTCTGCCTCCCTCTTGGCTGAAAACAGAACTTTTGCATCTCCCAGTCCCAGATAAAGAAATCTGAATGTTTTGTTTTATGTTAGAGAGAGAGCTCATCAAGACAACCAGACTTTCCTGGGGTTAGCTTTCTCACCTCAGAGTGGCTTGGTCATCTGTACTGTCAGGCCAAATGGAAAGAGGATTTGATGTAGATGTAAATGTTTGGAAACATGGGATATCTGTATGGTTTAGGAGATGCAGAGGAACTGAAGTGTAAAGCTGTGTAAAGCTTCCTGTTCCTTCTGCATCAGTGCTATGTCTAAAACTGTTCTGTGTGGAAAGCTGAGACAGAGCTGAATTCTTACATCCTAAGATATCTATCTAGCTCAGTATTGTCTTCACAGACTGGCAGCGGCTTCTCCAAGGTTGCAGGCAGGAATCTCTCTCAGCCCTATCTTGGAGAAGCTGCCAGGGAGGGAACTTGAAACCTTCTGCTCTTCCCAGAGCGGCTTCATCCCCTGAGGGGAATATCTTGCAGTGCTCACACATCAAGTCTCCCATTCATATGCATCCAGGGCAGACCCTGCTTAGCTATGGGGATAAGTCATGCTTGCTACCACAAGACCAGCTCCTTTCTTGATGCTGTACCTGTTCCGCAAGTGAGAGCTCTACAGAAAGCCAGTCCCTAGGTAATGAACAACATTTTACTCTTAAGCCTTTTAATTATAAAGATACTATCATGAGTGATGCATGTACATAATATGTAATACTAATGTTTAATAATGCACATGGCTTTGTGCTGTAGACAAGGCCAAATCACAACCTAGCATTAGAGCCATAGAAATTTTTTTTTAAAACTTCCCAGGCTGTTGCGATTATGTATACTTGGCACGGAAATTCTGTTGCTAGAGGAGAAACCTCACATTACAAAACCTATGTTGGATTAACATGGCATTCTTCTAAATGTTCAGTTCACCTTCACTTCCCCGCCTTAACAGCTGAGCATGTCCTGCTTGATTGTGTCCTACTTCTAGAAAGAACCAGAGTGGGGCTCACTCAGATTTCATGCAGGGCAATGGCACCAACAAGGCCAAAAGCAGCACGTGAGAGTTGTGTGCCATTTCCTACCCAGCGAGCTGCTCCGGCAGCACGCCTGGAGTCTCAGTGACTGCAAACAGAATTCTGGGTTGCATTCCAGTCTCACATACCATCCCTGAGACCATCTCTCATTCATCTGCTGGCCAGGAGGGAGCGGATGAGAAATACAACTGAACAGCAGCAGACGGGACAGACCTGCTCTATCACACCACCCCCTCTATCACACCATGCCGAGCTCCCCACAGTCAGAATTAGTTGCAACTGGATGCAGCTTTTTTTTTCTTAACTATAAATTGAAATTCACTTAAGAAGCTTAGAAAATTAGTAAAAACAAGCAAACCCAATATTTGGTTACATGTTGACACTGTTAATTTGCTTAACAGGGCTAAATTTGAGCTGACAGTTTTCATTTAAGAGCTTAGTTATAATCTGTCAAACCGATATTATTGGAGAAGAAATGTCATGTTTGCAATCTTGGCATTTCATCAATCTCAGGAGGCCTTGTAGGGAAGGCCAGATTAGGACTGTAAATTGTGTCAGGAACTGTGCACTTTGTAAAGATAATTCAGACTATTAAATTGGCCTAAAATGGGAACTCTTTGAGGCAAATTTTGCGAAGTGAAAAGTTGTTCCTTGATAAATACGGGGGCAGCTGTTGAATTGTAAAGTAACCTGGTTTGTTGAGGAGGATGGAGCAATTTTCCAGCCATGACATTTTTCCTTGTTTCAGTGGGGATAGGGGTGGGATGGAATTGCTTTATGCCAGCAAACTTATAGACCTCATTCTGCTGCATGGCTAGACTTCTCCCTGGTCTGCATATGTAGCAGAATGAAGTGGGAGAAGTCAGTATAACTTCAGACTACTGCAGGTAGGAGATACCATTTCTGAATGTTTCCTAAGCTCTCTACAAGAAAACCAGCACAACAGGAAAAAATTGGACTCAAACCTTCCCCCCTGATGTCCTAGTTTTCTATTTGCATACAGTTCTGCTTCCCTCCTCTGTCCTTTACATAGGCGAGCATTCAAAAATGGCATTCCCTGCCAGTAGTCTGAAGAGTTACAGTCTACTCTGCCATCTCACTTCCATTCTCATTCTTCAACATCTGTACAATCAGCCTCAGTTGAAGTGCTTCAGAGCAAAATTAAACTCTGTTGGCATAGCAGAACAAGGCAGAGGATAATCTATGTCTTTATTTGTATCAGGAGCAACAGTCATTCTTTTTTTCAGGGAAGAAATCGTTACCCCAAACTCCAGAATTCAGAACATTTAAAAAGCCTATGGTTATCTGTAAGATCAGATCATTTATTTTCGTTTTAAAAAGTTAAGTTTGTTCTATGGAATTCCCTTGATTGAAATGCCTGCATGTATTAAGGAAGGAATGTTCCCTTCTCACAAAGAAACTAGTTAATTGCATAAACTCATACATGTAAGAATTTTAAGGGCAAATGTCACAGTTCACCATGTTCTATATTTCAGTCATCGTATTCCTAGTATAGGGTTGCTGGTCAGCATGCATATTTGTACAGAACTCTGAGAAACAGCAGACTCAAATTTGAAGTGGTGCTTCTTATTGATAATTTGGTAAAAGTATACTTTTGTAAATCCACTCTTGGACCAGTCACTTTAGCCCCATTCACACGTTAAGTTGAACTCTCATACTAGTGTCCAGTGTACACAGGTACAATTATTCACATGTTATGCTGAATACAGGTACAGCAGTGCCCATCCTATCTGTACCAGGCATCTGAGGGGCCTGTACCCAGGTTCACTCTTAACATGAACACAGGTACTGTCAGTCACACAAACACATGTATAAGAGTATAGGTATCTGGACACTCATACAGCATTATGTTTGAATCAGGCTTTCTCTCAGCCTAATCTGCCTCACAGATTATGGTGAGGATAAAATGAGGAGAGAACCATGCACACCATCCTGAGCTCTTGGAAGAAGGGTGGAATAGAAATGTCATATGTACAAATCTGCATAGTATTCCCGGCCACCAGCAGGGAATGACTGCCCTGCCTATCTGGAACTCCAGAACAAGATGCATTCCCAAAAGGTGGAGAGTAGTAAGTTGTGTCTAAGAAAGTCATAGAAAGGCAGAAAGCATTCCTGTGGAATTGTGAAAATTGTCCACTGGGGTAACAGTGCAGGTCAGGCTGTGTGTACACTGACATGGTAGATGGGGATTCTGTTCCATGCATTACTGTGAAAAGCATCAACCTGTAACTTGGAATTAACACCCTTGTGATTGAGTCACATTCTTGTTTTCCACTAGACCATAATAAATATAAAGATACTACCACCTAGAGATACACTTATCAGGCACTATATAAATATGATAAATAAATAAGACACAAAATCTCCAGAGAGCAACTTTGTCAACTAATGACATACTGTAGTCCTAGTGCTATTTGCTTTCATGAAAGGAAGATATAGGGTGGTGTTTTAAGTGCTCCACCAGTAAATTCAATGAGCTTCTGCTAGAACAGCACAAAGACATGATAATTTTTCTTGATGTTGAAAAGTAAGGACTAAATTGGTTGCTTTTGAAATATTTTGGATTTTCAAAAGTGAGGTGCAGAAGCAACTAAAATGGGATAACTTATTAAATATAGGCCCCCAGAACTATCTGCACAGTGTCTAGTTTGTACTAGGGAGGGAGGGAGAAAAGGGCCATAAATCCTTAATTTGATTATTAAGCATTACTCTGCTTGAAAAACAGACAATACAGATCCCACAGGAGCCTCCACACTGAGGCCACCTTTGGACATCACGCCAAACCTCAGGCAACCATGCTAGAGGTTGGGGTTTCTGGTCATCTGAATTCGGGAACCTACATTTCTGTTCAAAAAGCAACCCAAGGTTTCAGTTCACAAACCTGAATTTGCAAACTTGGTTGCTCTTCAGTTTTGTGGGCGATAACTCTGGTTAGAAAGTGGCTGTGTGTCATCTGAAGACTGCCACTGTTTCTAACTGGAGTTGAGGGTAGGAAGCTCCTGCCTCTCTCCATATCGGGTTGGCTACTGTGGCCGTCCTTCATGAGAAGGAGGAAGCCCACACAGTTAGTTCACCCACCCTCCCTTTCAGGCTCCCAGACTCCAGTTCATCTGGGAACACATCGAGCGGAATAGGGGCAAACTGTGGGTCCATTGGGCCTGTGGTTTGTTGCTATGTGCAAAATAGCACTTAGCAATAGCAATAGCAATAGCACTTACATTTATATACCGCTCTATAGCCGGAGCTCTCTAAGCGGTTTACAATGATTTTAGCATATTGCCCCCAACATTCTGGGTACTCATTTTACCGACCTCAGAAGGATGGAAGGCTGAGTCAACCTTGAGCCCCTGGTCAGGATCGAACTTGTAACCTTCTGGTTACAGGGCAGCAGTTTTACCACTGCGCCACCAGGGGCTCTTATTACTTCTCTTAAAGAAGCTGTAGACGTTATTTAAATGGGACCCTTGAACCGATGGAGGTTGGGGACAGGGCCCAAAAATCTGTCCCTACCTGATCCCCCTTCTCCAAGTATCCAACTGAACACTTGAACAAAGCTTTTGTTGGTGTAAATAGAGTGTAGAGCTTAGCTTATAAGTATACAACATCTCCATGGAAAGAGGAAGAAGAAGCTTACTAGAAGCTTGTCGCATTGTCTGCTTGATGAAAAATGTAGATTAAACTGACACAGGTGGAGCCATAAGCCTTTCCCACTAGGGACACTTCCCTAGACTTCCACTGGGTGTGGAGTTGTGCTATAGTTGTGTAAATCATAGACTCAATAATGCCCAATAATTCTTTTCCATAAAATCATGTAAGCCAGAAAATTGTTCATTTGACCTTCTGATTTATTCCAAGTTTTAGCAATGTTTTATGGAGCATGAAGATGGAAACAATGCAACTTCCAAATAATGTGAGAAGTACTTTAAGCTTTCTCACAGGAATAAATTATGTCAAGCTCAAGTTGCCTGCAGTTTGAGACATTTATTTACTCACCACCTACAGTAGCACCCAGGAAAATAATTCTCTGTGCTGTGCATGGGGCCGTCCTTGTAGACAGTCCAGAAACTACAACTCATCTAAAATGCAGCTGCCTCTGATAGTTTAATAGGTTGTAACTGTTTTGTTTTATGTAAACTCCCTTGGGAATCATTGGTTGAAAGGTGGTCTGGAAATGCAGTACAGACCTTCGTTGTCTGTGGTTTCACAAATTGCAGTTTCATGTATCCATGGATGGGCCTTAGAGACCCAGTTTCTTTATCTGAAGCATGAAATATAGGCATTTTTCACCTATCAGAGGTTCATGAGTAACCCAAAATTACTTTCTGATCATTTCTGGCTGCTATTTTGAAGCACAGAGCAATTTTGTGGCTCTTTTTTATTCAAAAAAATATTTTAAATGAAAAATAAAAGGATTGGGGTGTGGGGTACCTTGAGAACAGGGTATTATTCTTTTCTACCCTTATTTCTGCCCTCTCGCTTTTTTAGTGTTTTTTCCCAGAGGAAGGAACCAAATCCCCAATTCCCATTGACTCAAGGTTTCCATGTTCACACTAACTGGTGGGAACAGAACCCCCATGAATAATGAGGGCCACCTGTAAGTCAATAAATAAAATGATTGAAATATCATCAGGACTAATGGCTCCACAAATGAACCATAATGCAAAGAGCCTTTGCCAAATTCATATTCTTGTCTCATTTAAGAAGTCACATTTGCATTGTATAATGCAATGGGACAGAACAAAGTCAGTTCTGGATTGCAGATCCTTAGCAGTTATTTCATGTGATGCTTTCTTCTGAACCTTTTTGGAACTCTGGCTCAGAAACAGATTTGAAAGCCAGCCACACTTTACATGACCACTTAGGAATGAGTGGCTCTCATTCAGGAAAGTGTGTGTGGAGAACTTCGTTCTTGACCATGAGGATAGCCCAGTGACTCAGACATTTCCCACTGAGCTTACAAACATGGATTTCCGTGACCTCTCTCATTGCACTAATGTAATGATGCTTGTAGTGCTGAGTCACATATTCATGGCTATCACTTTGTCTTCACTCAGGAACTGGGCACTCAGTGATTCACAGCTGAACATGTAAGAGCTGCTTCCGGTGAAAGTTGTTAGCTTATTCAAAATAATATGATATCTGGTTTGTGGTGGATGTTTCATGCATGCAAGTCACCACTTGATGTCACGATGATGGTCATAACTGTGTGGATGTACCTTTTTATGTGTGGATGTACAGAGTGTGTGAATCTATTTCCTTGTTTCTTAATTTGAGATTTTCTGACTAGCTAATAGTTCACACACAAGGCAGACATGGGCATCTGCAGGAATTTTTCTGGAGGGGGTAAAGTATGCACATCACAAATATTTACATAGAATATGTACAAAAAATAGGAATCTAATCTAGCCATGAATTGCGGGGGGGGGCTCCCCTCTTGTGGATGCCCATGATAACAGATTAGTTCTCTGAATGGTGATGTCAACAGCAACTGAACCACTTACCTTTCTTCCTGAGGCAGATGTCCCAGGCAAAGAGTAGCCTGAACTGAGCAAGCATGGCTTCCACAGTTTTAGAGAGATTACCAGGAGCCACTGCATAAGCAAGGGAATTGTGGCAGTTCTGAAGGCATGCACACACACATGCTCTTCATGGACATGCCATTTAAAGGAGTACCCCATTGGGCAGAGCACTCCATAAGAACCTGAAGAGCTCTCAAGCTAGTTTAAAACGTTATCTATATATTTAATTCTCTTGGGACATGCGTGCCCAGGATTTGGCGGCAGAACTCTCGCGACACGCTTACAGAGGGCTGGTTGTAACTAGCACAGGTACAGGATGCAGCTATGTTGGTTAAAGTATACCAGATCTGAGCCTGTTGGAGTCTATCAGAACTCCATATCCATGCATTGGTTGCTTCTCCGGCTGTCGTTTCCGTGATTTTCCAAAAGCAAGCACAGCATTGTGTAATATATCAAAGCTTAACTTTAATAGAGCTTGGCACAGGACAGACAGTTCCAGATGTTGATAAATGCATAGTCCTTCAGTCACTGTCTCTGCTCCTCTGCTACAAAATAACAAGTTGTCTCTTTTTTGATTTAATTGGCTTCTATCAGTTGAGGGCTCTTTTTGTGTTTGAGTCACCTTTCTTGGGCTCTTAGTTCAGAATGTTGTTCAGATGCAGACAATTAAAGTGGCTTTCAGCAAAATCAGGACCTGGCAGTTCCGACTTTGCCAAATTTGTGGAGGCTACATGCCTAGGGAGCAAGAGGTTGCTGGTTCGAATCCCCACTGGTATGTTTCCCAGACTATGGGAAGCACCTATATCGGGCAGCAGCGATATAGGAAGATGCTGAACGGCATCATCTCATACTGTGCAGGAGATGGCAATGATAAACCCCTCCTGTAGTCTACCAAAGAAAACCACAGGGCTCTGTGGTCGCCAGGAGTCGACACTGATTCGACGGCACAACTTTAGGTCTAAGGATGACTATTAACCACAACGAAACCTCCAGATTCACAGGTAGTATGCAGTATTCAACCAGCGGCTGGGACAAACAGTGCAGGAGGCCTGATGGCTTTGTGCCCCTTTGGTAGGCTTCCCAGAAGCACCTGACTAGCCTCTGCTATAAACAGCATGCTGGACTATTGTTCTTATGAACGTCATTTATATACCATGTTTCAACAAAAAGTTCTCAAAAAGTAGTTTACACTTCAAAAGATATAAGAAAATGGCCCAAAGGGCTCACAATCTCTCTCTCTCTCTCTCTCTCTCTCTCTCTCTCTCTCTCTCTCTCTCACACACACACACACACACACACACACACACACCACAGCAACAGTCTCTGGAGAGATGCTATGCTGGCCTGAATCGGGACAGTTGCTCTCCCCTTGGCAAATATAGGAGAGCCACCACTTGAAAAAGTGCCTCTTTGCTCAGGTGTCAGACGTGTCTAGACTAGATGGATTATAAGTATGCTCCTACAGAGCTCTTCTCACGTTCTTAAAGAAGTATAAATATTGTCAGTCGTCGTCATCATCATCATCATCAATAATTAATAGGTTTTTTAAAAAGACAACCAGTTTCATCCCTGTCCACAAGGCTAGTTTGTCATAGGAGTATAAAACAGACTGCTTCTATGCCCCTCCTCCCCATCCATGCTGTCCTCTTGCCTAGAGTTACTGCTGGTCTCCTGCCAGCAACAAGGTGTGTCTTGTCTGGCTCTCAGCCTCTGAGCTCCTGCTCCCAGGCTGCCTGCCGCCTGGCCTTCCCGCCACAGTCGGTGCCCTGAGGTGATACATGCCTCCCACTTGTTGCGATGTCTCATACACAGTGCCTCCTAGGTACCCTCAGGTAGTATCTGCTAAACTGGGGGTTCAAACAGTGCCTGCTAACAAGTCACCAGGCTCAGACAGATGAATTTCTGAAAAGATTGTCCCAGTTAGAAGTCTTTCTCTCTGGATTGTTGGTTACCCTTTCTAAATTTTACTGAGGCAAAGCAAGAAACAAAACAAAACCCCATGTGTATTCAAGATCTGAAAGGTTGGAAATGAGTTTTATTTTCTAAATGTATTTAAAAATATTCTACATTGATTAAGTGAAGTAATAATAATAATAATAATAATAATAATAATAAAATCATTAATAATAAAATCATTTAAAGTGTTTTATTTGTCCCTGAGCTAAATTTTATGGATTGGGTTTTTTGGTTTTTTTTGCAAACCCCCCCCCCCAAATTCTTCTGTACTTTTCAGCAAAAATTAAAAAATATAGGGGGAAAAGAGTTTTGAGGGCAAGGTGGGGGTAGAATGAATTCTCAGCACTCTTCATTCCCCCTTTGCACATGTGGGTGTCTCCTTTCAGAATCCAGGAGTTAATTAGCACAGTGGACATTTTGTGTATGAGTTGTCAGGGAAATGGAAAGATAGTGATGGTTGGAAGTGGACAAATATTTGTTTCATTGGATTCATAATATCAGGCTATAATACTCCAGATGAATAAATCATAGATTTCTGTACTGTTTACATAGTACATCCATTTACTGGGCAGCTCAGCCTCCGTAATATCAAGCACCAGTCATGTAGAAGACTGCAGGTGCTGAATTGCTAGCAGTTTTGATAGGACTAGGAAGGAACTGGTTCTTGTGACTGTTCAGAGGGCCTGATGGCTGTCCTTTATGGCTGCTTGTGTTGCACGGGAGTACTTCTTCAAGGCACTCTGTGATGAAAATCTTGTGGGAAAGTATTCTACCAGTGCCTATTTGCAAGTCAGATACAGGTATGCTGGCACATTTCTGCGTAACATACCTGTGTCTGGCATGCAAGGCAAGGCTGTCGGTCTCTCCAGTCTTACTGCTTTTGGCCTCAGAAATACATTTGCAAGTCATTCTTGCCGTTTCAAAAGAATTGAATTGTCATAAGCTGCCATGAGTCTTTAGGCCATGGATGCTTAGCATATTGCAGTGGGCTCTCAGCATTGCATCTGATTTGCTGTCAATACTTCAGGGTTTCTCCATTTGCTCTTCTAGGATCCGAAAGGTCAGTGCCAGGATCCAGGCCAACTTTTTAACTCAGTTAATCATGGGGCAGATTCATGTATGGGTCCACATGCAGGTTCTGGACAAAATGTGTGACTGTTGAAAAGTTCAGATCTCCTTGAAAAATTGAGGAGGAAAGGTCGATTCCAGTTCAAAAAAAACCAAAAAACCACCTGCTGTGCATTTAAAAACAGCCATCCAAATCTGCTGGACTTCCCTCCGATTTCATTTCAAGGACTGCATGGCAGCAAAGGAGTGGTAGTGCGGGGATGTGCTACATTTAGTTTTTCTCCCATCATTACTATCCCACGTTTAGGGCAGTTTGCTATGGTGGGCCAAAAGGTGAATTCAGTTAATGGACACTCACAACTAGTTTGGCACAAACTGGGAGTCGACATGGGCTTGTTTTTCCCTGCCATCCCAAGTACCACAGAGGCTGTGAGGTTATTACTTCTGGCTCTGCTTCTGTCTCCCTGTACCTAAGCTGTAGGAAAGTAAATGCGAGTGGTTTAGTAGTGATGGCATCCGCCCAATTCAAAGCCGAGCAGGGGAACAGAGGCGCTTCCTTCTAGGAGAAATCGGTTTTTCATTCTTCCTCTAAAATCCGGACACCTTTCAAACTTTGGGTGGTCTACACAGTGTTCTTAAAACCTAGATGCTAATCTTACAGCTTATGGCTGCCTGTGCTTCAAAAGTTTAAAAAGCTGAATGGACTTTGAAGTTTCTCTGTCTCGCTGTCTTGCATGTGAACATTTATCAAAGCATCTTTCAAAGAGTAAATGAGTTATGTTTCAGAGAATCAAGTGTTAGCTGCAGCATGCCAAAAAATTATTAGTGTTCCCAAGCTTCCAGCAGCTTTTGCATGTGCAGAGCAAAGCTAGAATTGCCCTGTTGACAGATGAGTATTTCCTCACAGACAATTTATATTAGGTGGTTTTCTGTTCCTATTATTTTAGCGTCATTAACATCCTCCTTCCTTTCCCGATTCCTCCAGAAAAGCTAGTATGAAATGTTCACATCTCCCTTCCTTAACAATTAACTAATATATAAAATTCTGCTTTTATATTCTGGCACAAGAGGAAATTACCTTGAAAGGCCAGCAGACAGTAGTTAAGGGTAGGAAAAGATACATGACCAAATCGTTTAGAAGACTTCCCCACTATAATGAGGTACTGAAACTACTGATGGTAAGCAAAGACATGCTGAGTTAAGCGATTTGCCTCCTCTTCCCATGCCAGCAGCCTAGCCATGGATCTGAATAGCTGCAGGGTGTGTGTGTTTGGCATGTTTGCTTCATATTTTGCAGAATCAAACTCTCCCTTACAAGAACAAACGAGATTTGATAGGAAACAATTCAGTTCCCCTTATCTGCATATCTCTTTGGATGCTAAAAGCAGACCCCACCCCACTTTATATATGAATGAGGCAGACAAACGAATAAATAAATATGATTGCCTTCATCACATCGTTTAGCCCACAGCCCTCTCTATCCTGAGCTGCCCAAACTGCAACTGCTCATCACTCTTGTCTTGACTCTCTCTGCCTCTCAGAGGCAGCTTAGCGGGCTGAAGACACTGGATGAGTGACTGATGGACAGGAGCTGTTGCAGAATTACCGGGGAGGAGCAGCTGTCATTCAGGCAGCCCAGGGGACACTGTGCTTTCCTTCTGGCAAAGACTGCCTTTGTTCAATAGAAGCTGATGGTTTCTTCTACTGGACAGTGGTGTGAACTTTAAGACAGTGGTGTGTCTTAAAAATATAATCTCCAAACTATTGTTGTTGCTCTGCCACAGAACTATGTAATGACGCTTTATGATATGATTTGAGATCAACCTGTTGAAATTGGCTATCTTGTCAAAAACATGATAAACTGTGTTGCTGTTTAAAAACAGGTCTGACTTATTGAGGTTCAACATTTCTTACCTTTACCTTTGAAAATGGTAAATTACAATTAAAGTAGATTCTAAAAGCAATGATGAGAAGGGGGTTTTTCTGATTGTCAGAATAATGTGTTTTTAATCAACTGATTTAATTTGCTTAGAAAGAGTAAGTCACCACAAGAATTTCCAGGGACAATTCCACTGTAGTAGTAATAAATGACTGTAGTTCAACTATGAAGTCAGAGAATTGAGTTAGCAAAATGTCTGACTACTTATTCATATGAACAAGGAATGTAATCTATCTCTCTGATGTTTGTATCTGAGAATTGGAGAAATGCATATTTGCAGTTATGGATAAGTGTCCAGAAATATATTGCTGTCAACTCTCAGCACCCTCTGGAATCAGCCCTGTTAACCATCAGGGATCTGATCTATTAACTAAGGTGGACATCAGTGAGATTTAGTAGGAATGGATACTTGCTATTAGACAGATGCTGTATCCTAAACCTTGATGCATCAGCACATAAGAGCCTAGGAGAAACTAAACAGCATGTGTTTAGAATGGCATTGCATTCACATCCGATCAGAAAGTAGAGACATGACTAGGATTGACACCATTCTTTCAGACTGTAGTGCTAGTGTTTTGCTCCTCTGAGGCCCAGGTCTGATGCTAAAACATTAGTTTATTTGGAACAGTTGCCTGTCATTATTTAACACTGATATATGCTTCCCACCCCACCACACACACTAAAGGAAAAAATAATTGCCACTAATTCCTGCAAAATTTGCCACTTAACAACAATTATCTTCATGGCCGACTTCATAAACCATTTTATCTCTATGTTTGTATACCTTAATCCTTTTATCAAGACCTATAGAGAAGAACTCTGATAACATGAAACTGTTGAGTGACAAGGGAGTTAGCTGACAACCCCATGCTGCTTTCTTCCTTTTGCTGAGCATAGAGAGTTCATACAATTGCACATGAGCCATTTCACCTACAGCAAGAAGTGAAAGCATGCGACTACACCCAGAAAGCGATCACAGAGCACCCTGCAGGAGTTTGCTTCCATTTCAAAGGGAGAGAGATCAAAACCCAAAGAGTAAGGAGGGGAAAACTCTTCCAAAAGTTTTTCTGAGCCCATGTATAAGATTAACATTGGACTTAACCTGAAGAGGTGTCTTTTCTTTTAATAAAGAAGCAGAGGAATATAGGCAGAAAGAAAGCAGTCACCGGGGCCAGATTGCTTATATACCATCACCTGAACAGACTGGTAAAGAATAACCTGATATCATAAATATGTACAGGAAGAAAACCCAATAATACACTGAAAGGAACATGATTCTTAATAGAACTGCCAATGGAAGCAACATCAAGAACCTGGAAGAGAAAGAACATTACAAATACTTGGGCATTCTCCAGGCTGATAACATCGCACACACTGAAGTTAAAAGAAAAATTGGAAGTGAATACATCAGGAGAGTTAGAAAAATCCTCAAGTCCAAACTCAATGGCGGGAACACCATACAAGCCATAAACACCTGGGCTATACCTGTTATCAGATACACTGCAGGAATAATAGACTGGACCCAGCCCAGGCAGAGCTAGAGACGCTAGATCATAAGACCAGGAAAATAATGACCATCAATAATGCTCTGCACCCCCGCAGTGATGTAGATAGGCTATACCTCCCTCACAGCTCAGGTGGAAGAGGAATGCTGCAAGTCCATCAAACAGTAGAGGAGGAGAAATGAGGCCTTGAAGAACATATAAAGGGCAGTGAAGAAGATGCACTTCAAATGGTCAATAAGGAGAAACTATTCAACACCAATGAAACAAAGCAGGCCTACAAGAAAGAACAAGTCAAGAACCGAGCAGAAAAATGGAAAAATGAAATGAAACAGTGGACCACCTAATCAGCTGTTGTAAAAAGATCGCACAGACTGACTACAAACAAAGGCATGACAAGGTAGCAGGGATGATACACTGGAACGTCTGCAAAAAATACAAGCTACTGTACCTGTAGCCAAAAATTGGTGGGACCATAAAATTGAAAAAAGTTGTAGAAAATGAAGATGCAAAGATATTATGGGACTTCTGACTACAAAAAGACAAACATCTGCCACACAATACACCAGATATAACTGTAGTCGAGAAGAAAGAAAAACAAGTGAAAATAATCGACATAGCAATACCAGGAGATAGCAGAATAGAAGAAAAAGAAATAGAAAAAATAACCAAATACAAAGATCTACAAATTGAAATTGAAAGGCTGTGGCAGAAGAAGACCAAAATAATCCCAGTAGTAATTGGTGTCCTAGGTGCAATTCCAAAACACCTTGAAGAGCACCTCAACACCATAGAGGCCACAGAAATCACCAACAGCCAATTACAAAAAGCAACTTTACTGGGAACAGCCTATATTTTGCGATGATATCTATAACAATAGCAACAATATTGATAATAAAATTCAGTCATCCCAGGTCATTGGGAAGGGCTCAATGTCTGGATAAAACAAACCAGTCAATAACACCTGTCTGAAAGTGTAAACAAGAAATAATAATAATAAACTATTTGTTATCTGCCCCATAACAAATTGTTATCTGGGCAGTTTACAACACAACATTAACACATGAGATAAAAATATGCAACACATTAAATCACAACAGACCAAAACAGTGTGCATGTGTGGGGGAGAAAATACAAAAAACAATGCCAAACAATTTAAAAGACAGTTAAAAAAAAAAAAACAGTTAAAATCAGGTCAAAATTTAAAAGGCTTGAGTGAACAAAGAGGTTGTTACTTGGTGTGTAAATGAACAAAGTTATAAAGCCAGTTGAACTTCATTGGAGACGCTATTCCGTAAACGAAACACTATTCTACCAAAAAGGAAGCAAAGAAATGAGATTAAGAGCAGTAACCAGGGCCCAAGGACAATCAGTGTCAGAGAAGGGATCAAGGGAAAAGTGGGGTGAGGTGAACCCTCACCTCATCCCAGAAAGCAAGAGACCATAACAACTGAAGCAAAGAAACAGTAACAGGTACTAGGTACAAAAAGTGTCAGAGAGGAAAGGACAATGACAAGGATTAAGTGAAAAGCAGAGTCAGAATCCAAGGACAGCTAACAGGTTCCTAGTTAGGAGGTCAGGTCTAGACTAACTAGATGAAGCAGAGTCAGGGTATTTCTCCTAGGCTATGTAGATGAAGCAGAGTCAGCCTATTAGAGATGGAGGAAGAAAGCAAAAGGGGAAAGGTAGGGAGAAGAAACCAAGGCTGAAGAGCAAGAGAAGAGACAAGGGAAATAAAGAGAGAGCTGAGGTTACAGGCAAGACACAGGGAGCAGAAAAAGCAAGATAGGCTGGGTCAATTAAGGAAGCAGTGACAGTTTGCAGGGGGGGTGGGGGAGACAGACCTGTTAGACAAACTAGGAATGTTTGGGGAGAAATGGAGCTAGAGTGGAGGACTGCTGAGCTATCTGCTGAGCTATCTAGGTTGAGGCTGTGTGGATGAAAGGGGAAGCATTATGTTCTGAAAGCAAGATCTGCAGAGGTGCCTATCCTTGGGTTACCCAGGGGCCAACAGCATGGAAATGGATGACTGGAGCAAAGTTATAATGGGGGAGGTGTGTGTGTTAAACTACTAAGATCAATTTTGGAGGGGTTCTGGTGACTGGAGCTGCTTAAAACTGGGAAAGACACAGGATCAGAATCCTTCCCAGGAGATCTGGCTGGAGTCTATCTACGGCTGGGCAGAGAAAGCCCCAAAGCCTCTAAACTGCCTCCTGGGGCAGCCCTTTAGACTGAGCATTCCCATGGAGACTCTTCTCTCGACCTGAGGAGAAGTTGGCTGCCTTCCCTAAGAGACAAGGGCCTTTCCCATGATTCTAGTAAAAGTTAGATCTGAAAGCTGCTAGGCTAGCTGGTCCTTAAACACTCACATTTGCAAACATGCATGCATTCATACATCTTCGAGCAGGATGGGAAGGGAAATTAAAAAAAGTCATCGTTACCGATCCGGGTGAGATGTGCTGGAGCCAGTTATTCAGTAGAGAAAAATTGGGCTGCACTGCCAGAGTAGAGAGAGTGTGTGTGGGGCTTGGAGGTACCTTTTTTATTGTGTCCAAGTCATGTGCTCAGTACCCATGTGAGTCACTGAACACCTCAATAAGTTTCCTGTGTCAGGGAATAGAAGGAATGGGATTACAAGTCACTAAACAGAAAACAGGCATATCTTGGTGGCCGAAAATGCAAAATACTGATGTTGGGCAGTTATCATCTAAGAAGGGCTAAATGGCTTAGCCATCATGGTAAATGGGCAATCCAGTAAGAAAACAACGAGGGCCAGGTATGGGCAAAAAGAGCTTCCAGAAGGTGGCAGAAAACACACATAGAGGACTTGGAGATTGACAATTGCATCTGAGGGAAGTCCAGGGGCATAGCTAGGGGAGAGGGGGCCCGTGTCACCCTGATGGCCCCTTGGAGTGAGGGAGATAATAAAGAAAATAGGGAAGGGTGGAGCTGCAGGGGCCCTCAGGAGCTGTGTGCCCAGGTTCTTTGAACCCATCCTCTCAATTATAGCGACACCCCTGGAGAAGTCTCAGGTGGTTGGGGATGAACCATGTGTTCAGCCTGATGTTAACGGATCAGAGTGTCTGGATTGGCCTTGGGGTGTGCACAAAACCAGCTGGCCTGGTTGAGTTCGAGTCCAAACTGGACCAGGCCAGTTCGGTCCACCCCCATTGAACCACACACATACCCCCGGGTTCAGAGCAGCGTGGTTCGCGAGTCAATTTAAAAAAATAGTGCTTATCTCCTCAGGGTGGTTCCTCCGAGGCCACAGGTGGGTGTCCGTGGAGGTTCCCCCTCCCCCCACTGACCGTCCTTGCGGCAAAATTTGCCCTGTTCGGGTGTTCTTTGGCCTTTTCTGGGCCTTCACCCCTCGTGGTGGCCATTTTGGAGGCTGCCACACGTGCGCAATTGGCCTCTGCATGGCCTGGGTCATGACCTGGAGATTTCATACATGAAAGGGAAGAAGAAGAGAGGGAGCCTATGAGCTGCTATGGATCACAAGCTAGATGCTGTTATAGCTGGCCATGTAATGCCTCCAGGACCCTGTAAATTTTCTCTCTTCCCCCTTTGAGATCTAGTAACACAGATGAAATTGATTTCAAACATAGGTCAAAAGCCTGTTGAAAGTAAGCAGTCTTCACACAGCAATGAAGGTCCAGTAAAGAGGAAATGAGGTGGGTGTTTTTCAGCAGAACATCTCAGAATCATGGTGTGGCTACCAAGAAGGCCTGCCTTTCTTCCATCAAGGAACTCAAAGTGCCATACATAAGGTTGCCACCCATCCAGGCCACCAGACCTAGACCTGGACTTGCTTAGCTTCATCAGAATGGCTATATCATGTAAAAGGTAAAGTTGTGCCGTCGAGTCAGTGTTGACTCTTGGCGACCACAGAGCCATGTGGTTCTCTTTGGCAGAATACAGGAGGGGTTTACCATTGCCATCTTTTGTGCAGTATGAGACGATGCCTTTCAGCATCTTCCTATATCGCTGCTGACTGATAAAGGTGTTTCCCATAGTCTGGGAAACATACCAGCGGGGATTTGAACCAGCAACTTCTTGCTCCCTAGGGGAGTTACTTCCCCGCTGCGGGTACTCGGACATCATCTCAGAAAATAAGATTGGTTCAGCCCCAGAGCAAGGCTTTCTTGGCCTCATTATACTCTTTAACTTTTTTTTTATGATTTGGAATTTGTTATTCCTTTTTCATGGTTTTCAAAAAATCTGTATGAAACATGTGTAACACAAGAACAGTAGGTGGGGAGAGGAGAGAATTACAATAAGGAAGAAAATATTCTGAGGTATAGTTGGTATCAATGATTGAGAAGGAGAAAAAATCTTTCTTGTTCATCAAATCTGGTACAGATAACAGAAAATCTGTATGTCTGCAGAGTCATCACAGTCCTTTGGTTTTTGTGCCACTGATTATTCTGGGGAAATATTTTATTTGGTGGTTAAAACTTTAATTGATGGCTTATTCTGCAATACATGTTTTCAAAACTGCTACAAGAAGATCCTTTCACATCTGAGTGACATGAGGAGGGATGGACTAGTATGTACCCTGCACAAAGAATGACTTGGTTCTTGCCAACCCTTGGGCTGGTTATATAGACATGTAGCCAGAATTTCCACTGTGTTTTTATTTTTGTCCTGGCTGCCTATCTGATGCACATTCAGTTCAAAAGGAAGAATGGTCATAAAAAAGAGCGGTTACGCCTTAGGCTCTCTTTCTTTCAATATCGAACATAGCTTCCCCCGCCCTTCAATTCCTGGCCTAGCTCCTAATCGTGTTTATTTGTTAACAAGTTAGTTTTAAGTTGGAGGCCACTGTAGGGTGGACATTTAAACAATTCGGGATGTATGAGTTGGTCACATGGAACATAAGCGCTCTGTGAACTAGCATTTTGCACAGTTAATGTATGCTGAGTCAAAAAATAGTTGTCTTTTAAGCCATTTGACTTGAAATATGTTGAATGGTCATAATAAAGATCCTGCCAGCACCTTTAGCCCTTGTTTTTCTGAGTATGGAAGACTGCTTGCCACAAGTAAAGTGTGAGTAGCGCTCCCCCACCAAAACAAATCCAGAACAGATCTTCTCATCATGGAGCAAGTTTTTATTCAGAACTTCATCCTCCAGGTTAATGCTTATGTGGTCAGGATTATCTCTGTGGTCATGATCTCTGATCAATGTGTTCCTCTTTGTTTCTCTTAACCTTGTACAAAAACATAGAAATTTTGTAGAACAGAATAAATAGTGTGAAGGCTTGTGGGAAGGGTGAATACTAGGTTAATATATTTTTTTTAATGTTGTAAAAGAAGAATATACAACAGGATTTTTATTTTTTAAAGAAAAAGTTCTGATTCTACTCGATCTTATAGTTGCATGGGTGTATTGTATTATTACCTGGATAATATACATGCATACAGGAGGTTCCAAGTTCAATCCCTGATATCTCCAAGTAGGACTGGAAGAATCCTATCTGGAGAGTTCCTTTCACTCAACAGTTTGACTCTTCATAAGGCAGTTCCATATGCCTATAGTTCCTATTGGAAATAAAATTTATGAACCTTCTGACATTCTCATTAAATACCTCAAAACACACACACACCATCACCACCATGCCATTCAGATGGGTATTTTGCCCATATTTCTTCCCCTTGAATCTGGAGTACAGAGTGGCTAAAGGTCAAATGCTTGACCTCTTGTGTCCTAACTTTGTGAATATTCAACAAGACCTTCTGGGAGTATATGCCATAGCCTCTCTTTTGTCCCTGTCTTCTGAATGGGGAGGAGCCACAGGCCCCTATAGAACTTCTGCATGCGGAAGATTCCATGTTCAGTCCTCTCAGATTATCCAGTCAAAAGGATCTGGGACAGCAAGCTTAGATCTGCTTAACCTGAGACTTTGGGTAGCACTGGGGGATACAGTACTATTGTAGAAGTGTCAGTTGTGTGGCTCAGTATAAGGTAGTTCATATGTTTATATAACAAAATGACTCCCCACATCCACCTATCTGATAAACTGTCGCCAGCACCCAGACTAAGATATGTGCAGGTGGAAGAACATTTTCACTTGCACATGGGGAATGGGGCAATTTTTGTCTGATTTCATCCCTCTGCAGCTCCCTGTACCCACTGAAAATATGTCTCTGAGGGTTTGACACAGGGGGCTGCAGAAGGTGGGGAGATCAACAAAAATTGCCCCATGCCGCCCATGCACAAATGGAAGTGTTCTGTTTGCATAAGTCTTAGTCTGAATGTTGCTCTGTGTGTGCAACTAATGAGTTGATTATTTCCTTTTAACTAATCCTGAAAGAGCCATAGTGAGGCAATATGGTGCTTTTGACTCAAGGGCATCCTTGAAGCAAAGAAGCAAAGGCTGGGTGAGAAGAACCTTTTTGGTGGTGTTAACCCCTTAGTACTTGAGGCGGGGGCGGGGGGGGGAGAGAATAGCATTGTTCAATCAAGAGCTATATCTCACAAAAGTGAATTGTTGATGCCTTGGAGCATATCCTCTACCTATTAGGAAGTCAACTGATATTCATTCTTCTTCCATGCCTTTTCTCTAGTTTTGTATTGTTGGCCAATTATCCCCAATAGGAAATGACAAAAAGAGTGAAGGTTAATACAAATAGAAGGATGTGTGAGAGAAAGCAAATCTGTTGCAGGATGAATGAACTTCAGACAAAGAGAAAAGAACATGGAGTTATGGCTCAAACAATGAATCTTGATTAGAAAAGGGAGAGATTTACAAAGCAAGAGAAGCAAAAAAAAAAAAAAAAGCAAAAAAATAAATTGGATGCTAACAGGTAGCAAATAAAAAGGATTCTCTCAGCCTCTCTGCAGTGCAACAACAAATGGTAACTATGATACACATACACAGCCGTGTTGGCACATGTTGAAGTGTTTGGCTGTGCTGCATTTTGCATTGTGGTTGGTTTTCTTTGATATGTCATAGTTTGCAGCCAGCCATTCGTACACGTGTGGTTTGCAGTGGCTCGCTCTTTATTGCTGATGTTTAGGAAGTGTCAACTGTGGGCAAGGACAAGTTCCTTTCTCCAACATTATCCCATCATTCACAGTCTACTGTTTGGAAGCAGTTCTTGAGATGACAAGGCTGAAGGCTCAGACCAGGGGAGGCAGCAAACTTGTGTTTTCTTTCCTAAAGCGCCTGGGTAGGCAACTGGGATGCAAGTAGAGGAGAACTCAGCTCCAATCTGACGCAGCATAGAACCCATTTGAAGGCTTATGTGGAAGCAGTGTATCTTTTGGTCAAAGGCTTTTGGTCTGGGCGCATTGCATCCGCAGGTTCACATTCAGCCGAGCTATCCCAGGTTGTGAGGAGTTTGATTTCTGGTCCTTCTGCTTTAAACTAGTCCCCAGAAAAATTCTGCTGTGAACACTTTAATGGTGTTTTTGCGGACAAAATATCCTGTATTCAGACTGACTTGGACTCCTCTACTTTTGTGGAGTCTATGAAGGGGTTGTCCAGCAATCTCTCTTGCAGTTTTAGATTGGATCAGTTTCAACCTGTGACTCCTGAGGATGTGGACAAGCTGCTTGGGGCAGTGCAGCCCACCACTTGTTCTCTGGATCCTTGCCCAACTTGGCTTCTTCTGTCTAGCTGGAATATTGTTGGAGGTGGCCTGGTTAATATCATAAATGCATTGCTGAGGGTGGGTGGGGTGCCTCCTTGTTTGAAGGAGGCAATGGTTAGATCCCTTAGCTAAGGATAGTTATAGGCCAGTCTCCAATCTCCCTTGGTCGGGCAAGGTGATTGAGAGGGTGTTGGCCCATAGTCATGTGCACGGACCGGTTTGGAGGCCATTCTAAAGGCCTCCAGACCGGTCCGGACACGGGGTGGTTTTGGTTCGGGTGGGGGGGTTCCAATAAAAACGGGGGGGGCTTTACTCACCCCTTCCTTCAAAGTCACCTTAATTTTTGTAGTAATCGTGCGGCAGGGTGCCGCCCGCTTCAATCTCCGCTCGGCGCGGCTCCTCCATGTGTACACGTAATTGGGCGGCAGGATCGCTCCCAGTCCCTGCCGCCCCCTTCAAGCTAAGCCCTGCTCGGCTGGCGGCCGCCCCTTGCAGCTCTCCAAAGGTCCCCTGCCGCCCCCTTCTTGCCAAATATCCCCCCTTAAGGAACTTTAGAGAGCGGGCAGCGGGAGAGCTCCCTGCCGTCCCCTTTGCCGGCTGGGCTGTAAATGGCTTCTAGGAAGCCTTTTGCGCGTGTGCGCAAAAGGCTTCCTAGAAGCCATTTGCAGCCCAGCCGGCAAAGGGGAAGGGGACGGCAGGGAGTTCTCCTGCCGTCCTCTTGTAACGGGGGGATATTTGGCAAGAAGGGGGCAGCAGGGGACCTTTGGAGAGCTGCAGGGGGCAGCCGCCAGCTGAGCGGGGCTTAGCTTGAAGGGGGCGGCAGGGACTGGGAGCGATCCTGCCGCCCGATTACGTGTACACATGGAGGAGCCGCGCCGAGCGGAGATTGAAGCGGGCGGCACCCTGCCGCACGATTACTACAAAAATTAAGGTGACTTTGAAGGAAGGGGTGAGTAAAGCCCCCCCTGCTTTAATTGGAACCCCCCACCCCAGTGCCGGACCGGTTCCGTGCACACCCCTATTGGCCCACCAGCTCCAGGTGGTTTGGGAGGAAACATATTATCTAGACCCATTTCAAACTGGCTTTAGAGCTGGCTATGGGGTTGAGACAGCCTTGGCCGGCCTGATGGATGACCTCTACCGGGGAATTGAAAGAGGGAGTGTGACTCTGCTGGTCCTTTTGGATCTCTCAGAGGCATTTGATACCATTGACCATTATATCCTTCTAGATCGCTTGGGGGAGTTGGGGATAGGGGGCACTGCTTTGCAGTGGTTCCGCTCCTATCTCTTGGGTAGATTTCAGATGGTCCAGCTTGGTGACAGTTGCTTCTCAAAACAGGAGCTGTTATATGGAGTCCCTCAGGGCTCCATTGTGTCACCAATGCTTTTTAATATCTACATGAAACCGCTGGGTGCCGTCATCAGGAGATTTGGTGCTGGGTGTTGTCAGTATGCTAATGACACCCAAATCTACTTCTTTTCATCTTCATCATCAGGAAATGGCATTCATTCCCTAAATGATTGCCTACAGACAGTAATGGGCTGGATGAAGGATGAAAAATTGAAGCTGAATCCAAGCAAGATGGAGGTGCCAGAGGCGTAACAATAGGGGGGCAGGGGGGCACGTGCCCCAGGCGCCATCCTGGCGGGTCACGTGGGAGGCGGCAAAAAGTGGCTTTCTCCCCCCTTGCACCCCCCTGGATCGCCCGCCGAGTGTGGCAGCGGGCGTGCGGCGGCGATTTGGGAAACGCCTTGGGAAGCGGCGCCAGGCCAGAAGGCAGGCTCGGCGCCGCTCTGCACTAGTCCTCAGCGGGCGATCCGCCGCACCGCTGCTCGGCCCGCTACTAGTAGAGGCCATCGCCAACACCACGGGCGACCCGCCGCCGCCTGGCCCGCCGCCGCCAAATCACCGCCGCACGCCCGCACACTGCCAAATCGCCGCCGAATCTTTGCCACCGCCGCGATCTGCCGCCTGGGGGGCGCCGTGCCGCCACCAGGTATGTGGGGGCCGAGGGGGTGGCGGGGGGCGCCCTTTCCCCCTGATACGCCACTGGGAGGTGCTCATTGTAGGGGTTCAGAATCTGAGGGATGAGTTAGATCTTCCTGCCCTGAATGGGGTTGCACTCCCCGAAAGGAGCAGATATGGAGCTTGGGAGCACTCCTGGACCCAAGCCTTACCCTGGTATCTCAGGTGGAGGCTATGACCAGGAGTGCTTTCTATCAGCTTTGGCTGATTCAACAGCTAAATTCATTCTTTGAAGAGGACGACCTCAAAACAGTGGTGCATCAGCTGGTAACCTCCAGGCTCGATTACTGCAATGCGCTCTACGTCGGGCTGCCTTTGTACGTAGTTCGGAAACTTCAGTTAGTTCAAAATGTGGCAGCCAGATTTGCCTCTGGGGCAACCCAGAGAGACCACATTATGCCTGTTTTGAAACAGCTGCACTGGCTGCAGATATGTTTCTGGGCAAAATACAAAGTGCTGGTTATTACCTTTAAACCCCACTTTGGTAATTTTATTGGAGGACAGAGCTCAAAACCTTTAATTAGCTGACGACTGCAGCTATGACAGCTTTCAGTAAACAAGCTCTATATATTCTAAATAGCCAATAAAACCAGTTATGAAGGCAGAATGCTTGGAGGAGAGGGGATGCTTCCCAGTGTATTGCGTGGAGTGTTTCATGTACGACTATCTATCCAAGGGGCAGAGGTCATGAGTGTGTGCTCCTGTGCTGGTCTTTGACTGTAATAAAGATGATTGAGTGAGTGAGTGAGTGTGTGCTCAGTGCAAAGAGCTCCTGGCTCTCAGGGAACATGTTAGTTCCCTCAACGCCAAAGTTGCTGATCTAGAAAAGCTCAGAGAGGCAGAGAGGTGTGTGAATGAGACCCTCAGAGATTATGGATGTGCACGAACCTGTTCGGAGACCCTTTTACAGGCCTCCGAACAGGTTTGAACAGCAGCAGGGGTGGGGTTTCAAAGTTCGAAGCCGGGGGGGGGTAACCACCTAACCTGGTGGGTGCCACTTTAAGGGTGGGGGAGGGTGCACTTACCCCTCCCCCGCTTCCCCCCCACTGGTGCTCTTTTTCCGTAAAAGCCTTTGGGGCAGCAGTGTACCTCCCTGCCGCCCCTTCCACCTCTTCGGCCGGAAGTGGCCAGAAGTACCGGGTGTGCGTGCGTGTGGGCGCGCTCGCCATGTGCTCACGTGCACCTGGTACTTCCAGCCACTTCCAGCTTTTATGGAAAAAGAGCACCGGCGGGGGGAAAGCAGCGGGAGGAGTAAGTACACCCCCGCCATTAAAGTGGCAGTCCCCACCCCCACCCAGTTCCCTGCACATCCCTATCAGGGATGTGATGGAGGCATCCCACTCCTAGGCTGATAGCTCTTCTGCCACATCCCCTAAGGATGCAGATCTTACAGTATTCACATGTAGCCTCCCATTCAAAGGCACACCAGGGTGGATCCTGCTTAGCGAAGGGGACAAATCATGCATACTACCACAAGACCAGCTCACCTCCAAAAGCGTTTTGACAAAGTTCTGCACCAAAAGCTCTTGAGTAAACTCAGCAGTCATGGGATAAGGGGACAGGTTCATGTGTGGATTGGTAACTGCTTGAAGGACTGGAAACAGAGGGTGGGAATACATGAACAGTTTTCACAATGGAGGGAAGTAAGAAGTGGGGTCCCCCAGGGATGTGTATTGGGACTAGTGCTCTTTAACTTGTTCATAAATGATCTAGAAGTTGGGGTAAGCAGCAAAGTAGCCAAATATGCAGATGGTACTAAACTATTGAGGGTAGTGAAATCCACAACAGACTGTGAGGTGCTCCAAAAGGATCTCTTCAAACTGGGGGAGCGGGCAACAAAATGGCAAATGAGGTTCAAAGGAAGCAAGTGTAAAGTGATGCATATTGGGGCAAAAAAAACCCAACTTCGCATATACACTGATGGGGTCTAAACTGTCAGTGACTGACCAGGAGAGAGATCTTGGGGTTGTGATGGACAGCTCATTGAAAGTATCAACTCAGTGTGCAGCAGCTGTGAAAAAAGGAAAATTTCATGCTAGGGATCATTAGGAAGGGGATTGAAAATAAAAATGCTAATATAACCATGCCCTTATACAAATCTATAGGGCAGCCACATTTGGAATACTGTGTATAGTTCTCATCACCATATCTTAAGAAGGACATTGTAGAACTGGAAAAGGTGAAGAAGGTAGCAACCAAGATAATCAAGGCCAGAGCATGGAGCACCTTCCCTATGAGGCACAGCTACATTATCTGGGGCTTTTTAGTTTAGAAAAGAAATAACTATGGGGAGACATGATCGAGGTGTGTAAATTATGTATGAAGCAAAGAGTGGACAGAGAAAAAAATTTCTCCTTCTCTCACAACACTAGAATCAAGAGTCATCCCATGAAACTGAAGGCCAAGAAATTTAGGACTGAAAAAAAGGAAGTACTTTTTCACACAGCACATAGGATGTGGTGATGACCAGTAGCTTGGATGGATTTAAAAGGGGCTTGGACAAAGTCATGGAGGACAGGTCTGTCAATGGCTATTAGTCTGGTGGCTGTAGGCCAGCTCCAGCCTCAGAGGCAAGGTGCCTCTAAATACTAATTGCAGGGGAGCAGCAAGAGAGAGGGCATGTCTTCATCTCTTGTCTGTAAGCTTATCGGAGGCATCTGGTGGCCCACTGTGGGAAAGGGAAACAGGATGCTGGACTAGTTAGGCCTTTGGCCTGATCCAGCAGGACTGTTCTGTATTATAAACCACATGGGGTGCCTATTTCCTGCTGGTCTCCTCCTTGACATAGTGTTCCCTAGCAGCTATCCCCTGTCCACTCTTGATGTCTCTTTCTCTGCTTTGCTCGACTCAGCTCACTACCTTTCTACAAGATCCCAGGGCTTGTTAATGTCACAGCCTCGTAGCCACTCAGAGTTGTGCCTTTATGTTGAGACACACCAGCCAGGTGCCTGCAGATGGGCTCTCCATCCACACATCCATAGATACTAAGTTATCTCTTCCTGCAACACCAGCCTCCTGACTACCGCTTCCATAACATGAAGTTCCTTCAGCCTCCCTTTATCTCCTAAACGTTTGGCCTCCTCCCTCTTCTCTTGACCCTGCATGCTGCACTTGTCTTCCTTGTGTCTCTGTGTGGCTAGATCTTTCTGCTGCCCTCCGGAGACATGCCATGGCTACTCACGATCGGGAAGCCCGAGTTTGCGGAATGCTCACTCCACAAACCCAGGCTTAGGGGAGGGCTACAAAAGCAGGCTAGCCGCTTGTAAGCCACCGGGCTTGCCTGCAAGCCCGGTGGTTTACATGAGCAGCAAAAATTGGGCTAGGCTCTCCTAGCCTGATTTTTGCTGCTCGTGAGAATAGCCCCACAATCAATGGGTACCAGGCCCCCTGCTGTACTCTAACCTGGGTTAAAACCAAGGTTGATTTACAGGGTAGATTTTTTGCAAGCCAAGGAGGCTATTCACACGATGGGGTGAAATTGGGCTAGCGGAGGCTAGCCCAATTTCACCCCATCGTGTGAACCACCAGGCTCGGCTGCGGGCCCGTTGGTTCCTAGGCGGGTAACCCGCCTAACTACCCCTGCCCTAAAACCAGGTTTGCGGAATGAGTGCTCTGCAAACCTGGTTTTAAAGAGCATGAGTAGCCACGGCACAGCTCCGTGCTGTGGTTACTCATGAGTAGACCCCTGGAGGGGAGGTGAAAAGTCGCCTCCCGGCTCTGGGGGTCTCCCCAGTATGCCCTGCGTGCTTGCACAGGGCATACTGGAGCTTCCGGGGGCCACACGGCCCCCGAGCTCCCCAGGCCCTGACGGCTCCATCACGGAGCCGGCAATCATGTGGGTGGCCGATCCGGCTGCCCAGGGCTCCCTCCCTGATCATCTGCAGGGAGAGCAGGCTTAGCCTGCTCTCCCTGCTTTGCTGCAGAAACTGGGTCTCACTGATCATGAGACCTGGCTCAAGGTTTGTTGAGTTGGCCCTGGTTCACACACGATACTAACCCAGACTTGTCTGCCACTAACCTGGGTTAGTGTGATCATGTGACAGGCTCACTATGGTTTTCCAGCCTGGGAGAGCTATGGGCTAATGCACGCGCACACCCCACTTCCTTTTGCATGTGAAAGAATGAGCGTAAAAGCTTCTACTTTGAAGAAAACAACAGTTCTACATTGCGTATAAACTTGGGGGAACTGTGATTTATTCTTACCACAGTTGAGTGAAACACATAAGTATCAAACTATGGTTTTAGATCTTGGTTTGTTACCTGATTGTAGTTTGAATAAATCACAGTTCCTATAGTTCATATGTAATGTGGAACTGTTATTTACTTCAAACCAAAAGTGGAAGCTTTCACTCTCTTCCTCTCACATGTGTAAGAGGGAATAGGAGGGGGGGGCATGCAAGCCCCTGGCTTTCCCAGGGACATTCTTGTGGCAGGAAACCATGGTTTCCTGTTACTTCTGAACCTGGCCATTGTCAACAGTTTTATTTTATTTTGTGTTCCAGAATTTTGGCAGATAATCTGAAGAAAATGTAAAATAAAAATGAGTATTTGATCACTCTTTTTCCAGAAATATTGTCAGCTCTAGTTAAAATACAAATAGGGCAACCCTATGCAAATTTACTCAGAAATAAGTCTATTGTGTACAGGATTGCAGTGTAAATTATGGTGGCCACTTTTTCAGTGCAATGAAAACATTCTATAATTTTGTTTTGCATTTGGTATACCTGCCTATTGCATTTTGTTTTGCATTTGGCATATCTGCCTATTTTACTAGAGGCATTATAATAAAGGAGACTTTTCTATCTCTATCCTTTGTTGCAAAAGAAAGTATTGGAGATTTGTAATTATTAGACCTCTTTTCCATCTGTGCTAATGAATTACAGCAATTGCCAGAAGCAACATACTAATCTGCATTACATTAAATAACCAAGAAAAAATTGGAATAACACTGGGGAAACATATTCTACTTACCAAAGGGTGGGGGGAATTAAAGTTGTCAGTGACTCATTCTATCTGAGTGGTACGTTTGGCTAGGTCAAAATTCATTCCTAGAGTTATGTGAAAGACCTTTGTTTTACTTTTGTATAGTGAATCTTCTATAGATTTAATTGAGGAACAGGGCCTTAAAGAGCTGGGAGCTTCCCTTCCTACTGGACTAAACAAGCAATGCAACACAAAGTGGGGGGGACCCCACACGCCCTTCATGTTTGTTATCTAGCCTCAAGTGGAATGATCTGGCATGAGCTCTTCTTTAAAGTCGGACTACACATTACATGAAGCATATGCTTAACAGAACATGTTAGTTTCTTTTAAATTAAATAGCAGTCTGATCCCATCCTCCCATAGGGTGGAGCCATGAGGAGGGGGCTGTAACACAATCCCTCTTCCAAAGCCTCAGTCTGAATGAACATCCCGCACCACCATCATATTTATCATATTTATATACTGCCTGATGTGTATATCTCTAGGCAGTGATATATGTAGTCTCCCATACATATGCAAACTGGGACAGACCCTGCTTAGCAAAGGAGACAATTCCTGCTTGCTACTGCACAGGGAAAAGTATTTCCATTGGTTCCACTTCATAGGCTTGCGAGATGGAAGCAGACTATGAGCCTCTTCTCACGATTGTGGAGAAGGGCTAGAAGAGTGGGGAAGATTATGGAGAAGGGCAGTTTGCGGGGAAGGTGGGTTAAACATACCTTCCCCGCAGATGATTCCCCATGTGCCGAGGCAGTGGGAGGGCTGGGATGTGTCCTTCCGGCCCCCGAAAATACAATGATGCTCTGCGCTAATACATGATGCATCGTGGGGAACCTCCCTCCCCGGGCTGCCACATGATCATGAAAATGGGGTTTAGTGAGTGCTTACTCCCTTAACCTCATTTTCAAGGGTGGCTGCATAGGCGGGTTTGCTGCCATGTTGCCACTGGGATCGGATCCAGTCCCAGCGGTTTGCACGCACACAGAGGTGCACCTAGGACATTTTGGAGCCTGGACCTAAAGGCCTTTGGAGGCCCCCACTCCTCTGCCAATTAAGCATCATCATGCTCCACCGGGTCACCACACCACCCAGGACAGACTAAAGAGGATTTGGAGGCACCCAGGGTAGAGTTGCCATGCCCCCCGAAATTCTGGGTTTCACCTGGATTTTAAGCATCTCACCTAGATTGCTTAGCCCACCTAGATCTACCCCGATTTTAGCTTTCATTTTTTAAAAAGCTAAGCTCTAGCCCTTGTAGAAGCGGAGTAATGCAGCAAAATGTGCAGTCACTATTCTGCCCAAAACATTTTCTGAAGCCAGTTTACATAATATGCAAATTAGGCACCCAGATTTGGAAAGCCAGAATATGGGAACCCTAACCTAGGGGCTGTGGAGGCCATGAACTTTGGCCCTGAAGTCTAGGGATAAGAGTGCTTCTGCACGTGCATGCAAAACCGGGCTGGGTTCCCTCAGCCCAGTTTTGCACACGTATGTGAATAGCTTCATTACCTTTTGTGCCCCAGGTTAACTGGGCTAAGAGGGAACATTTAAAGTGGTGGCTCTCATATTTAGCAGGGGGATAGCAACTTTTCCTATTCAGTCGAGCATAGGATCCCTCCCAACGCCTGTTGCTGGTGTCTCCTTTGTGTTGTTTGTGTTTGTTGTTGTTTTATTGTGAGCCCTTTTGGGAGACAGGAATTTATTTTCTCATTCTTTTTGCTATGTAAACCATGTTGAGAACTTTTTACTGAAAAGTGGTATACATATTTTAATAACTATAATAAATATCATTCTGAGAAGTGTTCAGAAGCTAAATATAAGCAATTTAAGACATTAACGTTTCTATGATTTAGAAGTGTCTAATATGAGGTCCCAGCCTTTTTTTTTTAACTGTGCACACACATCATTCTTGTGTGTGAATGTATAATATATAAAGTATATAAAGATGTTGCTCTGGTAATAAAGTTTATTTCTTCAAAACTTGGCTTCTTCACAGTAAATGTGCCAAATCTGTGGGTGCGGTTTGAAATTAGCAGATGTTCATCAGCCCTGTGAACAGATCCCGTTTGTTGTGTTTGGACTGAGATTCAATTGTGCAGGTTTGGAACCAGTTAATGTTTCTACCTGGGGGCCAAAAGAAAAAGCATAAAATATTTACAACAAGTATCTAGAGTTCAGAGTTTAGGTTAGATAGGTACAGATACAGAAACATATTAATTCACTGAGAACAGAATTTTAAAACATTCCCATTTTCAATAAAGATTGGATTCTTGTTGAAAACTTCCGGAGGAAGAAGACATGCTTTAAACTGGTTGCAGTCATTTTCTTAACTCAAGGACAGGGATTAGAGTTTTTAATTCAAGAACAGTGAGGAGAGATTTTATAGCTCTGCATAGCCACTTAGTACAGTAGGTGTGTCTTATTATTGTGAAGAATAGCTTGAAAGTGAAGTGAGTGTGCATGCAAAATGTCCGCTCTGTTAAAATCTCAAATCTTCATAGTAAGGGTCTTTTGCTTCCAGTAGTCAGGGTGTCCTTTTTCTGCACTTCAAATATATTGGGCAGGATCCACCACTATTACTCCCTTCTGCAAGGAAAAGCACTTCTGTGCATGTGCAGGAAAAGGTCAATGTTTCATTCTGGTACCAGCTTCTTATGCCTCTCAAGTTTGGAAGGGGAGCTGAAACACACACACACACACACACATTTATAAGCTGAA
Source organism: Hemicordylus capensis (assembly GCF_027244095.1). Taxonomy (NCBI): domain Eukaryota; kingdom Metazoa; phylum Chordata; class Lepidosauria; order Squamata; family Cordylidae; genus Hemicordylus; species Hemicordylus capensis. The sequence goes on from NC_069657.1 coordinate 263,121,512, forward strand.
TACTGCCCATAGCATTATTGGATCCCACCTATGATGGACTATTTCTCTCCTCAACCAAGCCCAAGGGTTCAATAAAGATTTAAAATTCCTAAGTGCCAATAACAAATTGGGCTATTTGCAACCTGGGCATACTCTAAGTCTAACTTTGCTTGTTTTTCTGAAACTGTTGTGTAGTATCTGTAACTAGTGGATCAAGTCACTTTTCAAGTTCTCAGATTGCTTTTGGCCAGGCTATTTCCTTAAGTATTCTCTGTACAGATAAACTGGTCCCATCTTTCCCATTTATCTGAGCTGACTGTTGCCATCTGCTGATACGAGTGAACAAAAATCTGAGGGTTTTTTTTGGGAAGAGGTGTGTTAAATGTTCAGCAGTGTATGTACTACTAAATGGGCAACCTTTAAGAGAGTTGTGACTCTCTTATACTTAGCAGGAGGAGAGCAATTGCCCCTATTCAGCCCAGCATAGCATCCCTGGCTGTTGCTGGTATTTAACTGTGAGCCCCTTTGGGAACCCTGAACCATTTTCTCATTCCTTCTCCAATAAAAACCTGTTTTGTGAACTTGTTGAAAAGCAGTATATAAATATTTATAATCGTATAATAAACACTCAACAAAAGCTGAGACAATAAAACTTCTCAGGGAGAGGAAGATGGTCTAAAAATCAGATGGGACATTACTCTCTTGAGTTGATAAACATTTATATACCCTAAGCGGTGCTGGCCTTCACTAGACATTAGAAACTAAAGGTCATACTGTGATCATGTTTTTGCAAAGACTCTGCACATTAGTGCTTTGGGTTTGTGTTTACCTTAAAGTAAACCTGAGGCAAAAGATAACAGATGTCTGATCTCAAAGATCATAGAGATTATAATTTGGCACGCAATAGCATGAGTTTATCAAGTTTATAGAAGTATGCTTGGAAGCCTCTAGACAGGCTATAAATGAAAGAGCAAAGAGGAGTGAGCTTTTTTTTCATGAAGATAAACCATTAAAAAAACTTTGCCCATTTGTAGATGCTGTGGAATGTGTGGAGCAACTAGACTGTTAAAGACAGTGTTTGTTTATGGTGTTTTCTTCTCATATGTGCATGCGATAAGAAAGCAGGAGTGACAATTCTAAGGCTTGTTTGATCTCACACAGAATTAAGTTGGAGGGCAAAAAAGATCTTTCATGAAGTTCCACTTGCTTATTTCCCCCAATAATGTTCACTACCTGTTCACAGTGGTTTCTTTTCCCAATCTGCTGCTTCAATGTCTTAAAAACAAACAAACGGGAGACTACTTCCTGGGGCAAACTTAGTCAATTGGGAATCATGTCAGAAATGTGACAGTATGTTATAATTAAGCTAGTCAGATTTAGCTACCTGACGATGTCACAAAGCCAAATCAGAATGAGGACAGGAAGCTTTCTTCATTCATTCTGAATAGAATTCCTCACAACAATGCCAGTCATTGCTTTGTGTAACATTGACACTGCAAAGTCAAATCAGAGGAAGGCCAATGCTTCATGCCCCCACTTTAAACAGACAAATATATTTACTCCATTTCACAGCTTTCCCAACAATTTCCAAAATGGGGGTGCATTTTGCAAGAGTGGGGTGAAGTGTCTTACAAAATATCCACATCTGATTTGGCTCTAACCATGAAAAGTAATTGTTTAAATAAGGGATAAATCTCTTAATGCACAATTCAGCTTTTGCCTCTATTATATGTATCTACAAACTATACTAAACACCAGGTTTCGTGGGGAACCGAACCAAGAAAGAAAATAACCTTCACAAAAATGACAAGTAGTTAATCAAAATGATACCGTCAGATATATGTAAGATTGATTTAACAATGAAAGTGTGCGAGTATGTGCGTGTAAGTATAAATCACACTCCTAATATAAATAAACCTGAAACAGTGCCTCAGCAACACTGCACAAGTTTTTAAAAGTTTCCTTTAAACATAAATTGAGAGCAACTGTTTTGTAATGTACCTGTTTAGCACATACTGCATTAGGGGCATATTAGGATATGACATTAGGTCCAGAGAAACTTCTTAATGGTAAGAGTGGTAGGGCAGCTCTTTTTCCTCCTCGTGGTGCACAAAGCACACTGTTCTTTCCTTTTCCTCATCTCAGTAGGGCTCCCGGGCTCACTCCTTGCACCCCAGGCATGCCCCTCCCCATGTACCTCACTCAGCCATCGCACACCAGCTGTCACCCTCTTCTGCTCCTGGCTTTCAAAAGTCAAGGGAAGGGAGTAGAAGAGGAAGTATGGAGGAAGAGAATTGTGTGCAGGGCTAGAGTGGCACTCTCCTCTCCTCCACATTTCCTCTTTTGCTCCCATCCCTTTGAAAAGGTAGAGAAGGAGATTTTCTGCAGAAACTCACACATGGCTGCTGGGTAAAGTGTGGGGAGGCAGCAGGCTGGTGTTCAATCCACCGTACCCACCACTCCACTGCCTGAGGGGACAGGCCACATTAGTGAGGCAGGCTTGGGTCAAGTTCAAGCTGCCGAGGGGTCAGACCTTGTGACAAGAAAACCCGAACGCAGATGTGGAGAAGCTGTGAGTATTAGACCATTTTTTTCTCATGGAATTAATGTGCATTGAAGTCTCCCATGTTTGTGCAATGGGGAGACATTATTATTGCAAAGTAAGAATTAAAGTAACATTGAATCTATATTCTTGACCATTCAGGTTTTGTATTTGCATTACAGACTGATTTCAGCACATACTCATTTAAGCTTCAAGTGTGAAAACACTTTAGAGAAGATGAAAATGCAATCTGCATGTGTTTAACAACACTTGCTCTCTAACAATATGATACGGTAAGATTTGAGCCCCAGTTTTTTGATTGAATCTAGGGTGGGCTAGCTTTGACTTTGGTCAAGACTGGCTTTTACACTGCAGTGTTCTTTATTCAGTTGTGACTACAAAGCTCACCACATTCATGCTCTTTCCCCCCCTTATTTGCACTGCAAGTTGCTAAAAACTGCTTGACTACATGATAAAATCATATAACTTAAAAAGGAATGGCATGTTTGCTTAAACCAGCTACCAAATCCCAGTCCAAGTGATAATTATGTAATTGTACCCAAGATATTTAGAGGATTTGGGCAGATCTCAGGGGAAAGAAGCTCTACCACTGTAGAGCAACCGCTAAGACTTTTCTATAGGCTCTTGTTGTCCAAAGTGCTTGAAGATACCTGAGTTTCTGTAAGTCTCCAATGGAAGGAACTTCCATGATCTCAGTGATCAAATAAAATAAATCTGATTTGTGTGCAAAACTCTGTCTATACTAGGAATTCATAAAGTATTCCACCAATTCATAAAGCATTCTCACGCGGGTATTAGTTCTCATCTCTTCCAAAATGGAGGGAGTGCATTCACATATTGGCCAGCTTTACCCTGAAGTCTCTGCGAGCTATCAGGGAGCACTTTACACACAATTCACCTTTTTCATTACGCGTTAAGAGTGTAGCCTGATTTATATCTGGGGTAAAAAAAAAATCCACTTTTGGCATTGTTGCGGGGGGCAACTTCGAACTCACAGTAAAGCCTCACAGTAACCCATGGTAAAGCCTGCTGTCTGGGAAAACTCCAGCCCTTTCTGTATGCCCCTCTGCCATCCTGCCTGAGTTAGTAATGATTAAGCATCATTAAAATAAATGAGAAGTTAGTCACGACTAACTTAAGTCCCATTAACTTCAGTTGAATTTAGTCATGACTGACTTAAGTCTGGATTCTGCCTTGTGTCTTTAGTGTGCTATGCAGAAATCTATAAGAAGTCGCAGTTGTGAGAGATGAAGTGCCCCTATAAAATAATACATTTCTAATTACTATTTAGAGGTTGTAGAAATATTATTTTAACAGATAGTTTTGGAACCTGTTCATAGGACAGGTCATCATCTTTGAAACCCCTTTTGGAGTATCCAGCCCCAAATAGTTGTTAACTTACGAGATAATTGTGGTTGAAGGGAATCATAAGAATAAAATAAATCTGTTTTACTTTTGCTGTATGTTCACTGTTAGTTAAGATAAAATATCATGTGAATTGAAGTGCTCTGTTACAAATGCTAGTTTCCAATGCAGCAAGAATGTGGGAGGGTAAGCTACCTAAAAGTGTTGTTCCACCTCTCTTTTTCTCTAAATATGTTAATTTAAGGAAAATTGCAGCCTAGGGCAATGCACCTGAGTCTTTCCCTCTCCAAAACCACCAACCATGTAATGCACAGTTGCATTCATCCTTCTGCCTTTACTGTGCCCCCTAATTAGTTTGAGCTGCAATTAACAAGAAGATTGTTTTCACGTTAGCATTATACACCTGTGAATACCAGAATCTGGTGTAGCTTCTAATAAGGGGAGTGTTTAAAAAAAGAAAAGAAAATTGCTGTTTACTTACACCTGATGCAAATGTAAAACACTGAATTCTGTTGGATGCCAGTATTTCAGGTGTCACTGCTGTTAAAATACAGGAGATATTTTGCTTATAACCATAAGGACACTAATCTAGTTGGCTGATGGAGTGCTACTGTCATGTTTTATAAACTTTGGCGGGGGTAGGGGCAAGGAATGAAGGTGATACTTTGTGTTGGATCAGCTTCTGCTGGTGAGAGAATATGCAAACCCCTGAGTTAATTCTTCCAATAGGCTACCTGTATTCATTTTTTTAATTTTTCTCTATAGACCAGGTCTTGACAAACTTTCTTCAGATCCAGAAGCCAGCCCAAAATTTTAGAAGGCAGATAATGGACACACGACATAATTACTGGACTAAGAGTGATAGACATTTTGGGGCGGGGAGCACAAATGTACTTCTCTTTATCACCTTTACATGTAACCAAAGGCGCTCTTACCCCTGGACTTCAGGGCCCAAGTCCAGGGCCTCCACAGCCTCTAGGGCCCCCCAAATCCTCTTTAGTCTGTCCTGGGTGGTGTGGTTGCCCGGCAGAGCTGATAATTTGCAGGGGAGGGAGGCCTCCAAATATCTTTAGGTCCAGGCTCCAAAATTACCTGGGTGCACCTCTGCATGTAACATACTAAGAATCGAAACAGGACTGCCTGGGACAAATATTGTATTAAATTTCTCTCTCTCTCTGAATATCCTAATCTGGAGGACTAGTGCCAACACACTCATGTGAAGAAAATATGCCTTTTTAACAACCTAGGTCCTATAAATGTATTTGGAAAGCATGTTACTTAAGAATGCCCTCCTCAAAAAAAGTTTAAAAAAAAAAAAAACATGGGAAAGGTGAAAGAGAGGCATATGGGGAAAGTGTTCCCATCTCTCTGTCTCACCTTCAACAAATGGATTATTGTTTAAAATGGAGGTTAAAAATTGCTTTGAATAAGAACCCCCACACACACACACACTCCTTTTTTACAGTCCCACATCCCCCTTCCGGGGCGCCCAGTAACACCTGACACCGTGGCCACCATTGCTGCTGCTGTTCTGGTGATGCACATCACATGACCCATCCTGGGAAATTGGGGGGGGCAGGAAATGGGAGATGGCAGTAGTGGTGATCAGGCCAGCAAGTGAGTGAGGCAGTTGCTGTGGCTCAAGCAGCAGCAGCAGCAGTGTCTGTGCCAATGGGTCACAGTGTGTGCAGAGCTGGAACAGCAGCAGCGCTAAACGTCATAGTAATACCCCAGAAGGGGGAGGCACAGAGGGAAATGGGGTGGCAGCCATTTTTTAATGGTAAGAAGGGGAAGGAATGTGCAATCCAGGATTTCTATTCTTCACGTAGCAGCAGCAAGCCTCATATGACTGGCCTCCTTGCTCCACCTTGCCAGCAAGTGTGTGCTCTCTTCCTACACTGAAGCTGTGGCAAGCAATATGTTCTGCCTGTTGCCTCCTCCTCCAGCACAGAGCCCTCCTTACTGCGTCAACCATCAGCTATTGCTCTGGCAGTCTGGCTGCTTCTTGCAATATTGCTCCATACAAAGAAGGAAAGGGACCCATCATTTGCCTACATGGTGAAGCTGGAGAAGGGGGAGGGCATGCCCAAGAGAAAAAGGGGAGGAGAGAAGAAGAGAAAAGGGGAGGTGGGAAAGGCAATGCCACAATGACAAGGAGCAGGGTGGCAGTGGCCTCTGGCCCAGGAGGTGAAATTGCTATGAAGCAATCACTGAGCTCGTTTTCTCTAGATGCCTCAGATAAATTTCTAAGCACCATGGCTCCCTGATGCCAGGGATGGCTCTAGACCAGGCCTGCTCAACTTCGGCCCTCCTGCAGATGTTGGCCTACAATTCCCATAATCCCTGGCTATTGGCTGCTGTGGCTGAGAATTATGGGAGTTGTAGTCCAAAAACAGCTGGGGGGCCTACGTTGAGCTGGCCTGCTCTAGACTGTAGACTCCTCTTCATTCACTATCTTGGAAAAGCTGTAATTTTGTAAACAGCCACATCTGTGCAGTTCTGCAATATTTGATGGCAAATGCTTCCTTGACATGTGCTGATTTAACAATGCTGGATCAACTGATGTGTTGTACTCATAAAACGTTGTCAGCATTAACATCTCTAGTAATTAGGATTAAATGTGTATAAAAATACCTTAGGCCACCTATGCCTTTGGCCTAATTCCCACACTCAGTGGTGTCTGGATAGTTCAAAGCCAGCATCAGCTGCCTTTCCCCAAAACTGGATGACTCTGACAAGTCACCTCACCTGTTGTTAAAAAGTGGTGCTTTCACCTCCATATCTTAGGAAGCTTTCTTCAGTCCTGCTCTAGTTTCTGAGCCTTCAGCTCCTCCTTGCTGCTGCTACATTTCAAATATTTGTCTACAAGCACAAAAATGCCAAGCACATTTATGATACCAGGAATGGGCTCCCCCACCTCAAGGGACTCCCAATCCTTCTCAAAGCTCCACCCCTGCTTCTTGCAATAAGTGCTTGCCGTATCTGCTCCAGTCAAGCTCCTCCCACTTTCTTCATCCTTGGTTCCTTCTGACATTATCTTTAGAATGCTTACCAGCAGAAGCACCAGCAGTGACTCTCTGAAGCCTTCTGTACAGATGTTCAAACGGTTACCAAAAATGCCCGTAAGAAAGCTTATCCCATTGTACTGGACAGAATCCATGGAGAATAAGTGCTAAACCAAACCCCAGACTGCTCATTCTGGGCCTTAATGCAGAGCAGAGTTATAATAACCCAACGCTTCCATTCTTTATGTACCACAGACATTGAAGGGCTTCTTGTGGATGTATGTAATGCACTGAATAAACTCCATTTTGACAGATAGTATCAACGTGTTGAGCAGGTGCTCCACCATGGTGCTGAGAAAAATCTGATTCCACTGTAGGCATGGGTGTGGTGACTTATGATGAGTAGGCAGTCTCTGAAAGGGTTCCCTGGCTGATGTTTTTGGAGCAGTTTTTGGTGTATTCTTTCCCTCTTGCCTTTCAAGAGCTGCTTGATATACAGGTCTGGCTGATCAGATTCCAGCTTTATTGGCCTCCAGCCTCTCTTGAACGGCCTACAAGCAAGAGTGTGCTTTGTACTGTGTTTGTCTTTGCTGTCCTAGGGTCATTCTGACACAGCAAGAGATGATTATAACTCTATGATGAGTGGGGGGCGAGATTTATTAGATCACATTAACCACAAATGGGTGATACAGGAAGCATCTCAGACAAGCCAGACACCACAGATGCATCCAATCTGTATCGCTGGTATGGGCATGCCTTTGATATCCCTTTTCACAGAATGGCTTTGTTTGTCCCAGCATGTCTTGCCTTGTTGTCTACCAGTTAATAACTCTAGGTAGGAGTCTGTAGTAGTGGCTGGTGGGGATGAGGGTGGAGGTGTGCTGGAGAGAGGAGAGAGAAGGAGGAAGGCTTTGTGTTACAGAATTTGTTTCATTGGGTGTGGTTGAGTGAATAAGTGTGTGAAAGAGCCCATACACAGGGATACATTGTTATTCCTGTGTAATTGTCCTAGAGTACAACAAACAACCTTCAGTTCCATATGCACAACCTCTCATGCAGATTAGAATCTCCATATTGCCCATAAGTATGCACTGAATTAGGCGGGCGTGGGAAGAGGTGTCCTCCAACTTCTTGAATAGTAAACCACTACATGGTATTTGAAGGATGTTAAGGGGAGGCAATCATTTGACCAAGCTTAGACCATGATTTGATGGCAGGTGTGGGACTTAATCCTCAGCCTTCCACATGCAGATCCAGCTCCACCTGTCACACCTGCTCACATTCCCTGGCATTCCAAGCCTGGTAGGTGCTCCTCCTGGCCCCCACATTGGAATTAAAATGCTCTGTCCGCCAATCATGACTGAGTTTGCCCCTCGCAACATCCCTGCTCTACAGGCAACTATGACTCACTTTCAACCACTGAAAGAATTGGTTGCCTGAGGCTCCTCAAACACATGCAGCTTACTTCTCCAGTCTCTTTCAAACAAAGAATAGAAGAAAGACATGAGAAAGGAATGCTTGGTTTCCCATACAGATGCTGATATAATCCCCCACCTCTTTCCACCATAGTAAAGAGGAAAAGGAACTTGTTAGTGAAGATGCTGCTGGCCGTTGTTACTGCTTCTAGGAGAGAGAAAAATTGCTAGGGGAAAAAAAGATCTCTGAACTGCCACCTCAAAATGCAGCTGCCTAGAATAACAACATAAGGACAATATGCAACCATACCATATGCACTATATAATTGGTTTAAGCAAGTAACATAGTATGGTATGGGCGTAGCACACAGTTTCATATTTTTGTAAAGGTGCCAATGCAGTTGTAATCATAATTATTGTTGCAATTTGTGCTGTAATTGTTATTATTATTATTTTTTTTTTTAAAGAAATGTCTGCTGTGTATACATGGTACAAAGTTTTGCATCTCGCAAACCCATTGATCAATTGTGGGGATAAAATAAAAATAAATGTATGTCAAAGCCTTTGTTAGGACCAACTGAAAAGATACAAGCTGTTTTGTGAGCTATTCATATTTATATACTGCCTCATATAAAATCTCTAGGCAGTTTGCAACCCAGAATTACCCTAATTTGGGTATTACCCTAATTTGTTTTGCAGGTATTACCATTAGGGATGATCATTAAGGTATTACCCTAATTTGACTGTCACACACTGACCTTTTTAAAGATTGACTTGACCTGAATTTGACTTGCAGATTTCCCCCTACTAAATTGTCTCTGTTCACTTGAACAGCCTTTGCTGTGTGCTCATTCCCCTCAGCCACATTGAGATCACCAGGTGGGCAGTATATAGATGTAAGTGTAAGGTCGAGAAGACTCCCCAAGCTTTGTTCCTGCAAAGTCGGCTGGGAAACTCACACATTCAGTAAGATCACTGACAAGGGGATGTGCAAAAGTGAAAAGGAGTTTCAATTTTGCATGCTGCTGGTGTACGTGTTCGATGCCACTGAAAGTTTATTTACCAGATAGTAGCTACCAGTAAATAGTAGCGCTCTCTGACTTCCTAGGGTTTGGGTTTAGCAGAGCAAGGTTGGGGACTCGGCTAATGTGACCTACACCAAGCAAGGATTAGCTTTTTATTTTAAAGCTCTTATCTCCACACAGCCTGCAGAATCAAAGTGTTCTTTTGTTTTACTTTATGGGCTGTTACAGCAAATGCTTTCTGCTTTAACAAGATACACTGAAGGAATTGCTATCATGCATTTTAAAGACACATGTCAACCTCCTCTTCCGCCCCCGCTCATACACTTGGAATTGCTGAAGGACAGTATTCAAGGTCTCTTGGTGATCTCCCAGAAAGTCCCTTTTAATTTAATCTCTAATGGGATTAACAGCTTCATTAAGTTGTAAATCTGCCATATTCCAGCTGTTGTGGGAAACTGAACTTTCTGAATCTGAGTGCTCTTGTAGCTTTGAACATCATGTCTGAAAATAGCTTTCAGCAATCTTTCTTTCCTTTTGCTGCTACATTCCAAAACATCCCATTGTGCAGATATTACCAATATGAAAAGGGGCAGGGGCGTAACAAGGCTGGAGTGGGCCCAGAGACAAAATTTTAAAATGGGCCCCTCACTGATACACACACACACACACACACACACACACACACACACACACACATCACAATATATAGTCATGTGACTTGCCTCTGGGGGGGCCTCGAGGTGTGGGGGCCCCCAGGCAGCCGCCTTCCCTTGCTTAATAGTAGTTACGTCCCTAAAAAGGGGCCAGTTTACATTTCAGATGAAATAGCATTGTGACGTTGATAACTAGCAGTACCATCCCCTTTCCCTTGAGGTGTCAGGTTAGTGCTTTAAAAAAAAAAATCGGACAAATGCTATAAATACAGGCAACATGGGAAACATCAACAACCCGCAAATTCTGGCAACTTCTCAAAGTAACAGTGTTGTTTCCCGTGGGGTTCCATTCACATTAAGGTTGCCAACCCTCCAGGAGTAGCCCCTGAAGTATCCAGTAATTGGTACCATTCTCCAGGTGACTGTTAGAAGTGATCCTGGATTTTAATGGCTTGCTATTGGAAAAAATGGGGTGGGGGTATTGAGAGAGAAAATCCAGGAATAGCAACAGTCCAAGCTGGCAACCATTTGCACAGTGGACACAGTTTCGAGATGTTACAGAACTGGAACTAGTTCCCCAGATATTATTGGCTGAAGGGTCTTTTGGTAGGGTTGCCAGATCTCAGATTTTGATCTGAGTTTCAGGACTTTAGCCTCATTCTCAGGGTTTCTTGGGAAAGGAGTAAAATCTCAGGTGAGCTGCCAGGATCAAGGGGACAGGCCTCTAGTGCTTCTGCTTGGCTCAAGAACTTCTGCCATTCATCTGTGACCCATCCACCACCACCACCCACTTTTCACATGCATCAGGTTCCATCTCTAAGGTTCCAGGCGCAACTTGGATGTGGAGCATGAAAGATCAAACAAAATTCAAACACTTATCAGAACCATTAATTTCACTGGGAGAGATTTCTTTATCAAGCATGTTTCATTAGAGGTGCTGATCTTATAACAGTGCAACATGCTTCTTGGTTCTGGGAACGATAAACATGACAGAACCCTCAGCTAAAATTGGTTTGTGAGGGTAGATATGTCTTTGTGGTGAAGAGGGTGAGCTGTGAACTGGGAAGTGGCTGGTTCAGATATTGGCTTTGCCATGAACTTAACATGACAGCTTGAGGCACCCCACCCCCTCTCTCTGCCTCCCACCTGCAATATGAAACTAATAATACCGACTTATCTTCCAGGTTGTTGCTACATTACGAAGAGAACCTACATCATAAGGCACTTTTCTTGCTGTGCAGTAAGGAAGCATTGATTGGCTGAGATAACATAGGTAATGAGCTTTGAATGTGTGATGTAAGTGCTACACCTACTACAGCAATTGGTTTGTTTGTGAAAAATATGGCAATACAGTTTTGTGTGTATCACTTTTTAAAGGAGCATCTGGGAATGAAATGTATGTAAAATAATATTCAAGTTGTTAGTTGGGTATATTTCATTCATTATTTATAGTACATACGGTAAATAATAATGTATAATTAAAACAAGCAAGAAAGAAAATATGAAGTATGTTTTGTTGCAAAGATCCTGCTGAAATGGGAAGGGCAACCTCAGGAAGAAAAATATCTCCTCCTATATGTGAATATGTATTATTTCTGTAGCACATTCAAATGTTCAAAACACTTCTTATTATCTTATTGCTCTCTTTATGACAACCCTATACCATAAATATTATTATACCCATATTGCAATGGGGGAGCTAAGCAGAGGCGTATCAAGGGAAAATAGCACCTAGGGCAAGCACTGAAATTGAGCCCCCTGTCCAAACATCTGACGCCCATCTTTCAGAAAACTTTACCATAATATCAGCTTAAAAAATAAGCTTGTTAATCTTTTAATATTTCGAAAACTATTTAGCAGTGAACGTAGCCAGACCAAAAAATGCTGGACAGGGAATGCTGATTCTCTGTACATAGTGCCAAACTGAATATGTGTACAGTGACTTATATTACATTAAATTAAAAAAAATATTTTAAACTGTAGCCCATTTTGGGGGGGGCTTCCTAAAGGCCATGGGGGGTCTGCAAAGGTTCCCCCTCCACCTGCTGGCCTCTAGGGCCTCACAGGCACCATTTGAGCATGTGCGGTGGCCATTAAAAAAAAATTTTTTTTAATGGCTGCTGAAAACAAAATGGCCATTTGAGCATGTGCAGTGGCCATTTTGTTTTCAGCGGCCATTTTTTAAAAAATTAATTTTTAAAAATGGCGCCCCCCCTTCAAGTGGTGCCCAGGGCACGTGCCCTGCCTGCCCTATCCTAGATACGCCCCTGGAGCTAAGGCTGAGAGGAGGAGGTTTGCCTAAGGCCACCTAGTGAGTTCAGGGCAGAGATGAGATTCAATCCAGGGAAGTTTCGATTTGCAGTTTAGTCTCCTTCCTAGCCTAAACTACACAGCTCTCACTACACTACACAGCTCTAATTCTATTGTGAGCACATCAGATTAGAAGTCCTGTGGCATCATTGTCTGGATGGCTCCCCTGTCCCCACCCCCAACACACACAATCTCTCTCTCTCTCTCTCTCTCTCTCTCTCTCTCTCTCTCTCGATGTGTGTGTATTAGCAGCAGTTAAGAGATCATCCACACTTAGGAAAATGGTTCATAGAAGCAGGGTGTGTGTGTGTGTGTGTGTGTGTGTGTGTGTGTGTGTGTGTGTGAGAGAGAGAGAGAGAGAGAGAGAGAGAGAGAGAGAGAGAGAGAGAGAGAGAGAGAGAGAGAGATGTGTGCCGAGAAGCATCATATTGTGTAAATCATAGGAGTGTTAGCACATAGCTGAAGTGAATTTGCTCCTCATTGGCAGGAAAGCAAAAGCGAGGAGTGAGTGCTAAGAAATGTGTAATGCAGAATGAGAGTAGACTTTCCACACATTGGCTGAAGAAAGGTTTACACTCTTAAGCTCTAAAAACAAACCATTAAGCCCGACCTACCCTGGCAGGAAGTATAAAATAGTTCTTGAAACTCTGCAGTAACTGCACACAAACCTCTTCAAAATGGAAATTAGGGTGCAAAGTTTAACATTGACATAAAGGAAACTAACTGAAGGATAAATGTCAAATTGTGCAAATGGCAATTAGCTGCCTTTTTACAATGTAGAGTTGTGTGTGTTTTTAAACAGATTGGTGAGTCATCTTTTTAGTGCATTTTGAGAATAAATAATCCAAATCAACTTTATTTTCAATGAAGATTAATAAGAAAGCAGATTTTATGTCCAGTCACCAGAAATGATGACTTCATAATACAAATACATGCAATGAAATTGGATGGCAGAGCAGATTGACCGAGATACATGCCGGTTGGTATATACAGGCAAACCTTGTTATCCACAGATCTGAAATCGGCAGTTTCATGTATCCATGGTTGGATAATTGACACCCAACCTCAGCATGTGCAGAAAAAAGATGTTTAATTTTCATGTATCCATGGTTTGGAGATGGCTGGAAATGACCTCGGAGGTCATTTCTGGCCACCATTTTGTAAAAGGGAGCCATTTTGTAGCTTATTTAGTTTATAAAAGCCCTTTTCTTTACATGAAAAAAATCACAGAATAATGAAAGAATTTGGAGTTCTGGGGGCACTGCTGGATAGCTGAAGGCCTGCGGAACGCACAGTAGGGCACTTTACTTCATCCCTGCCCCCATGTTTGCTCATTTTTACCATGGTTTCCTAGCCTCCAGGAACCTAACTCTCCCCCACCAGTGAGCCAATGCTCCATTATCCACCATTTCATTACTCACAGTAATCTTCAGGAACTGAACCCCTGCTGATAATGGGGTTCACCTGCTCATGCTTCACAAAGCCAGGAAGGCCTCAGCTTATAATTAAGGTATATAATCAGCTTATGATTTGGAGTGGAGAGCCGGTCTTGTGGCAAGCATGAACTGCCCCTTTTGCTAAGTAGGGCTTGCTTTGGTTTGCATATGGAGGTGTGAGTACATGTGAGCACTGTGTGTTGTAAGATATTCCCTTTAGGCCAGAGATGAGGCTGTGGCTTAGTGGTAGAGTATTTGCTTTGCATGCAGAAGGCCCCAGGTTAAATCCTAGGCATCTCCAGGTAGGGCTGGGAACTACTCCCACCTGAAACCTTGGCCAGCTAGTCAGTGTACCAGGGCTGCTCAACTTTGGCCCTTCTGCAGATGTTGGCCTACAACTCCCATAATCCCTAGCTATTGGCCAATGTGGCTGGGGATTATGGGAGTTGTAGTCCAAAAACAGCTGGGGGGGGGCTAAGTTGAGCAGGCCTGACCAATACTGAGCTAGATGGACCAGTGTTCTGACTCCGTGTAAGGCAGCTTCCTATGTTCCTATGTTAATAACATTGAGAAAAGAGCCAGCCCAGTATATATGCAGTGGCAGCTCCCCTGACCATGTCATGCAGTGTCAGCTTTTTATTCTGTGTATAAAACCACAGGGCTCCATGGGCACCAGGAGTTGAAATCGACTTGATGGAAAACTTTACCTTTATATTGATTTCCAGCTGTGCTGTGGAAGCTGTGTGAATATTGATATGATTTGTAGAATTCCGAATTTGCAAGCTGCCATCAGTACAGGGACATAGCAAGGTTGGAGTGGGCCCAGAGACAAGATTTTAAAATGCCCCCCTCCTCCACTGAAGCTCAGCTCATGAAGTAAAGAAATCTTAAATGAGGCTGGATAGGTACTAGAGAAAGACATGCTGTTCTGGTAGCTCCAGGTCTAACACTCACATCAATTTTGGATGATGATGAATACAACTGAAGGAGGCCCGGGCAGGTGCACGGCTGGGGGAGTCAGTCATGTGCTTGACTCGGGGGGGGCCAAGGCAGTGGGCCCCCAGACTACTGTCTCCCCTTGCCCTATTATAGTTACACCCCTGCATCAGTAACTTGTTGAATGCTTGCAGAAGCATGAAAACTTCCTGTTGGGACTGTGCATGACATCAGTTTGTGTTAGTGCATGGCAGTGGCTTAGTACATGGCAGCGGCTCAGCACAGATAGACTAAAATCCAGATTCTCCATGCACTGAGATGATTATGAGAAGATAAAAACCAAGCATTTAGTTTTAATGAGATGTCAGATCAAAATGTCGCTGGAGATGTAAGTTACTTTTTTTACGACTTGTGACTTTGATGCCATGACTTATATTGGGAGGCATCTATGTATATCAGATGAAAAGAGGTTCAGCAGAGGAAACTAAAAGACAAAGGCTCTTCTGGATATTTTCTTCCCTCAATCTTAATTGTATGTTATTGTTTATGTTAAAAACTGATAAAAGGGAAAACAAGGATAGCAGCTCTAATTGGAGGTTCTATGGATCAACGAACAGGAATTATAACCTATTCCTAATTGGCTAATTGGCATTGTAACAAATTCTGTCCAGTCTATGCACTATATTTTTATGTGACCTGATTCACATCTGCCAGCAATATCTACAGATGAATACATTGTGGTGTGTGAGTGTGGGTGTTTTAGAAGCTTTTTCATGCTTTTGCTTCAGTAGTTCTACATTTTCTTATTAAAAAATGGGGCTAGGAAATTAGGAAGAGTCATATTCTTAAAATACAAATCTGAACCCATAACCTTATGCGCCATGGGATTTGTACATCTTCCAGAAGTGCTACAAGCTGGGTTGATTTCCAGTGGCTGGAGTTAAAACCTATTTTGGGGATGATGCTTTGTAGCATTGAACCTTTTGTTGTTGTTGTTTCAGTGGTATTACACACCAGAGCCTCCTTGAGACTAGGGTTATCGGTCTTGAAGGGGCTTGGCCTGAAAGCTCCAGGAATCAGTCTCAGTCCTGGAGATCTTAATGGCTAGATGTTGTGGGAAATATTGGTGGGGTGGGAATTCCAGGAATAGCTTCAGTCAGAGCCACAGCCCTGCTTGAGATAGGATAACATTTCCCCATGCAAAACAATAAAAATTTTTATTTATGTGCAAAAGTAATAAGCATCTGTCAAACTGCCTTTTGAAGATATTAAGACTCTCTTGGGTTTGCATTGCTAAAATGCATAGATTATACTTTAACTTTGTCTCATATTTTAGCTAATGTTTGCAATATTTTGTCCCCAATTTTGACAATGATTGCAAACAAAGCTCTGCTGGTCACTTTAATGCTATTAAATCTTTTCAGTATGGAGGCAAGGAGAAAATGTTGTTAAAAATCCATTAATTCCTGTTAGTTTGGTTTGACATACAAGTTCATGTTAAAACCTATAGCTGTCATCCTTTGTACAGACATAAACCCAAACACAGTGGGATTTTTTTCTGAGTAAACATGCACAGGGGCTATGCAACACTATGGTTTGAATCTGGAGAAGCCAAGCTAAAATGTTTCTAGAGGAGTTGCTTTAATTTGAAATTAACACATGATCCAGTGGACACATAATGACCAGCTCGCCGCTTCTTAGATTATTCCATAGTAATTTCAAGATTGTTATGGATATCATCACAGGCAGACTAGCTTTACTTCTGTGGACTTCAATGAACATTGCTGATATTTCTGCAAAAAACCTGTTTCATGTCTCCAAGTCTGTAAGCAGATGATCCTTCGTTCTCCTCTTATATTTAATAGGTTACATGCTGTTGGTTCATGCCATACTTTGCAAACATGGGCTTGGATACATTTACTTATAGCAAGTTTTATACAAGTCTGTCTGTGCAAGTGTTGTGGTACATTGTATGGTGGCCAAGTTATGAGTGAGCTCATGCTTAGCTGGGTTATGTGTGTTACACAGGTTGTCATTCACATCTATGCCGATGATAGTGCAAACCAATGTACACAAGCACATTTGTGCAGTGAGATCTGAAAGAATGTGAATGGGGAGATCTGAAATTGAAGGAACAGGGTTGGTCTCTTTCAGAGAAGGGGGGCTTGTAAGGTCTGTATTCAGTCAGTAATGCTGTTCCAAAAAATACACAAGTTGTAAGGACCCAGGGTAAATCACCTTAAGTAGTGCAGTGGGGAAATGCTTGACTAACAAGCAGAAAGTGGTCAGTTTGAATCCTCTCTGGCACTATATTGGGCAGCAGTGCTATAGGAAGATGCTGAAAGGCATCATCTCATACTGTACGGGAGATGGCAATGCGGGAGGGCCCTTCCTGTATTCTACCAAAGACAACCACAGAGCTCTGTGGGCACCGGGAGTCAAAATCGACTTGATGGCACACTTTACCTTTACTTTAGTTGCCCCCTACATCATCTGCAAGTATATGCTATGCTTTAGGAGACATTCAGGTTGATTGTTTTTATGGCAGCAGGAAATGACTTGCAGAGGTTGCTGGTATGTGGTATGTGGTATGGTATGCTGGTATGTGGTATGGTTGCTGGTATGTGGTATGTTTCCCAGACTATGGGAAACACCTGTATTGGGCAGCAGAGATATAGGAAGATGCTGAAAGGCTTCATCTTGTACTGCACGGGAGGAGGTAATGGTAACCCCCTCCTGTATTCTACCAAAGAAAACCACAGGGCTCTGTGGTCACAAGGTGTCGACACCAACTCGCAGCACACTTTACACACTGGAGGACACCTTCAAGTTCTGAGGCAGTATATCTCTGGATATCAGTTGCTAGGGGCAAACAGCTTGGGAGGGCTGTTGCTTCCATGCCCCTGTTAGAGGCTTCCTGGCTGGCCACTGTTGCAAACAGGATGCTGGACTAGATAGGCCTTTTGGGTTTGATACAGCAAAACTATTTTAAAATATCATGCAACCATCAATTTCAAGTCATGATTGAGAAGTAGCTAATTACACAATAACAGAACGGAACTCTCATATGAAAGCCTGTTCTGGTGCACATGGACCCTGCTTCGCTATCGGATAGTGGAGATGTGCATAACTTCCCTAGAGCAGGGCTGCGCAACTTTGGCCCTCCAGCTGATGTTGGACTACAACTCCCATAATCCCCAGCCACCATGGGGATGTTGGGAGTTGTAGTCCAACAACAGCTGGAGGGCCAAAGTGGTACAGCTCTGCCCTAGAGGCTTTCTGTGAATCTAGTTGTCGTTTAGGGAAGGTGCTAGCAATTCCTATTCCTTTTATGCACATCATACTTCTAGAAAGGCAGAGGTAGTTCTGCACACATCGTTGTTACCTCCAACAAGCCACCCTTCCCAAAAATGTTAGGTCAATGTAGCTTTTAAGGATTTTGAGCAAGGCCTGTATTACTGATGTGTTTTGTATAGTAGCTGGCAAAATTCTGGTGTTAAATAAGTGTTGCATAGTAGCACAAAATTATGTCTTACAAGCTTTTAGGAAAAGGGAATAGAAATAAGCTTTTAAAAAACTGAAGAAATCTGGTATTTTATTTAATATTGGCCCGGACAAGGATTCCAATGGATGAACTACTTAAAGGGGAGGAACAGCATAAACATTTTGCTTTTCTGTAAGTGTGAATTTTTTTTTTAAAAGGGAGGGGGGTTCTGTCTGCCCAGTTGGTGGTCACATCACACCTTCATGAAGAACAGCATATTTCTACTTGCTCAGCAATGTCTGGTTCTTATCCAAATGCTCCACATCAAGAGGATGCCAGTTTCTCATGGACTGGGCAGCCCACCCTGCAGCATTCCTGAGAATTGTACAATATAATCTTGAGTCAGCAGGGTGGATTAGCCACTTTTCATTGGGCTTGCACTTGTGACCTTAACAGTAGAACTGCAGAAAGCAAAATGTGTTATGCACCTTTGCCATAGTAACCCTTCCATGTACACATTTCAACTTACTTAAATACACACAACTGAAACAGCTACCATTTGTTTTAAATTATATACAAACCCTATATTTTCTTCTTTTTTTGATTATACATATAAATACAAATTCGCTATTCTTCTAAAAAGTGGTTATAATAGTAAATAAATACAAAATAAGAATCTGACCTTTATACTTCATGTGCTGGGGAGGGGGTTAAACCCATATAAAATGTACAACTAAAATATGTTTAAAATCTTTTAAAAGGAATAATTCTCTGATTAAAATATTTCTCCTCACTTTTTTTTTGTAGACATAAATAGATTTTCAAAATAGTAGTGTTTAATTCTCCATTTCATAACATAAATAAAGTCTTCATTGGGAAATATTAAAGTGTCAAGTTTTTTTCGCTCTCTTTAAATCTGTCCATTTTATTTCACTGCTGCTGCATCAGCGGCACCCACAACCCTCCACAACCATGTCTTGATAGTTCTTTAGTACAACCTTGTCGTTCTCATCAAGATAGAGCATGGAGATTGCACTCAGTTCTGTCGGCACACAGCAAGCTTTGGGGATTTTGGAATTCACTGAATTGACCAAAGTCTGAACAATGGCATGGTTTGTGGAGTTCAGATGATCTGCCAATGGAAAAGGGCAGTCTCCATGGCAGTAGTAGGCACTATAACCTGGTGGGGCCACTATCCAGTCATTCCACCCTACATCATTGAAATCCACATATAAAGGGTGCCTTTTACAATTGAATTTATGTCGTTTGCGTTGTTTGAGTTTTGCTTGACGTTTCTCTCTCTTATGGAGAGGGTGTCCCTTTCCGTCATGCCCAAAGGTGACTAGTAACGGCCTGATTCGAGACCAGCTAACATCATCCTGATGCAAAGACCTGCTGATCCTGACATGTCTCTTGGAGACGCTGTTCTCATTGTCCAAATGAACTACTTCTACCACAAACCCATGATTGGGTTGTCCATGTGCAATCCACCTCATTATAGCTGGCGTCACATCAAAAGTTTCCCATTTGCTGGCATTATGATGCACCAAGCGGGTGTCCAAGAGTCTTGTGATAGGGTCCTTGGAGGCCTCTCCCTCTGACTTTATAATTTCATAAATATTAATACGGTGGTAAGAGCTGCTGTTGTTTTCAAAGGCATCGTGGATATGTTCCCGAAAAACCTGAAGCTCAGCAGAAGTGATAAACTCCTCAGTAGGGATAGAACTTAAGTTAAAGAAGAATCGCCGAGATGTTTTCCCAATTCTTTCTGGAAGCTCTTCCAGAGTTTCTGATTTAGAAAAAACAGAAAAGCACAGTCAGTAACTTAGGCAAGCAATGAAAGACTTGAATTACCTACTACTGGTAGCTTTCAAAGAGCATTAGGCTAAGTTTAATTAGAAATGTGATGATTCAAAATAAAAGTTGTCTTTCTGTTTTAGACAGTACATGAAACATGATGTTATGCATTCATTGTCATGTACTGGGATCCAACAGGAGAACATTGTGAATTCCAGGTGGTCGTAATAATGGGGAAGAAATGAGAGACATCACTTAGAAATTCAAGGGCATTAAAGAAAAAATTAACACTGGGGTTAGCAGGGACCCAGTGAGAGTAATTAAGAAGTGAGTGAGGATCAAGGAAAGGGGTTGCATTTCTCAGTTTTCTTAAAAACAAAATGACACCCTACTTCAGCTTTCATGGCAGTCTCTTAATATATGACCCAAAGGCATTACATCACAAGTTTCATGATTTACAAACCTTACTCACCAAAATCCTGTATCTTAGTTACAGACCATGATGTAAAGCACACCTAGTTAAAAGATGCCTCAAAACAAAATTTGAATCTATGGAAAGCGAATGACTTAAAGCCCAATTTTATAGACAGATGGAATAGTCTATGGGAGGTTCTGGACATTCATACTTAAAACTTCATTCTGTGTTTGGCACAGGAGATGTGTCCACCATGTCCATTGTCCAGAGTGTTGCCTCTCAATTACACTTTTATGAACCATTAACTAAAAAAATGATGTATGTAGGCAGGGGTGTAGCTAGGGTAGAGGGGGCCTGTGTTTGCTCCTCTCCCCAGCGGCCCCTTGAGGGAGGGAGTGAGGGAGATAATGAAGAAAATAGGGAGGGTTGGAGCTGGGGGCCCCGGGTTCTTTGTACCTATCTGCTCAATTATAGCTATACCCCTGTATGTAGGGATGCCAGCTTTGATGGCTACGTAGTCCTTAGGATGCTTTGTGAATTATGTCTAATTCAGGGTGCTCAAAATGCATCATCTACAATTACAATTATTACTACAATTATTTATATAGCACCAATTGTTCAATATCATACTGATGATGGTATATGCCTAGTATTTCCACCAAACTCAGTTCTGTCCTTTGAGCTCAAAAATAATACGCAAGTACAAAAGAGCCAGGGTGTGTGTGTGTGTGTGTGTGTGTGTGTGTGTGAACAGTGGCAAAGTTGCATTCTCCCCTCCCTCATTCCAAGGGCTCAATATGGAATACAATATCCTTATCCTCACAAAACATCTAAATTAGGCTGAGAATGAGAGATATGGCTAAGCCATGAAGTGAGTTACACATGACTATACCACCACACATTATTTTTAGTAAATGTGGTGCCTGTAGATAAGTCTAGGCATACTGTAAATTATTTTTGCAGTACCATGTCGAATCATTTGCATATGTACTTCGAACAATCACAGATGTTAATGAAATTTATTTGCAAGTAAACAAGTTTAGGTTTATAGCTTGTTTCTGTTACAGTTCTGGAAACACAACTTCTTCTGTCTGAAGAATACACTTACTGTTTGCAGTACGCTCACCTAAGGCCATTTTAACAGGAGCTTCCATTTAAGTACATAATGGGAAGTAGAACTAGGAAGGACAAGTGACAGCTCAAACACTTGCAGGAAAGCTTCTTGCAGTTGATTAATTTTAAATTTTAGTTTGCTTCATTTCCCTATGCCAACACTATTTGTGTGTCTGTCTGTGCGGAGATGCTCTCCTGTACCCTATGAGCATTCCTACAGAGAGAGGCCAGCCAGTGGAAACATTTCTGAGGAAGCAGAGGACACGTCCAGAGTTCTTCTATCCTTGTGGGTTACACCCTTCCCCATGATTTCTAACCACCTCTACCCAAATCTTGTTGCTTTAAATCTTGTTTTGCCTGGAAGCCCATTTCTTCTTCCTGCCCTTATGGCAGTTTCCTGGTACCACTTTCTTAAGAAAATACAGCTTCTAGTTTTTAATCTATTCCCTGCTCTCTTTCATATCTATCACCTTTCCCCCAACCACCACTTCCCTTCACATCTGCTTCCCCATTCCTGCCCTACCTACCACCTGTTTCTATGACACCACAGCAACTCACCCAATGGCTAGGGAGGGTTCACCAGAATGACAAGCATCAGTTAGGCTTTGTTTACCTCACATTTAGTTTGGGGGTTTTCCCTGGCCCTATCTACATACTCTTTCCTTTAATTTGACATGTTGTAGATCTTTCTACAACAGCCACAGCAAGTACCCTTAAAGAGAGCATACAAGGCACATAATTTAAAATAAGTGCACAATTTAAATATTAATATGAATGGTACTTCTTATTATAAGATAAAATAAAATTGAAAAGGTTTTTCTTATACTGTGGTGAAATTTGGAGAAGATTCCTCACAGGCCAAAGATTACCATTATGTTTTATCCCACCACATACTCCCTCTGCCCAGGTCAGTGCCACAAATTACATTTACAGAATGCTACCACTATTCCATTTAGCAAGGGTGGCGTTTGCTAACATAACTGCACCTTATCGTACAGATATTTGCTAGCTTATGCACTAGTTCAGAATAAAATGCAGTTGAGTTGCTATTTCTCAGTCTAACCTATTTCACAGGGTGGGGTAAGGGTAAAATGGTATCACCTCCATGTATGCCATGATGAGCTCCTTGGAGTAAGGATAGGTTACAAAATATGATAAAGTGTGCATAAGCTTCATCATGCATGCTCAGGACTGGGCCATCCCAAGACAGTCTATACAAAATGTATTGGGATGTTCTGGGCTATCCCAAGAGAGTCTGGCTGAAAGTCTACACAGGCTGACTGGAACAAACAAGCCACAGTGCCCATTGGGCTGAAAGAGTGCATATGAACTGCAGCATTTTAGTTCTCAGGTCCCCGAGCATGCTGTGAGAACACATGATACAACCACCTTGCTGAAGCTGAGCAAACCTAGGTCAGCTCGGTGCCTGGGAGCCCCATAGACACCTGGCTTTGAGATCCATGGTGGGAGAAAGGTGGGATATAAATGTTTAAAAATGAATCTGTTCCTCAGTGGCAAAATGAGAGCCAAGGTGTTATTGGCAACAGTCACATGAGTGTTTAATTCCAATTATGATTAGGCTCATGTAAGAGTAATGAAGTACACCATAATGGAATGTTATACGGTTATTTTGTTGGCATAGAATTGCTTGAGCTGCAGCAATTCTACCAACCAAACTTCTTACTAGCCCCTTCCTCCCCCTCCCCCATTCATGGTGCCTATAGTTCTGCATGAAGGTGCTTTTTTGGCACAAGTGAACTATACGTGATGTGCTCTCCCATTCATTAGTTCTGTATTTACATATAAAGCAGCATAAACCACAGTACAAGGTTAAATTACACCATTAATCTCTTGCCTCATTAAGACGTGTTATTAGTTAGTATAATCATTACTTAGACGTGTCCCTTGTACACAAGCTTAATTAAACTTAAGATATATATTTATTTTTCTTTGCCATCCTTCCTAGCTTTCTTCTATAGCCTGCACAGTCTGCTGTTGCCTCCCTTTGTAGAGTAAACCTACAACATGCCACCAGTGAACCAGCTGGAAGTGTAAAAGTTCTAAGGCACTTTTTGTAAAGGCCACCCAATGTATGATCTCTTCATGCCTCTCTGTATTGCATTAAAGCAGCTGCGTATGGGATGTAGATTGAGCAAGGAATCTAATAGGTCACAAGCAGCTAGCTCTCATAGGATGCTATTATCCAATTCTGATACCTCTTTCTTAAAAGAGAGCCCAGCAATTTCTTACTCTCACAAAATTGTGCTCAGGATCACAGACATAGGGAAGAAGAATGTTTAGAAACTTTTGGATGTATATTAAACAGAAGGCAGGCAGCAAAAAAGCACCATTTGCAAATGCTATGTAAAGATCAAGCAGCACTTTACTGGAGTAGTGCACTGGACAAGTTTGTTCAAGTTTAAGGAGCTTTGATACAAGTGCTTTGCATAAAATTTCAGGCAAGATTCCTTTACAGAATGGCCTAGTTCTAAAATAAAAGGATAAGTGGTAGGAGAGTGCATCTGGTTTTGAACAGAGGGCTGCATTAATTCACAACAACTCAGTCTATGTTAAATCCATATTTGCTTCTGGCTTTTAATCCAAGTGACCTCAAGCCCCAGGTGCCTATGAAATCCAATGGACAGCTGCTCCAAAACTTATCAGTCTTGCTTTCTGAAGGGCTTACCTTAGGTCTACACTGAATCTAGTTTTAAACAGAAGACTAAGTCATGGTGGAGACAATACAATTGATTGTTAAATTGATCTCTCACGGGGATTAGATAGGGATTAGAAAACCTTCCAAGGACCCTATAGCCAACTGTAAATTAGAAAGACTTTTCTTTTCTTGGAATTTAGCTTTCAAAAATGAAAGTTATTGGTGGGAAACAAGCCATCCTCTTCTTGCTCTTGAGCAATCAAGGTCATTAAAAAATAATAATAATCTGCACAAGGCACAGAATACTTTATTCTGCTTTTAGAATTAGATATAAACTCTACCATTCTCTAGACGGTTAATGAAACATAACCTTGGCCGCAATTAAGATTACTAGCTATTCAGAGAAAAAATGTGACATTCCTTGTACTCCTCCCCATTTTTGCTCCAGGTTGTTTCATATGAATTGTACACTCCACACCCTGAGCAAAAACTGATCACATAGATTTCTCTGAACAAACTAACTACCCACAATACTATACAAGCACACACAAAAAACTGGGCCCTGACTCTTTAGAACCAAAGTCTACTGTCATCATAATGACAGTGCCAGGCTCAAATTTCAGACAGATGTTAATTCTTGAAAATTTAATCTTTAGGCTTTAAAATTTCTCAGTACTTAAAATTGTCCATGCTGAAATCCTTCTTTTGAGCCACTCCTTATTATCGGGGGGTTCTAGCAGCTTGGGTAGGGGATGCATTGAATTTCACAGATCTTCAACTACTACATTTTACAAAATTTCCAATTAGGAGACACAAGTACAATCATGCAGTTTTGCAACCCTGTAGCATCAAGAGTTTTATTTCATTTTAGGAGCTGAGGGCCAATTTACATCTATTGAAAGTGAAATGGCAAGTCTTCACACATTATATATTGGAGAGCAGCATGTTTGAAAAGCACCCCACCTCCCAACATTTATCAAAACAGGTTTTCACTTAAAAAGTGTAAATCTTGAGAAGAGGACTAGGTTATTGGTTTCCAAGGAAATGCTGATAGAATGACAGTGTGTGTGTTAGAATCCTGGTTCATTTTTTAAGCACTGCAACAGGGCTATACTGATCTATGAGAAGTTGGGAGGAGTTTAAGCAAAAAAGTCATAACAAAGACAATTACATTTCATTCATAGTCATCTTGCAATAATCTTTTACTCCCTTTTTGCACAAATGCTAATTGACTTAAATTTAGAATTGTGTTTTTCAAACTGGCTGATTCAATTTGCGGCTGTTCACACAAGCAGTCTACCCAGGCTTGGGAAGTCCTACCTGGGTAGGGCTGCTCGTGTGAAGTGCCAGGATCGAGGCTGATCCTGGCACCGCCCTCCTGGGTAGCCCAGGAATGTTACCTGCCCGTTTACCTGGATAGAAGGGTGCAAGCACCCTTTTAACCAGGTACAGGGTCATGTGAATGCTCAGGCTGCACACAGCCCAAGCAGACTCAGAGCCAGGTGCCTAGAGCACCCGACTCACAGCAGGATCCATCAATCGCACAGTGCATTTTGGGATAACCGGAGGCTCCCAGCCTCCCGAATGCTGTGTGGCTCGCAAAAGCACCAGTCATGTGGGTGCGCGCGCACACACACACACACACACACCGAGTTAGGTGCTATCCTGCCTTCTCCACTCCCACCCTCCCCGGAGCGCTTGTGAATGACATATTTGAGTGACATTTTTCTTTTAAGCATTATAGCTTTGATGTTTTGCCAAAACAGATATGATCTCCATTGCACTGGTGCATATAATCAGTCAACCTACCAGGAGTGACACTGCATAACAAGGAATTCACAAATATTTAAGCAACAAGCGCTGCAGGATGAATACCAAATGAGTGAATTATAAATTCACAAATAACCAACTGCCAAACATCTTGGCAAACCCTGAATTCAAATGTGTAGGCTGTAAACTGCTCAAGTCCATGTGCTTTGTGGCAAAAGCAGGAGCAAAAATGTCCCCCCCCCCGCCTTACCTTCATGATGAAAGCTCCTGACAGTATTGGCCCTGCTGGTGGCTCTCTCCAGGTTATAGTCCATAGTAGTTGGCTTCTGACTGGTGTGCAGGTGGTAGAGCTCCAACATATAAGGAGGGATAATGGCGTTCTTGCTTGGTGTGGGCCGCCGCTTGAGCCCAAACATGTTGAGCAGGCGCAGCTCAAATTCTCGCAGGATCCCTTCCGAGAGCTGCAGTGGGGCAGCCCGGCCCAATTCGCCACTGAACCGTCTCCGGTCACCCACCTCTGGGATGAGGCTGGCTGTCTCCCCCAGCAGCACGTGATAAAGCAGCAGCGCTAGTAGAGAGTGGGTCCTGGCAACCATGATCGTCAACCTGCACATGTGGGGACAAAGTCAGGAGAGAGTTAGCACAGGACGATGGAAATAAATGTAACAGAATAAAATCCCACAAACTAACTTCTGTAGAGAATCAAGGCTTATGAAGAACTCCATAGCTGCTGCTTTCCTAGTCTCTGGAGCAAGGCTTTCTCCATATCCCTAGATGTCAAGTCTATGAAAGGAAATCCTGATCCCAATGGAAACTTTGTTACTGAGTTTTGTTTGCTTATCTCTCTCTCTCTCTCTCTTTCACGGGCAGGGTCTGGGAGCACATGATAGAGCCACCTTACGGACATTAAGCCCCTTTGCGACAGGGAAACATCTTTTTCATCCGTTTGCTGTCTGAACTACTTTGATAGTTTCCCGCCTCTCCTTTATTTTAAAAAGTGATATATAAATACTCTTATAATGGCCAGGGACTGGATGGATAACTATCTGGGAACCTCATGTACACTACCTTGAGTTCCATAATGGAAGAAGGGCAGGATAGATCTGAAATAAAATAAATAAATTATAGAAACTGCCCGGGTAGTTAACTTTGCTAAAAATGAGGATTTTGGGTATTGGTAAACAAGGGACTAAAGGTAATTTCCAAAATTATGGTAGAAAGATCAGGTAAAGCCCAACCAAGAACATTCTACTGATGGATCTTCTTAGTAATATACTCTGGAGACAATGGTGTGTGTGTCACATAGAAACTATTATTCCCCTTGGGAAGTCACATAAGATTATATACAGGCAACACACAACATGTTCTCTTCCTCTCCTCAGCATGGTCAATTTTGTGATCTGGTACCGCAACCAAAGACATCAGAAGAGGACCAACACATAAAAGATATTGTGGCCACAATGCTGTTACCAGGTTAGATTTGGGCGGCTCATCTAAAATGCCACTCTGAACTCATTGAAGAAAAAGGTATTATAACAACTGTTGCAAATACACAAATAACTATGAAGTGGCTGACTCCCAGACTAATGCTGCAGTGCAGGCCCCATGGAGGAGATGCAATCTTTTTTACCATCTCCCCTTCATTCTGAAGTGCACTGTGCCTCCTGAATATATGTCCCTGAGGACACATATTGTCCTCAGGGACACTGCATTAGTCTGGATGTCAGCCAGTGGCTTCAGCATCCCTTGAGCTACCCCTTGCAGTAGAATATTTCCACAGGTTGGTTCATGATGGGGGTAGGGGATGGAAGAGGTTGGAGTCACTCTGTGCTATGGTGCCTTTTGAAGTCCATTCAAAAGCCCATCCTCTGGCTGTTAGGCCATTCAAGTG
The DNA here is from genome assembly GCF_027244095.1 of Hemicordylus capensis. Taxonomy (NCBI): domain Eukaryota; kingdom Metazoa; phylum Chordata; class Lepidosauria; order Squamata; family Cordylidae; genus Hemicordylus; species Hemicordylus capensis. The sequence continues at coordinate 263,149,325 of NC_069657.1, forward strand.
CAGCTGTTCACTCCAGTAAGGAAGTGGAAGGATTCCACAAAGACTGCCCAAGTGTGTGTATGTGCTAGGAGCAAGGCAACATAACAATACCGGGGGGGGGGTTGTGGCTGGGGTGGCAGGAAGGGCTGGAATGGTAGCATGGGGCAGCATCTTTGAGAGCCACTTGCTGGCCTACTTGAGAGGCTGTGTTGTCTTGGCAGAACAGGAGAAGGAACAGAGGATTATGTGTGGCCATGGGAGGGGAAGGTGCTGAAGGCAAATTAATGACAAGTATAGTCTTGAGGGAACTCCTGGGGCAGGAGTGTTCCTGGCGAGCCATGTGTGTTAGACTGCATGGAGATTTAGCATACGGAAATCCCAGCACTCTTGGCTTGTTGGGCAACAAGTTCAATTTTGCAGTCCACTTGCTCCCCACGGGCTCAGAGTAGTGAAGAGTAAGACACAAGTGACTGCCGATTAAAACACAGAGGAGTATAAATGGAGGCTACAATCCAGCACAGAATGAGGCATGTGTAAACTCATTAACATCGACATTGGATTGTGGCCTGGCCGCTGTTCTTCAGTCATGAAATTTGTACAATACTTAACAGGGGCGTAGTTAGGGGAGAGGGGGCCGTGTTCACTCCCTTGGAGTGAGGGAGATAATGAAGAGAATAGGGAGGGGTGGAGCGGGGGGGGTCCTCAGGAGCCCTGGGGTACTTTGAACCCATCCGCTTAATTATAGCTACAACCCTTTTACTTAAGTCTTAACCTCCTTCACTTTATGTATATCTAGGTAACCTACACTAGGTCAAAGGAAACCTCGTTTATCTTGTTCTTGCTCATCTGCCTCTTCTCTCCCTCCCCTCCTTTCATTGTTAAATGCAGCATAAGGGGAGGCATCCTGTGGGCCACAAGAAAGAGACTTCTAATGTTGCTATATAGAAAACTTTACCCATATTCCCTATTCTGCTGAAGTTGCTTGTGCACATGAACTGCAAGAGCAAAAGAGGAGAGGAGAGCTGGTCTTGTGGTAGCAAGCATGACTTGTCCCCATAGCTAAGCAGGGTCTGCCCTGGTTGCATATGAATGGGAAACTTGATGTGTGAGCACTGCAAGATATTCCCCTCGGGATGAAGCCGTTCTGGGAAGAGCAGAAGGTTCCAAGTTCCCTCCCTGGCAGCTTCTCCAAGACAGGGCTGAGAGAGATTCCTGCCTGCAACCTTGGAGAAGCCGCTGCCAGTCTGTGAAGACAATACTGAGCTAGATAGACCAATGGTCTGACTCAGTATATGGCAGTTTCCTATGCTGCATGCCTGAAGGTGACTTAGCATTTGCAAACCAGCTGCTTCACTTTAAATGAGGGTTTTTCCTGGTTTGCTTCAGGATACTTTGCTGAAGTCTTACTGTTTCTCCAGAAAGTTAGAGCTAAAACTCTGCTCCTCTTTTGCTTTCTTTTAATGCACTTTCATATTTATTCAGCTGATGTAACCGATCCTGTATAACTGTTTGTGTCCTATTCAGCAGTATGGAGGAGGGGTTTTCACATTGTTGATGGGATTTGCAGCGGTGGTGGCTGTGGAGGAAGAGAAATGTATGCTACCGAACTATGTAAATATGCTGAAAAGGGCCTCAGATTTCAGAAGCATAAGAGAGGGAATGTGGCAGGGAAAACTTATGCGGGTGTGCACACCAAGGGAGGAATAGGGCTTTCTAAATGCAACTTCAATGCCTGCTGAAAGTGTCAATATTTTCAGGACTGCCTATGGAATAGAAAGCAATCGGAAGTGCACCCCAGCTGGGATCCCTTGCGATATCCTAGAGGATGCTGGAGCACTGCTGGATTGTGCACAGCCCACCCATGATCTGCCGGTGGTACACCTCGGCACTGTCTGTAATATTGCAAGGGATCCTAGTTGGCTTCTCCCATGAACTGCCAGTTGCTTGCAGGAGTAAAAGGGGCTGCTTCGGATCTGGTCACAGGGGAGCAGAGGAAAAATGCTACATTTTGTGTATTTTTGTTTCTCATGGGCAGTGGGATGTGCGGCTGGCGATGGGAGGATGCTAGGCAGAACATCTGTGGACTTGTGACCCTCTGCTCTGAAATGAAGGACTGCCCACTTGATTCAAGTTCCTTTGGCAGCTCATTCCCCGACTTTCCTGGAAGGGGGAGGTGTGTATGGTCAGCCTGTGGGATAGACGCGGGGGGAGTCCCCACAGGAAACCTCCGGCCATGTGCTGACATCTGCCGCGTTCAAGCTAACACGAGCCCTCCTCCAGCCCACCCGCCCTTTCCCGAGCCCCTTCCACCTGTGGGTACCTTTAGGATCCCGCCGATCGCCTAAGAAGCAGCAGCAGCGCACTCGGGCACGTCCATCGAGCCAACTTCCACATGGACTTCGTCTGGCCGATCCAGGAGGTGCCAAGAGGGTGGTGCGATCCGTCCTTTTGCCTTGCTCCGACGGCGGAATGGGGTCGAGGAGGAGCAAGGCGAGCCGAAGAGATGTCAACGAGGGGCGAGGAGTGCTTGGAAATGTCTTCTTCCCGAGGAAGGGGCAGGTAGCAGAGGAGAAAGCTGCTGCCCTGCTCAGCCCCGGTCCGGCCAAGTTCCGTGTGCTAGTTCCTCGCCTGCCGCAGCCCAGGGTTTCTTCTCGTCGCAGAAAACATCCCGGCGCGTCCCTCTCGCCTGCTCGCTCTCTCTCTCGAGGTCTAACCTGCGCGCAAGGGGGAGGAAGCGTCGCCTGGGATCTGCTGCTCTCGCCCGGTGGCCTTTCCTGACTCCGGCATCACTCCCAGCTTAAAGGGCGCTGCCCTGATCCAGAGCTGGGGGAAGAGAGCGCACGGCCGGCGTTCTTCTCCAGCACCCGGTCCGCCTCGGAAACATACTCGGCGAGAGAGGATGGGGAGGGCGGAAAGAAAACAACAGAAGGTGGAAAAACAGGCGCGCGAGGGAAGCAGATGGTTCTCTCCCGGATCGAGGCCGGCAACCCGACCCGACACGCCGCTTGTACGGGCGAGCGTGACCAGAGAGAAGATGAAAATCCTCCTCCCCCAAATGCCCTGGGCATCAGCAGCAGCGCCCAAGAGTTGGATTCCGAGTTAGATCCCACCCAGCAGCAGTAGCAGCTGTAGCAGCATCAGAGTGGTTCACTTTTTCCTTCTCTGGGTCATGCACTTTTGTTCCTGGTGGCAAGAAGCGGCAGCGAGCGAGCGGCTTTGCGTGGAGTCAGCCTGGGCAGCCCGCTTCTTCTCTCGCTGCTGCTGCTGCTGCTGCTGCTTGTGCCGCGGCGGCAAATACACAGCTCGACTTGTGTACTCCTTGCCTTGGCCGCGTCTCCGCGCCGCCGTGGTGCGCTCCGAGCTGCGAATGGACTTGAGGTGCTGGCTTGGCTGCTGCCTCCCCCTTTGCTTTTTTGTTGCTGGCTCCTGCTGATGTCACTCACGACCCCGGGGGGCTTGGAGCGCTTTCTCCAATCACAGGCGGGAGCCAAGGAGGCTGCTTCTGATGCCGCTAGGAGACACGGCTCGGCGGGCGGCGTTTAAAGAGAGCGCCGCCCCCTTCCCCCCAGCCGAGCTTCCGACGGGCACGCCGCTCGTCTTTCTCTCTCTCTCCCACTCTAAACTTTCCGGATTAGGATCGGTAACGCTAGCGGGGAGGGAGAAGGAGAGCCAGAGACCGAGCGAGCGAGCGAGCGGAGGAGGAGCTGCCGCTGCTGCGGTTTCTTGGTGCTGCCAAAGCCCCAACTCTCGGCACTTTTATTTTTAAAATACAGCTCGCCTTTGTCAGAAGTGTGACGATCTCTGTGTATTCGCAGCGGTCACAGCAGTCCGGCAGATATTTCGAGGGTGGAAATGTTCCACGGGGCCATCGCTTATTTTAAGCAAGGTGCTGCTGGCGAGAAAGGGGAACACTCTGTATGTAGTCTGCCCCCTCCCAGGACCTTCCCACGCGGAGGCTTGAAATGCTCCAAGTATTGGGGCGAGGGGGAAATCCAGGGCAGGTCTTTGCATTCAGGGAGGTCTGTGGGGCGGGGGGAATAGTTTTCAGGGCGATGGTCGGGGGGGGGGGGCGGGGGCTAGCGAGAGGTCCTAGCTGCTGGAGATTTCTGCCTGGAATCTCCCCATGCGCATTGCTGCCTGTCGCCCGCCCATCGCAGCCACCCTTTTACTCAGCCGGCCCTGCCGTGCACTCCGGCTTGGCAAGTGGGGATGGGGGTGCTGCAGCAGGTGGGAACCACACTCCAGGCTGGGAGCAGTGGGAACTGCTGAGCACACTGAGCACAGCTCCCACCCAGCAGCCTCCCTCTGACTCAGCCAGCCCCATGGCTCACTTGCGTTGGGGACAGTCTGGAATCTCCCCGCCCTTGCCATGGGCACAGGTCTTGTGGGGCTCATGGCGCCCCTATTTGTCCACCCCTACGGACAGCACTCTTTGCATTGGAGGCTCCATTCCAAATTGGGCCCCTTGGAGTTGCTAAGTCATCTCCTGGACATGCCAGAAGTTGGACTAGGCAGTATGCAGCCTAAGCCTATGCAAAGTTCGACCCACCAAAATCAGTCAGTGGCTGTAGGCACGCCTGGCTTGGCTTATGATCAGTTGATAGCTGGCCTACAATTCTGCAGGCACTTACCTGGAATAAGTTTCATTGAACTCAGTAGAGCTTACTTCTGAGTCGACATGCATAGGCTTGTGCTGCAATTCTAGGTGAAGCGGGGGTGTTTCTGGGAGTTTGAGGTGACCCAGAAAGCTGTTCCCTTCTCCATTCACATGAAGGACTAAAAGAGGTTTCCCTTGGATAACTGCTACCCAAGGCCTGCAAGGCATCAGAGAGGCACCAGTAGAATACTGAACAATGATCTATTATATAGGCTTTGGTCTGTAAGGAAAGAGAAGTAAAGTAATTCATAGGTTCTGCCTCTACAAATCGGATTAGCTTCGTGCAGTGGGATTTAAGCATTTACTGACTTCGTGGGTGTGAAGGTCAAAGGTGGAAAATTGGAAAGAAAGAATCCAAACACAGCAAAACTAAATAATTTACCTGCATACCAATGATATTCTATAGAGTGTCCAACAAAAGGCTAGGATCCTAAATGGTGAAAAATGCTGGATCCCAAACTTAATAAGATCCACCCACTCCCAAATTTGGAATGTGGCCTATGTTAACACTGTGGTGCCTGTTTTAATTCCTAGCGCCATAACCGGTGGTTTCAGACAACCAGTTTTCCCTCAGTGCATGTTGGCTTTCTTCTGTTTATTTCTCATATCTTTGTCCCACACTTCCCCCAAAGAGCTCAAGGAGAAACATGGAGTTATCAAATTTTATTCTTCTTACAACCTGTCATGAGGAAGGTTGAGAGACAGTAACGTGCCAAAAAGCTATCTGCCACACATCATGGCTGAATGAGGATTTGAATACAGCTCTCCTTGCTCTAATTGTCTACCTCACATTGTCTGAGGTTTGTGCAATGAACGTCAGTTGTGGAGACCATCATGGATTGAACCCCTTTAAGCAACCTTGTTGCACCTGATTCTGATTATATGACAACCACAATACATAATGGAGAGACATGTGTTGTCTCTTATCATTGCAGTTCTAAGCTGCTAACACCATTTATGAGTCCCTGATATGCAAGTGACTGACATCATTTTATTCTGGAGAATCTGGAATCTAGCCTCCAAATGATTTTGATGCTGCAAAAAATAAATAAGAGAAAAGGTGATCAAATTAAGTTTCTGCACATGAAATGCATAGAGGATAGTGAGAGCAGCACTTATTAATCAGTTACATGCAATATTTTTAATATGAAAAGGGATTTACTGTTTCCCATTCATCAGCATAATGATTGGTCTTCATGAGTCCCATTTTACAAACTGGTAAGCTGAGAAAGTGAATTGATCAGGGCCATCCAATGGATATATGTTTGGATTAAATTTAAACTCAGCTCTGCAAGGCTGAAGAATATTCTTGTACAATACGTGTTTTCAGATCAGCCAGTATCATACATCTATCATACCCTCATGTTCCTACACCATGTGCAAAAGTCACAATGATTTCATGCAGTTTGGTTTCATACGTATGGCCTAAGCTACCCACTACAGGGAACATCAGTGCCTGCTACCTACTAAGAGCGTACAAAACACTGGGAGTTGTTTTCCATTTACTTCAGTGTGACATGGATTGTGCTCCACATTACCATTGACTGTGCAGGATGATGTGCTGCAGTAAGATAATTGTTTTGGTTTTTAATGGGTTAGATGTCTGTTTCATTTAGAAAGGGTATGATGCTTGCAAGATACATTTTTTTAAAAAATCAGGTATCACTCTCAGAATAGATCCATGTGACAAATGTCTGGATTCATCTTTTTAAGTTTATTTCTGCACCACCCAGTGAAATCTGTGGAACCCGCATTAAGGAAGGACTCTGTGTACATTTAGAGCAGAGTCCAGCACCCTCATTGTGGCTGTTTATGATAGGGGGCTCTGCATCCCAAACTGTTACCTGGTCCGGTTTCTGCCTTGCCTTATTTTGTTGATGAATTACAATGAATCAGTCCATGGGGAAATCATCACACTTTGTACATGCCCTTACCATCTTCCTGGTGTTTTGTGAACAGTTGTTCATATGGGGTAATGATTGGACACAAAGGTAGGGTGTTAATGAAAGGATTTACTGATGTCCACTATGCTTCAAAATCTCTATAAATAGCCTGCACAGTTAAGAATGTATTCTTTCTGCCTGACCCAATATTCAAAATGGGAGAGTACTAAAAAGTGTTTTTCTTTTTATGGATATGGCTCTTGATCTTAAGTTGTTGAGGACAGCTTTTTCTGGGATGTGGAATGTATGCATTTATTTATTTATTTGGAAATGGCTGCCCTCCTGTGGTGAAAATGTGTCAGAACGCCGATGTGCAAATGGAAATCCCAATTTTCACTGGCATCTGGGGCCAGTTCAATATGATAATTTACTTTGAGCTAATACCACTTTCAGCTGGTTTTCATCTTACTCTTGTGTGCACATGAAAATAATTAAAATTAACATGACTTTAAAAGTTGGGAGCAGAAGCTACTTCTACAAAAGTTTTGAACAAACGAACCATGTTGTGCAATAGGTGGACACAACTTGGTCACCATCTAATAATGTGGGCCCAATTATATATTTTCACTGCCTTTTAAACAAATTTCTTGGAACCAAGACTCCAAGTAAGTAAATGGCATTTATTTCCTAATGATACATTTAGGACTGGGGCTAGAGCTTTTTTCTGCCTCCCCACCACACACGTTCTTATACTGTGTAGAAGCTATGAGAAATACAAAGACAAATTTTGTCTGTTGCTGTTGTTAATATTGCGCTACTAATATTACCACAGCTTTTATATAACACATGGGAAAGTAAAGACTCAGTCCCCCCACTGCTCCTGTTCACTAGATTTCAAAATACAACTCTCTCCCTCTAAGCAGGTCTCAAAGTTTTAGCATCTCTTAACAAGGTCTCCAGCAGAAGGAATAAAATCTCAGAGTGAGGGGACAGAAACCAAGAGGTGAAGCTACTTTCTGCTTGAATTGGGAGTTTTTGCCACTCATTTCACTCCGCCCTGAGGCACAGAAACAGGGTTGATAAAAAATTGGGTGTTTTTATAAATGGATTTTTAAAAATTTTAATCAGATGATTTTATTTTATTTTATTTTTTAAAATTTAAAAAAAACACAATTCATAAAGAAGCTAGGTCAAAGATATCATCTTGAATATGAACCAGAACTTATGATTATACTCTATGAACATGTTAAGAACAATATATGGGGATGAGAAAAAACAGACCCGATCAGTCCTATTCTGCAGGTGGTGTGATACACAGTCAAGCCCTTGCTCCGGCCCCAAAAAGTGCAGAGACAAAGAAGGTAAATGAATGAATAGAGGATTGCGGGGATGGAGTAAATCTGAGCAAGGAGGAGGATATAAATGCACAGGATGTGGAGGGGAGAGGACTAGAAAGTGAAACCAAAAGTGAACAGAACATATTAATGTGGTCCTAAGGAAACCTTTTCCAAATGTATCCTCCATTGTTTAAGGGAAACATCTATCATGGCAGCAGGCCATAAAAGATACCCCATTTGGGAATATTTTAATGAAGTTCCTATACCTGTGGGTAAGAAAGGCACACGTGGGAAATTCAAACAGTGCAGCAACAAAATGAAAGGCCTCGTTCCCTGATTGAAACAGCATTATGAGAAGTGTGTACCTATTATAGTGTGTACCTACCTTTTAAAAATGAAACCTGCATCTATCTCTAAATATGTATTAAGATTATATTAGACAACAAGAATGTACTTTTATAGAAAATGATTAAATAGAATTTCCCTTAGTAATTTAAAATGTGATTTAAATTATTAAAATTGAGTCTTTCTGTGAAGCAATTTAAATCATGATTTAAATCAATTTTAATTGTGATTTAAATGATTATTTAAATTGATCTAAATCAAATCAACCCTGCACAGAACACAGCCATGCTCTTCTCCCTGACTCTCCAGGTGTTAATCTCTGCCCCCTCACCAGCTCTCCTAGGCTATGCCCCATCCTCTGTCCTAGGCTCAGCTCTCCTAGGCTTTGCCCCATCCTCTGCCCTAGGCTCAGCTCTCCTAGGCTTTGCCCCATCCCACTGGGTTCCACTCTGGATTTGCCAGCCACCACCCTTGAGATCTCAAGCTCTTCCCCCCATATCTCAGGGTATCCCCCTGTGTCTCAGGAAACACAGCAAGCCTGAAGAGGGAGTCTGGTAGGATTGTGGCTTTCATCTGCAAAAATCTATATGGCTGTTGCATTGAATACCCTTGCAGTGAAAGTCTAGGAACTCTCCCACTCTGCATTCTTCCTGTGATAACCTGGATTTTTACTTTTCTGTGAAATAATGGTAGTAACTATTACTATATAGTGGCTCAGTATGCAGTGTACATTAGATTTTTGTCTTATTCCCTCCCTTAAGAACATACCTTCTACTGAGTGAGACTATTGCCCCATCTACATAAGAACATAAAAACATAAGGAGTGCGTTGCTGGATAAAAAGCCTTTCTGGTCCAGCATTCTGTTTCTTAAAGTGGCAAACCAGATGCCTTTAGGAAGCCTATAAGCAGGGGATGAAGGCATACTGCTTTACCCTCCATTGCTCCCCTGCAACTGATATTCAGAGATATTCTAAAACACATTCTAAAACTGGATGTAACCAGGGGAGGAGCCACCATTGTGTGAATGGGTTGAAAGAACTCGAGCTGCCAATGAAAAGAGCCACCGCAGGGGAGAGCCCCGAGAGAACTCCCCCTGCCCACACCCGGGCTCCGAGCAAGCTCTCCCCTGTCCTTTTCAGGCAGCACTTGTTGCCTGCCAGCCTTTCCCCCACTTCCTCTCCCTCCAGTGAGGGAGAGAAAGGAAAATAGATGCTGCCAGGCAGCAAGGGCTGCCTGAAATTACAGGGGGAGAGCTCACTCGGGTTCTCCAGAACTTGAGGCCCCGCACCCATGCTTGTGATGTAATGCACAAAGGGGGCATGGCTTCAAGTTCCGGAGAACCTGAGCAAGCTCTCCCCCATCATTTTAGGCAGCACTTGCTGCCTGGCAGCATCTATTTCCCTTTCTCTCTCTCGCTGGAGGAGAGAGAGGGAAACAAAGGCTGTCAGGCAGGAAACGCTGCCTGAAAAGGACTGAGGAATGCTCACTCGGTGCTCTCCAGAGTCTGGACGTGGGCATGGGGAGTTTGCTCAGGGCTCTTCTGGAGCCTGAGCCATACCCTGTGCGACATAACGTGCACAGGATGTTGCTAGAGGGGCCGCCGGGCGGGGCCGGATCCAAGGCTCTATTTGGCTGGCTCCATGCCTGGATGTAACACATATAGCCCATTCACATGACCATATGAGGGTTGTTTTGCGGGGGTAAAGAGCTCCTACCCTGGTAGCCACAGGTGAATAGAACCTCTGTTTGGGTCTGCAAGCTCAACACACAGATGATCCAGGCAGCAGTGGTCTCCATTACTGATATCAGGAACTGGGTCCAACGAGGATCAAAAGAGTTATCCCAGCATGCATTGTGCTACCAGTAGAATAGCAGTCCTCATTATGTAATCGGCTTTCCTCTGATTGGCCATGAACAGGCAGAAGGTGGGACCAGCCCTACTGAAGGCATTGCAAGCAGACTATCATAGAGTTTGCTTTGCATAATGGCACATTAATGGATGCCAGCTGCTGTAGCCACATCACTCTATTACAGTCATGGCTGCTGCTTCCCAGAACCTGCTACCAAAGGCAAATGCACTCAGATAACCAAAACATTGGTAGGAGTATTCACTTTTCTTCCTATCTGGGTTACGAGCAGGGTAGAACACCTGGGTTGGAGGGATTCCTGTGGGTTCACATAACCTTGAATCCCTGGATATACTGCATTCCACCCTCTTTTTCATTAATGTGTGAACAGGCTCATTGCCATCAAGAAGTCTAGTAGCCATTGAGAGACCTGTTCTCCATGAATTTCTCTGTGACACTTTTAAAGTCAACTACACCGGAGGCCATCACCAGATCTTGTAGCTGTGAGAGATTTTATAGATTAATTATGCACTATGTGAGGAAGTACTTCCTTTGGTCCATTCTAAGTGTGCCATTCAGCTTCATTCGATCCCCTGATTCTAGTGTTGTCTGTGTGTGAGAGAGAAATTTCTCTTTATCCACTTTCTCTGAACCATAATTTTAAAAACCTCAAGCTTGTCTTTCCTTTAGTCACCTTTTTCCTGAAATAAAGAACCCCAAATGTTGTAGCCTTTCCTTGTAAGGAAGCTGTTTCAGCCTCCTGTTTTTTGTTTTTTTGGGGGGGGGGTTGCCCTCTTCTGCATCTTCTCCAACTCTACAATATCCTTTTGGAGGTGTGGTGACCAGAACCTAGTCTGGTGCGGTCTTCTTTAACCGGCAGCTGGTCTCCAGGGTCTCAGGCAGGAGTCTTTCCTAGTCCTGCTACCAGAGAGAGGTTCTTTGTAGCTGGAGGGGGGGCAGGGATTGGACCAGGACTTTCTGGATGCAGTGTAGCTGTTCTACCACCGAGTATGGTCCAGTCCCAATACCTTTGAGTGGATTATTCTTTTTGTTACCATTTTATAAGTGGGCACCTGAAGCTGAGAGACAGAGCCCAGCCCAAGACCCCTGATGAGGATGGGTCAGGTGTGGTTTGAGTGACCACACCTGAGGCCTAACTCAAGCCTACACTTAGTTCACTCAGCCCACATGTTCTACCTTTTGTTATACGGAACCTTCATTATTTGTCGGCTTCATTTAATGACAGTTGACAGCAGTTTGGAACCCATGTTGGCGGCAGTCATATGCCCAGTTATACGTGGTGCTTCAGTCTTCTTTTTGGCATTACCAACATAACAATGACCACAGAGTTTACACATCACTGACATTAAATGAACACTTTGGTGTTAACTGCCACTGCAGCTCATTTGGATATGGACCATGCCAGGGGAAAAAGCTGTGCTTACCTTAACATCTGATACCCATGCCTGGTGCATGGCCTATATCAGTTGAGATGAGTTGAGATCAGTGGCGGCTGGTGTGGGCGCTGCTGGGGTGGTAGTGAGAAGCAGTGTGCACCTTTCAGTGTAAATTAGTAGGTACTTACCTCCTATACCACTGCACCTGAAAGCTCTTCCCAGGTAGTGGCGCGCCACCCAACACTCACTGCAGCGTAGGATTGACGCCACCGCAGCTGGCCTCTGCACATGTGTGGAGGCCATTTGCTGGCCATGCAAATGGCTCCTGCCAGCTGAGTGGCGGAGCTGATCCTCCGCTGCAGCGGGTGCTGGGTGGTGCGCCGCTGCTGAGAAGAACTTTCAGGTGCAATGGTACGGGAGGTAAGCACCTACTAATTAAAGGTGACTCCCGCCTCCAGCCAAAGAGCCCAGAGCGCTGTACTACATACTTAAGTTTCTCCTCACAGCAACCCTGTGAAGTAGGTTAGGCTGAGAGAGAAGTGACTGGCCCAGAGTCACTCAGCAAGTGTCATGGCTGAATGGGGATTTGAACTCGGGTCTCCCCGGTCCTCTACCTGAGGGTCCTTATACCCTCAGTGTCTGTCAATGTGATTGTGTTGAGTTGTATGTAACCTCCTCCATTCGTCTGCCTCCACACTGCAGATGGTCTGCATGGAGTCTTTTAGGCTCTGTGGACCTGGCCCTACCTTGACCACCTCCAAGTAAACGAAACAGACAGATAGAAAACTGAAGGGCATGTTACTTACTGTAGCAACATACTACCAGCAGTGGGCTAACAAAAATACATTCAGGCATTGACAAATCTGCAAAGGACAGTCAGTTCAATGTAGTGTGATAGTCCATGATAGTAATGTGATTGATTTGTTGTGTGGGAAAGTAACCTTGTTTTTGTCTATTGCTTCCTTTTCCTGCTGTCCTGGATGAGAAGGATGTGTTACAGTTTTTTCATTTTATCCTTCTGACAAAAATGGGGCAGGGAGTGACTTGCTGAAGGACACCTTACAAGCTTAGTGGCCAAGCATTTGTACTTGGGTCTTTAATCTCTATCCATTGCACCCCACTGAGTCCTTAAGGTTTGTTTCCCCACCCCCCACCCCTTCACTTGTAGCATGAGCAGGAGGTATGATCTCAGATTCAAGCAGTTGCACTCTGACTACAAGATAGGTGTATTTGCAGACTACAAATTGGGTACCAGTTGCAGGGGAGTAACAGCAGGAGAGAGGGTATGCCCTCAACTCCTGCCTGTAGCTTCCAGCAGCATCTGGTGGGCCACTGTGCGAAACAGGATGCTGGACTAGATGGGCCTTGGGCCTGATCCAGCAGGGCTGTTCTTATGTTCTTATGCTTTTTGAAGCAGTCCCATGGATTTCAGTGAATATGTGGTTTGCAATTTGTGGCTGTGTTCTGTTTCAGAGAACGCAAATATTTCGTGACTTTTAAAACCACCTGTATTTATCTGGTGTAAATTTCAAGTGCATGCTGTGGGCATGCCAATTATGTACATCATTACCAACATAACAATGACCACAGAGTTTACACATCACTGACATTAAATGAACACTTTGGTGTTAACTGCCACTGCAGCTCATTTGGCTATGGACCATGCCAGGAAAAAAAGCTGTGCTTGCCTTAACATCTGATACCCATGCCTGGTGCATGGCCTATATCATATATCCTGTTGCTCTTATCTGCACAAAGGCTAGATGCCTATATTGGGATGATAAGTCTTATTAAAGAAAAATGCAGCCGTTGTTATGCATACTAGGCCTGGAAAAGCTCTTATTTAACATGTCAAGTGTTTAACATGTCAAGTATTTTTTACTTCCTGTCTGGCTTTAAAAATAAATCCAAGTATTAGAGTTTAGATCATAAAAACCATTCACTGGGTGGAGATCTGCAAAGTCTCTAGCATTATTGGTGCTATGTACGATGGCCCCAACCCCAGACAGAGTGAGACTTAAGTTAGTTACAGCTAACTTTTCTATGGATTTAATTGGGACTTAACTTTCTTCGGGTTGGGATGATTTATTTAACACATTTATATGTTACTCTTCTTTTCCTAAGAGTTTAGGAAGGTATAAAAGAGGTCATCTCATTTGATCCTCATGGGAGGTTATATTGCGTGAGAGTGACTGGCCCAAGGTCACCCAACAAACTTTGGAACTGAGTGGGGAACCAACAAACTAAGCAGGACACCACACTGGATCTCAAAAGAGGAGGTGTTTCCTCATTCACCCTTGCATTGTTTGGATCTGGGTGAGTATCACCCAATCCTCAGGCAATCTTACACATATGTAGATGAAAAGCTGCCCATCCCTGCTATTTCCTCCCTGCTCCATTCCCCCCCACATTTGCACTTTGCAAAGAACATTATATGTTGGGGGAAAGCATCATGGTAAACGGACTATAGGTCAGCCTCAGCCCAGTTACTCTACGGTTAAAAGCCACTTAAACCTAGTTCCACATGGTAAATATATTAGTACTTCAGAAGATCAGGATTATGGCTTCAGCCCTATTCTCTTGATTATGAGGCATGCTATATCAGTTTTGATTTCATGACTAGGATTCTATAGATTGCTTTCTGATGACTCGAGCGCTGTTTGCACAACCTATTGTTTTTCATACAGTAGCACTGGTGTATTACCGAGTTCACCATGGTTTCTACGAATCAAACTACTCTCATATCAAACCATCTTTCATCACCACCCCTACCCCTTTTATCTGTATTTTCTAAAAAATAAATAAATTCCATATTTCTTTCCAAAAGGAAATACAAAGTGGCTAGCAACAAATTAATTTAAAAAGGTCAAAGCATCAATAAAATCCAACTGAAAAATGAGCAAGAGTTCCAGTGGTAGTTACCCGCATCCTGCTTCCCCCGCTGACACAGCACACATAAAGCACAGACTAATCAGCCACCATCAAATGTCTGCATATAAAGCTAGGCTTTAATAAGATGGCAGAATTTAAAATAAAGACATTACACTGGTGAATAGCAAATAGAAAATATAAGAAGACCCCTGCTGGACCAGACCAATATTCCAGCATCCTTCTTAAGTACTAGCCAGCCAAATGTTTATCTGAAGTCCTCGAGAAGGGCATGAAGACATTGACCTTCTCCTGATGTTATTCATCTGATATTTAAACTAAGTTATATAGCCTCTGAATGTGAAAAATGATTGGCTGCTGGGTACCACTGAGGATGGGGCCATAGCTCTGTGGATGAGCATCGGCATGCCTGCACCCAGAAGGGTTGGGATGATTTGTTCAAAGGTTCTATCCCTGGCATTTCCAGGTAGGGCTGGGAAAGACTCCCACAGTTTGCAAGTTTGGAGAATGTAATCAGTGCTTTGGTAAGTCAGGCAGCAGTTTGGTAAGAAGGCAGCAGTTGGGCTGCAATCAAAGAGTTGCTTGACATGAAGCCAGAAATAGTGATAAAGGATGAGTGAGATTTGTGCACCTTCCCACACTCCAGGGATCTAACTTATTTATTTATTTAACATATTTTTATACTGCCCAAAACGTACGTCTCTGGGCAGTTTACAACAAAATAAAAACAACATTAAAACATTAGTTAAAAACAAAAGCAAGAAATTTAAAATATGACAATTTAACATTTTTAAAACAATATTCTAAAACAATATTAAAAACAATTAAAACAGTATCAGTTAAAAGCCTGAGTGAACAGGTGCATTTTTAAAGACTTTTTAGAAATTGTCAGAGATGGGGAGGCTTTTATTTCACTAGGGAGTGCATTCCAAAGCCTCGGGGCAGCAGCGGAGAAGACCCGTCCCTGAGTAGCCACCAGATGAACCGGTGGCAAATGCAAACGGACTTCTTCTGATGATCTCAATGAGTGGTGGGGTTTATGACGAAGAAGATTTTCTCTTAAATACCCAGGGCCCAAGCTGTTTAGGGCTTTATAGGTTATGACCATCACCTTGTATTTTGCCCAGAAACATATCGGCAGCCAGTGTAACTCCTACAATACAGGATTTTAAAGGGGTGCCCCCATGAGGAGATGTGTGCACTTGCAATACAATTCATGCATCTCTCACAGAATATGTGTTTCCCCTCTGTCAAAGGCCTCAGGCGTATGAGGGAAATGATGCATGAGATACTCTTGCATTCTTTCTATGTAACACCAAGCAAGAAATGGACTCCCATGCTAAGATTCCATGAAGGAAAGGAAGAGCTAAATAGAATCAGAAAATACTATGAAAACTGAAGCTACTGAAACAGGTGGCTTAATGAGAGTATACCTTTGGAAGACTGTATTAACACTGTTAGGAATGATTTAATATTCAGTGTTAGCTTTGATATAGAATTGTCAGAAGGACCTTGTTAGACCAGTTCTGTCTTCATTTAATGATGGATTTAAGTATTTGTGGGCTGCATTTGATATATATATATTTAAAAATAGGCTATTGTTGGACATATGCAACTATCATTGGATTCTGTTGTACTTGATGCAATGTCGTACGTGGAATATAAACCCAAATATATTTTGAGGAGGAGGAGCAGCAGGAGGTGGATTCTCAGTGGCTGGCGGTCAATCTTGGAATATCTTTCCTGCTAAGGTGGAAACAAGTTCAAATGTGAGGCTTCTGGATGCAAATATTCTTAAGTAGACATGAAGGTAATTCACACAATCAAAAACTGTGTTCTACCTGGGTTTGGGAGCCGTGTGTGTTCCTAATTTTTGGTTGTGTGGAAGCAAGGTAAGAGGAAAGCCTGGGTAGAAATGATTGTATGGAAGCAAGGTAGGAGGAAAACCAGGGCAGCTTTTCTTCCTACCTTGTTTCCACACAATCACTTCTACCAAGGTTTTCCTCCGACCTTGTTTCCACACTTTCGGAAATTGGGAGCACGCATGGCTCCAAACATGGGTAGAACACAGTTTTTGATTTTGTGAATTACCTCATTGAATTGTTTTGTATGTGTACCTTGTATTTTGTATTTCTTGTTGTTTGGTCTATGACCGTAAATAAATATTACTTACTTACTTACTAATTGTATATTCAATATGATTTTTGGCATATCTTTGTTAAATTCCCTTCCAAATTTATGAAGTGGGAAGGATTTCAGAAAAATAATACGATGAGGCTATTATATTTGCATATGCAAATGAAGCATTGTCTGTTCCCTTTTCTGAAGAAGAAAGCAGCTCAAAAGGCTCATCAGTACTTACATTTACAAACTGAGGTAGTAAAAAGGACAGATACAAAGGCTTTCTAGCCAGTTCATTAATTTAGCAGCACATTTTAGTTTTTTAAGTAATTAAATAAAGCCACTGCTTAAAGGTATGCAATTTGTTTCCACAACTATTCAGTTCATATCTATGCAATTAAGCATCTCGGCTAGAACATCTCCATCTTAAAATGGGCTGGATTGGACAATACTTGATCCTGGGATGCATCCCTTACATGTGAGGGGGAACAGGAGCAAGCCTGCCTGACTCTCAACGTTTCCAGAGATCCATGTGGGAGCGTAATGTTCAAATAGGGCCCATATGTGTCATATCTAGATATCACCATGAAACTACACGTAATATGCCTAATAAGCACTGGATTGCATATGCATAGGCCATATTTGAATGTTACACTCTGAGGCTGTTCACATGATCAGCCAAACCCAGGCTTGGGCAACCCTGCCTGGGTTTGGCTGCCCATGTGAAGCGCTGGGATCGACACCAATTGTGGTACTGCCTGCTTTGTAAGCTTGGGAATTTACCCCAGGCTTTAACTTGGGTTAAAGGGTGGGAGTGCACCCTTTACCTCAGGTACGGGGTCGTGTGTGCAGACTGCATGCCGACCCATACAGTTGGGTGCCTAGAGCACCCGACTCAGGGTGGAATCCCCCCATGCACCGCACTCATCACACAGTGCATTGTGCGATATCTTGAGGCCAGGCGTCTTTCCCCTGGTCTTCCTGCTGCCATGCTGCTTGCTGCAGTGGCACTCGTCTGTGAGCGTGGTGAGCAAGGCTTCAGCCCGGATCGTGTGGGGGAAGCCAGAAGCAATCCTGCCTTTCCCCTGTCCCGTCCCAGCTCCAAGGGAAGCGGTTGTATACACAACCTCCCTGAGTGGGCATCTAGAAATGTGGAAGGTTGGCATGCACTCTGGGCATGCAGATGCTCTTCCACTGAGCTATGGCCCCAGGGGAATATCTTACAGTGCTCACATGTAGTCACCCATCCAAATACAAAGCAAGGTGGACCTTGCTGAGCAAAGGGGGCAATTCATGCTCACTGCCACAAGACTGGCTCTCATATATTCAGCTTGTGGCTCAGTGGCAAGCATTCTTACTGCAGTTCACAATGTGTAAGTCAAAATATTTATGTCTTTGCTTTGCAGCCACCAGAGCAAAATTGCTACAAAAAGTAGTCTTCTTATTACCACAGGCCAAAAGAAATTTTCTTTTCTGTTCATGATCACACAACTTATTGTCAGATCTAAAATTCTTAATATATGTACAGGCATAGATTTTACAAACAACATAATATATTGCCACCATATAATGGTGATTTGGCTCTGACTCTATGCTTTAGACATGTATGTATGCTTTAAAGTAGACAGCATACATTCTATATCCAGTTAGGGTTTTTTAAAAAAGCGTTCATTCTTAATTTAGTCTTAAAGCATAGAATAAATTTTGTCATCATTTGCTTGGTATAATATGATCTAGAGCATGGGGCATGAAAATAATTCTTTGCCACTGCATACCAGAGCTGCAGAATTACAGGTGGATTTGCAAAGTATCTTACAGAAGACAGAAGGTGTTACTGCCTCATTTATCTCCTGCAGCAGTTGGGCTTCTTCTCTGACATAACTGAGAGAGGCATTGTAGTGGCATCCTAGCTTATTTTCCCTGGGAGATCGTAGGCAATTCTCAGAAGCAAAGAAAAATTGAGATTTTAAAATTACGGATCTGCTGGAAAATGTTAGTCATAGGTGTTGGCCCTACATCATAGATCACTTACTTTTCACCATTGTAGAGATGTTGACGTAAAGAGAGAGAAAAGGAGGCTAATGAAGCTACGCACATTGTCTTAAGACCTGCATATTTGAGCAGTGAAACTGGATAGCCTTTTGCAATTAAAATAAAATAAAGGCAAGCATGACGTTCTGCTTAAGCAGATTGTCTTATGAAGGCTTTATTGTAGCAGCAGATTTAGAGGCTATGAAAAGGTTTTCTGTGCTCTGTTTCAGGATGAAGGACATTGCATCACCGGGCATTCTTGTTCCTGAACGCCTGTTTGCCAACTTCCCTTTGTAATAAGCACTTGCAAACTTACAAGTCTGTAATTGTGTTTACAACTCATCATTCCTGTTTTATATCTAGTCTAGATTTTAGGAGGTGGGGGATAATGTATATTGTTGCAGAAAACGTTCCAGCTGTGAAATCCCTGCTAACTGAGCAAAGCGGCACCTTTAAAAAGCAGTGTTTCTCTTTATTTAGCAAGGGGAGAGCAAGTGGCCCTATCCATCCCCAGCACAATATCCCTCAAGTGGCTGTTGCTGGTGTCCATCTTATGTTTCCTTTTTAGACTGTGAGCCCTTTGTGAACAAGGAGCCATTATTTCAATTAATTAATTAATTAATTCTCTATGTAAACTGCTCTGGGAACCTTTTAAAAAGCGGTATAGAGTATATATAGTAGTAGTCGTCGTAGTAGTAGTAGTAGGGTCTTGTACCATGTCAGGGCTTAGTTAGTATTAGTTTTGGTCCTTGTAGGGTATAATTACTTGAGCTGACTTTTGCTAATGTCTGAATTCCTGGGAAGATTTAGAGTCCTGAAGAATCCACTTTTCAAATGTCTGTCCGTGAAGATGTAACTTCCGATTTGAAAGCTGATCAAGGAACATGCCTGCCTACATCTAACGGAGTCTTAGGACTGGTTCACACAATGAGTATAATGTCAGTTGAAATGAAAATAGAAGATGCTGGCAGCATGCACATTCCTGCAGAGCATGTCATCTGAGCACAGGATTTTACAACAATCTCGGGTTGGTGTCACACCAACCCAATATTAAGCCAAGATTTGTAATCTTAGATTTGAACTCAGCTTGTCAGTGTCGGCTTAATATCAGGTTGGTGTGGCACCAACAGGAGATTGCTGAAAGATCATTACTCCGCAAAAGCAGCAATATCTGGTTTTCGTTTAACTGACAATACAGTCATCGTGTGAACCAGCCCTTACTGAGTTATTCTCTTGCTACTTTCTTTTGCCATTGGATTTTCAAGGTGCTTGTTTCATATAGCTTATCAATACCTTCCATTCAGGGATGTAGCTATAATTGAACAGATAGGTTCAAAGAACCAGGGCCCCCAGCTCCTGAGGGTCCCCCAACTCCACCCCTCCCTATTTTCTTCATTATCTCCCTCCGGAGGGCTGCTGGGGAGAACACGGGCCCCCTCTCCCCTAACTACACCCCTGATTCCATTTCTCATGTCTTTGAAAGCAGGTATACTGTATCTTTGCTGGAGGTTGGCCATGCATCACAATGACTGGTATAATGACCTTGCCCATGTCATTGCAACTTTAGTCTTTGCCATTGGCTATCAGTTGGTGTAGAAAAAGAAAATGTAGGCACGATGCGTTTTCTATCCTGCTCAGGAACTGCAGGTCCCACTTTCCGCAGTCGCAGGCTGACACTCTGACCACACCACCACATAACACTGGTTCTCCATGGCAAACTTGTTGAAAAAGAGACTGCATGATAATATAAACTCTGTCAGGCTAGGCTACAGACCTGATACACTGCTTTTCTGTGTAGGGGGAACATTTTTTCCCCATAGTGGAGGGATCCAAATTTGTGATTCCCTACCTGTAGTCTGAAGTGGCACAGACTAAAAAAAAAACCCTGCATCATGCAATTCTGCTGGGTAAACATGCTTTAGGATTGGGGCAAAACCTACACTTATTTTCTCAAGTAAATGGTTAATGTCTCTTCCCTAAATGTACTGGAAGCACAAATGTATGAATATACACACAAAAGTAAACTTGATACACATTTACGCCCAGTATGTGGACACAAGTGAAAGAGCCAGTGTGGTATAGTAGTGAGGGTGCTGGGTGGAGGCCAGGGTTCAAATTCCTGTTCAAGCACAAGTCTTGTAGTGTGACTGTCTCTCAGATGCAACTAACTATGTCACAGCGTTGTGAGGCTAAAGTGGAAGGGAGAGACTATGCACGCTGCTCTAAGCTCTTGCAGGAAGAGCAGGAAACAAATGCCATACATACAGATACAACTGACATGAAGAAATATCACCAGTGGAATAAACTAACGGGGAAAAGGAGAGCTAGTGCAGTGTAGTAGATAAGCAGCTACAAATCAGGAAGTCCCCAGTTTGAATTTCACCTCTGTCAGAAACTCACTATGTGAGCTTAGAGAAGCGACTCTTTCTCCCACACTCAGTCCCCCGCACTCCCTATCTGCAATATGGAGATCATGATTGTGGCCTACCATACAGGGCTGCTGTGAGAATTATAACAAAATAATGCAAAAGAATCGCTTTGAACAGCTGGAATAACCATGTTTATTATTATTATTTCTGCATAGACTGGTATTATGCGTAATGAAGCTGTAACAAGGAGGAAAATAGGCTAGTTCCCCTGCTTTTCACCTTTTGACCTTCTAACCTCCTTCCCTCAGCCACCTAGCCCTGATATTCCACGGGCCTGAGGAGATTTCCGGCAAACATTTGCATTTAAAGGATAATGGCCCCCAAACATTTTCCTTTGTGTCTCTCTCCTCTCTCTCAACAAAGACGTCAGGAGCCTGAATCGGGCAAAACAGGGATTACTGGCTTTGTGCCCAGGATTTGCTTGATTTGGCCCTGAATCTCCTTGTTTTTATGTAAGTGACCTATAATAGCTACTGCCCCAATGGTTCCCGGGTCTCTGCAAATACTTCCATCATGTTTGATCTCTCTTCTGTGAAGTCACACTTGTCCCTGCGTTAACGTTAACATGTCTGAAGTGCTAGGATCCCAGAAGTAATATATCTGTATTGATTGGCATGCAAATCTAATATGTTCATGATCAACCTTCAGCAGTCATAAGATAAGAAACAGGGCTGACTGGCACCATCCCATCTGTCCACGTTGAGTGCTGTCAGTCAGCTACAGCTGTGCACACTGTGAAGCACTAGCACACATCTGATTCTACCAGGATATCACAGCCACTTAGTTGTGCTGGTGGCCTGAAAGCTGATATGCATCCCGCCCCAAGTGCCGATCCATTGTGTAGTTACACGATCCATTCAGCTTGCAGTGTCACACCTAGAACTCCATGCAGGCAGAATGGTTGACATCCTGACACACTCTGTGTGCATGGTTCTAGCAACAGCACACACACACACACACAGTGTTAGCCCCGGCACTAATAGCTGCACTTTGGAAGTATGGAAGCTATTGTGCAAGGACGTGGCTAGGGTCAGAAACATGTTTCTGCGGTAACAGAGCACTTCTGGAGTGTGGGGAGAGGTCTAAAAATAGTCACACTTTTGTACAAGAGTGACTATGCTTCAGAAGCACGGGAACTAGTGTGGTGGGGCAGGGTGCTAGTGATGTGTGTGCACTGTTACTAGAAACACACATGCAATGTTAGACTGTCAGACACCACTTCTTTTTCCCCCAGTAGCAGCTGCAGCACGCAGATCTTGGAATGGTGTCGTCCATACTGTTTATGAAGATATCTTGCAGTGGGACTGAATCCTTGTGTAGGACCCACCAGTCAATTCCAGCTCCTCACTCAGAGGAGGAGCCCTCCAAAGTGCCCTGTAGTTCTGTTGAAATCCCTACAGCTTTCTGTTTTGACACACAAGGCTACTGTGAACAGTTAGCAAGTCTCAGTATTCACCCTTAAAGATGGCAGCCAGAACAAGCCTTACAGAATTGGATGCAGTGATTAAAATATCTTGTCCAGGCAGAGGTGCGGTGAGACCCCAAGCATGGAATTGCTTTTGGACTGGGTTGAGGTCCAAATAGGAACAATACAGAAATATCTAATTATGCAGCATACTGATAAGGTCTGCCCAACCACATGATCTGCCCTAATCACATGGCTGGAAAATGTAGACATTACTCAAACATTGTGGGAACTATCACAGAGGTGTTAGCTGTCCAGGACCACACCTCTCCAGAAACCTCAGTCCAGATTGATACCATCCCCTGGCAGTGGTGAGAGAGTGGACCTTCCATCCTTTGCCTCACCACAGTCTTGATCCAGATTGGAGCCCCCTATAGCTGCTATTTGCCCCAAGTGAAAAGCTCCCATTGTCAGCAAGTCAAATACAAAAGAATAGTGTAAAATAAAAAGAAAATGTGTCCACTCCACTTTATTATTGATTTAAACTTAGATTTTACCTCAAATCTGATATTTTCACACATAGACATGTTATGTCTATTCTGGTACGTGCTAAAATGGTGAGAATTCAAAAGCAATTGCAGGCAATCAAGTAGAAAACTGTTTCAACATCAGTTTAGCAAGACTAGTCTTCTCTTTGAGTTACAAGACCAGGCACACACATTTTTGGTGTCCTTTAGATTGCTGAAAAGTGCTTGCTGGCTGCAGCTCTAAATTAGACCTCTTAATTAGTGGCAAGGCAGTTTAGAATACTCTATTTTATTTTGTTAGAGCATGTACAATGGGATAATAGCATAAAAGTGTAAGTAACATGTTAGTAAGGCAGCTTTATGTAGTACAGGGTTAGGGGTCAGGTAATTTGCTGTCGGTCAAAGCCAGTTGGCAAATACTGGCGTGTGTTCAGTATGTTTAATGAGTGCCTCCAAGCTGTGAAACTGCTGGTTTGTCCACGTGAAACAGCTGGAAGTCGAGCAGATGTTGGCATTATGGTGTGCAGTTCACAAGCCACTTAAGCTATCGTACTTTAGGCTTAAATTGACTTAATGGCTTGTTCCTAAAGGCATTACTGCCAAACAGTTCACTCAGGTCCTCACTAGAGCTGAGGTGAATGTGCTCTCCTTAAACTCTCATTAGAATTCTCTTCGGCAGATCTAGGCTGCTCAGTACAATTTACCAGAGAACCTCTGAATATTAGAGTATTTGTTGAATATTCACCAAATATATTGGTATTTAGCATGCAGAGATATTTGATTTAAATACTCAGTAGGTGACAGTATTAAGTGCAATTACGTGACAATGGACAGTTCAAGATTTCATTTTTTACTCCTACCAAAATCAAATCATTTTGATTTAACACTAAAAACGTGAATGAAATTTACAGTTCTGCTCAATGTCAGCTCTCATGAAAGTGAAATTCTATTCTAGGTTTCTCTTTTTTAGGTTGAATATACAAAGTTTATTTCTCATTTGCTTGCCATCCATATAGCTACATCACCTATACATATAGATATACAATATCAGGTGTTTAGATAGATAGATAGATAGATAGATAGATAGATAGATAGATAGATAGATAGATAGATAGATAGAACTTTTCTTTGTACCCTTCCTAATCTGGTATTAGGCTGGTTCAGACATCACACAGATAAGAACATAAGAACAGCCCTGCTGGTTCAGACCCAAGGCCTAACTAGTCCAGCATCCTGTTTCACATGGTGGCCCATCAGATGCTTCTGAAAAGCCCACAAGCAAGAGGTGAGGGCATGCCCTCTCTCTTGCTGTTGATCCACTGCAACTGGTATGTAGAGGTTCCTTTCCTCTGAAGCTGGAGGTGGCCTATAGCCACCAGACTAATAGCCATTGATAGACCTGTCCTCCATGGCTTTGTCTAAGCCCCTTTTAAAGCCATCCAAGCTAGTGGCTATCACCATATCCCGTGGCAGATAATTCCATAGATTAATTATTTGCTGTGTGAAAAAGGACTTAATTTTGTTGGTCCTAAATTTCCTGGCCTTCAGCTTTGTGGGATGACCCCTGGTTCTAGTGTTGTGAGTGGGAGAAACATTTCTCTATGTCCATTCTCTCTACTCCATGCATAATTTTATACAGTTTCATGTCTTTCATGTCTCCCTATAGTCGCCTCTTTTCCAAACTAGAAAGCCCCAGATGCTGTAGCCCTGCTTCATAAGGAAGGTGCTTGGTTGCCCTCTCCTGCAACTTTTCCAATTCTACAATGTCCTGCTTAAGATATGGTGACCTTGTATGCAGTACTCCAGATGTGGCTGCCCCAAAGATTTGTATAAGAGCATTTTAATATTAGCATTTTTATTTTTAATCCCCTTCCTAATGATCCCTAGCATGGAATTTGCCTTCTTCTCAGTTACAGCACACTGAGTCGCCACTTTCAATGAGATGTCCACCATTATCCCAAGTTCTCTCTCCTGGTCAGTCACTGACAGCTCAGACCCCATCAATGTATATGTGAAACCACATTTGTCATTTTGTCACCCACTCACCCAGTTTGGAGAGGTCCTTTTGGAGCTCCTCAAAATCTGTTTTGGATTTCACTACTCTGAATAGTTTAGTGTCATCTGTGAATTTGGCCACCTTGCTGCCTACCCCAACTTCTAGATCTTTTATGAACAAGTAAAAGAGCACTGGTCTCAGTACAGATCCCTGGGGGACCCCACTTCCTACCTACCTCCATTGTGAAAACTGTCCATTTATTCCTACCTTCTGTTTCCTGTCCTTCAACCAGTTACCAATCCACACGTGAATCTGTCCCCTTATCCCTTGACTGCTAAGTTTACTCAAGATCCCTTTGTGGGGAAATTTGTCAAAAGCTTTTTGGAAGTCCAAGTATACTATGTCAACTGGATCACTTTTATCCACATGCCTGTTGGCAAATAACTCCAAAAGATTAGTGAGGCAAGACTTGTCCTTACAGAAGCCATGCTGGTTCTCCTTCATCAAGGCCCGTTCTTCTATATGTTTAACAATTTTCTTCTTAAATATGCTTTCTATCAATTTACCAGGCACAGAAGTTAAGCTAAATGGCTTGTAGTTTCCTGGATGTCCCCGGATCCCTTTTTGAAAACCAGATCTACTTTCGAGTCATCTGGCATGGAGCCTAATTATAGGGACAAGTTTCATATTTTTGCTTGGAGATCAGCAATTTCACATTTGAGTTCCTTCAGAACTCTTGGGTGGATGCAATCAGGCCCTAGTGATTGGTTAATTTTTAGTTTTTCAGGACAGTTTGGATTCACAGTTAACTCTTGGTTCTGTGCAATGTCTCCAGGCCCCACTCTTCACTCTCCCCTGTCTACATGGATTCTGTAAAAGCATGTTTCCAACTGCAGTAAGAAAGAAAACAAGATTGGTTGTAATGTCTGAACCAACTGATCTTGGTTTATTCTTCCCAAATTCCCTAAAATAAAATGTTCTGAAACTCACTTCAAAGCTTGGGTTCAGACCTCATTTTATTTCAAGCACTTTGGTTAGAATAAACCAAGATCAATCAGATTGGAGGTCCTGACTGATTTGTTTCAATCCACAGAAGTAGAATTCTTTCAGCTCATACACAGGTGGGGAGCAGACATTCCCAAGGCTTGGAGATGCTGTGTGGAACTAGGGTTTATATGTGGTTCCATGTGATGTTTAAAACAGCCCAGTATCATTTTCAAATTTGTGATGCCCAGATTTTAGCATAGTATTTACTCAGCATTCATATATGCTGAGTAAGAGCACAAATATTTCCTGGGCCTTAGAAACAGCGGGCTACATACAAAACAAGAGTTATGCATGAGGAACACCCACAATCCTCCAGGACATATTTTCAGGAGGCATAGGTGGCTGCAGAGGCAAGGAAGAATGGTTGAAAATCACCCCTACCCTCCCTGCACCTGCAGAAGTGCAATTTCATGTGCAATTTTTTTGATTTGAATGGTTTTTTCTGTATGCAGGTTACAATACTGGCCTGTCCCCCGCTCCCCCCAGCACCCAGGGCAGATTAAGCTTTTTGCTGCCCATAGGCAAAAAGGCTTTTGCCACCATTTAACATTAAACAAAAAAGGTTTGCCTTTAAAAAAAAAAATAAGGTAAAGGGAGAGACTTTCTCCTCACCCACTCCACCCTTGCTGCAGCAGCTCCTGCCCACAGAGAGGGGTGGCAAAATTTGAGGAGGGGCAAAATTTGCTGCTCCTCAGATTGTGCCACTGTAGGCAAAGGCCTACTCTGCCTCTCCGTTAATCTGCCACTAGCAGCATCTCACAGTAAACTCAGATTAGGCTTTCAGTTCACAATAGCCCTGTACACACTTTTCAGCACTGCTGCCACCTAATCAGTTATTGCCCTTGTTCTTCAGGGTCGGTCAGCGGGAGGTCAGTTGACCCTCCTTGTTTTTCCGACCACATGTGATTATTCATTAGGAGCACTAGGACACCTTACTAGTTCCATATATTAACTGTTGTTATAAGCCATGCAATTGTTGCTATTCTCACTAACCACATTTAAGACACTAAACACCTCCATACATATAAGGTGTGCATATCTCAGATGTGAGTATATGTATGTACTGACTTGGCAATAGTGATGGGGTACAAAAAGTAATTGCAACAAATGCTCTTGGACTGCAAAAAGCAGTGTGCTTTGAGCCTTGCTATGGACATCCTCTGAAACACCTTTGCACTCTGCCCCCAAATTCCAAAAAGGCACTCTTGTGTCCTTTTTCTATGTGGAGAACTATACATTTGTCCTTGCTTGGATCAAGTTCTTCAAGAACACTTTGGACTCAGCCAGCTTGTCGATTCCGTTGTTAATAGTCCCTAAGTAGCCTGTCGGTTGTCATTTCCCTTTTAATTTTGAAGTGGCTTAAGTTTTTCATGTGCAGCTGGCTTCCCCTTTTGTGATTCTTCCCATTCTCTCTCCATGGATGTAGCAAGCAATGCATGTCACAGGTTATTCCAGCCCTCCCAGCTTACTTTTTTATGACGCTTATCTGACCAACAGAAGTTGCTGGGTGTGGGGTGAAGTCTGCAGAGGCGTATCTAGGGACAATAGCGCCTAGGGCAAGCACTGAAATTGCGCCCCCTGTCCAAGCATCTGACACCCATCTTTCAGATAACTTTACCATAATATCAACTCAAAAATACAAGTCAGGCTCGTTAATCTTTTAATATTTCAAAAACTATTTAGCAGTGGACTTAGCCAGATCAAAAAATTCTGGAAAACTACAAATTTCAGTATGCTGGGGCTCATGAAATACCCAATACTATGTGGAGGTGTACTTGGAAAACTAGAAGTGCCTGTCTAATTCTCTACTATGCATTGTAGCATCACTATTACATAAGTTTTAAAAATCAATGGAGAATTTGACTTTTCCCAGATACTCTGAAAATAATTAAAGGATATGCAGAGTAAACTGTGTCACTGCATGGAATATATTCTAGTATTTCAGAAAGACAGTTAAAATGAGAGAAAGAGAGCAAGAAACTCCCAGTGGGCCTTAATATTAAGGATTTCACACTGATTCAAAGACAAACTCACCATTAATAGCCATATTAGCAAGACATCACATTTAACTCACTTATCACAAGAAGCAAATTAAGAGCAAATGAATACAATCCTAGCTCTTAAGCGTCAGCTCAGTATTCACAAGCCCTGATTCTCTGTACATAGTGCCAATCTGAATATGGGTACAGTGTCTTATATTAAATTTTTAAACCTGTAGCCCCTTTGGGGGGCTTCCTAAAGTTTGTGGGTTTTTTTTTTCTTGCAAAGGTTCCCCCTAACCCCACTGGCCTCTAGGGCCTCACAGGTACCATATGAGCATGTGCGGTGGCCAATTTTAAAAATAATCTTTTTTTAAAAAGGCCACTGAAAACAAAATGGCCACCATGCATGCTCAAATGGCCTCTGCAAGGCCTGGCATGACCTAGGGCCTCACAGAGGCCATTTGAGCATGCACGGTGGCCATTTTGTTTTTGGCAGCCATTTTTAATTTTTAAAAAATTTTACAAAATGGCGCCCCCCTTCAAGTGGCGCCCGGGGCCCGTGCCCTGCCTGCCCCACCCTAGATATGCCCCTGGAAGTCTGCGTCTCCAAAATAGGTTGTTACCGCTGTCCATCTCATCAAATCACTATTTCTAGCTTATCATTTACAGGATGGGTGAAGGTGGTTAGCCCTTTGCATCACCCAAGGAGCTAGCCACCTTTAGCTTTTCCAGTCAGTTCTTCTCTGTTTGTCAGAACCAAGTACCCAGTTGCTATTCCTACTGAAGCAGAATGGTATCCCCCAGAGCTGGAACTGAAGTAGATTAGAGGCCACCCATAAATCTCTTCCCATGAAATGGTGTTTAATTTGAGTCTTATTAATTTCAAAGGGAGAGATTTCATGGTCCCATCTGAAATATAGATAGTTATAAATTGTTTAACTTCAGCAGGACTGTGCCCAATGTACTCATATTGTCTGCCTGTCTGTCTAAAGAAATATAATGAGGAAGATTAATATATATGAAAAAATTAGCATTTTAAAAACAACAATCCTGTGACAATTCAACCGTGGAACCAGGGGCATGCATACAGTTGATCATGGGTGGGGAGGCAAATGTCTCTGGGCCCCTGAAGAAGGGGTGCCCACCAGCTGGATAACTGCTTGCTTTCTGCTCTCCCCCACATGCCTCTTTGAAGAAGTTGGGGGGCAGAGGCCCACTTTTTGTCCCAGGGCCCATGCCAACCTTGCTACGTCCCTGGGTGAAACAGCCTCCTCCAGACAGAAACTATTTGATGGATCATATTAATCTTAGTTAGAATTGTGGTGGTCACCTATTTGCCTAGCAAGTCTCTTAGGTTTTCAGTGGCTGTAACAACTGATCTAAGCATGGACTGATTTAGAGTGTCTGTTGCATAGGGTTGATAGAATAGTTTGCAGTAGGAAATGCTGGATCCTTGCAGCTTTTGAAAAACAGACACACCTGAGTAAAGCCTTCATATTTTAGGCAACCATTTTGGAAAAAATGAACTTCTTGCTCTTAGAAAAGGTGGAGGATGCCAGAAAACCCAGAGCTTAAAGTGCTGGTGACTCACAGATGAGATGATTTAAATCATGACTTAAAACTTAAAACCAGCACACAAATTCCTCAGATTTAAGTTGCCTATCAAAATGTTTTCCACTTGTGTGCTAGCTAATTTTCCTGAAATAAATTACTTTAATGTACCCACCTATTTAAGAGGGCACATTTGATAGGTACAGTAATTTAGCTACACACTGAGGCTATTCTCACAACCAGCAAAAATCAAGCTAGGAGAGCCTAGCCCAATTTTTGCTGCTCGTGTAAACCACCGGGCTCGCAGGCGAGCCTGGTGCTTTACAAGCGGCTAACCCGCTTGAGAAGCCCTCCCCTCAGCCCAGGTTAGCAGAGCGAGCGCTCTGCTAACCGGGGTTAACTGATCATGTGCTGACATGGCACAGCTCCACACCATGGCAACTCACAAGGAGACCCCCGACCGGGAGGCTAAAAAGCAGCCTCCCGGCTCGGGGGTCTCTCCTTCATGCTCTGCGCGCTCATGCAGGGCATGCTGGGACTTCTGGGGGCCGCACAGCCTCCGAACTCCCAAGCCCCTGCTGGCTCCGTGACAGAGCCGGCAGTTGTGTGGGCGGCCAATCCGGCTGCCCCAGCAGGGCTTGCTGGTTGTCTGCGGGGAGAGCAGGCTTAGCCCACTTTCCCCACAAACCCTTTCAAAGCATGTGTTACTGATCGTGAGCCCCGCCTCTCCATTGTTAGATGCAGGTGCTGTGCCTGCCATTTCAAGGTTTTCCTGTAGGTGCATGGTTAAGCAAGGGTTTGAACCCAGCTCTGTGGTGTGTCTTATAGGGACACCATGAAGCTGGAAATCTGCCCATGATAATGTACTGCTCACCACTGTGTAGGAGTCTTTTATACGAACATACAGAATAAGAGTCATAAGGACATAAAAATAAGAGCCATTGGTCCACCTAGGCCAGTATTGTTTAGTCTGGCTTATGGCATCTCTCTGGATGCCACTAGTCAGAAGAAGAGTCTTTGCCAGCATCTGCTACCTGAAATCTCTTAACTGGCTATGGTTCGGCATGCACAAGCATGTGCTCTATCATTCCTAAGTATAAGGCTTTGCTTTGTTGCAATAAGTACTGACTTGGAATGTCTGTGTTATTATAGAATCACGAATCATATAATTTTAGAGTTGGAATGGACCTTTGGGATCTTCTAGTCCAACCTCCATTGGAAGAATTTGCTACTATGTCCTTGTCAGAAAATATCTAGCGAAGGATTGCCCACCCTTGCATGAGGCAGACTATTGCAGTGTCAAAGAGCTCTTATAGGAAATTCTTCCTAACATTAGTCTAGCATAAATCTGATTTCTTGTCAGTTCAACCCACTGATTCCAGTTGTGCCCTCAGGAGCAACAGAGAGCAAATTTTCTGTGTGACAGCCCTTCAGGTCTTTGAAGACGACTGGCTTTCTCTCCTTGGTCTCTTCTCTTCTCCTGCATGCTGTTTGCATCTTCTGTCATAGTGGCTTACAAACTAAAACTCCAGTGAGCTAATTTCCCATCTGGGGTTGAGTTCTACATCCACAACAGATGAGCTGCTTTTGCTGAAGCAGAATTAAACCTGGCCTAGAGAATTCAACAAGCCTCTTCTGCAGCTCCTGACATCTACAGTAGGAATATTGCCAGCATGTACTCCACTGTTAAGGTTAAAATAGCATGGTCTGATCCTACATCAGTCTGTAACAAGGCTTCCGTTTATGTAAGTGAAGTAGTGTCTGGGCCAAAAATATTTGCTCTGGCTCTCTGAGCCATGAAGATGCCTGCTTTGCCATAAGTAAGGACCTGGTATGGCTTCCATGCGGGTACACACCAACTCCCAATACTATGAAGTCTTGGCAGCAGATTCATGCTAATTAGTCAGCAAGAGAACTCTTGTGGCGACTGAAAACCATTAACTCTAGCCTAGCACTTGTCTTACCTAGGTAGTCAGTCTGTGTCTGGGCTGCAAGACTTCAGACAGCAGGTACCAGTTCACATGACTGTATATTCCGCCATACACACTAAAAATCCCTCCACATACCATAGAAAACCAGAAGAGGGGTCTAGACTAGCCTAGTTTTTCATGAACAGGGAACATTTTGCAAAGGAATAATATTTAGTCACACAAGCATCTCCCACTTGCAGTCTGAAATGGTACATCTGAGAAACAGATTTACCATCTTGATGAAAATTAGGCCTCTGTGTGAGGATTTTGCATGATTGTTTGCTCAGATCATTGTCCTCAATCACATTGCCTCAGGCTTTTCATTCATTTCATTCCTCCCCCCCATATTTGTAGTTTTGTTTTTGTATCTTTGTCTCTCCTCCCTCACACCAGGCCCTTTGGTGCCACCAAGAGAGTCACCAGTTTTCTCTTGTGACATCAGCAGTGTGGCATCAGCAGCAGGGTAAGAATTAGCCCACCCTCTTGGCAGCCATTGCAAGATTTCACAGAAATATAGAATCAGGGCCAGCCCTTGGATAAATAGTGCCCTGGATGAGGAGGAGTGACTTGAGCACCCCTTCCTCCATGCTTAATTTAGAAGTGTGTTTTTTTAAACTTCCTAGCTCACTGCCGACTGTACACTCAACAAACAGCAACCCACCAGGCTCAGCTTGACACCTGCTTCAGGTAGGCTCCCTGGGTGACCACTCGAAGGACAGCCCTGCATAGACAACGGATATTTATATACTGCTTTTCAACAAAAGGTCCCAAAGTGGTTAACACAGATATAACTAAATAAATAAATAAAATGGCTCCCTGTCCCCCAAGGGCTCACAATCTAAAAAAGAAACATAAGATAGACACTGGAGGGATGCTGTGCTGCGGGGTGGATAGGGTCAGTTGCTATCCCCCTGCTATATAAAGGGAATCACCACTTTAAAATGTGCCTCTTTAGACTTATAACATTAGAAGGGGCCTTGGAGCTTTTCTAGTCCAACTCCGTACTCAGAGCAAGAATATGACAGATGGCCATCCCACCTCTTTTGGGATGAAAAAACTCTAGCAAAAGAGAGCATACCACCCTGCAAGGTGGACTGTTCCGCTGCTGAACAGCTCTTAGAGTCAGGAAAGACTCCTAATATCTAGCCTAAATTTGCTTCATTTATTTATTTATTGTTAGATTTATATACCGCCTTTCATTAAAAACAATCCCAAGGCGGTTTACAAAAGTTAAAACACATATAATAAAAAAAGAGTTTAAAGTATTTAGCTAAAAATATAAAAACAAATCTGAAATTAAAAAATATAATATACAAACACAGAAAACTATACATGGATAAAAACACACAGAAGCAGCAATAAAACAATCATGTAAAGGCCTGGATTAAAAGCGAAGATTTAACCAGCTTTCTAAAAACTGTGGCGGAGTCCGAGGAGCAAATAGCCACCCCATCCAGAACGGGTCAACTCTCCTCATCCCAATTGGCTTTCTTACTGACCAACATTACCTCCATCTTGTCTGGATTCAGTCTCAGTTTATTAGCCCACATCCAGCCCATCACGGCCTCCAATCCCCAATTCAGGACATCCACTGCCTCCCTAGGATCAGGTGACAAGGAGAGATAGAGCTGAGTGTCATCTGCATATTGCTGATGACTCAGTCCAAGTCTCCGGATGACCTTTCCCAGTGGCTTCATGTGGATGTTAAACAGCATGGGGGACAAAATTGAACCCTGCGGGACCCCACAGACCAACGGCCATGGGGCTGAACAGTAGTCCCCCAGCACCACCTTCTGGACCCTCCCCCCAAGAAAGGAACAGAGCCACTCCAACACAGTACCTCCAGTTCCCATACTCAAGGGGCGGTCCAGAAGGATACCATGGTCGATGGTATCGAATGCCGCCGAGAGGTCCAGCAGAACCAACAGGGACATGCTCCCCCATCTAGCTCCCGGCGAAGGTCATCCACTAGAGCGACCAAGGCAGTTTCCGTCCCATATCTGGGGCGGAATCCAGATTGAAAAGGGTCCAGATAATCATTGTCACTTCCTTGTCATTTCAACCCATTAGTTCTACTCCTGCTCTCAGGAGAAAGAGAGAACAAGTTCAGGCCATCTTCTTTGTGGCAGCCCTTTTGATGTTTGAAGATGGCTATAATATTTCCCCTTAGTCTTGTCTTCTCCAGGTTAAATACACACAGCTCGTCTAACTGCTCCTTATAGGATCTGGTTCCTCACCATCTGTATTGCCTCCCCTTCTCTGAACTTAGGAACATAGAAAGCTGCATTCAACTGAGTCATACCATCAGTCCATCTAGCTCTGTATTATCTACACAGACTGGTAGTGGGTGTCTCCAAGTTTTCAGGCAGGAGCCCTGTCTTGGAAATGCCAGGAAAGGAACTTGGAACCTTCTGCATGCAGCATGCAGCTGTTTTGGTTTATTTCCAGAGGGGGCTTACTTTCACTGGGCTTGCTTCTGGCTTCAGGAAGATCAACTTCATAGCTGGAACATCAGGGCTGGGGTAAGGACTGGTTGACCTTTTCACTGCTCAATTTCTTTGCCATCACTAATAGCCACCAGTTGGAGCTGTGTGGCACCAGGTTATTTCCCCCCTCAGGTATTTAACATGATACCCTATTGATAAATTTTGCTGTATCTATACTGATTCTTATTTCCCCAACATTTTCTGCATTTTTAAAACCTCCAGGATTGCTTTCAATAGTCACCTCAATGTTGATGCAGATTCCTGGAGACACTAAACTAATCCTGGAATATTGGCAAACCTACCAGTGACTGCTGGGGGGAATTAAGGGGGACTTTCACATGATTGCACACATGCAGATTAGTGGGCAGGAGGAAGGCAGGGTTAAGCCTCCCTTCCCTGCAGTCAATCCAGACTGGCCCCAGCCATGCTGCGCTGCCAAAAACACAATTGCCATGGCGGTGACTGGCACAGCATTCTGGAGGCCTGGGGAATCCCACAATGCACTGTATGATGAGCACAGTGCATTGGGGGATTCCCCCAGAAGAACAGCACTCTAGACAAGGATTTCTTAACCTTGGGCCCCCAGATGTTGTCAGACTACAACTCCCATCACCCTCAGGCACAAAGGTAATGTCTGGGGATGATGGGAGTTGTAGTCCAACAACATCTGGGGGCCCAAGGTTAAGAAACCCTGCTCTAGACATTCATCTCTGTATCAGAGCAAGTTGCAAGCAGCCCACGCTGGCAAAACAATCCCGGAGCCTGGCTTAACAGTGCACTTAGTCCAATAACCCAGGCTGAGAGCTGGGCTTCGGCACTATGTCACTACCGGGATCTGCATGGATCCCGGAGGTTCTCACGGGCAGCCAAGTTCATGCCTGGCTGCTCATGAGAACAGCCTCAATATCTATATAATTGTATTGTCTGTTTATGTTGTTTGTTTTATAGTGCATATATATTTATGCATTTATAGTCTACTTTTCTAAGATAAAGCATACTCAAGGCAGCTTCCAAAAACATATATATCACAATAAATACACGTCAAAAAGTCCCCAGAGCTATTAACCCCCACAGTGTGTACGAGCATCTTATGCCGTTACTGCTTCTCTAGTGATGCAAGCAAGTTCTTCCATTTTGACCCCGCAGTTGGCCCCTTGTGCTGCTGTAGAGAACACAGAAGAGCAGCCTTTGGCAGAATCCTTGTGTCAGAGAGAAGGGAAACAAGCTCCTTGCAGCTGCTCCCTCTCTGGCTTCTGGCTAGAGCCAGGCTGCTTTTTTCCTTGCCTTGAAGTTCTTTCTGGGGGGTGGGGGGGGGCAACCTCCCATTGGCCCTTAGTCTCCTGGCCAGTGGCAGATGCCAGAGTGTGTTGTCCTTGAATTTGTGCTTGTGAAACTTGTTTTAAAAGGCAGAATAAAAATGCATAAAGTAAAACATGAATTGTCTAAAGAAATTAATAGCAAGTACATTGTTTTCAATTTCTTCCCCTGGGACAAAATCCTACACATAGTCCATTTTCCTTTGTGAGTACAGTATAATGTCTAAGGAGAGGACTTGCAAGAGAGTACAGTTTCTCTTCTTGATTAGAAGAAGAAGAAGAAGAAAACCCTGCATCTGGTGATTTTTATCATGTGCAGCCATGATTTTGTGAAGCCTCTTTGACCAGAACTGCACTGCTTATACATGGAGACTTTGGTTACTAGCACGTACTGAAGCAGTTCCAAATTTATCTTTGCTCCCACTGAAACTGAAAGGTCTGAGGCTATGTAATATGAGGCATAATGCACAGATAAACAATCTGTTAGTCTTTAAGGAGCCACAAGACTCTGTTGTGTTTGCTGCAACAAACTAACCTGGTGACTCTTCTGGAGTTCATATACCCTGTTATCTTGCTTTTAGGTTTTGACACATTTTTAATTCCTACGTCTCCTGCTGTGGGGCTTTTTTTCCCCCTTCAAAGTTTTGACTTGGCTACTTTGACTAGGCAATGAATTACCAACATCATTGTCTCCTCTTCTCAATTCTCTCCTCTCCCCAACCCCTCCTCGGCACTTGAGGCATGCATATCTACCAGGATACCATCAACTAAGCAAACAGGATGAAGGTCTAAACAGTTTGATAATCACAGCAAACATTTTGTTAGAACAACAGGCCTTTTCAAATCTCTGCTGCTTTGTTACAGTTGACTATTTAAAGGGGCTTTAAGGATCAAACTCTTGGGATTGAGGCTAGTATTTCAGGTAGCCTTTGCTATGAGAGTTTGTGTGTGTGTGTGTGAGTTGAAATCTTTAGTTAGGTAAAGCCAAAGAAATCTGCTGAGATCCTACTTGATTTTCCCTACCTTCCATTTCTCCCCTTTCATATCTCTGGAACACAGTTGCAGCTGAATTGTTAATCATGGGACACTAATCACAGCTACAGACAGAGGCCTAGTTCAACTTCTCACTGAGGGAGAGCCTCAATGGGGTAAACGTGTGTCTGCCTGTACCATTGTACTACAAGTCTCACAAGATGGAATGATCCTCCATACAAAAAAGAAAAAGTCTCCTTTGACATAGAAACTAGTATGTCAGGCATTCGGCTAGAACCCTTCTCCCTGACATCTGGTTTTCTAGTGCAGGAATCTCCCCTTTTCTGTGAGGAAGCACACCTTCAGGTGAGTCTGAATTGCAGCCTGAATTGGTTCAGTCCAGATGCCAGTTTACCACTTCAGTGAGCACTAGGACCTCATACCTCCCAACATGTCCCTATTTTCCCATTCACCTGAATGGGAAAATAGGGACATGTTGGCAGGTATGGCGTTTGTCTTGAAAAACAGCATATGTTGGGACCAAAGCTGTTAATATGCATAGGCTTTTGGATGTGTAACTACTGTATACACCTACTGCAGTGTTGCTTTGTTCTTTGAATTGTGTGTTGGCAGCTGTCCTTTGTACTACAACATTGACATCTTACAATATAACTAGAACTCTGCATGCTCTGCTGAAATTCGTAGAGCAAATCTTCATAATACTTTTTGGATGTATCTCCTTGCTGTGTTAGGATGGAG
The DNA here is from genome assembly GCF_027244095.1 of Hemicordylus capensis. Taxonomy (NCBI): domain Eukaryota; kingdom Metazoa; phylum Chordata; class Lepidosauria; order Squamata; family Cordylidae; genus Hemicordylus; species Hemicordylus capensis. Next base: position 263,186,252 of record NC_069657.1, read on the forward strand.
ATCCTTGGTGTGTTGCGTAATGACCATTCATGGCTCTAGGGCCTAAAAATCCTTAGCTGAGAAGAATGGCGTCTTTCTTCCATGATTACAATATGAGACTGAGACAGTAGATCTGAATCCTTTACTCAGTGGTGTAAAGGGGCAGGGAAAGGTTCACTATAATTCCTGAAGGGTATGAGGGACCAGAAATGCATTGAGTTAAGCAAAGGCCAGAGGAAAGCAATGGCTTAACCATATGGTTAACCTCCTCTGTACCTCACCCCACCCGCCCGTAACTCCAAACTGGTTGATATATTGTGGCTGTCCTTTGATCAGTCTCTCCACTCACCTCTTAAAATATGCCCTGCCCAACATATTAAAGTGTTTAAAAGTCCGTCCCCCCCGGCCTGGTCTGCCCCCGTGATTGCAAAGAGTACCCTTGTTCAGGATTGCCATATGAATGTCTCATCTGCAAGACTGCCCAGGTTCATTTTAATCACACTGAGCTTGCTATTGCCATCATGTAGTGACTGCTCTGCTCTAGCTGGACTCCTTCCTTGAAATGTCACAAGCCTGAATGAAGATGTTATGACGAGGGTGGTAGTGACAGCAACAGCAGGAGAAAGAAGGTAGAAATTATTTTCCTCAGTTTTTCCCCATTCCATTATACTTTTGCATCTGGTCTAAGCTCTGAGTAGCTGACAGAAGAGTGTTCAGAAAACAAAACAGTAAGGCCTTTCACATGATCATCCAGAGGTGGTTTAAGGGAGGAAAGAGCTGCTACCCTGATCTCCACAGATGGGCAGTCCCTCCGTTTGGGTTTGCACACTCACCACTCAGTTGATCACAGCAGCCATGGGCTTCATTCCTGAAAAAGATAGCAGGGTCCTCCAAGGATTGAGGGAGGTATCCCAGAATGCATTGCACTCAAGCAGAGAGGCAGCCCTCAGTGTACCAACAGCTCTCCTCTGCTCAGCTGTTCTAGCCATAGCACTCTCTGACAAACATGGCCGTCAGCTGCCAGGGACTGTTTAAAATGGCAATCTCACCACATGATCAAGAACTGAGGTAGGACACTTACTATTTCATCCTACCTTGGTAAAAAGCAAGGTAAAGAAGTTGGGCTACCCAGGTCTGAAAAGCCTGAGTCAGTGGGAGTCCCATGGGTTTTCATGAGCAGCAACAGCTGGCATTAATTCTTGGCCATGAGAATGGGCTTACTGTGTGCCTGGAGGATGTCCTGTAGCTCAGTTAATCACAAAATAATGAGCCCAGGATTTAACAAGGCCTGATGCAATGGATACTTACATTATAACCACTGAGCTTTGAGCTTGACAATTGGCAAGCTTGGATGTCAAAAGCCACTATGAATTTACCTGAAAATGTAAGCTCATATGATCATTGATCATATTATTGGGATTACTATTCCCAGCATATGAATGTAACAAATGGGAATAAGCCATATGGAGAGTAAGTAAACAGAGGTTTTAAAAATGAGGCGAAAGCTTAGAGCAGGGGTTCCAAACCTTTGATCCTCAGGCATTGTAGGACTACAATGCCTATCATCCCCAGCCACAATGGCTGAAGGTTGGGGTGATGGGAATTGGAGTTGAACAGCACTTGGGAACCTGAGGTTAGGAAAGTATGGGTTAGAGCAGGCCTGCTCAACTTCGGCCCTCCTGCAGATGTTGGCCTACAATTCCCATAATCCCTGGCTATTGGCTGCTGTGGCTGAGAATTATGGGAGTTGTAGTCCAAAAACAGCTGGGGGGCCTAAGTTGAGCAGGCCTGGGTTAGAGGATAGCTAACCCATGGAAGAAGGAGTGCCCTTTATTTGCAGGGTTGTCTGGAACTAGCTGGTTCAAATGCTGTTCATATGACCTTTTTAAAATACCACGACAGCCTTGAAGTGAGAAGCTCTGGCAGCTTCATGAGAATGGATGGCTACCCCTCCTCTCCCAGCGAAGCTCTGTAAGTCAGTCACAAATGCTAACCCATTGAGCCAAATGCTGTCACTTGTTTCGTGCCCTCTAATCTTTTGTATGTATGTATGCATGCGTGCACACACCCTTTTAATGGAGCGTCAATTAGTTTAAAAAAAATTATCCCTGCTTTAAAACAAGGAGACAGAACAAACTTTGTCATAAGAATCTGAGTAATACTTCAATCCTGCTGCTGTCATATGTCTAACTTTGATTGCTAGCCAACAGAAAGCACATCCAGAACCCTTCAAGCACCACACTTAGTTGCCTATAAAGTTAATGGTAATTGCAGCTCAAGACTCCCATCCAGCTCAAGACAGGAATAATGTCAGTTCAGGAAGGAGGTAATCCACAGCAAGAAATTTGGCTGTACCAAACTGACTTGCAGAGAAACATACCACAGGGCCTGTGTGCAAGCCTGGATAATAGTCTTAGTTGTGAAGATTCTTAGCAAGTTGTATAGTCAGTTGCCATAACTGTGTAGCCTCTTGGCAAGATAGCAAAGTTGCTACCTCTTTGCCAGTGGAGCATACATTTCTTTAAGAGCCACGTCCTTGGGAGAAACACATTAGAGGCTGTTGCCCGTCCTGCAAAATTTGGCTCTTTTATTCAAATGGCTACTTTATGAATACAGGCATTTACCTAATATATTAATCTCATGCTGATCATTAATCATTTCAGTCCTTTCCTACGTCTTTAACAAGTAATAGTGGTGAGATCGAGCCCTGAGCATGTGTTTCTTTGCACAGATGACCCTGGAGGAGTGATTCTTAGGGAGCTCAGGATAGGAGGCATCTAATCACACAGAGTAAACTGGCTACATAACGCCTGACTTAAGCATAGTTTAGCTTCAGGAAAAACTGATTTTTCATTTGTAAACAGAGATGGGGATGTGGTTGTCTACAAGGAAAAAGAGAAGGCTTGAGCGAGCGAGCCACTTAGCAAGTCTGTATGCAGGTTAAGTGCTTGGAGTGGCTTTGCTTTAGAGGGCAACATATTGGTAGCTTAGAAAAGAAAAGCTTAGCTTGGGGGGAAAAACACAAACCTACAGAGGGAGTAAATGCTCTGGGGAGGGTCCATTACCATGATAGGTTTTGTTCCTATAGGAAATCTGACTTCTTCTTTCAGAGCAGTTTCTGTAACCAGTAGCAAGGCATACAGAATTACCAAGGCAGAGTTGTTATGTCCTTTCCTTGTTTCAGCTTCTTTCTTTGACGACCTCCTTGAGGTGATCAACTTCTGTGTGGGCTGTGCCACTTTAGATGGCAGAAAATTCTCACCACATAGAAAACTAGCATGCCAGGAAGAAGGCTAGGCTAGGCTAGCTAGCACCCTTTTCCATTATGTGCTAGTTGTGTGTGTGTAGATTTAATTTTTAAAAAGCAGGGGTGTTCAATTGCATGCCTCCCCCCGCTTGCAATTTGAAATGGTACAGCCCAGACCTGTACCTAAAGCAATGAGGTTTAGTTCTGACTGAGGCGATACACCCAAGAAAAAACCCACTCCTTTCTGTCAGATTAAAATGGTACTTGTCTTAGAGGGGTCAAGGTTCGCATGTTTCCTTGTTTCTTTTAATGTCTAATGCAGAGGATTGTGAGCATCTGGGAAGAACTGGTAGGAAGATAGTTATTCAGATACATTTTCTGAGGATTTTTCTATGAGTGGGATACTAGATTTGTTGTATCCCGTTGTTGGGATTGTCCTCAGAAAGCCATCCCAGTGTTGGTCTTCCCACACCTCTGTTCTTAAATGTCATTTCAAAGAGCCATCTTGTCCTGAACAAACATTGCTTTGGAATTGACCCTGAGCCTAGGCCCTCAGCATCTCTGGCCCATCTTCTCTTCTGTGTATAGAAAGAACTGAAGCTTAGTTCAGTGGACCAAAACATTATGTCACCATTCTCACTGGTGAACTTGGTGTACATTTCTATTTTCAGTTTGTAAACTGGCCCCTAAGAAGCAGCAGGTGGGTTGGTTAATATCCAATTTGTAGTAGTTGTGTACACAGTAATCTTGAATAGTGTTTCTTCTTGATGTATTGAGTGCAACTTTATCCTCTCAAGCTCTTCCTTTAAAATGAACAGGCCAAGCTTTTATCATAAGATAAATTGATAATTCCATTTATCTATCTATCTATCTATCTATCTATTAGAAACATTTAATATACCGCCCACTCCGAAGACTCTGGACAGTGTACAAAAAAACATGCAAAGCAAGACAACATTAAAATTACATTCTAAATTAAAAACTAAAGTAACTAACAAAAAAGAAAAAAACCAAGTAGGTAAACTACAGGGCAAAAGCCTGGCAAAAAAGAAAAGTATTCAATAGAGATTTAAAAATAAGTAAGGAAGGGGTTAAATGAATCTGAAGGGGAAGGGAGTTTCAGAGAAGTGGGGCAGCAACCAAAAAGGCCCTTTCACGTGTCCTAGCGCCCCGAACCTCTCAGAAATCAGGGACCGACAAAAGGGCCATCTGAGATTATCTGACCGGATGGGATATAACTGGGTGGGAGAGGCAGGTCTGTAGGTAGACAGGTGCCAAACCCCGCAAGGCTTTGAAGGTCAAAGCCATTTAATGTATTAACCTTCATAAAATTTCATTCTCCTCTAGTTATATGGATAACAAGAACTGAATATAATCTCCCAGATATGGCATCATCAGTGCCTTATACAAGAGTATGAACACATCCTTACGCCCAGTGTAAACATTTGTCCTTAAGAGTCCAAGAGCAAACTGTATTTGCAATCATGTTAGCAGTTCACAGTCTCCAGTATCCTGATATCTTTGGCCTGTGTTTTTAGGAAACTGGTCCTCAGTTGAAGATTAAGCACATTTGTCCCAACATGTATGACTTGATATTTTGATATCCATCACTTCCAGTCATGAGGCTTTCCAGTTCAGGACATGTAGCTTTACAGTATTCATTTTAATAAAGCTTCCTAACCTGGTATCATTTACAGAGTTTAAGTTCTCAAACCTCGTGTATTCTCAGTCTTCTTAGTAACAATTTGCAATAAAAGTGCTACTTCATCGCTTCACTTACCTATCTAAACAATAAGAAGGTACTAATTGCTTTACTGTTGGTTGTAAAGATTGCCATCTTTAACGCAAGAACAGTATGATTACACACAGAGCCAGGTGTTTTTTTGGACTGTGAAAATATGGTCTTTGGATAGTAACTTAACTCTGAGTACGTTTTGGACTATGGGAGACAAGTGAAATCATAGAGAAGGGAAGAAAGTCGTTCCACAGTTGAGTAAATCAGCAGCCCATACTCCTCATAACACCTGCCATCATTTTATAGACAAGTAGTACATCTTGTTATAGCATGTTTATGTTTGGTTTGAATTTTCAGGGGAGGGGGCCTCAGTAATAAATCCTGCAGTTACCTCTTCAGAGTGAGTTGTGAAGTACTGGCTTAAAGGGGGGGAAAGATTCTTCAGCTTTGTGAAAATATGAATTGCAATTAACAACAACAACAAATATACCGCTTTTCAACAAAAAAAAGTTTCCAAAGCAGTTTACATAGAGAAATAATAATAAATAAGATGGATTCCTGTCCCTGAAGGGCTCACGATCTAAAAAGCAATATAAGATAGACACCAGCAACAGTCACTGGAGGGGAGGTACTGTGCTGGGGCTGGATAAGGCCAGTTACTCTCCCCCTGCTAAATAAAGAGCATCACCACGTTAAAAAGGTGCCTCTTTGCCCCATTAGCAAAGATTTAGCAATTAAGAGAGCAGCAAGTTTCAGTCAAACGGTGCAACTTCCCAAGACGAAGAACATACCCACTAGTTAGTAAATGAGCCTAACAAGCAACATACAAAGGCATAGGTCTCTCCAAAGTCCTACTGCCATGTAGGCTGCACAAATGTATTGGCTCCCAGTTTATCATCTAATTTGGCACACAGAAGGAGTGAAAAGATAGCTTGCCTTTTTAGTTTGAACCAATAACTAACAGATAGGTTGCATTTCAGAATTAAACGATGGTGACTTTCCCCCCTTTTGATTATTAATATTTTGCAATGTCGCTCAGTTTACTGAGCCCAAGTACAAATGGAATCACTGGGGCACTGACCTATTACTGCCTGCCTTTCTGCTGCTAACTGGACTGAATCTAGACAAGCTGCTTCTGTTCCCCTTGTTCTTACAAATACAAAGTACTCTCTTTCTCTCATGTCTTCCTCTGATGTGATGTCTGAAGGCACTTACTACTTGATGACCATTGCAGATGTTTGGTCCCTGTGTAGTCATTTGGTTTCCCCCCTCCCTTCAGCACAACTGTCCAGGGCAGACAGAATAGCAGTACCATATTTGCCAAGAAGCAATGGCTGTTTTTGCACATCTCCCCTTGGCCCGGAACAACTGTGCTTAACGAGGAGGTGAGCTGACTAGTGCTAATCCTGTGGTGTCTGAATGTGGCCATAAGTGAGAGTTTCTCTTTGGAAACCCTCCCACTCAGTTCCAAGCAACTGAAAGCTGTTAAGGAGTACATAGCAGCTCCAGTGGCTGACCAGGTGTCATTAAATGTGGAATTCCACGTGGCGGCAGGCTGTGAACGCACTGTGTGTGAAACTAAAATGAAGGATCAGTCTCTTAGAAGCCAGCTCACACTTGATGAAAGAGGCATTCTAAATTATTTATTGAATGTCATACTTGAGGCTTTAATTTCAATATATATTGTAATACATAATTTAGGAGTGGGACAAATTACAAATAGCACTCCCGAGTCGGATCACTCCACTACTGCTGCAATTTCCAGTCTTTGGTTAAGGGTGTAGCTCACACTGCAGATTTTGTTTTCACCGTGAATTCTTTTCCGTGATGTTTTTTTCTCACGGGCACACATGAGCTTGACTTTTCCAGTGCTGCAAATCTCTCCTGGCCTGAATCATTTAACAGCACATCCTGCCCGAGGTGTGTTACCGAAACATGGCTTGAGCAAGGGGATCAAATGTGCTTGCAAGAGGTTAGCCTCACAGGCTTTGCATCTTGCTCAGTATTACCTAGGCATTTGTGGGTAGTTTGTTTCTTTGCTTAAATTAAACTACTTTTGGCTACAGTGTTGTACAAGTCTAGTAGTACTGTTGTGATATTTGCCTTCTTTTGTCTTACTTGGAGAGGTTCACATGTTTCTCTGTAACAGTTTTGCAATATTAAAATTTTATTTTTTAGACAGATTTACTGTTTGAAGCCTAGAGTAGCAGCCATCTTATGCTAGTTTATGGAGTGATCTTTGTTCATTGGGAAACATTCAGAACTGACCTCCCTTGTCACCATCTGTAGTTGGTACAGGCCAAAATTCTACCACCACATTCTGTCATGTGATATGTAAATTAACTCTAAATGATCATGTGCAAGTTTTTCACCTGCCTTTACTCTTCATCTGTCAGTGATAATTTTTGCTCTTTCCATGCAGTTTTGTCCTAAGGGGCATGCAAATTTTCCTACAAAGACTGGTCCGATTAGGTACCATTTTTGTGTATTCTTTTTATTGATATTGGATAGTTTAAACAGAACAATGACATAAAATCTGAATTATTATACACATCTGGCTAGAAAGATTTATTCATTCTATGAATTTAGTCAATCCATAGATTTTGCGGGGTTTCATTATACTGTATACTGTCAGCTGCTGTTCCATTTCTTGATGTAATTCTCCAAGTATCTACACTGAATGAACCAATGCTAATATTTTATATTATCTATGAGGGTGTTCTCTCTCTCTCTCTCCCATATATTTTAAAGCTTAATCACATTGTTTGTTCTGGAGGTTATAAAAATGTTGTCCAGTGTACCACAGCTTTGTAGAAAATTTTATACCAAAATGAATGTCTTAGTGGGTTGCCGTTTCTACACACTTTATTGAAGCTCAACAAAATCACATTTTGCCTAATAATGTGTAAATTTCATCATCTTGGAAATATCCCAGTATATATTTGTCTCTAATAATTTGTCTTCTGGCATGGCAATAACTTTGGATATACTTTACATTAAAAAAAAAAGAAAGAAACTATAGCTACCTTTATACAGACAAGACAGAAGAAAATGCAATGTAATTATGTGTTAATCTTCCAGTGCTTTGCTTCTGGTCAGGAAGAGTCATTGATAGCCAATCTTAACTGTATCTATCTAATTTATATTCCACATTTTTTCCGTCATGGAACCTGAAGCAGTTTAAGTAGGGTTCTTGCATACAGGGGGACATTGTCTCCTCTCCAGGGATTGACTGGATCGAGACCTGCTTCTTATGAGCAAGGTTACTGCCTCATGAGCCTTCAGGGACTCTTTCCAGACTGGCTGCTCATCAGCAGCAAAAATGCCTCCGTTCAGACAAGTTGCATTCAAAACGTAAACAGTAGGGGAAGCAGCCTTGCCAGATATACGACATCCTAGCTCTATTTCACAGTGATTAAATTCGAAGCAAGGCACTGGAAATGTGAACAGCACCCCACTTTCTGCGTAGGGACTGCAGTGTCACGACGCAGGAAGTGTGGAAGCACACTTCTGAGATACGTCCTGACCCCATTGCAGGGTCTAGTCTGGAAAGTGTCAGGCAGGCTGCTTCTGAGCAGAAGGTGGCTGCTTATCCTTTCTCCTCTGACCCCTTTCAGCTCAAAATCTTCCTCCCCAAACCCCACTTATGGTAGTGGGGTGAGAAGGAAGGGATGGCAGGGGTTTGCATAATTTGTAGTTTGTGCTTGGATCTAGCTGAGAGTTTGAGAGAGTGAGAGGAAATTGTATTAGTGCCATGATTTAAACCTTTTGCCTTAAGCACTTTGACAGTGATAGGAAAGTCAATGAACAGCGTTATTTTGAATGATTCATACATATGTGGGGTGGGGTTTTTTTAACCCCCGTTGGCACTGGATTCCTCACCCCCCCCCCAAATATAGACTTAAAATTATGCTCCTCAGAGCAACAAATGTTTGCAGTGTTTTGACAGTTTAAACCACATAGTATAAATGGCACTGCAGAGAGAGAGCTTCTTTTGCTCCTGATTAATGGAGGGGTGGGAGCCAACTAAATTTCTGTCATGTACTCTCTGAACCTTTACTAAAAGTGAAAAACAAAAGAATATTTTGGTATACATTGGTTTCTTCTCTTATGGACTACCATAATTTTAGGCAGAAATACTGCATTGGCATAGAAGCCACTGTAAGGGGAAAAGGCTGGAAACTTGCAGAAACCCAACAGAAACGCCTAAATGCTGCATTTAGAGAGGGACATCATGCATTATTTGTTCAGTTGTGTTGAATGCTTAAAATTTTACTACAGCTTGATCCTGAATTCTAGCATCAACAGCATAAACGCTACAGGTGGCAATGAACAACTTTTAATAACATACCCATCATGGCCTTTCTACCCCAAATTATGGTATATCACGCTGAAGTAAATAATTACTTTTTAAAACCTAATTTGAATCTTGTATACTAAGAGGATAGTTATGGATGTCCCAGATGGATATCCAACCTTTCCTCCCCACCCACCCACCCCCCGCAAAGTGGGGTGCAAGTGGTGTAAATTCTCTTCATCCTGAAATCTGCTTGTACAGGGGAAGGATCTGGCTGCCTTCAGTTACGCATGCTTGAAGAATGTGTAAGATGAGAGGATCCCTTTCTTTAGGATTGGTAAGTGCTAGCATCTTCTTGGGATGTGGTATAAATCAAGACCAATGAAACTATAAACAAAATCCTGGCTAACCTGGGTGATTCCCAGACAGCAAGCTTTACACCGCTAAAAGTGGGGTAAACTGCAATGTTTTGTGGTGCCAATTTAAAACTGCAGTTGAAATCCATTGCCTCCCACAATGGGCAAATAGAGCTATTTTTTTGCAACACAGATGTGACATTATAGGGCTGTAACACAGCAATAAAACATGAAAGAAGGCACAGGAAATGTGTGAATAGCACCTTGCTTACAGTGCAGGGACTATGATGTCAAGACACAGGCAGTATGGAAGGACACTTAAGGGATGCGTCGTGACACTGTGATAGCGTGCAATCTGGAAAGTGCCCTTGCCCTAGCCTTCCACCAAGGTATGATGAACTGCACCTGAATAACTGCTCTTTCACCTCCTCTGTTTGTCTGCCATTTACAGTTTAACTCTATCCGGGATTTGAAGCTAGCTCATCACCTTTTCTCATTAGATCTGTGTGTAGCATGACACTCAAGTATTCATATTCATTTTTTCCTAGCTCTATATAATTCTGTATGCAAATGTGTGTAAGGAAGCTCCAAATACCAATGTGTGTGTGTGTGTGTGTGTGTGTGTGTGTGTGTGTGTGTGTGTGTGTGTTTAAGAGAGAGAGAGAGAGAGAAGCAGCTTGGGGGCAAAGGTGTGTGTCTTGAGCAGAGATGTAACAGGAGGAGATGCTTAACCTTTTCCACACCCGTTATTTCTCCCCATGCCCATCCCCAAATACTCCCCATCCCCATCCCCAAATACTCCCCATCCCCAGCAGCATTTCCTCTATCTAGGTCAAAATGCACATTTTTAGCATCATAAAGGGAAAGGCTACTTGGGAGGCAACTTGGAGCAATGAAACAGCGGGCAGGTAAAGGGTGAAGCGTCCATCCCCCTCCTACTTCACAGTTCAGCATCCCCTCTGCCCAAGCTGCTTCTCCTTAAAAGAAAAAAGAAAAAGTTGTATTGGGACATGGTTACACATGTTTGCAAGTAAGATGAAGCTAGACTTTATGGGAATGCAGCTGGCTACATGAGTTCAGCACAACTTTATAGAAGCAGCACTTGCCCTGGAATGAGTTCTGAGGTTTGTTTTCTAGAGATGTTTCAGCAGGGTGAATGCTAACGGGCATGCATCGTAAGGAGCAGGTGTGAGGAGCGCTGCCATCACGGGCAGTTCATTCCATTCGCTTCTGTCTCTTAACCTCCACAAACACCAATAGCACTAACAATGTCAGCAAGTAAAAAGTAAGCAAGAATGGAAAGAGAATGTGTGAAAAACAGCCTTCAGGTAGCTCCTTACATCAGATAAAGGAGTATGGGAGGAGACGGTCCTTCCTGAATCTGCACGAACCCTGTTGGAGCTTTTTAAGGCATTCTACCACATTCTCACAAAAGCATCCCATGGGAATGAATATATTCAATCTTGACCAGAAGCACCATTTAAAAATATTATTTCACATCTGTGTCTTAACTGACATGGGGTGACTTGCAAAAGGAACAGACAGTGCCAGTGTTCTCTCTAATTTTTTTTCATTTGTGTGCAGAATGAGTTTTGTTCCGGGTGGCAGTATCAAGGCAATGGATGTGCATGTGCATTCAGAGTGGGACCTTCCTGATTTAACCTGAGCAGGATCTAAACTTAACGGAGCAGACATCAAAAAATGTGTGAGTGCATACACATGCGCACGCCAGAGGGAACACCGGACAATGCCTGTCTGGACCTTTTGCATCCACTTACCAGTTTTGTGCTTCTCTGTGATATGCAGAATGGAAGCTCATGAAGCTCCATGTGGAGATGTACAATCCCCACTCCCCATTCAGATGCTCCAATGAGATAAGGAAGCAGGAACTATGGATCATCTGCACTTTGTATGCCCCCTTGTAAGTTCAGACATCGGAAGCTCTTCTAGGTACAGCCGTTGCCATGCTAGAAATCTATTCATTCATGCATGCATTACATTTATATCCTGCCTTGAGTTCCCCCCGGTGGATCTCAAGGTGATATGTATGTATGGAGTTCTAGGTGGACTCCCATCCAGGCACAATTGCTTTTAACGTGAGACTTATCTTGGTGGAGGTCTTCTTTCTGAAGACTTAAGTTAAAGTTCAAATTAAAGAAAGCTTTTTCAATCATTCTAGCCCCCCCACCACGTTTTTTAGAGATCCTCCCTTGATATTGCCTCCTGATTCCACTTTCTAGAAGCAAGAGAAGAGAGTGACCTAACAACTGTTACTAAAGCCGCCCCTGTGACCCAGCTGTCTTCAGAACAGAATACCTCTGCAAATGTTATAACTGCCACCTGTGTTTTCTGAACAGCATGCCCTTCGCACCATCACTCCACACTTGGGGAGACTATCTTCTTGTTATCCTTGCCAAGAGTGCTGACCTCAATTATTAACTGTGTTTAGCAGAGACATTATTAAACCTGACTCTGCTCCCTGATGAGCTATCAAATGTCCTGCCTTGACTTGGCAGGAACCTTTTTCTCACCCTTTGCCCTTCCCATTACCCTTTTAATGGTAGCAGAGAGCCCTTGAAACAGTCTCTTCCCTCTCAAGAGAAAAGGAATATTATGATCCCATTTCATGGATTTTTCCCTTGATCGTGGTCTTGTCTAACAGGCAATTACCAGTGTAGAGATCCCTGTATCTCTGTGGCAGTTTAAATACGACTGGTTTATATTGCCACAAAGCAGTTGTATGTTTTTGCATTTAGGTGTTAACTTATGGAGTGAGGAGTGAAGAGTGGGGGGTGGGCTATGTGTAAGAAAAGCATCCCATATATTGGAAGCTGAAGGCCATCAACAGAGTAAAGACTCTTAGCAAAAGCTGCAGCCAGGATGGATTCTCTGGCCACAGAGAAGAGGAAGGAGGAGAGTGACCCCTCTCTGGACTGCTGCATAGCAGCATACAGGCCTCAAGGCCTAATGGCTCTTGGGAAATTTCTAATAATGGGCCTTGAGCAATAATGGGCTTGAGAGGAAGTGTTTGGGGCCTTGATGGGTGGGAAAGGGAGATCAGCCAGGAGTTCTTCTCTGGCTCGGAGAGGAATTTGCGGCTTGTTATGCTCACTTTTTTTGTAGTGAGAGTTATGAGTTCCCAAAACCCATGTCAGAGCCAGACACAGTGAGATTCACTGGCCTCTCTAATAGGCAATTTGTAGATAAAAAGTAATTTTAAATTTATTTTTTTTAAAAGAGATATAACATTAAAAATGAGAAACTTGGTTTGTCTGCTGAAGGGAACTGGATGCCAGTGAAGTGAGTGATGAGTCACTTTGTCAAAATTCCAAGCAAAAAAAATAAACACGAGAAGCAGATCTTAGAATACTGGTGAAAACTTTACAAAAGAAAAAGAGAAAAAAGCCCAGAACGATATTGCACATCAGACAGTTAAGCTGGGGGACATTTACCACAACTTAAAATTATTGGAATTGCTAGATAGACACTGAAAGTGTAACTTGTTTAATTCTTTCTATTAAAAGTTTGCTCTGGAATCAGTGCATCTGGGCTGCCCACATGATAATGCACCTTTCAGTCTCAGACCAAGCGGTAGATGGGGTGGAGGGGAGGACAAATTGTACATTGTAATTAAAACTTTCATTGACATATCTACTGATTTAAAACTAATAAAGCTTGCAGCCCTAGCCAAGAATCACTTTACACATTTTGAGTATTTCATGAATTGGTTCATTTTCAAGTGGTTGTATTAATGCTTTCCCGTGTGTGATTTTGTTACTGTGGTTGAGTTAACTATGGATTTTCAGCTGTTCTCAAGCAGGGATTCTCAACGTTGGGTCCCCAGATGTTATTGGACTCCAACTCCCATAATTCCCAACCAAAGGCTACTGGGGCAGGGGATTATGGGAGTTGAAGTCCAATAAAGTTGAGACCCAACTTTGAAAACCCCTATTATAGAATACTCCCCATCTGACAGGATCTTTAGTAGGCATCTGATCTACCTGTGCACACTTTTATTTAGACTATACTTGCAGTGGTATCTGTTGTCACATGCGATGCTAGTACTTCCGGTTAAAAAGCTGCCAGGATATAGTGCCTTGCTAATGCTCCCAGCTGTTATGGGTTTGCCACTTCTTCTTTGTCTTCACTGCAGTTGAGGATTAGATCATGTGTGCTCTCTTAAGCTCTGAGAATTGTGAGGAAAGACTGGAAGAAGTTGAGAGGTGAAACTGACAAAATGTTTCCCTCACCTCTTGTCCCAGGTCTGGAGAAGCCCTTTCACCACAGAGGGTAAATTGACAATTTTATGTCAATTTCACAATGCCTTAACAATTTCTCTGCAGAGGAGAAGAAAGGTACAGGTGGACCTTGTTAACTGTTTCTAGATTGGCAGGGGTTCCGTTCCCACCAATTTCCGTGGATGATGAGACATCAAGTCTATGGCAATTGGGGAGTTAGGTTCCTGGAGGGCAAAAAAATGCAATAAAAAGCAGAAATAAGTGAAATAAAGTACCATGTTGAGTACCCCCCACTCCAAATTGCACTGATTTCCCACACGCAAAAACTGCAGAGGGATATTTTTTAAACTAAGAGCCACAAAATAGCTTGATTGAACAAAATGGTGGCCGGAAATGACATCAGAGGTCATTTCTGGCCACCTAGGAGCCATGGACCCCCGGATTTTAACCCTTTTTGCACCCGTGTATACCAAGCCTCCATTGCCCGACCGCAAGACACATTAAACCACATTTGTCAGGACGGCATGTGATGAAGTCTGCCTGTATTGTCAGTTTTACACACATGAGCTCCTTGGACAGAATTCTCAAGATGCCATGCAGCCAACTGCCACGATTTGTTTTTCTTGACCATTAAGTGAAAATATATATATATTTGGGGAGAGAAAATACCACCAGCCCTTGTGGAAATAGGCCAAATGTGTTTTAACTTTACCCAGTAAAGTAGTGTGCATTTTAATGTATTGTGTAACACAAAACATTAAAGTGGAGCATACACCTATTAAATGGGGAAACTGCAAGTGTTTAGGGACACTGCTGTGATTCTGTTGGCAAAGCCTCATCAGGACATTACAGAAACTAACAACCTCATTTGGGATATTCTGACAGACAGAATATATTTGGGATATTCTGACAGACAGAATATATTTGGGATATTCTGACAGACAGGAATTTGGGATATTTTGACATACAGGAAGTAAGAACAAATAATGATTGACAGGGAAAAGAGGAGGGACTAGAGTGGCAAAATTCACAGGGAAAGCAGACTGGTGAAAACTTAAATGCACAACTACACCAGAAGTATTCACGTGGAATACTCCACTCATTATGAATAAAAGCTGCAAATGTCAGAACTGTAATAAATAGTACCTCCTGGGTGGCAAACTGCTCTTGTGGGGCATGTTGCCCGCCCCAGTGTATTTTCAGGAAAGAAAAGTTGACATTTCAGTCCTGGTTATGTTGCAGTGATTTCCTGCCTGCCTTAGGGTGCATTCTTGGGCCCTGATTCAACGAAAGCAGGTAAAGATCATTACAGGAAATCACTTAAATCTAGGTGGAATGTGGTGTGCCTAACTCCAGTTAGGTCTTACTAAAATCCAGCATCATGCGGATGGGTTCTCTTTTTCTGTTATAGTTTGCTGAATCAGTAATTTGTCTTGATTCCATATCTGTGTGCTGTATATTTGTTCCTTTGCATATTTCATCTATTTCAACTGGGGCCTCTTATACCTATATAAGTTTAAGTCCACAGTACCTTTGTTCTGTTTTTTCTCTGTACCTTTTCAAACATCTATTCAGCAAGGCTTCATACAAGTAAGAAATCTTTGGGTTTTCAATTGCCTTGGAAGGAAAAAAAATTGAGTATTTTTAGTACCTTAATGCCTGTTTTACATTGGCAATTTGTATTGGTTTAAATATGTTTACCACTATTTATTTATTTATTTATTTATATTATATTTATATACCGCTCTAGGCAGAGTGTACTCTAGGC
This sequence comes from Hemicordylus capensis, assembly GCF_027244095.1. Classification (NCBI taxonomy): domain Eukaryota; kingdom Metazoa; phylum Chordata; class Lepidosauria; order Squamata; family Cordylidae; genus Hemicordylus; species Hemicordylus capensis. The sequence continues at coordinate 263,201,872 of NC_069657.1, forward strand.
AGTGTACACACTCCAAATTACAATATAAAAATAAAAACAAACAACTAAAACACTCTCACAGAATAAAAACAATTAAAAACAATTCACAGAGTCAAACAATTAAAATAATTTCACAGGATAAAACAAGGAAACAGTTTAAAATTAATTTTAATTAAAAGCTTGGTAAAACAGGTGTGTCTTAAGGGTCTTTTTAAAAGCAAAGAGATGGAGAAGCTCTTATTTTGACAGCAGGTATATTCCATAGCCCTGGGGCAGCCACAGAGAAGGCCCAGCCCTGCATCTCCACTAAACACGCTGACAAAACCATAATCAGACCTCCCCAGATGATCTTAATAGGCATCAGGGTTCGTGACAAAGAAGGCAGTCTCTTATGCACTCTGGACCTAAGCCATTCAGGTCTTTATAGGTAATGACCAGCACCTTGTATTTTGCTCTGAAACATATCGGCAGCCAGTGCAATTCTTTCAGAATCTGTGTTCTGTGGTCCCTTCAGGTTGTCCCAGAGGCAAACCTGGCTGCCACATTCTGTACCAGTTGTAGTTTCTGAACTACGTACAAAGGCACCCCATGTAGAGTGCATTACAGAAGTCATGCCTGGAGGTAACCAGCATATATACTACTGTTTTGAGGTCATTTACCTCCAGAAATGCACATAGCAGACTTATCAGCCGTAGCTAATAAAAAGCATACCTGGCCACTGCCTCAACCTGAGAAACCAGATAAAGTTTTAGATCCAGGAGCACTCCCAAGCTACGTACCTGATCTTTCAGGGAGCAGTGTAACCCCATCCAGAACAGGCAGATCTAAACCATCTACACAAATCTAACAACAACCCTTTTTTCTTCAAACAAACTAACAGGAGGAGGGGAGATTTTGAGGGGGTGTTTCTCTTTAAGGCAGAAGTCTCAGTGTGTGTATCCACATTTTTTGCTAAGGCTAGCATTTGCCAGGGCTTCCTTTGGGAGCACTGGGGCATTTAGTTGTTGAGAGGGACAGAGAGAGGAGTCAGCTAGGGCTGCAGTGAATCACACCTGGTGGGAGGGGACAAATTCTTGTGAGCCACATTCCTGTTTCAGTTTGAAGCCTACTCTCTATATAAGAGGTGAAGGCAAGAGAGATTGTCGAACAGGATTTAGTGAACAGGGATAGCAAACATTGCATTGGAGTTTTTTGTGGAGTTTAGTGGAAGAAGGAATAAGCAGTGAGGTGGCCAAATTTGTGGATGACACCAAAGTATTTAGGGTAGTGAAATCCAAAAGGGATTGTGAGGAGCTCCAAAAGAATCTCTCCAAACTGGGTGAGTGGGCAACAAAATGGCAAATGTGGTTCAATGTTGCAAAGTGTAAAGTGATGCCTACTGAGGCAAAACCCCGCAACTTCAAGTATATGCTGATGAGATCTGAGCTGTAGGTGACTGACCAGGAGAGGAATCATGGGGTCATGGTAGACAGCTCATTGAAAGTGTCGACTCAATGTGCGACAGCTGTGAAAAAGGCCAATTCCATGCTAGGGATCGTTAGGAAGGGGATTGAAAATAAAACTGCTAATATTATAATGCCCTTATACAAAACTATGGTGCGGCCACACCTGGAGTACTGCATACAATTTTGGTCACTACATCTAAAAAAGGACATTGTAGAACTGGAAAAGGTGCAGAAGAGGGCAACCAAGATGATCAGGGGCCTAGAGCACCTTTCTTATGAGCAAGGCTACATCATCTGGGGTCTTTTAGTTTAGAAAAAAAACTACTGAGGGAAGACATTATAGAGGTCTATAAAATCATGCATGGTGTGGAGAATGTTGATAGAGAGAAATTTTTCTCCCCCTTGCATAACACCAGAACCAGCAGCCATCCTATGAAATTGATTGCCAAGGAATTTAGGACCAACAAAAGGAAGTACTTTTTCACACAATGCATAATCAACTTGTGGAATTCTCTGCCACAAGATGTGCTGACAGCCAACAACCTGGATGGCTTTAAGAGGGGTTTGGATAACTTCATAGAGGAGAGGTCTATTGGCTACTAGTCTGAGGACTATAGGCCACCTCCAGCCTCAGAGGCAGGATGCCTCTGAATACAAGTTGCAGGGGAGAATACAAGTTGCATGCCCTCAGCTCCTGCCTATGGGCTTCCCAGTGGCAGTTGGTGGGCCACTATGTGAAACAGGATGCTGAACTAGATGGGCCTTGGGCCTGATCCAGCAGGATTGTTCTTTTGTTCCTATCTCGCAGGTCTTGACCCCACACCCCCACACCCCGCCGCCACAATCAGTACATTCATCTTATTTGGATTCAACTTCAGTTTGTTATCCTTCATCCAGCCAATTATCACCTCCAGGTAGGCATTGATGGAAATTATGCCATTTCCTGATGAAGTCAATAGAGAGAAATAGATTTGGGTGCCATCAGCATACTGATAATGCCCTGCACCAAATCTTCTGATAATCTCTCCCCGCATTTTCACTTCCTTACTTTCTTATCTATCTATCATATTTTTTATAATGCCTGATTTGTACATCTCTAGGTGGTGTACAAAATTCAAAACAATATTTAAAAATCAGCACAGATTAAAATACAAAACAAAACAGTAGCATAAAAACAGTAACATAAATTTGCTTGTCGAATGACCTTAACAATAAAGATTTGATTTGATTTGTAACATAAAACAAATAATTAAAATTAATTCTAATTAAAAGCCTGTGAGAACAGGTGCGTCTTGAGGGTCTTCCTGAAAACAAACAGAAGGAGATGGTCATTTCAGCAGGGAGCACATTCCAAAGCCCTGAGGCAGCCATAGGGAAAGCCCAGTCCCGAGTGGCCACCAAACGAGCCAGTGGCAACCGTAACCAGACCTCTCCAGAAAATCGTAACAAACAACAGGGTTCATGACAAAAGAGGCGCTCTCTTAAATACCCTGGACCAAAGCCAGGGTAAGGGCTTTATAGGTAATAACCAGCACTTTGTATTTCACCCAGAAACATATCGGACACCAGTGCAGTTCCCTCAAAACCTGTGATATGTGGTCCCTTTGAGTTGTCCCAGAGACCAATCTGGGTGCCACATTTTGTACCAATTGTAGTTTCCAGACTACGTACAAAGGCACCCCCATGTAGAGCTCATTATAGTAGTCAGGTCTGGAGGCTACCAGCATATGTACCACTGTTTTAAGATCATTTACCTCCAGAAATGGATATAGCTGTCATATCAACCAAAGCTGAAAAAAAGCGCTCCTGACCACTGCCTCAACCTGAGAAACCAGGGAGAGCTTTGGCCCAAGGAGCACTCCCAAGCGACGTACCTGATCTTTAATGGGGAGTGTAACCCTGTCCAGAACAGGCAGATCTAAACCATCTCTCAAGTCCCAACCATCCACAGTCAGTACCTCTGTCTTATTTGCATTCAACCTCAGTTTGTTATCCCTCATCCAGCTCATTTCCTCCTCCAAGTTGGAGATCATCCATCAGGCCGACTATGGCAGTCTCAACCCCATAGTCCCCACAGAAGTCAGTTTAAAATGGGTCTAGATCAGTGATTCTCAAACTTGGGTCCTCAGGTGTTATTGGACTTCAACTCCCATAATCCCCAAACAAAGGCCACTGAGGCTGGGGATTATGGGAGTCGAAGTCCAATAACACCTGAGGACCCAAGTTTGAGAATCACTGGTCTAGATAATCTGCATTGTCCAAAACTGCCTGGAGCTAAGAAGCCACCACCCGCTCAATCACCTTGCCCAACCATGGAAGACTGGAAACAGGTCTGTAATTAGCTAACTCTGAGGGATCCAATGCGGGTTTCTTCAAAATCTCTGGAACTATTTATTTATTTATTTATTTATTTATTTAATAAATGCACTATGCTCAAGTTGATTTGCAACCCCAAAGGTCTGAGAATTGTGAAGCATGTTGTCGTCAATCTGTCAGGCTAGCCAGATGGAGTGTAAAACAGGCAGAGGTAGAAGTATAATAGCAAAGTCCTACAGGAAGAAATTCTCCAAACCAGGTTCAGTACGAGTCAAATCCAATCAATCCAAATCGAAGTCCATGGGCAAGGTCAACACAGTCCAGGGTCCAAACACGGTCAAGGCAACACATGAACACAGCTGATTAGCTCACAGGAAATTGGCGTTGCTATCAGCAGGGTAGTTGTGGTGCAGTCGTCTTAAATAGGCTGACTCCCGGTGCTGCTAATCAACAGTTCCTGAGTTAACAGCTTTGCCTGTTGTTCTACGCATGTGGTTCCTTAACTCTTGCTGTCTCTTGGACCGATGCCTCTCCACAGCTGAGACCGGTTGCGCCTCCTCCACAAGAGTTGCCTCACCCGGCTCTAATTCATTTTCAACTCCCTGTGCGTTGGACCCACTCTGCTTTGCAACTTCTGGTCCTTGCCCTTCCTCCTCTGCTGTAACCTCCTCCAGCTCCTCCTCGGAGTCTTCCAGCATGCCCATGACACATGTGTTGTGCTTGTGTAAAATCCTGGTTACCAAAGGTGGGCTATCTTCTACTGGAGCAGCCAGGAGCCCTCTTCTCCTAGTGCTTCAGATGACACGAGTTGCCTGGGGTAACCCAGGCATCACATGTCTTGAGAACAGCCCCAGTGATTGCTATTTTGCATGTTCAGATAGCCAAGATCTAGTTGCAAGATGAATACAGTGATATGCAAATTCTTTGGCAGTAGCAGAGTTTTGCAAATTCTGAGCACTTCTGCAAGACCTGCCTGTACCTGGACATGAAGGATCAGGGGCCCTGGAAGTGTGTTTAAAATGGGTGGGATTTAATGAATGTTGCACAGCTATGCAGCAAGCAACAATCTTTTTTCAACACTGATCTGAAAGTTATCAAATCATTAGGTTTTTTCTTAAGAAACATTATATAAATACTCAGGTGATCCTCTGGTATGGTGGGGACTACCTGGCATCCATATGAGAAAGAGAGAGATATGTGAGTGTCAATGCCAAACATGTCAGCTCTGTGGTTGTGGGGAAGCAGCAGGGCAAGAGTACTTCACACACAGTATCTGTCTTGTAGGCTCTCCACATGAGCAGTGGGCTTGATCCACTCTCCCTGCAGAGGAGCAGACAGCTTGCCCTGGGTGGCCGCATCAGCCACCCACACAATCTCCAGCTCTGTCATGGAGCGGGTAGGGGTGGTGGGGATCAGGGGCAGAAGTCCCCGGAAGTCCCTGAATGCCTCAGGCGAGTCTCCTTTTGAGTTGCCACAGTGCCACGCCATGGGGGGACACAACCGGGTAAATGGGGTTAGTGGAGCATTCGCTCTGCTAAGGGGGGAATTAAGAGGGCTTGACATTGGTAGCTGCACAACTCCCAGCAGTTCACACGTGCAGTGGAAACCTGGCTTGGCTTTCTTAGCCCAGTTTCCACCGTGCATGAAAATAGTCTTGTTATCTGACTTCAGTTCTGCTGGGCTTCTCTCTTCACAGCTGAGCTCTGCCCTGAAGTCAGCCATAGCAAGCAAGGCTCTGAAGTCAGCTGTTGGGGCCTAGAGAGAACAGAATAACTGCACATCTCCTTTATCAGTGAGTCTGTCATCCTTGGCTGCAACTGATGTTTTTTGTTTGTTTGTAGCAGATGCGGAGGGAGGATGGCAGCAGCCCGTGTTTGGCCGTCGCCACAGCCCTCTGGCCCCACCCCCGCTTCTGACATCACTCACAGGGGGCCAGCTAGCCAGGCCCCCGTATCTGACACCAGGCACAGGGGCATGGTCTCCCTCCCAGCGCGGCCCCGTTTGGAAGGGAGATCGGCCCGCGCTGTGTGCAGGCCAGAGCGACGTGCTGCCAATGCAGTGCAGGCTGATCTCCCTCCCTCCCCAATGGGGCCACGCAGCCCCATTTGGGAGGGAGATTGGCCCCGCTGCATTAGCAGTGAGGCCAGGAGTGGCTTTCTCTGCCGTTAAAAGGCAGGGAGAGTCACTCCAGCCGTGCTGCCAAAGCAGCGCGGGCCAATTTTGCTCCCAAATGGGACAGCAAAATAATGCCCCCCGCGTCTGATGTCAGATGTGGGGGCATGTCTGGGGCCATGAGTTGTGGCCCCTGGGGGCGGCAGCCCGGGTTCTTTGAACCTGTTTGCCCAATGGTGGCTCCGTGCCTGGTTTTTAGGTTTTTTGTTTTTGTTTTTTTGCATAATTATTCCTTTGGGGGGTTAACTCCCACTGGCCAATCTTTGGTGGGAGCCTTTGCTGTTGCCATGCATCTGGGTCCCTCCCAAGGTTCTTGCTCCATTGTGCCCACTTGCCTGCTGGGGGTTTTCTATTCCTTGTAGAAGGAAATTCTCTGGTGGCTGCTCCTCTCTCTACTTGGATGATAGCTGGGCTGCGTCCAAATCCATGTTTTGTGTACATGACTCCATGTTGCCACTCTCTAATGCCATCTTGAGGTATCCATGGAAAAGTCCAGCCAGCATGGTCAGTATGCCAAGCCATGGTTGCAGTTCATAACGTTTTCTAAAATTACATAAGGCATAGAGAAAGGGAATAGAGAGACATTTTGAGGTCATTCACAGAATCAAAAACTGTGTTCTACCCAGGTTTGGGAGCTGTGTGTTCTCCCAACTTTTCGTTGTGTGGAAGCAAGGTAAGAGGAAAACCTAGGTAGCTTTTCCTCCTACCCTGCTTCCACACAATCACTTCATCCCAGGTTTTCTTCTTACCTTACTTCCACACAACTGAAAATGGGAGCACACACAACTCCCAAACCCGGGTAGAAAACAGTTTCTGATTGTGCGGATGACCTCTTTATCTCCTTTTCTCATGAATTCCCATTGTTTATCTCCTTATCTCCAGTTCTCATCTTAGAACTTGGAGTCACACAAGGAAATCCACAAGGCAGTAGATTTAATATGGATAAAATAATTTACTTTATCATACAGAACATTTTCTGCAGATGTGGTGATGGCCACTGACTTAGATGCCTTTGAAAAGGATGTAGGGCAAATTCATGAAGCAGAGTGGTCCTCAGTCTCTAGCTGCTAGGTGCACTGACTAATTGGAGCCTCCAAGCAGTGTACCTCTGAATACCAGGGGACAAATTGGACTGTTGCCTTCCTGCTCTGCTTGTGGGCTTCATAAAAGCATCTTGTTGTTCACTATTGGACTCAGTTGACCTTTTGAGACTGATCACGTAGAATTCTTCTTAGATTCACATTGTTCAGAATCTTCTTTAGACTGATTATTCTAGGTTTCCTGAGAGTCCTCCCCTGGCTGCAATTTTTTAGAACAATTTTTTTAAAGGCAAATGCAAAAAAGGACAATAAACATAATATAGTGTTTCACGTATGTATTATTTCAATGTAGCATTGCATTGCTACACTGCCTATCATTTTACAATTCTATTTATTTTTAACAAACCAGTTTATCAATTCAAATTATCCCCCTGAATTGATTATACCAGGAGTGGATGAATTTATCAATTACTTCTAATCTCCCAGAGTATTTCATTCCGCCTTCCTGTATATGTGTTAAGTAAGTACATTTTAGTCACTTTAATAAAGTCCAGCATTTCACTTCCTGTTGGGTTAGACAAGGCGCTTGAGCTATTTCCTAGTATCTGGGCAGTCAACATTCTTGCTTTTATCAATAAACAGTAGGTTACCTCAATTATTTGCTCCCAACCTAAATTGCCCAGATAATCCAAAATGATAACCTAACAGAGTAGCAACATCAACCATCTGCCTAACCGGCTATCTTTTGACTCTTGTTATACTCTGTCTCCAGTTGTATGCATTATTCCTAATGTTTTTGTTCTGCCACTGTTGCAGCTCTGAGTGCCTGAATTAGGATTTGAGTCCATTTGCATTGGGGTCAGATACAGCAAAGCACTTGGGCTGGGCACATACTTTGAAGTAGATCCTTGCTTAAACACTTGCTCACTGAGGCTATGGTACCTGGAAACTAGCTTGATGGCTTTGTTCGCACTGTGATAGGCACTATAGTTGGGTTGCAGGAGGAAGCAGCAGCCGAACATTCCTTTGAAGTCCTGCCATTTCTGATCATGTAGGTGGGACTTACTTCAAAGGGGAATCACCACCTTCTCTTCCTGATCTACAAGGTTGGCTTTAATTGCATTGAGGGATTCTTTAGGGTTGTTGACTCTCTCTTTTTTTTCCTTCTATTAACTATTTTCTAGAAGGCCCTCATCTGTTTTGTTGTTGTAGTAGTAGTAGTAATAAGCAAGAGTGGAAGATGAGGTTCACACACTTGGTGTTTTGTTCTTTTCTAATGCCACTTTGTAGGAATATTGGTGTCAACATGTTATGTGTTTGAAATGTTTACATGCTGTGAAATCAAAGGCACAGCTGGCCAATCGCAAAAGGGCTGAGCAATCAGGGTGGGGTTTGCACTCAACTAGCTGCCAACAAAATCGATGGGAAAACTGGTACCAGTGGGGGTGGGTTGAGGCCACAGATATATGCTGTTGTAAATTCCCACAGGCAAAAGATGATTCTGACTCTTTACTTCCCCCACCCCTTCTTTTTGAAATGTTGCCCCCTGAAGCTTTCCAGGTTTTTCCTAACAACAACAACAACAACAATAACAATAACAAACGGATATTTATATACCACTTTTCAACAGAAGTTCCCAAAGTGGTTTACATAGAGAAATAAAAATAAATAACAATGGCTCCCTGTCCCCAAAGGGCCCGCAATCTAAAAAGAAGCATAAGACAGACACCAGCAGCAGCCACTGGAGGGAGGCTGTGCTGGGGCTGGATAGAACCAATTAGTCTCCTCCTGTCCAATAAAGAGAATCACCACTTTTAAAAGGCGCCTCTTTGCTCAGTTAGCAGGGGAAAACCAGATGTGAGTGAACTTCATTGGATGAATAGACTATTGGAAGACCAGATTCACAGTTTTCCTTACCTTAGTTCTTCTGCAAAATGAAAATAGCAGCCAACCTAACACGGTTGAAATGGTGACTATAAAATGCTATATACTTGCATGTGTCTTCACATATCCTAAATAAGACACACTCTTTTCAATGAGCGCTGAGTTCCTTTTGTTATAGCATGTCTGTTTCATTACATTTATATGTCACTTTTTATCCACGAGGGAACTCAAAGTGGCAAAATGTTCCTAAACATTATCCTCTTGATACACTGACCAGACCTCGATCTGTTTAGCTTCAGCAAGGTTGCTGCATCATTGATTTATTGAGTTGGAACATACCCTGGAAGCATAATTTCCTAAATTGCATAATTTCAAGTTAGGTAAAGGTAAAGTGTGCCGTCAAGTCTATTTCGACTCCTGGTCCCCACAGAGCCCTGTGGTTTTCTTTGGTAGAATACAGGAGGGGTTTACCAGTGCCTCCTCCCACACAGTATGCAACGATGCCTTTCAGCATCTTCCTGTATCACTGCTGCCCGATATAGGTGTTTCCCATAGTCTGGGAAACATACCAGCGTGGATTCAAACCGGCAACCTTCTGCTTGTTAGTCAAGCATTTCCCTGCTGCGCCACTTAAGGTAATACTAAATTCACTAAATTGTGAATTCAGAAAGAGTGTAGGCCAATTCATTTTTTAAAAATTAAATTACAAAATATAATTATAATTATATTATAAGTCACCTAATTTTATTTCTGGGCAACTATAAATCAATAACAATTCTCACAATTTGTTATGGTATGATCCTTCCCCATGTAAGTGCAGGACCTAATCATGAGGGATCCCCACAAGCACTTCCTTGTTTCTCCTCTTCCCCTTTCAAACAAGCATCAATTGGGTCATTGTGGGGAACTGGAGATGGTGCATATCTCCCATATCCTTATCCAGATCACCCTCACTCTAGAACTTGCATTCGTTGATCAAGCTGAGCGTGTAGGCTGGATGGAAATATGGGAGGTGCGTCCAGACCACCTATCCCCTATAACAGCCTGGTGTAGGGTCTGCATGCATACACTGAGTGGAGAGGGAGGAGGAACATGATTCTTTGCCATAGGTGGACTCCTATTCATGAGTTCTGTGCCCCATAGTGAATGATTATGCCCAATGCATTTCTGAAAAGATTAAAATACACTTGTAGATCATAATGTTCCACCTCTATATAGCCTCCAATAAGTTAATGTTAAGATTAATTCTCAACCAGGATTGGTTAGTTCATTGATGGATCACAGGTAGACATTTTGATATCCAATTTTTTGCTATTAAGATTCTTGCTGCTGATGAAAAAATAAATACATATTTTACCTTGGGTTTTGTTCCAATTTCTTTCACTCATTCTAGCACTATAACTAATGGGTCTGTTGGCACTCTTCCTGCAGTCACTTGTAATTTACTTCTGTCATCTATGACTAGAATCTTTTTCCATGTGGGCATGGCCACCAAATATATAGTACCCCCCCCACACACACACTTTGTTTCATATTGCCAGCAATTTTTGTCCTATATATCTGCTCTGTTTTGTGAAGGTGTGTGTGTTAAATTTCACCTATCTTGCACACATTTCGAAACCACTTTTTGGCTTGAATTTTATAGTTTAAACTTTTCTATTTTATCATGGGAGAAAAGGTTGAATACTATCTTGTATTTTGTTCCAAAAATTGATAAAAAGATTCTAATATTCCAGCTGTCTACCTTCCTGCAATCAAATATAATTTGTCAATTTAACCATCACTGCAAGATCCTACATTTTAATTAACAAATTAACAGGAGATGGGTAAGTTTCCACTTTCTTTAATAACGTTTTAAAACCGTTGCTATCATAGACACATGGTAAAATCTTCATTTCCCATCCTCTCAATACACTCACAGACTTATTTCAGTATCTGCCACCCAAATTCCAGCTTACAGTATCCAATGTCCATATAACTATACATTAGTAAACATAAAGGAATTTGATTAATATGTGGCTGACTGATAATTTTCTCAAATGTTGTCTCAGTGCATTACTTTCTATTGTGCTTTCTCATTTACCTGAATTTGCAGTTGAAAACACAATAGAGGTCTCATTGTAATATTTTTCTGTTATGTTATACTTATGATATATTTCTTTTTGTGTGTGTGTGTTGTGTTGTGTTATGACCAGTGGTTACAACAATAAATAAATTTATTTTTACTTTACTATAAGAGATTATCTCATCCTGCTCAATTATATTTTTTTCCATCTATTCAGAACTCCCACCTGTTTATCTACGATCTTCCCTAATTCTTTTGCATAAAAGGAATCCCAAGATAAAATCATAGAGCTCAATTTGTTTGTAAACTTACTCCAAACTTGAGTTGATGCAATTACCACATTTTTTGCACATTTACTTTCTCTGTAGTCCACAGAATATGATTTAAAGACATTGAACTTCTTGTTAGTTTAAATACCAAGCCAGCTACGTCTGGCTTTAATCACTTGATTATTGCTACAGTACTTCGTAAGTGTGTCACGTTAAGTGGTGCAGCAGGGAAATGCTTGACTAACAAGCAGAAGGTTGCCGGTTTGAATCCCTGCTGGTACTATATTGGGCAGCAGCGATATAGGAAGATGCTGAAAGGCATTATCTCAAACTGCATGGGAGGAGGCAATGGTAATCCCCTCCTATATTCTACCAAAGAAAACCACAAGGCACTGTGGGCGCCAGGAGTCAAAATCGACTTGATGGCACACTTTACTTTTACTATGTAAGTGTAGCTCATACATGGATTTGTCAAAAGCCCATGCATGAATTTGTCAGCGTGGGTTTCAGAATAGTTGTCAGAATTTTTGGTAATGAATCTTCTGTGACAGAATTACAATATTTGACCTGAATGCTGTTTTCCTTATGACCGTGTAAGGATGCCAGGCTAATCCAACAACTTCTGGTGAAGATATTGCAGTTTTGCTCATGCAAATGATTATGTTAAACCAACCTTCTGCCCTATTCTCTCAGATTCATTTTCCATTGGGTAAAACAATTATAATAGGCTGCAGACTCTTGTGCAACAGAGCTGGGAGATTAAGATTTGGGAGGTACATCCTGTTGAACATAACAGACACCACCTGTATTCAGAGGCGCTCTAACCCCCAGACATTGGGGGTCCGGTCCATGGCCTCCAAGGTCTGGGGGGGGCTCCAAATGGCCGGTGGGCTCCTGAAGCCACCCCATGCCCGCCCTGCTGCTGCCTGCCATGCCGAACCTACGTTTAAAAAATAATAATTTCAGCTGCTGCATGGCCAAGGGGTGGCTGCTGGTGGATGAGCTGAGCAGTCCTCACCCCCGACCCAGTGGTGCAGGCAGCAGTTGGAGTGACCGCTGGGCCTGTCCATTCAGCTCAGCAGTTGTTGCTAACTGCGAGGCACGCCTGCGCAGTTGAGAGAGATCGTCGCAAGCCCACGATGTCACGGACATGCAATGATCTCTCTCAACTACACAGGTGCACCTCGCAGTTAGCAAGAGATGCTGGGCTGAATGAACAGGCCCAGCCATCACTCCGACTGCTAACCTACCTCACAGGGTTGTTATGAGGACAAACATGACCATGTACCCCGCTCTGGGCTCCTTGGAGGAAGAGCGGGCTATAAATGGGGGGGGGATAATTAATTAATAATTCCCAGCAAGGATATCCAAGACACTCTGTGGAGTTTCTGTAGATATCCAAGACCATAAGGTAGAACAGCAGTAATCTCCATGGAAATAAAGGGATGGATTTTGCAATACCACTAGCCATGTGTATATGCTCCCAACACCAATTTTATAATACAGATGATACACCATCAGAGTTGGATCACTGGTGGCAGGGGGTGGGTCCTACTAATGGCAATGAAATCTTCGGGAGCTTACATTCCCTGCCACAGCCCCAGGTCTGGTGTGTGTGTGTGTGTGTGTGTGTGTAGTACTAGTATACACCTACTGACACTAAAGCCACAGTTGCCACAGTGCCCTAAGAGGGCCACACCTGCCCTTGCCAGTAATGCCTTTCACCATGTCATGCAGGAGAGAACCTTGAATATCATGTAGCATCGCGGGACTACATACAGGTGAAACTCGGAAAATTAGAATATTGTGCAAAAGTCCATTAATTTCAGTAATACAAATTAAAAGGTGAAACTGATATATGAGACAGACGCATTACATGCAAAGCGAGATAAGTCAAGCCTTAATTTGTTATAATTGTGATGATCATGGCATACAGCTCATGAAAACCCCAAATCCACAATCTCAGAAAATTAGAATATTACATGGAACCAAGAAGACAAGGATTGTAGAATAGAACAATATCGGACCTCTGAAAAGTATACAGTGTACTGTGCTTGATTGGCCAGCAAACTCGCCTGACCTGACCCCATAGAGAATCTATGGGGCATTGCCAAGAGAAGGATGAGAGACATGAGACCAAACCATGCAGAAGAGCTGAAGGCCACTAATGAAGCATCCTGGTCTTCCATAATACCTCATCAGTGCCACAGGCTGATAGCATCCATGCCACGCCGCATTGAGGCAGTAATTGCTGCAAAAGGGGCCCAAACCAAGTACTGAATACATACGCATGCTTATACTTTTCAGAGGTCCGATATTGTTCTATTCTACAATCCTTGTCTTCTTGGTTCCATGTAATATTCTAATTTTCTGGGATTGTGGATTTGGGGTTTTCATGAGCTGTACGCCATGATCATCACAATTATAACAAATTAAGGCTTGACTTATCTCGCTTTGCATGTAATGCGTCTTTCTCATATATCAGTTTCACCTTTTAATTTGCATTACTGAAATTAATGAACTTTTGCACGATATTCTAATTTTCCGAGTTTCACCTGATTTAATGAACTGATGATTTACAAATCCTCAGTGTATTTCCATGTTTTCAGCATTTTGCCCCTCCTCGGACCATATAATTAGCCAGCACTCTTCCCCCACCAAATAGTTCAGGAAAAGAAGCTGTGCCTCATGTTGCACCTGGAAACATCCATAAGGACTTGAACTTTCCACCTCCCTTAAACTTGGTAGTTGGGAAGAGACTGTGTCCATCCTGTAACACAGCAGGATCCACGCTATCCAATGCCCTTAACAGATCTGCCCATCTCACCCAAGTTGCCATGTACTGAGAACAGGAATGATCAAGACGTATTATTGCCAGTGGAGCCTGTAGGGCTGGGAATCATTTTAGTCGACTTTAGATGTTGTATGTGTTTTAACAACTCAGCTGCATATTAAATCAGAATTAAAATTAGCTACCAAGAGGCAACAGATTGGCATCTGATCCCAGTTGGGGCAATCCATTTTTGGCACATTATCAGCCATGTTACCCGACATCACAAACTGCGCGCTTGCCTTCTTAATTCCAAAATAAACTTGCATCTGTAGTATAATGATATATTGAAAGACATGTTGACAGAGCTCTTCTCACGTTCTCCTGTTTAAAAGGCTGCCAAATAATAGATTCAACAAGTTCAAGTCACAGTAGACCATTGTCAGTCTACTCAGTTTGGTAATTTAATATTGCCTTAACTTCTAACACTCCTGCTTGCTTTGTTTTTAAAGCAATAACGTTCTGCAGGAGGAGGTTGGAGTCATTCCCAAAGCTGTTTGATGAGCATCCCTTTTCAAATATAGATCAAATATGATTTATCCTGCCACCAAACAAAATATCGCCCTGTAATATATTGTTCTGAAGAATTTTCTGTGAAATGTAAAGATTAACTGGTCTATGACCATAATAAACCATATCTATCTATCTATCTGTCTGTCTGTCTGTCTGTCTTCTGTGAATACAGTGATTATGACATGCCTGCCATCCTGGAGGACAGATTTGGGAGTAAATTCTGATATCTTCTTTACAAATTACTGTGGAAGGGTCATCTCCTAACTCAATCGACAAACAGCCAAAAAAGGGTTTGCTGTACTTTTCATATTAACTAAATCATATTGGTAGCATGAAGGGGTCTAAAGCTTTAGATACCTTAGTGGTGATGCAACTGGTAAGTGTTTGCAGCTAGGTGAACTCATAGTTCTGTTCTCTAATAAATCTTACTGGAATGATGTGACTGACAGAAAGGATGGGCACTTTCACAGGGAATGCAGAATGAAGTCTCTACAGTATATACTTTTTGATGCCTCTTACTTATTGCATGGTAGGAGGTACTGTTTTCATGTTCCTTATTGCTCCATTCTCCCCCTACCTCATCTCAAAATGAAGTCATGCCTCCAGGAGATGAGCTTTCTTGTTTCACTTTCAGCAATTGCACTGATATGCATGTTTAAAGAGACATGAGCCCCTCAGATAGGTAGAAATGGCCTTCAGAGATACTGTTTCCTATGTCAGATACTGTACTACATCTGAACAAACTAAGAATCCAGCTTTGTTTAGAAAGGCCCCTGTGTGCAGACAATGATGTTTTTGCTCAGTAAGTGTGCAGTCACTTGAAAAAAAAATTGGCAAGGGTTCAAGACTTCTTCCCTCAAGGTATGGTTTCCCAGAAGTCAATTTACAATATTTGGCTGCAGAGAAGATATCATATTTCTGCCAGGCAGTCTAATCAGTGCTACTGTTGCCAGCACTGCTATTCTGAAGGCTCCCAGAAGGCTCTCTGCTTATGTTTGGGACTACAGGCTTGTAGTTCCCACTCTTAATATGCTCAGGAATCTCACAGGATTGTGGGCTCCCCGTTTATTGGCATATTGGCGACAGGTCACGTAGCAGGCAGTGGAACGATCGCCCCCAGATTCAACAGCTGCCAAGCAAATTGACAGGGGATTAGTCTCACACCTTTCCCTATATTAGGGAATGTCTAGGGAGACCCTAGTTGGCTTGCGAGTTAACTTCACTTTCAAGGTTTCTCTGCCCAAAGATTGATCCTTTATTTCCCCTCCTCTGCAGTTGCCTCAAACAAGCTAATGTTCATCACCTCAGCACGAAAAGTCAGATAAGGCACTCTGAATGCAACTCCCTTCCCCATCACAAAAGAGCTAAGTGGGCAATAGGAACTCAGAGGTGCACTCATTAAAATATTGGTTTTCTGGGTTCCTCAGACCTAACAGATACCATCCTTGCACATCCATTTACATACAGGCTGTTCTTGACCATTCATTCTATTGTGTTTTACTCAAGCATAGCCAACAAAGACAATGGATCCTTTTGAGATCCCCCGGAATTTCTCTCTTCAGGAAGAAGGAGCAGCCAGTATTTTGCCTCCGGGTCTATTTTGGGCTAAAACTGGTCCTGGTTTCTTGAACCAGTGTGTTTCATTTGGTCTCTACACCATGGAGTCACCCACTGTATGGCTGATAGATTTGGCACCCACCATAACACCAGGCCGTGTATTGCTCATCACACCATTCACGCTTCCAGCCTCCAGATCAGTCTCCCTCACTGGCCCGACCTACGCTGCTCGCCTCACTGCTACAAGAAGCTGGCTGCACAAAAACAGACACCTTTTGGATTTACCCTTACTGCCTAACCTCGGAGCCGCTTTTGGTTCTCCACCACCTGGTTCCATCCCTGAGGAAAGAGATCCTTTGGTTGTGCCTGAGCCATGAGGGTCCAATCACTGCTAAAAGAAGGATGAGGTTGTATGATCATCACTGTGCCCTTTTGGGCTCTCCCTATCCCTGCTCTTTTCTTAAATCCAAAAACCTATTTTTCTAAAGCCTTCTTTTCTCTAGCCAGCCTAGAAGTCATTTAATTTGGACACCAAGTCAAATTGCCTCTCTGCAAATATTTGGTTAATCTTTGTGATGTAATGTATTTAGTAGTAATATTGCTTTAATCAACTCTCTTTTTCCACAGTAACCCTGAAAACCTTACTTGATTTTGAATTTCAACCTGTCAGTTCTTTTTCCCGGGACTAGAATTTTGCACAAAAATTATTCTACTACTACAACGACAACATCGATGACAATGGACATTTATATACCTCTCTTCATCCAAAGTTCTCAAAGCACTCTACATAGAAAAAAATAAATATATAAATAAGATTGTCTCCTGTCCCCAAAAGATTCACAATCCAAAAAGAAACATAAGGCAGATACCAGCAACAGCCACTAGAAGGGTGCTATGCTGGGGTTGGATAGGGCCAGTTGCTCTCCCCCTGCTAAATATAAGAGGATCACCACTTTAAAAGGTGTCTCTTTGCTCAGTTAGCAGGGGTAATTATTATTACACTTCACAATTATTCTGAAGTGGAACTGTTCCACCCCAGCTAGCTAATTCCCCACACAAAGTCCAAACACACTTAGGGGTGTTCGCCAATCATGCCGGAGTTGTTCCATTAACACTACTGTGACTACTGTGTGCTATCTGTGCTGTTATCTGAATGTCAGCTACTGACAGCTACTGGAGAGAAGAGCTGGTCTTGTGGTAGCAAACACGACTTGTCCACATAGCTAAGCAGGGTCTGCCCTGGTTGCATCTGAATGGGAGACTAGAAGTGTGAGCACTGCAAGATATTCCCCTCAGGGGATGAAGCCGCTCTGGGAAGGTTTCAAGTTCCCTGGCTTCTTCAAGATAGGGCTGAGAGAGATTCCTGCCTGCAACCTTGAAGAAGCCGCTGCCAGTCTGTGAAGACAATACTGAGCTAGATAGACCAATGGTCTGACTCAGTATATGGCAGTTTCCTATGTGCCTGTGTTCCTTTGAATGGTTGGTCCAGTGATATAAATGATGACAAGAGAGCTAACCCCACCACTCCTGGCTGCCTTTTTATCTCATTCACACCCATGCACACACTTGTGCATCCCCCCCCCACCCCCACACACCATGTTTTTAATCTTCAGCTTTTTTTGGCTGAGTGTTCACTCAGCATTATGTCAGAGGGCAGGAGGATCCCAGACACTGACCCTTCGCGCTCTGAGAAATTGACAGTCAGCTCCAGTAGGAGCTGGCCTTGAAAAGCACTGTGCTGGGCAGCGGTGACTCAGACAGCCACTGAAATGCAGCTTTTTCACTTGGGGCAGCCTGCTCCCTTCTGGATTTCTAGTGCTGTTCCTATAACTCCCAGCTCAGGTCTCTTCATGCTGCAAAGCTGGTGAGGGGATGCATTGGCAGTTCAGGACAGGCAAGAGGAGCCTTTTGCCAGGAGCTTGTGATAGTTGCAGTGTATGGTGAGTCAGAGGCATATCTTTGCAGAGACTATTCAGGCATATAGAGTTTCTAGGGTTCTGCGGGACCACAATTAGCAATCAGTGTAACCTGTCTATTTTCTCCAGGTTTACAAAATGTTCTGCCCCGTGGTCTCAGATATCCATGGGAATTCCACTGCATTTCTGCTGAATTCTGGATATCCTTGTTTTTAGCATTTTGTGAGCATATTTCCAAAAGTGCTCTTCCAAACATGTATGCTACCAGTGGCTTTTGATGGGCTACACATCCATATGCATATTCCTGTTCTTAAGCTTTCAGGTACCGTGCCACAAGAGTTAATGTATCCAGTTGCCAATAACCCTTTTCTTTGATAGAAAGTAAATTGGATGGGATTGAACAGAAAATGGGATCAGAATAACTGCCTGCATCAGTAGAACTGCAGTATTTGTTTCAGTAATAAAATCTGTCAGATTACTGTGGCATCCATAACCATAAACCTGCTGCAAACTGTGGAATTTGACCATGGAATTTGACCATGGAAACTGTGTGCCATGGTTTGGGAACGTTTAGTTATATCAGGGTTCCCCCCACCCTGAGAACTGGAATGTTCCTTTTTCTTTCTTTTTTGTTTACAGGATAAGAAATCCACAATGATTTTTAGCTATCCCTGTCCAGTGCTGTGGCCATTTTCTCTGTGGCCAAACTGATGAGCAAAGCAGGCTTCTGTGGTTCTGGTCTGGACTGTGGGGAGGGGTCATGTCTAAATGGATTTAGCGAGTCTAGGGCTTGTTCCACAGTACACAGACTAATTCAAGCTGTGATGAATATGATCCTTTCAGAGGAACTAGGCTCGCATCGGGTGGGGGGAAGTGAATTGAGTGTTCTGTATTTTACTCTTTAATTAAAAGTTGGCTTTTGACAATTCATATTATAGAGGGGATGTAATAATCTTCATTTTGGGAACCCTGAGATAAATGCCAAACCACATAAGACAAAGCCTTGTTCCTGAAATTTGAATTCCTTGGTGGTGATGCAACTTGCAAGCTAGGTGATGACATCCTCCTGGAATCTAACTGTTGTGGACGACTACCAAATCTATGAAAGAGGGAACCAGGATTGGTGCTGATAGTATTGGGTGCATCCTGTTGTTTGCAAAGTCTAGTAGGATAGATTCGTAAGCTTTGAAACACCTGTTGATTTTAATAGATCCCCTTCCCTTTCTACATGAGTTGTTTCTGATTGTAGGTGGTGTTAGCTCCTTACGATCATGTTAATTGCTATTCAAATGCTGCCAAAAAACGAGTAGAACTCTCCCACAGGAAGCTGAACCACTCCCTCCCGCAGTCTCTAGGACCAAGAGGGCAGTAGCTCTCTCTGCTAGTTGTCTCTAGGCTCTAGAGTCTAGCCATATGATAGCTAATGATGTTTTCCAAAAAGAGAATTCTGATCCAAGGAGCAGAGAGAGAACATATAGGACCTAACCAGTGTTCTCTCTCGTGTTTGTTCATCTGTGTGCAGATTGAGTTTTGTGCTGGGCAGCAGTATCAAGGCAGTGTGTGCACACTTGCCTTCATCAAAAATGTTGTGAGTGCACAGACACACCTTAGAGGGAACACTGTACCTGAACGATTCAGCAGAAACATATAGGCCAAGCTAGCCACCACACAGCAGATGCCTATAATAGAGTCTCCTTACTTTTTTTTTTTTTAAATGAAAAGCAACCGCAGGAAACTAAACAAGACTGGAGGAACAGCAGCAGTGGCGGCAGGGGAGGGGTGATTAACCTTTTCCTCTCTGGAACTTATTCTACTGAAAAGTGCACACACAGGGACACACTCTCACTATGGCTTTTCTACCCACAGTGGGAAGGAGATGGGTACCTCTTCCCCCATGGGTAGAGAGACAGGATTGCCAATTCTCCAGGATTGGCCTGGAGTCTCCAGGAATCATCATCATCAGTCTCCAGGCAGCCACTGAAAGCAATCCTGAAGATTTTAATGGCTTAGTATTGTGAAAAATATTAGGAAAAAATACTGGGGGTGGGGGTGGGGGCTCCAGGAATACCTTCTAACACAGTTGGCAACTCCAGTGGGGAAAGCAGTGGAGGTGCTTTTAAATGGAAAAACAGCCAGATGGGGAAGGGTTAAGCAGCTCCTCCATTCCGTCTGTGGCCACTTTTCATTTAAAAGAAAATGCATTGTATTATATACATGCAATAACTGTTTTGGGGCCTATCCAGAACTTGCTCATATTATGTAAGGTAAAGGTAACGTGTGCCATCAAGTCAATTTCGACTCCTGGCATCCATAGAGCCCTGTGGTTGTCTTTGGTAGACTCCAGGAGGGGTTTACCATTGCCTCCTCCCACACAGTATGAGATGATGCCTTTCAGCATCTTCCTATATCACTGCTGCCCAATATAGTACCAGCGGGGATTCGAACCAGCAACCTTCTGCTTGTTAGTCAAGCATTTCCCCGCTGTGCCGCTTAAGGTGACATGCTCAGATTCTGTACTTCCTATCTATCACATGTAGCACAGGTTTGTATCAATGTAATGCTAAGTTTTAACTCTGAAGTTATCCCCTTCATAGTTCCTTTGTAGATCCTTTCTTATTCCTACATACCTAATGGTATCTTTGCAACTACCTCAAGGTAAACATAGGGATTGTGCTTTAAATGGCATAAAATGGGATTTTTGTACACTTAAGCATGTTAGGCACATGTAGGTCCCATTGATTTCAAAGCATAACTAAAGCTTGATTTAGGTTACACAGAAATGAAAATCAAACCTGTCTTTGGCCCAGGAGTGGGCCTTTAAGGCAGCTCACAATGATTTCAAGTTCTAAAAATGCAAATTAAAAATACAAATTAAATTAAAAACAGCAGTAATGAAAACAAATTTAAACACTAGCAATTAAAATACTTTTAAAAAGGTAACTGGCTAGTACAGAATTGTGTTTTAGCAACTATTAAGAACTAGCTAAGCAAGAGTTCAGCCAGCCGCCCAAATGCCTTTAGCACATTTAGCACAGTCTGCAGTCTGATGTGTTTGTGGTGCTCAGCAATGCTCTCTGCTGGTTTCCCCTTCAGTAACAACAAAAAGCATGTTGCCAAAAATACTTGGAAGCAGACAGTACATATGTGCAGCAGCAAACACCATACATAGACACAGATTGTAGCATATTAAGGGCTCAAGTGAACCCACCTGCTCTGTCTCCTGATTGAGTGCACAACCTCTCCATCAGTAGGCCAATTATAACATTCCAAAGATTTTTAAACTAAGACTGAAAGTTCTGGGTTCACACTCAGTAACTCTCATGAAAGTTTCCAAGTGAAATCCTTAGGTTTTGAATTATACATTCAGGGGCGGACTAAACTCTTTGCTGCCTGTAGGCGACCAAAGAGTCGCAAGGGAGGAAGGAGTGGGGAGTTAAATCTATTTTTTAAATGTTAAAACAGCTGCCATGCAGCAGCGTGGTGGTGGAGAGGGTGGCGATACCCCTCCTAACCCAAGCCCACCTACCTCCCAAATGACAGCTATTGCCCAGTTTCGGGCCTTCTGAGCACGCATGTGCAGAAAAGCCTGATTTCGGGCAATAGGTGTCATTTGGTTAGAGTGCTGGACTAGGACCGGGCAGACCCGAGTTCAAATCCCCATTCAGCCATAATACTAGCTGGGTGACTCTGGGCCAGCCACTTCTCTCTCAGCCTAACCTACTTCACAGGGTTGTTGTGAAAGAGAAACTCAAGTATGTAGTACACCGCTCTGGGCTCCTTGGAGAAAGAGCGGGATATAAATGTAAAATAATAATAATAATAATAATTTGGGAGGTAAGCGGACTTGGGTTAGGAGGGGTATCGCTGCCCCCTCTGCCACCGCGCTGCAGAACAGCCGTGGTCTTAAAGTTTTAAAAATAGATTTAAACTCTCCCCCCCCCAGTTTTAAAGTTTTTTTTCCCCTCAAAAAAATCCATATAACCAAAATTTGCCGCTGGGGGAATTTTGCCGCCATAAGCAGTTGCCTCTACTGCCTCTCCTTTAATCCGCCAGTGTATACATACAATTAGCATTCAAAAATACCATTTTCTATTTGTGGACAATGGATGACATGACGGGCAGTCCTCCATTAGTGGTAGGGGCCCACCAGGGCTGCTGCACAACTTCAAAGGCAGCCCTGACAGTGTAGCAATGGGGCCACTGAGGAATGACTTAAAACGGCTTCTGGGAAGCAACACAGCACTCCTTCCATGTGCGCTACGCTGCTGCCCAGAATCAGTTTTAAGGCATTCTGCAGCAGCCCTGTTGCTGTACCATCAAGGCTCCCTTTGATGTTGCGCAGCAGGCCAAAGGGGTCCCCCCATCAACGGAGGGCTGCCCGTCATGTTGGCCAGTGGTCTTAATGTAAACATTTGTTCTGCTACTGTAATTAGGTAAATGTTAAAAGTCCTACATTTTAACATTTACCTAATTAGAATAGCAGAACAGATGTTTACATTAAGACCACTGGCCAACTTGATGGGCAGCCCTCTGTTAGCGAGTCTATTTGGGGATGGGGCAGTGCATGTTAAGAAATAAACTTCATGGCAACACAGCTTGAGTAGCATCTGTTAGATACTCAAATGTTTAGAACGTACGACTAATATGTGACTAGGCCACATGTACTGTAAAAATCTCACACCAGATTTTGGCTGGTGTGAACACCAACTGATGTGTCCTCCATCACGACAACACTGAAGTCTCATATGTTAATTGCAGTGTCAATGCATGACAGAAATGTGAAGCACACTCAGCTTTATACTGAGCGTACATTCCAGCCAAGACAGGTTTTTAGATGCAAATTGGGATACATAATGTTTTCTAAAAATACCATATATTTATTCTATATATTGTTTTTAAGGATTTCTTAAGGTAGTTCTAAATAAATCAAATATGGTATCAACAAATCAAGTCATAGAAGGCAGTTTTATACAGGTGATTGGTTCAACTAGCACAGAGTTGTCTAATCTGAACGATGACGGTGGCTTTCCAGGGTCTCTGTCAGAGTTTTTTCCCTAGTCCTAGCACCTGACCTGAAATCCTTTCTGACTGGAGTTGTTGGGGACTGTATCTGAGATCTTCTCCATGCCCTATCATGCCCTCCATGCCTTTGCCCTAACACTGAGCTAAAGCCCCTCCCCAAGTCCAACTATTTATTGATTTATTGAAATATGTTTCTTTTGTCTTTCCATTAGGGCCCCTGAAGGCAGTTTACTGTACAAAATATTAGAACAGTAAGTTAAAAACAATAAAACAGCCTGAAGAAAATATACAGTAGTAATACATAACATTTATCAAGGCCAAACACTTTCCTAAAAAGCCACTTTTTTTTTTTTTAACCAAAATGCAAGTAGCAAGATAGCCATACAGGTCTCCCTGGGCATTCCACAGGGCATTCCACAGTCTATTGTCACTCATTAACTAATTTTAAACTGCTTTAATTGTTTTTATCCTGTTTTTACATTTGTTGTATTTTAAATTATGTACACTGCCTAGGGATACACATATCAGGCAGCATATGAATATGATAAATAAATAAATAAATCCGCTCATCACATTTCAGACAGTGGCAGGGCATGGAGGAACACGACAATCAACTGGACCTCAGTTGTTGAACGAATCATCCAAGCAGTTGAAGTGGAAGGACATGGTCCTTAAGATAAAAAGAAAATGTACAAACAGCAACAATAGAAAACAGAAGCTATAAAGAAAGTCAATATAATGGTAGCAGCATTAAGAGCAATCAAATAAAACCCACCAACACTGCTGGCTCCCCCCCCCCCTTATTTCTCCTTTTCTCTTATGTTTTTCATCTTGTACAATCCTGGAGGATCTGCTTTGGAATTCCGATTCCAGTGGCAAACTCTGTGATACAAAGCAACATAGTAGTTGATTGACTGCTGAACCTGACTCCCCATGAGAACTAACTATACAAACTGTTATTGGTTTGCCAAATGTCTATGGAAAACCTAGCTTACCCCTCTACTTGTTTCCACAACTGAAAAATGGAGCTCATCAGCATCATTTTACTCAGGAAGGTATAGAGAATCAGTGAGGCGATTCTCATGATTGCCCCAATACGGGCTAAGGCAGCCTAGCCCACTTTGGGGCGATCGTGTGTTGCAACAGGAGCTGTGCAGCTCCCAGCAGCTAATCACCCTGAATACCCCTCCCCTAAGATGAGTTTAATGGAGCAGGCGCTCCGATAACGAGGCAACACACAAGCAGACCCCCGACCGGGAGGCTGCAAGCAGCCTCCCGGGCCCAGGGGTCTCTCCAGAATGGGGCATCCTGGAACTTATGGGAGCCACGTGGCCCCCGATCCGCACAGCCCCCGCGGGCTCCGTGACGGAGCCAACAGTTGTATGGCCGGCCGTTTTGGGCGCCCAGGGCTGCCGGCTTGATCATCTGCAGGGAGAGCGGGCTAAGTCCGCTCTCCCCGCAAATCCCCTTCCGGCGAGTCTCCCTGATTGTGAGACTCACCTCAGTGACTTGATCTTTGAATTTGAAGAGGCTTTGAAGCGGTTTTGAAGCAGCGGCTTGTTCAAATTCACAAAGTAGCATGAGTGTTCCTTCTCACAAGTGGTATTTATTACTTTTTTTAAAAGATGTACAAGTCTGCTTTCAAAAAAAAAAAAACCTAGCAGAGGAAAGTACAACAATTAAAATGATAAACACAAGAAAACACAACCAAGACAGACAGGTGTAAAAGAGTAGCAATACACATATTATGGAGGACTGGTATTATTATTATTTTACACAGTCAGACAGGTGTTATTGACTGGTTTGTTTTATCCAGACATCGAGTCCTTCCCAAGGACCTGGGATGGCTGAACTTTATTGTCAATGTTGTTGCTGTTGTTATAGATATCAACGTAGAATATAGGTTGTTCCCAGTAAAGCTGCTTTTTGTAATTGGCTGATGGTGATTTCTGTGGCCCCTATAGTGTTGAGGTGCTCTTCAAGGTCTTTTGGAACTGCACCCAGGGCGCCAATGACCACTGGGATTATTTTGGTGTTTTTCTGCCACAGCCTTTCAATTTCAGTTTGTAGATCTTTGTATTTTGTGATTTTTTTCTATTTCTTTTTCTTCTGTTCTGCTATCCCCTGGTATTGCTATGCCGATTATTTTAACTTGTTTTTCTTTCTTCTCAACTACAGTTATATCTGGTGTATTGTGTGGCAGATGTTTGTCTGTTTGTAGTCAGAAGTCCCATAATATTTTTACATCTTCATTTTCTTCCACCTTTTCAATTTTATGGTCCCACCAATTCTTGACTACAGGTAGCTTGTATTTTTTGCAGATGTTCCAGTGTATCATCCCTGCTACTTTGTCATGCCTTCATTTGTAGACAGTCTGTGCGATCTTTTTACAACAGCTGATTAGGTGGTCCACGGTTTCATCTGCTTCTTTACAAAGGTGGCACTTGCTGTTTGTGGTTGATTTTTCGACTTTTGCTCTTATTGCATTTGTTCTTAGTGTCTGTTCTTGTGCAGCCAGTATTAAACCCTCTGTTTCTTTCTTCAAGTTGCCATTCTTAAGCCATTGCCAGGTCTTGGTGATGTCTGATTTTCCACTTACATTGTGCAAATATTGATCATGCAGTGGCTTATTTTTCCATTTTTCTGCTCGGTTCTTGACTTGTTCTTTCTTGTAGGCCTGCTTTCTTTCATTGGTGTTGAATAGTTTCGCGTTATTGACCATTTGAAGTGCATCTTCTTCACTGGCCTTTATATATTCCTCAAGGCCTCTTTTCTCCTCCTCTACTGTTTGATGGACTTGCAGCATTCCTCTTCCACCTGAGCTGCAAGGGAGGTATAGCTTATCGACATTACTGCGGGGGTGCAGAGCATGATTGATGGTCATGATTTTCCTGGTCTTACGATCTAGCATCTCTAGCTCTGCCTGGGTCCAGTCTATTATTCCTGCACTGTATCTGATAACAGGTATAGCCCAGGTGTTTATGACTTGTATGGTGTTCCCACCATTGAGTTTGGACTTGAGGATTTTTCTAACTCTCCTGATGTATTCACTTCCAATTTTCCTTTTAACTTCAGTGTGTGCGATGTTATCAGCCTGGAGAATGCCCAAGTATCTGTAATGTTCTTTCTCTTCCAGGTTCTTGATCTTGCTTCCATTGGGCAGTTCTATTCCTTCTGTTTTTCTTATTTTCCCTCTGTTCATTATTAATGCAGCACACTTGTCTAGTCCAAACTCCATTGCTATACACTACTGAATATACGGACAGTGTTTAGCAGTGATTCGATTTCTGACTGGGACTTTCCATACAACTTCAGATCATCCATGTACAGCAGATGGTTGATTTGACTTGATGTTTTAGATATTTGGTATCCTAGGCCTGTTTTGTTTAGTATTTGTGAAAGTGGGGTCATGGCGATTACAAACAACAGAGGGGATAGTGAGTCCCCTTGGAAAATGCCTCTTCTAATGCTAACCTGTCCAAGTGTCTCGCCATTGATTGTTAACTGTGTACTCCACATGCTCATCGCTCTTTTAAATAAATATCTGAATGTTTTTGCTGACACCAGTTGTTTCTAAACATTTTAGTATCCAAATGTGAGGCAATGAATCGAAGGCTTTCTTGTAGTCAGTCCATGCAACACCTAGATTGGTTTTTCTTCTCTTGCAATTTTCTAAAATCATTTTGTCAATCAGCAGCTGGTCTTTTGTGCCTCTGGTGTTTGGGCAATTTCCTTCTGTTCAACTGGAAGTTGTTTGTTAGTTAATAAGTGTTGCATCACTTCATCTGCTATTATTCCAGTTAATAATTTGAACGTGGTTGGCAGACAGGTTATCGGTCTATAATTACTTGGAACTGCACCTTTTGCTGGTTCTTCATCCAGATCACTACCTCTTGCAGGCTAGGTTTCACAAAGTTTCCACGCTGATTTCTTGTCATTGTATTTTCAATGTAGTTGTTAATTTCCATACGCAAATGGTCTTTGAATGGCTTGTTTACTGCAATATCAAGAGTCTGCAGATAGGCAGTCATTCCTGCAGGAATCATTATTTGATCTATTCTTCTCTCTGCAAGGAAGTTCTTCATGTCTTTAGCACGGTGAGTGCTGGCTGAATCCCAGACTAGCAGACCTCTTTGGCCATCTCGCAAAACAAGTGGCAGCATTAAATCAAGCCACCTCCTTATAACTGCTTGTGTGCACCAGGCTTTTTCAGATTCAAGAACATAAATGCCGGAAACACGTTAAATCTTATCTTTCTTGCCCTTAGTGATGATAACAGGTGTGGCTTTCTTTCCATCCAGACGAATTGCCAAAATACAGGTAACACGTGAACTTTCGTGACCAGTGGAGGGAACGTAGATTGAGGAGGCACCCCTATTGTCGTTTGGGCTCCTTGACCCATAAACACTGCAGTTTCATCCATAGCAATCATGTTGCAAAGTTGGTATTTAGAAAAGTCGATGCCATCAACAAAGGACTTGAATGCAAGTGCTCGCTTAATAACTTCAGCATCTTCCAACTTAAACAGTGTTGTTGATTTTCTGAGAGACAGTTCATATCGCTGAAGGAAGCCATCCAGCCAGTGTTGTGATGCTTTGAATTCTGGGGATATTTCGAATTGTGGTGCCATTGCAAGGGCAAATGCTTGAATATCAGCCCTGCGCACAACCAAAGCCTTTGCTCTCCTGTCAGCAATCCATTCACTGATCATGTCTTCCAGCTCAGGAAATAAAGGCTGCCGACCTGAACCACACTTGCGCTTCTTAGCATTTCCTTTGTCCGCCTTTAGAATGAGGTTATCATATTCTGCCCGCCATTTTTGGACCATTCGGATATCCAACTTCTTCTCTTTGCAGAAAGCCGTAAGATTCTTGCCCTTGGAGTCCTCCACAATTCCTTTCTTGTACTCAACAGAATAACTCTTTCTTTTTGCACTCATCTTGTGTGGGGGTACAGGCTTATCGGTATTTATCAGGGATCCAGTGAGACTGGTGTTTGTGTGGGGTGAGAGAGACCCACAGACTGTTGCTGGTCAGTGTTGGGGAGCAGCAGCTTTACTGGTGTGTGTGGGGGGTGAGAGAGACCCACAGACTATTGCTGGTCAGTGTTGGGGAGCAGCAGCTTTACTGGTGTGTGTGTGGGGTGAGAGAAACCCACAGACAGGTGCGTAACGATACCGGTAGGGGTGGCAGGCTGCAAGCTGAGGCATACGGTAGAGGGAAGTACGGTAAAAATCTCCTCAGAAAATCTCCTCCTCAAAAATCTCCCCTCCTCCTGGCGGTGGCGGGCAGCAGCGAGAGTAAGCGCGGCGGTGACTCTTGCCGCCTCGCGAGAGAGTACCGGTATGGTAAGCATGTCGGTGGCGAGCGGGAGTGTGCAGAGCGACGCCGAGGCCTGCCGTCTGGCCTGGCGTCGCTTCCCAGCGTACTCTCGCCGCCTCCCGCCACCGCCGCACTTACTCTCGCCGCTGCCCGCCACCGCCAGGAGGAGGGGAGATTTTTGAGGCGGAGATTTTCTGAGGAGATTTTT
Organism: Hemicordylus capensis; assembly: GCF_027244095.1. NCBI lineage: Eukaryota > Metazoa > Chordata > Lepidosauria > Squamata > Cordylidae > Hemicordylus > Hemicordylus capensis. Next base: position 263,230,409 of record NC_069657.1, read on the forward strand.
ACCGTACTTCCCTCTACCGTATGCCTCAGCTTGCAGCCTGCCACCCCTACCGGTATCGTTACGCCCCTGTCTGTGGGTCTCTCTCACCCCACACAAACACCAGGGGGATAGGGGAAAAGCTTCAGCAAGCAGCCTGCTACTGAGCCAGGAGAGATCACCACTATGTCTTATTTTCGGGGTATGGCTTATATTGCACAACTGCTTAGAAATCCTGCTACGGCTTATTTTATGGGTATGTCTTATTTTCGGGGAAACATGGTAGTTGTTTATGAAGGCTTGTTAGGTGTTTAAGCCAAAAGTCATACAGTTCATTGTCGCCTGGCACAGTCCAATTTTTAATTTTCTTTGCTCTTTCACTTATTAATTCTGGTGTTATTATTAGATCCTGCATTTGTTGGTTACATTTTTTGACCTCTTTCATCCAGCCTGCTTTTTTATTATAATCTATTGGATTGTCTCATAATTTCCCCCAGAATTGCACTGTTTCTTCTTTATTTGGTGTTTCTATGTTTCTTGCATTTTCTCCTTCTATACTTTGGTAGAAACGTCTCTGATTCAACTGGAATTGGAGATTCTGCCTGTGTTGTGTAATTCTGGCTTCGTATCTGCTAATCTTCTTTGACACTGCTGTTATTTGCTGCTTTATTATTTCCAGGACTTCTCTGATTCTCCTTGAATCTAGGTGGTATTTTTGGATCAGATACTGCTTGGTGTTTTCATTCTTCAGCTTCTTGCCTTTCATATCTTTCAATTTACTAGCATCTGATCTAAGCCTGGAGATTTTATTTTCTAATCTAATCTTCCATTTAGATGATGTACTGCTTTCTTTTTTTTTACAGGTCCACTGATCTTATATCCGAGCTCTTGTGTTGTTATTGTTGCTGCACTGTACATTAGTTGGTTTGTTCCTTGCAAATTCTTGGTTGTTATTTCTGCAAGTGCAGCATTAACATCTTTTAATGCCTGAGCAAGTTGTTTTTTGGCAACTGTTTTTAGAGCTGGAAGTCGAACCCTGGTGGTTGTTTGGTTCATGTGCTCAGTTATTTTTTGCTTTAGTTCTTGTTGCTTTTCTGTTAAATGGCATTCAGGTTTTTGAGGTGAAGGCAAAGGGGAGGTTGCCTGGTTTTGATTTTGAAACAGTTCAGCAACAGTGGCATCCTCTATTTCCAACACCTCCTCCACCTACGCCTGAGCAACTGCTTCAATTGGTGGTAGTTCTTCTTCCATATCTTGAGCTTGTGTTGCTCTTTGCAGTTCTTCCAGCTCAACTCCTGTGAATACTTTATTTCTTGTTATGTATCTTCTCTGGTCTGCTAGCCTTTGTTCTGTTATTTCTGTATCTAGATGCTTCTCTTTCCAAATTTGGTACATTTTTTAAAAATAATCTCTTCTAGTTGGACTAGACTTGTAATAGCAGATCATTATTTCCTTGTTGGCATTATTATTATTATTATTATTATTATTATTATTAGTGCTCTCCAGCAGGAACTGATAACATGCATGTTATGTACACTCAGAAGCTTTTTTGGCTAAAGGAACATGGCAGAGGGCACTTTCTGGGTGTGAATTTAGGGCAGATTTTTTTGGCATTCACATTGCCAAGCTTTTGCACAGCCTGTCTTAAGAGTTAGTAAGCCAACTGGCCTTGATTAAAAAATAATAATATTCATAAATTACATCAAACAGCAACACCATCTGAAATATCTGAGACTGCAAGTTCAGCTTGAAGGAAGAATGCCAGCAACACTGTGCAACATACCAGCTTGAAATCTTCCATGCTTGATGTATCAATTTCTTTTGGTTTTACACATAGGTATGATGTTGTGGGGAAACAGATGTACCCCAATCAGATTTTAAAGCAGCCCTTTCTTTGGATCAGCAAGCCTGGTGCTTTCTCATGACTACGTCATCCTTCCCCAAACACTAAGGCACTTGATTGCTGTTACTTTAAGTAAGCAGCAGCTGAAGGCTGTATCTGCTCCACCCTGGCTGCCAGAGGAGATAGTACCAGCCTGTATTTTGACTTCCTCGAGATTGCAGTCCTTCCTGAGTATAAGGTGATTTGCCCACAGGCCCACAGGGTGCTGTCAGCCACGAGTCCCTCTGTGACCTTGCAAAACTGAAATGTGATTTGAGGCAGCTACTTCTGTGATTTGAGGCAGCTACTCCTGGTGTAAAATGCCCTGAGCAGCATCCAGTCCCTTCAGTAAGAGAGAGAATGTACAAGCAAGAAGATGATTTAGGAATGAGCCCGTAACTCAATAGCAGAGCATTTGCTTTGCATGCAGAAAGTTCCAAGTTCAGTCCCTGGCATCTCCAGGTGAGACACCTGCCTGTAACCTTGGAGAGCCACTGCCAGTCAGTGAAGACAATACCAAGCTAGATGGACCAATGGTCTGACTCAGTATAAGACAGCTTTCTATGTTCCTATGACCCAACTTAGTCCCATGCTCCATCGGTAGTGGAAGAGGCAGGTTGTCCCTTTCTTCCCCTAACCTTCTTATGTGGTACCCAGGCTGGGAGTGTACCAGAGACTCCCTTGCCTGATATGGCCCCCAAAATAGTTATCAGCAAGAGAAGAGTGGGTGGAGCCTACACAGGTGAGCAGGGCCAAACAGAGAGCAGTTGTTCATGGTCAATGTCCAAATTGATCAGATCGCCAAAATTCCCATTCTGAAGTGTTGGAGAGTTCCAGTGCATTGACCTTTTGCACCAACTATCCTAATGATCACTATGGGCATTGGGAGTAGAGATAGTGAGTGAGGGTCTCCTTCACTGTTCTGCCTGTCTCTACTCTCTGATCCCTGATCTGACCCTTCCGCACTTCCTGTGCTGAGTCACAATCCTTCCTTTCCTCCTAGAGAGAAGATGGAAACATCTCTCTCCCTTCTCACCTATTCATTATGTAGTCCTTTAGATTATGTTAAGGTCTTTCCTATCCAAGTGTATTTAACCAATAAATACTTAGTATTTAATTCTACAAGGAACTCCATGTGTTTTCTCTAAATAGCTGCAACAACTAAACCATCTTCTGCTACCTACTCTGTAACTGGAGTGTGTGCTCTTTCCTTAGTGCTCTGCTATTTTACCTATGGGGGTAAAAATTAGCAACCCACAACTGAGTTATGGGCCCAGCAGGAGCAACAACAGGCTTTTAGGCAACAAGCAGAATTTATTTTTTTTCCTTTTTAAAAGTGCAGTTGAGTTAGAAACTGCAGCATGGATCCCAAAACTACAGCCTACTCAGGAACAGCTTTTCCTTTTCCCAAATTGCATGGCAGCAATTATGAAACTTGGGCTTTGAAGATGGAAGGACTTTTCATGACAAAAGGGATTATTGAGGTCCTCATGGAGAAATGACCAGCCCAAGATGCAGCCGCTCAAGCCTTGTGGGATAAGAAGAACCAGCAGGCATATGGACTTCTGATTTTGAGTATAAGTGATGGTTTATTGATTTATATACATGATACCAGGATAGTCTCAGAAGCGTGGGAGAAATTAAGAAAGCAATGCAGCCAGGTCTCTGCAAAAACAGCTCTCCTTTTGTTTAAAAGACTATGCCAGACCCAGTTGCAGGAAGGGGGAGATTTTGAAGCCCACATAGCAAGTCTCTTGGAAACAAGCAGACTTTTGAAAAATAGCAAATGTGAATTGAATCATATTATTCTGATTGGACTAATCCTGCAATCCTTACCAAAGAGTTTTAATCCTCTGATTACTGCCCTGGAGGCATCAGGGACTGAATTAATTTTGGAGAATGTAATATCAAGTCTGAGAAACTTCAACGTAAAGCAACAGCAAGAAAACTTTAAAACTGAAACTATTATAGCTTACTCCCATAAACTAGGGATGGGTCCGGACCGGTCCAGAGGCCATTGTAAAGGCCTCCAGATCGTCAGGACTGGTCCGGACCTGGCCGGTTCGGTTCAGGTGGAGGGGGTAGCTTTAAGGGTGAGGAGGGTTTACTTACCCCTCCCACCACTTTTCCCCCTCCAGCGCTCATATTTATTGTAATAATTGGGGCGGCAGGATACCTCCCTGCCACCCCTTGTCCCTCTGCAATGCCGCCTCCAGGATAGGGTGGGCGCGCGCACGGCGCAGCTCTGCGAAAGCGGCAAACGAGAAGCCAGCACAGCACCGAGCCGGCCTCCAGCGCCTCTCCGCCCGGCGGCTCCCCCATCCTGAGCCACCGCCAGCAGCCACTGAGAGGAGCTCTGCCAGGGAGGATGCGCCGCCGAGCACAGCCAGCCAGCCGAGCGCTGCCGCCTCCGCGCAGAGGCGGCAGCGGCAGCAGCCGCCGCCGTGCCCAGCCCACCCTCACTTCCGGCTCCCAAGCAACTTCCCCCCACATACAGCATGGCCCAATGGGAGGAGGAGAAGGAAGGCAGCCACGCTGTATGTGGGGGGAAGTTGCCTGGGAGCCGGAAGTGAGGGTGGGCTGGGTGCGGCTGCTGCTGCTGCTGCTGCCGCCTCTGCACGGAGGAGGCGGCGCTCGGCTGGCTGGCTGTGCTCGGCGGCGCGTCCTCCCTGGCGGAGCTCCTGTCAGTGGCTGCTGGTGGTGGCTCAGGATGGGGGAGCCGCCAGGCGGAGATGCGCCGGAGGCCAGCTCAGTGCTGTGCCGGCTTCTCGTTCGCCGCCTTCGCAGAGTCACACCGCGCGTGCGCCCACCCTGTCCTGGAGGCGGCATTGCAGAGGGACAAGGGGCAGCAGGGAGGTATCCTGCCACCCCAATTATTACAATAAATACGAGCGCTGGAGGGGGAAAAGCGGCGGGAGGGGTAAGCAAACCCTCCCCGCCCTTAAAGGAACCCACCCCACAGTGCCGGTCTGCAGCTCTGCGGTTCCGTGCACACCCCTACAGTAAACAAAGCTGGAGTAATTAATCAACATATCTAAAGAGCGGGAAACGTAGAGGCCACAGGCCTAGTTACCATAACAACTCAGTAAACACAGAGGCCAGTCATGGCGACAGACAAAGCAACAAACAAAGGGCTGAGGGAAAACACAGGCTACGTGGTGGATTTGAAAAGCTGAATGGAGGCAGCCCCAGAATGGGCAATGTCTCAGCCAAAACCTATAATATAACTTTAAAAGCAGCCCCAAAGCACACTTTTATTCTGGACTCAGGTGCAAGTCAGAATATAATTTCTGATGCTGATTTGTTTATTGGATTAGACAAAGACTACAAGTCTGATCTAACTGTAGCTGATAGCAGAACAATAGCCACAGCTTAAAGAGGGGTAGCTAAAATCCTCTGCAAAGGAGCAGGTGCTGAAACCTGTGAAAATAAATGATGCCCTTTTTGTACCAGAAATGCAAACCAATTTGATTTCAATTGGACATTGATTTAAGAAAGGGCGCTAGACAATTTTGGAGAATGAAGCATGCTACATTTCCAAAGGTGATGAATTGATTATGACTGCTCACATGTGTGATGATGGATTTCTTGAATTAGACTGTGTTACTGCACCAGCAAATGTGCAAGAACACGCCAACACAAAAATTGTGACTTCTTATGGCACTGGAAATTGGGTCACCGAAGACTAAATTTAAGAATTAATTAAAGGCTTTAATATAAGTGAATGTCCAGAAACAGCCAGCAGATGTCAGTGTTGCAGACTTAACAAAGGAGTAATGCCAACTTTCTCTGCAAGGAGAAATGTAGAGTCAAAGGAGATTCTGTAGCTGGTCCATTTTGACATTTGTGGTCCGTTGCAACCAAGCTTGGCTAGAAATAAATACATTTTGACTTTCATTGATGACTTCTCCGGATTTTGTTATGTATATGCTCTGAGATAGAAAAGTCAAGTGTTTGAGAAATTTAAATGATATGTTGCACTGGTAAATAACAAATTTGGAAGAAAAGCCCAGTGTTTGAGGTCAGACAATGGAGGGGAATATATGTCAAACCAGATGAAAGAATTTATGAAGTCAAGTGGAATTTTTCACGACACTATTCCCACATTTACCCCTCAACTTAATGGGACAGCTTAGAGAAAGAAACATTCTCTACTAGAAATGACCAAATGTCTGCTGCATGGGGCTAATTTAGCAGACAAGTTATGGGGAGAAGCAGTGATGACTACAAACTACTTGCAAAACAGGTTGCCAACCAGGCAATAGATAAAACACCATTTGAACTTTGGCATGACAGAAAACCTTCCCTAAGACACATCAGAGTTTTTGGATCAAAGGCTTATGCGTATGTTCCGGCGAAAAGGACCAAACTCAATTGCAGATGTGAACTGGGAGTTTTTGTTGGATATGAATCTAGAGGATACAGAATCCTTGATCCAAAAAGTGGAAAGGTCAAAATTTGCAATGCAGTATATTTTGATGAAAGACAAAGGCCAAGTGAAGATGAAGTGTCAGAAATTTTTACCAGAAATTCAGGTAAATGAGGAACCATGTGATTGGACTCAAATGAATATGGAACAAGACAGCACACCTGAAGAACCAGTGGCCGAACCAGTGCCAGATTCAGAAGGGGCTGCACAACCTGAACCCGAACTGAGGTGCTCACAGAGGCCCAATAAAGGGGTTCCACCCAAAAGACTCTCACTCATGGCCAAAGGGAGGAGAGATGCAAGAACCCACTACATGGCAAGACAATGAAAGAATGCCAACGGATGAAGCTCTTGCACCAGCTGTAAACAACACTTCAGTCAGAACATTGTTCAGTGTGGCAGGAGCCAAAAGGATGCAAGTTGAACACTTGAATGTAAAGACTGCCTTCCTATATGGGGAAACTGAGGAAGACATCTACATGCAACAACCACCAGGCTTCAAGGAACCTGGAAAGAAGGGGCTAGTGTACAAATTGCAAAAGAGCATCTATGGCTTAAAGCAAGCGGCCAAATCATGGAATGAGAAGTAGAATCAACTGCTACTTAAGGAGGGGTTCACACAGGAAAGGCTGACCCCTGCCTATATTCTTGATTCAGAGACAACAAATGGACTTACATCCTGATTCATGTTGATAACTTGATTCTTGCACATGAGAATAAGCAAGACAGTCTTGAGATTGTACAGCACCTGAACAAGGAAATAGAGGTGAAGGAACTCAGAAGCATCTCTTATTACCTTGGCATCCAAATAGAAAAAGAAGAGACTGGGACATTCCTTCTCAACCAAAAGCAAAAGATAAAGATAAAGGATCTTCTGGAATACCTGGGACTGACAGATGCCAATGAAGTCAGTACACCAATGGATGCTAATTTCCAGAAGCAAGACGGATACAGCGAGCCTTTACCAACCAACAATCAATACAGAGAGGCAATTGGAAAGCTTCTGTACATAGCCACAGTGACAAGGCCAGATACTGCCTCAGGAGCGGAAATCCTGAGCAGAAAAGTAAGTGTACCAACCAACCAAGAATGATTGGATAGCAGTCAAAATACTGGGAAGATACCTGAAAGGTACTGCACACTATTTACTGGAGATTCCAGCAAGCAGCAGTTCCAAGCTAGTGGGGTACATGGATGCAGACTGGGGCGAAGACAGAACAGACCGCAAGTCCACAAGTGGACCCCTGTGCTTGTATGGAAGTAGAGCCATAAATTGGAGCAGACGCAAGCAGTCTTGTTGAGCAGACATCTAAAGAAGCAGAGTATGTTTCAACAAGTGAAGCATGCAAAGAAGTAGTATGGATACATCAACTACTACCAGACGTTGGGATTGAGGAACCAAAGCCCACAGCGATGTTTGAGGATAACCAAAGTTGTATCCAGATCTCCCAAATGGAGAAGATGAAGCCTCGAGCAAAGCACATTCCCATAGAGTACCACAGTGTTCGAAAATTGCAAAAGAAAGGGGTGGTCCAGTTGAAGTACTGCCCTACAGAAGAGATGCTAGCAGATGGATTAACCAAGCCATTGTCCAGAGACAGATTCCAGATGCTTTGTGAGAAGATGGGAGTTGTGAGCTGGTGCAACAGGTGATGAGAAGGGGTGTTGGAGATGGAGTTCCAGTGCATCGACCCTTTGCACCAACTATCCTAATGACCACTAGAGGCATTGGGAGTAGAGATAGTGAATGAGGGTCTCCTTCACTGTTCTACCTGTCTCTACTCTATGACCCCTGATCTGACTCTTCCGCACTTCCTGTGCTGAGTCACAATCCTTCCTTTCTTCCTAGAGAGAAGATAGAAACATCTCTCTCCCTCCTCAACAACTAAACCATCTTCTGCTACCTACTCTGTAACTGGAGTGTGTGCTCTTTCCTTAGTGCTCTGCTGTTTTACCTACTGGGGGTAAAAATTAACACCCCACAACATGAAGGACTGGGAGCTGGATGTGGTAAACCAGCAGGGCTGCAGGATTCATGCCATTGAACTGAACCCTTCAAGGACCCTGTTGGCTACTGGAGGTGACAACCCAAACAGCCTCATAATTTATCATCTGCCTACTCTTGGTCCTGTTTATGTGGGAGAAGATGGCCACCACGATTGGATTTTTATTTATTTTTTAATTTTTTGCATAGAACAGTGATCCCATGGCTGGTCCTGAGAAGGTTCATTGGATTGATCTCTGGGAAGTGACAGATGAAGTCCTGAACCCACAGGGCTCTGAAGGACATACCTAAGAAGAAAATTAATCCAGACAATTGCAAAGTCTGGACTCTTGCTTCCAGTAACAAGAACAAGGAGCTGGGAGAGCAGTGCCCCTGGGTGGGTATTTTCATCTTTGGAAAGCAGAATGCAGGTTTTCAGAGCTGCTGTCAACAAAGTTACTCTTCTGATGGGTGAATATTTGTTTGACCTATGGTCAGGAGTGGTCTGTGTATGCAGTTGGTTCTTGGGCTTGTGTCTCTTTTCTGGATCTGAGGCAGCATTCCCACATTGTGAAATCCATCTGTTTCAGGGAGTGAGGCAGCTTACTCATTCTATGAGCTTCTATAAGCTCATTATTCACAGTGGGGAAAGAGCAGGGTCTCTTGCTGTTCTATGGCATCCCAGCTTAGAGATCCGTGGATGAGAAGCTGGACATGTGTTGAATGTAATGTGTGAGTAACCGTCCATGCATACAGGTCTGTATGGATGTACACTGTGTACATAGATTGTATATGTGTTGAAACTAATATATGAACAAAGTTATGGTTGAATGCTTATGTATATCTGTAGATAGAAAATTAGCATTTATTTGCTTTTATTGTTTGTAGTAGAAGTTTGATTGTCTTCTGTTCTACATTTGTTTTAATCTCATGCTGGTCGCTGACCGAAATAAAGGTATTTGATTTGAAAATTAGCATGTCAGGGAGAAGGCTAGGATGCAGTGGCGCTCTTACCCCTAGACTTCAGGGCCAAAGTCCAGGGCCTCCACATCCCTTGGGGGCCCCCAAATCCTCTTTAGTCTGGCCTGGGTGGTGTGGTTGCCACTGGCCCGCCGAGCAGCCGAGTGTGATTTTGACCTTTGCTGGGTGTTTTAGAGATAGGTGTGGGGTGGAGAAATAAATATGTGGGATGGGGATATGTTAAGTTTGTGTGTTCAAATGTTTGTGCTAATGCATATATGCATTAATATACCTGTATTCTTACATTCTTGTGAGTTCAGTTGCTGTTTGTGCCCTCAAGAACCCACATGTTAAAAATACTGTGTGTGTCAGGGTGCGTGGGGCGGGGGGTGATGCTTAACTTGTAGCGGGTGTGTGTGCCTCCAAAGGCCCTTAGGTCCAGGCTCCAAAATTACCTAGGTGCAACTCTGCTAGACTGGAACCTATCTCCCAGAAATGTTAGTTTTCTCTGTGGAGGGAATTTGGTTTGTGTAGAGCATCATTTTTATGTGAACCCTAGAAGTTTCTGAACCTATGTGTCTTTCTACCAGGTTCAGGGATTGGGTGAGTGGAGGAGTGGGATATAAATCGAAACACACTTATAAAGCTATCTTGGGATTTCTAGATGCCTATCCAAACTACAGGTGTGGAGCAGTTTCTCAGTGTTCCATATTTAGCACTTTTCAGTGTTCAGCACTTTGCATGCATTATCTCGTCATGTTTACAACACCCCTGCAAGGGAGACCGATGTAACTCTTCCTATTCCCATACCACGGATGGGAGAGGAGCTGGGCTGAGGGAGAAAGTGGTTTGTCCTCCAAGACTACCTAGCATGTGCATGGCAAAGGTGAGATTCAACGTGAGAATTACCTGATTCACAGCTGTGTCTCTTCGCTGCTACATTGCACTAGCTCTTGAAAGGGAGGCAAAGAGTCAGCTAGGACATCTGAGCCAAAGCTACGTCTCGTACGGGCTCCTGTGCCACCATCATGTAGCAATTCAAATGAGCCAGGAGGAGTCCCGGACACCATTTTCTGGGCTCAGGCCAACTAGCTTGGTGGCAGCATGCAGGCATGAATACTGGGCAGGTAATACATTAACAAAACTACACTGAAACCTAATAACAGCTGCTTGTCAGGACATGCAGTGAAGAGAAATGGCTCATAATAGCTACCACTTATATTATGAATGTTTCATAGTTCTTTGGAAACGGCAGCTGCTTGGGCTCAATGCGTGTTTTGTGTTGTGCCTTGGTACATAATGTTATGTGCTACACAGCAGTAGGCTGCTAAAAGGGCTGTAGGAGAATAGCCTTAATAGTGAGCTGTACTTTAGAAAGTTTCTCTTGAGAAACAACAAGTAATGACAGACTGCCCTCTTGGACTCAGACCAGGACACTGTGATAAACTGGAGACATGTGAAAGGAAGACACAGGACTCTGCTGCTGATGCACCATCTGGTTTGTCGTTGGGACCTTGTCTTCTGATTCTTTTCTAGCAGCCAGATCAGTAGAACAATACTTTAAAAATGACTTTGTAAACAGAAAGTGACAAGACAATGGGAGCAGGAGTTAGAGAAAGGAGAAATGAGAGACCTTTTATTCTTATTTTAGCAGGTTCTCCTCAATGACATTTAGCCCCAGAGCCAACTGCATGCACAGAGTTAGATACTTTAGAGAGTGGTGTTAACTTTTCACAGAAAAAAAATCATGCTCACACAACTTTTAGTTCTTAGTTTTTAGCTTTTTATTAATAACTTTTAATTTGAACTTTAAAAAAAGAAAAGAAATGTGGTTTAAAATGTGGTTTTAGCTTGGTCTTTTAACCTGTTTAATTTTATTAATCTTTTACTTTATATTGTATCTATGTTATTATTGTTGTGACTTGCCCTGATCAGTAGTGTACTGAAGGGGTGGGTTATAAATATTTTAAATAAATAAAATGAATGAATTATGAATAAACTTTTCACCACTGGGAAAAAAGTAAGGAGCCTGCATTGAACATATGCAGAAAGAATGTACCTGATCCAGGAATACTGCTACTCAGGGCCAAACTAAACAATATGTTAAATGCTTAAGTGGCTCTCCTGTGCCCATTTTCCCCCCTTTAGAAACAGCTGCCACTAGGATAGAGGGGCAATCTAGATCAGGGCAGTGGTGAATGAGGAGAGGAGGCCTGCACCTTTTCCTGTTAACAATAGCCTCCCCCCACCAAAGCTGTGATTTCTTTGTGAAGGTACAATTTCCTTTTGCGGGGGGGATGGCAGCTGTGGGGGGAATATTTTCAGGAGGGAGAATGGCTGGGTGAGACCCCCTTCCCCATGCACTATGGTCCTGATCTGTATCTGGCAGGGTGCTGCTGTGGCAGTTTTCCAAAGGATAGCCAAGTGTGGGAGATGATGTGCTTAACATATTGTCAAGTTTGCCCAAAAGGTTCCCCGTGCTCCTTCAGCAGATGCCCACTGAAGTTAATGGGGCCTTCCATGGGACAGTACTGAGCCAATAGCTAAAGCTAAGCAACACATTTCTGTTGGATTTTGAACATTTTCGGTAAAATAAAATTCTTGTAGACCACCAGCATGTTTGTGAAGCTGCAGTTTTGTGATGCATGGTGTAAGATTTAGTCAAAAGCATCATTTCTGTGTGTGAGGAATATATGCCTCTCCATTTTTGTTTCAGATGTGTTTCTTAAGAAGCCAATGTTCTCTTAATTTTATTGATGACGGTTTTATTCCACTTTCCTCCTGGAAGCTTGCGTCTCATTCTCATAGCAACCCTGTGAGACAGTTAGGCTAAGAGAGTGTTACTAGCCCAAAGTCACCTTGTGGGATTTGGATCCAGGTCTTCCTGGTCTAAGGCCAACATTCAATCCACTAACCATAGCACTCATGGTTTTTCAGATGGGTCAAAGATTATGAACTGTGAACTGTACATGAATACATATGGGGTGGGGGCATGTCTGGAGCATAGTTTCCAAATATAAAGGGATTTTCCTGAGGATCAAAGCAGGAGAGTGGCAATCTCAATTAACAGCAGGTCCCAGTGCAGTATAATGTTTCTCATTTAGCGGCATTTATCAGCTGTAAATACCTGACTACAGTGTGTACTAAATAAAACACACACATATAATGGCAATAAAACCTGATTTTAAATTAAGGTGAGATTAGGAAATGCCAAAAAGCAATAAAATGTAGATTTCAGCAGTTCCTATCTTAAGTGGCCAGCACAGTGACTGTAACTCTGCACCGTATCAAGACATGGTTAAAGCAATATAGAACTTTACAGAACTAATGGGATAACTCTCTGTAAATCCTAAGGATGGTTGTGAACTGTAAATGGCTTTTGGGACTTGCTGTGTAAACCTCTATTCCTGTTACTAACTGAGCTGGGTCTCACGATCAGTGAGACCCAGTTCTGGAGAGTGCGCGGGAAGAGCGGGTTAAGCCTGCTCTCCCCGCACATGAGGAGGGAGGGAGCCCTGGGAAGCTGGATTGGCCGCCCACATGATTGCCGGCTCTGTGATGGAGCCGGCGGGGGCTGGAGGGAGCAGCGGCCAATTGGCCCTCGGAAGCTCCAGCATGCCCTGCGCAAGCACGCAGGGCATGCTGGCGAGACCCCCGGAGCCGGGAGGCGGCTTTTCACCTCCCCTCAGGGGGTCTCCTCGTGAGTAGCCACGGCACCAAGCCACAGCTACTCACGATTTAAAAAATGGGTTTGCGGAGCGCTTTTAGGGGAGGGATACTTGAGCGGGTTACCTGCTCTATAACCACCGGGTTCGCAGCCGAGCCTGGTGGTTCACACGATTGCAGAAAATCGCTAGCCCGATTTTTTGCAATCATGTGAATAGCCTCATTGTGTGTCGGATAAAAGGCTGGAATCTGCAAATTTTGCATTTTCTTCTCTGATTCTTATATTGTTCTGACATTAAGTTCTGTGTTGAATGCAGGCTTTGGCTATTTGTTGCCCATATTTCTCCATCTTTATGAATGCTTTATAAGAAGCTTACCTATATGAGCCGCTGCCAAAAGGCAAATGGAAAGGGTTTCCTGCTATTTAGTGACCATTTGTTGACATTTCCACTTTCATATCAGTATGCCTTTGACTAGTAGCAAATGCCAGTATACATCCTTCACTCATCGGCATGTTGAGGGAGACAGCTAAAAAATATGATGATTCCTCATTGTGATAGCAATAGCAATAGCACTTACATTTATATACCGCTCTATAGCCGGAGCTCTCTAAGCAGTTTACAATGATTTTAGCATATTGCCCCCAACATTCTGGGTACTCATTTTACTGACCTCGGAAGGATGGAAGGATGAGTCAACCTTGAGCCCCTGGTCAGGATCGAACTTGTAACCTTCTGGTTACAGGGCAGCAGTTTTACCACTGCGCCACTCATTGTGATGAGAGGACCAAAGCAGTGATTTTCCATGAGACAAGATACAATATTTAGAATACACTTGCATCAGAACGCATGGGATTAGACGATCAAAAAATTAAGGTTATTAGCAAAGCATGAAGAACATTGTAGTAAATGAAAGAAACAGATAAAATGTTGGTTCTGTTTTTTAATATTTAAATAAAACATGCTTATAACTGAACCTGCTGCATCCCTAACTCTCAGTGACACGTACGAACTAGCATATCACCCCAATGATAAGATTATTTACAGAACTCCTGTGCAGATGTTCAAAATATAAGTAGGATATCAGGTCTGCACAAATGTCCCTACTCCTGCAGCAGCTGGTCCTATTCTGTCAGAAGGCCCCCTCTCTGATATGCTGGCTTTCTATGTGCAGTTAACATTTTATAGAAAGAGGAGAGCATTCAGCGATACAACCCACTATCTGCAGTCTGATATAGCTCAGACGTTCATGTGTCAGCCATCTTGAATCAGGGTGTATAACATCATCACAAATTATGCCACTGGAGTGTCTATATGTGTCTCTACAGCTGCAGCAAATGCAGTTCAAATTGGTTAGGTGGTTCACAAGTTAGCCCACTTGGACCTCAAACATTCATTTGTCTGCCATCTTGAATTGGGGTAGATGACATCATCACAAACTCCATTGTTGAGGTGTTCCTGTGTTTCACTCACTATAATTGTACCAGATTTGGTACAAATCGGTTAGACAGTCCACAAGTTAGTCCACTTGCTCCTCAACCGTTCATGTACCCGCCATCTTGAACTGTGGTGGAGGATATCATTACAAACTATGCCATTGAGGTGTCCCTAAGTGTCCCTACAGTAGTAGCAAATTTGGTTCAAATTGGTCAGGCGGTTCACAAGTTAGTCCACTTGCACCTCAAACATTTACGTATCTGCCATCTTGAACTGGGGTGGATGACATAATCACAAACTGCACTGTTGAGGTGTCCCTATGTTTCATTCACTATAACTGTACCAAATTTGGTTCAAATTCGTTAGACAGTCCACAAGTTAGTCCACGTGAGCCTCAAACATTCATGCATCTGCCATCTTGAATGGGGGTAGAGGACATCATTACAAACTATGCCATTGAGGTGTCCCTATCTGTCCCTACAGCTGTAGCAAATTTGGTTCAAATTGGTTAGCCGGTTCACAATTATGCTTCAAACATTTACACCTCCGCCATCTTTAATCGGGGTGGATGACATCATCACAAACTACGCCACTGAGGTGTCCCTATGTGTCCCTACAATTGAACCCAATTTGCTTCATATTGGTCTAGGCCAGGGCTTCTCAACGTGTGGGTCCCCAGATGTTATTGGACTTCAGCTCCCATAATCCCCAGCCCCAGTGGCCTTTGGTGGGGAATTATGGGAGTTGAAGTCTAATTACATCTGGGGACCCACACGTTGAGAAGCCCTGGTCTAGGCATTGCAAAGTTAATAGTGGGGGACACACACACACGGACATGCAGATGGACAGGAAATGCACACAGCCAGAATGCCAGGTCATCTCATAACCTTACTTTCCTTAAGGAAAGTAGGCTAACCCGAATAGGCTTACGTTACAAGATCTTCATCAGCTCAGTTTAGGAGCATGGCACTCTATTAGGCCTTTAATATTGTGCTAATGAGTTCCATAAATTACTAATAACTCTCTTAAATGACTCACATTGGTACAGCATGTCTTACCATACTGAACGTGCTATGATCTCACACGCTGGGGGATGGGGATGCCTACTTACTTGCTAGGTAATAGAGAAATTAAATGCTCAGGAAGAAATCTTTCCGCTTCAGGATTGGCAGGTTCAGGTTTCTTAATGTGAGATATGTAGCTGCTCTTTGCATTTGGCCAACTAGAGAAGTAAATATTGGAAACAGATTAGAAAAATACAATAATGTTTTGGTCCAGTATGTTGCTAGCAATGTGGTGCACCCAGGGGTGATTACTTTTAAATCTTATTTCTTATGTGTGAATCTTACACTTCCCCCAAGAAATTCAGGACTATGGCTGACATCCTTTGTGTAAGAAGCAAAGTTGCACCCACACAAGAAGTTTTCATTATTGCTCGACAAAAAACAAGGATTTGTACAATTGCACAGAAGTTTGTTTGTTTGTTTGTTTATTCAGTTTATAGACCGCCCTTCCTAAAATGGCTCAGCACAGTTTACACTAAAATAAAAAATACATAACAACTAAAATAAAAAACCAATTAAAACAGATTGAAATTACAATCAAAAACCAAGTAAAAGCAGATTACAATTACAATTGAATTTCATTAAAAGCCAGGTTTAAAAAATGGGTCTTTAAGGTTCTCCTGAAGGCCTCCAAGGAGGAACATCCTTTTATATACACAGGGAGCACGTTGCACAAACCTAGGGGTGACAATAGAGAAGGTCCTGTCCCAGGTCGCCATCAGATGAACTGGTGGCACCCGAAGACAGACTCCTCCTGATGATCTCAGTTCCATTTGGAAGAAAAGAGATATGCCACAGTTGTGCACTGTTGCACAAGCATGCTTGTGGTAGTGCAACACTAATCTGGAACACAAGCTCCAGAGTTCGTGCAAGCAGCTAGCGCAACAGGTTTACGTAGCGTGACATCCTTCCACAAATGCTTCTTTAGTCAGGATGTTAGCCAATGTATATAGCCCTCCGCTTTTATCCTCATAATCACCCTGTTATGTGGGTTGAGTTGTGTTGTAGTTACTGGCCCAAAGTAACTAATATGTTTTGTAGTAGTGCAGGGATTTGCACCTAGCTAGGTCTCACCGGGACTATTGCCGAAATTCTAACCATTACATTGCATTAGCTCTGTGGTATTTTGACAATTGATCTCATCAGGATCAAGTCATTAAGTGTTTAAATTCATAGGTTCTAAAAATCATGTTTTAAAAATGTTTGTGAATCTCAAAGCTCCTGTATGTTACAGCACAATGCAGAAATCTGTTGTCTTCACCGTTTTTACTCCTCACCAGCCATCATAGGCTTTCCATGGAATGTTCATGCCGTCATGTGTATTTGCTATGTGGTATAGCCTTATAAGTGTTAGTATTTCCAAAGGAACTGTGATGCGGTCAATATTTTTTGTGCCAACATGAGACATTATAACTAATTGAAAACAGCAGGTGATGTATGCTCAGCTGTGGAGACTTCTGCCTCAGCCTGCACATTCCCAAGGACAGCCACTGACATCACTGGAGTGAGTTGTGCCCAGGCTGTGTATGTCTAGTTTGCTACCCAGTAAAAGGCCAGGTGTTCACGGTCTGGACCTAGAATATGTCATGAATATTATGCAAACAAACTAGGATTAGGAGTACGGGCTTGTAATTCTTGATCTATATTTGTATCCACTTCTGTCCTTTTCTGCTGTAATATGACGCAGCACTACTCCCCCCCACCCTTTCTTTCCTGAAATGACAACTGAATGATAGCCGTAAGTCAAAATGATTATCAAGTTTATAGGATGGGGGCTTGTTCAGGGCCAAGGATCACATGCAACATAAGCTGGAGGGCCCCATCTAATTTGAATATAATACAATTTACAGTTATTTTTCATGAAATGGGCTGTTGTCAAACTAGTTAGTGGACATGTTGCACTTAATCTACAATCTTCTAGTTTTGAAATGGTTGCACGCAAAATATGAAAAAAAATCTGTCTCTGGACAAGAACTGCACAATTTCTCTGTTCTGTGCCTTACTTTTGGCATGAAATCTGGACCTTAACAAAATCAGCCGTATTTGCCATCAGATTTGACTTGTGCATGAGGGTTAGTGTCTTGCTGCTTCAAAATGCAGAATGCACTTTTTCAGACCACACTAGTGCTTTTGAGGTGGAATGCCACACACTAAAGGACAGAACCCTGATGATCCTCACCTCACACTTTCCACATTTGAAGGATCTTTATTTTATAGCTTTACCCACTTCCAACATGTTCCACTGCCACCAAGTCTCTGTTTAAAGTAAATAGAGTTATCCTTTCCCGCACCCCCACCCCCCAGTAGGTAGCTAGCTAAACTCTTTAGGCATGCTAGAACGAAGACTCAGATAATTCATATATATATATGTGTGTGTGTGTGTGTTTTCTTCTTCTTTGGAGTGGTGCCACTTTGGAGTGGCACAGATTAGCTGAATTAGTTCAATTTCCTAGCCCAGCCTAAAACCAGATACCTCCCCAATAGAACTGTCCACTGTCTGCTCTCTCACTACTGTTCTAGGCTCAGTCTGGCATTCGTCGGTTTGACCTGAACCTCCCTGCCTTGAAGGTTCCACACAGCACTGGACACCAACTGGAGGCTTCCAGATGTCCTGAAATCTTCCTTCTGGTCTTTCTCCAGGCTTCTGGACTCCAGCCCCAATGATTCTTCCTTTTCCAGGTGGATCTTTTTGGAGGCTAAAGCTCCTGGGGGAGTCCCAGAATGTTGCCAATTCTCAGTCACTCCTCCAACCTAACTACTGACTCTTTTTGCCTCCCCCCTGAGCCTCTTGAACCCTTTATCTATTCAGTAATCCAAAAACCTTTAGTTTGAGATGAGAGTTAAGATGCTTTACATTTTCACTCGTGCTTTAAAAAGAATGGAAATCGCAAGTTAAGGTGCCCATCTTAACTTCTGTGCCATATAAGCCGTAAAGACTTTGTATGGTCTGGTATCTAATGATGGCTTTAGAAATGAGGCTCTGTGCACCCACACTTTGCCTTGGTCTTTCAGTTGGACATTGGGCTGGGGAGGGATGCATCCAGGCAGACATTTAACCATTGCAGCTTCCCTAATCACTTCCTAGGGATGCCTCTAATGAATTGCTGTCTGATGCATCTCAGATCATAGCAAAGAGCCCTTTCTCACGATCACATGAGAAGGCTTGAGGGTGGGCAGTGGGGAAGGCATCAGAAGCTCGACTTCCCTGCAGATGATCCAGGTGAGGGGTCTGGGAGCATGGATTGTGAGCCCAGGCAGTTCATGGCTGCCACAGGCAGTGCGGAGTTGTGGGGATCGGGACAAGTCATCCTAGCCCCTAGAAATCCCACAATGCACTGCATGAGTGTGTAGCGCATGAGTGTGCCCACCCGTCAGTGCTTCAGCACTGGCTGAAAGCAGCCGGCACTGACACACGGTCAAGTAAACAGAGTTAGGGAGTGCTCACTCCCTTAACCTTGTTTAAAAGCCTGGCTTCTTAGCCAGGTTCGCCCCTGAGGTGCCGCAGGGAGCCAGTCAGTTACCAGCAGTTTCCACAGGCAGCCAAGCCTGGGCTTAGCTGCCCTAGCCGGTTCTTGGCTGCTCATGGGAACCGCCTCAAAGTGTGGGTTCATGGAGCCTAATTTCTAAAGCCATCATCATATTTGTTTGTTTGTCTGTCTTGTTTTGATATACTGGACTGTACAAAGTATTTTATTAAGATGGGCAACGTGTAATTTCCATGTTTTTTAGAGCACGAGTGAAAATGTCAAGCATCTTAACTCTCATCTTAAACCACAGGTTTTTGGATTACTGAATTTCCATGTCTTTTAAAAAGGGATATCTGATTAGACCCTATGGGGAAGCACTTACCCATGCTGATTAAGTGGAGTCTTCCCATTTTTAGGCAGTATTCCTGCAAAAGCAAAGGCAGTCTGTCACCACTGTGTATGCCACCACAAAGCCCTGGTCATCTTGCCTCCACCTTGCATTCCTGGCAAGTACAACTGCCACCTTAATTCGGCCATACTGTGCCTTCATAAATCCATCCACCACAAATCCATTCACCTCAACTGCCTCAAATAGCTTGTAAGGACCCCTGTTAACTTGCTACCAGCTTGTGCTTCCTCATAAGCTTTCGCCCTAGCCTGAGTTCTCTTCCACAACCTGTTGCCACTCCTCACAAGTAATACACACAAGTTCCCTCACAAGTTCATACACCACTCCACCACAGCCATGGAAATAGTGCTGGGAGGAAGTACACTTCCCAGATGTCCCCATGTGCTTTCCCAATGTCCCTGTGTGAATTCTCAGCCCCATGGACTCTGCTTCCTGCAGAAGAAGCTCTCCAAGCACCAGGAATGTAATGCACTGCATCAGAGATGGCCACATTGGGAGCAGCACCAGTGGGATGCTACAGATTCATTGGGATTGCAGCACCCAATGAATAGCCCTAGTACTAGCCAACACTTGTTCTCTAGAATTTAAGGGTCAGTTTTTAACTGCTGCCTCTTAGCCACTTTCTGTACCAGATCTGAAAGGGTGGCTCAACAGGTTGGGGGTTGAACCAGGCCAGCCTTGGCCAGTCTGAGTTCAAGCCTAGCTGGCTCGGAGCTCTACTGGTCAAGGGGAATCTGGTGAGGAGTCCCCTTTACCAGCGAAAGGGCAGCGGGGCTTGCCTAAGGGTAGAGTAGGCAGGAGGGGAGTAAGTAACTACTTACAAATGCCAACTGCAGCAGTGGCTGGGGGGAGGGGCAGCAGGGGCAGCTCCCCCAGAAATCCAAACACCTTCAGTTTAAAACGAGAGTTAAGATGCTTTACATTTCTATTCCAGCGTGGTGTAGTGGCTAGAGTGCTGGACTAGGAGCGGGGAGACCCGGGTTCAAGTCCCCATTCAGCTATGAGACTAGCTGGGTGACTCTGGGCCAGTCACTTCTCTCTCAGCCTAGCCTACTTCACAGGGTTGTTGTGAAAGAGAAACTTAAGTATGTAGTATACCGCTCTGGGCTCCTTGGAGTAAGAGCGGGACATAAATGTAATAATGATAATAATAATAAAAATTCATGCTCTAAATTGTGTTCATGTGTGCGCAGAGGCCCCAAATGGGCTGCCGGCAGCCCTGCCTACTCTGGGGGAGGCCAGCAGGGGCAAGGAAAGCCCCTGCCGCTCCCCCCCACCGCAGAAACAGCCACTTGTAAGCAGTTACTTACTCCCCTCCTGCCCCTTCTACCCTTAGGCAAGCCCCCCCTGCCCCTTGACTGGTAAAGGGGAATCCTCACGGGTTTCCCCTTCACCAGTAGAGCTCTGAGCCTGTTCAAACCAGGTCCGGTTTGACCAGGCCCCAAACTGAACCAGGCCAGGTCAGCTTGAATCCGGTTCAGATTCAAGCCGAACCAGCAAAAACAGTTTTGTGCACATCACCGCCCCACTCCAGGCTCTGTACAGCAAAGGTAATTTCCCATCTAGAAGTATGCTTCTTGACTCAGGTCTGGAAAACAAATTCTGGAGAGAAGCTGTAATTACTGCAACTTATTTGCAGAATAGACTTCCAGCTAAAACTGAAGGAGAAAAACCCTTTGAACTGTGGAGTAGGACAGAACCTAACTTAAAGCATATTAGAGTATTTGGATACAAAGCATATGCATATATTCTTAATGAACTGAGAGTAAAATTAGATTGCAGAAGTGAAGAAGGAATATTCGTTATTAGGAATAGGTTATTCACTGAACAGAAAACTTGATCCTACTACAGAGACTGTTTAACTGCTCAGTGTTGCATATTTTTTGAGAGGCAAAAGTAAAGTGCCAATGAGATGCCTGACTGTGACCTGGATTTTCCAGAAAGTGAAAAGGCTGAACAGCAACCACAGCAACAAAATGAACACGCAATCATAGACTATGATATAATAAAGATACTCAGTTGAGAAGAGGAGAACAAGACAGAACCAGAGAGTTCCAATCAAGAAGGGAGGATTGAAATGGAACAAGAAGTGAGAGGCTCAAGCAGAGTTAATAAAAGATTGTCACTGGCAGCCAGAGAAGAGAAAATGCCAGAACCTACAGAATGCCACAGGATTGAAAGCATGCCTGATTCAGAGACAGATAAATGACAGCAGGCAGCAAAAGAAGAGATTGCATCACATCATAAAACAAAATGTGGAACTAGGATTTCAAGAACGAGACAGAGAAGGGGAAGTTTGGGATTTTGCCATGGACATTGTCTCAGCTCTTTGTGTGGGACATGTTTGTATATATTTGATTGTGTCTGTGTTAGGTGTGTGCACGGAACTGCTCCGGGTAGTTTGGTTCGAGTTCAAACTGAACTGGAACCAAACCACCTGGTCTGTTTCTGACAGTTCAGTTTGTGCCTAGGACCAGGTCAAACCGGGTTGAACAGGTTCAATCCAATTCTAGTGCTTGCAAAGAGGAATCAGGTAAGGATTTGGTCCTCACCAAATTTGATCTTGGCCAGTACCATGGATGGTGCCATGTAGCTCTTGAGGTGTTTCCCCAGTCAGCAGCAACGTAAGTACTGTGGTCATATCTCTGTTAAGGACATATTCTGAGGCAAAGCATATGAGAGAGAGAGAGAGAGAGAGAGAGAGAGAGAGAGAGAGAGAGAGAGAGAGAGATCCTGGCAGGGTATTTAGTGAGCTATTGTCCCTTGAAGAGCCTCTTTGAATTGTCTATTTATATTCCTAGTGGTTGAAAACAGGCTTTAATTATTTATTTCCTCTGATTATTATTTGTTAATCTTCCTTTTAATAGTGAAATGGTACTATTTATAGAGGAAATAGGGAAATGTTAAATGTCTGTAGATATAGATATAGATATAGATATAGATATAGATATAGATATAGATATCCTCCTCTCCATGTCTGCTGCTTTCCTGTCCATATGCTCCTGCCCATTTAAGTGAGAGTCACTACTGGCCACTGTACTCAAGCATTGCTGCTGCCTACCTCAGCAAGAGGAAGGATGATTGCGTCCATATGATCCTGTTCCTGTCTGTCTTGTCCTCTCTCACTGACATTATGCCCACTGCTGCTGCCTACTTGAAGGAGAGAGGCAGGTCATTGTGACCTTAGGCTGATGCTGCCCAACTGAAGGAGAAAGTCTAGCCTTTATGACCTGAGGCTGATGTTTGATTTTGGACAGCTATAGCACATTAGTAGCATAGAGGCATCCTGACACTTTTCTCTCCTCTGCCCAATAGCCTTTCTTAATGAGGGTGTTTTTTTAGGGGGGTGGGTGTGGGTGGGGATACCATACCAGGTAAGGTGGCGTACTCATAAGGAATCAATCTAGTGACATCTAGTCATGAACACAAAGTAACTGAGCCACTTAACAGTTAGAATGTTGTCATGCCTTGATGGTACCAATGCCTTTATGGTAAAAAGTTGCCATGCCTTGATAGCAATGTAATATGGAGTTTCATATTAATTCTCTCGTGCTCTTAAGTGTACCCCATGATCACAATGAGGTCTGCACATTCATGTCTGTTTTTTCCTTCCCTTTCTTGTTATTACAGTCTCAGCACAAAACTGAATGCTACTTGCATTCAGTGTGTGCGTGACTTCTTTTTCACACCTTTAAAAAGGGGAGCCCATCATTCAAGTTGAAATGTTGTTGTTTTTTAAGTCAGTTGTAAATAAATAAATAAAAAGGCTTCACTCCCAAACCTGAAAACCTGGTATCATCTTGGGTTGAAGCAGTTCTATAAACTGTGGAGATGAATTGTAAAGGGGAAACGAATCTGCTCTATGTGGGATTACTATGTGTGATTACTCTGTTTTGGTGCTCACATCCTTTAAAACAGTTTCTTTCATCTATCTAACATAACACACGTGTAAGACATGCACATTTAAGAATTGCTCTGTTTTAAGTTCCCATTTGTTATTATTTTCTGCCGAGGGAAGAGTGAGGGTCTGGACTCTGGAGCTTTCCCAGACAGCAGGCTTTACTGTGTATTTTCTGTGAGATCTTACTGCGAGTTTGAAGTCACCCCAAAAAAACCAATGCAAAAGGTGGATTTTTAAACTTTGAATATATATCGAGCTACACTCTAACATGCGAAGAAAAGCCCAAATTGTGTGTGAAGTTCTCCCTGATAGTTCACAAGAACTTTGGGGTAAATTTGGCCGATATGTGAATACACATCTCCATTCCAGAGGAGATGTGAACTAAAAGCCGGGTGTGAAAAACGTCCTGGTTCTACAGGAGCCCCAAGCTTACATAGAGGCTTTACCCCGAATCTCCTCTGGAAGAGAGGGTATGTGTTCTCACTGCAGCCAGATTCCCGCCAAGGTCAATTCGATGTCTTTGGAAGCACCCTACACACAAATTGGGCTTTTCCTTCGAGATTTCACTTCATCCCAATTTATGGATTTTTAAAATCAATCAATCAATCCTGTTTTGGAGATAAATTGCAGCAGGAGCTGACATAAGTCTTCAAATTAACACGATAAAAGCAAGTCACGCCTATGAAATGCAAATACTGTAGAAAGCTGCCCAGAAGCAAAGAGTGGCTTTCTCTCTTTTTGGCTCTTTGAGGGTTTTTGGAGGGGGGAGATCCTGGAAGGAGAGAGAATTTGCAGTCTGCAGAGGGTTTCCCTTGGAGAAAATGAGCATTTCCTCCTCAGCGAGTCTGCAAGCTATAAAAGGGAGGAAAACTTTGTTCAGAAAATGGAAGTTCCACCCCAATGAAGAGAACAGGAAGGAACATCAACTCTGCCAAAAGAAATGCAAGGAGACAATAAGGGATGCAAAGTGAGAGTTTGAGGAGCATACAGCTAGAAGGGGGCTGCAAAAGTAGAGGTGATACAGCAGGAAGGCTACCACACACTGGGGACTTGCATGTGTGTGTTGTGTGGGGGGTGGGGGATAGAAGGCCGAAGCTGATGGCTAATTAAGCAGAAGTGTGTGTGTGTGTGTACTTCAACAGAACCAGATCACAGAGGGTGTTTTAATTACAGTACTAAACCCTTGGGGGAAAGGGAGGCATGTCACCCTGCCTCCTCTAGGAAACCATTGGCCACAAGCAAAACATGGAAGTGAGCTGCGTGTGAACCTTCACAAAAGGAAACTCGGACCAGAGAGGGGATGGGCTGCTTCGCTAATGCTGCGAGTCTAATACAAAGTGGTTTTGGCGGCTGGATAGTCCGAGAGCTGGAAGCCCTGTCTGTAAAGGGCTCCAGGAGACAAGTGTTGGCTGGCAGAGTTCCTGTGTCTGGAACACCTGCAAAACGGGGCGGGGGGGGGGAGGGGGGGCTTGCTGGTGAAACTTTTCTCCTCACTACATTTCTATGCTGAGAAATGGTTCCGTTTGCCATTCAGGTGTTTAACGCACAGAAGGCCTGCCTGAGAAATAAAGCTGGCAACCATAATCACCAAAGTTGTGGGCAGATGACAAATTGTTCATGCTGTGATGCCTGCCTGGACAAGACACAGCATTTCTGTTAAAGAAGTAATAGTGAAGTGAGAAGGAAGCAGAAGCTACTGTAGAATGTGAACATACACTTCCCCAGAACAAGGGAACAAATGCGTCAGGAAGAAGAGTTTGTTCTAGCTTTCTGTTCCTCCTTAATGCTAAATCTAGATCAATTGTGAATGCTTTAAAGACTCTAGCCCAACCAGTGGACTATATTTTTGGTGGCTTAGAAACTAAATTGATCTAAATTGTTTCTACAAGGTGCTTTCTGCACTGCCAGATTTTGCGTGGGAGAAAGTGGTGTAAGATCTGATGGCTTGGTGAGATCATTTTCAAAACACAAATAAAGGAAATATTATAAACTGGTTATTGCATATTTCGTAGCAAAGCGAGGACTGTTCATATTCCCATCGGTAATGCAGTTTGACTATTATTTCCAAGCAAGGACTGTTCATATTACATGCTCTCCATGCCCTCCTTCTGTCCCATTTTGGGCCAATGGGGTTGCAAGGAGGGCACCCCCTCATTCCCATTCACATGCTCACCTTTGGGCAGGTAGCCAAGGGTGAAATGACGACTTTCCTTCCTCCCCCCCCCCTTTTAATTTATTTTTTCCTCGGTGAATTTGCACAACTCCACCTGCAGGGGGAGTAGCTGCTGTCTTTTCTGTCAGGCTTGCACAAGTTTTACTATTCCCTATCCGTAGCTGCTAACTTTGCACAAGAACAACCAAGGGTGGGTGGGGAGACCAACTGCAGAGGCTGAGAGGCAGGGAAGGACACAGTGTTACAAAAAGAAATATAATAAAACTGGAATTAATATTAACATAGGAGGGAGCTGAGCGAAAACAGATAAAAAGGAAATTTAAAAACCGAGATGGAAGGAGGTACCACTAGTACCTTTGCACAAGAACACTGGGGGGAAATGTATTTTTTTAAAAGGCTGATTTCAAAAGCGGAGAGGCAGAGTTTAAGATATATATTAAGAGCCCCTGGTGGCGCAGTGGTAAAACTGCCGCCCTAAGGTTACAAGTTCGATCCTGACCAAGGGCTCAAGGTTGACTCAGCCTTCCATCCTTCTGAGGTTGGTAAAATGAGTACCCAGAATGTTGGGGGGCAATATGCTAAATCATTGTAAACCGCTTAGAGAGCTTCCAGCTATAGAGCGGTATATAAATGTAAGTGCTATTGCTATTGCTATATCCAATAATAAAATTGTTCTACCAGCAGGGGCCCTCCACATGACACTACTTGGGCAGCAAACCTTTCCGCAACCATCTCAAGAGCAGTGGGTAGGCCCTTCCTTTCCCTCTTCCCTGCTTGTAGCAGCCTGAGGTCACTGAGGCAAAATATGTTTGAGAACATAGGAGGTACTCTGGAACTTTTGGTTTCTTGGGTCACCCTCAGGAGACAAAGCATCCATTTCAAAACACGAAGAAAAGAGAAAGAGAGGCAGCGAAGAAGGCAGAACAGAAAAGGCTGTCAAGTAAATGGAAATGGTTATAAGGAAATTCTCAGTGGTTGGAGTTTATTTTAGTGGCATGTGAAGCCTTTTGCCCTATTGGAGAATGGTTTGCTGATTTTCCTCATCTTGCACATTGTACATCTGGGATTGTTTTTATTATCATGTCATTTACCATAAAATTTCATGGATGGGGCAGTGGATGTTTGAGGAGGAGCACGTGTTTCTCTTTCTCCTGTCCATATCAACCAGGGACTGAATCAGACACCCAGTAGCTTTTTATCTGCCCCTCATCATAACCCCTGATCTTAAGGACCCCCATCCACTTTTGCCAAGCCAAGGCACTGGCAAAGGACTCTTTAGTTCCTTCTTCATCCAGTGCAAACGGCAAAAATGTTTCAGCCGAGCTCTCCATTTATTATGCACGTGCACCTCAGCTACTTACTCCTGTACTATGCAAGTCACAACACAAGGCAATGGGAGCAAGCAGCTGATGTGCATGAAAGGAGAACTCTGCCCAAGTCTGTGTGGCTATTCATATGAGGGAGGAGAAAACGGAAGAGCCCTTTGCCTGCCTGTGTTTTGGCTTAAGAGAAAGCAACTGAGATGCAGAATAAAGGGGAAGAAGTCCTGTTCTCACTCTGTTCTCACTCCTTCACTTCTTCTGCTGGACCTCATACTGTGGTTGCTACCACCTCTGCTTCCTTGTTGCCCTTGCCAGTGCTTCTGAGCATGTCTGGAGCATGGGGAGGGAGGGCTCATCTCTCTAGGTTGCTGGATAGTCTGCTGAGCAATAGCCTATTGTGCCTGACTCTGTGTATTCCACCACAGAGGTGTATTCGCCCACAAAGTGCAGCTTTGCCAAGTACAGGGAGGGAGGGAGGAAACATGCCAGGTTGTTGCACAGCCTGTTGGATGTGGCCTTTCCTCATTCCTGGCCATGATCTATCCAGAGCAGTGCTCTGGGCCAAGCAGGACCCCTCTCTTCCCCCAAGCCCTCCCTAGCCACCAGGGATTGGGGTCATTATGATGATATTGGGGAAAATGTTATTGCTCCACTTTTGATTTTATTCACTGGTAGGACAAGAGGTTTTTATGTTGCATATCTCCTGTCTGGTTCAGATAGAGCAGTAACTGAAAATACAGCTATATATTTTGCTGCTGCCATTACAATAAGATCTCAGGCAGTTAAAAAGGACTATATTTATTAGGATTTTATGAAAATAATCTGTGTTTTATGAAATGTTTTAAGAAAGATTCTGTTTTTTCCTATGAGAGTTATGTGATTATCTTGTATATTAATTTTATTTGAAAATTTAACTGTATCTTATCTTTATGGTGGAAAGGTCTGTGAATCTAATAAACACTGATCGAGACCTTCTGGCTTAGATGCATTGGCTCTCTTACCCACCAGCAGCCTGTTCCCACTGTGCTATTTCTCTGTTCCATTCAGAGCATTGCAATTAGCATAGCAAACAAACAGTACATTGGTAACCAGCCATGCTTTAAAAAAAACATGTGTTTTGATGCTTGATTGTTTGGTTAGTGGTGTTAATTTATTTCTTAACAAGATAATGTAAGATATACTTTTTAAAAAATAGATTATGATGTGGCTTAAAAATTTATGGTCCAAATGTGCTGGAGAGTATATCCTGAAAGAATTTTGAAGATATGTTCATACGTTGATTGATTGATTGATTGATTGATAGATTGATTGATTGATTGATTAAGTGCCGTCAAGTCAATGTCGACTCTTAGCAACCACATAGATAGATTCTCTCCAAGATGATCTGTCTTCAACGTCCTTTAAGGTCTCTCAGTGGTGCATTCATTGCTGTCGTAATCGAGTCCATCCACCTTGCTGCTGGTCGTCCTCCTTCTCTTTCCTTCAACTTTCCCCAGCATTATAGGCTTCTCAAGGGAGCTGGGTCTTCGCATAATGTGTCCCAAGTATGATAGTTTCAGCCTGGTCATTTGTGCCTTGAGTGAACATTCTAGATTGATTTGTTCTATGATCCATTTGTTCCTTTTCCGAGCTGTTCATGGTATCCTCAAAAGTCTTCTCCAGCACCAAAGTTCAAAAGTATCAATGCTCTTTCTATCTTGCTTCTTTAAAGTCTAGCTTTTACAACCATAGAGTCTCACAGGGAGAACCATTGTCCGAATGATTCTAATCTTTGTAGGTGTAGACAAGTCACTGCATCTAAATATCCTTTCCAAGGCCTTCATTGCAACCCTACCAAGTGCTAGTCTGCGGCATATTTCTTGACTGCTGGATCCTTTACTGTTGATGGTCGATCCTAAAAGGCAGAAGTTATCCACCACTTCAAAGTCTTCATTATCAATTCTGAGGCTGGTTGCTGTACCCGTTGTCATTAGTTTAGTCTTCTTGACTTTTAGTTGTAGTCCCATTTTTTCACTGTGCTCCTTGACTTTCATTATTAGAGCTTGCAGATCATCCACATTCTCAGCTATCAGAGTGGTGTCATCAGCGTAGCGCAGGTTATTGATGTTTCTTCCTCCAACTTTAAAGCCACGCTCATCTTCTTCCAATCCAGCTTCTCTCAGCATATGTTCAGCATATAAACTGAATAAAGAAGGAGAAAATGTACAGGCTTGCCTTACTCCTTTGCCGATCTGAACCAGTCTGTTTTACAAAGACTAATCTTAGTAACACCTGTAATCACTGGAAATATAAACATTTCCTATTCCTCTGCCTGCCCCTTTGTTTTTCTCTTCCTCCAAACTTCCCTACCAAGCTGATGCATGTCTTCTTTGACCTTTTATTGTTTTCACCTAAATTTAAAATCAAAATATATATTTTTCTTTTTTTCAGTGTGTGTGTGTGGGAATATTTGGTGTAATCAGCTGTGTTCCTAGAAAACGGTATACCTGCATAAAAGCATAAAAGAATCACTGTTAAGGGCCTCCTTGCAAACTGTCAATATAGCACTTTCAACAAGAGGCTAGCAGCATGGCAGCAGTATCTATCAACCCTCCATCATTTAATGAAGGTCAATAGCCATACCTTTTAAGAAATGTATTTGTTTATTACGTATGTATCCAACTCTGCTTTGTTAGAAGTTAGGGCAGGTGTTTCCATACACTTTAAAAAATATTCAAATTTCACAACAGCAACTTCTGTCACTGTGTCCTGATGACAGGAACAATGTTACACTACCAGCTGTGTTAATATAATTTTATCAGAGGATTAATTTGCCTCATTGGTTGCAAAGGGATTTGAGATAATCAACCCAGTCCTTAGGAAGTATCGCTGTTGTAAGCACCCCTTAGATGAGATGGATGGAGCTTGCAGCAGCAGAATCCTTTGAATAACAGAGGTGTGTGTGTGTGTGTGTGTGAGAGAGAGAGAGAGAGAGAGAGAGAATTGGTGTTTCTCTTTGTAATACTGCATTCAGTTGTGTATCTAATGCTGAATATAATTCAATTCACTTCTGTACTGGTTCTCCTGATTTTCTGTGCTGAGCATGGGGAAGCTCTCCTACACTCCTAGAAGATCAGAGGAAAACGGAGGGCATGCAAAATGGCACTCAAGCCATGAATTTCTGCCTGAGCTGACTGAAGGATTACGTAATCTGAAGTAGTTTATGAGTTGCCGGGGTGGGGTTGGGTTGGGTTGGGTTGGAGAGTTCCATCCTTCAGGATTAGACCAGACACACACTGAACTCTCCAGGACCAAGAGCATTTCCAGGTCTATGTGCAGTGGCCAGCATCCAGATGAATGAAGCACTACTGTGGAAACACCACAACACTACGGTGTTGACTGATTGATTGATTGATTAAGTTCCATCAAGTTGATGTCTACTCTTAGTGATCACCATAGATAGATTTTCTCCAGGATGATCTGTCTTCAACTTGGTCTACTACTACTACTAATAATAATAATGATGATGATGATAATAATATTTTAAATACGATGATACAAGGGCGAATAATAATATTTTTATACCGATTTTCAACAAAAGTTTCCAAAGCAGTTAACATAGAAAAATAAATAAATAAAATAGTTTCCAAGGCCTCACAATTTAAAAAGAAACATAAGGTAGACATCTCCAACAGATGTCTCTGGAGGAATGCTCTGCTGAGGTTGGTGAGGGCCAGTTGCCTTCGCCCTGCTAAATACAAGAAAGTCACCACTTTGAAAAGGTGCCTCTTGGCTCAGCTGGCACTGCACGTGCACTTCGAGAGAGGCTGTCGTTTTGGTTAATCTCGTCTCTGGAAACTGACTGTGGCTACTGCAAATATGTCTTTGAGGGGCATGCAGCCTTCAGAGACAAGTTTTGGGTAGTCACAGAAGGCTTCAGGAGGAAGGGATTATTTGTGAAAATAGCAGGTGCACTACATTAGCTGACTCAGCACTTCATTAATCTGGATGCTGGCCAGTATTTAAAGTAATAAACTACAAAGTTGCATAACATTACAGTGTATATTTCTTAGGCCTGTGCACAGGCACAAAAATCAGAATATGGTCAGTCATGATCTCATCCTACCCCAAAAATGTCAGTTGCCTCTGCTGAAATTCTGGGTTGGGTTGGGATTTGGGGCGGTGAGGGTCGGGAATGGGTTCAGGATCAGACAAAAACAATCAGAAACTTTAAAAAGTAACTGTGATACTCTGAACCCAGAAGAAAACTAACACAACACCAGAGAGTTGCAGGGGAAGTGAGATAACATGAGAGAGAGTCTGAAGGGAAGTTACCTCACTCCAGAGAATTGCAAAAGAAATCCAGAAATTGGCTAGCAGTTGCAAATGTGCTAAAAAAACATGAAATCTTCCTTCAGGCAGGAAGGAGGATAGAGGGCAGAAGATGCGTTCCTTCTCCCAGCAGTGATTGCTTTAAAAACAAAAAAACAACTCTCATTGCCATTTGGAGCTCTGGAAAGCAATAGGTTTTTCTGAAGAGGTTTGGAGAAGTCAGATCCAAACTGGGGTGCTTACGTTTGGGGTCAGACTCTCTCTGAACCCTTCCAAATTTGGCAAAATCAGACATTGTCTGATTTTACTGATCCAGTTTTACTGATCCATCCTGGAAGTTCCAGGATGCCCTGCGTGAGTGCGCAGGGCATCCTGGAGAGACCCCCCAGGGCCAGGAGGCTTGTTTCAGCCTCCCGGTGGAAGTCTTCTCATGTGTTGCCTCAGCGCAGAGCCGCACTGCGGCAATACACGATCAAATAGACAGGGTTAGCGGAGCACTCTCTCTGCTAACCTGGTCTAATGGGAGGGGGAATTAGGGGGGGGTTTGCCACCGGGAGCCTCGCGGCTTCCGTGGCAGCAGACGATCAGGCAAAAGCGGGCTAGCCTCCCTTAGCCCGCTTTTGCCCGATCATGAGAACCTCCTCACTGTGTGGTCATTGTACATAGGTATCTATCTAACGGTGATTCCCTAGCATTTACAGGACTACCAGCTGTAAAAGGACATTAGTTCCACAGAGAGGGGGGTCAATGTGTTAACTTCTTATGGATCATAAGCTGCAGAAACTAATGTGCCTTAATCATGGTAGTGTGGTTAACCTCTCTCTTTGGATTAAATTGCAAAATTGCTGTTGAAGCCTTGTTGGTCTGGGTGCTCAAACTATGCCAAGAGTACCTCTGGGTCTTTCTTTTGTGAGCAGACAACATGAAAGAGGAAGCTTGTAGTGTTGGAAGGAAAGGACTTTGCGCTGTCTCTTTGCCTCAGACAGTGGAGGACAAACTAGTAAGTCAGAGGGCTAGAAGGTCAAAGACATCTGGTCATCACTTCCTGCTGCTCTGATGCTATCCCTTTGAAATGTAGATTGCTAATCTTAGGGGATTCAACTTCCTTCCTCCTTCTCTCTCTTCCTACCTGGCTGTTGACCTTGCAACATGGCAAGTCTCTTGCCCTGCACCATATGTGCAGAGAAGATGGTGAATCCATCTGCATCCATTTAGATAGATAGATTAGAGATCCTAAATCCTCACTTTCCTATCTAGAATGGAGTTCCTTAATAAATACCTTTTATATTGATTTGAAACAAGCAATTGGCTCCAAGTTACTTTACTCTTAGCACACATGCATGCATAACTAAATCCGCTGTGTTTGTGCCTCTGTGCACTCTGCTATATTGAAAAAGGGATTCTCTCACCACAGAGAATTTCCAACATGTAGTAGTGAAGTTATAGTCCCAATCTTGCTCGGGAAACTTTGAAGGCTGCTTAACCACATACCTCTAGCCTTTTAATGTCAGGGTCACACCCATTTCTTTGCTTACTGTGTCTCTTTGTTTCTCGGTTTTTGTTATCTTTGTTTAAGCTTGTGAGCTTTTTCTTTTTAAAGTATTGCTACATGTGGGAGGAAAAGGGTAGTCGGTTCTGGCTGGAGAAAGGAAATATCGATAACGTGGCATTATTGTTGCAGTCAGTCTCAACCGTAGCCTGCCACATCTGTATCTTCTGGTGCTGTGAAACTCCTTTCCTCCTTTCATCAGATACATTCCAGGAGTCAACGGTAAAAACACACTGGCAGGAGAGACACAGTAGGTTGATCCATTAGCTTGCACTCACTGCTAGCAGCTCCTTGGCTGAACCCTGGTGCTGCATTCCAACTGGTAAGCCACAGAGGCTTTGGTTAGGCTTCTGTTTTCTGTTGTCGTGCGACGGTGCCTTAGGCAGAAGAAGCCTTTCTAGGTTTCATCCTTCAGAACAGAAGCCCCACAAGCCAAGAAACTGGCAGGCAACCTTATCTTTTAAACAAGGGAAAGAGTGTATGAGGAGAGCAAGGGGGGGGGGGGAATGGGCGGCCAGAGGGGCACAAGGACATAATCAGCTGTCTCTCGTGCAACAACTGTGAGTTCAGAGTCCTGAAGTTAGTGTGCGATTTCTGTCCTTGAATGCTTCAGTGTAAGTGGAATAATTGGGTCTCTTGTCAATCCAATCCTTAGTGTAATTACTCTGAGGCAACACAAGCAAACACTGCAGGTAAGAGATGCCTTCACTTCATATTAAGTGAAGATAAATACAAGCTTAAAGCACAGCAGAGGAGAAGTATTAAGTCACATAGCAGCTTAATTAGGCAGTTACAGTTCTCACATGAATGGCATTTAGAAAATTATAGGGACCAATCTCCCAAACAGGGTAAATAACAACCTTCATTAAACACACCATCTCTTAACCATATGTAGGCCTGTAGATTATTTGCAGAAAAGACTCCCTTGTTTCTTAAGGAAAAATCATGACAGGAACAAAACTGATCTTTCACAATTCTCTCTCTATCTGTTCAGTCGTGTCCGACTCTCGGTCACTCTATGGATCAACACGATATTTCACAATTACATCTTTTTGAAATGGACCCTGAAAACAATCAGCCATATACACATGCCCTGTCTCCACGAGGAAAGATGTGGTGGCAGGTGCATTTTTCTCTGCTGCTTTTAACACACTATGATCCCAGCAGTCAAAGCTCCAAACTCTTTCCAAGTCTAGCGTTATGGGCTTCTGACTTTTTTCATTTTTTTAACTAACTCTGCTTCCAGTTGTGATCAGACTTTGGATAATAAAAGATGCATTGCTGCAGGCTTGAAATTGGGGCAGTCTCCCTTCCTGAAAGTTGATGCTGCCATTTAAACTGACAAATAAACTGCTACCCCCACCCCCACCCCCGGCCAGGTAACATGCTCATGAAGTAGTTCTTTGTCACCCCCTAGTGGCTCTCGTATAGATGGGTTCTAGCTGAAGTTTCTGTTGGTGACATGAAGGTGGTGGCTGTCCACCTTGACTCTTTAGAAAGGGTCTTCTTCTTTTTTAAAGCACCCACTCTCTGACAAATAGTCCCCAGTTATGTGTGTCTACCTTTGACAAATGAGCTCCAGCTTAAAGGCTAATGCAGTTCTGCAGCTGGAAGAAATTTCCACTCTTGATTGCACAGGGCTCTTTCCAGATTACATCCTAGAACTGCTTCAGCTTGGCAGGATCGTATTGAGAACTGGAAGACAGACCTGAGGAGGTCTGTCTCCAATTATCCCTGCCAACTTGGTGAAGAGGCACCTTTTAATGTGGCGATTCTCTTTATTTAGCAGGGGGAGAGTAACTGGCCCTGTCCACCCCCAACACAGTACCTCCTCCAGTGACTGTTGCTGGTGTCTGTCTTACCATTTCTTTTTAGATTGTGAGCCCTTTGGGGACAGGGATCCATCTCATTTATTTATTATTTCTCTGTGTAAACTGCCCTGAGCCATTTTTGGAAGGGCAGTATAGAAATCAAATTAATAATAATAATAATAATAATAATAATAATAATAATAATAATAATGCACTACCTTGGCCCCCCAGTGAGGCACTACCTTGGCGTGGTTGTGGGGCTTGTGTGCTCTGAGGAAGGTGAGAGCTATGCCAGAGGTCCAACCATACTGGACAGGTCTCACCAGAGGAGCCAGACAAAGAGTGCCTCTCCCATCAACAATATGGTGAGATGTAACTTTAATAAATCTATACCGGATCGGTTGTCGCCCGGGTCAACAAGGACCATGCCAGGTGCTGGAGTCCCTGGACATCTGGTGGCAAGTGGGCAACAGGACTCAGGATCTTCAGTTGAGCAACCAGGGCTGGAGACTGCACGGTTACTGGAAGAAATGTCGCTTAACCGAAAAAAATATACGAAAAATGTCAACAAGGAAATAATGATCTGCTATTACAAGTCTAGTCCAACTAGAAGAGGTTATTTAAAAAGAATGTACCAAATTTGGAAAGAGAAGCCTCCAGATACAGAAATAATAGAACAAAGGCTAGGAGACCAGAGAAGATTTATAATAAGAAATAAAGTATTCACAGAAGTTGAGCTGGAAGAACTGCAAAGAGCAACACAAGCTCAAGATATGGAAGAAGAATTACCACCAGTTGAAGAAGTTGCTCAGGCGCAGGTGGAGGAGGTGTTGGAAATAGAGGATGCCACTGTTGCTGAACTGTTTCAAAATCAAAACCAGGCAACCTCCCCTTTGCCTTCACCTCAAAAACCTGAATGCCGTTTAACAGAAAAGCAACAAGAACTAAAGCAAAAAATAACTGAGCACATGAACCAAACAACCACCAGGGTTCGACTTCCAGCTCTAAAAACAGTTGCCAAAAAAACAACTTGCTCAGGCATTAAAAGATGTTAATGCTGCACTTGCAGAAACAACAACCAAGAATTTGCAAGAAATAAACCAACTAATGTACAGTGCAGCAACAATAACAACACAAGAGCTTGGATATAAGATCAGTGGACCTGTAAAAAAAGAAAGTAGTACATCACCTAAATGGAAGATTAGATTAGAAAATAAAATCTCCAGGCTTAGATCAGATGCTAGTAAATTGAAAGATATGAAAGACAAGAAGCTGAAGAATGAAAACACCAAACAATATCTGATCCAAAAATACCACCTAGATTCAAGGAGAATTAGAGAAGTCCTGGAAATAATAAACCAGCAAATAACAGCAGTGTCAAAGAAGATTAGCAGATACGAAGCCAGAATTACACAACACAGGCAGAATCTCCAATTCCAGTTGAATCAGAGACGTTTCTACCAAAGTATAGAAGGAGAAACTGCAAGAAACCTAGAAACACCAAATAAAGAAGAAACAATGCAATTCTGGGGGAACTTATGGGACAATCCAATAGATTATTTAAAAAAAGCAGGCTGGGTGAAAGAGGTCGAAAAATGTAACCAACAAATGCAAGATCTAATAATAACACCAGAATTAATAAGTGAAAGAGCAAAGAAAATTAAAAATTGGACTGCACCAGGCGACGATGAACTGCATGGCTTTTGGCTTAAACACCTAACAAGCCTTCATAAACAACTATCAAAACAGCTGAATCACATTTTGCAAGGAGGTGATATTGAACAATGGCTAACAACTGGGAAAACTCATCT
The DNA here is from genome assembly GCF_027244095.1 of Hemicordylus capensis. Taxonomy (NCBI): domain Eukaryota; kingdom Metazoa; phylum Chordata; class Lepidosauria; order Squamata; family Cordylidae; genus Hemicordylus; species Hemicordylus capensis. Next base: position 263,266,560 of record NC_069657.1, read on the forward strand.
CATAATGAAAGACTCAGCAAAAGGTGCAATTCCAAGTAATTATAGACTGATAACCAGCCTGCCAACCATGTTCAAATTATTAACTGGAATAACAGCAGATGAAGTAATGCAACACTTATTAACTAACAAGCAGCTTCCAGTTGAACAGAAAGGAAATTGCCTGAACACCAGAGGCGCAAAAGACCAGCTGCTGATTTACAAAATGATTTTAGAAATGGCAAGAGAAGAAAAACAAATCTAAGTGTTTCATGGATTGACTACAAGAAAGCCTTCAACTAATTGCCTCACATACGGATACCAACATGTTTAGAAACAACTGGTATCAGCAAAAACATTCAGATATTAATTAAAAAAGCAATGAGCATGTGGTGTACACAGTTAACAATCAATGGTGAGACACTTGGACAGGTTAGCATTAGAAGAGGTATTTTCCAAGGGGACTCACTATCCCCTCTGTTGTTTGTAATCGCCATGACTCCACTTTCACAAATACTAAACAAAAGAGGCCTCAGATACCAAACATCTAAAACATCAAGTAAAATAAACCATCTGATGTACATAGATGATCTGAAGTTGTACGGAAAGTCCTAGTCAGAAATCGAATCACTCCTAAACACTGTCTGTATATTCAGTAGTGATATAGCAATGGAGTTTGGACAAGACAAATGTGCTGCATTAATAATGAACAGAGGAAAAATAACAAAAACAGAAGGAATAGAACTGCCCAATGGAAGCAACATCAAGAACCTGGAAGAGAAAGAACATTACAAATACTTGGGCATTCTCCAGGCTGATAACATTGCACACACTGAAGTTAAAAGAAAAATTGGAAGTGAATTTATCAGGAGAGTTAGAAAAATCCTCAAGTCCAAACTCAATGGTGGGAACACCATACAAGCCATAAACACCTAGGCTATACCTATTATCAGATACACTGCAGGAATAATAGACTGGACCCAGGCAGAGCTAGAGACGCTAGATCATAAGACCAGGAAAATCATGACCATCAATCATGCTCTGCACCCCCGCAGTGATGTAGATAGGCTATACCTCCCTTGCAGCTCAGTTGGAATAGGAATGCTGCAAGTCCATCAAACAGTAGAGGAGGAGAAAAGAGACCTTGAAGAATATATCAAGGACAGTGAAGAAGATGCACTTCAAATGGTCAATAACGAGAAACTATTCAACACCAATGAAAGAAAGCAGGCCTACAAGAAAGAACAAGTCAGGAACCGAGCAGAAAAATGGAAAAATAAGCCCCTGCATGGTCAATATTTGCACAATATAACTGGAAAATCAAACATCACCAAGACCTGGCAATGGCTTAAGAATGGCAACTTGAGGAAAGAAACAGAGGGTTTAATACTGGCTGTGCAAGAACAGGCACTAAGAACAAATGCAATAAGAGCAAAAGTCGAAAAGTCAACAACAAACAGCAAGTGCCGCCTTTGTAAAGAAGCAGATGAAAGAGTGGACCACCTAATCAACTGTTGTAAAAACATCGCACAGACTGGCTACAAACAAAGGCATGACAAAGTAGCAGGGATGATACACTGGAACATCTGCAAAAAATACAAGCTACTTGTAGCCGAAAATTGGTGGGACCATACAATTGAAAAAGTTGTAGAAAATGAAGATGCAAAAATATTATGGGACTTCCGACTACAGACAAACATCTGCCACACAATACACCAGATATAACTGTAGTCGAGAAGAAAGAAAAACAAGTGAAAATAATCGACATAGCAATACCAGGGGATAGCAGAATAGAAGAAAAAGAAATAGAAAAAATAACAAAATGCAAAGATCTACAAATTGAAATTGAAAGGCTGTGGCAGAAAAAGACCAAAATAATCCCAGTAGTAATTGGCGCCCTAGGTGCAATTCCAAAAGATCTTGAAAAGCACCTCAACACCATAGGGGCCACAGAAATCACCATCAGTCAATTAATAACAACAACAATAAGAAGAAGAAGTCACCATCAGCAAATTACAAAAAGCAACATTATTGGGAACAGCCTATATTCTGTGACAATATCTATAATAATAACAGCAACAACATTGATAATAAAATTCAGCCATCCCAGGTCCTTGGGAAGGACTCGATGTCTGGATAAAACAAACCAGTCAATAACACCTGACTGACTGCGTAAACAATAACAATAATAATAAAACAACCCACACCCACCCCAAATCTCAAACTCCTACAACAGGAAAATGCAGCTATTTTTCTGCAATGGACTTGCAATGTTGAGCACTAAATCACAAAGATAAAATCTGAAAGACGGCATCGGAGATGTGAAGAGCACCTTGCTGTCGGCACAGAAACTGCAGTGTCACAACACAGGAAGTACAGAAGCACAATTTGCAGATCCATAGTGACACTGTGGGAAGGGTTAATCTGGAAAGTGCACAGGAAAAGGTCTGCAAAGAGGTTTCAGTTGTCTTAAATTGTATTAATTGTGACTCTGCTGGTTCTTTTAGATCTCTTAGAGGCGTTCCATACTACTGGCCATGGTATCCTTCTAGATCGCCTGGGGGAGTTGGGGATAGGGGACAGTGCTTTGCAGTGGTTCCGCTCCTATCTCTCAGGTAGATTCCAGATGGTGGATCTTGGTGACAGTTGTTCCGCAAAATAGGAGTTGTTAATATTGAGTCCCTCAGGGCTCCATTCTGTCACCAATGCGTTTTAATATCTACACGAAACCACTGGGTAAGATCATCAGGAGATCTGGTGCAGGATGTTATCAGAATGCTGATGACACCCAAATCTATTTCTCCTTTTCGTTGTCGTCATCGTCGTTGTCATCATCATCATCATCATTATCATCAGGAAATGGCATTCATTCCCTAAATGATTGCCTACAGGCAGTAATGGGTTGGGTGAGGGATAACAAATTGAAGCTGAATCCAAGCAAGACGGAGGTGCTCATTGTAGGGGTTCAGAATCTGAGTGATGAGTTAGACCTTCCTGTGCTTGACAGGGTTACACTCCCCCTGAAGGAACAGGTAAGCAGCTTGGGAGTGCTCTTGTATCCAGGCCTTAGCCTGGTATTTCAGCTAGAGGCTATGGCCAGAAGTGTTTTCCATCAGCTTTGGCTGATTCAACAGCTGAGTCCATTCCTTGAAGAGAATGATCTCAAAACAGTGGTGCATCACCTGGTAACCTCCAGGCTTGACTATTGCAATGCACTCTACTTGGGGCTGCCTTTGTATGTAGTTCGGAAACTGCAGTTAGTTCAAAATGTGGCAGTCAGATTGGTCTCTGAAGTAACCCAGAGAGACCATATTATGCCTGTTTTAAAACAGTTGCACTGGCTGTTGATATGTTTCTGGGCAAAATACAAAGTGCTGGTTATTACCTTTAAAGCCCTGAATGGCTTACATCTGGGTTACCTAAGAGACTGCCTTCTTCTGAATGATTCCCACTGCACGTTAATGTCACCTGAGGAGGTCTGTCTCCAGTTACCACTGGTACTTCTGGTGGCAACTCAAAGGCAGGTCTTCTCTGTAGCTGCTCCTGGGCTGGCTGTGGAATGTGCTCTCAGCAGAAATCCGTAGCATTTCTAATCATTGTTGGCCTTCAATCATAGTTGGCCTTCAAGAGAGGCCTTAGAATCTATCTGTCTGGCCTCGCCTTCCAGGGTTTGAAAACTGTTTTAAAGGTTTTAATTGTAAATGGTTTTAAACTGTTTTTAAAATCAGTTCATACTGATTGTTTTTAAAATGACCGATTCACGGTTTTGGTTTTGGTTATTGTGTACCGCCCAGACCTGTTTGGTAGGGATGTGCATGAACACTCCCGGGAGGCTGGGGGGGTACTTTTAAGAAGCAGGAAGGGTACCTATGTCCTCCCCCCGCTGGTGCTGTCTCCAAAAATGCTGATGTGAGGCTGCTGTGTACTTCCTTGCAGCCCTGGTCAGCATCACACCGGAAGTGGCCGGTGCACTTATGCACATCACGCATGCGTACATGCACCAGCCACTTCCAGTATAATGCTGACTGGGGCTGCAAGGAGGCACGCAGCACCCCCTCACCAGCATTTTTGGAGACAGGGCCGGTGGTAGGAAAACGGTGGGGGGATGGGCACCCTCCCTGCTCTTTAAAGGTAACCCCCGCCCCTGAACCGATCCAAACACTGGATCTCTGAACCGGTTTGGCGGTCTGTAAAAGGACTGCCGAACTAGTTCATGCACATCCATACCGTTTGGATGGGGTGGTATATAAATGTAATAAATAAATAAATAATACATTGCTTGGCTGGTTTGAGACCGAAGAGATTCTGGTGGAGGAGCAAGCTGGATTTGGTCCAGTCATTCATCCTTAGAGCGGGGCTCATTTGGTAGAAAAATATACTCCAAAATCCCATTTGTCCTTAAATGCCACTTTTGTGGATTTTAAGTTTGTCTTTGATCTAATTTCACAGGAGAAACTATGGAGAAAGCCTCCTCAACTGAACAGAGATTGCTTCTTCTTATTTACAAATTGTATGAGAACACCAGCTTGTGAGTTAGATGCAATGCACATAGATAGCTTTCAGAAGACCTTCTTATCCAGAAAGGTGTAAGGCACGGTTGCATTTTAGCCCCACTTTTGTTCAGTTTTTATAAAACATCCCTTGGTGGAGAGAGTAAGTAATTTAGATCATCACCTCCAAAATTAACATCTAAGCATATATCTGTGCTCTTTGACATGGATAACACTGTGATTTTATCCCTGACTCCCATTGGGTGAAGAAGAGTATTGCAGGCTCTTGCATGCTACTGCAGGAAAGATTCCTAGCAGGTTAGTTATGAAAAAACTAAAATAATGATGTTTTCAAACTCCCCATAGAAGTTGAATTGGAGTATCGGTGGATTTAAAATCAAGCAAGTTGACCATTTTAAAAATTAGTGGTAGTTTTCCCAGCAAAAGGCAGTTTAAATGCGATAGTTTCTAATGCAAAATGCCCAAAGAAGCATTTCAGCAATTTTGGCTTTTTTTCAAACTAGAAGTGGACAGTTTATCCTAGCTGCTATAAAACTATATGAAGCTAAAGCGTTAGCCCATCTCCTATAAGGTGCCCAGATCACCTTATATTCCAATTCCGCGGCCTTAGGAACAACCCAAACCAGGTTTCTGAGAAATCTATTTCAAGTGCCTTGTTGTGTGCTAATGCGATTTTATGTTTAGAGGCAGGTGTACCAAGTGTGGAAACTAGGGTCTGGCTAGCAGTATGTAATTTAAAGCTTATTTTTCTTCCTAAAGGTTTGACAGCTTTGATACTGAAGGATGGATTTCAATTGCAATAGAAATTACTAATAGTGAATAAATTCTGTTTACTTGGATTCTCTCCTGAGCTATCGATAGCGTGGGCGAAGAAGGTGCCAAGTTAGCCCTCAAACAAAGATATTGCATGCCAAAATGATCTAGGTTTTGTTACAAATAAGTTTTACCTTCGGAACCAAATATATAACTCCAAACCAGTTAGGTATCTTAGCACATTAACAGCGCCTAAGTATAGAAGGATGCTCTCATTGGCACATTTAATGCTCTCCCGTCAGTGGTTCTGGAGGATAGGTTTGATTCCTTAAGAGAATGGATGTGCCTGTGTAGAGATGAATCAGTTGAGTCGATAGCCCATGTTTTATTATACTGTACTTGTTATCAAGATTCTCGTATTTTTTAATAGCTTCTTTACTAAGAAACTTTCCAGGCCATTCAGGGTGCTTTCCAGACTAGACCCAACAATGGGGTCAGGACGAATCTCGGAATGTTCTTCCACACTTCCTATGTCATGACACCACAGTCCCTACGCAGACAGCAGGGTGCAGTTCACATTTCCAATGCCATTGCGAATTTAATCGTTGTGATATAGAACTAGGACATCGTATATCTGGTGTGAAAAAGTTGCTGTTTTTTCAGGTTGTTCGTTGCTGCAAGACTGCTCCCCCTGCTGTTTACATCCCGAATGCAACTTGCCTGAATGGAGGCATTTTGCTGCTGATGAGCAACTAGTCTGGAAAGCACCCAGATGAGTTTTTTGTTTTTCTTTTTGCTGACCATGACTATGACATTACAAATAATGTAGCCAAATTTTCTGGGGTGGCCAATGGAATCAGACAGACTCTTAACACCTAATCTAATTGTTACATTTTAGGATGAATTGATAATAATGTTTAAAGGTTTTTTATCTGCCTACTTTGTATTGCTGATCAGAGACTGAAATAAAACTGAATTGAATTGAACTGACTTGGGCCTATTGTAAACATGGATGAAAAATCAAATAAATTTGGCTCAGTAAACGACGGTGGCCGAGGGTGGTCCTCTCTTTTTTGTTTTTGTTTGTTTTTTGTTTTCGTTTGATGAGACAGCATCAAACATTGCTGGTCCTCTTGTGTATACTGCACAACTTTAATACAACATAATATTCTGTGCAACGTCCATACTATCCAGATAATCTAAATGCTGGATAGCTGGAACTGCTGTTTGAATTGGGTTACATAAGTTAATTTGAGTGACAGAGCATTGTAGCAGATTTGCGTGATTAATTTAGCTGACAAATGTGCTACATTGCCTCTCAGCTTGCCAGCAGACTGACATGGATAAGTTTGCCACACTCAAATAATCAAGTGATAGCTGTGATTACCAAATGAAGAACATAACAGAACAATCAATGTCCTTGTGTGATAGAGGTTATATTGTCTAAGTGTTGAACATTTCATTTAGCCATGCAAGATGCAGTCCTCTACATTTAAAACTCATTCAAGTATTTAGCACAGGGCTAAATACTTAGGGCAAGTTGCCTTACCTCTCTAGATAACATCTGCTTGGTCAGAAGCACCACTGTGAGGATTGGCTTTCCTAAGGCCTTTCTCCATTCTCACATCCTGTCCCAGCTGAAGGAACAACATTGCAACAACAAAAAGAAATCTGCAGGGTGTTGGGATGTGCGTGCAGAGAGGTGGGAGTTAAAATTCATAGTATCTTCTGTAAAGAGGTAAATGCCAGTGTGACACAGAGCATGGTGTAGAGCTTCTAGAAAATCCATGCATGTTTTTCAGAAAAGTGAATAATTTTCTCATGGCTAAGTGTAAGAACCTAAATATTTAACTAGTGGCAGGGGAGAGTCACTGGGTTTTTGTTTTTGAAAGGGATGGGGGGGGAGCCTCCTTGACGGTGCTCTTAGTACGAAGGCAATAAATCAGTGGGTGTGCCAACCCACAGAGGTCAAGTATAACTAAGCAGCAAATTGGAGTAAACATTTATGAATCCCTAGTTTATAGAACGTGACCCCACCCACTCTTCTTGGCATTTCACATACCAACGTGAGTCATACAGAATAGCCTTCCTTAGTACTGTACCTGGACGTGATCAGACGCAGCTGAAGTATCTGCCCCATTACAAGTGACAACTAGCTTTCTCTCTCCTTCCTAGGCTAAGCAAGGGTGCTCTGAGAGCCCAGGCAGAAAGAGTTGTCTGTAAATAGCATGCTCCTTGATATTTCCTATGGAAGTATGAGCTGGCTAAGTGGCTTCAATCTTACAGTAGAATTGGGTTTGTCTTCAGAGTGGGGACACCACGATGAGTAGTGATTGATTAGCCCCAGTTCCCTGATGCATATTCCTGTAAAATAAACCCTGTTTGGTTGTTTTTTTTTTAATGCACAGATGTATCATACTACTATGAACTTGGACCCACTTCTACTGTAATATGGGAAGCAGCCTTTAGATGCCTTCCTTCCTTCCTTCCTTCCTTCCTTCCTTCCTTCCTTCCTTCCTCTCATTAATTAATTTAACATATTTATATACCACCCAAACCTTATGTATATGGGCAGTTTGCAATTAAAAAAATACAAATTAAAACAAAACTAAAACATTAGAACATTAAAATAATTTAAAATTCAACACTGTTAAAACTAAATTTAATTAAAAGCCTGGGTGAACAAATGTGTCTTAACTGCCTTTTGAAAGGTTATCAGACATGGGGAGTCTCTTATTTCAGCATGGAGTGCATTCCAAACCCTTGGGACAACAACGGAGAAGGCCTGTCCCTGAGTAGCCACCAGGTGAGCCGGGGCAACTGCCACCAGTAGCAACTGCATATGAACCTCTCCAGATGATCTCAATGGGCAGTGGGGCTCATGGAGAAGAAGACACCTTGTATTTTGCCTGGAAACATATTGGCAGACAGTGCAGCCCTTTCAAAACAGGAGTAACATGGTCTCTCCAATATGACCCAGAGACCAACCTGCCTGCATTCTGTACCAAATGCAGTTTCTGGACTATGTATAAAGTCAGCCCCACACAGAGCGCATTGCAGTAGTCAAGTATGGAGTTTACCATCATATGTACCACTGTTCTCAAGTCATTTATCTCAAGAAACACACACAGGTGGTGTATCAGCCAAAGCTGATAAAAAGCACCTCTGGCCACTGCCTCAACCTGGGACACCAGGGAGAGGTTTGGATCCAGAAGCACCCCCAGACTATGTGCCTGTTCCTTCTGGGGGAGCATGACCCCATCCAGAACTGGCAGAGCAAAATTGTCTCTCAAGTTCCAATCCTGCACAAGAAGTATCTCTGTCTTATCTGGATTCAGTCTGTTTGTTATCCCTCATCCAGCCCATCAACGTCTCCAGGCAGGCATTTAGGGAGGTTATGCCTTCTCTTGATGATGTTGACATGGAGAAATAGATTTGGGTGTCATCAGCATACTGATAATACCCCGCACCAAATCTCCTGATGATCTCTCCCAGTAGTTTCATGTAGATGTTAAACAACATTGGAGACAATATGGAGCCCTGAGGGACAGCATATGAAAGTTCAGATTTTGAAGAATAACAGTTTCCAAGGGACATCATCTGGAATCTTCCCAAGAGGTAGGAGCGGAACCACTGCAAAGCAGAGCCTCCCACCCCCCAACCCCTTCAGATGCTCCAGAAGGATACTATGGTCGGTAGTATTGAAAGCCTCCAAGAGATCCAAAAAGACCAATAGAGTCACACTTCCTCTGTCAATTGCCAGTTGGAGATCATCCATCAGGCCAACCAAGGCAGTCTCCAGGGCTAGACACCTCCATATCAGACACTGCAGTAATTGCAGTCTGAATCTAAGTTGACCCGAATACAAAATATTTTATCCACAAAGAACTCATTTAAAATGTTACAGTTGGTAATTGATGGTTCCAAATTCTGATTCAAGAGAGGAGGGGCGTACACTGGCCCTCTCACAACCCTGAACTACTCCACTGGGCATGAGTTTGCGGATGCAATGCAAGCAAAAAGGAATCACTTCTTTGTTGCATGTATTGTCTGAGCACTGATCTTCAAATACACTCTATGTTGTAATTTGTCTGATTCGAGTCGAATCTTTCTCTACTTGCACTCTAGTCATCTACCTTGCTGTTTAAGCCCCCATAGATCTTCCATATGTAAGGGGCCAGTTTTGAAGTGGATTTTAGAGGACGCTTAGGAGCTATCATGTCTTCTGCTCTGGTGAGTTTCCAATTTTGCTATGTTTATGAACAGAGGTGCACCTAGGTAATTTTGGAGCCTGGACCTAAAGGCCTTTGGAGCCCCCCCCCCCCCGAATTAAGCATCATCATGCTTGGCTGAGCAATCACGCCACCTCGGACAGAAATGATTTGGGGCCCCCCAGGGGCTGTGGAGGCCCTGGATTTTTGCCCCAAAGTCTAGGGCTAAGAGCACCTCTGTTTATGAAACACACTACTGATCCAAGGTGGATCATTTAAAAGCAAAATACCATATAATGTATAAAAGTGAATCAACAGTACATTACAAACCTTAAAGCTTACATACCATTAGCTAGCTTTAATTATTAAAGTTTAGGGATGTGCAAACAGGTTCAACAGATTGGGGTCAAACTGAACCACCACCTGTTTGGTCATGACCCAGGCCACGCAGAGGCCCATTGCACATGTGCAGTGGCTTCCGAAATGACCACTGTGAGGGGTGAAGGCCCAGAAAAGGCCCAAGAATGCTCAAATTGGGCAGGTATTGCCACAAGGAAGGCCGGCGGGGGAGGGGGAATCTCCATGGACTCCCCCATGGCCACAGAGAAGCCCCCCGGAGGGGTAAGTACTAATTTTTTTAAAAAAGACTCACGAATCCCCCCAAACTGAACTGAACCCGGTGGGGTACGATAGGGGGCAAAAGCAAACTGGCCCAGTCCTGATCAGGTCCTGTTTGGACTCGAACTGAACCGGGCCAGCCGGTTTTGTTCACACCCCTATTACAGATCATTTTAAAAGCAAAATACCATATACTCATAAAGTATAAAATCAATTCAACACATTACAAACATTAAAGCTACCAAACAATTAATTTTTAAAATAATTATGTAGCTGGTAGACATTATACATCACATACAACAGCTGTATTATCACCATTTTGTCATTTATTTATAATAAATAGTGAGGCCCCACACACCAAATAAAGGATACCCTGACACCAGTTTCTGCCACGTGAAAGAACACAAGATTTGCAAAAATACTGATATCTAGTTGGTCATCATTTTTTTGGTCTATAACTTGTAAAACAGACTACAGGAAAACCTTGGTATTCATGAGGGTTCTGTTTCCAGCTAGTGCCACAGATATAAAAACAGTGAATAACGAGTAATTGGAGCAATAGCATCGCGGGGGTTAGGTTCGGGGGGGGGGAGGCCAAAAAACATGAAAAAACTATGGTAAAGTGCCCTACTATGCTCCCAAGCAGTCCTTCAGTGCCCCAAATAATAAAAAATTGGCCAAAGATTGCAGGTTCTTTCCTTTCCTTTTTCTTTTTTTTGGTAAAACAAGCCACAAAATGGCTCTTCTCCTCAAAATGGCAGCTGAAAATGACCTCCGAGTTCATTTCCAGCCATCCCCAATACATGGGTTTAATCCCCCCCCCCCCGACTTTTTGACACATATACCGAGCTCGGGTGTCCATTATACCCAACCGTGGATACACGAATCTGCAGATGCAGGATCCACAAATATTGAAGTTATCCCGTATTTCAATCAAGCTAAATCAAGGGCCATGGAAAATGTCTTAAAGGGTACAAAATTCAGTTTATTGCAATGGTGTTTTCCTTGTCTGAACCTCCCAGAACATTTTCCTTCCATCACTGTGTTAAGTTTGTTGTCTCCATATGTCCCCTGCTAACTTGGCAAAGAGACACCTTTTAACATGGTGGTTCTCTTTATTTAGCAGGGGGAGAGTAACTGGCCCTCTCCACCCCCGGCACAGTACCTCCAGTGACTGTTGCTGGTGCCTATCTTATGCTTCTTTTAGATTGTGAGCCCTTTGGGGACAGGGATCCATCTTATTTGTTTGTTATTTTATTTATTATTTCTCTGTGTAAACCGCCCTGAGCCATTTTTGGAAGGGCAGTATAGAAACTGAATTAACAACAACAACAACAACAACAACAACAACAGTGCTGTAGCAAAATATTTAGTTTCCCCAACAACATCTAAGGATGTGGTAGTCATAATAGTATCTGTGAAAATAATTATAGAATTAAATGCTAGTGCAGTGATTTGGAAAGACCAATGTGTTACAGCTCTGCTTTCTTGATTATAAATGAAATTAGAGTAATACAGCATGTATTTGGATAATTGCAAGAGGAGGAATCTGTAGGAAATGGCAACTTTGCTGAGTAATATTTGATCCTTGCTTCTACTTGGCTATAAATTTTTGGCCTAGGAGCAGATGATGATGACGATGATGATATAAGAGAGGAAGAGGTAAGGACAGAGCTTTAGTACAATGCTTGTTGCTATTCTGGGCAGACTTTTTCTTTAGCCACTTGTCCTTTTTCCTTTCACAATGCTGTATAAAAGCTATAGCTACTTCAAAACATTTTGCAACTCACTCACTAACCACATTCAACCTTCTAAAGAATTCTAACCAAGGTCAACAGTCGGTTTTTGTGGTACCTTGGCAAGAGATCTCTGGTGAGCCCCTCTTCCCACTTATGTTCCCCTTTTACACACACACACACACACACACACACACACCCCTACCTACCCCTGAACTGGTAGCAGCTCCTCCTCCTCACTCATCCATCACCTCCACCTACTCAAATTTACCCATTGAGCAACTATATCAGCCACCATGTTAGGGTGCCCTCTGCAATAATGGGATGTCACCCAAGACTAGGCAGTGGCCACTGGTCAAAAAAGAAAACTGAACATCAAACATTTTCCAAAGTCTGCTCAGCATCACCACCTGCTGGCCACTATGGGCATAACCTTTGTCAGATCTAATGCCATAGATCAGTTTTAGGGTTGTGGACCTCCATGAGCCCCCTGCACTGAGAAAGAGTAACTGGCCCAAGATCACTCAGTGAGCCATTTGGTTGAGTGGGGAAGTGAACTTGTATCTCTCCAGTTTATCTTATTTATGTATTTATGCAATTTCTATTCCAAATCTCCAAACTACAAAACCAGAACAAGGTAGCTAACGATACAAAATATTAAAAATACGGTAGAAATTCAAAAATACAAATATCAGCTACCACATAATTAAAAGCAGCAGTTAAAAGTTAAAACATAACATTTCTGAGAAAACAACCTAAGAAGCCTTGCAAATTACGTCTTTCAACTATGTCTAAAAGTCTCAAAAAAAAAAAGAAGGCCTCTTGGATCTCTCTGGGCAAAGAATTCCATAAACAGGGCACAGGCACTGGAGAAGAAGCCCTGTCTCTGATACACATTTCTAATCCAATACTCTAATCAGCATACCAAACTGGCTTTGAGCCCCATGTACGACTGGACTTGGTCTGTATATGAAACTGCTGATACAGTTTAAATCATCTGGATTTAAACTGCTTGATCAGACGGATTTGGTCCTCCCACACATTCTCAGACATGAAAACACATATGTGCTGACAAAGGCACTGGGTCCCATTCTACACCACCTAAGGACTCCACAACATTGCCATTGACTGAGCTCTGGAGCCCTGTAATAGAGCTGCTGATACCTGGCATGCATTCTAATAAATGTCTTAGGTTTTATTGGCACATGACAGGATTTACAAGACTCTACTGATGGACCATGTAATCTTCATAGGATTTTATAATCTTCCTAGATTGCAATCTCTGTTGGCACCGTCTGAAACAAATTAAAATGATAAGGAATTGCCAGTTTAATAACTTGTAAATTTCTAAACCAAATATATTCAAATATGTTCTAGACATTAGTCTTTGAATTTTTCAGAGCAAGCTAATTATGAAAGAGGAAAGGCGTTCTCAGGCTTATAATGCAACAAATTCGACAAAATCTGGTGTAGGCATGAAATATGGGTCACTGTTAAATCCCATGACTCACATCAGCATTATCGCCTGAATTCATGGAATCCTCCTCTCTGAATTCATGGAACAATTAGAATTGCATCTTGCTCTGGAACTCTTATTGCCTGAATTCATGGAATCCTCCTCTCTGAATTCATGGAACAATTAGAATTGCATCTTGCTCTGGAACTCTTTCTAATTGTTCCATGAATTCAGAGAGGAGGATTCCATGAATTCAGGCGATAATGCTGATGTGAGTCATGGGATTTAACAGTGACCCATATTTCATTTAAACATCAATGAAACAAATGCTAAGGGCTCCTAGGTGATAGAGAACCTGATTTTCATGTTAAATTGAATTTACTGGCAATCTTTTGAGGTTTGAAGGCTTGGCTCATGGTTTCTGAAATTAGTAGATTGACAGGATAACAAAAGTCTATGACAGGAGATAACATGAAAAGTGGCGCTGAGGCAGAAATGAATTCATAGTGTGCAATGAGATTGCAACTTATTATTGTTGTGAATATTTATATGCCAATATGATTTCCAATATGAAGTTCACAAAGTGGTTTGCATAGCAAAAACAATGAAAAAATGAGAAAGAGAACGAGAAAATAGTTTCTTGTCCCCAAAAGGCTCATAGTTAGAGGCATAGCAAGGTTGGAGTGAGCCCTGGTACAAAATGTGAAGAAGGATCCTTGGATTTCCCACCTTCTTCACCTCCCCCTGTACCTTTGCTGAAGAAGAACTGTAAGGGCATGGTGAAAAACAAACTATTAGCAGCAAGCCCTTTCTCTCACTCCTGTGCAAATAATATCTCACAGTCCCCACCCATGCAGTCACTTTCACTTTCACACGCACGTGTGTGTACACATTCCCCTGGCTCAGAAACATTTTTGACATATATACCTACTACAATCACCTCACATATTCATGCAAGATTAATAACTCTTTTGTCTTTCTTATTTGCCTATTCACACTCCATCCCTTGCACACATGCAAGGGAAAATATGGGAAATAAATGCACACACTGATTGCCCCAGAGTCCATCAGTGTGCGCATTCCCCCCACCCCCGTTCCTCTTGGAGGAGATGTTTGGCCCTCCTGCGAGCAATCAGAAGAAGCCAGAATAACTTGATTGCTAGCTAATCATGCAAACCAGGAGGCTATGCTGATGATCCCAGTTTCCTGTGTAATTCAGTTCACGAGGCAATTTTGTCCCAGATAGGGTAAGAAACCTGCCAAATCTTTCCTTCTACCCCTGCCCCTAAAACCTGAGTTTGGTGGGAGGGGGACTCTACCTTACTTACCAACGTCCAATGGTGGCATTGATTTCCCTCCCAATACATGCACTATCATTCAACATTGATCTGAATCAATTTCGATTGATCTGATCAATTTGCATGCTTTGTCTCACATCCGCCTGTAGAAGCTGACAGACAAGGGCGAGAGGACTTAGTGCACTGTCAATTAGAACAATGTCAATATGAAAATCTGGTTGCAACGTGTGTGGGGGTTTGTTTTTACTGGCCCTGCTTCTGTGCCTTTTCTTTAACAAAAAGCTGACATCCAGAAATTTAGCAGGTGGAGCAGATCTCTATGGTGGAGTCTTAATTTCAGGCTATAGTTAGAAGCATGGGAGTGCAGCCAATAAAATATTGGCAACCTTAAAGAGAAAAAGAAGAATTAGGCATATGGAGGGGCTGGGCTTCAGCCCTGAATGCTACACCCTTGTTGGCGTCTCTAGGTAAACGTTATATGCATTTATTCTTAAGCACAGGGCTGGCCTCTGATGCACCTAAGGAGTTCTAAAGAATGAACTTTGTGTGGGGCAATAAAAGGGAAATGGTTGGCTACTTACCTCTCCTTGGTTCATTTTTGTAATGGAAGATGCATTAAGTTGCACTATGCTGAGGGGGCTCCTTGTGGATTGCAAAAACTGTGAGGGGAAGGGGTAGTAATAAAGAACTGTAGCAGCACCGTTTGTTGGAACAGCTAAGCAACAGCACATAACTTGGGGGTAAAGTCTTCCTGGGTGGTGAGGCACTGTGATTTCCAGAACTCCAAAGAAAATTAAGTCTTTCAGCAGCAAGCAGGGGATTTTGGTCAAACATATACCCTGTGGCTGTAAAGAGCATTTTTGGCAGTAGATTCAGGACGGACAAAAGAAAGTATTTCTTCACACAATTGATTAAACTGGTCGAATTTGCTGCCATAGGATGTGGTGATAGCCCCTGGCTTAAATGGCCTTTAAAGGAGATGACAAAAAATAATAGAGGACAGGTTTCTCAGTGGCTATAAGTTTAGACAGCTCGATGAATTCTCTATATTCAGAGGCAATGTACCAGTCTGAATACCAACTGCAGAGTGGGGAGGCAAAGAGTGGGGAAGCTCGGATTACATTGTAGGCTTCCTGGAAGTATCCGGCTGGCCAGTATTAGACAGTCAATGCTGGACTGGGTGGATCTTTTGGACCTCTGATCCAGCAGGGCTCTCCTTATGCAGTTAAGACATAAGGGTTTCCTAAGCCTGCACTCTGCCTTGCTGTCAGATTAAATGAGGCTCACTGCTTCAGGCAGCAGACACATGCAGGCACATGGGTGTAACACTTCTGTTTCCAGCAACAAACATGAAATGAGTTTGTCTTTCTACTTGTGTCTAACCATCAGTAGTCCCAGCCCAATTTGAGCTCTCAGGTGTATGAACGTTTCTCCTTTAAAGACGTCCACATGTGGCTCTGTGTTTGCTGTCAGTAATGCCAGTGTATCTGTGGTGGTTCGCACTGTAAATGGCTGAGTGATCCGAATGTTTGGAATCGCCCTGTGAGAGGATGCCTGGACTGTTCCAGATATGTACAGGATGGTGCTGGCTGACATATCTGCTCTGTGGGGAAGCCATGAATGCTGATGAAGTGGCCTCTTGGCTATCATTCCAGGACTAAAACCATAGCTGTTTCATATGCCACAGAACAGTTAGCATTTTAGAAATATTTGGCATAGCAGCATCATGCTGCTATGACCACATGCTCTGAGCGGGAAGGAAGTGAGCATGGTCCAACAGTGTCTCATTTTGTGAAGTAGTTCACCTTCTAAATCAATCGCCATTCATGTTTCACTCAGTAGACAGTCCTAATGCTACTTAAGGGTGCCATCTAGTGAAAAAGGAGACAGCTACATTAAACCAAGAACTCTTTTGAATGCCCCAAGAAAGGGCAGGAAACCAGCCTAAAAGGGGGTACTGGAAAACTGGGGCAGACAAGAGTGGTAGAATAAGCAATCATTGCACCTGGGTATTGAACTGTAACAAGTACTAAAAGAATAACCCCCATCAGAAAAGAAGATTATTCAGACCATCAGTAACCCAGGCAAAGAGAAGGAGAGGTGCCATTGTGCAACTTATCACGGAGAAGATTGTGATAGCTCATAGGACTGCTCTACTAGAGGGCTTATGTGCATTTCTGTTAGGACAGTCACAAAGATGACTGCTCCACATTTTCCCAGGGGTGTGCATTTTCCCATGTACACTCCTTTTCAGTGTGTACATAAGACCAATGAGTGAAATTGTACAGCAGTCTGGAGCTTGAGGTCACCAGTCTTCAGTTTAGAGAGAGGCAAGTAAATGGAAGAAGACTGAGGAAAATCTGAGAATTGTCTATTAGGGGACCGAGGGCTGACCAGGGCTGACCCTGATATGTCCTGTGTTGTATATAATTCTGTGTTGTATAGAAGAGTTGTATAGAATTCTGCCAGCTGTGGCTTGTATGATCATTGCATCATTGTGACCTGGCAACCTGGAAGGGGCAGGGTGGATGAAGCAGTTTGGCATGCAGAATTGCATATATTGGTTTGAACTAACCAGCCCATTGTTGAGCTGCATGTTTTTACTTTAGCTATCAAGTCTTTAATGGCTAGGGCCACATGGGCTTCAGAAACTGCCTTTAACCATTAGCATCAATTTAGACTGCCTTCTTGATTGTATCATCTGTGTGCCGAGTTTCAGCAACAATGTTATGTGAAGAAGTGTTCTTGGTGGTTGCCCCGTAACAACGGAATTCCTTTCCCTACTCCGTTAAAGTTGAATCCTGAATCTTCCCGTGAATGCCTATTAGCTTATTTTTGGATTGGTATCCACCAGCCCAAAGCAGGTGTGGGGTCACCTTAACTAAATATTGTTTTTAACTGTTGTTACCCACTTCAAACTGTTGGGAATTGTTGGGTTAGAAACCGAATCCAATAGACTTGCACCTGTTTTATCTTTTTTACCACATTGTGCTCACCTTATCATAGCCAAAGACCCTGGAAACAGAGGGAGATCGGTTGTCAGTTCTCCATATGAATTCTACCTTAACCCTTGTAATGAGCACCCAATTTAGTCATAGTCCTATAGATCTCATTCTGTTTTTAAAAACCAATTAATGCCAACATATGGAATTGTCTTATTGCTTATTATACATAGGTACAACTATAAAGGGATGGTATCTGGGGCCTGCAATGATTCCCAATATTAAGTTCCTGATAGCTTACATGCATTTGTCCTGTATTCAGGACAAACTCATCTCCTGTAATCTTAATCCTGTAATCTTAACCCCTGCTAACTGGGCAAAGAGGCACCTTTTACCGTGGTGATTCTCTTTATTTAGCAGGGGGAGAGTAACTGGCCCTATCCACCCCCAGCACAGTACTTCCAGTGACTGTTGCTGGTGTCTATCTTATGTTTCTTTTTAGAATGTGAGCCCTTTGGGGACAGGGTTCCATCTTATTTGTTTGTTATCTCTCTTTGTAAGCCGCCTTGAGCCATTTTTGGAAGGGCGGTATAGAAATCGAATTATTATTATTATTATTATTATTATTATTATTATTATTATTATCCAGGATTTTATTCTTTGAGCTTGAGTGGCTTCTATGAAGGAAATATGGGCACTTGCTATGAGAGATGCAATTTTCTCCCTATAAGTTTTATTTGGACTACAGCTTAATGGAACACCCTATTTTCTGAAGGGTTGTTTGTTTGTTTCCCATGCCTACTTACCATGACAACTGTCAAGTAATTGCATTCCTTCTCCTTTGGACAGAACTGAGCTTTTTCTTCCAAGTAACATTTGTTTTGACTTTACCGCAGTTGGGGATACTAACCCCACCCCACGCACCCCACTTACTTATTCTGGGAATTCTTCATTTAGACATCAGCCTTGTGCCAATTGCCAAACTCCATAGGAATGACTGCCTGGAGGGGCAGAATTGGGATTGCACCATATGGCTCCACCCTTGATGCCCATTCGTCAATCATAACTTCTGCACAGGATCCTATACGTGTGGGCTCTGAATGTATGACCTCCATTTTTGCAAGATACAGCTTGCATGATCTGAAGGTTTAGCGTGTAGAAGTTTGGATCAGCATGTGGAGTTTGTGGGCAGGATCAACAGGATCCCAGTCCTGAGGTTGGTGTGTGACCAACAAGATCCCAGTTCTCTTCATACATAACTTCT
The DNA here is from genome assembly GCF_027244095.1 of Hemicordylus capensis. NCBI lineage: Eukaryota > Metazoa > Chordata > Lepidosauria > Squamata > Cordylidae > Hemicordylus > Hemicordylus capensis. Next base: position 263,285,325 of record NC_069657.1, read on the forward strand.
ACTCAGTTTGCCCTTCTGTCCAAGGCTTCAGAATGGCAGCTGTGCCTCATTCCAGGAGCCATAAAGGCTTTTACCAAATCAGTAACCTGTTAAGAAAGAAAAGGTAATGATTCAACAAAGCAGATGGATCAAATTCACCTCTAACAGACCTTTGGTCACTCTGAAGCCGAGAAGACTTGTAACAATTGGCTTCTTCATTGTCTGTAAAGTGCTGGATGCAACACCATTCCCTGGGATTCATACAGGGACATCATTCTTGTTACAATGGGAAGCCGTGAAAAATAATTGTCTTGAAGGATCAGAGAGGATTCACAATGGAATAACTCAGTTTTAACTCAGTGGTCTTATGTGCACACTGAAAAGGAGCATACATGGGAAAATGCACACCCCTGGGAAAATGTGGAGCAGTCATCTTCGTGACTGTCCTAACAGAAATGCACATGAGCCCTCTAGTAGAGCAGTGAAGCTCAGTATCCTGTCTCGGAGAGGAGAAGCTGGAAGAAGCAGCTGCATGGAAGGCTAGCATGGGCTGCCACTTAGACAATGCTCTATTTCCTAGAGGTGAGTGAATGGCTTTGACATGGAAACATAAAGTTTCTGACACTAGTATTGCATGTTGTACACTGAGACACACACAAGTATTTCATGGGTATTGAATTCTTGGCCTCTGTCAACTCAATAAGCAAGGGATTTATGATGACCCTCACATGACTTTTTTTTGGGGGGGGGTAGGTATTTGTTCGACAGTACACTCCTAGACTCATGAGATTCAGTAATATAATTATCAGAAAGCCACATCATAATCTATGGATATAAAATAGCACAACTTGGCTAAATGATGGAACCATGCTATTATAAATGACCACGTAGGAATTATTTTATATTTTTTAAATGTCCCCTGCCTCCAGACTCACTGAAATGAATTTCTGGGGTAAAATCCAAAGAAACAATTTGCAAATTCTGGCTATAGTTTTCTTAGTTAAAATGGCTGATCAGTTTCAAACAGGCTAATGTCTTATTCATACTATTTGGGCTGAGAAGAGATGATATGACCATATGATCCAGCATGACCACTGCAGTGACACATTTTCATTCCCAACACCACCTGTAATGAGAACCAGATTTCCATAAAAGAGTGTAATGGAGTTCACACTGTTGTAGTACAGATCAGTCAAAGAACAGGAGATCGTGTAGGATTAGATAGTTGACACACACCCATATGACTCAAGCAAGTAAGCTCTGCCCCCAAGCTGCCCTGTTTGGATGGAGGGTGGGGCCTCCTGCTTATTCACTAACATTGGGGGAGTCACTTTCAGCAAATGAGCAAGGCCCATAAGTAAAGTGCTTGACACCATTTTGGCAAAAACCGTTTGTGATGCTTCAAAAGAGGAAACTGAAAGGCCATATTTTGGATTTGAAGAGCTGGGTGTATGGCAGTGCTGAGAGGGGGAAATCATTAAGTTTTGAAAACTGACTAATTCTCTCATGACAGCCACCCTGTGGGAGGCAGCTGAAAATGATTCCATGTGGCTGTAACATCCTGAAGCTGTTCACCCCATGGACTGCTATGATTGTGTGAAGGAACCCCACAGCTATGTCAGTTGCCAGAGCAGTAATTTATGGTGCAAGTGTGAAGACAGGCTCTCATCGCTGTCTGTATGAAGCCACAGTCATGTGGAAGCGTTTGCAACAGCCTTCTTCTCAGCCTGGCTTTGCTACATTTACTGCATCTCTGTGTATATCATTTTGAGACCCTTGTAATAATTAGAAAAAACATTGAAAAGCTAGGATTTAAGTGTATGCAAATCCATCTTTGAGGTGTAAAACTCATGATTAGTTCTGCAATTTTTGCAAATTTCAGGCATAGTATTTGAATTGGCAATCTCAGATGCAAAAATTTTTTTCCCCAGATTTGTTTCATCTCAGTTCCTTTCCCAAGAGACCATTTAGTGATGCAATTTGTCAATCCAGAAAATTTACAGAAATAAAAAGACTCCGTCAAACTGGTTAAGAAGCCTTGCTTACAGAGGCAAATCTGGTTTATGGCTTATAGCCATCCACTCTCTATATGTACAAAAGCCATCAGATAGTAAAATTTCCCATCTGTATTTGGATTAGTCACTGAGATAGGGAAGGCTCCATGTTTCATTATCATTCTGCTCAAGTCATCCACCCACTATAATGTGCTATAGCTGTTACCATAATTATCTGTCTTACCATGGCTTATCACCACAAGCACAGCTTCAAGGAGCAACTTTACAGAGTCAGCTCTTGCTCTTAGTTATAATTAGAGCTTGGGAAATATCGCAGAAGGCAACTTATGCATAGTCATTTAAACCTTTTTAATTAGTTTGCAGTGGTGTTCAGGCCCCTTCTGGGATTTGTTTTCAATGAATATTCTATCCACTGTTGGGAAATGTTAATAGAAGAAAGACCTGCTAACCCGTGTTTACAAAAAGACCTAAAAAAAATCATAAACATGCACATTTTAACTACAAATGTACAAGACAGAGAGAAAGAAAAAGTTTGTCCAAACAGGACTGGTAGTTGGAAATAAAGAATTTTTGACTCTGCTATTGTTTTTGTGTGACCTTTGGGCAAATGTCCTAATCTTTCAGTGCCATAAGCTATACAAGAGTTGTGGCCAAACCACAGTCTAGTCCTAACGGCTGTAAACATCACCTGTACTCAGCATCAAAGAAGCACTGTTTATGTTAGATAATTAATGATGCCCAGGGCCTAATATTCAAACAGGTTCATCCAAGCCACAGCTGTGGAACTCTTGTCTCCTGGTTGTGGTAAGGGTGTGGCTTGCTGGATCGTGCTACTAGAACAAGTCAATGGTATATCCCTGTCTTTTCATAGGCCATCCCTCCTTTCAATACATCCTTCTTCTGGGTGGAGAAAACCCATTGTCCCAGGGAAGAGAGTAGATTTTACATAAAGCTGCCTATACAGAATACCTGAAAGGAAGTTTCTCTTGAAGTATTTGCATTTGTGCTACTCAAAAAGTGAGCAAAACAGCCTTTAGTTATATTACTGGAAATTTCACCATTGTTCTCTAAGGAGAAAGCAAGGCCTGTATTTTAAAAAGAGATCTTTTTGCGAGAAATATTGTCATTCTCAGGGAAACTATGCAAGTAGAAAGGAATGCATTAAAAATACAGGGATTCTGATTTTTACATGTCAGAGCAGTAGGGATGTGAGGAACCGGTCTGGTGGTCTGCGGTCCAGTGGTTTGGTCCAGGGGGTTTGTGGGTTCGTGATTGAACTGGGACCCCCCCCCCCATTCCATCAGACCGGACCCGGACCGCCGGGTCTGGTCCGGCAGGTCTGTGAACTTAAAAAAAAAATTAAAATGTAAAAGCAAGTACCTGTAGCCCTTTCAGGGGGCTTGCTGTAGCCGTGTGTGTGTGTGTGTGTGTGTGTGTGTGTGTGTGTGTGTTCCACGCGGGTGCCCTCTCCCCCCATCGGCCTTTCTCTTTGCCGCCGCGGTCGGGTAAGCGAAGCCTTTTTGGCCCTTTCGGGCCTCCGTAAAAGCGAGTGGCCACCATTTGGTGGCTCTGTGTGTGTGTGTAAATTCTTAATAACAATAAAATTGGGCTGTGCTTGAGAATGTCCAAATCTGAATAATTTGCACCACCCCTTTGGAACCGTGCCATGGTGGCCATTCCCAGAGCAGCTGTCTCTGCACAGTTCTGTGCACTTCTGGTCTGTAGAGGGTGGGCATCCTTTCTGGGAAACAGAGCCCCATACAACAGTGGCTGGGAGGTGTGCATGGGCAGTGCGGGGAGTTGTTGTCCTTTCCCTGTAGAGCTCTATGAAGGTGAAATGACTACACCTTCCAGTGCTCCCCATATACCTTGCCACCAGTCTTAGGGCAGAGGAGTCTCTGCTTCCCATAGAGGAGCCCTGCCCCAGAAGTATGCAGTATAGCACAGAGCCAGGCATGTCAGAAGTGGCTGCTTCTGTGCTGTTTTGTGTGCATTATTTGGCTTTGGCTGTTCTGAAACAGAGCACTGATAATAAACGCATGGCGCATATGAATGCTAAGGCACCAAGCTGTGCATAACCTGAGATTTCAGAGCCTGCAGACAATGTATGGTGGGTGGTGGGTGTGGGTGGGTGTGTATTTCATATGCTGATGACATATTGTAGGATGATTATGCTTTTAGCATATCTTTACCAAAAGAACAATCAGGCTCTTGGAATTTAAATCAGCTGGGGACTGATTGCTAAGAAGTAAATGAATGCATGCATTGGAGAGTCTTCAACAATGGACAGTATCCTGACTAACGCCTTGGGTTAGGGCGGTATAAAAATGTGCTAAATAAAATAAAATAAATAAATAATAGTAGTTCAATGAGCAGAAGATGTACGACTCACACAAGGGATGATTTTCACTAATCCCCTCTTTCCTCTGTTGCCCCCTGTAAACATGTCCCTGAAGTTCGGGAGGACCTCAAGAGCAGATTTTTGGGAAATCCAAAATGGCAGCAGATGCAATGCAGGCTCAGCAAGAATTTCCCCTTGCACGAGCAGAACATCTACTCATGGAGCTACTAGTGTGGATGCTGCCCAGTGTGCAATAATAGAGTGGGTGTGGCTCATGAAGTATACTAATAGTGACGTTATATGCACATTCCTATTTCCATCACTGAAATGTTGGAGGGTATGCCATTGCCCACTCTTCCCAGTTTCCTTCATCTCTTCTTTCTCCAGCTGTAGTTTCACTTATGTAAGCTACTACTTTGAAGAAGAAATGTACAAATGTTCCTTGGGTCCACAGATGTTGTTAGACTACAAACCTCCATAATCCCCAGACACAAGAGCCTTGTCCTAGAACATCTGGGGACCCAAGGTTGAGAACCCATGCTCTCTCTCCACATAAAAGACTACCATGTGCAGTGTTGTAGCCTAGCCTTCATTTTCTATATGCAAGGAATTATTTTTGTATGGATGAACATTCATTCATATGACCCTCATCTGCACTCTGAAGCAATATAGCCCAGACACAGACACAGATTTGCCACCTCAATGAGAATTGGGTCATAACCCGGCTGGATTTGCTAAATAGTGTGGTGACATCTTTGCACTTCTTACGTGATGAAAGAGAAAAAAAGCTTTAACAAAATTAAATGTCACTGAAGCAGCGACTGCTCAGGCATACAATGGTTACAAACAGGTGCAAAAAATCAGGCAAACTTAAGTTGATTTGGGAAAAACATTTCAGAGCCCCCAAAAGCACTTCTCCCCCAGGATTCCCCCAAACTGTGGGTGAAGCCCAGTTGCACAACTAAGAGTGAAAACCTAGAGCATGAGTTCTCCGGCTTCAAGAGGTATCTGCTCTTAGTGCTGGCTACCAAGACAGACCAGGATTCCAGGACCTACCCATACATGAAACAGAAAGGAATGTTGGATGTGAGAGTCCCTTTGCCTCTTCACACTCTTGAATCAGATCTGGATTTGGAAGAGTGAGATTTGCCACTAATAGCCAGAAACATATATGTGTGTTTGCAAAAAACAAACAAACCTTTTTTTACAAGTAGATGTCTATAATGGCATAATATTCTTTTTATGTCATTAAAAAATGTTTAACATTGAACTTCCCTGAATTTCATTACTGAAGCAGGCCTTATCAGTGAACTCCCTAATATATCCTGAAGATCTTTCCTGGGTGGTTGTTTACAGCATAGCTATGGCATTCAGATGTTTGTTTGCTTTCACTAAAAATGTATCGCTCGATGATGATGATGATGATGATGATGATACTTTGTATTTATATAGTGTTTATGAATATTCAAAGAGCTTCATCTGTATTGTCTTGATATAATCCTTTTAGTAAGATGTAACAATATGTTGCATTAGAAGCAGCAACATGGAGGTGGAGTTTAGAGGAAGAACGGGAAGTGAAGGGGCAATGTGAATAGTTCAGAAGACATAGGGCCACCTCAGATGTATGTGTAACTGTAGGTCCAACAGACCAGCAGTTTGCCTCCCAGTCCCCCAGCAGTCTCTCAGACGATCAGGAACTACAGTCTGGGAGAATGCAAAGTGGGTGGAACTGTCTGTGTGGGCTTCCTCTAGCCCTTGAAGGAAAGCCAGATGCCAGCCAATGGGTTTTAAGAGGTGGGAGGAGTTTCCTTCCTTAAGGAAAGAAACAACACAGTGGTGGCTCTTGACCCTCGGTGGGGCAGATTAATGCAGAAGCAGAGGAGGCATCTGCCTACAATGGCAAAATTTCTGTTTAAGACAGCTGGTAACCCATTTCTGGCTCTTTTAGACAGAGGTGCACCTAAATAATTTTGGAGCCTGGACCTAAAGGCCTTTGAAGGCCCCTCTCCCCTGCTTTAGACCCCCCCCACACACACACACCACGACACATGCAGTATTTTTAATATGTGGGTTCTAGAGACCAGAAACAGCAACTAAACTCACAAGAATGTAAGAATATAAAACAGGTATATTTATATAAAATATATATATTTATGTAAATATGCATTAGCAGAAACATTTCAACATGCAACTTAACATATTCCCATCCCACATATTTATTTCCCCACTCCCCACACTCTGCCACCAAGGACAGACACCAGAGGAGAGCTGGTCTTTAGATGAGAGCTGGTCTTGTGGTAGCATGCATGACTTGTCCCCTTAGCTAAGCAGGGTCCGCCCTGGTTGCATATGAAAGGTAGACTAGAAGTGTGAGCACTGTAAAATATTCCCCTCTGGGAATATCCATGAGGAGACCCCCGGCCAGGAGGCTTCAACAAGCCTCCCAATCTCGAGGGTCTCTCAGAATGCCCCGCACACTCGTGTGGGGAATTCTGGGACTTCTGGGGACCAGGCGGCCCCTGATCCCTGCCACCCTTAACGGCTTCGTGATGGAGCCGGTAATTGTGTAGGTGGCCTATCCGGCTGCCCAGGGTGAGCTACCTGCTTATCTGCAGGGAAAGTGGGCTAAGAGACTGCAGAGAGGAGGGGAAACTGCCTGCTGGGCTTCCTCCTTTGATTGATGGACAACTGTGGAAGCCAATTGGGATAGAGAGAGGGAGAAGCTTCATTCCCTCAACTCTGATCCTGGGGAAGGCTGCCTCCATTACTGAATTCAGACATAATGGAGGCAGCTGCAAACTGGAGGCCCGAGCACCAAACCCTACTACAAACTGAGAGTTCTAATTGGAATTTGGTGAGTGAGCCCTTGGATTGAGTTAGGGTCTGAACTGTGGTGTCCCACATTTGGATGTTCAGGTTTGGGGACCTCTGGCTGCTCTGCCTCCGGTTCCCCATTACGCCTGAACCTGACATTAATCTTCAATTGTTCCTTTGAGTCTGAAGTATGGTGCAAGAGGACAGTGCTGCATGAAACATAAGGTGAGTATTATTATTGTTGTTGTTGTTGTTATATTGATTTATTGCATTTCTAGACTGCCCCATCAAAAGGCTCTGGGTGGTACACAACAAATTTAGAAAAACATTAAAACAAACACACTGCTAAAAACAATATAATAACAATTTTAAAACAATTTAGAGGCATTAAAAAACCAATTAAAATAGTTAAAAACAATTATTATCTCCATATTGCTGAGGTTGAGTGGCTTCCCTAAGGCCACTTCGTGATGAGATTCAAACCAGGAATCTTTTAATTTGTAGATCAGTATCTTAGTCAGAGGCCACCTTAAGTGGCGCAGCAGGGAAATGCTTGACTAACAAGCAGAAGGTTGCTGGTTAGAATCCCCACTGCTACTATATCAGGCAGCAGTGATATAGGAAGATGCTGAAATAAGGCATCATCTCATACTGCGTGGGAGGAGGCAATGGTAAATCCCTCCAGTATTATACCAAAGAAAACCACAGGACTCTGTGGGTGCCAGGAGTCAAAATCGACTTGACGGCACACTATACCTTTATCTTAGTCAGTATACTATACCAGCTTTAAATACTGACTAGCTTTGACTCTCACCTGTCTGTCTGTTGCCTCTTTACGCATTTGGAGAGATTCTTTCAAAGCTCTTCAGTCGTCTTCTTGGGATTTTACAGTTCTGAATAAATTAAATACTGTTCCCAATACAGTATTATACAGTGCTTGAGGGACCTTGTAGAGAACTTTCCTGTGACTGTTTCATATTACAGGCACTCCCCAACTTATGAACATCCAGCATACAAATCACCCATACATGCAAACAAAGCTCCATAACATATTAAATTAATGAAGTCCCCCACTTACAAATGCCAAAACAAACAAACAAACAAGTTGTCCCTCATGGGAACTATATGCATCCCAAAGAAACTTTTGGAACATACCCAGTTTGTAAGTTGGGGGCTCCCTGCATTGTGTTAGTAAGTGGTTACATTTTATATCCGTTCTCTGAGTGAACTGGAGCAGATATATTATAAATTAGCAAAGAGTTATTTTACTTGGCAGGCTGGTTCTAGTTTTCTCTACATACAGACAGTAGTTCTGGTAAGGTTTAAATGACATCCTGAACAGACTAATGGGAAGAACGCCACAAGGGAAGGTATTGGCCAGTCTGAAGACTGATAACTGGACTATAATTGGCTAGTCTGGACTGAAGATTCCGAGAAGAGGAAGGAGGTTGTCTTTTGGAGTTCAGTGCCTCAAAAGAGAGAGTCTGAGGGAACTTGGAGGTGACTCTGAGAAGAGCTGAGAGGGAAAGGCGGCTCAGTGGGGAGAGTGTGAGGGCAGACATAATGGAGCTGATCTCTGGGGAAGGCCAAGGGGGAGCAGGTCCTGTGGCTCCATCCAAGAAGTCTCCAGGAAATGGCGTCACCACGGGTGTCAGGCCCAGCCCCTGAGACAGGCAGTTTTCAGAGCAACTGGAAACTGCCATGGGATGTTCAGTGCTCCACCAACAAACACCAACTGAGAACCCAACAACTGACAGGAAGAAGGAAAACACAAGGTCACTTTATTCAGGGGCTTGTGGGAAGAAAGGGAATCTGGCTTGTGGGTTCAATAGGGAATAGAACTAAGGCTTGCCATTTGACCAACAACCTCTTCAGTATATAATTTATTGCCTGCTTTTTCCTCCATTCTTTAACACCTGGCTTATACCCCTGCTAACTGGGCAAAGAGGCACTTTATAAATGCGGTGATTCTCTTTACTGAGCAGGGGGAGAGTAACTGGCCCTATCTACCCCCAGCACAGTACCTCCAGTGACTGTTGCTGGTGTATGTTTTATGTTTCCTTTTAGATTGTGAGTCCTTTGGGGACAGGGGTCCATCTTTATAATTTCTCTATGTAAACTGCTTTGGAAACTTTTTGTTGAAAATGGCATATATATATTTTTTTTGCTTAAAAACTGTGAATTTACTGAATAAAAGTTATTTCATTTTAATATATAACTAAAGTCCTGCATTTCACCCGTGACTTAAACCATGGCCATGCCTTATTACCACCTACTACAGGAAGGGATTTAATATTAAGAATAAGAGATTGGAGGCAGTGGAGATATATTGATTGGAGGCAGTGGAGATATATAAAGAGGTGCCAGCAGACCTACTGGCTCCCATCCTGTGCAGTGTCCCACTGATGGAAGAGCAGGGCACACATACTCCTTTCATCCTCCTCCAAGCCCCATGCACTGCTTGCAAATGTGCAGAGCCTCTGTAGACGCTTCTCCCATTATTTCGTAAAAAATCATTATTCTGAACAGCCGCAGAGGTTCTGTGCATTTGCATGCAGCATCCATGGGGCATGAAGAAGGATAGAAAGAGTGTGTGCAGCCCACTCTTCCATTAGTGGGATGCTATGTGGTACAGGGATGTGCACAAACTGGTTTGGTGTTCTATTCCTAGAATGCCAAACCGGTTTGGAAACCCCACATTTGAACCAGTTCATACGCAAGGGGTTGCTTTAAGGCACAGGGAGGGTGCCCTTATCTCCCCCACCATGCTTCCCCCTCGGGCGCTGCCTGAAAAACCGCTGGCGTGGAGCAGCTGTATACCCTCTTGCCGCCCCGGTCAACATAAAACCAGAAGTGGCAGGCGCGTGCATGATGCCCACACACACACGCCACTTCTGGTTTTATTATAATAATAATAATAATAATAATAATAATAATAATAATAATAAGGTATACAGCTGCCCCGTGCCAGCGGTTTTTGAAGCAGCACTGGAAGGGGAAGCGCAGCGTGGGAGGTAAGCGCACCCTCCCTGTGCCTTAAAGCAAACCCCCCCCCCACCTCCTGGGTATGCACAGAAGCCTTGAAGCCTTGATCCAACATCTTATCACCCCTGGATGGGATCTGCACTTGAAAAGGAAGCTAAGGAGCCAGTTCTGTGCACACCCCTAGTGTGGTACATGAGCCATTATTTAGCTCCTCCACTGTAAAAACTGTCAGTTTATTCCTACCCTGTCATTTAGCCACTTAGCAATCCGTAACAGGGTGCTGTTATGCTAATGACTAACTTCAGTTCATACATTCCCTGCTTCCCCCCCTCCCCCCCCGCCAATACTATCATCACATAATGGGAGAAGAGTGAACCTCCCCAGCAAAGATAACCATCAGGGTTGAATAGGATACTCCTGGCCCTGAGGATGTCTGATTTCATGGAAGGCTGGTTAACTGGCTTCCACCAGGGCCGGGAGAGTGTAACTGAGAAAGGGGTCATGCAAACTACCACATGATGGGGTAACATGGCGAGTGCCATGTTAAGAATTGACGTTATCTGCATGGGGGAGGGGAATGGAAAGGCTGGCTTTCTCCACCACGAACACTTCCACTCTGGGCTTTTAGTTTGCATCTCCTCCCCAATGGCGGGTGTGTGTTCACATATCGGCCAGGTTTACCCCGAAGTCCCTGTGAGCTATCAGGGAGCACTTCACATATGATTTAGGTTTTTCATTGTGGAGTATAGTCCGATTTATATTTGGGGTTTAAAACTCCACATCTTGCATCAGTTGGGCGGGGGGCAATATCCAACTTGCAGTAAACTCATGGTGAAGCCTGGAAATGCTGTCTGGGAATGCTCCATGTGAAGGCAGTAACACCTCAGCTGAATGTATGAATTGGGGGTGAAATTTCTTTAGGAACTTCGGTTTTAAGCAATGCTTTAAAAAACCTTCTGAAAGTCCAGGTATACAAGATACACTAGACCAGGTATAGGTAACGTTAGCTCTCCTGCTGTTGAACTACAACTCCCATCATTCCCAGTTACAATTTATTGTGGCTAGAGATGATCAGAGTTGTATTTCAACAGCTGGAGAGCCAAGGTCGTCTACCCCAACGTTAGGTCATCTCTACCTACATGCTTATAGCCACCTAATGGTGCAGCGGGGAAATAACTTGACTAGCAAGCCAGAGGTTGTGGTTCGAATCCCCACTAGTATGTTTCCCAGACTATGGGAAACACCTATATCAGGCAGCAGCGATATAGGAAGATGTGGAAAGACATCATCTCATTCTGCATGGGAGGAGGCAATGGTAAACCCCTCCTGTATTCTACCAAAGACAACCACAGGGCTCTGTGGGCGCCAGGAGTCGACACCAATTTGATGGCACACTTTACCTTTACCTACATGCTTATTGATATAATCCAAAATTTCTAAAAAGCTACTAAAGTAAGACCTCCCTTTGTAAGGTTACTCTGATTCTTCCTTGGCTCTGATTCTTCCTTGGTACATGGAACAATAGCCTTAATAATGCTGTATTCTTACTTTGAAACTTTCAGAGCAACACAACAAATCTTCATGAATATTAATGATGTCTTTAGCAGCTGTAAATTAGTTTTTACAATAAAGTGTTCAAATATTACTGATAGACATTATTTGAGGGTTAAAGTAAAATAATTACTAGGCCTTTTTAAAAAAATAGATGTTATAATGGTGTTTCAAAGTAATCTTCTTCATTTGGCACATTGCTCTTTTATGATCCATAAAAGGAAAAAAACTTGAGCGGGGGATGGAATACATTTCCCAGAATGGAATAGCAGAGCTAGGAAGATTTAACTTCACTTCTGATCACTTGGCATGAAAAAGTCCCTGGTCCCAATACATTGTCAAAGAAGGTAACACTTCCTATTCCGAGAAATGTGAACTTCTTGGAATTAGTGTAATGACATAATGCACACTTAATTAGCCAGTTGCTAAAAATAAATGTGCATGAAAGCCTGCTTGACAGTTCATTGCTAATTGTCTCCCTACAAAAAGCAAAACACTCTAAAATATGACTTAAAATTAGAGAAAAGTTCTATGACCGCTTCTTGACCCAATAGCACATCTTTAGTGGAGTTTTCTCTCTCTTTGATAATACAATATGTTGTATAGCATTCAAATGCATAGTCAAAGTGTTGACTGTATGTCAGATGGACTGTGAAATGTACACTACAGTTTATAATAGGATTATGCAAGCTGCTTGTTCAGAAAACAATATGAGCATTATCTTTTGTTTGGTTCCAATGGGTTTTCTCTCTGTATAGGTATTAGGAAGTCCCCTTTTAATAAAGTATCAGCTTTCAGTTTTAACAATGATGATTCATTTGGGCACTTACATGGTAAGGATGGAAAAAAGAGAATCTGCCAAGTAGATGGAAACACAAATATCATATAGTGTGCATAGTGTGGTATCTCTGAGCACGTAGCTATTTTTCTTATTACCTTTTAAGGGCAGTGACTTAATAAAGCAAATTCCTCCAATGATATCATTCTCAGTAGGTTGTAACACAGAGACCCACGTCTTCATTTCTGAAAACACTCCCATAGAGGAAAGCCCTGAAATGTGGGGAACACTCCCATAAAGGAAAGCCCTCAGGAATGCGCTTTCATTTCACGGCTGTCAACAAGGCATTAGCCCTTGGCTAAGATTTAAAATTCTAGGCTATGAAGATCTTGGATAGAAGCAAGTATTTCAGTGGCTCCTTAAAGGAAGTTCATGAGCGGTGTGTGTGCCGCAGTATGTACTGGCTTTCTGAGGTTTTGAGCTAATTGTTGTCAGTGAGAGCCTTAAGGGAAGACATGTTTGTGTTGAAAGCTGGAAACCATTTCAACCATTCTGAACAAATGGATCTTCCCATAGACACTGAATACTTTGTAAATAAGGTCCAGACTAGACATTTGGGCAACCATGTATATTTTAAAAACGTACTTGCCGCATTCACCAATACAGCAGTAGTAGAGGGTCTACTTTTTAATACAAAAAGGGGTGCACAGGATAAGAGAGCGAAATCTGTCCCCTCCCCTTTCTTAACTTGCAACACTCCATCGCTATTAAGCAATTTCCCCCATGCCTGACTCAGTTCCAGTATCTGAGCTCAGCTGCGGGGGGAGGAATACCCTGCTTAAAAGTAGCAAAGCCTATAGTGTGGTAAAGTGGAAGAGGGATTGGTTTCTCTCCCCTTCCTTGCATGCGCCTTGTATATTAAATTAGACTTATCCCGCTCCTGTTTTATATGTTAACTAGCTGGGCCGGGCGCCGAGCATCTGCACCTTGACCGGCCCGGCCGGCCCACTTCTCCTCCATCCCTATCCGCTTCGCCCACCAGCCCGTTGTTTCTGGCTGGCGGGCTGGCCGGAAATCCAGTCTGCCACCTCCTCCCGCCCACCCACCCATTCTCAGCGGCCAGGTTGGCCTGCCACCGCCTGCTGCTCCCGGCTGCTGGACCTGGCCAGCCACTGTTGCCTGCTCATGCCAGCTGCCCTCCCGCTAGCGGATGCAGCCCACTTCTTCCTCCCTGTCCGCCTGCAGTTTCTGGCTGGCCCACCACCTCCTCCTGGCAGCCGGGCCGGCCCGCCGCTACCTGCTGCTCCCGGCAGCCGGCCACCCACTGGAGCCGGCATCCCTGTTTTCTCCCGTCCCCATTGCTAATGGGCAGCTGCTCGCGAACTCTCATGAGAGCTGCCACGCATGGGATTAGCGACGGGTACGCCTAGGAGAAATAAATATATAGATAGAGCAAGCATGTGTTTAACAAACATGGGTTTTCCCCAAATGTCTAGTTTGGCCCTAAGATTTTCAGATAGTATGTTGCAAAACTTAAAATGTGAGGTCTGTCACCAGCCAAGACTTTTAGTAGTTTTGTCAGTCCTTTAGTGCAGGTGACTTCATTGTTGTTACACTTAGACATCGGTCACAGTGCAGAGAATTGCATAACTGTCTCTTTGTCTTCAGTAGATCATTTTCATTTATACCTACTTAAACACCACCAGCCACACACCCCAAATAACACAAGGCAAGCTACTTCTGAAATTCAGGGAAGTTTCAACGGCAGATGGTGAAGTGGAGTTGGAGGGCTGCTTTCAAAGGTTCTGCTGTAAAACTCTTTGCCATCTCTATAGTAGCTCTTTTAAATCTGTCCAATCAACAGGGCTGGCCCAAGGACTGGGGGTACCCCGGGCAAAGCCTCAGGTGCCTCCTGTTGGACCCCAGGCCTGAGTGGGCAAGTGCTTGAAGAGTGAGTGGAGAGTGGGCACTCCCCATCCCCGTCGCTCACCCACTTGCTCTCTGCCCCACTACGACAAAAAGAAGGGCTGGCATCCTCCGTCATCTCGCTGCAGTGAGAAGGGCAAGGGGTGGGCAGCAGGGGTGGAGAGAGTGCCCAGTCCACTCACTCTTCTCGCTGCTCGCTCTTCTTGCTGTGACAGGCTGCTGCTGCTGCTGCTTCGGATGCTGCTGGAAACACCATTATAACGTGTTGCAGTGGGCCGATGGCAAGAGTAGTGACAGTCAACCATAGCAAGGAGAACAAGCAGGCCCTCCCCATCCCTGTCACCACCAGTCTCTCGCTCTCCTTGCCATGGCAGGCTGCTCCTCCTGCCGTGGCATGATACAATGACGTTGCCGTGCATATGGTAACATCATTACAATGCACTGCAGCAGGAGGGGAAGACTGCCACAACAAGGAGAACAAGACGCAGGCGAGGATGGGAAGCACCCACTCAGTCCACCACCCACCCACTTTCTCTCACCCGCTTGCTTGCCCTCACCAGATATTGGGGTACATAGGAACATAGGAAGCTTCTATATACTGAGTCAGAACATCTAGCTCAGTATTGTCTACACAGACTGGCAGCAGCTTCTCCAAGGTTGCAGGCAGGTATCTCTCTCAGCCCTATCTCAGGGTCAGGGAGGGAACTTGGGACCTTCTGCTCTTCGCAGAATGACTCCATCCCCTAAGGGGAACATCTTACAGTGCTCACACATATAATCTCCCAATCATATGTAACCAGGGCAGACCCTGCTTAGCTAAGGGGACAAGTCATGCTTGCTACCACAAGACCAGCTCTCCTCTTGGGTGACACGTGACCTAGGCCATCGCTGCCCCTACCCACTTGGCACCCTGGGCAACCGTGTAGTCTGCCTGGCAGGCTAGCCCTGCCAGTCAACAATACTGTTAGGAACATGAAAATGCTGCCCCATTTAAGACCTTAAGGAATGCTGGAGAAGAATGAGCTAGATCCCATCTCCATCTTTCCTGAAAACATTACAATACTACTGCTACTACTATATTTATATTTGCGCTTCAACCAAAGCTTTCAAAGCAGTTTACATAGACAAATAAATAATACATAAATAAGATGGTCTCCTGTCCCCAACAGGCTCACAATCTAAAAAGAAACATAAGGCAGATACCAGACACAGCCACTGGAGGGATACTGTGCTGGGTGCTGAGTTTGGATGGGGCAGGTTGCTTCCCCCCTGCTAAATGTAAGAGAATCGGCACTTTAAAAGGTGTATCTCTGCTCAGTTAGCAGGGGTGTACGTGTAAAGGTTTTACAGAATGTTGTTTAAACCCCCAATCGACCTCTTGCTGAGCTTTGTCCTCATTTTTTCAGTGATGAAGTCCTAAATTTGCCAGAATCCTAATGAGTGATGATGACACAGGTGTTCAGGTGATGACACAGGTGTACAGTATACGATACAGTGTCTATATTCCATGTGTCCGCTGTATTGAGTGGTTGTTTCTGCCAAGTGAGTGCCATTTCCCCAAATTGTCATCCTGCTTAGAATTCTAAATGAGACTCTGCACATGAGCAGTTGGTGTCCAGGCCCCCAAAGGCTGCTGCTTTGTGAACACATGTTAATCTTTTACTCTCAATTAAACTCTCATTTATTGCTTACATTGACTTTTAAAATAGACATGCTTTTTACAGAACAATGCTCCTGCTGTGTGAACAAATAAACTAATCACATTTACACATTTGGCTGGCATTCTAAATTTGAAAATCTCACATACAACTCATATGTATGTTTGACAACATCCAGTCTTATGGGACAAAGGTAAATTAAATTACCTCTTGCCATTTAAAAATGATCCGCATGCATATTGCCAACAAACTTCCCCCCACCTCTTTGCTGAGAAAGCTCATAAATCTCAAGCAGAGTCGCAGCTGAGCCAAGGGGAGCTCACTCATTCCTCGTTCTAGTAGTCTTTCCAAACTTAACATCACTGTGGTGTGAAACTGCAGTGGATGTATAGCATTCATTCAAGCAGAAATGCAAAATATATCTCTCAGTTCCTCCTTTGAGTTATCTCAACATTTATTGTTCCTGTTCTTAGAAAATGAACTGCTGCTTTGTATGGCCCATGGACAGCATATCTGAAGTAGAAAATGAATGATACCTCCCTCTTCCTTGAGTTTCCTTTGATTCAGAGGTGTCTGCTTGCACCTTGGAGGTGGAAGCTAGTTATTTAGACAAGTCAGCTGTGATATGAGCAGGCTGAATCTTCTAAGATCAAGCCGTTACAAAGTGAAACAGGAATGAATACTGGGCCTATAGCCATTGGTTGCCAAGGTGAGACGTGCAACTCTAAGAGTAACTTCTAAGAGTAAATCACTGAAGCAAACAAAGCGATAGCTGCTTTCCAGTTTTTCATTTCCATATAAGGGGAATGAGAAGGCCTGATAAGCAATGGAATCTCACCTCTAAAATGTACGGTGATAAGTAAGTGGTTCATTTTTCTTGAAAGGATCCTATTGTTTAGCACTTATTAGAACAAATGGTAGCTGTTGAAAACACATTTCCCATCAGACTCTAGGGTGATAAAAAGAAATCTAACCGTGTAGGGAAAAGTTCTCAAAATGTACTGCAGTAAACAAACTGCTGTATGTTCTTTTGTCACTGATATGAAAAGTGTGTGTGTGCATTTTCATTAATGTATCCTAAGTGGTGCATCTGTGTCTCCCCCACCTCCACCCCCACAGCTTCCTTATGGCAAAAACGTCCTGATTTTCACACTCTAAGTACAATCCCACTTCTTTCAGAGCAGTGTGAGGCTAATTCCTGTTGGGTCATTCATATTTAAAATATCTATCTGTGGATAGTTTCCATGGTATTATGGAAGGTCCTTGACCAGCTTCAAGCCTTTTGTTGCAGTGGATAAATTTCATGGGTAGGGCCTGCTTACATTAGGCATGTATGCATACAGGCTCCAGGTCCTTAAAGGTTCTGTGCATCGTGGGGAATGACATGCAGATCTGAGGCTCGTTCATGCCCCTTACTGCATATGCATTCTAAAAACTGGGGCTGTACATGCACCAGACTGAAGGAGTTGGAAAGTGTGGTCGTGTAAGGCCAACAAGAAAGTGATCAGATCAATTGTTTACTAATCAATCCATTGTTTATTAATGACATTTTCTTCCTAAATTAATACCAGGTTTTTACTGTGCAATACCATCCTGTTAAAACAAATATTTCCTGGTTGCATTAAAGCAGTATGACTTCCGCCAAAGTAAAGTTCCTGATTGCTGCATTAATATGGGAGTAATTAGCTGTTTTACCATCCACATGCATATGAACACTACTCAGATTGTCCTCAAAATACCAACTACTAATTATAAAAATATATCTCTAGGATCCAAACGAGCAAGGGCTCCACCTTTTTACAGTGTGTAGTGGCAGACCCCTGCATGGCAACTTCCCACAGAGTTAGGGACCCTAAAGAGTGGGCCCCCATTAATCCTGAGGAGTCTGTCACTGCTAGAACATTATGCTTCTCCCCCATGTGAGAAAACAATGAATGGTCATTGTTAAATATTGTCAAGCACCAAGTCTCAAATACAGAACATCCAGTCCGAGCAGATTTTACATATTGAACTCTGAAATGGTAGTGCTAGATAAAGGATGATTGGGGAAACGAATAACATTGAATTCTAGTGTGTTTATTTATTTAATATATTTACATCCTGCCTCACCAAGAAACTTCTTGAGAAGGTACATTGGCCTAGCTAAAGCAGGTTCAAAGAAGTACCCATAATTACAAAGGAGTGTTGCTTGTCATTGCACTATGGATCTCTGTGTAAGAAATTCTATGGTGTTAATTTCCAGAAAAGATAGCTAGAAGGTTAGCTCCAGCACCAGTAAAGAGACAAGTGGGGTAGTCTTCTTCTGGGGCGTATCTAGGGTAGGGCAGGCAGGGCCCTGGGTGCCACTTGAAGGGGGTGCCATTTTTTAAAATGAAATATTTTTTTTAATGGCCACCGAAAACAAAATGGCCACCACGTATGCTCAAATGGCCCCTGTGAGGCCCTAGGCCTTGCCAGGCCTCGTAGAGGCCATTTGAGCATGCATGGCAGCCTCCAAAATGGCCACCATCCCGATTTATGCAGGCTCAAACAGGCCCGAAAATCAGCCCGGGACAGGCTGCGGCGGTAAATTAAGAGGCCGGCGGGGAGAGGGGGAATCTTTGCAGAGCCCCCCCTTACAGCCTTTAGGAAGCCCCCTGAAGGGGCTACAGGTTAAAAAAAATTAAATTTAATATAAGTCACTGTACACGTATTCGGTTTGGCACTATGTACAGAGAATCAGGGCTTGTGAATACTTGGCTGAAGCTTATGAGCTAGGATTGTATTCATTTGCTCTTACTTTGCTTCTTGTGATAAGTGAGTTAAATGTGATGTCTTAATAATATGGCTATTATTGGTGAATTTGTCTTTGAATTAATGTGAAATCCTTAGTATTAAGGCCACTGGGAGTTTCTTGCTCTCTTTCGCTCATTTTAATTGTCTTTCTGAAATACTAGAATATATTCCAAGCAGTGACACAGTTTACTCTGCATATCCTTTAATTATTTTCAGAGTATCTGGGAAAAGTCAAATTCTCAATTTATTTTTAAAACTTATGTAATAGTGATGCTACAATGCATAGTAGAGAATTAGACAGGCACTTCTGTTTAGTTTTCCAAGTACACCTCCACATAGTATTTGGGTATTTCATGAGCCCCAGCATACTGAAATTGGTAGTTTTCCAGCAATTTTTTGTCTGACTACGTCCACTGCTAAATAGTTTTTGAAATTTTAAAAGATTAATGAGCTTGACTTGTATTTTTGAGCTGATATTATGGTAAAGTTTTCTGAAAGATGGGTGTCAGATGTTTGGACAGGGGGAGCAATTTCAGTGCTTGCCCTAGGCGCTATTTTCCCTAGATACGCCTCTGGAGCAATCTGAGTGTGGCTGTCTTCATGGACTTTGAAGGGGAAACTGGTCTTTGGAGGAAGGAGAAGTCTGAAGGGCACACGAGAAGGTCAGTATGTTTTCTTCTAGGCACTGTATACTTTAAGCCGATTCATAAGATGCAATAAACACAACTACTGCTTATGTGAGTAGCAGTCTACTCCTGTTAGTTGCGTAACATCTGGGGAAAGGATTTAGGCAGCTTCTTCACTATAAACAAGAAAATTGCATTTTAACTGTGGAAGTACAGTGACCTCACGTAAATCCCCTCCTGATTTTCTGCTGCTCACACAAGTGGACCATTCATATCAGCCCTTATTATAATACATGGATAACCTTCTAGATCCTTTATTAAAAAGATGGGCTTTGTTCTAATAACTATGAAGTCCTTCATGGTCTGCAGCACACGGAGCATGAAGCTTTGAGCCAGAGTAACATCTGGACTTGTGGGGACTGGTTGGTTGGAGTAAAAGGGATATGTCTATAAACCCATTAATGTTGCTGAGGGTGAGTGGGATTGTTCAGAATTTCATTCAGCCACTGAGGGCCCCTTTTAAATAAATGCTTCAACCACTGGTGTTTGGCATATGTGATCTTGAGATGATGTAACTGTATACAGTGGTGATGTGAAGTTTTTCTTGGTTTCCAGAAGCCAAATGCCTCAGAGGTAATAATAATAATGCCAATATTTTCTTAACATTTTGGGACATGAACACAGGCTTCAGTTTTCTTGCAAAGACAAGAGATCATGGAGGGGTAAAAGGTCAGAAATGGTAGAAGTGAGAAGTCTGAATACAAGGGTTAGAGTAAATAAACGGCATTTTCTCTCTGAGAACTAGTTCTCACAAACAGCACTTAAAGTGGTAAATCTGTCTCTAGATTGTATACTGAGAGTTGAGGTTGAGGGCTCCCTTGATGGAATGCTCCTCCCTAAGGGGAAAAATGTGCATGGAAATCTTGCATATTAGGGGGAGAGTCCTAGCCTTATGCCTGCCATGCTAGTAGTTTTCTATGTACAGGTTTGTTTGTTTGTTGCCCTGGGTATTGAAGAGAACGTGTACTTCGTCGTGAACCCCACCGCCTATTGAGATCATCAGGAGAAGTCCATCTGCAGTTGTGTTAGCAAGCATGACTTGTCCCCTTAGCTAAGCAGGGTCCACCCTGGTTGCATATGAATGGGAGACTAGAAGTGTGAGTACTGTAAGATATTCCCCTGAGGGGATGGAGCTGCTGCTTTGGGAAGAGGAGAAGGTTTCATGTTCCCTCCCTGGCATCTCCAAGATAGGGCTGAGAGAGATTCCTGCCTGAAACCTTGGAGAAGCTGCTGCCAGTCTGTGAAGACAATATTGAGCTAGATAGACCAATGGTCTGACTCAGAATATGGCAGCTTCCTATGTTCCTACTATGTTCCCCTTCTCTGCTGCTACCCCGAAGCTTGGGAACACGTTCCCTGCTGAAATAAGAGCCTCCTCATTTCTAACAATTTTTAAAAGATCTTTAAAGACACATCTGTTTGTTCACCCAGGCCTTTAATTAAATACTGTTTTAATAGTTTTAACATTGTTTTAAAATATTGTTTTTAAATTTTAAATTGTTGTAATGTGTCAACTTTTTGCTGTCATTTATTTTAACCAATTTTTTAATTTTTCTGTTGTCATTTATTTGTTTTAACTAATGTTTTAATTTTTCTGTTGCCAATTTTTGTTGTAAAGGGCCCAGAGATGTTTTTTGGGGGTGGTATAAAAATATAAACAAATAAATTTGCATTTTCAGCTGTTGTATTTTTAAGGTAAAATGGAAATGAATAAGGATGGTTTATTTATAGGATATTATTTTGACTGGATTTCCTAACAATTCCTTGGCAGAATCCAGCCAAAGTAAAGCATTTTCAAGTCTAATTATTTAAATGGCAGAGCTAGGCACGTGTTTAATTCTTTTCCATTTGAATCAATGGCAGGTACATGTGCGTTTTTCTTCCATTTTGTTTTTCTTGATATCTCCCTTTGAGAGTTTTAGTGTGTATGTGTTTTTAAATCTCCTTGGATAGTTATGTACTGAGCTGCAGCCATGTCTTGAAACTTGGAGTCTTTTCTCAAGAAGGGAAAAGAAGTTTGCTGATCCTGCCTTATTGCCTTAAGGAAGTTAACCTCTTTGCTCTTCCATTTCATGGAACAGAAGGCCAGTCTTCACTCCAGTCTAGCCCAAAGTAAGTTAGCAATGCAGCACCTTGGGGCTGCCAGCACTCGCTGAAGTTCTTCCTGGCAATTCCCCCCTTGCCAATATTTTTCACAATATTAAGCCATAAACATTTCCAGAATTGGTTTTCAATGTTTCTGGAGACTGATTTCTGGAAAGTCCAGGCCAATCCTGGAGGGTTAGCAATCCTAAAACCACATTGACAACTACAACTCAGACGTACACTTAAGCACTTGTTGCTGTTAATAAGTAGGACTTGCGTTGCATTTAGAGTTAATTGGCTGAATTTCTGAATCTGTTTACAGTGCTGAGGAAGGGTTTGGAAGATTGGCTAAGTGACATGGCACATCAAGAAAATAATCAAATATCTGTTCTTATAGAAGTGACTAATTAATTTGCATGTTACGATATTTGCTGTATTAATGTCAGTAACTCTCTTGACCAAACTACAGGGATTTTGTTTTGTTTTTTAATGGCCAGGCTTGCTATAGCCAAAGGTTAAGATGTAAGGTTCAGAAAATGGTTTGGAATATTTATGTGAAGCCATTCGCAACTCTCTCTTTGATCATTATTCTAAATGACTGTTCTTGGCAGACAAGATACTGTTGGAAAATTCTGGATTGCACCTGTATATCTCTCCTGGCTTGGCTTCCAACTGGGGTGAAATCCCAGTCTTTGTTTGAATCAAAAGCAACCGAATGCATGAGGTCACTAGATATACCTGAATCTACGAGCTTTTTTCCTATAAATATGGGTGTGGGTTTTCCTTGGCTTTGGCAATACAGTGCTTCTCAGATACTCTGTGTGACAGCTTGTTTTGCTATGAATGAGAGTAATGTTACTTACCTGTCAGTGAACCAGGAATTTCTAAGTATTTTACCCTGACATAGCATTTTCTGTCTCAAAGAAAGTTGGGGTTTTAGGTAAGGTATTTATTTTTTGTTTACTTATTATTTTCTAAACTGTCTTAAATATTTAAGGTGACATGTTGTCATAGCACATTTTAAAAGAAATATCTTTTAAAAATAAAGTAGTACAGAACAAATATCACACACATACATACTGATAACATTTATACTCTTGAGAAACCAAACAGGTCTCCACAGAACACTGTAAATTAATAGATGAATTGGCTAGGCATGCTTTCCTGAGGAAATTGTAACAGAACTGTGATGCCAACACTGAGAAGGTTCTGCTACAACACTCTTAAGATCTAATTTATTTTTTAAAAGGAAACTATGAGCAAGGCCTCAAGAGGATAAGAAAAATAAATTAGGTATAGATCGATTCTTATCAAGCTATCTCCTTTTGGTGTCAGGAAAGCCCACATTTGAAATGAGTGCATGTATGGAATGAATTTTCAATTTGTATGGAATGAATGTATGGAATGAATTTTCAAATGGCTGAGCCATTTGGGCTTAGCCAGTTAGGATATCCATATGTTTTTCTTCTCTATGGCCTAACCTTCTATGTCACAAATTGAGACATCCGTTGTGTGTGCATTCCTTCATAGTATCCTTTTCAGTCACACATTTTACTTCAAACAATCCATTCTCTTGTAAAACTACTTTCATAAGCAGTTCCTGTTAATGAATAATGAAACAGTGCCTTCCTTTAAATTTGACTTCATAGCCCCTTTCTGTAACATATTTTACAGACATCAGACTTGTTTCTAGAGTAAGCACATACAAAGCTTCTTCAATTGTTAATCCAATCGTTTCTCCTTTCTCCAGTTTGCAGAGCAACTGTGCAGATCCTTTCCCTTCTGCACACATCAGTTTTCCATCTGCCAAGTATATAAGGATTTTACAACTTGTATCTAGGTTTATAAATCTCTCCCTTTCTCTAATCAGGTTGCTTGTAGCACCTGAGTCAATACAATTGCCACTGCTGCATTTCTCAGACTTAGCTTCCAAAACTTTATCTGTTCTTGCAAGGTATATCCTTTGCTTATTAGCTTTAGTTCCTGATTGCTTGTAAGTTCTGTACTCTGTGTTCCCAGATGACTCACTCTCTTTGCAATTTTGTTCTGCTTGCCTTTTGTCTGTAAACTTTATTCTTGGGACACTTAGAGGCTATTCCCATGATCACTGGGTGAGCCCGCTTCCCAGTGATAGTGGGAACCACTGGGCTCGCTCCCAAGGCAGCTAGTCCACCTAATTCCCCCTCTCCTTAAATGAGGTTAATGGCGCTAGTGCTCCATTAACCTTATTTATTTGCTTGTGTGTTGCCGCAACACATGGCGACACATGAATAGACCCTCAACCACGAGGCTGCAGACTTGCGTGGGGCATCCTGGGACTTCCGGGGGCCAGGCAGCCCACAATCCCTGTAGCCCCCATCGGCTCCATGACGGAGCCTGCAATCGTGTGGGTGGCTGATATGGCCACCTCAGGGCTGCTCTTTGATCATCTGCGGAGAGAGTGGGCTACGCCCACTCTCCCCGCAGACCTGACAGAAGCTCTTCTCACAGATCATGAGAAGAGCTTCTTATTCTGTAAGTGTTTGGGGCTTCCACAAATAAAGCATTTCTTATTTCTTTGCAAGGTTCTAAATGCATTTTCTTCACTTTCCTTTGTTGCTTATCATCCCTTCTGTGCAAATCAAAGTCCTCTAGATGGTTAATTACAAATTGTAGGTTTGCATCCTTCTTGACTTCCAAGGCACTAGTCAGACTGTCAAAGTAATGTGGCAAACTATTCAACAGCATTCCTATCAAAACTGCATCTGGCATGATTACTTCTTGAGCTTGCAGTTGCCTAGATATTTCTAACATTTCATTTATGGGCTTGAACAGACTTTCTCCTTCTCTGAGTCTTTTATTGCTCAGTTTTCTTACTATATGCACTTTGGAAACCACAGACTTCTTTTTTTATAGTGCCTTCAGAGTTTCCCACGTATCCTCTGTAGTTTCTTTGTCTCTCAGATTCACTAAGATTGGGTCACTCACCACCAAGCAAATCATTCCTGATGCCTTTTCCTCTGCTCTGTCCCATTCTTTCTGCTCCTTTCCTGCATCTGCAAGACGCTGGGTGTGCAGAACACTGCCAAGTCCAGGACTCTTGGGGAGCATCTCCACCTTGAAAGACCAGAGCTCATACTCAGGACCTTGCAAATTTTCAATTGTCTGGAATCCTTGTGCTGTCTCCATTTTCAAAGTTTTTCTCTTTGCTTTGCTTTCTATTAACTCTCTAGACTTTTCTCTTTTATTTACTGGCTTCTGGGCCCATAACCCTTTGTAGGGGAAGAATGGAAGTTCAATCTCCAAATAGCAAAGCAAAACCAGTTTGGTGATAAAGCAGCAACAAAAGAGGTCTTGAGAAAGTTCTTTAGTATTGAAGAACTACAAGGATTTATTTAAAGAAAAGGTTACAAATGAATGTGAAAAAGCCTGTAGCTTAATTTCAGCTGTAGCTCATGGCTGAAGAGAGAGACAAAAACAAACAGCCATCTCTAGAGAGACAAAATGGAAAAACAAAGAGGGGAGGAGCCCAGCACTTTTATCCATGACACTAACCCCGCCCCCCACCAGTGCTCACTATGAGACATTGCAGATGAGAGCTGTTGCTGCCAGGGTCCTAGCTCCAACAAACCGTACTTCTCCTGATGATCTCAATAGGTGGTAGGGTTTGTGACGAGGGAGGTGTTTCCCTAGATACCATGGACCCAAGCTGTTAAGGGCTTTATAGGTAATAACTAGCACTTTGTATTTCACTCAGAAACATATCAGTAGCCAGTGAAGTTCTTTTAGAATAGAAGTATTGTGGTGTCTTTGGTTTGCCCCAGAGACCAACCTGGCTCCCTCGTTCTGCACCAATTGTAGTTTCCAGACTACATACAAAAGCAGCCCAATACAGAGTGCATTGCAGCAGTCAGTCCTCAAGGTTACCAACATATGCACCACTGTTATAAGGTCAATTACCTCAAGGAATTGACATAGCTGGTGTATCACTTGACGCTGATAAAAGCACTCCTGTCCACAGCCTAAACCTAAGACACCAGGGAGACATTTGGGTTCAGGAGTACTCTCAAACTATGTACCTGTTCCTTCTAGGGGAGTGTAACCCAATCCAGGGCAGGTCAATCTAAATCATCTCTTGAGTTCAAAACCCTGCACGACATGTACTTCTGTCTTACTTGGATACAGCTTCAGTTTATTATCCCTTATCCAGCCCATTATCATCTTCAGGCAGGCATTCAAGGAAGTTATGCCATCTCCCAATGAGGTTGACATGGAGAAAAAGATCTGGGTTTCATCAGTGTACTGAAAGCAGTGTAATAGTGCCCTGCACCAAATCTCCTGATGATCTCTCTGTGGCTTCATGCAGATGTTAAAAAGTACTGGAGACAGTATTGGGCCCTGTGGGACTCCATACAAAAGATTTCGCTTTGAGGAGTAGAAGTTTCCAAGAGATACCATCTGAAATCTGCCTGAAAGGTAAAAGTGGAACCACTGTATAACAGTGCCTCCCAACTCTCTCAGAAGACTCGGCAGGATATCATGGCTGATAGTACAGAAAACTGCTAAGAGATCCAAAAGGATCAGCAGTCACATGCCATCTGTTGATTCCCAATTGGAGAACGTCCACCAGGCCAACCACAGCATCCCCCACCCCATAGCCCACCTGGAAACTGCTTTGAAATGGGTCCACATTATTTGTCTCCTGTAAGACTGCCCGGAGCTGAGATGCCACCACCCTCTCAATCCGCTTGCCTAACCATGGATGTTTGAAGATATCCCTATAATTGCCTAGCTCTGAGGGAGCCAATGTAGGTTTCCTCAATAATGGTCTAATAATGGCCTCCTTAAGACAAGGAGGCATCCTACAACAACATGTTGCCTCTAAAGCTGGAGGTTCCATTTAACTATCAAGACTAATAGCAAGTGATCAACCTGTCCTCTCTGGCTGTCTACCTTTTATGCAAAAAAAAGGGGCACATCCTTCATAAATGGCATTTGAAGAATTAGCTGTGTAGTTGTGAACATGAAAGTGCTGCCCCATGTAAGTCACTGCCCATTTTTTTCTCATACATTTAGCAATTTTTATGTTCACATAATTGGGCCCAGTTTAAAGCTGCTAACAATAAATGTATCGCAATGTCATTAAAGTGACTCTGCAATAAATGTAAATACTTCTTGGCCAAACTTCAATGCAATTTTTTTAAAAAATTTGTTTTTCAGTGATTGCTGCCAGCTTCATTTGGTGCTGTTTGAATACCTTTGAGTGCTTCTGGAGATTCAGATTCAAGCTTTGACAATTCCATCTAAAAATCATTTGGTTTATCATGAATGACTGGGGTTGTGAGAAATGTGACTGCTATTACTAAATGCTCTAGGACAACTGCGACAGATGAATGAAGTTCCCCAAATGTTCAGTGCCCTTGGGCAATGACTGTCATCTTCCCACATAGCAACTTTCTTAAAACAATGGTTGACTGGCTGGTTGAGAAGGTGTTCGGAAACAGAGCAATTGTTAATGGCCCTGGCAAGTGAACAGAGCCAGATTGGTCCTTCCTGCAAACACAGGGCCTTATAAGCTAAGATAGTGAGGCTGTTACTATGATCACTGGAAAGCGGGCTGAGGGAGCTTAGCCCGCTTTCCAGGGACCGTGGGAACCACCGGGCTCACAGGCAAGCCCGGTGCTCCCAAGGTGGCTAGCCCGCCTAATCCCCCCTCCCCTTAAATGAGGTCAACGGAGCGCACAGTCTGTTAACCTCATTGGGTTGCTTGTGTGTTGCCGCGGCAACACACGAGTAGATCCCTGACTGGCATGCTGTAAGCAGCCTCCCGGGCTCGGGGGTCTCTCCAGGATGCCCCGTGCACTTGTGTGGGGCATCCTGGAACTTCCAGGGCCGCGCAGCCCCCAATCCCCGCAGCCCCCGCTGGCTCTGTGATGGAGCTGGCAGTCGTATGGGCAGCCGATCCGGCTGCCCAGGGCTGCCTTTTGATTGTCTGCTACTGAGCGGCTAGGCCCGCTCTCCCTGCAGACCTGGAAGAAGCTCTTCTCACCAATCATGAGAAAAGCTCCAGTGTTATGCCTTCTGACCCTATGAATGCCAGTGAGCAAGGTAAATACATGGGTTATCTCTGTTGGGTGAAATCTATATATTTCACTAAATGCACTGCAAGTACCATTGTTGATTTCTGTAAGAGAAATAGTTTCTCTGAAATCAAGCATTCTGATGCATTCCAGCTTAGGCCCTGGATACTTAAGAGAACATCTTCTTCACCATGAACCCCACCACCCATTGAGATCATCTGGAGAGGTTCATCTGCAGTTGCCCCTGGCTCATCTGGTGACTATTCAGGGATGGGCCTTCTCCGTTGCTGCCCCAAGGCTTTAGAAGGCCCACAGCCTCGCTTTTGATAATTAAACTCAATCATATCACCTCAAGAATAATGATATACGCTTTATTCTAATATAGCATTGATGAAGGTGGAAGCAGAGAGAGGTAGATGAGGCTTCAAGCTCTCTCTCATGCTCTGGGTAGTGCTACACTTCCTGTTTGGAAGAAGTAATGGAGATGACTGGTGCAAGGCTGGTATCGCAAAAAATATTTCTTAACCCGTGGAGCATGCTCAGTCTGATTAAAGGAAGCAGGTTTTTTTCTTTTCTTTTTTTCTGTCCACAATTCCTGTCAGATTTTATTACCTTCTTCAAAATGGGAACAAAACGAATCCAAATTCTACAGAAAAGCATCAGATTTTGTTGCTTGTGTTATTTGGCACCCAAATAACTCTGAAATACAAAGAGGGAAAGACTACAATGGTGTTTATTAAGGCAAGGGGAATTTGAAGTGCTGTGAAATGCTTCAAGAGCTGACAAGAAAAGAGCATGCTCAGTTTCTCCATTTGTAACCAGTGCCCTTAACCTGATAGGGTAATGAAAGATTATGATCTAGTCCATCAAAAAACATTACTGGAAAATACTGAAACTGACAGGGTGATTAAAATTTATGGTATGGTCCTTCGTAAATCATCACCCACCAGAAAAGCTTACTTCAGTAATGAAATCAAACATGCTAATGAAAATGTTCTGTCTTGTCCAGAATAAAACACTACCCATCAGAAAAGCTTGCCCAAGTATTGAAAAGTGAATGGATACTGGAAAAACCTGATATCTGACAGAGTACTGAAAAATTATGGTCCAATCTCTTAGAAAACTACCCATCTGAAAATCTTACCCCAGTATTGAAATGTGCATGGGTGCTTGAAAATTTCAGTCTAGTCCATCATACAACACTACCCATCCGAAAAGCTTGCCTCCATACTGAAATCTGAGAGAATAATGAAAAATTGCATTCTTGTCCATCAGAAAACATTACTGGGTTAGGAAATCTGATGGAGTAAGAGAAAATTATGTTCTTGTCCATCAGAAAACATTACCAGGTAAGGAAATCTGGCAGGCTAAGAAAAAAAATCACTACACCAGTCCTGAACTGAACTGATGAGATTCGGGGCTCTAAGCAACTCATTGGGGGCCTGTGCCCCATGAGCCACCCCCTAATTAGCCCCTGCTTCTAGCTTCCTGGATACGAATCTTAAAAATGAATGTAGGGCAGGGTTGTGCATTTTGTTTTTTTCCCCTGTTTTGTTTTTGGCGCAAATCCGAAACACCCCTATTTTGTTCTTTGTTTTGGAGGTTTCAGCAAAAGTATAGCTTCATGTTGGGGGGAAAGGGGTGGCCCAGAGCAGAGTAGGGTGGGTGGTAGTGCCCAGTGGGGGCAAGGAAGCTGCCAGAATTATTTCAAAGGAATTGGGCAGAGGGCTGATTTTTTTTAATTGATTTTTTTTGGAAGCCAGCTTATTTCAACTTTAATAACACACTCTCAACATCTTACGGACAGAGCTTCAATAATGTAAATATTCCTTTTCCAAATTCAATTTTTATTAATTTTTAACAATAATAACCATTAACAATCATAATAAACACAAATGGACTTCCCGCGCACCTCCCTTCGTGAAATAACAACTATAAAGTTTACCCTTATTATAATATTAATAAAAAACACAAATTTAAACCTTTAAAATAAAAAAAGAACCACTAATCTACCCAACCTGCATTTTAAATTTCAAATCCTGCTGTAAGATCAATAGTAGGAAAATAATTCTTTAAATACAACAAAAAAGATCTCCAATCTTCCTTGAAACGCTCTAAGCTTTAGTCTCTTATCAATATTGTAAGTTTTGCCATCTCTAGGCAGAGGGCTGATTTTTAAAGAAGTAATGGAGTTTGCGCATCTGTAAAGTTCTTCCCCATAGGGAATGATGGACCTCCATAATTCCTGCCCCATAACTGCACTTGGGGGGCACCAGGGTGGCCCAGAGCAAGTGGTGGTGTAGCGCACATAGGGTGCCAACCATTCCCATGGGTTGCTAACCCATGGGGTACTGGGTTCTGTTGTTTCTGAGATGTTTGAGTGTAGATTCAGATTCTCTGGTAGCATGTGAGAGTGGATTCATGGTTTGTCATTGAAAATCTCATATGCTACCAGAGAATCTATACTCAGAACACCTCAGAAACAACAGAACCCAGCACCCCATGGGTTAGCAACCCATGGGGGTGGTTGGCAGCGGCACCCTGTGTGCACCACACCACCACTCGCTCCCGGCTACCCCAGTGCCCCCCAGGTGGAGTTATGGGTCTTCTGAAACCTCCTTTATTCACGGGGGGGGGGGAATCTTAAGCGTAAACTTCAACAATTCCTAAGAAACCAGCCCTTTGCCCTATTCCTTTGGAATAGGGCAAGTGGCAGGCACCCCTTGGGGCACTGCCACCCAACCCACTCTTTTGCCCCTCCAGCCCCCTTTCTGCCCCAAATCTGCCCCAAAGACATGTCAACTTCAGAAATTCTTTAAAAATCAGCCCTTTCCCCAATTCCTTTGGGATCTGGGTGGCAGCAGGCACCCATTGGGGCACTACCACCTGAACCACTCTTCTGCCCCCAAAGCCCCCTTTCTGCCCTGAATCCACCCCAAATAACATCAACATCACACATTAACAACAGCATAGCTTTGGGAAAAATCAGGCAGATTTCCAAAGGTCATGCACATCCACATCCCTCCCGCCCAAAATGCAATTGATCTATACACTACAGTGTGAAACAACAACAATGAAATGCACACTGTCCCACTGGCCAATGAGGGTAAAATTTACCCTTAAATTTGCTTAAAAGGAATAAGGAGGCAATTGCCAGTAGATCAGCCCATGCTTTCACTGGCCAGTCTGTGGGCTGGAAGGGCTGGAAATTCAAACAGATGTCAAAACTCAAAATGGAGACTGAAGGAGAAAGACTTTTTGTAATTGCAAAATGGAGTTCCAAAACTGCCGAAACAACAAAACACTTTGTATCCGAAACAGGGACGTTTTGTTTTGGCTACAAAATTTTCTGTTTTGAGCATTGGGTGTTTTGTTTTTGCTACAAAACAGCCGAAACGGCCTGTTTTGTGCACAAAACGTTTTGTATCTGAAATGAAACGCACATCCCTAGTCCCATGACAAGAGGCCCTTAAAGAGAAATCCTTTATCCAGGGCAGCTTATGAAGCATAACTCCTATAGACACATTAATGATGTAGCAGCAACGATGGCACTAGAAAAAAATAAGTTGTGGCGGGGGGAGGGGGACTTTGTCTCATGTGTAAGAACTGTAGGAGTGTGTGTGTTTTAAAGCATGTTAACTCTCTCACCTGTAGCATATTTTCTTGAAGTAAGACATTGGTTTTGATGGAATTAAAAGTTCTTTTCCCCAAGAACTTTGTTGCTGATAGACAAAAGGGGAACTACTGTTTTATATATATATATTGATTGATGATAAAGGAAATCACTCTGATTGCATGAACAGTACCTTTCCTTCAAGTAACCTCAGGGGTCCAGCAATGGGGGAAGAGTGAGCCCCCTCTTGTCTGGAGAAGTCTTGCCTGCCTTTGCCCTCGCTGTGGCACTGCCTGTGTAAGAAGTCATCTTTCAAGCCCTTTCACTGTTGGGAATCCAGGGTGTTTTTATAACCATTGCTGTAGTGGTAATTTCTGTTTACTTTTCCACTTTGAAAACTTTCCCCATCCTTTTCAATTAGACTACGTTTGAAAAATTGCATCTCAATGAGAGGAACAAATTATTCTTGTTAGAAGGGTGGCGCAAGTAAGGGTGAAAACTAATTCTAGCTAAATGATGTGGAGTCGTGTTTTTTGAAGTGGCATTGTTTGAAAACTGGCACATATACAATAGTTTCATGATATCACTTCCTGGAGGGAAAGCACAAGAACAGTGCAGCTGGGAACTGCTCTTCCTAGACCTTTCTAATCTGTATTGCTACTAGACATTTTGAGGATGCAGCTGACTGTGCAAGTAATTTTCAGTCATGCAGTGCTTCAGGCAAGAGCAGGTTGTGGTTGCTTCCGGGGACGGCGACACCATTGGGCGAACGGGTTCAAAGAGCCCGGGCCACCACCAATCAGGGGCCATGAGCACGGCCCCAGACACGCCCCCCACATCTGACGTAAGACACTGGGGTCATTATTCCGGTCACAAATGGCACCGCCCGGCCCCATTTGAGCCAAAATCAGCCCTTGCTGCGTTGGCAGCGCAGCCGGAGTGACTCTCTCTGCCTTAAAGGCAGGCAGATCTGCTCCTGGTCTCACTGCTAATGCAGCGGGGCTGGTCGATCTCCTTCCCAAACGGGGCCACACGGCCCCGTTTAGGAGAGAGATCGGCCTGCGCTGCATTGGCAGTGCAGCCAGAACAGCTCTCAGGGAGAGTCGCTCCAGCCAATGCTGCCCAATGCAGCACGGGCCAGTCTCCTTTCCAAACGGGGCCACGCAGACACGTGGCATGGCTAGCTGGGCCCCTGCATTTGACTTCAGATGTGGGGGCGGGGCCAGGGGGCCGCAGCAGCCACACACAGTCCACCGCCATGCTCCCTACATCATTGGTTGCTTCCTAAGGAGTGGCAAGGAATTCTGCAGAAACAGAGCATGGTCTGTGCTGAAGACATTTTGGCACCCCTTCTGTGATAGGATATCAGGGTCAGGGTGGTGAATTGTTTCCCTGATTTTTCCCTTATATGGTCCTCTATTCCTTGATGCTTGAGGTGGACAAAGACCAGTGGTTCTGGTCCAGGAATAATCTGGGCCCATAGAATGAAGCTGTGTGTGTAGTAGAGCCAGTGTGCACATATGTGAAGCTGCCTTCTGCTGAGTCAGACTGTTGGTCCATCTTGATCAAAATTGTCTGCAGCAATGTTCTTCACTCTTTGAGAGCCATTTCCCACTCTTTTGACCTCCACAGAGTGCCGTGTTTTTCCCAGAGCAGGGCAGGGCTTCAAGAGAAACAGGGCCCTGTCAAGCTCCAGTACCGTTTAGGAAAGACATGTACGGAGTTCTAGGAAGTGTAGTCCTTCTGAGTGCTTTCCCTGTAGAGCCCTGAGAAGGGTTATATTTCCAAGAACTCCCTGTCTGCATGCCTCCCAAGATGGTGTTGGAGCTTCTGTTTCTCTTAAAGGGCTTCCCTGTCAAAAGCACAGGTTTTTGGTTTGTTTGTTTTTGGCAAAGTGACCCCCGCTTGAAAAATAGTGAAGAGTGTGGCATTGGAGCTTGAGAGGGCTCTCTTTCCCTTAAAGGAGCCCTACTGGTGCTGGGCACAGCACAGCACTGCACAGTGGGAAGAGTTACAACTACTTCTGCTGAAGCTTTCCACAGGCCTAACAAACAATTAGTCAGGGAGCTGCATTTAGGGTCAATGGGAGGTGCATCTAGATAATTTTGGAGCCTCGAACTAAAAGCCTTTCAAGGGGGTTGGGGCCATCTCTGCTGCCATGTGGGCAGGTGGAACAGGTCCTGCCACACCTGGCCCAGCTGCATCTGGCCCTCAGCACCCCACCCACCCCTGCAACTGGAGATCAGCAGGCGGGGGCTGCTGCATGATACCTGGCAACAGTGCAGCAGCACAGGCCAGTGGCACGGCCACCACCTGCGGGACATTTGGAGGAGCCTCCCCACCCTGGTGGTGGAGGACCAAACTTCAAACCAGAAATCTAGTCCCATTTCTGTGCCACTGAATGAGAGCTGTCACTAGCTCCTGAACCTTGCAGTGAAGAGCACTGGTCTACGCTGACTGACAGTGGCTTTCTAGGGTTTCAGATGAAGAAGGCCTTTCTCAGCCTTACATGGAAGTGGCAGGGATTGAACCTGGGACATTCTACACATGTGCTCTACCACTGTGGAGTAGTGGATGAGTGTCAGACTAAGACTGGAAAGACCCAGATTCAAATCCCCACTCAGCCATACAGTCCCTTGGATGACCTTGGCCTCATTCTGCTCTCTCTCTCAATCTAACCTAACTCACAGGTGAAGATAAAATGGGGGTGTGAATAAAACAGAGGAGGAGAACATCTGTGCTGCCCTGAGCTCCATATGGGAAGGCTGGGGTAAAAATATACGGGGGAGGGGTTTGAGGATGGGGCCTACTAGTAGCACAGGAATCCTGCCGCAAAAGAGAAAATGAGCAGTGTGGAGAGCCTAAGAGGGTTCTGTGGGGAGACCCACTCTCCCTGAAGATGAGCAGGGAGCTCACCCTGGGTGGCCGAATTTTGCCGGGATGGTGGGGATCGGGGGCCTCCCAGCCCCCAAAAGTCCCAGAATGCAGGTGTGTGGGGCGTTCTGGGGAGCCCCTCAATAGGAACATAGGAAACTGCCATATACTGAGTCAGACCATTGGTCTATCTAGCTCAGTATTGTCTTCACAGACTGGCAGCAGCTTCTCCAAGGTTGCAGGCAGGAATCTCTCTCAGCCCTATCTTGGAGAAGCCCAGGAGAGAGCTTGAAACCTTCTGCTCTTCCCAGAGCGGCTTCATCCCCTGAGGGGAATATCTTGCAGTGCTCACACATCAAGTCTCCCATTCAGATGCAACCAGGGCGGACCCTGCTTAGCTATGGGGACGAATCATGCTTGCTACCACAAGACCAGCTCTCCTCTCCGTCAAGAGGCTTGCTGTAGCCTCCTGGCTGCGAGTCTCCACCTGAGTCACCATGTCATGGAGCCATGCTGCGGCAGCACACAATTGGACAAATGGGGTTAGCGGAATGCTCACTCTGCTAGCCTCGTTTAAGGGGGGTTGGTTAAGTGGGCTTGCCTCTGGGAGCCATACGGTTCCCGGAGGTTCACACACGCAACTCCCTTAGCCCAGTTTCCAGTGCACGTGAGAATAGCCTCTCTATCTTTCTGAAGCTATAATGCTAAAATAAGTTAAAGCAATGCTAAGGGAAATTCCAGAGGGACAGCCTGGCTAAGCAAATAATGCAGACAGGCTCTGAGTAAATGACCTTGTTAGCACTTTTTGCCGGGGCTGAAAAGGAGTCAAGTGGATAGCCAGTAACTCCTCAGGCAAGCAGCAGTGAGAAAACAATAAGGTGCTAATCAGTCCCTTTCCCCCACAGCTCCCCAAACTAATCATTGTGTGGTTCTTCCCAAATGCAGGCTATCAGGGATTGCCAGCTACTGTCTGTCATCAGTGTCCCATTGACAGTGGCCAGTGCATTAAGCTACTGAACCGTCCAGCAATGGTAAATTGTCAAATAAGACTCAACCTGAGACAGTGAGCTAAAAGGGACCAGGTGGCAGATGACAAGGTTTTCCTCTGCGCTTGTGCTTTGTGATAAAATATTTCTAAGCCTATGTCAGTTCCCTTCCAGGCAGCCAGACTATTCTTAGTACCTCATGCTAAATCAGTGCCTACCATGGATCTTAGCTAATCTTAAGATATGTCATATCTGCAGGGGCAGGAGGACCAGCTGCATCGCACTACTTAGCTAGAAGGTAATTGAATTGTGAGATTGTAGAGTACTGAGAGTGTGATTAATTGGTTGGCGGAATCCTGCTATCCTCTGAAGAAGATGCTGTTAAACGTGTGTGTGTGTGTGTGTGTGTGTGTGTGTGTGTGTGTGTGTGTGTGAAGGTGCTCTGCACAAGGAACACACAACTAAATGCTGCCCATCAAGGTCACATGGTGTTTTCCAAGAATTAATTTCCTTCATGATCAGTGAGGAGCTATACATGTGTATGCACTATGGAGTGCTCTGCTATATATATACATACAAGAATTATAAAGATACATGAATACAACATGACCTCAATTTAATGCTGTCCACAGTAGTCATTTTGCCACTTTGAATAGTCCCGAGTAGCTCCAAAACCTCCAGTTTAAATCTATGTGGTAAAGAATGTATAGGCCATTTGTAAGACTCTTAATGCCTTGTTAACCTGTAGTTCAGTGATATCCCTGCTTTTGGCATTGGCTTGATAGCTCTGGTTACAATCCAGAGAACAGTGTCACTAGTTGCACATGCTTTGTAGGGCTCTTTACCAATGGCTTTTTACCCAGTTCAGGATTAAGGGCTGCTATTCTGAGGAAATTGGTCAAAAGTCACACTGAGCATACCAATCTTTTGGGTGCTCCTTAACAAGAGTTCTGGATTTGGGCCTTTGTGATGAGCTGTTACTTACAGGTTGGAGATTTGTTGATGGTTTTTCTGCAACACTTAATGGTTAGCCACAAGTAACCCGACACAGATCCTGTGTTTGTTGCTTTTTGTTACCCATGAGATGAATCTAATCAGTGGACTATACAAAGCCAACTAGGATATGTCTTGCAGAATTGTGAGATCTTGTTTTCCTTTTTTTTTAAATGGCAAAATTATAGCCCTCAAGAATATCAGCCTTGTAGTGGAGTGTAGCAAGTCTGTAAACATAAAAGCATCCCTGTGGTGTTTGCATGTGAGAGTGTGCATGTTGGTGGATTTTTTCCTTTGGTGGATTATACCATTTGCTTGAATTACCACCATTGGTAATTACCACCAGTGACTGTTGCCGGTGTCTATCTTAAGTTTCTTTTTAGATTGTGAGCTCTTTGGGGACAGGGATCCATCTTATTTATTTATTTGTTTGTTTGTTTGTTTGTTTGTTTGTTTGTTTGTTTATTATTTCTCTGTGTAAACAGCCCTGAGCCATTTTTGGAAGGGTGATATAGAAATCGAATGAATGAATGAATGAATGAATGAATGGTTATACTTCCTAAAGCAATGCAGGATGCCATGCCTGCTCTTATTTTCTGTTTATAGAACACTGTAATTGGGAAGAGCCAAATTATTATTTAGAATTCTTGATTTACAATCTAGATTAAAGCATAGAATATTCTGTTTTAGGGACTGGAATATATATACTTTTGGCTGTTATGATGTGGGTCAATGTTTCAAAGAAACTAAAATCTGTGAAGTGCTACTTTTGCTGTTTTTCACTGTCAAAAACAGGAGATTCTGGCAGGTTACATCTTCTGCCCAGTTTCTTTATATTGCTGAATGGGGGAGGGGAAGGAAGGGGAAATTGGCAAATGGGTAGACCTATAATACAAACCTGTTAGGCTTTTTCCAGTGAAAATAAGAATCTCTCTTTGGATCTTTCTTGAAGATGCCTATATAAAACACTATTGTCTGCACAGAAGAATTCTGCACAGAAACATGCCATATTCCTTGCTAGGGCAGAGCACCAATCTAGAAATAAAAGAAGGTACACTCCACTGGTGGAAGCTCTAGGTTCAATGCTCTAATTCTAAACAAGAATCTAAACAAATGTACTTCTAAATAGTTGTGTGTGTGTGTGTGTGTGTGTGTGTGTGGTGCTGGTGGAATCCCATAGTATTGTGTGGCCACACGATCATTCCTCCTTGCCATGCTCATTGATAACAGCAGTGTAGATTGAAACCTGAGTGCACTAGGACTTCGGGAGTTTATTGGCATTGTGGAGCAGGTTGTGGAAACATCATGAACTAGCCAGCCAGCCATTTGCTTCCATCAGAAGGAGAAAAAGAGAGTACCATTAAGCACAGGTGAGGCGTCAGGTGCCTGTGGCAGGGGGATGCACATTGTATGCATGTCCAGTCCCCTTACAAACCCCATAAACCACTTTGAAGGCCTTAGGGCAGAAAAGCAGAACATAAATGTTTCAAATAAATAAAAATAAGCCCTCATGCAGCTGCACTCTAAATATGTTAGGTAATTCAAGATTGGTGATTTACATTTGTTTCAACAGGTTCTTCTCAATTGTAAATAACGTTAGATATTCAAATTTGCAAGAGTGATTAAGTTTTGGTATTCAGTTGAGATTTAGGTAGATTGCTTTTAATAAACAGTCATTCAAGAAGGAAAACAACAGCTACCGCAAAACATCTGGGCTGGGTACAGAATAGGAAAAGTAGGGGGTTTCCCATGTACATTGTAGCCCTGAAGCTTCAAAATTCACTCAAATTACCATTTCTACTGCAACTTTCTCCTCCCATAAATTTTTCTTTTGCCATCGCGTTTAAATGGCATTTGTCTACATTGGCTGAGCCTGTAGACTACTCATCAACATCAATAAGGTATCAAACTATGCATTCATGGGAAAATCTTTCTTAGCCAGAGGGCAATCTCTGAGATCTTTCTAAGTTTTTCATTTTTTCATTAAATTTAAAAAAAAAAAGACTTCATATAAAGCATTTCTATTAATAAGAAATTTAAAAATAAAAATCAAGTATTAAAAAGAAAGACTGTGCAGTCGAGTCAGTGTCAACTCCTGGCGACCACAGAGCCATGTGGTATTCTTGGTAGAATACAGGAGTGGCTTACCATTGCCTTCCTCCCGTGCACTATGAGATGATGCCATTGCCGTTGTCACGCATCCGCCTCCAGCACCTTCCTATATTGCTGCTGCCAAATAGAGGTGACTACAAATACATATTTACTAGGCACAGTCTGGGAAGCACACCAGCGGGGATTCGAATTAACAGCCTCTTGCTCCCTAGGCAAGCTGCTTCCCCACTGCGCCACCTTACCCAACCATAGAAACAAATCCTATCACATTGTTTAAAAAAACCTCAAATCCGAAAACCAGAAGGAGTCTTCTTGTTTTAGAAAGTGGCATTTCAGAGGCTAACAAACTTATTCTAGGATAAAGTTTCATGAGCTTCTTTATCAGAAGCATGGGTATCAAGGGGGAAAATTGTAAATAGTGATGGCAAATGATAATGAAATGCAAAACTATTAATAATTCTATGTAGTACTACTACGGATATGTATACACTGCTTTTCAACAAAATTCCCAAAGCAGTTGACATAAAAAATGAAATAACAAATAAGATTAGGTTCCGTGTCCCAAAAGGGCTCACAGTCTAAAAATGAACATATGGTAGACACACCAGCAACGGCTACTAGAGAGACACTATGCAAGAGTTGGACAGGGACAGTAGCTCTCTCCTTGAAAATCACTACTTTAAAAGGTGCCTCTTTGCTCAGTTAGCAGGGATTTTGTAAAGCTTAAATGTGTATAAGATAAGCATAGTGACAATTCACAATCGCAGCAGTAACTGGCGATAACAAAATCTCCCTTTTTAAAGTTACTTTGTTGAAGAATGGTGACTTCCAAGTCAGCAACAGAGTGTCCCGAGAAGTTAAAATGTTCCCCCAGGTTTCTATCAATCAATCAATCTTTATTATGGTCACAGACCAGCATAAAGTACATTTTAAAACCTAAGTAGCAATAGGTTTTAAACATCTCTACTATCATAAGATGTTTTAAAATATAACTATGGCTGCAATAAGAAACATAAAGGGCTCTAAAACGCATTACTAGCATAAAATGATTTAAAATATAGCCATGGCTGCAATAAAAGGCATAAGAATGCACTAAAAATATAGCTATGGCTGGAATAAGAGACATAATAGCCTCTGGATTACATTTTACTACAGGAATAAAATGATTTAACTATGGCTGCAATAAGAAGTGTAAGAATACACTAAAACCAAGTAGCAGTACCCTAAATTGCATTGCATGCATATAAAGTAACGAAAGGTTTTAAAAGATTTAAAATGTGTACAATCATGAAAGTCATCACTCAAGGTAGTCAGAGCTAATATGCAATAAAAAGATATCATATAAAAGAAGGACATAAAAAGTACACAGCAATATAATTAAAATCCAAATGCAGGTAATCAGGAATAAACTGGTAAAGTAGAAGCCAGGAAGTTCTGGGTCTATAGGTTGTTGGGCTGCCACACTAAGGTAGTAGCCGTGGCTGTGCTCTAGTTCATAGAGGTGGGCTTGTCATCGCCCACCGAATATTAATCGCTGCCGCGCAGAACCTGGTGACGCTGAAGGTGGCAGCAGGATTGCGATCGGAGAGCAGCAAAGAGGTGTAAAACTGGTTTGTTCGCTCAGGATAGCCATGTAAAAGTGGTAAGATGAGAGAGGCACGAATGTCCCTGTAGAACAGGCACTGCAGAAGAACGTGGCCTGTAGTTTCTACCTGCCCTGAGCTGCAGGGGTACTTATGCTCCGAGATTGGGATCATCCTATAGCGTCCTTCAAGCATGGCTGAGGGAAGAACATGGCAGCATGCCAGCGTAACGGCCCTCCTGTGCTTTGGGACTTCCAGCTGGGTTAGGTATGGCATGGAGGAGCGGATATACCCTCTGGCAAGGAAGTTAGGAGCCCTGCTTATGTCAGATTGCTGCTCTATATCCATAATACATTGTTTGATGAGTGCCTTGGCTGGGATGTACCCCAAGTTAAGGAAATGAAATGGGGATAGGCCCAGGGACTTTATTATATTCATAGTTGTCTATTTCCACCTGGATTGAAAGTCATCGCATAGCGTTAGTGGGGCTAGGCCCCAGGTTTCTGATTGTTGCTATTTTTATGTCAGATTTTTGTCCATTTATTCTTTGGCATAGAAACTGTCCTATTTAGAGAACAGAAGAGCACTTCTGTTGGTTGATGATAGCATATATCATGATGAATTCTATTCGCTCAGGCTTGAATTGAGATAATCATTTCTTGTCACGTTTTAGGTATTAATTAACTTTGCAAGATGACCCACTACGAATGAAAAGCAAATAAGTACCTGCAAAGGTTAGTTCTTAGCTAAGATGCTACAGATTGTAGCTGGTTTAAATAGCTGCTCCCTGACTCAGATACCCATGTATCCCTTTTTAAAATATTTTTTAAAAAAATAAAAGGGAGAGTGATGTTAATTTGTAATATGAACAGTCCTGGTTTCTGAAGCCCTGTGTGATACTGAGCCCTTTCAGTGAGATCAGTGAGAAAGGACTACTGGGTTTGTGGGGAGGAAGCCCTAAAAAGCTTACCTCCCCGCAAACGTGCATTTCGCTGTCCCTGGGCAGGCAGATCATCCGCCCACACAAGCACTGGCTGCTGCCGGCAGCTCTGAGGGTCACAGTGCCAGGACGCACCGTCCCATGCCACCCCCGGAGCTCCAATAATACACCATGGAAGTGCACGGTGCATTACAGGGGTCTGCCCTCCCCTCCCCGAGTCCGCCCAGCCATGGCTGCTTGCAGTCACAGCTGACACACGACCAAATAAACGAGGTTAAGGGAGCATTCACTCCCTTAACCTCATTTTGAAGGGTGGCTCCACAGGCAGTTTTGCCGCCGTGGTGCCACCGGGATTGGGCCTGATCCTGGTGGTTCACACACCCGTGCAAAACCAGAATGGGTCCCCTTAGCCTGGTTTTGAACATCCATTTGAATAGCCTCAGTGTGTCTGACAGTACTGGAAACTTGTTCACTAAGCCTTTAACAAGCTTAGCAGTTGGATAAGAACTGAACATCCTGAAGATTCTACTGTTGTATCCAGTACCTGCTGCTAACTTGGCAAAGAGGCACCTTTTACCATAGTGATTCTCTTCATTTAGAAGAGGGAGAGTAACTGGCTCTATCGACCCCCAGCACAGTACCTCCAGTCACTGTTGCTGGTGTCTATCTTATGTTTCTTTTAGATTGTGAGCCCTTCGGGGACAGGGATCCATCTTATTTATTTATTATTTCTCTATGTAAACCGCCCTGAGCCATTTTTGGAAGGGCAGTATAGATATTGAATTATTATTATTATTATTATTATTATTATTATTATTATTATTATTGACAACTAGCCTCTGCTTAAATGTAAGGTTTGGTCAGGAATTCTCTGACATGCTTCTCTCTCCACGACTAGAATTGCCATTCCACCTCCCCAGGTTTCAGCCTGGTTTACTGCATATCCAGTTTATGAGAAACATTTAATGATGAGGAGTTATTCTCCCTAAAATCAAACCAAGTATACTAGGCTGCCAGTAGTATTCGTATTCTTCAGGGGTGGACCATTTACCTAAGCCCTACATAGATTCTATGTGAAGCTATATGATCATAGACCAGTGGTTCCCAACCTGGGGGCCTCCAGATCTTGCTGAACTACAACTCCCATCCTCCCCAGCTACATTTTTATAGCTTCTACAATAAATTGTAGCTGGGGGTGATGGGATTTGCAGTTCAGCAATATCTGGAGTTCTCTGGGTTGGAAACCACTTTCACGGACTGTATAGAACAGTTCACTGTTCTGGTCATCTTCAACCACGCAGTGCAGCCACATGAGTGTTGTGGCTGCTTTCTTAAGGGCTGGAGTGGAATTCCGCAGAAATAGAATGTTGGCACAGCTTGTGTGGTGGGATACCATGGTGGTGAATTCCTTTCCTGATTTCCCCCTTATTGTCCTCTACTCCTTGATGCTAGATATGGGCAAACACCATTGGTTTATTTGCTCCATAAATAATCCTGGGCCACTGTACGAAGCTAAGGGACCTTGCAGAGTCAGGACAACTGTATGAAGTTGAGTTTTCTAATGGAAAGGAATAGAAGAAAGTATATGGTGTAGGAGATGAGGGCTAGTCCATTTTAGAGGGGAAATTATACCCTCCCCTCCCCGACTCCCGTCATTGCACTGGATGTACTTTATGTCGAGAAAGTCAGTGTATCCTCACATGGCTTTAGGGCCTGCTCCTCTCCATGACACCTGCACCTGAGTCATAGCCTCTCCCTACACCTACATCCCACAGCTGTACCTCTCATCCTTCTCCCATTAACATTCTTCTTTACCACCAGGTGTGTGTATGTGTATGTTTCATCCCTGTGGTTGGATAAATATGGCATGAAGGCAAAGAGGTGATATGTTGGGGCATGTTCCCAAAAAGCTGTACCACCTGTAACTAATTGGGTAGATCTAATTTTACCCCTCATTTACACAACTCAAACCTACTCTGAAATGTTTTGTAACTGTCTGGTTAAAATTCTTACACACTCATCCTATGATTATGCCACAGTCTGGCCGTGTCATAGTCCAGGCCTCTGTTGATGAAGCAGACTTCAAGGATTCGGCAACTGGCAAGGATCTCAAGTTTAGCACACCAAAGAAATTGGATCTTGCAGACGTCAGGACTGAGCAAACTCAGTTTCGAGTGGCAGCAAACAGCGCCTTCTGTAGATCTCAGGAGAGAGTTCGCTCTCCACAGAT
This sequence comes from Hemicordylus capensis, assembly GCF_027244095.1. Classification (NCBI taxonomy): domain Eukaryota; kingdom Metazoa; phylum Chordata; class Lepidosauria; order Squamata; family Cordylidae; genus Hemicordylus; species Hemicordylus capensis. The sequence goes on from NC_069657.1 coordinate 263,328,308, forward strand.
TATCCGCATGCTTGGGACACAAAAGCTCCACAGAAATGCCATGGCTGTGAGGTTTCTGGTCCACTTAAAGACTGAGGACAAGTGAGTACATAATGCAGCTGAGTACATAACTGAATATATAATCCCACAGAAAACTGATTACTTTATTTGTTTATTTAATATTTTTATACCACCCAAAACTCATGTCTCTGGGCGGTTTACAACAAAGCAAGCAAACAAAAACAAAAAAGTTAAAACATTAGTTAAAACAAATGACAGCAGAAAAAAATTAAAGCATTTGTTAAAACAAAATAAACGATACAGAAAAAGTTAAAACATTACAACGATTTAAAATTTAAAATAATGTTAAAACTATTAAAACAGTATTTAATTAAAAGCCTGGGTGAATAGATGCACCTTTAAAGCCATGGGGAAGCTCTTATTTCAGCAGTGAGTGTGTTCCAAAGCTTTGGGGCAGCAGCGGAGAAGGCCCGTCCCTGGGTAGCCACCAGACAAGCCAGTGGCAACTGCAGACGGACCTCTCCTGATGATCTCAATGGGCGCTGGGGTTCATGATGAAGAAGGTGTTCTCTTAAATACCCAGGGCCCAAGCAGTTTAGGACTTTATTGGTTATAACCAGCACCTCGTATTTTGCCTGGAAACATATCAGCAGTCTGTGTAGCTCTTTCAATATGGGAGTAATATGGTCTCTCCGAGATGACCCAGAGACCAACCTGGCTGTTGCATTCTGTACCAATTGTAGTTTCCAGACTACATACAAGGGCAGCCCTACATAGAGCTCATTGCAATAATCGAGTCTGGAGGTTACCAGCATATGTACCATTGTTCTGAGGTCGTTTATCTCAAGAAACGGATGCAGCTGGCATATCAGCCGAAGCTTCTGGCCACTGCCACAACTTGGGACACCAGGGAGAGGTCTGTGTCTAGAAGCACCCCCAGACTGTGTATCTGTTCCTTCCGGTGAAGTGTGACCCCCATCCAGAAGAGGCAGATCAAACTCATCTCTCAAGTTTCAACCCCGCACAATGAGTACCTCTGTCTTATCTGGATTCAGTCTCAGTTTGTTATCCAGCCCATCACCACCTCCAGGCAGGCATTTAGGGAGGTAATGCCCACTCCCAATGATGTTGACATGGAGAAATAGATTTGGGTGTCATCAGCATACTGATAGCACCCTGCACCAAATTTCCTGATGATCTCTCCCAGCTGTTTCATGTAGATGTTAAGCAACATCGGAGACAATACAGAGCCCTGAGGGACGCCATACAAAAGTTCAGATTTCGAAGAACAGTCTCCAAGGGACACTATCTGGAACCTGCCCAAGGGGGAGGAGCAAACCACCACAAAGCAGTGCCTCCTACTCCCAACCCCCTCAGATGCTCCAGAAGGATACTCTGGTTGATAGTATTGAAAACCACCAAGAGGTCCAAAAGGACCAACTGAGTCACACTTCCTCTGTCAATTCCCAATTGGAGGTCATCCATCAGGCCGACCAAGGCAGTTTCCATCCCATAGCCTGCCCGAAAGCCAGTCTGAAATGGGTCTAGATAATCAGTTTCCTCCAAAACTGTCTGGAGCTGGGAGGCCACCACCCTCTCAATAACCTTGCCCAGTAATGGAAGGTTGGAGACAGATCTGTAGTTGCTCAAATCTGAGGGATCCAAGGTAGGCTTCTTCAGAAGCAGTCTAATAATTGCCTCCATAAGACAAGGAGGCATCCTGCCTTCCCTCAGAGAAGCATTTGTAATCTCTACTAGGCCTTCTACAACAACCCCCCTGTCAGATAGTATAAGTCATGTTGGGCAAGGGTCAAGAGAACAGGTGGTAGCCGCACCATTCCAATCAGCTTGTCCACATCCTCGTGAGTCACAAACTGGAACTGATCCAACTTAACCACACAAGAGGAGTCACTGGACACCTCCACATCAGACACTGAAGTAATTGTGGAGACTGAGTCTGTCGGCCTGAATACAAGAGATTTTTTTCCACAAAGAATTCATTAAAAATGTCTCAGCTGGTAATTGATGGTTCCAGATTCTGATTTAAGGGAGGAGGGGCACATACTAGCCCTCTCACAACCTTGGACAACACCAGATGTGAATTTGTGGATGCAATACAGGCAGAAAAGAATCGCTTCTTTGCTGCACATATTGCCTGAGCATAGATCTTCAAATGCTCTCTATGTTGCTATCTGTCGGATTTGAGTCGAGTCTTTCTTCACTTGCACTTCAGTCGTCTACCTCACTGCTTCAGCCTCTGTTATTCTTCTGTATACCAAGGGGCCAGTTTAGAAGTGGTTTGGAGAGGATGCTTAGGAGCAATCATGTTTACTGTCCGGGTGAGTTTGCTGTTCCAGTTCTCCACTAGGGCATCAACAGGATCGCCAGCAGAGCCAACACTAAATCCTTCCAAGGCTTCTTGAAATCCTATTGGATCCAATAACCTTCTTGGGTGGACCATCCTAATAGATCCCTCACCCCTGCGAAGGTGGGAAGTGATTGTGAGTACAACCTCAACCAGATGGTGATCCATCCATGACAATGGGGAAATCACAGGAGTCCCCACCCACGGAACACCACCCTGATCAGAGTAAAAGACCAAATCAACAGTGTGACCTACAATATGTGTCGATCCAGAGACCACTTGGAATAGGCCCATAGTTGTCATGGCCACTATGAATTCCTGAGCTGCCCTGGACAAATTGGTCCTGAAATGAACATTGAAGTCCCCCAGCACCACAAGCCTGGGGGACTCCAACCCCAAGCCCGAGACCAAGTCTGCTGAGCTTCCCAAACCGGGTCTCACTGATTGTGAGACCCAGCTCTATGTCTTTATCTAGTACCATTAAATGACTTGCATCGTCCACAATTTACAAAACCTTTTAAAAAATAATCTAGGATGTTGTTCTGTTGTGGCACTTAGGAGAAATTATGCTTTTGTTACCACTATTCAGCCTCATTTAAGATTTCTTTACTTCAGGAGGTAAGCTTCATTGGGGGGGCATTTTAAAATCTTGTTTCTGGGCCCACTCCTACCTTGCTACATCCCTGCTTAGAGAGCAGCTTCATAAGGGTTGGCATCCCCTTCCAAGTTGGTAGGAAAAGGCAAATGATAATATATTATTTGGGCTTCAGGGCTCAGGCAATGAAGCAGTATAGCCTTCTGCTTTGCTGAAGTAAAATCAAGAGTCTGTATAGTGATGAAGTAATTGCAGAAATAGGGTCTCCATTGTTTCCAAAGAAGAGTAGGTTCTCCTGGGGTGGACAGGAAAAAAAGGGGGGGGAGTGGGAGTGGAATTTGAGCCATGTTGCAGTGTGCATCCAGTGAACAGCAGGATTGATGGGGGGGCGCGTAGAAAGCACCTTCATGGATTGCAGGTCAGCTGGAGAAACAATCAGCAGCAATGGTAGAATGCAGCAGTTCAGTACTGTAGGCCCAGTAATACAGTGAGGTAAAGATGCATTAATTTCCATAAGCTTTACAAGCTCACACACATAGCTGGTTCCAAATCTCATCACCAAATATTTTATACCTGCTTCCCTTATAAACACAAAGTATTTTATATAGGATTAACTGAGAACATTATTCAGAAATAACTGCATTTCCTTCTCCTTTCCTTTCTTGTCCCTGATTCTTAAGAACATAAGAAAAGCTCTGCTGGATCAGGCCAAAGCCTATCTTGTCCAGCATAGCGATGTGTACAAAACTGGTTTTGCCAGTTCATTTTTGGTTCTGGTTCAGCTGCTGGACTGGTTCGAACCAGTTCAGTGCTCTAGTTAATGAAACTGCCCCGGGGTGATTGGTGAACACCCCAAAATCTGTGTTCGGGCTTGCGTGGGGAGATTAGCTCAGAAAGGACAGTTTCACGTCAGAATTAAATTTGTGTGAAGTTGTGGACCCAGAAAATGACTGGACTGAGGCAAGATTTAAGTTTCAAAATCAAAAGAAAGTATTATTTATTGTAGGGAGGGGTACAGTGGAGAGAAATGTGTGGTTAAAGCAATATTGCTATCAAAAATACATTTAACTGCAAAAAATCCTAACCATATAAGTTCCCAGGCGGACAAGAGAAAGAGGCTTTTTAGAGAGGAATTAGGTTGGCTTTAAGAAAGGGGAATAGGGATAGAGTTGGGCCCAGTGAAGGGCCAACGTTCATATCACCTGATCTGGCCGAAGAGACCTCTGGGCTCCTGGAACAACCAAGTGCATAGACATGAGAAGATCTGCATGGACGGAGGGCCCAATAATCCAATCAGTACTTTTAATGGGTGCATATCTAGGTCCTTATTGTTGACTCAGCCTCTTTTGTTAGAGGGGAGATTTACCTCCAAGCTATATCTGCATTCTTACTGCTGAGTTAATTGGTGCATTAGCTTGCTACTGTCCTTTGTGAAATGAGGGGAGGGGCTGAGGCAGGTTCACTCTGAGTGCAGAGTGGCCTTGGAAGAAAGTTAACCTGCTTTAGTTAACTGCTGGGGTCTACTTAGGGTATCCCACATAGGGAGGGCGTGCATCTGCTCCCCTTTCCAATTTGCTTGTTAGGAGCCAAGTCTAGGGGTGACTGGCCCGCTGTCAACTAAGTGACCTATCCCCATGTGCCACAAACGGAGAGCACACGATGCTGTGAGGCTCCTGAGCATGTCAAGAGTGAGCTCTCCAAGCCTGGAGACTCGAACACACACAAGGGGGCTCCTGGGAGCCGGCAGAAAAGCATTGCTAGTAAAACTTTACCGGTAAAGGGGAATCTGGTGAGGATTCCTCTTTACTGGTAAAGGTTTCCCCAAACCTAGCAGGGTGGGAGGGGAGTCAGTTAGTACTTACAAGTACTATCAGCAGCAGCGGCCAGGGGGTGGGGGTGGGGCAGCTCAGTTACACAGACTAGCAGCGGCTTCTCCAAGGTTACAGGCAGAAGTCGATCTCAGCCCTGTCTTGGAGATGCCAGGGAGGGAACCTGGAACCTTCTGCTCTTCCCCGAGTGTCCCCATCCCCTGAGGGGAATATCTTTCAGTACTCACACATATAGTGCTCAGACATGCAACCAGGACAGACCCTGCTTAGCAAAAGGGACAAGTCATGCTTGCTACCACAAGACCAGCTCTCCTCCATATATATCCTCCCTCCCCCCATATCTATCCCTCTATCATGTCACCTCACAGTCGTCTTTTTTCTAAACTAAAAGGTCCCATGTGTTTTTGCCTTATCTCGTAATGAAGGTGCTCTAAGCCCCTAATCATCTTGGTTGCCCTCTTCTGCGCCTTTTCTAGATTCCACACACACATACCCACTCTCTACAGGATCCCTACTGGGACAAACTTCTAAGTAACAAAAGAGGTTATGAGATAGGCTACAACATCTATCCTCCATAAATTTGTCTAATCCCCCTTTAAAACTCTCTAGATTGGTGGCCATAAGCACATCCAGCTGCAGAAAATGCCAGTAATAGATGTTCTTTTTTTGGTCTTTCCTGAATCTCCAAGCATTTAGCTTCAACAGATCACCCTGGCTTCTAATATCATGAGATAGAGGGGGAAATTCTCTTTATCCACCCTGCACATAATTTTATACACGTCTATCATATCCCCACTTACCCACCTTCATATCCCCACTTACCCACCTTCTTTCTAAAGTTAAAAGGCTCAAATGTTGTTTTTCCTATAAGTGAGTCACTTCAACCCCTAATCATTTTGGTTGCCCTTCTCTTCAATGAAGTGTTGTGCATGCATGTGTGAATGAGTATTTGAGGCGATTCACATACGTGTGCAATACCGGGCTAAGGGAGCCCAGCCCGCTTTTGCGCACACGTGTGAACTGCTAGGATCAGTCCGATCCTGGAAGCTCCATGGCAGCAAACCCACCTCAATAGAGAGCCTTTAAAACAAGGTTAAGGGAGTGAATGCTCCCTTAAGCTCATTTTTTTTTGGACTGCGGGGAACCTGAGGAGGGGAGCGGGATCTCCATGATCACCTGCACTCACGCAGTGCATCATGGTATTTCTGGTATTTCATGGTATGACACATCCCAGTCCCTGACCCTCCCCGCTGCCTGGGCGCATGGGTAATCATCTGGGCACGCAGAGAGTACACCCAGCAATGCTGCCTTGTCTGTAGGGAAGGTAGTTTTAACCCACCTTCCCTGCAGCCTGCTCTGGAGCCTTCTCACAAATCGTGAGAAGAGGCTCTTTGTCAGTTCACTGAGAGTTCTTTCTGTGCCTGGTGTATCTCTGTATCTTGTTTTAATCTGTACCCCTCAAGAGCCACAGAGCATTTTTGGCTGTAATATATTTCTGATCACCCAGCCTTGGCAGTGAGACCACTTCATCCTTCAGCTGCTATTTGGGCTCTGTGCATTCAAACCATGCTTCATAGACTAGGGGGCCTGACAATATCATCCTGGAATTCTTCACCTCATTGCTTGGGGCCTCGGTTCCCCTTTTATAAAATAAGGGTGACAGTGGGTCCTTTGTCTATGTACTATGCCTAGACTGCAAGGTCTTTGGGGCAGGCACTGCTTGTACACCATATAGCACAAGAGCCCCTTTATCTCTGAGGCTACTGTAATAATCATAAAAACAGATTCAGAACATAATCTGTCAATGCTAGATGTCTAGAGCATGATATGCAAACAAGAAATATAAGTTGTGCACCCTGATCAATTTGGCTAGAATTCAGGTTTTCTTATGTTTTAAGCAGAGTAAAGAGATGTTGGAGTTCATGCATATCTCTGCCTGACATTTCTATAGTCCGTCTGCAGTTTTTGGCTTGTTTTTAAGGAAGCCCTAGCCTGTCTTCTTAGAAATAAAGCCCCCTTGTATGCCATTTCAGCTATGCATCACCACTTCTTCAGGCTTGCTTTTTGCACATCTGTGTTTTGTGTGAATGAGCAGTTCTATGAGTACCCTACTGTAACAGTAAGAAAGTGCACTTACTTGCAGAGGGATAACTGTGTCCATCTGTTGCAGCAAAACCAACAAAAAGTCTTGTGACACCTTAAAGACCAACCAATGTATTGTAAAGGTAAAGTGTGCCGTTGAGTCAGTGTTGACTCCTGGTGACCACAGAGCTCTGTGGTTGTCTTTGGTAGAATACAGGAGGGGTTTACCATTGCCTCCTCTTGCACAGTATGAGATGATGCCTTTCAGCATCTTCCTATATCACTGCTGCCCAATATAGGTGTTTCCCATAGTCTGGGGAACATACCAGTGGGGATTCTGGCTTGTTAGTCAAGTCATTTCCCATTGCGCCATTAGGTGGCCTCAATGTATTGTAGCAGAAGCTTTTGTGGATTAGAGTCCACTTCTTCAGATATATATGAAGTATTCTTAGAGGACTAGGGTGTGGGTGTGTGTACAATTACTGGTAATCGCTTTAACAAATATTGATCAGCAGTCATGCTAATGCAGTGGCATGGTTATAGCTAGGAGCTGTAGGTGTGACAACCAATGGTGTTCTATCTTTCTCTCTTATCAGTCTGCCTTGTAGTTGGTTATTCCCAGATACCAGTCTAGCCTTGTTGATCTTCCCCCTCCCCACATTGTTGAATGGGTATCGTAGTTTTTAGGAATGTTACCAATAAAACATGCCAGGTTTTCTCCTTCCACATGCTGGTGTTCTACACTACCATCCAAAAATTTCTACTCACCCACCCAGAGTGAAAAACATTGTAGTGGTGGTAATCTGAAGTGGCAGAGTGGCATGGCTTGGTTGTTTGATCCATTCGCATTTGTCCTATGACTCATTGTTCAGGAACCTGGCATTGTGTCCTTTTTTCTCCTTTACTCCTGGATCAAAACAGTAACGGGTGCTTCAGGGCTGAATCCTTCTGTTAGAAATGTTGGGGATAGGAATGATCTTGTTTCAATGTAAGGCGGGAACAGGCAGGGTGTGGCTCTCCAGATGTTGCTGAACTACAGCTCCCATCATCCCCAACTGTAATAAATTGTGGCTGGGTGTGATGGGAGTTGTAGTTCAACAACAGCTGGAGAATCAAGGTTGCCTTCTCCGGGACTAGAGCCTCATTCTGACAATCAGCAGATGAGATGGTAAACCTGTTTCTCGATGGCAGCAGTGCAGACTACAGGTGTGAGCTCATGAGAATGACTCCTCTTTTGTGGTGGCGGCGGGAAGGGGAGGTTCCTTGTAAACAGAAACCTAGAATGTCAGAACAAAGAGTTCTAGCCTAGCCTCTCCTTGACGTGTAGTTTTCTGTATGGAGGACATTTGCTTTCCCCCCCATGGAGCAGTCAGTCATGTGAACCGCCACAACCAATGAATCATTCCTTCAGAATCTTGTTTGCCATAGATTCTGATGTGCAAGCTCTGAAGCATGGCACATTTTCATTGTCTTCAAAGAGCCTCAGACAATGGATAGAGAAACTCAGTTGTGGAAAGCTTTGTTGCATTATAACTACTACTTCTGGGCCATACACCTTCAGATGTCACAGAATAAATTTAAGTGTTGCAGACTGAATAATATAGTCTGAGTTTTATCCTACTCACTATTTATTATTCTGGGTTTTGTATTCATGTGAATGTAACCACTTTCCCATGATTGCTGTTGAGCTTCCAATATGCAAAAATGGGACCGCTTGCCACTTGCTCCATTGATAAATGTGGTGCTCACTTAGCTGCAGTGTGTGCATTCCTCCTTTACAATGAACTGCCTTGTACAGAGTCAGACAATCTATACCAGTGGTTCCCAACCTGGGGGACTCCAGATGTTGCTGAACTACAGCTCCCATCACCCCTAGCTTCAATGTATTGTGGCTGGGGCTTATGGGAGTTGTAGTTCAGCAACATCTGAAACTACCAGAACTCTTTAACAGTCAGAGATTTAACCTAGAGCCTTCTCCATATATAAAAAAGTAGTCTATCACTCTTCTGAAGCCCAGCTGAAAGTCCTAGCAATACAACACAGGAAAAGTCCAGAAAATAACTCTGTTGGGCAAAAAGATGAATTCCCAATTGGCAATTCCCAGCAATTCCCCTTATAGGATTAGATTGGATCACTTTCAGTTTGTGACTCTTGAAGAAATGGACAAACTGCTTCAGACTGTGCATCCGACAACCTGTTCTCTTGACCCTTGTCCAGCTTGGCTTATCTCATCTAGTAATAATATTATCAGAGAGGGTCTGGTCAATATTATAAATGCTTCTCTGAGAGAGGGAAGGATACTTCTTTGTCTTAAGGAGGCTATTAGACCTTATTTGACGAAACCAGCATTGGATCCCTTGGAGTTAGCTATTTACAGACCCATTTCTAATCTTCCATGGTTGGGCAAGGTGACTGAGCAAGTCATGTCCTCTCAGTTCCAGGCAGTTTTGGATGAAACAGATGATCTAGATCCATTTCAAACTGGCTTTCAAGTGGGCTATGGGGTTGAAACTGTCTTGGTCGGCCTGATGGATGATCTCATGCTCGCTACCACAAGACCCACCCTCCATACCATGTTTCAGATCACCTATGACTATTATTGCGCATCTCTGTGGTTATTTTGAAATAGCAACAAATGCCCTTAATTGATTGGAGTTGGGGGGGTTGTGGTTTTTTGGGGGGGGGTTGCATTTTAATATCAAACATATTAAAGTGCAGATCTCTGAACCTTGATATAAATCTTCATTTTCAATTTCAGGATTTCCTGAGCTCAGGTTCTTTCCTTGGAGAGACAGACATAGACATGCACACGTGTGTGTGTGTGTGTGTGTGCGCGCACACACACACACGGTACTATTTCTGGGCATTTAGGAGTTAAAATTGGACTTAACTGAAAATCAGAACTGCTGAAGGCTTCCTTCTATTTGCTTTCCCATTACAGGATTCTGCAAAGACATATATCAACAGAAACAAGCCATTTTAGTGCATTCACAGGCTGAATATCCATCAGTGGTTGTGAACTTGGCCAACATGTCTCAGGACTGACAAGATGATATTACTGTAGTGCCGAAGTGGGGGTGGAGAGGGAATGAACAAAGCAGAGTGCTGAGCTTAGCCTTAACAATGGAGGCTTATTCTCTTTCATTACACCTGAATCGAGAGGTCTGTAAGGCAAAGCACTTCTGCTGTTCAGATAGCAGATACTTTGTGCTTTGTCTCGGCTATCTGCTGCATCATATTCACACAATAGGTGCATCACCTCCTAGCCTCCACCAGTAAACTATATAATCCTCAAAGTCCTCCAGTGGCAGTAAACTCTGTCGAATTCAATGGGCTTGTGCTGCACAGTGTCTTTGAGGACTGAAGCTTTATTTACTACTTAATCCAAACAAATGACCTCATACGATTCATATTTGCAGCTTTCCTCCCCACTCCATATACAAACACACCCCTGTCCCATGCCCACCCATCCTGCACACTTGCTGCTTATTACAAAAAGCTCATTCCTGTAAATCCAACTCCAGCACTTGGTACAAAAGAGTCTGTTTATGCAAATCAGAGATTAGCTTTGTATACTGCTATGTTGTAGAGTTTTTGTCAGGGGAAGGAATAAGACCTGTCATTCAGCCAGCTGGTAGGATAAATCAGGAAAAAAGGTGCCTGCCTTGGGTGAGGATGCCATTGTGCCAGGCAGGCTAGGTTGGAAGGGACTGGGAACCAGATGAGAGTGTTGTGTCAGGCGAAGAACTCCTTCTGCTGTTCTGATCCCTTTGAGGGCTTAGCTCCACCCCCAGGGTGTGGGTGCATGGAGAGAGGGCAGAGCTGTTTGGGAAAGATGTGAGGGGAAACTGCGTCCCTCTGGTCTGCTCCAACATGAAATAAAAGATGGATTCTCTAGACCCGTCACTAATTTTTTGGCCATATATTGATTCTCCCCACCTTCTAATTTAAGGTTGCTTGGCATATGTTACTTTTTAATATTTATATATCCTGCCTTTCTTCCAGGGTAAACCTCAAGGCAGTGTACATGGGGATCCCATGCAGTCTCCCATCCAAGCACTGACCATACACAGACTTGCTTAGCTTCAGCAAGGTGGCTGTATCATGTGCCCACAGACTATATACCCTGGGATCTTATGTGAAGTTGGTATGCTATGGACTTCAGAAGGAATTTTTGTCAGGGCTGTGAACTGGTAGAGTCAGCCCTGGGTGTTTTTTGCTTTCCTTGTTGAATGGCTGCATTATTCTTATTATGATTTTTAATGCTAGTGCACTTTCACAACATATGGTAGTATGTTACTTTTAGCATATCCGAATTAGGTATGGTAACTCTATGTTTTTGCCTGTAGGGCAAACCTTCTCGCCTATACCACTGCAATTTTTAAAGGTGTAGGAGACCCTGGTAATGGATTTCCCACATCTCATATAGTTTGTACCCTCAAAAGAGCTCTCTAGTTAGATGTAATCATTCATTCAAAGTTTATTATGGTTTATGACCAGCACAATAAGGGAGAGAGAAAAATACAATTAAAATATAAATAATTTAAAAAACAAAAACAAAAAACAAGTCAACAGTCTAACATCAACAATATTATAACTTAAAGATGTAATCAGTGTCAATTGGCTACACAATATTCAGGTGTCCCCCCCCCCGCCCTCCACCCTCATACACACTATGGTTCCTGACTTCCTCATTGTTCTGACTGTTTGACTCAGTTTGGCGGGCTGATCACTGGCATGTGCTCTCCTCCCACTCCACCACACAAGGCTCAACTTTACACATGGCTGTTTTGGAAATCTTGATGTTGACCGCAGCAAATTCTTCTTGCCTTATGTTATTTCCAGTGATTCTTCAACCTCAGGTTTGAACCATCTAACAGGCAACTTGCCAATTGAGCCATCTTGTCTGCCAACACACCTGTATTGAGCTCTGTTGTGTTTGTCATAAAAGGATTGGGCACCTGGATCCTTCAAGACAAAGCAGAATTAAAATTGTAATTAGCAATCTGCCTTCAGAAAGGCAAGTTACTGCACATTCCTTCTTAGAGTCACTTCTCTGCTAACGGGCAAAATTAATCTGTGCCAGAAAAAGGCACTGAGACTGCCGAGAGTATATTTCCAAAGCAGCCTTGTATGGACAAATAATAGTATGTGTGTCAAAATTAAGCAGAATTTAAGACAGGTAAAAGGTAAAATGTTTTGAGCAGATATGGTAGGGTTATATTAATGTAGTCCTCTATGCAAATACTCTACAGTCCATTGCATCCCCTCCAACATTAGGTTACATATTACTGCAATATAAATCTATTAGCTTTAAACTCAAGGCACAAATGACCAGGATCAAACTATCATACTTCAGACACATTATGCAAAGATCCAGCATCCTTGAGAAGTCCATTATGCTGGGAAAAGTTGAAGGAAAGAGAAGAAGAGGACAACCAGCAGCAAGGTGGATAGATTTGATTATGACAGATCATCTTGGAGAGAATCTATCTATGTGGTCGCTAAGAGTTGACACCGACTTGACAGCACTTAATCAATCAATCACCTTTAAACTCGTTCTGCATTCCTTGAACAGGAACGATATCAGTTGTTCATTTGCCTCTGGAGGAAAAGGGTGTTTTCCTTAAGTACACTTTTTGTCCAGTTGAAAGTAATGATCAGATACCAAAGTCTTTGTATGAGAGTGAAGGAAGGAAAAGAAAATATTGTGGGGAATAGTGAGAGAAATCTCAAGCATCCTGAAGATTAAGACTCCTAAATTTGCCCTGCTTAGGGCTATTTTGTTAACACGTTTGGAATGGAGATCAAACTATTTCTAACTTGGGTGAAAAAATCTGGGATGCTCTTTCTGGAGCAGTTATAACAAAAACAAAACAAAAAGTCTTATGGATTTCACGACATGCTTCCCAAGACAAATGTGGGCATTGTGTTGGAAGCATGGTATAAATAACTGGCACTGCTATGTTGCTTAAGTCTTGAATGCTCAACATATAGATTAGCTCAGCAATCATTATAACAACGAAGAAGGCATGTCAGCATTCTTAACCAGCATTTTAACAGAGGGAGGCTGAGAAAAGGTGGTTTGCTTAAGGCAACAGGTCAAGGCAGAGGCAGGATTTGAACCAGAGACTTCTCATCGCACAGTTGAGAGTGTTTTAGGGCTCCCCATATATATACAGTTGTAAGCATTGCATATTACTTGAAACCTCAGTGAGGATTCCTCTGAGATAAAGCACTGCTTCCCTTTCCCACCGGATGAATCTGAGATTGCCACTAAATGCTATGGTGTTGTGTTGTTGTTGTTTTTCTTCCTCTATGCTTGCAACACTCAGCAGTTAAGTAAACATTTGAACATTTCCTCATGCTTAAGAAAAAATTCATCCACAGATCAGATTGTCTAGTCACAATAGGTATGCTTGGTTGTTTTTGCCCTTCCCTTTTATCTTGTGGTTTGGTTCGCTAGTTTAACCAACCTGGAATTAATCTTTCTGAGGCTGCAGTCCTATGCACACTTACTTGGAAGTAAGGCTCATTGAACACTATGGGGCTTACTTCTGAGTAAACAGAAATAATATTGCAGTGTAAGCCATGCTTTGATTTAAGTCGGTGAGCCCATTTTGTTCTCGCTGTCTGCTTGGAGGATAAAAAGCTGTGTCAAATTTTTGTGATTAACAATTTTTGCTGTGGCTATTTTGCCAGTGCTCAAATTATATGGGGTCAGGGAAGGGCCTGGCTCCCTTAGCTACTCTTTTTAGAAGTCTAGTGGGAGCATGATATGATTAAACTGGGGCTTCTGGGTTTCATTAGGGAATACCTGTCTTGTCTCCCATAATTTGATCACTAGGAAAGGCATGGAGATATTTGCAAAAGTACCTACCAACAGTGTCCCCTGTAACAGGGTTTCCCAGATGTTGGCTACAATTCCCATGATCCTAAGCTGCAATGGCCTTTGGCTGGAGATTATGAGAGTTGCATTCAACAAGATCTAGAATCCCTGTTACAAGGAACACTGCCTGCCACCCAACTCTTCTTGCATTTTTTTCCCCACACACATTTGTACCCATTGCTCCTCATCTCCACATTTGTATCCATTGCTCCTGATAGAGAAGGGGCATGTGGGATTACATCCCCCAGATCCCATTTTGAAAATTGGTTTTACATTGACTATATTATAGTCTTCTAATACAGAGCCATATTGTAGGGAGAAGTTACATACTTTTGCTAGGAGATCAGCAGTTGCACATTTGAGTTCTTTAAGAACTCTTGGGTGAATGCCTTTGGCACACCCCACTTCAGTTCAGAACTGGTGGCATACTGTTATGTGGACAATGTCAGCTAATCTCCTAGATGGGTAATAGTATAGAGCAGGGATTCTCAACGTTGGGTCCCCAGATGTTATTGGACTTCAACTCCCATAATCCCCAACCAAAGGCCACTGCAGCTGGGGATTATGGGAGTTGAAGTCCAATAACATCTGGGGACCCAACATTGAGAATCCCTGGTATAGAGCATCCTGACATGTACCCCAATCCTATACATGCTTACTCAGAACTAAGTCCCACTGTAGTCTACACATGCATCAGAATGGGATGGGAGAGCACTGAGGTAGCAAAACGGATGGTATCTCTTCAGACTGCAAGTGGGGATCCCATTTTTGAATGCTCGTTAAAAAAAAAGAAAGAAACATAACCTTCAAATAGAAAACCAGCACCAAGCGCAAACGGCTGGGGTAGAATATTCTCCCTGTTGTACTAGTTTTCTGTTTTCAGGCCGTTGTATGACAGGGAAGAGTATTCAGAACTGGGATTCTGAAGCGGTGCAGTCTGTTCTGTCACTTCATTCTCCTGCATGTGTAGACCAGGCCTTCAATAAGATTTGCTCCCAAGTAAGTTTGTGTAGGATTGCAGCCTTAAGGTAGAATATATTGGTCCAGCAGATTATCAAATCCCTTTCCAGCCTTGCATTCCTCTTTCTAAAGGGCCACTTGGCACAAAAGGCTCTGAGTATTACCTTTTCCCTGTACATAACATCTCTTAGAGTCTTTTGTATCACCACCTGATTAGATCTCTGGCATTGCTGCTTTCATTCTGGCAACCAGAAAAGCATTTCAGCAAGTCTACAGTACTAGGCTGAAGTTTCAACTCACAACCAAGGTAGATGTGAGGTCTTCAGGCTGGACAGAAAGGATGACAGGGGTGAGGTTGTCATATTGTATAACAAGCTTACCTTTCTGCAAAAGAGCTCAAATTCCTGTGGGCAAAGAATCACTGTATTTGTAATCAGTGATGCCTATCTGCCCACCCCACATGGAAGATCTGTGCTCTGAGTTCTTGTTTACCAAGTATGGGGTGTATGTGCACATGCATTTAACATTGCATAGATTTATGGTGGCCGCTGCTTGCGTCAACACCAATCATGAGTTGTACAGTGCATTTTTTTGTTACATGCATTTTAACAGCCTCTTTAAAACTCCAGTCACAACAGAGAGAGAGCCAACTAGGCATGCCTAAAGGATTCTGTGCACCCAACAAGACTTTTGCCACCACCACCCCGCTTTGAACAGCAAGTGCCCACCCCTATTGCATTACAAAACTGCTGCGGAAATTCCACTAAATTCTAAAAGTGGCTTGCTGTGAAGCTAACATGAAGCTGCTGTTTTAAAACGCCCAAAGGCCAAGTAGCTACACAGGCTCCCTGGATTGTGAAACACTTATCCAAGGTTCTGTTTTGGGCTGACCTAGTTATTTTTATGTTTACAAATGCCTGCTAGCTTGGCAAAGAGGCAGCTTTTAAAAGTGGTGATTCTCTTTATTTAGCGGGGGGAGAGTAACTGGCCCTATCCACCCCCAGTACAGTACTTCCAGTGACTGTTGCTGGTGTCTAAATTATGTTTCTTTTTAGATTGTAAGCCCTTTCGGGACAAGGATCCATCTTATTTATTTGTTATTTCTCTGTGTAAACTGCCCTGAGCCATTTTTGGAAGGGTGGTATAGAAATCGAATAGATAGATAGATAGCCATGTTCACATGGAATTTCAGAATTTGTGGTGGTAATAGTTGACTCTGGGACTGATGACTGGAGCTACAAAAAATCCAGAGGGATTAAAAGGTCATCCAGAACTAACCTTCTGCAGCAAGGCAAGTCCACGTACCTCAGCCCCTACAGACTAGCCTACATAGTACTCACAAGCCTGTGGAGCAAGCCGGGCCTCGTCTGACCACCACCTAGAAAGAGCCACAGCTCAGTGGCCTCTCCAATTCAAGGACCTCAGGTGGCAAAGAGACTCTTAGACAGGGGTATTTCTCAGCCCTGCTACCTGAGGTTCTTGGGCTGGAGATGCAACAGAGTCGTGGCCCGTCATAGGTGATGGTCAGGTGTGGACTTGCTTGAGAAACTGAAGAGCCACTGGCAGTCAGAGCAGACAATACTGGACTAGATGGACCAATGGTCTGGCTCAGTATAAGGCAGCTTCATATGTATATGTCATAGGTTGTCCTAAGGAAGACAAGGAGGTACACTTGTCCTGAACATGCTGCTTTGCTTTCTCCCCCAAAGTGTCTAGCACTGTGCTGGACACTGGGCGATCAAAGGTCAGTCATGCAGCACCCCATCATGTATGCATTCTTTGTTCTGCCTCTAGCTCATCCCCTCCTTCCTTGCTGGTTGCATTCTCTCAAGCTCTCTTATTTGCAGGCATCGCCTTGTAGCTTTGTAGCTCATCTGGCTGCCTTGCCAGTCACTGGGGTATGGAAGAAGATCTCAGATAGCCTAGACCAGGGGCAGGCAACCTTGGTTCTTCTTCTGTTGTTAAATTGTGGCTGGGGATTATGGGAGTTGTAGAACAGCAACAGCTTGAGAACCAAGATTTCCTACCCCTGGCCTAGAGTCTTCCGCCAGAAGTCACCCCTTGCTCCCATGGCTATAGCAACTTAGATGTTTGCCGGGTTGCCATATTTGTTGCTCAATGCTCTTGCAAGGGAACCTTTTTTATCTGGTTATTTAAACTTCCGGCCAAGGACACAGAAAGGGTTGATTTTGCAATGCAAATGAGGAAACTATTTTCTTTATTGTGTTCGGAGTTTTGTAGGCATGAGCCTACTTCATCAGATGCACCCCTAGATCCCATCAATTCCATCCATTCGGTCTATAGACAAAGCTGTTGTCTCCAGCTACAGGTTGTCTGTTGGCAAATTCCAGCATATATTGTAGTCTTGGCCTCTACTTCCCTTTGGTACTTCACACATTGTCCATTTGCTTTCATCTCTGAAGTGCAATGGTATGTTCAAAGTGTCTCACGGATGCCATTAACTGATACCATCTCTGCAAGGATGTGTTATGGAGTGTCTGATTAGTAAAGGACATGACCGTTTTCTTCACTGGTCTTTGGCATGTCAACAGCTTGCTGGCATGTCATTCTCTCATGTGACTGATTCAGGACTCAGTTCAGTGGAATCTCAGAGGGAATGTCATCTAGTAAGGGGGCCCCTATGTTTGAAACCTGCTCTTAGCCCTACTACTGACCAACTGTTGGGTGACCGTAGTCATCATATCACTTCCAAAATACCTGTGTTCTACAATATCTGCGTTGTTGGGATTTGTGGGGCTTTTGGGGGGGGTGTCTTTCTCTCTCTCTTTTAAATTCACAGAAAGGATCCGCTGGTTGAAATCACAAATATATGGACTATTGCCAATATGCAGGCTGTGTTCTCCCTTTGTTTTAGCGTCCAGAATGGTTGCTCTGGTTCATGCTTAAAACATCTCATTCAGTTACCTGCAGGAGAACATGGGGGCAATAGCAGACTTGAAGACTGGTGGTAATCACATGGAGGCACCAATAGTATGAACCTGTGCCTCCAGATGAGAGTTTTTTGCATCACCGCCACCACTGAGGTGACTATGGCTACAGTTTTTCAAAAAATCATACAAATGTCAACAGACCCCATGCAGAAGCACTGGTTCATACCAGAAGCCCCTCCACTTGTTCTGGTTGCTATTCCATTACAGATCCTTACAGACCTCTCTCATCACAGAGTTGTACAGAGTAACAACAGAAAGATCAGTCCCTGCTTCGAAGAGCTTACAATGTAAATCACCCCAGGGGAGGCAGGCAATAGAGGGAGAAGGGTAAGAAAGAGCAAGGATAAACTGGGAAAGAATATGCATTCTTCAGTTAAACTACATGAATATTCAGTTCAGAAGGCAGAGAAAATTACAAATCCCACATTCCCCAGCAGGAAAGTATACAAATAAGCATGCTCGGGAGTGTGATTTCCTGTTAGGAGAAGCCAGAAAGACAGAAAGGGGTGGCTAGCAGTAGGGATGGGGGGGGGCACATCTCATTGGGGCACAAACCCTATTTCAACCTATACCCAAATCTGAAAAGGTTTGGATTGAAACAAGGCAAGGCCTTTTGAACTGCCAGAGTTTGCACTGGGGGATTTTCTGGAGACCAAGAAAGCAGTAGATATATCATTGGAGTTCCTGGCTCTCCTGGTGGGTGGCAGTTGCCAGTTTTTGTTCCACCATTCCTCCTAGAGTAAGGACAAGAAGCACTCTGGTTAGCTTCCAAATGACACCATGCGAAGGTGCTAAGTATGTGTGTATATCCCCCTATTGTCTTTCTGCTGTTCCTGAAAGTTTGCCTTCAGTTGCTGGCCTGTGGCTTGGGGTGAATGCACTGCTGCTGTCTACCTTAATAAGAGAAAGAGAGACTGTGCCTACATGCTCCTTCCAGTGAGACATTGTGACCTCAGACTGATGCTGGCCCCCACTGGAGGAGAGAGGCTGGCCAACATGCTTTCCCACAGCTACTGCCCACCTGAAGGGGGCAGGGAGTGGGGGGAGAGGCTGGCCCTTGTGCTCTCATGTTGCCAACCACGTTCATGGAAAATTTGTGTCCTGCACCAGACAGGGGATTCTTAACCTTTTTACTCTCTCATCCTCTCAAATGCAAGTTTCACCTTTCCGTGGACACCATCATCTAGTGTCCCCTAATACATGCAGGGAGAGAATCACCAAGGAAGTCTAACACAGACGCTTTGGATTTCAGAAGAGGAAACTTCTCCAAAATGAGGAGTATGGTGAAAAGAAAGCTGAGGGGGGAAATCAGGAGAGTCACTTCACTCCAGAGTGCATGGAGTTTACTCAAAACCACATTACTAGAAGCCCAGTTAGATTATATTCCCCAAAGGAGGAAAGGTACCACTAAGTCCAGGAGGATGCCAGCATGGCTGACAGGACCATCAAGGAAGCCATAAAAGGGAAGAAGACTTCCTTCTGAAATTAGAAGGCCTGTCCAAATGAAGAGAACAGAAAGAAACACAAACTCCGGCAAACGAAATGCAAGGTGACAATAAGGGAGGCAAAAAGAGAGTTTGAGGAACATTTAGCTAAAAGTATCAAGGGGAATAACAAAGACTTCTTTAAAAACATCAGAAGCAGGAAACCTCCCAGGTAGGTGGTTGGACCATTAGACAATGAGGAAGTGAAAGGGATTATTAAGGAGGATATGGAGGTTGCAGAGAAGCTGAATGAGTCGTTTGCATCTGTCTTCACGGCAGAGGATACTGAACATATACTGTACCTGTTCCTGAACCAGGCTTTTTAGGGATGGAGGCTAGAGAGCTGAGTCAGATAGAAGTGATAAGAGATGATGTTCTAAACTGTCTGGGAAAATTTAAAACTAGCAAATCACCAGGGCTGGATGGCATCCATCCAAGAGTCCTCAAAGAACTCAAATGTGAAATTGCCGACCTCCTTGCTAAAATATATAACTTATCCCTGCAATCGGGTTCTGTACCAGAGGACTGGAAAGTAGCCAGTGTAACACCAATTTTCATAAAGGGATCCAGGGGCGATCTGGGAAATTACAGGCCGGCTAGCCTAACATCCATTCCAGGCAAATTGATGGAAAGCATCCTCAAGGATAAAATTGTAAAGCATATAGAAGAACAGGCCCTGCTGGAAGAGAAGCAGCATGGCTTCTGCAAAGGTAAATCTTGCCTCACAAACCTTTTGGAGTTCTGTGAGAGTGTCAACATGTGTGTGGATCAGGGTGACCCAGTTGACATAGTATACCTGGACTTCCAAAAAGCTTTTGACAAAGTTCCTCATCAAGGCCCCCTAGAAAACTAAGCAGTCATGGGATAAGGGGACAAATAACATGTGTGGATTGCTAACTGGTTGAAAGACAGGAAACAGAGGGTAGGTATAAATGGAGAGTTTTCACAATGGAGGGGAGTAAGAAGTGGGGTCCTCCAGGGTTCTGTACTGGGACCGTTGCTTTTTAATTCATTCATAAATGATCTAGAAGTAGGGGTAAGCAGTGAGGTGGCCAAATTTGCAGATGATACCAAACTCTTTCGGGTAGTGAAATCCAAAACGGATTGTGAGGAACTCCAAATGGATCTTTCCAAACTGGGGGAGTGGGCAACAAAGTAGCAAATGTGGTTCAGTGTTGGCAAGTGTAAAGTGATGCACATTGGGATGAAAAACCCCAACTTCAAGTATATGCTGATGGGATCCGAGCTGTCGGTGACGGACCAGGAGAGGGATCTTGGGGTCGTGGTGGACAGCTTGTTGAAAGTGTCGATTGAATGTGCAGCAGCTGTGGGAAAGGCCAATTCCATGCTAGGGATCATTAGGAAAGGGATTGAAAATAAAATGACTAATATTATAATGCACTTATACAAAACTAGGGTGCGGCCACACCTGAAGTACTGCATACAATTCTGGTCACCACATCTAAAAAAGGAAATTGTTGAACTGGAAAAGGTGCAGAAGAGGGCAACCAAGGTGATCAGGGGCCTAGAGCACCTTTCTTATGAGGCAAGGCTACAAAGCCTGGGGCTTTTTAGTTTAGAAAAAAATACGACTGCAGGGAGACATGATAGAGGTCTATAAAATCATGCATGGTGTGGAGAAAGTGGATAGGGAGAAATTCTTCTCCCTCTCACATAACACTAGAACCAGGGGTCATCCCATGAAATTGATTGCCAGGAAATCTAGGACTAGCAAACTGAAGTACTTTTTCACACAAGGCATAATCAACTTGTGGAATTCTCTGCCACAAGATGTGGTGACAGCCCACAACCTGGATGGCTTTAAGAGGGGTTTGGATCACTTCATGGAGGAGAGGTCTTTCATCGGCTACTATTCGGATGGCTATAAGCCACCTCCAGCCTCAAAGGCAGGATGCCTCTGAGTACCAGTTGCAGAGGAGTAACAGCAGGAGGGAGGGCATGTCCTCAACTCCTGCCTGTGGCTTCCAGCGGCATCTGGTAGGCCACTGTGTAAAACAGGATGCTGGGCTAGATGGGCCTTCTTGGGCCTGACCCAGCAGGGCTGTTCTTATGTTCTTAATGTTTTTTAGGATAGGGGGTGACTGCCCTCTAGCTCTTATTGGCTGCCATTCTCTTTTTGCTATGTCTGCCAGCCATTAATTTTGTTAATGAATATGAGCTAATACTTTCATACCTGGCATCTGCTGCAGGAAGACAATATATCAGTGCTGCAGCATGGGCTGAGGGTATGCAGCGTCAGCATTCAGAAGTGATTGATGGTGGCAATTTATGAATTCATGTTGAATGCAGAGGGGAGGGACATAGAGCACCCACTATTGGCTGTTCTTTGCTCACTTAGTTGAAAGGTAGGCACAGGAGGGGTGTAGCAGGGACACAACTCGGGTTGCCTGTTGTATGAGGCATCTTAGTGGCCTTTTGGATATTCTGAAGCTGACCCAGCTAATGAATACAGAGCTGAAAATAATAATTGCTTGCAGCACAAATCTGCTCCATTGACTTCACACAGCACAGGATACCCACCGAAGCAATACAATCCACTCAGTCAGAGAGAGTCCTTTTAGTTCTATGCAATGACTTTCCATGTGTGCCAAGCATGGATTGAGATATGCCAGCTGGCTAATCTCCTGGGCATGCTGGCACTGCTCCTGATATGCCCAACACCCACACATTATGTGTCATGTCTGCAGAGGGCAGGCATGCGTTCAAACTGCACACTCTGTACCCCACGAAATTGGAATGAACGGAACATGCAGTTCATGCCTGTAGATTCCTATGCAAATATGGCACCTGATGCATGGGGTGCTAAGTGCCCCAAGTGGTGGTGGCTGGCATGATCCCCATTTCTACTCCTCTTTCTGTGTGTAGAAAAAGGACTCTCACTCTGGATAGGGCTTATATCTGATTAAAGGTAAAGCGTGCCGTCAAGTCAATTTCGACTCTTGGTGCCCACAGAGCCCTGTGGTTTTCTTTTAAAACCTCTGTAAACAGGAGGGGTTTACCATTGCCTCTTCCCACACCGTATAAGATGATGCCTTTCAGCATCTTCCTGTATCGCTGCTGCCCGATATAGTAGCAGAAGGGGATTTGAACTGGCAACCTTCTGCTTGTTAGTCAAGCATTTCCCTGCTGCGCCACTTAAGGTGGCTTATATCTGATTAAGCTAGGCAAAACTGTCAAGCAGGAGGGAAGAAGTGTCTTCAGCTGCAGAACAGATAGGAAGGAATGAGGTCTCCACAGCAGAAATATACACCCAAATGTGGTAGAGTAGTTAGAGTGCCAGACTAGGACTTAGGAGACCCTTGTTCTCAGGGTTCTGAGTTCCACTTAACCATGACACTCAGTGGGTGACCTTGGGCCAGGCACTGACACTCAGCATAACCAACCATTTCACAGCTGCTTACCTTGTAAACACAAAGAAATCTTATGCTGTTTTAACTAAGGTTTTATTCAGAAGCAACTCCATTTTTCTCTTCCTCCTTTCCTTTCCCTTCCAACTCCACTCCCCACACTCTCCACAGGATCCCTACTGGGACAAATGAACAAACAACAAAACACAAAAGATAACTAGACAGAATACAACACCAACCTCAAAGTGTTATTGTATGTTCCCTGGGCCCCTTGGAGGAAGGGCAGGATAAAACTGCAATAAATAAACGAGTGTGTTCTTTTTCTTTTTAATCCTATGATATCTAGGGGTTTCTTTGGCATCGTGTGTTAGGAATGAACAGGCTTGATCAGTTGATCTTGTGAGTGTTATTTTTATATATCAGCAAAGTCTGGAGGTGATTTTCTTATCGCTGAATGATGTAACATTAGTGGAACCTGGATTGATCAATGAGACCTGACTATCTGATCCTCTCTGAAGCAGCCTTCTGAATGTCTTTCAGACCTCAGAGACTTTGAGTGCTTTTTATGGCCACATTTGCTTTCTAGGAAGGCCGAGTGGCCCAAAGAGCAAGCCTCATGCTTCTCTGTATGGCAGTTTGTGGCATAAAGAATGCTTTCATTTTAAGTGAGTGTTTGTTTCAAACGTGCTTTATTACCTCTGAGCCAACGTGGTTTCAATTTATGTTCCTATTAATCTAGTGTACTTTAGAAACAGAGGCTTCATGTTGGATACTGTAATAACATCAAGTTTCAAAAGCAAGAGGCTGGCTGTAGTTACTCTTTCCAAAACCTTGCCTGCCAGATGCAGATGTTGGCAGTGATTGATGCCCTTTGTTTGCCTTATTTGTTTCCTTATTAAACCTATTGTTAGGAGAATAACATTCCACAAGAGCACTGGAATCCTAGGTGTTAACACAATAAATGTGTGAATAAATGGTTATGGCAGAATGTAGAAGTTAATGTACTTCTCAAGTTTCTTTAATGTTGGTTTCCCTTCTAAAAATGTTGGTTTCCCTTCCATTCCCCGCTCCCTACATCCTATCATCATCAGCCATCTGCTCAGTGGGTGAGCACATGGCGATCCAGGCAGGCAGCCACTCATATACAGTACAATCTGCAACTGCACATCTGGGTTCAGGCACAGAGATATTAAAGGTTCTGGAAGAGCTTTCCCCCGTTCTTACATCTGTTTCCCACATCCCCAGTCCCATCCATTCATCTGTGGAACCCAGCAATGGACTACCCAATACTTATCTAATTCTAATACTTACCTAATCCTGTTCCTTAACATTCACTGTCAAGTGAGGCAAAGGGTACAAAATCTGCTTCTTGTGCTGAGAGGGAGGGCTCTGGTACCCCAGCAACACCTGATGGCTTATCAGTGTGTCTCTCTGACTGGGAGCTGGGAGTGGATTTCGCAGTTTAAGGAGGATAGATAAAAGGCGCAGTTTGTGCTTACTGTGTGGGCAGGGGCGTAACTATAATAGGGCCAGGGGAGACAGTTGTCTGGGGGCCCACTGCCTTGGGGGGCCCCCCCGAGGCAAGTCACATGACTGACTCCCCCAGCCAAGCACCCGCCCGGGCTTCCTTCAGTTGTATTCATCCTCCAAAATTGCTGTGAGTGTTAAGACCTGGAGCTACCAGAACAGCATGTCTTTCTCTAGTACCATTCAATGTCTGGCATCGTCCACAATTTACAAAACCTTTAAAAAAATAATTTAGGATGATGTTCTATTGTGGCACATAGATTTTTTATATATATATATATGTGTGTGTGTGTGTGTGTGTATGTATATATATATATATATATATATATATATATATATATATATATATATATAAATTTTACTGTGCTTTTTGTTACCACTATTCAGCCTCATTTAAGATTTCTTTATTTCATGAGCTGAGCTTCTGGGGGGTGGGGGGGCATTTTAAAATCTTGTCTCTGGGCCCACTCCAACCTTGCTACGCCCCTGGGTACATATGCTGGTAACTTCCAGACTTGACTGTTGCGACACACTCTATGTGGGGCTGCCTTTGTATATAGTCTGGAAACTGCAGTTGGTACAGAATGTGGCAGCCAGGTTGATCTCCAGGTAATCTCAGAGATACCATAACATATCCTATACTAAAAGAGCTACACTGGCTACCAATACGTTTCCAGGCAAAATACAAGGTGCTGGTTATAATCCATAAAGCCCTAAACTGCTTAGGCCCTGGGTATTTAAGAGGGCATCTTCTTTTGTTATGAGCCCCACCCAGGGGCGTAACTACTATTAGGCAAAGGGAGGCAGCTGCCGGGGGGGGGCCCCATGCCTCGAGGGGCCCCCCGGAGGCAAGTCACATGGCTATATATTGTGAAGTGTGTGTGTGTGTGTGTGTGTGTGTGTGTGTGTGTGTGTGTGTGTATCAGCGAGGGGCCCATTTTAAAATTTTGTCTCTGGGCCCACTCCAGCCTTGTTACACCCCTGTGGGGGGGGGGGGGTTGCAAGGGAGCTGAGGACTGATCGTAGATGACACTGGCATGAGGAAAGCAACTGCTTTGTCCAGCAGCACATGGGCAAACTATGGAGGACCAGAAAGAATGGCGGGGGGGGGAGAGGAAGTGGTGACAAAGATCTGCCAAGCTGTTCTCAGCACTGACCTGGAGAGTGTGGAGTACACAGCTCCTTTCTCTAGCTGCTGTTTTTACCACATTTCTGCCTTAAGTCTTTTCACCTGCCACAGTCTCACCACACCCACTTGCATCAGGGCTCTGCTGAGACATGGTGGGGTGGAGAAATCGGACACATTTCTGAGAGCTGCATGTGCTGCAACCAAATGCCCAAGTTTCATATTAGGTCAGGGAGAAAAAACAATTCCAAATTATAGCAGAAAGGTGGTTCGTCATCCTGATCAAAGGTCTGTAAAGGGTCCAAATCCCTGTCTAATATACCTGAAAGAAAGGCAAGTGATTACCTGACAGAGCATTCTCTAGACTAGGAATAGCATTGAAGTGCATAATTACTTGGTTTGTTATACAAATTTGTCCAACATATAACACTCAACTGTATTATGAATTGAGCAGCATTTTCTCCAGCTCAAAATGGTAACCTCTGCTAACTTGGCAAAGAAGCACCTTTTAACATGGTGAGTCTCTTTTATTTAGCAGGGGGAGAGTAACTGGCCCTATCCACCCCCAGCACAGGACCTCCAGTGAATGTTGCTGGTGTCTATCTGATGTTTCTTTTTAGATTGTGAGCCCTTTGGGGACAGGGATCCATCTTATTTATTTGTTATTTCTGTATGTAAACCACTCTGAGCTGTTTTTGGAAAGGCAGTATAGAAATCGAATGAATAAATAAATAATAATAAATAATAATGTCATCTGGGTTTGTATAGTCAGCATTCAGACTAGGCACCCCGCGCTTGGTTTCCTAAAAGTCAGTTGGAGCAGCAGCGTACCTCCCTGCTGCCCTGTTGCCCCCTTTACCAGAAGTAACCAGAAGTACTCGACGGATCTGCATGCATCGGGCATGCATGCGCGCACATTGTGCATATCACACGGCGTGCACCTGATGTAAGTGACCTTACCCAACAAGACCATAATATAATCTCCCTCCAAGCTCCCCTCAGTTGATCCACTAAACTTTGAGACTCCTCTTGCCGTGCATCTGAGTTACTTCCGGCTTTCTTTTTCCTCTTAAAGGTACACGTTCTCATTGTTTATCTTTACCCTCTCCCAGTCAGTCGGAAAACGCTGGCAACATTCAACTAGCATCTTCTTTAGCTTCCTTTCTTCCGCCCGGCATTAATAGTTGGTTGTTTTTTAATCTAAACTGCTTTTATTTCTTTTACTCTCTCTGTGTATGTTTTTAAAAACTTTTACAGTTTAAACAAATAAGGACCAACTCCCTGGCGATTAAGTTATCTTTGAGACCCCTTTGCAAGCTATCTGTTCTTACTACTCCCTCCCGTGCTGCTTAACATAATAGATAACCCAATCAACACCATGGTGTCAGGAAGACCTTGCTTAAATGCCCTCGAGGGAGGCGAGAGAATGGGCAGCAGCAGGCAATGAGGAGAGTCAGCAGAGAGCACCAAATAGAGAGCAAAAGAAGGGGCAGATGTTCAAGCCAGGCGTGCGGGGCCCTAGAAAATGCGGGGCCCGTAGCAAATGCTACATTTGCTACTATGTTAATCCGGCCCTGCTGGTTACTTCCAGTAACAGGGTGGCAGGGAGGTATGCTGCTGCCCCGACGGACTTTTAGGAAGCCAAGCGCAGGCAGGGGAAATATAGTAGGTGGGGTGGAGTGCACCCTTCCCCACCCTTAAAGGCAGACATCCCCCCCCCACATCAAACCTTCAAACTCAGCAGTGTTCGAACCTGTTCAGAGGCCCGTAAAAGGCCCTCCAAACAGGTTTGTGCATATCCCTACCCTTATTCTCAAAGAGACTCTTGTTGAGTGCTATGAAAGTATACTAGTATTTTAAATTAACATGCAATTTACCAAAAATAAATGGTAACTTTCTGGGTGAACAAATAAACTAATCACATTACAGTTACAATTGTAATAACAAACAAAGCAAAATCATTGGGTGGAGTGCTGGAGAAATGATGTATAGAAATAGTATTTTTAAATGCCTTGCCATTATCCAGCAGAGTCACAAAG
Source organism: Hemicordylus capensis (assembly GCF_027244095.1). NCBI lineage: Eukaryota > Metazoa > Chordata > Lepidosauria > Squamata > Cordylidae > Hemicordylus > Hemicordylus capensis. Next base: position 263,355,523 of record NC_069657.1, read on the forward strand.
CAGAAAGTAACATAGGCAGTTTTCCTTAAAGATAGCTCCTTGCCACCAAGGAAATCCCAACCCTGGAAGAAGATAGGCCAAGCAACTGAGTGATTCATCAGAAAGTCCTAGGTGTGAATCCCTCTCTGCCATGAACTCAGTAAAGTAAGCAACTCCATCAGTCACAGCCCCCACATCTGCAAGGTGGGGGATAATAATTCTGGGCTACGTTTTAGGGTTATGGTAAGGATTACAAGAATATATATATATATGTGTATATATATATAACACCACTCTAAAGTGCTATTAAATTACACGACAGAATTTGTTCATCAAGACCCAAGAGAACAGACTAAAAGAAGTTTCACATTTTGGCTGCTCTTGTCAAATATTTCATGATCATTAGATACACTATAACTTTATTTATTTGAAATATTTATATCCTGCCATCCAGCACACTGCTGCTCAAGGCGGCTTACACCATAAAAACATAAAATCAAAGATTTATTTTTTTAAAGAGTAAAACACAATAAAAGGCAGTGAATCATCCTAAAACAATAAAAGACAGAGCAGATAAAAGCAGAACAGCAGCCAGGATTAAAACAAGATGATTATCACAACCAGTCTTTAAAGCTTTTTTTTTTTTTTAAAGGAAAGTTTTAAAGTTCTTTTTAAAACTAAGTAAAGAGGGAGACTGACGAAGACTTCTGGGAGGGCATTCCAAAGACCCAGGGCCACTACTGAGAAAGCCTTATCCCTGGTCCCTGCCAATCAGATTTGTATCAATGGTGGGGCCGAGAGAAGGGCTTGATTGGATGATCTGAGGGCCCTGGCAGATTCATATGGGTGAATGGAGTCTAAAAAGTATCCTGGTCCCAATCCGTGTAGAGCTTTAAAGGTCAAAATCTGCACTTTGAATCTGGCATTAAAACAAACTAGCAACTAATGAAGCTGTTGCAAGATAGGTGTAATACTTGCGTAGTGACTAGTGCCCATAAGCATCCTTGCAGCAGCATACTGGACCAGTTGAAGCTTCCAAAGAGTCTTCAATGGCAGCCCTTTGTGGAGTGCGCTGCAGTAGTCCAATCTGTGACCAATGTGTGAGTGACAGCGGTCAGTGCCAGTTTCACCAAGTATTTCATTTCATTTCATTTCATTTATTTATTTATTTCTCCTAGGCATATCCGTCGTTATTCCCATGTGTGGCAGCTCTCGCATGAGCAGCTGCCTGGGGATAGCGATGGGGACGGGAGGCAATGGCAGTGGCGGCAGGCCAGCCTGGCCCTGGCCCAGCCACCGGTTGGCTGGAGGAGGCAATGGTGGGCTGGGCTGGCCCGCCCGCGGGGAGGAGGAGGAAGGAGCCGGAGGCTGTGGGCCGGCCTGGCCCTAGCCCAGCCGCCAATTGTCTGGAGGAGGCGGCGGCAGGCCAGCCTCACTTGGCCGCCCGCCGGGAGAAGGTGGCGGCAGTGGGCCACGCTGGCCCTAGCCCGGCCGCCGGTTGGCTGGAGGAGGCAGTGGCGGGCTGGGCTGGCTCGCCCACGGGGAGGAGAAGGAGGAGGGAGGAGCCGGAGGCTGTGGGCCGGCCTGGCCCAGCCACCAGTTGTCCAGAGGAGGAGGCGGCAGGCCAGCCTCACTTGGCTGCCCGCCGGGAGAAGGTGGCGGCAGTGGGCCACCGTGGCCCTGGCCCGGCCGCCGGTTGGCTGGAGATGGTGGTGGCAGGCCAGCCTGGCTCAGCTGCCTGCCGGGAGGAGGCAGCGGAAGGTTGGCCTGGCTCTGGCCTGGCTGCTGGTCGGCCGGAGGAGCCAGCATGGCCCGGCCATGCTCTGTGCCCAGCCCAACTAATTGTATTTGTTTTTACATTTATATCCTGCTTTTCCTCCAAGGAGCTCATAACCATACATGGTTATGTTTATCCTCACAACAACCCTGTGAGGTATGTTAGACTGAGAGATACAAAAATGGCCCAGAGTCACCCAGTGAGTTTCATGGTTGAATGGGGATTCTAATTCAGGTCTTCCTGTGCCTCCAGGGGCAGAACCCCCCAAGCTACAGACTTGTTCTTTCATGGGGAGTGCATCCCCATCCAAGACCAGATTTACCTCAGTACTTGGACCACCATTTTACTGACCCAAAGCATCCACATCTTATATGGATTAAGTTTCAGCTTGTTCACCCTCATCCAATTCAGAACAGCCTCCAGACTCTGGTTCAAGATAGCAGATGCCTCCCTGGCATCAGCATATTTAAATGATAGGTAGAACAGGGTATCATCAGCATATTGATGACACCACAGTCCAAACCCATAGATGACCTCTCCCAGTGGTTTCATGTAGATGTTAAATAGCATGGGAGACAAGATAGAACCCTGGAGCACCCCACAGGCCAATGACCAAGGGATGGAACTGGTGTTCCCCAGCATTGCCTAACTTAAGAGTGCTATTCACATGTTGTTTTCAGTTCTTGAACAATCTGTGTACAGTGTAAGCATGTACAGATCCATATGCACATACAGGTGAAATTCGGAAAATTAGAATATCGTGCAAAAGTCCATTAATTTCAGTAATGCAAATTAAAAGGTGAAACTGATATATGAGACAGACGCATTACATGCAAAACGAGATAAGTCAAGCCTTAATTTGTTATAATTGTGATGATCATGGCGTACAGCTCATAAAAACCCCAAATCCACAATCCCAGAAAATTAGAATATTACATGGAACCAAGAAGACAAGGATTGTAGAATAGAACAATATCGGACCTCCGAAAAGTATATAGTGTACTGTGCTTGATTGGCCAGCAAACTCGCCTGACCTGACCCCATAGAGAATCTATGGGGCATTGCCAAGAGAAGGATGAGAGACATGAGACCAAACAATGCAGAATTGCTGAAGGCCGCTAATGAAGCATCCTGGTCTTCCATAATACCTCATCAGTGCCACAGGCTGATAGCATCCATGCCACGCCGCATTGAGGCAGTAATTGCTGCAAAAGGGGCCCAAACCAAGTACTGAATACATATGCATGCTTATACTTTTCAGAGGTCCGATATTGTTCTATTCTACAATCCTCGTCTTCTTGGTTCCATGTAATATTCTAATTTTCTGAGATTGTGGATTTGGGGTTTTCATGAGCTGTACACCATGATCATCACAATTATAACAAATGAAGGCTTGACTTATCTCGCTTTGCATGTAATGCGTCTGTCTCATATATCAGTTTCACCTTTTAATTTGCATTACTGAAATTAATGGACTTTTGCACGATATTCTAATTTTCCGAGTTTCACCTGTAGTTATTACGGATGTGCTCAAAATGCAATTCAACTTCCGAATTGCAGCACGATCCCTTTAAAATCGAGGGCTTACCCAGCCCCTTTAACATGGACGAGGGAAGGTCCATCCCTGTTCCTTCTCCGCTTGCCAGCACTTCCGTACAAGTGGCCCCACCCCAGCTATCAGCGTGCATTGATGATGCTCTCCTCCAGCAGCCTGCTTGTGATGCCAGCATGCGCATAGCCTCCATGTATGTGAGGTGGCCATTTGCCTGGTCAGCAGCTATGCTGACTACATAAATGGCTGCCACACATGCACAGAGGCCATGTGTGTGCTGGTGTCACGCACAGGTGGCTGGAAGAGAGCACCGCCAGCATGCTCTGATAGCTGGGCGGAGTGTGATAGCTGGCGGTGTATGGAGGAGGAGGAGCAAGGATGGAGCTGCTCTTCTCTGCGTTAAAGGGGCTGTGGCGCCTTGGGTAAACTGGTAAACCACTGGTGGTTTGGTAAACCACTGGTGGCGCAGTGGTAAAACTCCCGCCCTGTAACCAGAAGGTTGCAAGTTCGATCCTGACCAGGGGCTCAAGGTTGACTCAGCCTTCCATCCTTCCGAGGTCGGTAAAATGAGTACCCAGAATGTTGGGGGCAATATACTAAATCATTGTAAAGGTAAAATGAGTACCCAGAAATGTTGGGGGCAATATGCTAAATCATTGTAAACCGCTTAGAGAGCTCCGGCTATAGAGCGGTATATAAATGTAAGTGCTATTGCTATTGCTATTGCTAAGCCCTTGATTTTAAAGGGATAGTGCCTCAGTTCAGAAGCCAAATCCCGTTTTGGCACACCCCTAACAATTTTTCACACACTATATTCAACACATGCACAGTAGTTCACTTCCTATCTGTACCCTGCTTTGGAGAGACCCTGTACCCAGTTTCACTGTTAAAATGAATGAATATACAGTAATCCACAGAAAAGCATATGCTTATTTATCTGTATGTATGTGTATGTGTGTGTGTATGTATGTATTTATAGTTCGATTTCTATTTTCCCAAGGCTCTTTACAAAACTTAAAATACAATTTAGAATACACTTAAAATCACATTAAAACATTAAAATCAGTTAAAACAATGAAACCATAAAAAACCAAAAAGCAATACCATAAAAAGATGGACAGAATAGTAGGAGAGCTGAGAAACCTCGTGTCCCTTAAGGGGTAAAAGCCTGAACAACTAAAATGGTCTTTAGTTGTATATACATGTGTATAGAAACCTGTATGGTCATGCAGTATAATATCTGAATAGGGCTTACATATATGGCAAAACCTTGTGGACAGAAGTGTCTTGTGCTTCTTCTTTTTCTTGTTACACAAATGCATTTTCCAGAACAAATATCACAAAACATCACCACAATGTACTACCCTTCCACAGTCAGCATATTTACCTCAACATGCTCAACAACATTGTGGTGTGAATGTTAATGTCAGTAATACCTTGAAAGTTTCAAATGGTTTCCTTTCTGTGATGTGATCATGTTTTCCTTACACTAAAATATATTTGCCAACGATATCCTTTCTGCACATTTTACAATTACACGGCCTCTTGCAGTCATCCTGAACTGGAAAGTTTACAAATCAATAAATAACCCCAGCTCCTCTCATTCCTTAAATATGAACCTCTTAAGAAAGGAGAGAACTTCCTCATTTTGGCAGGAAATGATTGCCTCAAAGTTCCAAAGTAGCAGCTAAATAAATGAGAGCATACTTACCGACTATAAAAGGCCTACTGACCAGGGCAACAATACTGCTTCAGTAGTAAGCCAGTAAATGTAATCTTACATTAAAGGTCTGCAAACAAACTAATAAGAAACAGTTTTAGCAGAGTAGCAAAAAGACCTTTGATCTCTTTCTTTCTGGTAGATGCCAACATCAACATCGCTGATTTTGTGCTATATTGATGACTATGTGGGTTAATAATGTTGAGGTTATTCTGATGCTTCCCCCGCCCCCTTCAGAGCTTTCTGGAATAAGTTCCTTCACTGAACAGGGCTGTATTGAAGGCTCCTGAATTTCCACAGTCCATGTAAAACATTTAATTTATATTCTGCATACATCTTGTATGTTTGGAGTGCTCTTTAAGATGCAATCATTATTTGCATCCTATTGTGTTACATGCACAAAAAATAAAATGGAGGTTCTGTATAGGCCTCAAGATACCTTAAAATGTGAGTTTTGGTTTTCACTGAGGATAAATCTGTGTCTCGGCTGTACCACTTCACGGAATCAGAAAATATTAGAGCTGGAAGGGACCTCTAGTTCCTCTAGCCCCACTCCCTACTCTCTGAAGGAGTCTGCTATACCATTCCTGACAGATGGCTCTCCTGGGAGTTATTCACACTTGGCTTTAGGCTTCGGGGTAAACACTGAGCAAAGCCACTTCGAAGTACACTTGTGGTATTAAGGGAAGCAGCCCCTCCTCTCCGCTCTTAGTTTTCTTTTGAAACAAGTCCACATGGCATGCTCCATGTTTTCCTTCTAGCCAATGGGGAGGAAGTGGGGAGAGCTCCTGAAGAGAGAGATCTGCATTTCTGAAGAGAGCATGCCTCTTATCATGCTAATGATTCTACATCAGTGCCTCTCCCATTTGCGCCAGGTGTTTTCAGAAAAAGTAGCTTAAAACCAGCATTTTAAAAACCCGTCGAGATAAGCTAGAATTCGCATCACAAAGCCTGGTTTGTGGGTGGAGTGGGTCCAAAAATCTTGAAGGGACATTGAGGTAAGTTTGGCTGGTGTGTGAACGCACACACTCTCTTCTGAAGGAGATTCGAGGCAGAAGCCCTATGTGTAAAGCCTCCAGCCTCTGAAAAAATCTAAAGGAGGAGCGTCTAACACAGCAAGGGGCAAGCTGTTCCACTGTTTAACAACTCTGCTTTCTTGTAAATTCAACCCACTGCTTTTAGTCCTGCCTTCTGGAGCAACAAAAAACAAATCTGCCCCCACCCCACACCTTAGTCTACTCCAGTCCACACTTACCCACCTCCTTCAGCTTTTCTCAGAGAACTTGGTTTCTAAACCCCTCACCATCTTTCCCCCCTAAACTTGACATTTTTAATTTTTGCAGAAATGTACAAAAGAAAACTAAATCTAAAAAACAGATAAAACTTGATAGCCTTATTTAGTCATTAAGTTCATACAATGAGTGTACAGTGTACACAAATACAGATCTGTCCACAGGCACAGTTATTCACACGTGAGCTTCCTCCTCCTTGGGCGGCTACTGCCAACTCGCTTAGCTGTGAGAGAAGTATGGATGGCCCCAGGGACTTCATGGGTGGAGAATGGAGGCTGCATCACCTCTCATTCCCTTCTTCAAGTTCGCTCTTGTCAGACCAGCGCCTGACCCAGAGGCTTACCCTCGCAGCTCTGGCCCTCATAATTGGTGAGACCTCTTTCATATAGTTGTACGGAGCCCATGTAGCTCTCATGAGAGCCTGGACCCTGCAGACCTCTCATCCCTAAGTCTCAAAAGAGCTCCGGGGTCTGCTGCACTTCCTCTCCCTGTCCCCATTCTGGTGCCAGCTGCTCCCCCAGGTGGCCAGGTGCTGACTCCTCCTCCAGGGAAGGAAATGATGCATGTGGGCACACATCCAGTGGGCCAAACCCCTGATCAGAGAACCTGCCAGGACTCCTTCCTCTTCCAACCTGCTTGTGCCCTGACGTTACGTTGAACCCAGGTGCAGCAGGACACTTCTTATCTGTACTGAGTTTTTGAGGGCTCTGTACCCAGGTTTACTTTCAAAATGAACATAGGTACAGTCGTACACACAGAGGACTGGTTCTGCTGAACACAGCCCTCTACATGGGATAATGTTGGGGTCGTGGTGAAAACCCACCTGCTCTGATGTCACTAAAGAATGTACCGACGCATTCTTTGTATGTCCCTTAATTGCGTGTGTCCATCAGAACCGCCCCTTTAAACATGCTACAAAACGCTGTGTTTTGTTGTAGCTCATGTGGAAAGGTGATTCCCATTAGCAGACCCACACGCGATCCAAGGACATTCCATGAATGCATTAGCACATCCTTTAGCAGGGTTGGGGCAGGCACATTCTCACTGTGGCTCTGACATTATTCCTTATAGAGGGTCATGCTCATCATGCCCATTAGCATGTATGAATGTACAGACATTAATCATGTCTGAATAGGGCTAATGTCTTGCTTAAAATGTGGGGCCCATTACTGGATACAGTATTCCAAATGCTAAATGAGGACTCACCTGTGCAGGTAGGAACTCACATACTTCTGAATGATTCTTCATACAAAATATTTTATCCACATAGAAAAGAAGATGTAAGGTAAGAAGGTAAGCTAAAATCCTTCTCCTGATATCTAGCTGTTTGTGTGAACAATTTTTTTTAAAAAAAAAAAATGAAGGGCCAGTCAGTTATGTAAATCCCTACCTGCAATCTGAAGTAGTATGGCTAAGACATGAGGTTACCAACTGTAGCAAATTAAAGCCTTTGTCTCAGGGCTAGCTCACGTGGGGGAAAGAAAATGTCAAGTCATCCCTGCTGAGCTGCCTGGGTGGGCTTCTCATAAAACCTTTCTATATTTCTGGTAGATTTAAAATGCTGCCATCAAGCACCCTAAAACTTGCAGAGAGCCGGATCAGTGGATTGGATGCTTTAATCCAAGGTCCCTCTGTAACTGGGTATTGGGCAAATACAAAAAACCCTTCCATATGTAAGCTTACACGTGATGAGAAAACTGATAGCTGCTGAGCGCTTGAGGGTACTTTTGCACCAGAGAAATCTCCCTTCTGCCCCTCCCCACTTTTTTTCTGAGTTAAAAACCAACACTGAGAGGTTTGTAAATAGAATAGAATAGAATAGTTTTATTCAATTACTACAGACTGCTTCCATCTGAGGCTCTTAGGTTTTAAATACACTCAAAAATACTTAGTAGGTTACAAAAATGGTTGTCTTAAGCTTCAGTTTAGGTTGCATTTGGGTATGCTTAGATGTTTATAGAGTCTTTTGCAGTGCCCTAGTTGGGTTGAGCATAGGCTAGTGTTTCTTATTTTCATTATGTTGCAGGTAAACTATAACATAACAGTATCAGGAATATGCAAAGCACACACACAAAGAAATATAAGTTTATAACGCAAAATCTGACTAACCAACTGTTCCCTTTGCTGAATCCCCTTTTCCTTGAAAACTCACCCAACACCTGATGAGAATCAAGCTTCCTGCAATCCTGTTTCTCAAGGATCTGCAGTTATTCCATGAGAGAAACCTCTATGCTGGCTTTGACCATGAGGGAGCAAAAGCTCCATGCCCCTCACTAAGCCTTTCCACCCACGCTTCTCTCCAGCAAAGACTGCCCTTCTTGTTCCCAGAATTTCCAGCAACCACTCTCTAGGTCCCACCCACCTGGTGTACTGATTGGCTGCCCTGGAGACCCCTGCTAGCTGAGCAAAGGGGTACCTTTCAAAGTGGTGATTCTCTTATATTTAGCAGGGGGAGAGCAACTGGCCCTATCCAACCCCAGCACAGCATCCCTCCATTGGCTGTTGTTGCTGTGTACCTTATGTTTCTTTTTAGATTGTGAGCCTTTTGAGACAGGGAATCATCTTAGTTTTTGTTTATTTAATTTTCTATGTAAATTTTTTAGAGGGAGGGGAGGCTGATCACTACACAAACTCAGTGATTATTAGGCCTTAGAGAAAGAAGGCATAGTGAGCATCAAGAAATGATACTTGTCATAATACTCTACTGCCATTTTAAAAGAAATGGCTTCAAATATAGACCACCATGCCTTTTTCATAAAGATTACACACACTTGTCACCTTATTTTAAGATTTTGCCATCTTTGGGCCCAGATTTAACCATTTGAGTTATTGTATAATAAGCTGTTGTGCAAATGACAGTCATTGTCACCACCATATTTTTCTCCATCATCAGTACCATGGGCTCTTACAGGTTAATGGCATACTTAATTCCATTTTGAATGAAAGCTAGTAAACTGGAAATACAGCCTTCGGCCTGCATCTGCCCCCTCAAGTGTGAGGCCATCATCCATTCTTTCCACAGACCCAAGAATAACAAGGAAGATGGGAAGATTCTAGACCTGGGAGTCAGGAAGAAACAACTTAAGTACCATCTTAGGATTGGCCATCCTGAGTGGCTGAGGGTTATGTTGCAGTTGCTCCACGCTCTCCCTCTTCTCTTCAAGTTAGCAATATGTAGCAATATGAAGGATTTGGCGGGGGGGGCAGTGGTTCTGCCTGCAAAGCTAGCACTTAGTACAACCAGTCCCTTTGCCATATGAGCAACCCATGATACTGCCTGCCCCAATAAGCAAGGACTATCTTGGCTTCCACTCAAGCCTGTCTCAGCCTGTTGACAGAAGTGCCACTTGACAGTGATTGGAAGATGCTGGGAGAAACTGGTACACATATTGCATGCATTCCACTGCAAATATATTCTTTCTAAAACATAGCCTCTTTGGATTAATCTAAATCAATAGTTTCTTTACAATGAAGAATGGGGGGGGCAGGGGGAACAGCCCACAAAGAGTGGTAAAAAGCCTTTGATGCATTTACTTTTAGATCAGCTGGTTTCTAGTGTGTCATCTGTAAAGCTTCTTCTCATTAGTCAGAAAAATTCTAAATAATTTACCAGTCACATTTTCTCCAGGAATAACTGGCCTTGACCCAGAGTCATGATTAACTGTATCAGGGCCAGGTATGACTGCAGAAGATGTGGTTGGTGAATTATTTAGTAGATTTCTGACTAATGAGAGCATCTGATTCTGTGAAAAGAATCTTTACACATAGCATACTAGAAACGGATTAACCTAAAGTAAATGCTCCACTGGTTTCAATGGGTTAGTCACGACTGACTTAAATCCCATAGTTTTGGATGGGACTATGTTTTGTTTCATTTTAAGCTGGATCTGAGCCTATAACCTTATTCAGGCAGTAGATTGTACCCTGGTAGAGCGGGGATGGGAGTGTACCTGCTAGCCACGCCCCCCCCAGTGCCAGAGGGACAAGGTCTTGCTGCTTTGGTGCTTATCTCTGTGGACTAGCGCTGCACCCAAGGAGAAGCTGAACAACATCAGCATGTAGCCCAATGGCAGCTAGAGATACCAGGACTGGGGGTGGGGCAGAGGGCAGGGCAGATGGGGGCAGAACACCCTCTCTCATCCTGCCCTGGCTCTCGCTCTCTCCCTCTCTCTTCTCCACTTGCCCCAGCTTTAACTTGAATTGGGATCTCCAGCCCACATGGTTCAACCCTGAAGGACCAGCCCACATGGCTCAACCAGGAAAATGACTAGCCTACATGATTCAAGTTAAAGTTGGAATGGAGAAAGAGAGAGAGAGAGAGAGACGCAGCAGTGGCCCATTCAATATCTGTCAACTCCACCCTCCGCCCTGCACACCTCCCCAGCCCTGGAGCACCAGCCACCACAGATGTAGCCATATCTGACAGTTAGCATGTCTAATACATGATCCTTGGTTGTCTGGGATCAGTTGAGGTGGAAAATAATAATTCTTACCATTTAGAACATTTTAGAACATTCAAAGAGCTTCACATACATTGTTGTGTTCAAGTTCTTACAACAACTCTGTAAGGTTGATCAGTATTACTATGCCAGGATTGCAGATGGGGAGCATAAGCTGAGCACAGGCAGAGCCAGGATTTGAACAACTTTGTAGATCAGTCTCTTAACTACTATGCTCCACCAACTCTTGGAATAACTTGGGGCGATGGAGTGTTGAAGTAATAGCAGAGTGGGAAAATAGTGGTTTGACAGTTGTGCTTAGGGTAGAGCACAGTCATGACTGCATGTTCAAATGGGCCACGACGAGCAGGGTCTAGGCTTGAGTTCAGACACCTTCTCAGCCATGCAGGAGATATTTGATTCGGCCTCAGTTTCTCATCTGTGAAATGGGCATAATTTATTTTCCAGGGTAGTTAACATAATCATGATACAACTTATAAAGCAGTCTGTGCTACGTAACATATTAATGTCTGTCTACTCCAATATTAGCCGCTCACAATTATGGGTAACAAGCTTATGGTCTGATACTTGGGATAGAGACTCTTTGATGTACGTTTCATAAATTGCTCTCTTTGAACTGTGAATTCTCTCATATCATAAAGCAGTTCTGACATAAGCAAGTTTCAGAAGGTTTTGCAGATGGCAAAATGTAAAGACAAGCTTCCGCTCCTGTGTCATGGCTCTTTTCCTGCTGGACAAAATCTGAGGGCTTTAGTTGTTCCTCTGACATACTTTTTGCAAACTTAGGGTATAGAATTTCTAAAGACCTAAAGCCAGACACCTCTCTTCAAATCACTTAATTGCTTTCATCCAAGGAACATTTTAATTCAAGGCAAGTTTTCAGTAAAAACTTTATGGAAATAGACATAATAACCCTTAGGGTTCACTATGTGTTAGCTTTCCCCCTTTCTCAGATAAATAAAAGCAAGACTTTTTTTTTAAAAAAGTAACTCCTTAGAGGAGACTTCTAAGCATTATGAATAAAGCAGTTTCACAGGACTACTAGTTGTTGCCTGTGTGCATGAGATAACGTGCCAGCAGCTCAAGTTGACAAGTAATCTCTGATCTACACTCAATCTTTCAGGAAGGTACTTTTATCCTGTCTTTCCTCAGATTTCTTTTTCTCCCTCCTTCCCTCGCCTCAAAATGAATTGCACACTGTGGTGACGATGTATTTGATCATGATTTATAAGGCCTCGCCTGATTCATTTAGAATACAAGCCCTTGGGATATGGATGTTGTGGACGGGAAAGAGAGTAGGTACTTAAAAGCTTGCAGATAATCAGATTCTTCCTGTAGCCAACTTTTGCATAAAAGCAGGATCCTACTAAGAACATAAGAACAGCCCTGCTGGATCAGGCCCAAGGCCTACCCAGTCCAGCATCCTGTTCCACACACTGGCCCACCAGATGCCTCTGGGAAGCCCACAGCTAAATCCTGAGAGCATGCCCTCTCTTCTGCTGTTGCTCCCCTGCAACTGGTATTGAGAGGCATCTTGCCCCTGAAGCTGGAGGTGGCCTATAGCCATCAGACTAGTAGGAACATAGGAAGCTGCCATATACTGAGTCAGATCATTGGTCGATCTTGCTCAGTATTGTCTTCACAGACTGGCAGCGGCTTCTACAACGTTGCAGGCAGAAATCTCTCTCAGCCCTATCTTGGAGAAGCTGGGGAGGGAACTTGAAACCTTCTGCTCTTCCCAGAGCAGCTCCATCCCCTGAGGAGAATATCTTACAGTGCTTTCACTTCTAGTCTCCCATTCATGTGCAACCAGGGTAGACTCTGCTTAGCTAAGGGGACAAGTCATGCTTGCTACCACAACGCCAGCTCTCCTCTCCATTGATAGAACTGTCCTCCATGTATTTGTTCAAGCCCCTTTTAAAGCCATCCAAGCTAGTGGTCATCACCACATCCCGTGGCAAAGAATTCCATCAATTAACTATATGCTGTGTGGAAAAGTACTTCCTTTTGTCAGTCCTAAATTTCCTGGCCATCAGTTTCATGGGATGACCCCTGGTTCCCGTGTTGTGAGAGAGGGAGAACAATTTCTCTCCATCCATTCTTTCATCTCCATGCATAATTTTATACACCAATATCATGTCTCCCTGTAGATGCCTCTTTTCCAAACTAAAAAGCCCCAGATGTTATAGCCTTGCCTCATAAGGAAGGTGCTCCAGGCCTCTGATCATATTGATTGCCTTCTTATGTACTTTTCCCAGTTCTGACCAGACACCAGAACTGTATGCAGTACTCTAAATGTAGTTGCACCATAGGTTTGTATAAGCACATTATTAGCGTTTTATTTTCATTCTCCTTCCTAATGAGCCCTAGCATGGGATTTGCCTTTTTCACAGCTGCCATGCACTGAGTCAACACTTTCAACAAGCTGTCCAACACAACCGCAAGCTCTATCTCCTGGTCAGTCACTGACAGCTTAGACCCCATCAGTGTATATATTGTGAAGTTGGGTGGGGGGTTTGCACTAATATGCTTCACTTTACACTTGCTTACACTGAACCACATTTGCCATTTTGTTGCCTACTCCCCCAGTTCGGAGAGATCCTTTTGGAGCTCCTCACAATCTGTTTTGGATTTCAGTTCCCTAAATAGTTTAGTGTCATCTGCAAATTTGGCCACCTCGCTGCCTACCCCAACTTCTAGATCATTTATGAATAGTTTAAAGAGCAGTGGTCCCAGTACAGATCCCTGGGGGACCCCACTTCTTACTTCTCTCCATTGTGAAAACTGTCCATTTATTCCTACCCTGTCCTTCAAGCAGTTACCAACCACACATGAACCTGTCCCCTTATCCCATGACTGCTAAGTTGACTAGAGAGCCTTTGGTGGAGAACTTTGTCAAAAGCTTTTTGGGAGTCCAGAAATACTATTTCAACCGGATCACCTTTATCCACATGCCTGTTGACACTCTCAAAGAACTCCAAAAGATTAGTGAGGCAGGACTTGCCTTTGCAGAAGCCATGTTGGTTGTCCTTCAGCAAGGCCTGTTAGGATCATAGGAAGCTGCCTTATACAGTCTCAGACCATTGATCCAGTATTGGATCAATACTGCTCAGTATTGTCTACACAGACTGGCAGCGGCTTCTCCAAGGTTGCAGGCAGGAGTCTCTCTCAGCACTATCCTCGAGATGCCAGGGAGGGAATATGGAACCTTCTGCATGCAAGTGTGTGGATGCTCTTCCCAGAGCGGCCCCATCCCCTAAAGGGAATATTTACAGTGCTCACATGTCTCCCATTCAAATGCAAACCAGGGTGGGCCCTGCTTAGCAAAGGGGACATTTCATGCCTTGTTATCGCAAGACCAGCTCTCCTCCCATAGACCAGCACTCCTCCCATTTCTTCTCCTTTCTTGTTCTATATGTTTAACAATTTTGTCCTTAAGTATGCTTTCTATCAATTTATGCAGCACAGAAGTTAAGCTAACAGATCCCCCCTGGATCCCTTTTTGAAAACTGGAGTTACATTAGCTACTTTCCAGTCCTCTGGTACAGAGCCTGATTGAAGGGACAAGTTAGATATTTTTGCTAGGAGATCAGCAATTTTACATTTGAGTTTCTTCAGAACTCTTGGGTGGATGCTATCTGGCCCTGGCAATTTTTTAATTTTATTTTTTTGACAGTTTAGAACATCCTCTCTCATCATCTCAAATTGGCCCACAAGTGAATTTGCCCAGTCTATGTGTGGGTAATTGAAGTCACCCATTATTAGAGCTCTGTCGCTCTTTGACCTATGGCTGCAATAAAAGAACTACTACTCCCTTTGACACCTCTCTGATTTGCTTCTCCAGCTCCAGGTCACTCTCAGTGTTTTGATCCAGTGGGCGATAGCATGTCCCTAGTCATACATTTCCTTTCAGTCCTCCTATTGTCACCCATAATGATTCTGTGGAGGACTCTGGTCCTCTTTGGTTTTCTAGCTTGTTGAATTCTATCCCTTTGATATACGGTGCTGCTCCACCCTCGGTATGCCCCTCCCTGTCCTTTATGTAGTGTTTGTATCCAGGAATAACAGTGTCCCACTAGGTCTCACCATTCCACCAGGTTTCCATTATGCCCACTATATCTATGTTTTCATTAGCAACCAAGTACTCCAGCTCACCCATCTTGTCTCTGAGGCTTCTGGTATTGGTTTATTTTATTTTATTTTATTTTATTTTATTTTATTTTATTTTATTTTATTTTATTTTACATTTATGGACTGCCCCATCCAAAGGCTCTGGGCAGTGCACAACAAGTTTAAAAAGACATAAATCAAACACCACCTAAAACACACTGCTTAAAACAATATAAAAACAATTTTAAAAACAATTCAAAATGATTTAAAACCAATTAAAATATCTCCAAACAATTTTAAAACCTTGGAAGGCCAAGCCAAAAAAGTAAGTTTTCAGGGTTATCTTAAAGACCAACAGTGAACCTAAACTGCAGATATCTGCTAGGAGTGCATTCCATAGGCCAGGAGCAGCTACAGAGAAGGCCTGTTGTGTATACTGTATATATAAACACCTATATATCGAGTCTCTTACCTGGCATTGGTGTGTGCTATCTCCCTTATTGTTATTTGACCTTTTTGACCAGCTGTCATGTGTTTCCATCTTCTCTACTCCTAGTTCTACTCTGTCCCCTTCTGGTTTATCTTGAAAGGTTTGCACCCTCACACCTTAGGGGATTTTGCTTGCCAAATGTATACCACTCCGTTCCTGTCGGCAATACCCCAGGCATCATTTTTAAAACTGCTCTGCGGTCATTTTTATTTTCAGTGCCAGCAGTCTAGTTATATCTTGGTTCATCTTGGAACTTGTCCTTTTTGTACAGACCACTTGCCCCAAAATGTATCCCAGTGCCTAACAAATCTAAACCTCTCCTCCCGGCATCACCATCTCATCCATATATTGAGACCCCTCAGAACCACCATTTTTGCTGGCCCTGCACATGGAACAGGTAGCACTTCAGAGAACACTTCAGAGAACGAGTTTTAATGTAAACTGCCCTGAGCCTTTTGGAAGGGCGTTATAAACGTTTTAATAATAAATAAAATAATAAATAAATAATAACACTACCCTGGGGGTCCTGGACTTCCAGATGCTGCCTAACAGCCTAAATTTGTCTCCCAGGGTCTCCTGACTGTATTTCCCAACATCAACGTGACCACAACAACTGACTTCTCCCCAGTACTACCTAATAGCCTATCTAGACACTCTGCAACCTTAACACCAGGCAGGCAAATCACTGTGCAGTCTACATGTGGGTCACAAACCCATCTCTCTATGCCCCTAGCAATCAAATCGCCCACTATTAGGAGGCCCCCAACCCATGGAGGAGCATCCTCTGTGTGAGAAGATATGAGCGTATCACCCAAGGAAGGGGTCCCTTCTAAGGGAGCATTCCCCTCTTCCTCAGACTGATGTCTCCCTTCCCTGAGACCCTCATTATCCATTACAGTAGAGGAGCTGTCAGCCTGGGAGTGGGATGCCTCTATCACATCCCTGAGGGTCTCATCCACATACATCCCTGAGCTTCTACAGGTCAGCCAACTTGGCTTCAAGGGAATGAACTTGTTCTTTGAGAGCCAGGAGCTTTCACTGTGCACACCCATGACTTCTGCCCCTTAGACAGTCAGTCATAGACACAACACTCCGTGCAATTCACTGGGAAGCATCCCCTCCCCTGCTGGCATTCTACCTTCATAACTGGTTTTATTGGCTATTTAGAATATATAGAGTTTGTTTACTGAAAGCTAGATATTAGCTGTCTTAAGCTCTGTCCTCTAAGAAAATTACTAGAGTGGGTTAGTACTCAACTAGTCCTCGTGCTGGGTGTCTCCTTTTTTATAAAGGGGGACTGCTTGTGTTCCCCCCACACATACTTCCCCATTAAACTCCATGAAAAACTCCTTTGATATTTGTTAGCAAACTCCTGTTCACAAGGCTCCAGGTAGCAAAGCTCCCTTGGTCTGAGACTCGTCTACTAGGGCTTGGAAGAGGAGCTGGATAATATTAGCCATGGCAAACCACTCCGGAAGCACAATAAAAACATTACGCCAGAATGTGTTTACAGAAGCCTGGTTCTGTAAGTGCCCTTGGAGAAGCTGTTCAGTTACCTGCATAGAAATACAGAAAAGCAATATAGTGAGGTTTTATTGTTGCTTTTACATATGTTATGGAGAAACTGCTCAGAGAGAGGATCTCCCTCACTCATAACACTAGTACTCAAGGTTACCCAATGAAATGGATAGACCATTACAATAAGACAAACACAATAAGACAACAAGACAAATACAATAAAGAAGTAGTTCTTCAGATGCTGGGGTGGGCCTCCCATGTGGTAAGGTTTGGCGAGATGCCTGCCTAGAGTGGCAGATTATGAGGGGACCAGCAAAGATATGGGGGGCACCATCACCACATCAACTGCCTCCACTCATCACTTACCACCATGGGAGCAGCTCTTCACCATGCAGTGCCACACTGCTTAGCACAGAGCCACTCCAGGACAGCCCTCTGCCTCCACTCCCGGTTTGTGGAAAGGCAGAGGCTGACAAAGGGAGGAGAAGGAAGTAGACTGGTTAGTAGAGTGCTAACCTAGAGAACCTCCATACAGATCCTTTAGGCCAGCACTCTTCTGACAGACTCAAACACTTCCTCCTTCAGCTTGCTTCTCCTGACCCAGCACAGGATCAGAGAAGGGGGATGGTGGAGAGTGAGGGCAACTCTGGCTTGTGTGCTTCTGGGGGAATTAAGTAAGGAATGGAGGATGCAGTAGGAGAGGGGGTGTATGTGTGGTAAGTGTAAGTGTCACGCTCCAAGGGGAAGGAGATGTGTTCCTGGACCTTTTTTTTACTCCAGAATCCCAGGGTGACAACAGCCAGGGCTAGCCTCAGAGTAAGCCAGGGGAGGAGGTTACTTCATCACCTCCTGCTGGCTTGTGACGTCCAGCTGGTTCCCTCTCTAGGAGAACTTAAGGCTCCCACACCCAAGAGCAGCCCTCATCATCAGCTGCCTTGGCTTTAAATGTCCTAGTACAGAGCTGACAGGGCTTAAAGCCTATTCCAAGCCCCGCCCCCTCCCGGGGTCTCACTTCTTGCTTCCTGCCACTCCCAGCATGGTGGCTTCACTGGAGCTAGTCCCTGCAGCTGAGCCTGTTCAACTCCACCAAGACCCAACCAGCCTGGAACCATTTCACCCTCGCTCCCTCTGTGGAAAGACAGAAGCCCCAAAGGAGGAGTGGTGCGCTCCCTGCCTTACTCTACTGGGCCACGCAAGCAGCCAGGTAACAGCATCCTGCCAGAAAGTAAGTACAGACATGATGGCCTGGGGGAGAAGAAGGGAGGGTGGGATGAAGGATGTGATAGCATGGAAGGAGGCAGCACATGGCTCTCCTGCCTTAAGCACCACAGGCATTTAGGCTTCTGTTCATACAGTCCATAATTAGCATACAAAATTTGCTGCTGCAGAATGAGGAGATGACTCCAGGCTTGGCCCTACATGCAGCAGGATGAGGTGATAATGTGTAAGAGGTGGCAAAATGGACAACATTCCATATTGTGGGTAGGGGAATCACATTTTTGAATGCACTCCTACAGTATGGAAAGAATGCTCTGCAATCAGAAAATTAGCACAGCAGGGATGAGCTGGTATAGAACCTTTATTCCTGATGTGCTAGTCTTTTATTTGCAAGAAGCTTGGTAGACGGAGCAGCAGTCAGCAATGGTATTCTGCACCTGTTGGCTGAAGAGATAGAATCTCCTCTCCCACCTCAGGATCCTACAACCTCACAGGTCTGTAGACCAGGCCTCCAATGACTTTAAAAGTGGATTAAATGTCTACTGACAACTATTAGCCAGGACTGCACAATGGTATCTCCAGGTTCTGAGGCAATCTGCCTCTGTGAATCCCAGTTGCTGAAGGGCAAGTGGAGGAGGAGGCTGTTGTCTTCATGTCTTGCTTTTAGGCATCCTGGAGTCATCTTGCTTCCCACAGTGGGAAACAAGATGCTTGGTTAGATTAATTTTTGGTCTGATCCAGCAGCTCTGTTCTTATGTTCTTATGAATGCATACCTAACTCAGAAACTGAACCTAAAATCGAAGGCCTCACCAAGTTAGCATAATATGTGTACAGTGAACGTTTTTACTGGGAAAAGTATACTGGGGAAAATATAAAAACTGGCAAGATAGGCAATGTTATCTTCTTATGAATTCCTTAAACTCACTGCTTGACAGCAAAGTTATTCACAGAGGAAAACACACATGTGTACTCACTGAATGCATTTTGACTTTAAGTCTTCTTCAGCAGCTTGAATACTTTTGGAACAGTTTCAACGGCCAGAACATACTTGGCAGACTTCCTTGGCAGTCAGTTTTCTTCAAAGTTTTCATGTGTTTGTTTTGCCAGAATTTATGCTCCTTCTCCTTTTTCTCATTTTGGACAACCACAAACTGAAGGTCACATTTTATAGTTGCTTGACACTGTTAGTTAACCATGCTGGCATCCTTTGGGATATGTTTGTAGGCTTCTTCTAATTGGAAGTATATGTAAGGAGGCTGAATATACTAATACTTCCATGAACAGAAGAAGTTCCATTTGTGCAAGGAAGAGGGACATTTTTTAATTCTCCTCTTCCCTGTGACACCCTCAGCATCCTCACCACCATGACCACCAGCACAACAAAAAAGTATTCCTGAGCTTTGGGAAACCATCAGGAGCAGGTTTTCTGGTGTTGAGGGGACAGCAAGTGGGAACAGCCAGTGCCATTAGGCATAGATCTGAGGGCCCAGGTTTGTGTGCCCACTCTCCTAGAGGGCCCCATGATTTTCCCCAAGGGAAAAGATAGTCCCTTTTATATTTCTGGAATGGCCTGACCTAGAGTTCTGAAATTTGACACAGATGTAGAATGGGTTATCTGGACTCTGTGTTTTGATTTTGAAGTAGATAAGTCAATCTGTTGGTTTAAAAAAAAAATTAAAAAAAACTTCTGGAACTGGAAACCCCTCTTGGACCATCATTCTACTCCCATATGGAGGAATCTGCCCGTTAGGGGTGTGCAAGCCAACTCGGTTTGAGCCAGGCTCGATGGGTTTGGGGTAGAACTGGACCAGCCTCTGCCAGTCTGAATTCGAGCCGAACTGGTCCTGGTTTGAACCAAGTCTGCTCTGAGTAATACTGGTAAGGGGAATCCAGTGAGGATTCCCCTTTACCAGTACAGACAGGGGCAGGGGGGCTTTCCTAAGGGTAGAGGAGGCCGCCATGGCAACAGCGGAAGGGGCCAGTGTCTTCCACCCACTCCCAATAGCCTCCCCCTAAGTAGCCTGGGCACATTGGGCCTGGTTCGGGTCTGATTCAGGCCTCTGCGCAGGCATGGAGGTCACTAAAATGGGTTCTGTGCATGCATGGAGGCCATTTTAGTGACCTCCATGCCTGTGCAGAGGCCTGGACTGGACCTGGACCAGGCCTGAAATGGCCCAGGCTACTCAAGGGGAGGAGGATGGGGGGGGTCTGTCCCCCCCCACAGCCACCGCCCCCCATAGCCCCCACCTCCTCCATGGCTGCTGCTGCCACTGCCGCAGCCACAACTCATACTTATAAGTACATTTTTACTCCCCTCCCACCCCTCCATACTTAGGAAAGCCCCCCTGCCCCTGCCTGTACTGGTAAAGGGGAATCCTCACAGGATCCCCCTTTACCAGTATAGCTCCGATCCTGCCAAGCCAGCTCAGTTCGGACTTGAACTGGGTCTGGCTCAACTGGGTCAAAACTGAGTGAGGCTGGGTTGGCTTGAATCTGGTTCATATTCAAGCCAAACCAGAAAATCTGATTTTGTGCACGCCCCTACTGCCCATTGTTTTCATTAAAAAGAGTAAATATTACCCCACTTTTTACCCCCATTTATATTTCTGGAATGGCTTGGAGTTCAAAACCTGGGCTCAGATGTAGAACAGGTTAGCTGGACTTTATGTATTGAATTTGAAGTGAATCAGTCAATCTGTTGGTTTTTAATGATTTTTTTGAATTTAAAAATAAACTTCAAAAAAGTCAAAGTCCTATAAGTGGCTCGTTTCACGGCTGAAATTTATGAAAACTGCTGGAACTGAAGCCCTGCCCTTGGAGCATCATTCCACCCCCATGTGAAGGAATCTGCTCTTGCCTTGATTTTTTTTTTTTTTTAAAGTGTAACATGCCCCCTGCCTCCTTTTGACTAACCCTTTACATTTCCAGAATGGCTGGTCTTAGAGTTCTGAAATTGGGCACATATATAATCCAAGATGTCAGGACTCTGTGTATTTTTATTTCAAGGAAATTGGTCAATTCTGTGATTTTTAATTATTTTTCCCCTACGGCAGCAAAGCTGCCAGAAAGACTTCTCTATCCATAGAGTGCTTCACATCTAGTGAAAGTGGAATTAACTGTTACATCTGAATAAACAACACTTTTTTGTTTATAAATACACTATGCTCAAGTTGGTTTGTGATCCAAAAGGTCTGCATGAGAACTATGAAGCAAAGGGTATGTGTTGTGGTTTTAATCCCTCCCCCCCCCCCCCGCTTATGAATGCACCATATGTCCAAGTTGGTTTTGTGTTTGTACTGTGGAGTGAGGGACATGTGTTGTTTCCCAGTTAGTTTGTGGATGGTCAAGAAGCTGTGTGACTCCATTTGGGCTTTCCCCCCTCTCCTTTTCTCTTTTTTTCTCCTTTTTATTTTTTCCACCTTTTTTTGTTTGTTTGTTTTGCAGGGGGAAGGATGTACTCTGGCTCAGACATGGGAATTTGTGGTGCATGACCAAGGAGGTGTATGGATCCTCTGGGGATTGTGTAGTCCTTTCCTCAAAAAATGCACTCTGGCCCAGACCTGTGGATTTGTGGTGAAATGTATATTTACAGAAAGATTGCTTATTTTGCGGTGTGTGTGGGGGGGTGGGGGGTGGGGAGAGATAAGCTCATTAGGTCCAAAAATTTCTCTGCTGCACCTCTGGGAACAGCAGAGAAATGGGATCAACAGTGAACATCTTCCCTCTCCTCATTTGTGAACGGAGCTTCTTCCATTCACAGAAGTACTGGAATGGAAGAAGGCTCCTTCTCACAAATAGCCGGTAGGCTCCTTCTCACAATTAGGAATAGGTTTATCCTATCCTAGTTCAAGCGCTGTATACACTCCCATCTTCTGCTCATGTATGATTTAAAAACAACGTTGGAAGTGGCAGCAGTGATAATGTGCTATGCAGCAGCTGGGTCGGAGGGCTTCTTCCTACACAAGAGCTGTACACAGGTCTTTAACAACTTAGGAGGAAAAGCACTCTGGCCCAGCTGCTGCTTAGCATGCAATCACTGCCGGTGCCTCCGACCTTGTTTTTAACTCACATCTGAGCAGAAAAGGGGAGTGTGCATAGTCCTATCTGAACTCAGATAGGAAGCTTCTCCCATCCTATTCCTAATTGTGGGAACAAGTCTAGTGTCTGTGTTATCATGCTTTTAAATAAATTTCAAGCATCCTGAAGTGATTGGCTATCCTAATGCCCTTTTAAGTTCCATTCACTTTCTTCCTTAAAATGAAAGGTGGCTCTGTTGAACTTTTATGAGCCAGAAAGTAGATTTGGATTAGCAGCACTCTACACACACACGATGGTGTGTGGATGATAGCATATTTTCCTAGCTTCTATTGACTGTGCGGTTGATGAAACAGCCACCTCAGTGCTTCATCGTAGGCCCAGTTCCAAATCTATGATGTCTCTGGAAACATTTCTGAAGGGCTATTTCCCAGTGGCACACAAGATTGGTATCTGGATCTGTAGCGAAAGATTTAGATGACCCTTTTTTTGCCACCTAGATATTAAATCCAGATTGACCACCAAAAAAAAAAAAAGTCTCCACACAAGAAACAAAATTCAAAAGGTTATCAGGTGAATCAGCCCATAATTTTTTTTAAACATCTCTTCTGATTCAAATGTTGAAACATGCAAGTGAAAGTGGCTAGCCCCCTTAAATTTGGAACTAGACATGATTAGTCCAATATGCTAGCCTGGACTGTGTGGCATTTGATATAAGAATGTTTCATGCTTGGGGTATAAAAAAATTACTTGTCTTAATGGGCTTGTAATTGTGATATGAATGTAATGCGTACATGGGCCAGAATGCTCATTTGAATCACAAATAGTTCTCTCCAGAAATTAGTTGGGGAGAGGCTCAAAGGCCGTTTAAGCTTCGAATATGGGGGTGGGGTGGGGCTCTTGGGATAGTTCTGGCTACCAGCAATGTGTTTGATGCAGGAAAGGTTTGTAGAAGTTGATGTTTCTGCTTTGAAAGCGATTATCTGTAGGCAATCTCTAAACATCTTAACAGTCTTTGGCTATTCACATGAGCATGCAAAACTGGGCTAAGGGAGCCCAACCCAGTCTTGCATGCTCATGCGAACCACCGGGATTGCGCCTGATCCCGGTGGCTACATGGCGGCAAACCCGCCTAAGTAGCCTCCCAGTTAAACGAGGTTAAGGGAGAGAGTGTTCCCTTACCCTCGTTTTTCGGATCATGTGTCAGCCGTGGTTGCTTGCAGACGTGGCTGGCACACTGAGTGGGGGGAGGATCCCACTCACGTGGTGCATTACTGGGGCTCTGGGCAGCAGGGCAGTACGTGGCAGCGGGGAGATGTGTGGTGCCGCATCCCCGCGTTCCGACTCTGGGAGCTGCAGCAGGAGCCTCTGCTCATCGGAGTGGGCAATCTGCCCACCCAGGGACTTGAAGGAGATCGTCTGCACAGCAGGTACATTAAACTCTCCTTCCCCACAGACGGCCTGCGAGCTATTCTCATGGATCGTGAGAAGAGCTCTTTTGTAAAGTGATGGCCTGGCTTAACGACATCTTGATAGATTTCATGCATATGCTGCCAACAGTGCTGTTCGAAAGACCCTTAAAAATAGTATTAGCCTTCCTCAAGTGACCCTAATTATAACCTGCATGCAGCCCAAGCATCACACGACTCCAGCAGCAGAGTTAAGGGCGCGCTTGCACCCTTAACCCTGGCCTAAAGGCTGGAGTCAAAAGTAGAGTAAAGCTGGGCGGGAGTGCCAGGATCAGGATCTATCCTGGCGCTGCACACGAGCAGCCTAGCCCAGGCTCAGCAGAAGAAAGCTTCACATGTTCTCTAAGTCAGAAAGCTATGCAGTCACAGTCACATTGCCTCCTGTTTGATTTTGTCCCAAGGTAGTAACAAAAAAAATGGTTGCAGCTCCATATCACAACTTCACTGTGCTGTCTGCGTTGTTCCTCCTCGGCCTGCACTCAACTTCCCTTGAGCTGCTTCACCCATGACTGCACTGCTGTCTAGCCTTCAGTAATCATTTTGGTATATTGACTTATCTCTTTACCCTGAGTGTATATGCCAAACTGAAGACTATACCAAGCAAACAAAGATGGAACTATATTGCACAGATACCTCTTGTGAGGTATGGGGAAAGCGTGGTGTCAGTAGCTGCAAGGAGTGCTTTGAAAGATCCACAAATTTTCCCCTTTTAGCCATTCTCTACCACCCACATTTATACGTATGAGTTCTTGGGTGGGGAAAAACCCTTTCAGAACAATTTAATGACAATTCAGTTTAATAACTTCCTACATTTTTTCATAATTTCCCAGTAATAGATTTGGCTTTGTCAGTAACAAGGCAGAAATCATTTCCTTGGGGTATATTCAGAATGAAAACTGAAAGCATACACATTTAAATGCTTTGATACAGACACTTCCCTCGTATCATGAATCGATGCTTAGAAGGTTCTGAGCTTTATTACTTCTTTGCTGAGTTGAAACAGCATTTGTCAACTGTGATTTTTATGTGTTTTAGAACATTTCAAAGGAGAAAAACCTCTGTAGGGATAATAATACACGCTTATGTAGTAAGAAGTAATAGAAGATTCTGCAGATGAATAGAGCGGGAAACAGAAATTACTGCAACTGCTCGTTTTTATGAATGTTGTATTAATAGCCCTTTCTGTGTAGGTGCATCTATGCTCTCTAATTTCAGTTTCAAACATGTCACTGGGAAAATAGGGGAAACACTGCATGTTAAATCCATTATATGAAGGAAAGGGGAGTTCAGCTATTGTAAAAATTTCCAAAACTTAAGCAAATATGTCTTTGTGTTCATTTTTTTCAGTTTCAGGAAGAAAAAATTAAACTGTCTTAATTTTTCACTGATAATCCCGATTTTCTTCTTGGACCAAACTAGATGTGATGGTCCTTGTGGTACTTAACTCTGTGTGTCGTCATCATCTTTTAAAAAAAGTAAATAGCAGCCATGGGAGATCACGTGTGGAAGTGGAAGGGTCTAACCCTTTGCCCTACTGCAGCTCTGCCTAGATCTCCCTTTTGTGTGTGAAAGGCACAAGAATGCTCTCTTGAATGCTTTATTCATGTCTACAAAGTTGTAAAAGTGTAATGTTGCTAAAAAATAATCTCTGGAGACATGTATAATAGGGATGTGCACGAAACAGATTTTGCATTTTGTTTCGAGCTTGAAACAAAACACAGACAGCAGAAACATTTGCCAAAAAGCAGTCAACCCAGTTGTTTCAACAGAACAAACCTCAAAATGTTTGGAGTCTTTCAGCCCTAGGGAACAATGGGAAAACTCATAACACCCCATTGTTCCCCATGGGTAGCTCCTAGGGACACCAAAGTGGGTTGGGTGGTAGAGCATGACAGATGCTACTTACCATCCAACCCACAAAAGAAATGGGCAAGCAGGAGATCTAAAACAAATTTTTAACCTTTCACCAAACCTCCGTGGGATTGCAAACCAATCGGAAGCCAGTTCCAGAAAATCAATCAGCAAGGGAAAAACAAGCCTCCAAAACGATGCTCGAAACGTCAAAATGTTTCAAATCAAAACAGGGTTGTTTTGTTCAAAGCTTGAAACAGGCTCTTTATTTTAAGGATGTTTTGTTTCAAGTTCAAAACACTTGAAATGGCCCATTTAATTTAATTTAATTTAATTAATTATCTATCAAATTTGTACACCGCCCAAAACTTTCATTTCTGAGCGGTTAACAATAGCATAAAACAAGTTAAAACATATACAAAAACTTAAAACAATTTAACATTTAAAAATCAACCACAGATTAAAACCTATACATTTAAAAAGCTGAAAAGGCTTGGGTGAAGAGGTAGGTTTTCAAATGCTTTTAAAAAATTGTCAGAGATGGGGAGGATCGTATTGAGTTGAAACCTTTTGACACGTATGGCCTCTACAGATATATTCCTAGAATTTTGACTTGTTTATGATTTGTAAGTTTTGTCATATCTCTGTTCTGTTTTACATAATGGTAATTTACATGATTTGGGACTACAAATAACCTTGTGCATATTTTAATGAACAAACTTGTATTGAATATTAGATTTTTCATTGATATGACACCTTTTTGTGAAACCAGACTGGCTTTTTTTATATGTCTCTCTTGTTCTTGAAACTGTTTCTGATTGTGCCTTTAATAACTCCTTCTTCAGGACACACACTGCCCATCTTTCACTCCTTTCTCCATTACGCTATCTAACCATTGTCCTACCAAACATTCCTCTGAGCTTATGTCAGTATTGCATCCCGAGGAGGATAGTTCCACATCAAAGGGGTTCAAATTAGCCCTGGGGAACAAACTAGTGGATCCAAGATGAGCAGAGCCATGCATCCTTCTTCATGGGTAGTTCAGATGTAGGTTTATGACATCACCCCAGCCTTGACTGCTCCTTCAGCCAGTCCCTGGACCAGCACATTTCCTCATGGCCAGAACCTTTGATTCCCACCTTCTAACCCTCTCTGGGTCTCTCCTAGACTGATGTCCAGCAGTCATCATTGCCAACATAGTCCCACAAAATGACCTTAAGTCTTCTCCCAAACTCCCACTCTACCTACACAGCTGCATCAGCAGGAGCTAGGTACTTCCTGGGCCTGTACAAATAGCCTAACTGATCCACCCTTGCCCAACAGCTTAACTGATCCACCCTTGCCCAACAGATTGCATATGTATGGGGCCTCTCATCTCTGCCTCTCAGTTTAGGCCTCACTGGATCAAAGCACCAGACCTCACCAGACAGTGATGGAGGGCCTGCAGGTTCCAGGTCTCATGCATCCCTCGGCTGCCACGGATGGTTTACATCATATTAAAATTAGTTTTCCTAAGAGGTGTTCAATAAGGGTAAAACCATCACAGAACATGAGGAGTTTTGTAAGTATATTCCTTTATGGAAAAAAACTAATATGGCAGAGATCTCACAAGATACTATTTTGTTATGTGTGGTGCATTCCTGTTGCCCACAGATCCAATAGAATCTCAAAGCTCTTGGCCCTATCCAACATCTGGCACCCATACTTGGGAACAGCCTGTGTCCCACCATTTTCCCTTATTCCACAAGCATGATCCTGAAATGTTATCGACTCCTGTGGCCTGACACATATCATCGCTGTAAAACACCTTGATGCTCTGAAAGACTGAAGACAGATCATCCTGCTAATCACATGCCAAGATGAAATGTTAAGCCTCAAGGCACTGAACTTCATCTAGATTTGGAGGGATCAGGTTTACTATATGATGCATTTACCATTGCAGCCAGATGAAGAAGATTTTAGGCTTCTTGGCCCCAACCTCATTTTTTGTTATCAGGACTACATGTCCTGGAGATTATAAAGCTGTACAAAAGGAGGATTCTTTCACCCAGATGTTTCATGCATGTCAGGAGTTGTTGATGCATTGTATTTTAGTTACTATGGTAAATAAATTTTTTTATAATGAGCTCGTTTTGTTAGGATTGTTCTGTGGTGAGTCATACTTGGTAAATGTTATTCATGCACTTGCCAAATAGATTGTCAATAGGTAGGACAGGACCATGACACCTCCACTAACCTCTATCAGCTTCCTTTGGTGGTATAAGCCTGGAACACTTCCAGGTTCTGGCTTTCACGGCAATGATAGCACACCAAGCCCAGAAACAAAGCAGAAGCACCTCATCCTACCTGTTGTTCTAGGAATTTGGAACTGCCATTGCTCGTTTTCGTGGGTGCTAATAGATGCTGCTCCTAGTACTAGCAGTGATCAGCATTGAGATGAGCAAAATTAACATCTGACTTGTAGCCAGATGTCCATCACAGTGGATCTGTGTGATGGTCACATGCAAACGACCATAATCTGTGGTGAAACTCAGCATCTAGAAGAACTAAAGGTAGATTGCCATCTTTTCCCTGATAGGGCTCTGCAGAAGCAAGATAAACAGAAAATAATCAGGTGCAGTTTTGATGGCCTGGAGATGTATTGGCCATTGAGCCAGCTGTCTATGGAAATAATGGTGTAGCAGAAGCAACCTTAACTTCTTACCCAGGCATTGTGATCTGCTCTGCTCCAGGACTGATTTGGGAGGGGCAGATGCCTCCAGAGAGGGCTTGCTTTTTTGCCCACTGCTGAGTCTGAGAAAGCCAGAACCCATCACTGACACTCCATCAAGCCACCTCCTGCAACCTGAAGTAGTTCAGACTTCGAGACAGTAGCCCTGTAGATGTCTTTGCATAGATAAATGCTGATGGGGGAGTGGACTGTCATCTTTCCTGCAGGCTCTCATCCTCATGCATTGGAGAGCCCCTCTGCACAAGAGCATGTGCAGGTTGGTTGGTTCCAAATGTGGGATTTGTACCTTCCATTTCTCAAGGGTGTCATTCATGAATGCACAGCATACGCACATTGCGGCATGTGCTCATAAGCCCTGTCTGCCCCATGGAGCTTGCGCACAGTGAGGGGGAAATTCAGCAGGCATGATCCCAACCCCACCACATATACTTTTGGACTTGCAAAGGACTTCTGTACAGGGCTAGCTGCAATTTCCTAAGATCCATCCATTAAGCTTCATGACTAAATGGGGAGCTGAAAATGGGACTCGCAGGTTTATTTACTATATTGGTTTGGAAGTGGGGTAGCATACACCTCATTTGACCCTCTAGTTTAGTGAGAAAAGAGGATTGTAAAGTTTGTTAAACTAAGCTTAGTGTATTAATTCATCATGAAGAACAGCTGCGCCATATGCCAATTATTATTTTTATGTACTACGTTTATGTCCTAGCTTTCTGCCAAAGCACTCAAGGTGATTTACATTTTATGATGCTTACAATCTGAGAAACCTGATACAAAAGGAAAGGGGTTGAAATAGGTAAGTAAACCAACTGAGGCACCAAGCTTTTCAAGCTTCACAATGGGCCAGTTCAGCTTTTTGTTCTGCTGATCAGCCACTCTATGCAAGAGTGTGCATGTTTTCTCCCAGTACTCAGGGCACTGCTCCCACCCCCACATAGCCACATTGGGTGGCTAGTTTGCACCTAACCACATGGTTAAAATACTACATTAAAGTAGAGAGCTGGTGTAGCATAGTCAGGGGCACACCTAGGTAATTGGGGCACCCAGACAGCCCCCACCGTGAGGCCCCCCTGAAACCTGCTTTTGGGGTGCCTCCTAAAGAAGATTGGTTGATAAAAATTGATAAAAATTTTGGAATATGCTGAGATGACAAAACTTACAGTACTGATAAGGGATGAAAACTTGGAATGTCTTAAAGAACATTGGAAACCATTTTTACTATACTTAAAGAACTATTTTTCTAATATCGATTTTTCAGCAGGCTTTGAAATTTAGTAATAATAGCAGGTTGGGTAGAGTAAAATCGAGTTTGCAATGTGTAGGATATATGTTTTGAATTACTGTAGCAATGGTTGTCTTGTATAGTTAATGAATCGTGCAGATTGGTGAGCGGGAAGTCAATATTTACTTAATTAGATGTAACGGGATTGTTAAGATATTGTAAAACCACTAAAAAATTTAAAAAGCTTTTGGGGGGCCTCCTGTGGTTACCCCACACCCACCCCACCATGCCAAACCTCACCCCCCATAATTTAAGTTGTCATGTGTGCAGATGAGGGGTGGCGGCTGGGGGGTGAGCCAAGCAGGCCTCCCCCCCCCCACCCCTGGCAGCGGTAGACAGAGCAACTGCTGGGCCTGTCCGTTTGGCCCAGCGGCCCTTGATCACTGCAAGGTGCTCCAGTGCAACTGCATAGTTGAAAAAGATCATCGCAAGCCCAGCGATCACTCTGTCCACCGCTGCTGCTACCACCATGGGCGGGGAGGTGAGGCCTGCTCGGCTTACCCCCTTGACCCACCCACACCCCCAGCCGCCACCCCTTGGCCGCACACATGGCGGCTTAAATTATGAGGGGGGAGGTTTAGAGTGTCGGGGTAGGTGTGGCTGCAGGAGGCCTCACTGACCATTGGAGGCCCCCCTGGACCTTGGAGGCCATGGACCAGAGCCCAAAGTCTGGGGGTAAGAGCACCTCTGAGCATAGTAGCTACGAGCCTCAACTACCTGTATTATGCCTGTATTTTAAATCTTCTAAATCAGATCTATGTTTTTATATTTCGGCATAATATTTTAATTGTGTAATTTTTATAGTCTTAATTTTTCTGTGTGAACTGCCTTGGGATTGTTTTAATGAAAGGCAGTATACAAATTTAACAATAAATAAATGAATAATTAAATGTAACAATAAATAAATAAATTTTGAGGCCTGTTTTGCTGGGAAAGCAGGCCTCCAAATGGCATTTTCCGGAGAGAGCTGGAGGGCTGTTCTACCCACCAATCCCAATAGGCAGCTATTGGGATTGGTGGGTAGAACAGCCCTCCACTCTGGTTTTAGTGTGTCAACCCACTTTGGAGGACTGTACCTGGGAAGAACTGTCCTCCAAGGCAGGCTGACACACAAAGTCCAGAGTAAAGGGCTGGTCTACCCACCAATCCCAATTGGTAAACCAGCTCTCCCAAGAAAATGCCATTTCCACCTCAGATGACAGGTCCTATGAGGTGGGCTGATACACAAAGTCCGGAGCGGAGGGCTTGTCCACCCACCGATCCCAAGTGGTGGACTAGTTCTCCCCATAAAAACGTGCCATTTTTGAGACCCGTTTTTCTAGCAAAATGGGCATCAAAATTGTAAACCAAATGGGGTGATTTGCTGAGGCAGCCGGCCAAGCCAGCTGCTTTCGATGAATCAGTTCAAGTGAACTGCGATCCCATTCAACCTTGAATTGAATCACAGATTTTGATTTGTGCACACCCCCAGTCCCTAGGTCAAATCTTGCCTCTGCCATGAATTTTAGCAGGGGGAGAGTAACTGGCCCTATCCACCCCCAGCACAGTACCTCCAGGGACTGTTGCTGGTGTCTAAATTATGTTTCTTTTTAGATAGTGAGCCCTTTGGGGACAGAGATCCATCTTATTTATGTATTATTTCTCTGTGTAAACTGCCCTGAGCCATTTTTGGAAGGGCGGTATAGAAATTGAGTGAGTAAGTAAGTAAATAAACTCAGACTATGCTCTTAGGCAGGCCACTTCCTCTCAGCCTCGGCTTCCATCTGCAATGTTAGAATAATAATACTTATTTACCTTTCAGGAAGATTGTAAGGATTACAACAAGGTAATTCATGTGAGGCTCTTTGAACACTTGAAAGTACACATGCTAAGTACTATTATTGTGTGCTGAGCAGTGACAGTAGCCTGAACCAGCCCATTATGTCACAATGAAATTACATAATGACCAGTGGAATGGCTACTCGAGGACAGTTCCAGGAGGGAAGGACCCAGATGGCAGTTGGTCAAGATGGTCGAACCAATGGAGGGAGCCTCTCTATCTCATCTTTCTCTAGCAGTCAGGTAGAATGGCTTCTGACAGAGGTATTTCCTGGAGGGGGATTACTAAATGGTAGTTGGACCTAGCAAGCTAATGGAGATGGGCCCACGTTGCCCTCAGCAGCAGTCAGGTGGAGGGGCTGTGAATGGAGACAGTTCTCAGAGAAAAGGTCATAGTCTAATGATAGACTACCTACCTTAGTCTACTTGGAAGATTCAGAAATCAACTAGAAGCTGATTTGGGAGTCTTGATGCCTGTTCTTTCGGTGAACACCAGTCATCTTTCCATCACAATTGAAAAACCTTCTCAGTGCAGAATCTGCTCTTGCATGTTTCACTAACTGCTGCTTCCTATTATCTTGTTTCTAATGTGCCCCCCCCCCCTCCACCTAGGAATGTTTGTTTTGGTCACATTGTGAGCCATTTTGTTAAATTAGTGTCAAAACTATTCTAATTATATAGTAACAGTAGCAGTTGCATAACAGACTCCAGCACATGGCAACAACTTGATTTCCAACCTCTTAAATGAAAAGTTACATTTTTTTCCATGCTCGAGGGATTTCTTCTCACTAAAAAACGAACACAGTTACTGCTAATATTGCAGAGAAGAATTAAAAATACTGGGATTAAACCTCCAGAAACCCTAATAAGTGGCTTTACAATAGTCTTTGGGTTCATTCTTAACCACTGAGTATATGACCTTCTAGTAAATTATACCACACTTGAAGGCCATAACTGCCTTTCCAGCTTTTTGTAAACATGTAAACCTGAGCCATCTGTGCTTTTTAAATACTTCCTGTAAGGTCTATCACAGCATCAATCTGCTGTTTCAACTGGCTTCACAAGAAGGCATTGTGCGCTAATTTTTCCCAAAGGCACTTGATCCATTTTATTAAATATTTTTTTTCTTCCTCATTAAGGCTTTTCCACAACAATAAAACTGTATTTCTTTAATATCCAGACCAGAAGGCATTGTGTTGTGCCGTATTAAATGTATGTGCCAATCTATTCTTTCTCCTGAGAACAATAGGGATTTTCTGGGACTTTGGGAAAGTGGTTTTTTGTGATGAACTGCAGGGAGGGCGGTGGGGGAGTTCTTGGAATGCTGCCGCTCACTAAAGGGCATGTTGCAATGTTCTAGAAGTAGAAGCAAACACATAGCACAGAATGGAACACTTTTAGGTAGAACAAACATTTAGGGGTGTCTTTAAGAAACCATTTATTGACACCATGATCCAGAACACAACTTTTGCTGCTCACATTTCTGTATCAATCATAGATTGTTGCTCCTTCCCATGATTAGCAGAAACAGTCCAAAAAGGTTTTATAAACCAATGCAGATATTTGCAAAATTACTTTATGGACAATGTATGTGTTACAGAATCCAGCTTTCCTTGATGTAGAAATAAGATTTTTAAAGGGTTTTTAAAAAATACATTCAGTATACAATTTTGTTTCTGTTTGTTCTCTTATGTCACTGGAAAATGTGCAGATGGATGAGTCCTTATTAGTGCAACTGATGTTGTTTAGTTCTCTAGCAGTATTGCCACAGCAGATGCAGAGCCAGAACAAGGAATGGGATTTGTTGCAGAACTTGGTTCCTTGTTATCAGCAATTAAGATACCACGGATTCTTCAGTATTACAGGAAACAGTGTCTTGACAGCAGATTTCTTCAATGAGAGAATTATCTATCTAGATAGAGGGTTCTAAGAGTTATATACATTACCCAGGGCACCTTTGAACAGCCTCATAAACCTGGTTCATACTGCGGTTAAATGAAAGATCCCTGAAAGCATGGCAAGTATTTCATTATGAAAGTAGAAGTTGTTTTAATTTTTTGAAATAATCTTTGTTGCTCCCAAAACTCACAGCAAACAGATAAATTAAATCCCTTAACTGAGCCTGATTTGTTAGTTTTTTTAGTACTCTGCATAAAACTGCCTACAATGTTAGCCCAATAAACAAACATTCCACATTCAAATGATCAGGCAAATGAAATTGAATGGGAAGCAAGAAGACTGAGGACCAAACTAGTCATTACATGGAGGTTCTTTGACTGGAACTCCAAATGTCTTTTTTTCATTTCAAAGGGCAGCCATGGGATGGGACCAATTTGCTATGGCAGGGAGAGAGGGGTGTTACCTTTTGCTTCTGCACTGATGCTCAGGTTTAAATCCTCCCCTTCCACAAAGTTGTGGTAGTTACACTAAATTTTCCCTTTACAACTAATGGCAACTTAAAAGAGCAATTTGAATTGATGTTGCAGCATGAGGGGAAAGAGTCAAAACCACTCCCCCACCAAACACCACAGCCCTGACCCAAATGTTTTCCCTGCCACAGCTCCTTGTTGAACAAGGAGTTTTAAAAAGCCATTGGACTGCTCAGCCCCGTTTTTTTAAAATCCAAATTCTCCAATCACAGTTGCCAAGAGCAGTTAAGTTAAAATAAAAGATGAGAATGTAACAATCTACAATAGACCTGTCTGCTTGATCTGAAATTGTATATTCTACGGAAGACATCCTCAAACCATCATACTGAATCAGAATTTAGCTGTGGCCTTTCTGCCCTCTGTGTGGGTTTCCTGAAAGCATCTGACTGCCCACTGCTGGAAACAGGATGCTGAACTGGATGAATCTTGGGTCTGATCCAATGGGCGGGGTGGCTCGCGCATGAGGCAAGGTGAGGCAGGAGCCTCAGGAAGCAAGTGCACCCTCAAGCAGCAAATGTGGGCACCCCACCTCCCCCCCGCCCCACCACAAGCATGGGCATTACTCACCAGCTTGAGGCTGCTGCCGAAGTCTCACCCATGTTCACTAGCAGGCTAGTCGGCTGGCCAGTTCTCACCAATCCCCCACCCTTTTCTCCCTGCCCTGTCTTGTTCCACCACCAGGGTGGGGTTGTTCTGTGTTCATCTTCTTGCACACGCTCTGCCTTTGTCCTTGGGTGGCTGCAGTGTTCCTTGCTTTATTAGGCAGCTTCAGCTGCTTTCCCCCCCACCCTCGGGCGCGGGGGGGCGGGGCGGGGGATATTTGCTTATACAGCAGAGTATTTCAGGAGCTAACTTACTCCCATTACAGGAGAAGTTAACAGAGTCTCAGGAGCAACAGCTTGTAAATGATAAGCATGGAGATTCATGTAAGGTTAAACTAATCTACTTTATTCAGAAGTCCATGATGATAGGAAAGATCTATAACTAACCACTGGCTACATGGTGGTCAGAGAGAGACCCATAGAAGCATGGGGTACTCAGAGGGAGAGCTAGAAGCATTCTGGAAGAAGAAGAAGAAGAAGGAGGAGGAGGAAGTCTCTCCCAGGAAGTTTCTGAGTACATTCTATCCATACAGGGGTCATAGAGGCAGAGATAAACAGGAAAGATCAGGAGACCCTAACTTTCTATCTCTACTCACAATGCCCCTAGTGGTCATTAGAGTTACTGGCGCAAAAAGGTCGATGCCATCTGGAGCTGGATCTCCAACACATTTCACTGCCCCTCTTCCTTCCAGCATCAAGCTTTGGATGCTGGAAGGAGGAGTGTGGCTAGAGCAAGACGCAGGGTCGGTGAAACTGTAGGCAGCACGGGCTGCCTCACAGAGCAAGGAGGAGAAAGCAGAGGTACACACTGGCCCCAAGACAAGAGCAGGAGGCACGCTGCTTGCTCCTCCTCCCTCGATCATGTAGGTTGGTAGTGCTGACTGCCGTTTTGCTAGCCTGCCTCTCACAGTGATTCTCTCCTAGGAGACAGCATCTTCTAGGAGACTTTGCTTCAGCCGCACTTGGCACTGGAAGGGAGAGAGGCAGGAATGAGCAGTCAATGAAACTAGATGTAGCAAAAGCAGAAATGCATGACCACCCCAAGACAAGGGCAGAGTGTGTGCCAGAAGAGAAGTGTGAAAAAGACGGTGTCAGCTACAGTGGGTGGAGCTATTCGGTACCACCCTCACCCAGGGGGTGGGGCGAGCAATGCATTGCAGGCTTGCATCAGGCAGCCCAGTTGATTCAACGGGCACCATCAACAGGGCTCCATGTATCCTCTTAGAAATCTTAGGCAAGACCAGAGGCAGTTCAGGTACAATGCCATGGTTCATACGTTCAGCCAGGTTCAGTGCTGGAAAAAGTATGGTCGAAGAATCAAGCACTCTCCCCACCCCATGAAAATACCCTGTCATGTGAGTGCCCAATTCATATTATTTATCCCCCCACTTTTTTCCTCCCCCACCCCTTTTTTTTTTTGAGGGGGAGAAAGGGCACACACCAAGCACTTGCCTGTTCCCTGGTATCATGGGATATGACAGTCATGGGGAGATAGGGAGAACAAAGGAAGTGAACATGAGCTGGAGAGACAGCAGGAGATCAGTTCTGGTTGAGTGGTGGAATACAAAGGCTAGAGGCAGCCACAGCAATGAGGATTCCTTCAGAGCTTGACTCAGTACCAGGAAGCTGAGGAAGTGAAGAAGGAAAGCTGGATAGGTGCTGCTGTTCCCTCTGTGTGGGAGCTGTGGGTCAATAATCCTATGTCCTCTGCAGAGTCCTGCCACGATTCCTCCACAACACCTTAATAGCATTGTTTCCTACTTAAAAGGAAGAGAGCTGGGCTTGTGGGAGCAAGCATGACTTGTCCCCTTAGCTAAGCAGGGTCTGCCCTGGTTGCATATGAATGGGAGACTAGAAGTGTGAGCTCTATAAGATATTCCCTTCAGGGGATGGAGCCGCTCTGGGAAGAGCATCTAGGTTCCAATTTCCCTCCCTGGCAGCATCTCCAAGATAGGGCTGAGAGAGATTCCTGCCTGCAACCTTGGAGAAGCCACTGCCAGTTCTTTGTCAGTATTGTCAGTAGACAATACTGAGCAAGATGGACCTATGGTCTGACTCAGTATATGGCAGCTTCCTATGTTCCTACTTAGGGAAAAGTGTAAAAATTAGTCAATTTGTTATGATGAGTTATGTAGCTGATGTCTAAGTTCATAAAGCACACAAATAGAACTATTATGCTAACTGCAGACCATTTTATCAATAAATGTAATGCATAACTTCATACCAACTTTGGAGAACCACTGATGGCATCAGAACTGTCAAAAAGAGATTGCCAAGAATCAGTAATTATTTTACTTTCACCGTGCAAAAACTTGTCTTTTGTGTTTTTGTTTAAATATGGAAATGGGTCAAAAAGTGTTTTCTTTGCTATTGTGTCCATAAGGTTATAAGCAAACCCAGAGACATTCAAGCTAATTAGTGACCACTTTTGCCCTGGTCAAAGGTTTGTGACTGTAGTGTGTGGGAAACAGGAAAGACAAATGAGAAGCCGAAATTCAAGTGGTGGGACTTGTGGAAAGGGACTGCATTTTGACAACTCTGTGAGAAAAAGAATTTGAGATATTGATGTTTCTAGCTCTTAAAAACAAATTTGCTCCAGTTGTAGAAACAATGCTTAATTGTTTTTATAGCTAAACATATTCAAGCAAAAGTTCTGAAATAATGTATCTTTACAGTTGCACTTTAGCTAGTATATATTATTCAGATGGAGGAGGTGGGAGTCCTTAAATGCCAAACAATATCTGATTTACATTTTGATTAAAAACTATTTTGCTAACTTTGACTTTGTCCCTGCTAATGACAAATTCAGTGTAATTCCTCGCTTCTGGCTCTGCTTCACACACTTATCCTTGCAAGCATGCAAGACACTTGTCAATGAGTCAGCAAGCAGATGCTAATTATGTTTGACAGAAGGCAGATACTAAATGATGCAAGAGCCCATTGAGCCCAGACCCCCCCACCCCAAGGAGACACGGAGACATTGCTATGGAATGAATGGTCAGTTTATTGAGGTTTATGGTACAGGCTCATTAGCTGGGATTGCATGGACATCCCTCATAACAGTGCGGTGCCTAACAGGCCGGCCACACTGTGGCCGCCCCCACCTAACAGACCATGGCGATGGCACCTTGGCTCCAGGCAGCTCGTCCGCTCTCCAGCAGAGGCGCCCTTCTCCACTGACCTAAGGTCAGGTTTTCCGCCTCCCAAGCGACAACCCCACCGACGCTGCACAGCCATACGGCTAGGGTGTTGCCTGATGAGGGACAGGAGTCAAGCCTCATCCCTGATCTGTCAAGCCTCAAGGGATCAGCTCCTCCTCCTTGATTTACCTCTTACCCAAGGTGCCACACCCCCTTAATTAGCATTTTCTCACCGCACTGTACCTGCCGACCCATGGAGAAATAAACCTATTTAATCTACTGGCTAGCTACCAGGGAACTCAGATATAGCCTGAGGCAGGCGAAAAAAGGTGCACACCAAAAGCCAATCAGGTGTGGACCCAAAAAATTCCTGCCCAGCCCCAACTGGCAACCAGCAAACGCCCAGTCTATATCTAAGGGATGGGTGGGAGGGTCCGTGTGTGAGAGTCAGACTGAGCCTGCGCAGGCACGCTGCGGGCTAGGCACTTCCGGTTTGCACCGGAAGTGCCCCGGGAGCCAATCAGAAGCGGCTCCCTGTCCCACATGCTCCCTGGGCAAGGGGGCTGGGACAACCCAGCCGCACCGCAGAGGAGCGGTGAGCGGCCACTTTCCCACATTATGTTGACCACTTTATTCCTCCACTTCTTCCGATTACCCCCTATGAAAACTTTTCTAATTTGGAATATATATGGATTAATTGGTGTCTTTTAGCTTCTTAAGGTTCTGTTTCAGTTCTTTATATTTTCAGCGACTTGATTTGTATTTGTACCCAGACATGATACTATGGCATATTTGCATATTAATAACCATACACAAGTGAAAAATGCCCTTCATACATCGTTTCCTATCCCTGAGATCTGGTGTCAGTTCTTCTGTGCACCCTGGGGACTAGAGATCTAACTCACTTGCTCCCATATGTTCTAGGTCATCAGCAGTACAGGTTTCCTTTTGCTGTCCCTGGGATTTCCCTGATTCTGATGGTGCTTGGCCCTCTCTCCTGTTGCCAGTCAGCTGCCACATCCTGGCCAACATCCTGACTAATGAAGCACTGGTGCTGTAGCGATGCGCACAGGTGGCAGGGAACAATCTCTCCTTCCTTCTGCATCTGCCTAGCACCTGGAAATTTGGGGTGGCACAGACAGTTGTAGACGAAAGAGGAGAGCATTCCCCTTGTGTGCCATTGCAGCCCGAGTCTGGAATTCCACTGGCACTTATGTCAGCCCTGTTGGCTCCTTCTGCTTGTGCATAGGGAACCAAGGGACTTGTTGCTTTTGAGAGGGCATGTCACACTGGTGAGCACACTTCTTTCTGTCCCAAGCTGGGGTCTGGACCTCTTGGTTACTGCTCAGCATGTCACTTGTTTTGTTCTAAGCCTGCTTCTAATTGCTCCTTCAGCAAATCTCACAAGCGCTTACAAGAACTGGCCACTCCATATAGAAATAAGAAAACACTAGCTGGGTTGGGCGCAGAGCATCTGCACCTCTGGCCGGCCCACCCACCTCCCCCAAAGCTTTCTCCCCCACCTAGCTTTCTGGCCAGCCGGCCAGCCTGCTTCTCCCCCCACCCCGACCATTTCTCCCCCGCCCCCCACTTTCTGGCTGGTAGGTCAGCTGGTCGGCCTGCTTCTTCTCCCCCCCTTCTCCGCCCCCTGAGCTTTCTGGCTGGCGGGCCAGCCAGAAAGCCGGCCCGCCACCTCCTCCCACCCACCTGCCAACTCCCAGCAGCCTCCTCCCACCGGACTGGGCTGGCCCGCTGCTGCCTTCTGCTGGGCCTGGCCTGCCTGCCGCCAGCTCCTGCTCCCGCTGGCCGGCCAGGCCCACCACTGCCTCCTGCTCTCAGCAGCCCGGCCCACCGCCACCCCCTGCTCCCGCCAGCTGGGCCTGCCCGCTGCTAGCTCTTCTGGCCACTGGCCGGCATTGCTATTTTTCCCCTGTTCCCATTTCTATCCTATCTGGCAGCCGCTCGTGAACTCTCGCAAGAGCTGACACACATGGGATTAGCAGTGGGTACATTTAAGAGAATTAAATATATAGATCTTCAAACATGATCTTCAATTTAGGCTCCATTTTCCCTCAGAGTAATGGGTCCACAGCCCAGGCTAGTTCCTCCTGGCAACATACACACATTCACCTGAGATATAGTGTAAGCCAAGAGGCAAAGTAAACTAACATGAACTAAAACAAAAGTGCTGGCAGTCACAAATGCCTCAACAAGGCCACAAGAAGTTTTTTTCTCTCAACAACAAAAATGCCTGTGCCTATTTTTAGTTGAAGCTTGTTATAAAAACCTTCTGGGTTTGCCAAACTGGAAATTGGGCTAAACTTCATTGCTGTTGAAATATAATTCCTGACAAAATAGTTGGCCAAATCCAACTAGAGAAAACCAAACTGTAATGCTCACTCCCTTGTTTTAAGAGAACCTGGTTAATGTATTGGAAACACCTCCTGTTGCAACATGTAATTTTTAGTGTTGACTCTTCCCCATACTCCACACACACAAAATGTAGTATAACTTAGGACTGAGCCCAAACAGGGTCTTTTGTGGCGGGGAGAGGAGGTGTTTTGACAATCTCTCGCTAGCGACACAAACAAGGGGGAAATGTTCTCTTCTACAGTGACTGCCACAGCCATGTTAAAGAAGCCAAATTGCAATGTGTGAGGCCCAGGATCATCCATTGCAATTTCAGAGCAGAAGGCCCTTTTCTTTGTTTGTTTCCTGGGGAATGCTGCTCTTTTGGAGGAAAAGGTCACTCCCAAGAATGGCACCATTTGCCATGAAAAAGAAACCCACCTAAATTCAGCACAACTGTAGCATAACTTCACCCACGTTAAAAATGATATTTAAATATAAACCCCAAGCTGCCCTTTTAACAAGAAGAGAGCTAGACAATTCTACACATTGTCAAACATACAACAAAGATGGAAGACCTTATAGGTACCTAAAGGCATCAGTGAACACTTTTACAGGATCTAAGTGCAAGCTTAAAAAAAATGCCGCAGAATGTAGGCTTTCACTTCTATAAACATTTTCAAAGAATAGTTGTGGCACAGAAGCAGTGACTGGAAAATCTGTGTAAGAACTGTTGTCATAGTGGATTTCCCATAGGGATTACTTTAATCTAGGGAATCCATTAAAGACAGTGCCCTGACTAAAGGACCTCAGCCTTTTTTTTCTCCAGACACATACATCAGACTCTATATTAGGCTGTCATATTATCTGCAAAGCTTGTTGAAGGTCTGAAAGAAAACATTTGATATCGCCTTGTGAACTGTTAAATGTTATCAGTATCAAGGCATTAACAACCCAGTAATGAGCCCAAACCTACAGTAGATAATCATGACTCTGTCCACCCCTCAAATCCTAGAAAACATAGCTAACCGCTCCACACATAGCAGCCAGTGTATATTTTTGCCATTAAAAAAGTATGTCTGTGGTTTACAGCCAGCAAAGGGAGCAATTCAACACAGTTCTCCTACACAAGCTCCACTGAAACAAATTAGTCTCTTTTAGACGTTAGTTTAAAAAAAAAAAAAGCCCCACTGTAGCTGTGTACAATGGGGCAAAGGGGGAATCCTATACCCGCCACGTCACTCACCCACACGGGACACCGCTCACAGTTATGATGGGGCTTGTCTGAAGAAGAATGCCTTTCCTGTGATCATCATGGGCACATCCATTATTACATGGGTGGAGCAATCCACCCTTGCAACCACAAGTGTGCCAACCATCATGAGGAAGGCTTTTCCCTCTTCCAAAAAACCCTGTCAAACAGGGCATTTTAAAACTAATAGCTGTGTGTCCAAATGGACAGAAAGTCCTAGCTAGTGGACACTCAGTATACATATTTTGGACACATACCTTTCATGTAATGAAATAGGAAAAATAATTTGAGAAATTGTAAACATAAAATGAATTGTAGTATATAATAAAAATACCCATTTTTGATAACAGTTAAAATGAAGTCACAGGTCTTATTTCAAGCAATATTAGTAGCTGTAGGCTAACTACTAAGTAGGTCAGCAGTTATAACTAAACTAATACAAAAAAGAGTTAATATTGTTTATGGTATAACACTTCATTATCCCTTCTGTCATTATCCCTTCTCAGCTTTGCCAGCTCTATTTCTTTATATACTGAGATATCAGATTTTCTATATCTTCATTCTTGTCTATGTAAGAATTCTACTACAGCTGGACATGTTTTAGGAGAAAAACAGAAAACAGAGCCGTACCACCTTGTGGGGAAATAGTGGACACCCAGTGAAATTTTCTTTTAAAATGCCTTGCCATTGAAACCATGAGAGGTGGGGTGTGCTGGTGATTGACAGGGTGGGATGGAACTTCCTCCCCCTTCACCCTGCTGTACATGGCTTCAACAGGGCTTCTGGATAACGTCTGAATCAGGCTATTGTCTCTTACTCATTTCACTGTGGAGTGCTCAGGAGAAGTTCCAGGTGGAGTGCTCCAAATTCTATATGTGCACTTCTATACTTGCAAACATTGAGTATTTACCCTGGAGAGTTTATGGACTGTAATTTATATGGACTGAGAAGGAAGACAAGTGTTTCTCACAATTGGGTCTGTATGTTATTTAAGTGCAAGTGTATAGGGGTTTATTAAGTCACATTTTCATCATGATGTTGTTGACTGCTGAGGTATCATCTGACTGATTCTGTGGACTGAGAATTAACAGTTCAAAAGAACTCCACTGGACAGCTTTCTGCAGATGCACTGGTGACAGAGAAATATGTTTTCTTTGCTGTCATAATCACCCCTATCACAGTCTAACCCATGTTTGGTTAGGTTTTATGCACTTTTCCTCACAACCACTGAGATTTCGTTACAGGAGTCAGCATTACTGTGTTC
Organism: Hemicordylus capensis; assembly: GCF_027244095.1. Classification (NCBI taxonomy): domain Eukaryota; kingdom Metazoa; phylum Chordata; class Lepidosauria; order Squamata; family Cordylidae; genus Hemicordylus; species Hemicordylus capensis. The sequence continues at coordinate 263,397,862 of NC_069657.1, forward strand.
AGCCCATCACACCTCTGCTCTACATAAAATTCCTTGAGACTGGGTTTTCACGAAGGTCAGATTGATACAATGAGAGGATCTATTGTTTCACAGCTACATCCAGTCCCTCTCCTCAAGGTAGGTTCAATTCCTAACATTTTCCAGCTGCAGTTGCTACAAAACGGATGAATATTTGAATGCTCTGGAACAAAGTTGCTGTAACCACAACTTTTGAGATTCCATATACCTTAGTATGCTTAACAAATGGACTTTTGTTTCTTTCATCCTTGAGGGCTGAAACCAGTTTGAAGCTGTTAGATTTAAATACTTGTATGAGTTCAGGAGATTCCACTCCAAACATGGAGGAGTATTTTCTGATAACTATATACTAAATACCAACCCTAACATACTCCCCCATGCAGATCCGGACTACTTATTGAAATCACAGAATGGGGTGGTTTAAACCTAACCCTGTCAATGATGGGGGAAGAGTATTTGGAAAAACAAGTGACTTGAGTGCAAAGATATATTGAAAGAATATGGGAGGGGCTCCAAGCATGGTAACAGAGCACATGTTTTACATGATACGGATTGAATCCCTGTTTTCTTTCTCTGATCAAAGGGATCTGAAATAGCAGGCCTGAGAAAAGGGCCTAGAACCCTGAAGAGTCTCTGCTAGCTGAGAAAGGCATCAAAGGGCTAGAAAGACCAGTGGTCTGGTGACGGCAACTTCATGTGCTCATCATGCCACATCTACTCTGTCCGATTCCAAAGAACTCAGCAGACCGAGTGCTGTATCTGTTCCACCTTTGGTGTTCTGTTGCAGTAAGAACAAAAAGGGAGGACAGTGGCTAGGTTTCTTTCTTGCTAGAGACCCATGCACATCCCAGCACTTGCAGTTCATTTGGTCCTACTCACAGTCAGTAGGAGCTGGGGTTCAGCTTGGCTTCTGCTGGACCAGCATCAACACAGTACAGAGTTAACTGTGCTTTGGCCTTGCTAACCGTCACATAGGTTTACATCAATACTGGGCTGATACTCCTCAGCTTCCACTGAGAAAGGGGGTGAAAATGAGGAGGACATTTGTTATGGGGCAGCTAACAAATAAAGAGAATAATTTGTTTTGGGGCCGCTAACAAATAAAGTTTTGTTATTATTTGTCACTTTTGGGGGTGGGGATGGCATGAAAGCAATGAAAGTAGTGTGGGAGTGGCTTATCATTGACTCTTCTGTTTTTTCAAACTGGAAAATGCTTCTGTCCCTAGTCCTGTTCAGACATTACATTGTACATGCATACTGGTGTCTGTACACGTGTACATGTTTTTGTGTGAATGACTCTAAGTAAGTAAACCTGGGTACAGGCCCCCTCAAATGTAGGGTAAGGTAAAGTGTGTCGTCAAGTCGATTTTGACTCCTGGCGTGGGGATTTGAACCAGCAACCTTCTGCTTGTTAGTCAAGCATTTCCCCACTGCACCACTTAAGGTGGCCCCAAATGTAGGGTACATATAGGAAATTTATAGTTGTATACATGGAACATAATGTGTGAATAACTGAACATGTGTACAGATCTGTGTGTGCATATCCTGTACACAGATTGCATGTGCACTTAACATAATACATAGGGACATAGGAAGCTGCCTTATACTGAGTAAGACCATTGGTCCATCTAGCTCAGTATTGTCTACACAGGCTGGCAGGAGCTTCTCCAAGGCTTTTCTTCCCAGTGGCCCCATCCCTTAATGGAAATATCTTACAGTGCTCACATATGTTATCTCCCATTCAATTGCAAACCAAGCTGGGCCCTGCTTACCAAAAGAGACAATTCATGGTTACTACCACAAGACCAGCTCTCCACCTCTGAACTGGGCTTCTGTGGATGTTGATGGTAGCAGCACTTAAAGCAATACTCCACTTCCCAGCAACTTCTGGCAGCTATTTTATCCCCAGAATACATTGGGGAATGGTGCTTCCCCCATGTATTCCAGAGAAGAAAATGGTGACTGGCAGCTGCTAGGATCAGAAGCAGCACTTGAAGCATTGCTGCCACCATTCGCAGAGATGGTGCCATTTTTCAGTTTAAAAGGATGTGGGAGGGAAACCTTCCCACCACCGGCAAGCCACTCCCCCAACCCTGAAATTGTTTCAAGTACATTTGTGGGCCCTCTGCAAAATTATCAGACTTCCCACCACTGAAAGATGCCCAGCATGGTGAATTCTGCATGAAATGCTAGAGGAGAATTTTTTAAAAAAAAAAACAGAATTAGTTTACATAGCAGAAAATCTGGCTGAATTTTCAAACACGATTTTACTCCAGCCCTTTTGAACATGAAAACTCAAGAAAATGATGGAGCAAATTTCTAATTAAAACCAATTCAGTGGGGGAGGGTGAGAAAGCTGTAGGACTAGAGAAGAATCCAGACTTCACTAGAGTGTTAAGTTGTGATGGGGCTGTAAAGACCATCACATCAGAAATGCAGGTATCCCGGGAGAATGGAAACTCTCAGTAAGAGACTTGCAGAGACTTAGACAGTGGCCACATTTGCATGAAATGGGGAACCACAGTTGAATGGGCCAAGGGTTCCGGAAGCGTTACGTGTGAATACAAGCAATTGCGGTTTGGTGCGGCAATGAACCCGAGGTTTCAGATTTCTACCCCCAATCAGAAACCTTGGGTTGTAGTGAGTTTCATCGCCACAACCCAAGGTTGGATGCAGCCTGCATTGCATCCAAATGTGGAACCGCAGGCTATGTCCCCATCAACCAGACTTGAGGGAGGAAGCTTGTCCCTCAACCCCAGCCATGGTTGGCTGTGTGGGCTGTCCTTCAGCCAAGCAGGAAACCCACACAGCCACAATCTCAGAAAATTAGAATATTACATGGAACCAAGAAGACAAGGATTGAAGAATAGAACAATATCGGACCTCTGAGAAGTATACAGTGTACTGTGCTTGATTGACCAGCAAACTCGCCTGACCTGACCCCATAGAGAATCTATGGGGCATTGCCAAGAGAAGGATGAGAGACATGAGACCAAACAATGCAGAATTGCTGAAGGCCGCTAATGAAGCATCGTGGTCTTCCATAATACCTCATCAGTGCCACAGGCTGATAGCATCCATGCCACGCCGCATTGAGGCAGTAATTGCTGCAAAAGGGGCCCAAACCAAGTACTGAATACATATGCATGCTTATACTTTTCAGAGGTCCGATATTGTTCTATTCTACAATCCTTGTCTTCTTGGTTCCATGTAATATTCTAATTTTCTGAGATTGTGGATTTGGGGTTTTCATGAGCTGTACGCCATGATCATCACAATTATAACAAATTAAGGCTTGACTTATCTCGCTTTGCATGTAATGCGTCTGTCTCATATATCAGTTTCACCTTTTAATTTGCATTACTGAAATTAATGGACTTTTGCACGATATTCTAATTTTCCTAGTTTCACCTGTATAGCAAGATCGACTTCTACCTTTCCACCATTATCACACTAACTGAGTTAATTTGCTAAAAAGCAGTTTTGCACAAATGAGTAATAATCATGCATTTATGTAATAATGTTTTAATACTGGTCTCAATGTTGTGACTTTTATAAGACAATAAAACAGACTCCATTACATACAGCGTTGGATAGGACAAATTACATGCTATAAGGTTAGAACAAATTAAATGCCAAAAAATAAGGAAATGTGAACATTGAGGTATTCTTGCCCTCAGTATAGGAAAATAAGAAGAGACTTGCTGGATCAGGCCCAAGGCTCATCTTGTCCATCATTCTGTTTCCCACAGTGCCCACCAGATGTCTCTAGGAAGCTCATAGCAGGAGATGAAGGCATGCCCCCTTTCCTGTTGTTGCTTCCCTGCAGCTGGTATTTAGAGCCATCCTGCCTTTGAACCTGGAGGTAGCAAAAACCATCAAGACTACTAGCCATTGATAGATATGTGCTCCATGTATTTATCTAAGCTCCTTTTAAAACTGGAGGCCATCACCACATCCCAGCAGAAAATTCTGTAGATTATGTGCTGTGTAGAAAAGTACTTTCATTTGTCGTCCTAAGTTTCCTGGCAGCACAGTACTCTTTAATGTTGAGTTGCAAATTTAAATAGTTAAAATGCCACAAAAAGTTCCAAAGTTAGGCATTTGTCTACATATTTTTCCCCATCCCCCAATTTGCATTGGTTTTAATTCAGTTTAGTTCAGTGCAACCCTATACACGTGTAAAGGTGAAGTGTGCCCTCAATTTGGTGTCGACTCCTGGCGACCACAGAGCCCTGTGGTTTTTATTTGGTAGAATACAGGAGGGGTTTACCATTGCCATCTCCTGCACAGTATAAGATGTTGCCTTTCAGCATCTTTCTATATTGCTGCTGCCTGATATAGGTGCTTTCCATAGTCTGGGAAACATACCAGCAGGGATTCGAACCGGCAACCTCTTGCTTGCTAGGCAAGTCATTTCCTGCTGCACCATTAGGTGTAAATCTCATTCAGCACAGTCGGACTTACTTCCGAGTAAAAATGCAAAGGATTATACTTGCATGCACACTTCATGTTTGCAATATCATGTTTTATATGATTGCTAAAAAGGTGGCCTCTCTTAATTTAGTAAAGAATGCAGATATTTAACTATTTCATGTTGTATCGGTTGAAACAGCATGCTAGCCATTTTGTACGAAGGAACATATTTATCCATTGATTTAATTATTTTACTTATCTTGCCTTGCCTTTAAGCTACTGTTATTGTTATAAAAGTGTAAATCCTACACAAAGCCCTTTCCTTTTTACAAATCTCCAAAGGCCTGTAAGCTGGTGTGAAACACTGGCTTAATTGAGCAGTGTACTTTTGATTTACTAAAGAAGCCCAAATCCTCTGATTAAACTGACACGCAGATTTTCCGGAGATTATAAAATCTAAAATTCATTATATTCCAAGGGGCTAAAGCCATTTGATTGTATTGACACTATACATAAATATTTGACAGAGAAAGGGGTCGTTATTGTCAGCTTTTACAGTTGAGCTCTGAGTATCTTAGGCATCCTTTTCATTCTCCCACAAGGAACAAGAAAAGGAGAACCCACTAATTAGTTTTGTAAATAGATTCATTATTTTCATAGGCAACAATCCACAACAGATTTCTATGTGCTTAAGCCCCTAAATGCATAGTGCTTAAATGAACATAACTGGATTGTCTGCATTGTAGTAGTATTTACATTGGTGATAAAGAAGATACTTTGTCTACCCAGATATTGGTTTAAACTAGTTTCTGCATCATGTAGAAGGGCAGTTTGGATGAAAAATGTTAGGATGTGCACCTTTATGGGCATGCACTTCCTGCTTGCATGTGCTAGGCTATGGACAAAGTATCATCTGAACTGGTTCACCATAGTAATTCATCCATCTCTCCAGTCCTATCACATGTTATATTTAGTGGTTGTACAATCTGTGTACAGTGTGAGCATATACAGATCTGTACACAGGTGCAGTTATTCACACACTACAGGTGAAACTCGGAAAATTAGAATATCGTGCAAAAGGCCATTAATTTCAGTAATGCAAATTAAAAGGTGAAACTGATATATGAGACAGACGCATTACATGCAATGCGAGATAAGTCAAGCCTTAATTTGTTATAATTGTGATGATCATGGCGTACAGTTCATGAAAACCCCAAATCCACAATCTCAGAAAATTGGAATATTACATGGAACCAAGAAGACAAGGATTGAAGAATAGAACAATATCGGACCTCCGAAAAGTATACAGTGTACTGTGCTTGATTGGCCAGCAAACTCGCCTGACCTGACCCCATAGAGAATCATGAGAGACATGAGACCAAACAATGCAGAAGAGCTGAAGGCCGCTAATGAAGCATCCTGGTCTTCCATAACACCTCATCAGTGCCACAGGCTGATAGCATCCATGCCACGCCGCATTGAGGCAGTAATTGCTGCAAAAGGGGCCCAAACCAAGTACTGAATACATATGCATGCTTATACTTTTCAGAGGTCCGATATTGTTCTATTCTACAATCCTTGTCTTCTTGGTTCCATGTAATATTCTAATTTTCTGAGATTGTGGATTTGGGGTTTTCATGAGCTGTACGCCATGATCATCACAATTATAACAAATTAAGGCTTGACTTATCTCGCTTTGCATGTAATGTGTCTGTCTCATATATCAGTTTCACCATTTAATTTGCATTACTGAAATTAATGGACTTTTGCACGATATTCTAATTTTCCGAGTTTCACCTGTATGTTCAACACACATATCGTAAGTAATACATTTCCTATCTATACCCAGCTTTTGAACCTGTATCCAGGTTCACTTCTAAAATGAGCATGTGTACATTCACATGAAAACATGTATATGTGTACAGATACACATATAACATAATGTCAGAATAGATGGTAATAATAACAAGTAAAGTTTGAGTTTAGGGATGTGTTTTTGAGAAGTTCTTTGAGATCAGGCTTGGAGAAGAATTATTGGGGCTTGACACACACTCCACAAAGAAGGGATGAACTTTCTGATAGGGATGTGCATGGACTGTTTGGTGCAGTTTGGTCTGAATTCAAACTGAATTTGGACTGAATTGTGGGTATGCGAACTGGCTTGATCGAACCGATCAGCTGGGCCACCTGGTTCAATCAACCAGCTCAAAACAGTTCACAATCGAACTGCTCGAACCAACCCAGTTCACGGCAGTCTAGTTTGCAATCGAACTGGTTCTGTACATCCCTGCTTTCTGAGCCCAGAGAGCTTGAGGAAGTTCTCCATCCCCTGCCTGCCAATCTTTCCTTCCCACATTTTTTCTTACTGCTGTCCTTAACAGGTAGGAGAACAAGCATCATAAAGGGAGAAGGAGGCTTTCCTTCCCACCCACCCACCCACCCCCCATTGTCATGGAATGTTCTATACCAATATAAAGGTAAGGTTGTACCATTGAGTCGATGTTGACTCCTGGAGACCACAGAGCCATGTGGTTTTCTTTGGAATACAGGTGGGGTTTACCATTGCCATCTCCCGCGCAGTACGAGATGATGCCCTTCAGCATGTTTCCATACCGCTGTTGGTATGGAAACATACCAGTGGGGATTCGAACCAGCAACCTCTTGTTCCCTAGGCAAGTTATTTCCCCACTGCGCCACCAACATACCATATGGAAAATGGTGGTGGTGTTGCTGTGCAGGGACTAGGAGGCCCCTTTCCTTTGCCTCCCATTGCCACTCTGATGTGCTACTCTGCAGTGCAGTCACTCTTAGGAAGACTCCAGACCCCAAGGGCCACTACATCTTTGCACTACTGCACTGCAGAGCAGCATGTCAGAGTGACAACAGGGAAGGGGTGAAAAAAAGCTCCCTCACCTGCACTTAACAGTGTGGCTGCTAATTCTCTTTGGCTTCACTGGGATGGAGTGCGCTAGATGAGTGAGGGAAGGGGAAAGACCTCTTACTGCCTTTTCTCCCACCCAACAAAAAGAACAGTAACAAAAGGGTGGGAGGGAGAGGGTAGAGAGCTTTTTCAACCAACTCAGATTGGTTTGGCCAGTGTTGCAAATTCTTTCTGATTCCAAGTTAGGCATTGAAGAGCTTGCACAGCTCTCTTTGAATTGTAGGAAAGCATCAGAGAATTGGATTCCAGGCCTTGGAAAGGATATTTAGATACCGTGACGTGCCTACACCTACAAAGATTAGAATCATTCAGACAATGGTTTTTCTCACGACACTCTATGGATGCGAAAGTTGGACTTTGAAGAAGCAGGACAGAAAAAATATTGATGATTTTGAACTTTGGTGCTGGAAAAGACTTTTGAGGATACTATGGACAGCCAGGAAAAGAAACAAATGGATCACAGAACAAATCAATCCAGGATTTTCACTAGAGGTGGCACAAATGATCAAACTATCATACTTTGGACACATTATGCAAAGACCCAGCTCCCTTGAGAAGTCCATAATGTTGGGGAAAGTTGAAGGATAGAGAAGAAGAGGATGACCAGCAGCAAGATGGATGGACTCAATTACGACAGCAATGAATGCACCACTGAGAGACCTTAAAGGCCAAGTTGAATTCAGATCATCCCAGAGAGAATCTATCTATGTGGTCGCTAGGAGTCGACACCAACTTGGCAGCACTTGATAAATCAATCAAATCTGAGAATAGATAATAACAAAAGAAAATTCTGTAATAAATATTTGATCTGTTTTACCATAGAAATTTGCTTCCATGTACTCTGATGTACATTTTTTGTTCATATGCTATCTTTATAATTGTGCAGCTATGAAAAACAGGACAACCCTTCATACAAATTTACTTTACAATTTTACAACCCTTTACTTAAATGAATATAGTAACATCCTCCATTTCCAGTTGTTATTAGGGAGTAGAATAATATAACCTAGTTAACAGTGTGGAGTTCAGCTATTAGCAGAAACTTCCCAATGCACTGTCAGTCTAAGGGGAAAAACAGTCACACACACACTTTTCTTTTGCTTAGTAACCACAATTGCCTCTAGTGGAAGCATAGTAGGTGAGTTTGATGCATGGCTTGAAACAGAGAAGTTTGGCTCTCTTCTTACTGGCCCTGTCAAAACCCACACAAAATGTACTGGAAGTATTTAGAGAGGAGCTCATGCTCCTCCTGATATCCATTGTACAATCCTTCAGTAGTCATGTTTAAAAGCGCCAACTCTAGCGATAGCTAAGTGCCCCTGCTATTCAGGAGCAAGCTAAACCATCATTTGGACCTGTCAGATTTGCACTGCAGTGTTATGAACATTTACTTGGAAGTCCATCACATTGTGTTCAGTTAAACATATCCCCACGTTAAGTGCAGGACCACAGCCTCGGAGTTTCTGGAACAGCTAATGGCTTAGCAATGATTCTACCTTGAATTTCCCAGCTGCACAAATACAGATAGCAGGAAATCATGGTGCATATAAAAGCCAAGATGCCTGACTTTGTCATCTGCAGTTATGACTTATTGCATTTTCATCTAGTATGATGACATAGAGAGGGCAACTGCTTGAATTTGCTCCAGCTGGTGTCTCTGGTGTCTCAGACTGTGCACCTGTTCCTTCCGGGGGAGCATGACCCCATCCAGAAACAGCAGATCAAAATTGTCTCCTGAGTTCCAACCATGCACAATAAGTATCTTTGTCTTATCTGGATTCAGCCTCAGTTTGTTATCCCTCATCCAGCCCATTACTGCCTCCAGGCAAGCATTTAAGGAGGTTATGCCTTTCCCCGATGATGTTGACATGGAGGAATAGATTTGGGTGTCATCAGCATACTGATAACACCCTGCACCAAATCTGATGATCTCTCCCAGTAGTTTCATGCAGATGTTAAACAACATCAGAGACAATGTGGAGCACTGAGGGACACCATACCAAAGTTCAGATTTTGAAGAACAGTCTCCAAGAGACAGCATCTGGAATCTGCCCATGAGGTAGGAGCAGAACCACTGCAAAGCAGTGTCTCCCACCCCCAGTCCCCTGAGACATTCCAGAAGGATACTATGGTCAATAGTATCAAAAGCCACCGAGAGATCCAAAAGGACCAACAGAGTCACACTCCTTCTGTCAATTCCCAATTGAAGATCATCCATCAGGCTGACCAAAGCAGTCTCCACTCCATAGCTCACCTGAAAGCCAGTTTGAAATGGCTCTAGATGAACAGTTTCCTCCAAGATCGTCTGGAGCTGGGAGGCCACCACCTTCTCAATCACCTTTCCCAGTCATGGAAGATTGGAGACATGCCTGTAATTGCTTAACTCTGAGGGATCCAAGGCAGGCTTCTTCAGAAGCAGTCTGATTGCCTCCTTCAGACAAGGAGGCATCCTGCCCTCCCTTAGAGAAGCATTTATAATCTCTACCAGGCCCTCTACAACAGCTTCCCTGCCAGATATTATAAGCCATGTCGGGCAAGGATCAAGAGGGCATGTGGTAGGCCGCACCATTCCAAGCAACATGTCCACAACCTCAGGGGTCACAAACGGAAACTGATCCAGGGTCATCACATAAGAGGAGCTGCTGGACACCTCGGCCTCAGATTCTGTAACAATTGTGGAGTTTGAATCTAAGTCAGCCCAAATATGAGAGATTTTTTCCACACAAAAACTCATTAAAAAGGTCACAGAACTGTTGGTTCCAAGTACTAATTCAAGGGGGAAGGGGCGCACATTGGCCCCTTCACGACCCTGAATAACTCTGCCAGACATGAACTTGGGGATGCGATACGGGAGGAAAAGAATCGCTTCTTTGCTGCGTGTATCACCTGAGAATAGGTATTCAAATGCTCTCTATGTAATAATCTGTCAGATTCAATTCAAGTCTTTCTCCACTTGTGCGCTAATTGACTACCTCACTGCTTCAGCCCCCGTAGTTCTTCCGTATACCAAGGGGCCAGTTTTGAAGCGGGTTGGAGAGGACACTTAAAAGGGATTGTGTCCACTGTCCTGGTGAGTCAATTATTCCAATTCTCCGCCAGAGTGTCGACAGGGTCACCCGCAGAACCAACACTAAATTCTCCAAGGCTTCATGGAATCCAATTGGATCCAGTAACCTTCTCGGGCGGACCATCCTAATGGGCCCCCCACCCTGCAGAGGTGGGATGTGGTCATGAATCCAACCTTAACCTGATGGTGGTCTGTCCATGACAAAGGGGAAATCACAGGAGTCTCCACCCATGGAACACCACCCTGTTCAGAGTGAAAGATCAGACAAAGCGTGTGACCAGCAATATGCGTCAGTCCCAAGACCACATGGGATAGGCCCATAGTTGTCGTGGCCACTATGAACTCCTGAGCTGCCCTGGACAAATTGGTCCCAAAATGGACACTGAAGTCCCTGAGCACCACAAGCCTGGGAGACTCCAATGCCAAGCCCGAGAACAAGTCCGTCAGCTCAGTTAGGGACACCGTTGGGCAGTGGGGCAATTAGTATACCAACAGAAGTCCCAGTCTATCTCTGGTCCCCAAACTTTCAATATGGTCAGACACTTCGACAGGGATCCTGGCAAGGGAGATATTTTTCTTATAGACCACAGCCACTCCACCTCCCCTCCCCTGCTCCTCATCAGAGTAGCCTGGAGGGAGAAGCTGGGACCAGACCAGGCCACCAGCCTCCCCCTACCAAGTCTCTGTAATACATACCAGATCAGCCACTTCATCTAGAATCAGATCATGGATGATTTCAGGCTTATTCTGGGCCGACCTGGCATTACAAAGGAGCAAGATGAGGCTCTGTGGGTGAGCGACATTGCTTTCTAAGGTCAAAGAGCTGACAGGACAGTCAGAAGGGGAAACAGCAATTAAGTTTCTGATTTCCCTTCCCCTGCAATGGCCTGCTGACCTGTCAACATTACATCTTCCATTCCCTACCACCACTGGAATAGCTGCCCCATAGTCAATTGATACATCCCCTGTTTCCCCATCTCCAGACAGACCCAGATACATTAAAACTCAACTCACCCAGGATTATTAGACAGAAGCCATATTAAAATACCCACCCACCTTCACACACAATGAGGGCTCCTGAGCCAAACAGCCTGGCCCTCACCCTCATTATCCCCCCGAAGTGGCTCCCCCAAAAGGGTGACCCTGCCAGTGGCGGGCCTTCTGCCACAGGCAGTATTCCTATAAAAGCCCAGAGCTGGGCAGCTGACCCCAGGAACTGCTGAGTCACCCACCCCTGGTCCCAGTCCTGCACACACTCCCCAGATGTTACCCAGAGGCCGTAGGCTACAGTCGCACAGAGGGCAGCAGAAGGAGCCAACAGCACACACTTGGTCGCCCACCCCAAGTAGCACTGAAGGGGAAGCAGATGGGCTCCTCCTCTCTCCTCTGCTGGGCTTCTTATACAAAGAGCCATCGTGTTTTGGTAAAACAATAGAAATGAGAGATGGCATCCCAATTGCTGCTTAAGCTCATGGAAAGGGATGATGCAAATCTAGTGTAGGTTTTGACTGTTGAACACCTGACGATGCCCTGTGGTGTATCACAGTTCAAAGACCTCAATTAGCAAGGCAGAGAAAGACCTCTGACTTGGCCTGAGACCTTGGAGAGCCACTACCAGAACAGACCACCCTGGACTAGATGGACCAATGTTCTGACTCCAGAGGCTTGTTCTTATGATCATCAGCTGAGTTGTACAAGTGTCCTACCCAGCTTCAGGAGCTATGCACACTCTCAATCTTTAATTGTGTGTGAGTAAGAACCTAGGTAGGAGGAGGGGGAAGTGATCCTGTGGGAGCCTCATGGTGAGTAGGGAGCCTCCTACATCATAAAACAGCTAAGTACAGGTGCTGGGTAGGACGGTGCCATCCTACACAGTGCAAGGTTCCCTCATGGTCACTTTCCCCTCCTCCTACCTAGGTTTTTACTCACACATGATCAAAAATCAGGAGCACACACAGCTTCTGAACTGGGGTAGGATGCTTGTCCAACCCAGTTTATAGTCATGAGAACAAACCTTGTATAAGGCAAACCCACATGTTTATGGAAGCTGCTCCGCAGTTCTCTAGATCCTGTGCCATGCCTCTTACAAAAAAAATGGAACTGTTCTCTCCCGCCATCACTGCCCCAACATTGGCCTCCAAAAACAATATCTGCTTGCTTTGCCTTTTCAGCAGAAAGTATGCAGAAATATTAATGACCAAACAAGTACCAAAAGGTAAAAAGGATAGTAAGGCAGGAAAACACCTTGTTCCAAATATGCAACAATGCATAGAAAGCAATCTGCTTTCCAAGTAAAGAGGAAAGGTGCTAAATAATGAAAGGATAATAGAATAGTTACAATAATTATGTTTTACTATAGGTTTAGGTATTATGTATGCTACCAAAACTGTTTTGTCACACTAGATTATTTTAATGCATTTCAGATTTTGCTAATCTCTGGAAAATCTGTGTATCAGTCTAATCAGAGGATTGGAGGGATTCTTTCCTGAATCAAAAAATATACTGCTCCATTAAGTCAATATGTCATGCTGGCTTATGAGCCTTTGGAGATTTCAGACTTGTGGAAAGAAGGTTTTTCTCTCCTTCGTGTTAGAGTTAAGCTTCTCTAACCATCGGTCTTAAAACAATAAAAGAATCTCAGTCTAAACACAATGAGTTTCAAAAAGTTGGTTTGCACGATATCGGATGCCTAAACACTTAGAATATTAATCCATTCACAAGAAGACTATGCAACGCATTAGTAAATTTGCTACACACCCCATAATGCTTAAGGCAAAAAGGGGGGAAATGGAAACAGTGAACGTTTCCATAGTTAATGCAAATACCCAAGACAACAATGATTGCTTAGCATCTGTTACCACACAACTCTTGACGCATTCAGCTACAGTCAACCAATGCTGCTTGTAGGTGAAAGTCCAAATCAATGAAACTGGAGGAATGTTCCCTTAGCGATAATCCATTGGGTACTAAACATAAGATTAACCCTATCGGCTCTGGTCCATTGTTCACAGTGAACAGTTATCATTTGTTCAGCAACGGTGCTTTAACTATTGCTGTGCGATGGCAGGCTCCCAATGTTTTCCCACTACACACCTTGGCCGCAAGCACATTCAGAAGGATAGTCCAACCTTGTGAGAATGATTTTCATGTAACAAATAAAGAAGTTGAGGCTGAGCATAATGGGACTTGCTTCCAAGTAGACACACATAGGATAGGACTGCTTCTTAACCGACCTGTGTCAAAGGTGCAAGCCCCGCTAAACATTTCAAGAGTCCTCCCCCTCCCCATCATTTTACTCTCTCGTTTTATCCTCTTTATCCTCTGCCTGGGACAAATAAATATCCTGGTCTAGGAGCCATGGCTAAATTTCTACATTTATTTATTTATTTATTTATTTATTTATTTATATTTTATTTAAAATATTTCCATACCACCCAAAACTTGCATCTCTGGGCGGTTTACAATTAAAATCATTTAAAACATCAAATCAATTATCAATTAAAATCATTTAAACATTAAATACATTTAAAACCCAGTATTAAAATTTTTAAAACTATAAATCTAATTAAAAGCCTGAGTGAATAAGTGCGTCTTCAGTGCCTTTTTAAAAGTTGCCAGAGATGGGGAGGCTCTTATTTCAACAGGGAGGACATTCCAAAGTCCAGGGGCTGCAACGGAGAAGGCCTGTTTCCAAATAGCCACCAAACAAGTTGGCAGCAACCACAGATAAACCTCTCTAGATGATCTTCATAGGTGGTGGGACTCATGGCGAAGAAGACGTTCTTTTATATACTCAGGGCCTAAGCTGTTTAGGGCTTTATAAGTAATGACCAGCACCTTGTATTTTGCCCGGAAACATATCGCCAGCCAGTGTAGCTCCTTCAATACAGGAGTAATATGGTCTCTCCTAGATGACCCAGAGACAAACCTGGCCGCCACATTCTAGACCAACTGCAGGTTCTGGACTATGTACAAAGGCTTCCTGGCGCCTGGGATTTCATGGTTCCCTGGCACCTGGGATTTGTCAAATCCTGTTGACTAACAAGCACAAGGTTGCAAGTTCAAATCCCCTCTGGTACTATATCGGGCAGCAGCGATATAGGAAGATGCTGAAAGGCATAATCTCATACTGTGCAGGAGGAGGCAATGGTAAACCCCTCCTGTATTTTACCAAAGAAAACTACAGGGCTCTGTGGACACTAGGAGTCAAAATCAACTTGACAGCACACTTTACTTTTCCTTACTATAGTTTTTCATTATTATAGGAACATAGGAAGCTGCCATACACTGAGTCAGACCATTGGTCCATCTAGCTCAGTCTTGTCTAAACAGATTGGCAGTGGTTTCTCCAAGTCTCTTGCTGCCCTATCTGGAGATGCCCCCTGCCAAACCGAATAGCCCATATCTTCAGTCTCCAAAACATATTTTCTTTCCCCCCAAAAGTGTCATTTCTCTCCCCCCACCCCCCAAAAAGAAAATTAAGTGAAGAAGTTACTCCTCAGCTCCTCTGTCCAGACACCTCTCTGTCTGCACCCATGCCCTATGTGGAGTGTTTGGTACACTTTAAAATGATTTTGATTTTAAGAGTACTGCTACTGAAATTTTGAATTTTCACACCTCAGCTCAGCCTGAGTCAGTTCAGGAGCTGTGGGGTTTAAAAAGAAACTAGGCTGTTTCAGTCCAGTCAGCAGTCGCTAGTAGCTAGCAGTAGCAGCCAGTCAGCAGTTACAAAATAAATGAATCCACAGAGTGGGCTTTGGGAAGATCTGGTTAAGTGCTTGTACCATTTGGCACACACCTACTATGAACTTGGAAAAGAATACTTGTGACATTAAGTCAGTTATCTCTTAGCTTCATCCTGCAAAATGTCAACAGTACCTTCCCATGTAGTATAACCCTGTTAAAGATAGTAACTCTTTTAAAGGGCCATGAGATCACAGCTGCTGCTTTGTGGGTAAGTGTGTGTGCGTGCAGATAACGGTGGAGAAGATCTAGCATAATTCTATCTTGCTAAGGAGTAAATATAGTGTAAAGCTGTATCAAGTGTGTGTGTGTGTGTGTGTGTGTGTGTGTGTGTGTGTGTGTGCACGTGCAGACATACATGCGTACTCTAAAACACCCTATTTTTCTGGCTATAACACACAATCCAGTCCAAAGATTTTTCAGAACTAAACATCTCAGCATGTTCCTTATCCCTTTTGTTAACAGAACTGGGGGTATCAAATGTGGAAGCCAGGTGAGCAGTGGATCGGGTCGCTACCTTCCCCACCCCACACCCCCACACCCCCACTGCAGCTCTGCAACCGGTACCCGCTCCTCGGCACCAGAGACACTGCCGAGGAGTAGTTCAAAGGCACCTCCTTGCCTCTTTTTGAAATGAGCGGCCAGTGGGCCCCTGGGGGATGGTGGATCAAGTGCGCTCTCTGCACTTGAAAGGTGAGGTCCTGGCTCCTCGGTGTCTCTTTCTGTCATTTTAAAAGGAGGCTCACCCCCTCCTCCCTCCCCCCAGGCATTAATTTTAAAAAACCATTCAAATCAATGAATCAGATAAGCCAGATGCAAGTTGAATCTATTCAAATCCAAAACGATTCGCACATCCCTTGTTTTCAGTCACACAATGGAGGAGAGGAGGTTTTCTTTGATCTTCCCTTTCCTCTGCAGTTGCCTGTGCCTCCCAAAACTATATCCCTGAGGGGCCTTCAAATTTGTGTGGATACTACAAGCACTAGGGTACAAGAACCTCAGTTTAAGTATTTTACAGGGTAAATTCACTAAGTAGGCTACGTTGTGTACAACCTTCGGTCGAGGTAAAAGACCCACTGGGGCAGTGGCACAACTGCAAAAATAGCCCCGATGGTGTAGCGATGAGGCTGCTATGGAAAGACTTTAAAGTTCTTCTGGAAATCAACACAGTCCCCCTTTCCATCAGAAACACTGGAAACAGCCTCGTTGCTAGGCTGTCAGGGCTGCCTTTGAAATTGCACAGTGACCCCAGTGGGTCCCTTAACCCAACCAAAGGTATTGCAGAATGAAGCCCACTCTGTTTACTGGATTGTGTCCCTCTTAAAATAAAATACACTTTTCATATTTGGGAATTTACAATCTGTAAAATGTAAAATGAGTGGAAAGTTATACTCTGCACTTTCATAGAATGGTTCTTTGGATTGACAATTTCAGCTCACATTAATGAGTGGGTTAAACCAGGTGGTAGTGACCCCCAGAGGACACCCCGGATGATGTGCCACCACCCACCACCCACCCACAAGTTGAGACCAGGTTCCCCCGCTCTCCTGGCTTGGACTCTATCCTGGACTCTGTCCAGATTCACATACGCGTGGAACTGAAGGAGGACTTGCATACATTGGCGATGCCTTGCAGCTCGCGACTAACTCAGATGGATGCTTATTTTCTTATGGCTGTCTTGACCTGCATGTATGTATGTATGTAACCTCCCGCCTCGGGAACGTGATCTATAACATATCTGCATGCTAAACGAACCATGCCAGCACAGCGGCTGACCACGCCAGGAACTCCTGCTGACAACACCCCTGGAGGACCCCCTGGACATGGAGAAGACCCTCCGCCGTCAAGGACCCACGCCCAGAGGCTGCAATTGGCAGAAGAAGACTGGCACGCAAGGTGAGGCTGGGACCTGTCCCTCCCTTGGACCTTTTGGACACTCCTCTCACTGAACTCCTTTAACCGGACTCTACCCAAACCCGTAGGGACTTGCGTACAGTGATGTATTCTCTCTGCCTTTGCAACCACACATTCGTTGGTACGCGGCCGTGTTTTATCGGGAAACTCTATTCACTACTGCTTTTGTAAACCATGTGTTAAACATTCTCTAATAAAAGTCAATTTATTCTGGATTAATTAATCTGAAATTTAAAAAAAATATGTTTACCATGGGACTGTTCAACCAACAGCTATTTCTGATCTGGGGAACAGCTGTAAATTATCAATGGTTTTATGTAGTTCAGTATGTTGAAAGCCAGTTTTGCTTTTCAGAACTGAACTGAGCTGTTTTGGCTTTTCTTACAGAAGTTTCAATTTGGTTCTACTTGTGATGAAGAAAATAGCTAAATGTAATTCTCTTGTTTAATTTATGTGGACCTGGAATTTGGTCTACAGATTGCGTCTGCATAATGGAATAGCCGTGCTTCTGAACTTCAACAGATAGGAGGGGAATTTCCAAAAGTGCAGGAAAAGGAAGGCCTTTTATAAAACCTCCGCTGAACAAGTTAATGCTTGACAGCTTGAATTTATGTGAACATTAACAAGGCTGATAATTCAGACTCTTGTTGCCCTTGGTAACATTCCAGGAGTAATGTTTTCACAAAGATGAACTATTTTTAGACAGTTTCTCCAGTGTATGAAAAACAAACAGGCTTTCCCCATAAATTCAGGGAGGCATGCCTCTGTGTTTCAGTTCTTTTCAAATGGTAACAATATGTGGTTCAGCCCAGCAAGTAATGCTGCTGTGCAACATCTCATTCATTTACTGGGCCTAGTGTACGTTATCAGCAATATCTAGTGAAGATACCATCAAAGAAAAGAGACAATTTCCAGGAATCTTTCTTTCTCTTTCTCTATTTTTTTCATGCTACTTTCTGTTGTAGAGTCATGGATACAACTAGTTTTTGCCTTGGAGCACATAATCTATTGGGACATGGACGCTGAATCCATTTGTGGCCATTCCACCCAATTGCTTCAGAGACAGAGAGAGGTAAAAAGGCAATCAGGATGGCTAGGACCAGCTGCCATTTGACTCCTTGCCCCTCCAAGAACTCTTGTGCAATAGTCATGGTACTTGAATATGCTTATGTTCCTCTTCCCTCCCTGACTCTTCTGCTTTTGCATCACAGCTGGGAAATTGTATTGTTTTAAACTATGAACCACCTTGAGCATGTCAGCAGAAAAGCAGTACGTGAATGTAATAAATAAGTATTTGTCACGTGCTGTGTTTATGAGGAGATAGAACAAATGACAAATTACAGAACTAACTGGTGTCTCAGAATACCACAAGGAGAACTCTGTAAACATCACCAATGAGGATTCTGTAGATGGTAGAAGCACTGGAAAGCATCAGCAGCAATATTTCATGGGGCTGATTAGATTGATTAGATAAAGCCTATTTCTATCCCATTCTTCAGTGTTTGGTCATCACTGTTTGTCTCCATGTGTGTGTCATCTTGATAATCTAATATTAGGGGATGTTGTGAGAAACTTATAAACAGTAGGCTTGTTCTCATGATCAGAACTTGGGTAGGAGCTGCCTCCTAGCACATTCAGGTGCTGCATGTGCTTCTGTTTTCTGCTCAAGTATGAATTAAAAACAAGGACAGAAGCGGGGATCTTGTTCATGTGCTAAGCCCCAGCTGGGTAGGATGGCTTTTTCTTCTACCTCATTCTGAAGCTACAGGCAGAATCTGGGTAGGGTATGCTCATCCTACCCACCTGGGGCTTCGCAAATGATCAGGCTCCCCACCTCCTACTTTAACTCACACGATCACAAAACGGGAGTGTATGTAGCTCCCATAGCTGGGTAGGAAGCTTCTCTTACCCAAGTTCTGATCATGAGAGCAGCCTGATCATGCTGTCTGATAGAATATCCAGGAGAGCCCATAATCTCTTGTGTTGCGGTACTCTTTGACCACTACGCAAGCAATGCAGAGTTTGCCACGACAATGCTTCATAATCATTAGACTGGCATGTGACACACACAGATGCCAGGTGCTGCTGAGTACATTCAGAAACTGAGAAAGACTGGAGCTTCAGATCAAGGTCAGAGGACGAGCAGAGAAAGTCATTGGCCAACTGATAGTATCTTATTCGTGAGCTGTGCATTATCATATTTACACACACACACACAATGGGGGGGGGGATGAGAATAGGACAAGAGAGGAAACAAGATGAAACCTGAGGGAAATTAAGTCTTTAGATGCCAACTGCTGGGCAGAAACAAGAGGGAAATGTTGCATGTTTGTGTGGACCTTGGGTCCCCAGATGTTGTTGGACTACATTTCTCATCATCCCCACTCCCAGGCATCAGCCACTGTAGCTGGGGATGATGGGAATTATAGTACAAAAACATCTGGAGATTCAAGGTTGGGAACCCCTGGTCTAGACTAAATGGATGGGATCCAGCAGGTTCTCCTCGTTTTCTTACAGGAACCAAATAAATCCATATGTTTCTCACCATGTATTAGCCGTGACAGCTAGATGGAGTCTCTGTTCAAAGGCAATATACTGCTGAATTTATTTATTATTTATTTATTACATTTATAAACCGCCCCATCCAGAGGCTCTGGGCGGTGTACAACAACTTTTAAAAGACATAAAACCCACAATTAAAACAGTGCTAAAAACAATTCAAAAATGACTAAAACTATTTAAAACCAATTAAAATACATTTAAAAACAACAACACTTTACAAGCCTTGGAAGGCCAGGCCAAATAAATAGGTTTTTAGGGCTCTCTTAAAGTCCGACAGCAAGCCTAAACTGCGGATATCTGCCGGGAGTGCATTCCATAGACCAGGAGCAGCTACAGAAAAGGCCCGGTTCCGAGTTTCCACCAGATGTACTGGTGGTAACTGGAGACAGACCTCTCCAGATGACCTCAATGAGCGATGGGGATCATACCAAAGAAGGCGCTCTCTAAGGTAACCCAGACCCAAGCTGTTCGGGGCTTTAAAGGTAATAACCAGCACTTTGTATTTCGCCTGGAAACATATTGGCAGCCAGTGCAGCTGTTTTAAGACAGGCATAATATGGTCTCTCCAGGTTACCCCAGAGACCAATCTGGCATTTTGAACTAACCGAAGTTTCCGAACTACATACAAAGGCAGCCCCACGTAGAGCACATTGCAGTAGTCAAGCCTGGAGGTTACCAGCTGATGCACCACTGTTTTGCAATCGTTATTTTCAAGGAATGGACGCAGCTGTCGAATCAGCTGAAGCTAGAAAGCGCTCCTGGCCATAGCCTCCACCTGAGATACTATGGTGAGATCTGGATCCAAGAGCACTCCCAAGCTGCGTACCTGTTCCTTCTGGGGGAGTGTAACCCCCTCCAGCACAGGAAGATCTAACTCATCCCTTAAATTCCGATCCCCCACAATGAGCACCTCCGTCTTGCTTGGATTCCGCTTCAATTTGTTATCCCTCATCCAGCCCATTACTGCCCATAGGCAGGCATTTAGGGAGTGAATGCCATTTCCTGATGATGAAGATGATGATGATAAGGAGAAATAGATTTGGGTGTCATCAGCATACTGATAATACCCTGCACCAAATCTCCTGATGACCTCACCCAGCGGTTTCATGTAAATATTTAAAAGCATTGGTGACAAAATGGAGCCCTGAGGGACTCCATATAATAGCTCCAATTTTAAAGAGGAACTGTCACCAAGCTCCACCATCTGGAATCTGCCTGAGAGATAGGAGCGGAACCACTGCAAAGCAGTGCCCCCTATCTCCAGCTCCCCCAGGCAAACCAGAAGGATACCATGGTCGATGGTATCGAACGCCGCCGAGAGATCCAAAAGAACCAACTGAGTCACATTCCCTCTGTTGATTCCCCAGTAAAGGTCATCCATCAGGCCGACCAAGACTTAACCCCATAGCCCACTCTAAAGCCAGTTTGAAATGGGTCTAGATAATCGGTTTCCTCCAAAACCGCCTGGAGCTGGTTAGCCACCACTCTCTCAATCACCTTACCCAACCATGGGAGATTGGAGACTGGCCTATAATTGTCCATCACTGAGGGATCTAGGGAAGGCTTCTTGAGAAGTGATCTAATAATTGCCTCCTTCTAACAAGGAGGCATCCGACCCTCCCTCAGCGATGAATTAATGATATTAACTAAGCCATCCCCAACAATCTCTCTGCTAGATAGAAGCAGCCAAGGCGGGCAAGGATCCAGAGAACAAGTGTTAGGCTGCACCGCCCCAAGCAGCTTGTCCACATCATCAGGCAAATTTCAGTTGCTGATGGGACAAAATAGAGGTGGCCTGTCACTTGCAGGCCCTGCTTGTGGGTTTCTCAGAGGCATCTTGGCAGCCATTACAGGAAACAAGGAAATGGACTAGAGGGAGCTTTTGTCTGATAAGATTGGGCTGTTCTTCAGTTCTTATGACCAGCTGTGCACTACCAAGGCACTAGCCTGACTTTTAACTTGTTTACTTAATTGGGTTAATTTTATTACTTTTATTTTAAATTGTATGTATTTTATTGTTGTGAGCTGCCCCGAGCAGTAGTGTACTGGAGGGGTGGGGTATAAATATTTTAAATAATAAAATAAAATAAGCTGCAGAATTATTAAAAGTATGGCATACACAGTACTGTAGCATAACTGAATGTGCTTACACCAGTTGAAATTGTGTTCAAGTCAATTAAAATTAAGACATGGTATTTAAAGCACCACTATCATCTGAAATGATTTGTAATGGCAGAGGTTGGTTACTTGTGTTAACCATGCCTGAGAAAATTGCCTGATTGTGTGGTAGATAAGTCAGTTCAGGGAGGCTAATTATAAAGCAGCTATTAGGCTTTAAAGAACGTATCAGTAATTACAGCAATACTAGGAGTAGATTATGGACCACAAATATATCACCACTGTAATCATACTTAACGTTTACATAGCACTTTCTAACTTCAAAGTACTTTACAACCATTAACTAATTAATCAGCAGAGCCTTGTATCATGCATGCACATCTTTTGCTGACATAATATATAAACACTGCACACACTGTCCTTAGGGAGGAATTTTCCCTCAAAACTACATTTAGAAAAACATTTAGGTAGAGCAGATAAGTGCTTACCCCCCCCTTTTTTTCCTATGCAACTTGTTGAAATCAAGACAAAGAATTGGTCAAATGATATAGAGATGTGCACGAATTGAATTTTCAGATTCAATTCAAATTTGAATCAAAACTGGCCAATTTGATTCAAATTCAAATTGAATTGGCCTGAAACAATAGATTCGATCTATTTTGTTGCCTTTTTTTAACCAGTCAGGACACCTGAGTGGTTTTTAAAAGGTGCTGGAATGTCCCTAAACTGTTGCCAAATTGATTCAAATTTGAATCTGGCCAATTCAATTCAAATTAAAATCTAATTACTTCTTTTAGGGGTCATTTGATTCAAATTCAAATTGTTCAAATTGGCCAGATTCAAGGTGAATCTATTCAAATTCGATTCAATTCACACATTCCTAAAATGATATCTTCTGTTGGACCATAGATATTAGAAGTTTTTGACTTTTGTAGAACTCGTCATTAAAAATGAGTTTTTAAGAGCATTTTTTTAAAAAATGGAATCATGTATCCATTTAACTGACATTTGGACTCTTTCTCTGGACAAGCTAGTGGCCAATTTCACTAACTGAATGTCTTATTGTCCATAGCTGATAAATAAATCATCATGATTTATTTAAATCATGATGATTCTCATAAAGGAATAAATTTGAGGAAAGTCCTACCTGAGCTAAAAATATTGTTTTGGCTGGGGGAACAGTTACATTTATGAAGCATGATGAACAGTTCTAAGTTCTAACCCCATCCAGTTAGTTCATGATAGCCTGTGGGTGCTTGAATGATGCCATTTTGATTGGGCTTGCATGGTGCCATTTTTGCCAGCTTTTATCCCTGCTGGCAAACTCTCATCTGGAGAACAACAATAACTATTTATATACCACTTTTCAACAAAAGTTTCCAAAGCGGTTTACATAGAGAAATAAATAAAAAAGATGGCTCCCTGTCCCCAAAGGGCTAACAATCTAAACTGAACCATAAGATAGACACCAGCAACAGTCACTAAAAGTATTGTGCTGGGGGTGGATAGGACCAGTTACTCTCCGCCTGCTAAATAAAGAAAATCACCACATTAAAAAGGTGCCTCTTTGCCTAGTTAGCAGGGGACAACTTTTGGATAGCCATTTTGGATAGCCAAAAATGGTATATTCTGTAGATCAGAATGTTATTGGAACCAAAGATGCACTCAGCAGCGCTCCTAGGTCCAAAACCAGCCCAGACCTGAAGGAGGTCCCACCACCACGAGACCTCTGCCATGAGGCCCCCCCTTAAATACCTCCGCTGCCCTGCATCCACATCCATGGCCTGCAGACCTCTTTCCACCCCATAGGCAAGCAGCTGAGCCCTCGCACGCACACGTTGGCTCTCCAGAGGCAGGCATGTCATTCCCTATGCTGACCCTGCTCCTCCTCATGCTCCCTCTGCTGGCAGGCACACATGGACGGACACAGGTCTCCTGATCATGTTTCCTGTGGGTGCCTGCTGTGGGCACACGACCAACCTGTGCCAGGTGGGGCAACCTGGCCACACACTCTGTGTGCCATGGGGTTGGAAGCCATGTCAGCCCCATCTCCTAAAGTGGGCTTCGCTTGTGAAGGTGTGGCCAGCACCTCGCCCACCCCTCGTGCTTCTCCCACCAGCCGCTGCATCCGCTGCCACAGGGGAACGCCTGCTCAGCTCACCCTCACCCCCTGGCCACACAAATGGCAGTGGTAATTGCAAATATTGGTGTGGTGGGGCAGCAGTGGGGCAGGCATGGGGCAAGGGCGGAGCAGGGGCGGGGCTCTAGGGTGGTCACGCAGAACATTTGGAGGGCCCCCAAAGACAGAAGGCCATGGACCAGATCCCCAAGGTCCGTGGCTAAGAGCACCTCTGGATGCACTTGGACTAGACTAGAACCAAAGATGCAGAAGAACTTATTCCACCTCTGAATACTTTTTTTTTGCTGATGGTGAATTTTGGGGAGCTATTTGATTCCACAGCTGTCTTGTCACAGTTTTGGTGGGATACCATACATAGCCACAAACTATTTCATCAACCTTTTAAATATGTCCACTCTTTTGTCCAGATTAATTTGGCAAACAAATTCAGCCCCATAGTCATTTAATTTCACTATCTTGTGCATGGCAATATTGATGGTACCTTCGCTGCTTCTGCTATTGTCCTGAATGGTATGTATTTGTCTTTGCAACATCAATCTTTTCAACATCAAAGATTTTGCTGTAATTTAGCAGTACTACAAATCTGACAAGTACATGAAAGGCCCTATTGTGGTTTTTGGTCTTCTCTGTGTTCTTGTGCTGCAAAAACTGATGACATGCCAGTGTGAGCCAGCTCATCAGATGGGCAGAAATCTCCATGTCCCCCCCCCCTTTTTTTTAACTCCTCCATGAAGGTGGCAGATAAAAAATAGGGCATTCAAGTAGCTGACAGGGTAACCTGTAAGTGCCTGTCCTGGGCAATCTACTTGTCAGCTTTACTAGCTATGTTTCAACTGTCAGCTCTGTGTCTTTCCTTTCCTCTGTCTTTCATCATCCTTAGTCCCATGAATAGAATCTTATTTTGGATTTATTTATTTAATTTGTTGACCCAATGCATGAGCAAATAAATTGTCCTGTTGCAACAAACCAGTCTCATTCATACAAAAATCATCATGATTCTGGCAATCAGCTGCATTAGAGTAAAGCATAGATGGATGCTTCAGTAATAACAATGGAAAATAAAGGAAAGGGGAATAAAGGAGTTTAGAAAACCCAAATTCACCCCCTAAAAAATTTAAATAGCATTAACATTCTTGCCTGCTCTTGGCATCTTCAGCAATGAATCATATGAATTAAAGGAAGCAGATCACATGGCTAGCAGCAGCAGCCAACAAAGAACCTAAGAAGCCACCACTAGGGACCACAGAGGCAAGGATTTAAAGTGCTTTCAAGTTTTAGTCAACATAAGTTAAGATATACACAGACAGTCCTCGAAGTTTGGAGACTCAGACAGAAAATGGTTAATTCACTTCTGCGGGGGGGTGGGGGTGTCTGTAGCCATGGCAGAGATTGAACAGGAAGCATCTGTACCTTACTGAACTCTGCCAGCGGAGGTAATGTGATCTGCTTCCTGTAAACATTACTGGAATTGAGCATAAAGTTTTAGAACTACAACTGTTGTTATCTGGTCTTTCCTTTTCCTAGTCTTCTATGAGGCACGAACTGAAATTTGAAGTCCCGCTGTATCTGGGGGTGCTATGCCAGTGCCTGCTATTCTTCTGCCTACCTGTAACCTGCTAGTTTGTCTCTGAAACAGTGCCTAGCTGTGAATGCAAGCTGCTACCCTGTCATATATGGGGTGCTGCCAATATGGAGTGCTTCCGTGTGTGTGTGTGTGTGTGTGTGTGTGTGAGAGAGAGAGAGAGAGAGAGAGAGCGAGCAACTATGAACCAAAACCTAACTGTAACCGTAGAACAAGAATGCCTGAGAGAATTACAGAGAACCAAATTAATTGAATGAGGGAGGAGGGCTAGCTGAAGGCACACTGTTGAGATGTAATCAAAGAGAAAGAGAAACCAGACAGAGCATGTCACTGTTGATAATTTGGTGGCAGCAATCCTCCAATGGCATGGGATACTGACAGGGTAGAGAAAGAGCTTCTAAAAAGAATATGAACATTCCTTGCCCAGCACACCAGCCTTTGATTCTAATGCTGCATTTTATCATGTCAGATTAATCATGCGGGAAGCCGGATGACACATTTCCATGCATTCAGGTTAAACTCTATATTGTAACCTTTTTTAAAATGTTCAGTTATTAGTAGTGTACTTGGCTGCACTAAATTGTTCATTTTGATATTTTAATTTTTTTTAAACCGGATAATCTGAAAGAAAGGAAACTGCCATATGCCGAGGCATACCATTGGTCCATCTAGACCAGTCTCCCTGGATGGATAAGCATTCTCCAGGTTCTCAGGCAAAGATCTTTTTGATCATTGCTGCCCAAGATACTCTCAACTTGAGATCTTCTACATGTTATTCATGTGAACTATCCCTGTGAACAATGGCCCTTCCTGAAATTATGTCCAGGAAGCAGTATAGAAAAGAAGATGCAGCACAGGATTTTATGCAACCATCTTGCTATGATGTGGCCAGTGTGGTGTAGTGGTTAGAGTGCTGGACTGGGACCAAGGAGACCCGAGTTCAAATCCCCATTCAGCCATGAAACTAGCTGGGTGACTCTGGGCCAGTCACTTCTCTCTCAGCCTAAACTACTTCACAGGGTTGTTGTGAGGAGAAACCTAAGTATGTAGTACACAGCTCTGAGCTCCTTGGAGGAAGAGCGGGATAAAAATGTAAATAATAATAATAATAAAGACCTTGAAGAGCACCTCAACACCATCGGGGCCACAGAAATCACCATCAGCCAATTACAAAAAGCAGCTTTACTGGGAACAGCCTGTATTCTGCGACGATATCTATAACAATTGACAATAAAATTCTGGCATCCCAGGTCCTTGGGAAGAAATTGATGTCTGGATAAAACAAATCAGTCAATAACACCTGTCTGACTGTGTAAACAAGAAAGAATAATTTGGATGAGCCACTCATGCTGACTCCTTTCCAACCCCTTGGGCCTCATTTAGTCTAGCAGAGGTCAGCAGCACAGGGGAAGATTTGCAGATCTCAGTTCAGGCACTGAATCCACCACACTTCCTGATACCTGAACCATATTTAAAAGTCCAAAATTGGCTGGGGGAAACCAGCACACTTCTTGGAGGCCATTCTGAACTGCTTGTACTCTTGGCAGAGTACTTACGATAGATAGCTTTATGGCTTGCCTCTTTTTGTACCACTCATCAAATAGCACGCTAATAATAATCATATCTTCTTTTCTGAAGAGCCTCAAAGCAAATATTTCAAAGGCAGGAAGAAGGGAATACCTGAAGCTTTATAATTATAGAGCAGAACTATGTACTACAGAGTATTAAAACAAATGATACAGATGAATTATCAAGAGGGCGAAAGCTGGGTTGATAAACCATATTCAAGACACGAATCCTGAGTGTTTGCTTGGCATTTTTGAATCTTTTAAAATGACAGGTTGTGATCAACAGCTTCCCTTAGAGGTTGGCAAGATTCCTGTGCAAGCATTTAATGTCTGTTTGATGTTCTTGACTTTGTGTCAAATGTACAAACTACTGTTAAGATGTTGAGATATATAGCTGTGATTAAAACAATTCATCCATCTGGCTATAATTAAAGGCCCCAGTTAATTGCAATGACAACTGTATATAGCAAAATGAGTTCTCATCTTTGAAAAGAGCCATGTACTGTCAACATTGTTTCTAATGGGTGATGGCCTATTACAGTACAACCCTTACATGACAGGAAATTAATTACCATTTGTTGTTAATTAAAGTTCTCTTCTTTAAAATAGATTGAGAAAAATGAAGAATAAGGCAGGCATTGCAGCTGGTTAATTTATTTTATTTTATACATTTACCACATGCAGGTTTTTAGGACTTCTGAATCTACATTTCATCATGTCTAATAAACAGAATTGCATGATTAATAATTTTTGTAGCACGTTACCGTGTCCAAAGTGCTTCACTAAATTATTCCCTAAATCAACCTGTAAAGGTAAGGTAAAAGATTGCAACTCTCTGAAGGTCACCCAGGTTACCCAGGAAATT
Source organism: Hemicordylus capensis (assembly GCF_027244095.1). Lineage (NCBI taxonomy): Eukaryota > Metazoa > Chordata > Lepidosauria > Squamata > Cordylidae > Hemicordylus > Hemicordylus capensis. Next base: position 263,425,796 of record NC_069657.1, read on the forward strand.
ATATGACTTGTGAAGATTTGGATCTGGGTTTCCAAACTCAATGTAAATATGCCACCATACTGGCCTAAAGAGACAAAAGGGAGACTAAGGTAGAAATGTTATCTGAATGACAATCAGTAGAGGCAATTGTATAATATTTACACATTCAGGTTCTATGAAAAACCTTTGGCTTTGTGTGTATGTGTATATATATTGAGAACATTTCCTGAACTTGTCTCATTTGTCTTAATTTAGTTTTGTGTGAAAATCGATGCAGAATCATATGATTTAGTCACACAATAATATCAACAAGGAAGAACCTTATTTTAATATCTACCATTTGTTTTGCTGTATTATCCAGTCACTTGATTGGGTCATTTGGACATTTTGTTCAGTTTTATCAGTGGAAGCTAGGGAAGGCTAGGGGGAAAATACCAAAGATTGAGGAATGTTTAGATTCCAGTCTTGGATCTTCAAATGAGTTAGACTTGATGAACAGACACTTTGCTTTCAGCATTTAAGTAATCCTCTCAATCCAGAAAAACCAATCTTCATTAAGAAATAGGTTTCCATTATCTGACCATTCTGATATCACAAATAGTTATTGTTGGGTGGGGAGTAAAGAACACATCTAGCTTCTGATCCAACCCTAAGGGTTTCTGTGTGGCACTCCTTCATTGTGTACAAACCACCTAACATGTTATTGGTGCTGTCAGATCTGGCAGTATGATGACATCTTTGCAGGAGGGACACTCTTCTGAGCATAGCAGTTAGTCGTGCAGGCTTCTGCTGTATGGCTTCCTGAATCAAGGCTGACATATTTTCTACCCTTAAAGGTGTCTCCAGCTTGTAGAGTGAAGCTATCTAGCACCTCAGATTTATGACAGTTTATATTAATTCCCAAAGGAGATGAGACCTGGTAAAAACTAAGCTCTGCTTGTATATGGCTGCCCAGGATCCATAAGACATTGCTTGCAAAGGAGCAGGTTAGCCTTGGCATAGGAATAGAGGCCTACCAGTGTGTGGTCCATATAGTGCTAAATATCTCCCCAGTTCCTGGTGTGCCAGCATCTAATTCTTCAAGATGGTCATGTGCTATGCACAGGATATGGCTTTTTGGCATGTCATTACAAATATAGGTTTCACCATTGGCCAGGAGCCTGTACATACATTCCCACCCACCCCCCTTGCTTTCCTGTGGCTGCCACACACCTCATTGGTCATGTGACAGGACTCTTAGAATCCCTGTCAACGTGTCAAGAAGTAGTGCACGGTGTGGATCCAGAATACATTTAATACTCAAATACATTTTAATAAATTAATTCAAGATGGACAGCTTAAACTATTTAAGAGAAATCTCCCCCCACCCCCAGGGATTAGATGCTTAAAAATAGAACCGAAAGCATACATGCCTTTTAAGTGTTCCCAGGTCCCCTTGAATTGAGATGTTTAACATTTCATGTGGGGAGAAAATATGCACAGCTCAAATGTAATGATATTTGGTCTTTCTAGTATTTAACAATGCTAAGTATGTTGGAGTTGACCTGCAAATATCTTTGTTTAGCAAGCCAACAACTTAGGTGCTAGAGGCTTAAATGAAAGGTTTAAAGAGGACTTTGTTCATATAATAAATCTAAGCATACTTTTTATAGCTCCCCCCCCCCCTGCTCCCACCCACTCTTTTGCCAGTCCAGACAGGATCCTCTCTTTATGCAATGCTGTAGCATATGCTATAGCTCTCTACTGGAAGGAGTCAATTAAGTGCTATTTTAAACAGTCTTATACAGTTAATATTCCTATGTTAAATGTGTGTGTATTTTTCTTGTAACTCTGAAGACCACCTCTCTTGTTCACCAATTTTAATAAATTCAGCATGCTATATGAAGTTTTTGCCAACAAAAGCAATGCCCTTCTCAGTTAGAAAGGGTAAAAAATGCTTCCCATCAGAGGCCACAAATTACTGCTATAGAGGAGAGGGAGGAGACCTTTCCAAAGCTGGTGAGGCAAGATAATATAGACCTTACACACTTAGGTCATTCATACAACCGGGCAAGCAGGGTGGCGGGTAGGTGGGGGGAAAGCTGGTTAAACTCACCTTCCCCACAGAAGACCCATTCCATGTTGCCTGGAGTGCAGACCATGATCCCAGACAATCTGCAGTGTGTGTGTGCAGTGCAGAACTCCAGAGGCCATGAAAATGCACCCCAGCCCACAATGCACCATGTGACATGATGCATTGGGGGATCCCCCCAGGAGCCGGGAGCTCTAGGCACCCATATCTGTGTCCGCTGAGGAACACACGATCCCGTAGCCCAGGTTAAGGGAGCGCTCACTCCCTTATCCTCAGCTAACAGCTGGGCTACAAAGCAGGGCTAGGTTAGGCTAGTAGGGCGTGAGAACAGCCTCATTATGTTTTTCTAAATATATGTTAACCAAAATCCCGTCAATTTCTGTTTCTACCAACACAGATATTAATTGCAAATGAATCCCTTCTAGAGTGGCTATGACAATCAGACATGGCACCTGCGACAATGTGCAGAGATTTTCAAGTCATCACAAGACACCTCTCACTTTGGCTGATACTTGGAAGTTCAGTAACTCCCTGTGAACGGTTGCGCCCTGTGAAAAGTCATAGCCAACTCCTTCCTGCTTCCTTTGAAATGCCCTAGATGTTTCTCCCAAACAGCAACTGCCAATTTCTCCTTGGACTTTCTTTTTCGGTGAAACTGAGTACCAGCATCTGCAGCCTCAGCTCTTCTCAACTTTGCCTAGTGTATGGACACTTCCTTTACAGCCCTCAGGCTCCCCACAGAATAGTGGTGCTGGACTAGTAACTGTGATGGCTCATCTTGAGGTTTTGAGACATTTATCGCTGGATACTCAGTCATCACTTGAGGAAACTTTCAGCCCTCACCCTGAGCCCTCAAGCAGCCCAGCAACCAAGAAATAAATTAATAAATTTCTTGTTTGCAATAAATATGGCACTTTTCTCCGTTATACAGATCAATCAAGATTTATACAGATACAATCAAGCACATCTTCCAACCAGTAACAGTTACCTTCCAACTGATCTTAACTGTCACAGACTTTCAGGGTGAGATGGATCTGCATACGGAATTCCCACCACCCAATCACCACAGTTCTTTTGCTGCCTCTATTACATTCAATACAAAACCTCCAGTATAATTTTATACCTTACCACAAACATATGTACAAAGAAGATTTTTTTTCCTAATTGTAATTCTAAAACAAAACAAACCTCCATTTTGTTGTCACAGTAACAAGTAGAGTTGATACCCGTTGCAGGGGACTAACAGTAGGAGAGAGGGCATGCCCTCAGCTCTTGTCTTTGTGCTTCCCAGAGGCATCTGGTGGGCCACTGTGTGAAACAGGACAGTGGACTAGATGGGCCTTGGGCCTGATCCAGCAGGGCTGTTCTTAGAGGATGATAACACTCATGCCTATGCAAACTGTCTAACAAAGCCTTGGCTTCATCATGTTTTCTGTGTGTCTCTTACTTGTAGGAAGAAACCAGCCCTGAGCAATTGAAGACATTTTGCTTCCTTCAAAATTCCTCAGATTTTTCACACAAGGGGAAATCTCCAAATTCCCTTAAATTTCACTTGAGGTGGTAGCGACTCAGATGGATCAGGTGACTCTAAACAGAAGCAGCACTCAGCTATGGCCTTTGCAACTGCTGTTTAATGCTTTCAGAGCCCAGTTCATCTTGGACATTCTTCCATCACTACCCAAAAAAGATATTTCAGAATCACTTGCCTCTACAGAGAAAAATGGCAGTGAAACACGGCAACCAGCCTAGAGCAAAGAGATGATGGAAATCTTGGGTTTTTTTCAGTGACTACTACACAGAAGCAGAAAAGGGGCAGGAAAAATGTTCTCTGAAGTCTGTTTCAACTATTATAAAAGACAGTCAGCACAGAATTTCAGATCTGAAGTCAGTTTGTTTTCCATTTCTTTCATCTCCTCCCTTAGTCTCTCAGCCTGAGGAGGATAGCTCTTCCAGAAATCTTTCAGCATCTCTTGTCAACAGTGAGACAAGCCTGCAGTTTGTGCACTCAGCATGCAGCCTACTATAGAGGAGTACTGAGAAAAACCAACCAGCAATCTCACGTTTGGCTCTTTTAAAAAGCTATCTGGTGTTTGGAAGTGACTAGATAATGATACAGAGAAGAATTCTGATAGCTGATGTGTTGGCTGGCTGTCTAATTGAAGAAGATACAAATATTGGTGGGGGTGGGGAAGCTAGGTTTCTGGATACTAACTCACAAGTCAGATCCTGAGCTGGTGGAATTCATCCAGGTTGATTACAGTAGTAATTTTTATTTCTGTTTGTTTGTTTGTTTGTTTGTCTCTCTCTCTTTCTCTAAAGTTTGTGCACATTTTCTTCAAGGAAACAACAAAAAGACAGCTCAGAAATATATTAATAGCACCACCTTCAAAACCACACACACACACACAAATAAAACTTAATACCATAAATGTTGCCAAAAGGTAATAATTATGGCCCACAATCATTTCAGATGTACCCATCTAAACAAAAACGTTCTCACTTTCTTTATTAGAGACATGAATACATGTACCCACACACACTGAGGCTATTCACACGATGGGGCAAAATCAGGCTAGCGAAGGCTAGCCCGATTTTGCCCCATCTTGTGAACCACCGGGCTCGGCTGCGAGCGCGGTGGTTCCTAGGTGGGTAATCCGCCTAAGTACCCCTGCCCTAAAACCAGGTTTGCGGAGTGAGTGCTCCGCAAACCTGGTTTTAGTAATCGTGAATAGCCGCGGTGCAGCTTCGCACCGCAGTTACTCACAAGGAGACCCCCGGAGGGGAAGCGAAAAGCCGCCTCCCAGCTCCGGGGGTCTCGCCAGCATGCTGGACCTTACAGGGGCTGATCGGCCCCTGCTCCCCCCAGCCCCCACTGGCTCCGTCATGGAGCCAGCAATCGTGTGGACAGGCGATCCGGCCGCCCAGGGCTCCCTTCCCGCTCACCCTGCTAAACCAGGTCTCACTGATCGTGAGACCCGGCTCATTGTGTAGTGTTGTTTTCTCTTTTGCTAGGTAAGAGCTCAGCTTTCCCCTACTTTCATTCCTCAAATGACACATGGAGGCTATTCACACGGTCTGCAAAAATCGGGCTAAGGGAGCCTAGCCCGATTTTTGCAGACCGTGTGAACCACCGGGTTCAACTGCAAGCCCGGTGGTTCCTGAGCGGGTAACCCGCTCAAGTAACCTTCACCTTAAACCTGGTTTGCAGAGTGAGCGCAAACCCGTTTTTTTGGATCGTGAATTGTCGCGGTGCAGCTCTGTGCTGCAGCAACTCACGAGTAGACCCCCAACCGGGCAGCTTAAAAGCAGCCTCCCGGCTCGGCGGTCTCTCCAGTATGCTCTGCACATTCGTGCAGGGCATACTGGGGCTACCAGGGGCAACGTAGCCCCCGAACTCCTCAGCCCCGGCCGGCTCCGTAACGGAGCCAACAGTTGTGTGGGCAGCTGCTGCAGCCGCCCAGAGCAGACTGCTGCTCATGTGCAGGGAGAGGGGGCTATGCACACTCTCCCTGCAAACCCCCTAGAGGCTCTCTTCTCATGCACAGCCTAACCCAGGTTAGGGAAGCCCAGCCTGGGTTAGACTGTGCATGAGAACAGATGAGAGCGGGCCTGATCCCAGCAGGGCAGTGCTGCCTAGCCCCATTTTTAAATCCAGGTCTTAGCCAGGGTTAAGGGCTCAAGCGCCCTTAACCCAGGCTCGGAGACCGTGTGTCTGCTGGGGCTATGTTTAACCCCAGCTGACACAGAGATGGGTGACTAGAGCACCCATCTCCTGGGGGAATCCCCCAATGCATCACGCATGTCGCGCAGTGCATTGTGGGAGTCCTAGAGGTTGGGATCAGTGTTCCCTCTAACAGGAATTCCCAGATGTTGTTGACTACACCAACAGCCCGGTGCTCCCAAGGCGGCCAGCCCGCCTAAAACACCCTCCCCTCAAATGAGGTTAATGGAGCGAGTGCTCCGTTAACCTCATTTCGTTACTCATGTGTTGCCGCGGTGCGTGGTGACACATGAGTAGACCCCCAGCCAGGAGGCTGCAAGCAGCCTCCCAGGCTCTGGGGTCTCTCCAGGATGCCCTGCGCACTTACACAGGGCATCCTGGGACTTGTGGGGGCTGCACAGCCCCCGATCCCTGCAGCCCCCATCGGCTCCATGACGGAGCCGGCAGTCGTGTGGGTGGCTGATCTGGCAGCCCAGGGCTCCACCGCTGATCATCTGCAGAGAGAATGGACTAAGCCTGCTCTCCCCACAAGCCTCACTGAGGCGCTTCACAGCAATCATGCGGAGCGCCTGTCTTTCAAGCACAGTTTGTATTTTTTTTTTTAAGTAAGTCTGTGGCCTCTCCCTTCTTCAGCTAGGCAGGAAGTGGGAGTTGCCCTTAATTTGTTTCTACTTCCTTCCAGAATGCATACTTTAACTGGCCCGCCTCCTGTGGTTCATTTAATTTTGCTCCATCCCTTCTCTTTAAAAAGAAAACAAGAAGTCCACAAGTATTACACACAGGGCCAATTTGGACATAATGCCAAACTGCAGTTAAACGTACCTGGGTCAGTGAAATCTGAATACAGGATCTCTTCCCAACCATGGTTCCACTCTGAGTTTGAAGCTGGTTAAGTTGTTGACACTGCAGGTCCACTGGCCCCTTCATTCACTCATTCGTTCAGCACTGGGCCCCAGTCATTTGAATTTGACACCTGCTGTAACTTAGGGTTCATGTTGAAGCTCCTCCCACAACAAAAGAGAGGGAGGCTCAGAGCAGGTCAGAACAGCATCAGCTGCATCTCTTGCTGGCTGTTATCCAGAATGAACTTTCGGCCTTCTATCTACTGCCTAGCAACTTGTCACCTAACCCATAATTTCACTGCCTGGCAACAGGCATGCTGCGTTCCTAGATTTTCTTCATTTAAAAGCACAGAACCAGAAATCACTTGTGCCATATACATTGCAATCACTTTTAATTGGGGGGGGGGACCCCACAAACCCATGTCACTTAAGTGTGAGCTGTGTGATTCTTAAACTGTAAGTGAGGAATGGGAGATGGGGTTTGTGTGTAGCAGGTTGGGGGAGACAGGGGATGTGGATTGTGTGGTGGTGCTCCTTGGTGGGCATAGACAAAGCCTGGCTGGGTTTGGGGGTTGTGGGACCAAGGGAGGGCTGGTTGGAAGTAGTGTGTGGAGTCACGCCGTGGCTGGCAACTCATGATTGCTAACCTCATTTAAGGGGAGGGCTACTTTGGCGGGCTAACCGCCAGAGAACCACCAGGCTCTCCTGTGAGCCCAGTGGTTCTCACAATGGGGAAAAACCATCTTCTCAATTGTGAGAATAGCCTCTCTCTTTCAAACAAACTTTATATTTTATTTAAAGTAAGAAGGCTGGACTAGGACCGGGGACACGCGAGTTCAAATCCCCATTCAGCCATGAGACTTGCTGGCTGACTCTGGGCCAGTCACTTCTCTCTCAGCCTAACCTACTTCACAGGGTGGTTGTGAGGAGAAACTTAAGTATGTAGTACACAGCTCTGGGCTCCTTGGAGGAAGAGCGGGATATAAGCGTCTTTAAAAAAAAAAAGCTCTCTGTGGCTTCTCCCTTCTTCAACTCAGCAGGAAGTGGGAGTTGCCCTTTACTGGTTAATTTGTTGTAAAGTATTAACACATACTTTAACTAGCCTGCTTAATATTGCTATATGTTTTTAGGAACATAGGAAACTGCCATATACTGAGTCAGACCATTGGTCTATCTAGCTCAGTATTGTCTTCACAGACTGGCAGCGGTTTCTCCAAGGTTGCAGGCAGGAATCTCTCTCAGTACCTGCATATACTTCATAACCTTGTGGGTTTCCAAATCCTTGTGTGTAAATCTTTGTAGATATATCATGTAGAAACAACCACTTTGTATATAATTGTGCTTTGGCAACGTACTGTATGCTTTGGTAGTTTGTTGGTTCAATAACAAAAATCTTGTCCTATAAAAAAAAAAATCTTGTCCTATCTTGGAGAAGCCAGGGAGGGAACTTGAAACCTTCTGCTCTTCCCAGAGCGGCTCCATCCTCTGAGGGGAATATCTTGCAATGCTCACACATCAAGTCTCCCATTCAGATGCAACCAGGGCAGACCCTGCTTAGCTAAGGGGCCAAGTCATGCTTGCTACCACAAGACCAGCTCTCCTCTCCTTTAAACTTCATTATTTTAAAACTTGAAAACTACTCTAGGGAAGGGGGGAAGAGGGTGGTAGTGGCTTTGTGATTGTCACAACAGTCAACCAACCAGCCTTCTGCACAGCCCTTTAGCCTGCAAACAGGATGACTATCACCTGGAAGAACCAGCCACACTCACACAACTGCAAAAACAGGGAGGAGGTGCTACCCCGTGCTGTCTTTCACCCCCTCCAGCCAGCCCATACATGCTTAGAGCTCCATTTGTCTGCCGGTGGAGACACTGTAAGTGTGATGGCCAGTGCTTCCATGAACTGCAACCTCAGGTAATCCAGGGGCCATAAGTGTGAACATGTTGGCTGGAGGGAGTAAATGATAGTGCAGGTCACACTTCCTCCCCACTTTTGCAGTTGTAAGAGTGAGCACAGCTGGCACTCATAACATCTCAAGAGGGCTTATGTTTCTCCTCTGCTCAATACCTACGGAAAGGTTGTTTGAAAACTTGTTATGCAGTGGCTTAACAAATCAAGTTTATTATTATAATGAGTTTATTTTATTATTGATCATAATTGGGCAATTATAAAATGGGCTCACTGCTCAGATTATGTATTTGTGGATGAACCACAACTTTTAAAAAGGAAAACTTAGAGCTGCAGCATGATACAAGAGTGCTCAGTTGCCCTGCTAACTAGGCAAGCGCAGGTGGTTCAGTTTTTCTCTCTCTCACTTGGGTGAAAATAAAAACAACCCATCCACCCCACTGCAGTGAGGAGGCAACTTGCCAAGGGAGCAAGAGGCTGTCAGTTCAAATCCCTGTTGGCGTGTTTACCAGAATATGGGAAACTCGTATATCGGGCAGCAGTGATATAGGAAGGTGCTGAAAGGCATCAGCTCATACTATGTGGGAGAAGGCAATGGTGAACCCCTCCTGTATTCTACCAAGAAAACCACAGGGCTGTGTGGTTGCCAGGCGTCGACACCGACTCAACAGCACAACCTTTTCTTTTCCTTTCCACCCTCTTCCTGGCAATAGCTCTCTGGGAATGACAACCAGCAGCATGCTCCCCCTCTTTGAGCACCCGTTACCGTTCCCAGTCAGGTCTTGTCAGCAAGAGTGTGGCTGCATTGCTTCTTTTCTCAGTCATGCACGAGTAAAAATAACCAATCTACCTGCTCACCGCAGCACAAGGTGGGCAGAAGGAGGAGGTGGAGCAGGAGGCAGGGAAGGTGCAGAAATGTGTACTCCAATTTATGCTTATATGCAGATCTATATGCACTTTATATACTCTCACCCTAACCTAACTCGTCCTAGCTTAAGTCACTTCCTCCCACAGTACAGCTGGCAGTCTGGAAAAGCTCCTGGGCATTTCCCTTGTCCATGCACATGTTTTGTCTCCTACAGCCACATTCCATGACATTTAGAAGCCAAAAAGCATTTGAGAAAACTCTCACAACTGAGAATCTGACAGCACTATTGCAGAAGAGTATTATATTCAAGCTTCATATACGGGCCATCATGAACTCCAGCAAAACTTCATTTGGAAAAACTAAGAATGGGGAAGGAGGGTGGGAAGCAGATGCACCCCTCTTAGTATACAGATGACTACATTAGAACCTGAGACAACCAGGAAGTCAGACCTTACAGAAACAGTCATCCTCCCACCATATATTCCACTAGAGAAGAAAGTACCTTAAGCATGTGAAGGGTTTTGTTCATTGCTGCTTTGACTTGTATTTTCTGCTTATGTCAAGCCACAAGCAATTGGACTAGGGAAGTCAGAAAACTCAGGCAGACAGCGAAAAGTTGGTCTGTAGGAAGCATCTGTGGCAGTGGGAGGAGAAATGGGTATGCTTGAGCAGGGTCTGGGTTCTTGAGCCTGGATGACTCACTTTACTTTTCTCATTGTTATCAGTCACTTCTTACATCATCTAACACAAAACTACATTTGCATGACATGAATTTTTTAACTGCCCCAATGTTCCTTTGGAACTGCTTTTGTTTCCTCCCTACCCCCCTTTCTTTGTTTGGAATTGCATGTTTTGTGTCTGGTTGCACTTTCTAAAAAATACCTTGGGATGACCCCTAAGGGTCATTGAAAGGCCTCTCTTGAGAAGAAGCTCCACATATCCTACTTCTTATAGCTGGAAGACACCCAGTTGTTAATATCTACCTGAGCACCAACCACTGATTTAGCAATCATTCTTAGCCCCATCCTCACTCCCAATGCCATGGTCTTTTAGCAAGCAGTGTTTTTGCAATTTATTGCATGTATGCTAGCCTTGGAAACTATAACATTATTATTCTCTTCAGACAATACACATGCAGATTTTCTACCACAGGGTTTCTTAACCTTGGGCCCCCAGATGTTTTTGGACTACAACTCCCATCATCCTCAGCCACAGTGGCCAATAGCCAGGGATTATGGGAGTTATAGGCCAACAACATCTGGGGGCCCAAGGTTAAGAAACCCTGTTCTACCATATGGTGAACCTCTTCCATGCTAAGCCAGCAAATAAGGCTGTCTTAATTGCTACACTGAGCCACCTAATGGTGCAGTGGGGAAGTAACTTGCCTAGCAAGCAAGAGGTTGCCGGTTCAAATCCCCGCTGGTATGTTTCCCAGACTATGGGAAACACCTATATTGGGCAGCAGCGATATAGGAAGATGCTGAAAGGCATCATCTCATAGTGCACAGAAGATGACAATGGTAATAAGGAAAGAAAGATTGTGCCATTGAGTCGGTGTCGACTCCTAGTGATCACATTCCATGTGATGTTGTTGGTAGAATACAGGAGTGATTTACCAGTGCTACCTCCTGTGCCGTATAAGATGATGTCTTTCAGCACCTCCCTGTATCACTGCTGCCCGATATAAGTGACTGCAGATGTATTCACTAGGCACAGTCTGGGAAGCACACCAGCGGGGATTTGAACTAACAGCCTCTTGCACTCTAGGCAAGTTGCTTCCCCCCTGCGCCACCACAGCTGATGGCAATGGTAAACCCCATTCTACCAAAGAAAACCACATGGCTCTGTGGTTGCCAGGAGTCAACACCAACTTGATGGCACAACTTTACTTTACTTTAATTGCTATACTAGTACAGTCTCATGAATATGACATTGTGCGGGGGAGGGGGGTATTATGGTACTGCAGGCCTCCTCAGGCCTCCTCCCTGTCACAAGCAGGGATTCTGTCCTGTTTTGTTTTTTTTCCAAAAAGAGTTCAGATGCTACCAGCTTGACTTTGATTCTGTGCTGACACCCAAATGCTAACATGATGTTACCGTATGATCCATGCAGCAAAAGCAACATTAAGCTAGCTGTTGAATACCCTCGTAGAACTTCTTTGGATGCACATTGAAAGCCACCACCTACAGTTCTCAAAAACAAGTTTCGCTTGTGTAATCCTAGTTTGCAGACATATCTGGGAGCTGAAATGCACTCGTATGGTATTTGGTACAATACTTGTATGATATTGTATTGACAAATACAAATACTCTGTATTTGGCAGAGTAGTTTCAGCTGTTAATCACATGTGCAGTACAGGAAATGTGAGGCAGTCATGCTTCCTATATTTGTACATATCTTTCGTGCTTGCCATGGAATGGTGGTTTGGGTGCTTCTGCTAAGGGGATGGCATTGGAGAAGATGTGCAAAACACACTTTGAACAGCAGTGATATGCACAAACACAGAAACCATGAGTTTTATGTTCTGTGTGTGCGTATATAATTACCATGGACAACTGTTATATTGGGAAGAACTTGACTCGTTTTTAAATTCTTTGGGTAGCCTTAGAGAAGGGGAGGGGACATCTTTCCTTCTAAGCTCCAGTTTTTGACGTATTATGGGAATGATCTTCCTCAAAGAATTATTGCAGTATAAACAAAATACAACATAGTAAGAAATGTTATAGAAATAACAAACAGGTTAAAAAATTTCCATTTAACATTTTCATTTGTCAGTAACATATTCTATGGGCTCTCTCAGTAAACACCAATAAACTTAAACCTTACATTTCAATTTGGTGGAGCAGCCAGGTAGCAATCAAAAACCCACCAGGGCATTCTTAACACAGCAGTTCTTACCGTGAGTTTACTACGAGGCTGTACTGAGAGTTTGAAGTTGCCCCCCCCAAATAGGGATGTGTGGACTTGCTTGCAGTCGAGCCACTTCACCATCGAACTGGGCTGGCTTGAGGGCTCGCCCTTGATCCGGGCCCAGTTCAACGCGACCTCTAGTCGACACTCACCCACCTGGCTGGCTCAGGGCCGGTTCAGGGTACTAAATGTTTTGTTTTTTTAATCTAACTGGCAAGTCCAGCAGCCTCCGGGGGGAGGGGGTGCTGCCATGGCAACAGGTCTCTAGAGGTTCCCCCTCCCTCTGCCGCCCCCCAGTCTTCTATGGGCTGGTTTGGCCCATTTTCAGGCCATTTTGTCCCTCTCCATGGTCACGGTGACCATTTGGGAGGCCACAGTGCAGTGGGCCTTAGCCCTTTGCATGGCCAGGTCATGACCCAGGCCATGTAAATGGTTGGGGCATATGCACAGCAGCCTCCAAAATGGCTACTGTGATCACAGGGGCTGGCGGAGGGAGGGAGAACCTCCAGAGACCCTGCGTGGCTGCATCAGCACCCCTTCCCAGAGGCCGCAGGACCCGCCAGTAAGAAAAAGGGTTTTTAAAAAACATTTAGAACCCCAAACCGTATCGAACTCGACCCGAGTTGGGATTCTAGTTCAGGGGCACAAAACCGAACATGCCTGGTCCAGTTTGAGTCCTGTCCAGTTTGAGTGCAGTCCAGACTCGAACCGAACCAGGCAAACTGGTTTTGTGCACACCCCTACCAAAAAACGGACACAAAAAGTTGGGTTTTTTACCCTGGATGTAAATTAGGCAACACTCTAACGCACAATGAAAAACCCAAATTGTGTGTAGTTCTCCCCGATAGCTCGCAGGGACTTCGATTAAATTTGGCTTATATGTGAATGCACACCCTCCATTTTGGAGGAGATGCGAGCTAAAAGCCCTGTGCGAAAAGCACCCTGCTTGACTTTCCCGACCTAATGCTAGAGAGCATGCTCATTAGCAGTACCTGAAGCCCTGAGCTCATTTTTGCCCACACTGGGGATCAGACTTGACAACCCTATAGAGAATCTGGACAACACAAGTCTAAATTAGGGTGAGGGTATTTCTTCTAGTCCTTAGGTACTACGACCATAGACATAAATTTAACAATACTTAGATCCCCATCCCCATGTATGTGTGCTTAATCAGCTGCCTCCTGCTCTGCTTTCTGAGGAATTCAATGAGATGGGTACATGACCCTTCTCTCATCTGACATGTCAACACCAAGTAACTTGCCACTATCCCTCTTTACAGATTCTGGTTCTAAAAGAAGGCAAATGGGAATTGAACTTTTGCTCTCCAGAGCACCTGGCTTTGCTATCTCTGGGGACAGAGAGGGAGCAACTTCAGACAGTATCAGTCCATGCCATGTCCTGACACTTGACTCACAAAGTGGGTCTGGTGTTTGCTCGCCTCCAGATACAGATAGTGGCTGTCAGCAGGGAAAGAAGCAGAAATGAGAATGGGACAGGAAAAGGGTACTCTCTGCTTTAAATGCTGTCCTAGTTTTTCTCCTCCTCCTCACTCCCCCCTGAAATCCAGTCTCTAGACCACATCCTAAAATACTTGGTGCTGGTAACCATTTAAAACCAAACTCTTCTTTAAAATACTAGGGGTGTGCACAAACTGCGGTGTGTGAACCAAGGTTTGTGCCCTGGTTCTTCATCGCAGGCAGGGGAGCAGCGAGAGGGGGCTTTAAAAACAGAGGAGAGCAGATCCTTACCCACATCACTCCCCTCCCCGTGGCACCAAACTGGTTCGGACCTCATCTGAACCGGTTCAGCACTGAATCAGGGCACAATCCTTGGTTCGTGCACATCTCTATAAAATACCCATTAAAATTAGCCTAAAATGTAAAAATTGAACTACAATGGCTTGGACCCAGGCATGCTGTGCAGCATAACGGAGATGGTTACAGCACCACTCCTGCTCCTGTGAGGCTCTAAAAATCATGCCTGCACTTCTGCTGAGGTTTGTGGTTTTGCTCCTACTAGCCTTTGTGCAGTTGCACACATTGCTGCTGTTCCCATCAAGAATAACACAAGTAGTGTCACAACATGCAATTGCACAAAGGGTAGTGTGAGCTGAAGAGCCCAGCTCCCCAGCAGCATGGGCATGTTTTTCTCAGCCTCGCAGCGTGGACACTTCTGTAACTGCCTCTGTTACACTGCACAGCATGTGAAATATAATATTTCAATATCTATATCCCAAGGTGGCGTGGCTGACAGTAAGATACAAACATAACAAAAACATACAAGCAAAAAGCAGTGGTAATAAAAAGCAGTGAGGCTGTTTGCACGAGCAGCTGAGCCTGGGCTTGACTGTCTGTGAGAACTACTGGTGCTGCCGTGGCACCATACCTGGCTTTCAAGCCCGGCTTTTAGCCAGGGTACATAGGAAGCTGCCATATACTGAGTCAGACCCTAGGTCCATCTAGCTCAGTATTGTCTTTACAGACTGGCAGTGGCTTCTCCAAGGTTGCAGGCAGGAATCTCTCTCAGCCCTATCTTGGAGATGCTTCCAGGGAGGGCACTTGGAACCTTCTGCTCTTCCCAGAGCGGCTCCATCCCCTGAGGGGAAAATCTTACAGAGCTCACATTTCTAGTCTCCCATTCATGTGCAAGCAGGGCAGACCCTGCTTAGCTAAGGCAACAAGTCATGCTTGCTACCACAAGACCAGTGGTGCTCCGTTAACCCAGGCTCCGGGATTGTGTGTCAGCACGGGTTGCTTGCAACCCACGCTGACACTGAGATGGGCACCTAGAGCACCCGTCCCCCGAGGGAATCCTCCAAAGCACTCTGCTTGTCACGCAGTGCATTGTCAGATCCCCCCCTGGCCTCCAGCATGCTGCGCTGGTCATCACCGCAGCGATTGTGTGCATGGCAGCACGGCATGGCTGGGGCCAGTCCAGGATTGTCTGTAGGGAAGGTAGGCTTAACCCAGCCATGCAACTGTGTGAAAGGCCCCAGTGATTGATAAAGGACCCTGTGGGGATGGTAATGAAAAGTCTCAGGGATTACATCTGCTTCTCTTGGGAGCTACTGCTCTTTTAAGGTTCTGTGATGGCATTGGGAAGAAATAGGCATTCACATATGCACCTAGAAGTGTGTTACCTAGTAAAGACAGTACTCAGTGCTGTTGTCTTTAAGGAGGAGGGCATATTCCCACCCAGGCAGATGGGCAGTCTGCAGCTCCTGGCTCTGTCCAGTAATGGGAATGGCTTATGAAAGCTCGTGGGGTGGGGGTGGGGTGAGGGTAATGATGGAAAGTGACCACTCCCCAGGCCTCAGGTGTCACATCTTCTGCTCATCTACATACTTCTACATACTGGAAGGAAATAAGACCAACTCCAGGCATGTGCAGAATGCTCTTCTCTCATCAAGGTGTCCACACAGTACACCATTGTGTTTCTGGAGTTAGAGGACAGCATTTCAGGGTTTGGCAATGAGGCTTTCAGTCAGGCTAGCTGCTTTGATACAAATTATTCTTTGCAGTAGAACATTCATTTGTCGAATAACACCACTGTGGGGTATTTTGTTTTCTTTATTTTACTTATTACATTTTTTATACTGCCTCAAACAACTGTCTCTAAATAGTGTACAAATGATTTGAAAATGAATGAAATTAAATAGTTAAAGCTAGTACGTTGAAATCTTAGTTAATTCTTGATCATGTTCAAAGCAGGCCAAAGGATGCCGTGTCTAAAGCAGGAGTAGCTAGTCCTAACGAGCTGGGGTGGGGGCACTGAACAAGACGCAGTTAGGAACATAGGAAGCTGCCATATAATGAGTCAGACCACTGGTCAATCTCGCTCAGTATTGTCTACATAGACTGGCAGCAGCTTCTCCAAGGTTGCAGGCAGGAATCTCTCTCAGCCCTATCTTGGAGATGCTGCCAGGGAGGGAACTTGGAACATTCTGCTCTTCCCAGAGCGGCTTCATCCCCTGAGGGGAATATCTTACAGTGCTCACACAACAAATCTCCCTTTCATATGCAACCAGGGTGGACCCTGCTTATCTAAAGGGACAAGTCATGCTTGCTACCACAAGACCAGCTCTTCTCTCCTCATAATGACCTGGTACAGGGCGGGGCAGCTCCATTGGTCCTCTCTCTCTCTCTCTCTTTCTGCCCCGCCCCGGCATTAATGAGAACTGTACTGCTTGCAGACTGGCCATTCTTCAATGATTAACCAGCCCACACAGCTGTACCTGACAAATGACCAGCCTGCAAGCAATACAGCTCATGTTAACTCCAGGGCAGGGCAGAATAAGAGAGAGAGGAGCAAAGGAGCTGCCAGGAACTGGAGATAGCTGTATCTTGTTCAATGCACCCCACCCACCCCAACCAGTAGCATAAACTAAAGCTACCATTGCAAAAAGAGATGGGGCTGTAGCTCAGTGGTAAAGCATCTGCTTTGCATACAGAAGGTCCGGGGTTCAATTTGTTGGAGATGGACTTCCAGTGCATTGACCTTTTGCACCAACTAGCCTAATGACCACTAGGGGCATTGGGAGTAGAGATAGTGAGTGAGGGTCTCCCTAACTGTTCTACCTGTCTCTACTCTATGACCCCTGATCTTACTCTTCTGCACTTCCTGTGCTGAGTCACAATCCTTCCTTGCCTCCTAGAGAGAAGATGGAAACATCTCTCTCCCCCCTTACCTATTAATTGAGGCTATTCACACGATGGGGCAAAATCGGGCTAGCGGAAGCAAGCCCGATTTCACCCCATTGTGTGAACCATCGGGCTCGACTGCGAGTCCGGTGGTTCCTAGGTGGGTAACCCACCTAACTACCCCTGCCCTAACTACCCCTGCGAGCGCTCCGCAAACCTGGTTTTAAAGAGCGTGAGTAGCCACAGCACAGCTCCGCGCCGCAGTTACTCATGAGTAGACCCCGGAGGGGAGGCAAAAAGCTGCCTCCCAGCTCCGGGGGTCTCCCCAGTATGCCCTGTGTGCTCCAGGGGCAGCGCGGGCCTTGAGCTCCTCAGCCCCCGCCAGCTCTGTCATGGAGCCGGCAGTCGCATGGGCAGCTGATCCGGCCACCCAGGGCTCCTGCTGTGATCGTGAGTGGGGAGACCGGGCTTAGCCCACTCTCCCCACTCACTCTTATGAACCAGGTCTCACTGATCGTGAGACCCGGCTCATTATGTAGTCCTTTAGATTAGTTTAGGTCTTTCCTATCCAAGTGTACTTAACCAATAAATACTTAGTATTTAGTTCTACAAGGATCTCCATGTGTTTTCTCTAAATAGCTACAACAACTAAACCATCCTCTGCTACCTACTCTGTAACTGGAGTGTACACTCATTCCTTGGGGCTCTGCTGTTTTACCTAGTGCGGGTAAAAATTAACAACCCGCAAACCAATCCCTAGCTTCTCCAGGTAGGGCTGCGAAAGACCCTTGCCTGAAACCTTCGGGAAGCCGACAATATTGAGCTTCATGGAGCAAGGGTCTGGTTCAGTTTGAGGCCAGTTCCTTTGTCCCTAGAGTAGAGAAAATGAGACAAGCTGGTGCTCAGAATCTCCTCAAAATGATTGCATTTTATCCTGGAGCTTTTCCTACTGAATGCCAGGGGCTTTTACACGCAGCAGGTTTTACCGTGGGTTTATGGGGAGGCTTTACTGTGAACTCGAAGTTGTCCCCCCAAAATGACACACATCGTGGTATATCCAGGTATAAATTGGGTTACACTCTAATGCACAGTGAAAAACCCCAATTGTGCGTGAACTGCTCCCCGATAACTTGCAGGGACTTCGGGGTAAATCTAGCCGATATGTGAACACACACCCTCCATTACAGAGGAGTTGCGAGTTAAAGGGCTTCCAAAGCCCCATGTGAAAAACTTCCAGGTACATGAGAGCCCATGTGGTGTAGTGGATAGAGAGCTGGACTGGACCCAAGGTGAACTGTATTTGCATCCCCACTCAGCCATAACATTCACTGAATGGCCTTGGGCCGGTCACGTTCTTTGACCCTAATGCGTACTTCTGTTAATCTACTCAATTCAGGAAGGACTGTTGTTCACTGTAGCTCACCTGCCTTTGCATACAGGTTGGATCCCTGGCAACTGCACTTAAAATGACCCCATGAGGCAGGACTGGAGGAGGATCCTCTCCCGTGGAGAGTCACTGTCATTCAAGTGAGTTAAGATGGACCAGTCGTCTGGTGCAAAATGAGGCAATATCGCAGGTTCATCATGTGTTTCCACAGTGGCTCTTGTTCCTGTGAACTGAACTGGCTCTGCACCCTGACCTAGAAAGAGAGATGATCAGTTCCCCCAGAAGAGTCCGAGAGCTGTGGTGAAAGCACCTGCTGTAGAGAAAGTTCAGTTTCCCTAAGAAGCATCCAAAACTGTAGAGGCATTTAGTGGCTGCTCTTTTATCAGTGCAGCTGCAAGTGACAACTCTGCCTTCTGACTGGCCTAGTCCTTTGTTCCTTTGGAGCTGGAAAATGCCCCCCCAAATCCTTTCTTTGTACCAGGATTATATGCTTGAAAAGAACTGAACAAATTGCATTTAGAGTGATCCAAATGGTCCATTTCCCTTATTGTCCTGCCTTAAATGTGGGGGGGGGAGAGACTGACAGTACTTAGAGATCAGAGTGTAGTTGGCAACTAACAGCATTAACGCATGATAGAAAGATTGAATCAGCTTTAATTATCACATGCAATTACAAGAGAAGATTTTTCCTCAAAGACAAGAACCTGCTTTCCCACAACCCCCCCCCATGGGCATTTCCTCAGCCTTCATGCACCTCCAGAGTCATCATACATACCTCAGGGGGCACATTTATCTTCTTCAACAGCTTCTTCCTGCATTTCCAGAAGTTTTTCTCCAGTGTGTTCAAATGACATTGGCCTGCTCTACATGGAACAGACATCTACAGAACTGTTCTGTCCATTTGTGCTCTTTCAGCTTATAGTTCATTTTGATGCCATTCTTTAAGAAACCTCAAATCCCTAGTGCCAACTTGTGGTA
This sequence comes from Hemicordylus capensis, assembly GCF_027244095.1. Lineage (NCBI taxonomy): Eukaryota > Metazoa > Chordata > Lepidosauria > Squamata > Cordylidae > Hemicordylus > Hemicordylus capensis. Next base: position 263,445,100 of record NC_069657.1, read on the forward strand.
GCAAGCATGACTTCTCCGCTTAGCTAAGCAAGGTCCACCATGGTTGCCTATAAATGGGAGACTAGAAGTGTGAGCACTGTAAGATATTCCCCTCAGGGGATGGAGCCACTCTGGGAAGAGCAGAAGATTCCAAGTTCTCTCCCTGGCACTGCCAAGATAGGGCCGAGAGAGATTCCTGCCTGCCGCCTTGAAGAAGCTGCTGCCAGTCTGTGAAGGCAATACTGAGCTAGATAGACCAATGGTCTTGACTCAGTATATGGCAGCTTCCTATGTTCCTATGTTCCATACCATCACCACCACCCCAAATCCTTCACTAAGAAAACTAGTGTGCCAAGGAAAAGCTTAACCTCTTAACATACTAGATTCCTTCACCCAGAGAAGGGTGGTGGTGGTGGTGGTTGGTTTTGTATGGAGACCCCCAACCCTGTGGGCTCCCACCTGCAGTGTGAAGTGGTAGAGTCCAGACTCAGATTTACCATCTCAGTGAAAACCAAGTCCAAAATAAAGGACAGGAGCAATTACTCTAAAGAAAAGAGAATAATAATGGATATATAAATTACCCACCTGTTTCTCTTTATTTACCCTCCCTTTTTCACAGCATGTAGGGTATAGTCGGAACACGCTCTTAGAAGTAAAACATAAGAACAGTTAGTTTCATAACGGGATAAGTCACTTGTTTGCAGGGGATTTCTAGGGTGGGAGAAGAATTCTAAAACTAGTACAGAAGAACTCTCTAAAACTAGTATAAGTTGCTATTGTTGCCTGGCAATTGTAGTTAGTCCACTTCCATAGGAAAAGCAAAAACTGGTGTTTGGATAAGCAACATTTTCCTCAAGGAGAAAACATTTTTCTTGTCAGGTTATCACACAACATGCCCACGGGATGCGCCCAATTTCCCCAACAACAATTTTCCCCAACAGAAATGTTGATGTAAATTATTTATGCTAATGCAAGTGCAGGATAAGGTTATGTGATTCTTGGAGCGGCTACAGCAAGTACTCAGTGATCCAGGAATGAGAAGAAAAACCCTGTGCCCACTGAATAAAGAAAACCCTGTGAAATGGCTGCTGAGAGAGGCCGGGTTCTGGTTATGCAGAGCTGCCACCTGCACAGGCAAAGGCCCTGAGAGAAGGGCCTGGCACCTCCTTAAAGCGGCAGGCCTCCCTTTGAAGTGCTTTGCTAGTTCTCCTGAAATGAATGGCACTTTCTTTTGCTGACAGTTCTCTGAGGTTCCTTTCTCCTAAGAAGTGTCATCGTGGGGACAGGTAAGCAATGAACATGTTTAGAAATCAGTTTTGGGGTGGGCTTTTCAAAAATGTGTGATGCTATAATAAGGGGTGGTGATCTGCTTCCAAAACATTCTGATTGTGGGAGAGACCTTTTTTCAAATGTTGCATAGAGTACTTGGGGAGGAAATGGGGCTGCTACATCAGATGTTGTATAGGGCTTATACGAAGAACTCAGGGGCATAACTACTATTAGGCAAGGGGAGGCGGCTGCCTGGGGGGCCCCCAAGCCTCGAGGGGGCCCCCAGAGGCAAGTCACATGACTATATATTGTGAAGTGTGTGTGTGTGTGTGTGTGTGTGTGTGTGTGCGCGCGCGCGGGGCCCATTTTAAAATTTTGTCTCTGGGCCCACTCCAGCCTGGTTACGCCCTTGGAAGAACTTCATGATCAAAGCACCACTGCCCTATTTCCTGTGCCATCAGAAGCACGGGCTGGCCGTTCCTCATTTTTAGAGTCCATGGCTGACATCCAGACTGTTTCTCAATAGCATCACTCAAGAGTTACTTAGAGGACTATTTAATTCTAATGCAGCTTCCATCAAGTAATTTAGTCAGGATGTCAGCCAGTGACTTTTGTTTTAAAGTATCAGAACTATGGCAAATGTACGGCCCATAGTCCGACTTACGAAGACGTGGGTGAAAAGCTGTTATTGTCAGTAAAGAGGACATGGCTTAGATATATTGTGAATGAGAGGGAAAGTGGGCCGTGGGACATGTTGCTGAAGACTGGTCCTCTGTGTCAACAAAATGACCTTTGCTGTGGGGTTGGGGAGGGCTGGCGGGGAGGCAGGAGCTTGCCTGCCTTCTCCCCACATGAGCAGCAGCTGCCTTGGGCTCCATCACGCTGCACACCCACATGGTCGGCACGAGGATGGAGTCCCGAGCTGGGATCAGAAGTCCTTCCACATCCCAGTGTTCCCTGCGCAAGCAGCAGAACAACTACTCTCAGTAGAGCAGCCACTCCCTCTGCATGGCCACTTCTTCCCTCCGGCTCACTGCCCAAAATGCTGGTGGGCCAGGCGATCGCACACACGATCACCTACTGAGGTAGAACGGACCATTGGTTTGTTCTACGTCAGTTTAAAAAAAAACCCAGAGAGAGAAGTCGGGCTACCCAAGATTGGTGCAGTCGGGAGTAGAGGGCTCCCTGTGCTCCAGACGGCACCAGGGGTAAGCCAGGCAGCTCATGTCGTGAGAATAGCCCAGGCCTGCTCAACTTCGGCCCTCCTGCAGATGTTGGCCTACAACTCCCATAATCCCTGGCTATTGGCCCCTGTGGCTGGGGCTTATGGGAGTTGTAGTCCAAAAACAACTGGGGGGCCTAAATTGAGCAGGCCTGGAATAGCCTCATTGAATGTTTCAAAATACTGAGGATGCAAATTCAGTCAACGTTAAGCAAGCTTAAACCATCTTGATTTCAACAGGAGGGTTCAGGGATGGGCTTAAATATCTCCCACAGAAATTAGTGGGCTTCAGGGTGCTTACTCGATTGTGCCTCAAATTGAGGAGGGATCTTTCTCCCCACTCCTAATAGTCTGGACACACTTCTGTTGTCTTGCATGCCACAGCTGAGCGGGCATATCCCCAACATTTAAAAATAAGCATGTTTTATTTTCAATGTTGCACATTCTTTAAGGCGTTTTAACTTTGGGGGCATATACAATTGACATATTCAACCTTTTCTCTTCAGCCACAATGGCTTTGACTGTGATTTTTATGTGAAAACAGAGATTCTCACAAATGTAGGCTTTTGAAGATCAGTAAAATAATGAGGCCAACACAAAAAAGCTGTCAGAATTGGCAGCTTTGCCGTCAGCCATGTGAACTGACTTCCAGCATGCCAGGAAAGAGAGGCTGGCAAGCTTTACTCTCTTAATAATCTGCACCATTGTCAAATATAAATTACCAAAACCTGAATTCTAACACATCCTCTCAGCCAACTGAGTTCTGTGGTCTAATAAGAGTAGCAAGACTCAGGTAGTATCTGACACATTACTCAGAGTAAAGGGGGAAGGATAGGGGGCTCTTAATGAAATCCACAAGTTCCATCCCTTAAAGCAAATCATGCTCCCCACAGCCTTCTAAAAACAGAAGCTAAAGAGCAGGGTCTCCAACTGCAGATCTCCTAGGTGCTTTCCAGATTAAACCCTGCAACGACGTATCTCGGAAGTGTGCTTCCACACTTCCTGCGTTGTGACACTGCAATCCCTACACAGACAGCAGGGTGCCATTCACATTTCCAGTGCCTTGTTTTGAATTTAATCACTACGATATAGAGCTAAGACGTCGTACATCTTGCGTAAAGAAGTTGCTGGGTTTTTCGGGTTGTTAGTTTCCGCCAGACTGCTCCCCCTGCTGTTTATGTTTTGGATGTGACTTGAATGGAGGCATTTTGCTGCTGTTGCGCAGCTAGCCTGGAAAGCGCCCCACAGATATTGGCCTACAACTGCCATGGTGCCTGGCTACTGGCCATTCTGGCTGGGTCTGAGGATAATGGGCACTGCTAAAGAGGCTGGCACAGCAGGCAGGGAAGCAGGCTTCCCTCATCTCTACTCACCCCTATAACTCAAATACTGAGCAGGCTATCCCTGTCAACCCTGTCAATGGTTCATGTCTCTTAGGGACCTGCTTATATTCATGTATTTATTTATTTAACTTGCCACTCCGGGCTCCTTGGGGGAAGAGCGGGATATAAAATGTACAACAACAACCTGAAGAAACCTATTTCTGTGGAAGGCAAACACGTACCGAGACTGGAGGCGTTTGCAATGTATACAGACTATGATACAATTGAATCCAGTGGGTAGAACAACCGTGAGCGACTTTATGATGCACCAAGTCCAACTCTGCCTGCCTGCCTGCATGCCATGTGTGGAAGCCCAGCCCAGACTCCATTTTATGCCACCTGCCTTAGGGTGCAAAACAGGGTAATTGTCAAGCACCTGGCAGGATTCAAATCCCTGAAAACACATGAAGCTCACAGGGGGATCTTGGGCTAGTCACACCATCGCTCAGCCTTACATACCAGGGGGCAGAGGAAGGCTGACCATGTAAGCTGCCCTGAGCTTGTTGGAGGAAAGGTGGGGGAGAAATAGAACAAATGCATACTTGGCTGGTTCTCAAATTTTGCAGAGCCTGGCATAAGTGGATGAACGGGGACATGGGAGAGAGTTGAAATCTTACTTTAGCCATGGTCTGGCGCGGTATCTGCCCTCTGTCTCTTGGCCTCAGTTTCCCATCTTAAAAAAAGGATGGCTAGTTACCTGCTTCGCACAATTGTTGTCAGCATGAGCAAGAGAAGGAAACGCTGAGCCCTTTATCACGATCGGGAGAAAGGGCTCAAAAGGGGCGAGGGGAGGAAGGCTTGACATGGTTACCTTCCCTGCCAATGATCCCCTGCTGTTGCTGGGCAGCAGATCACCCACCCAGATGACTGTCAGCTGCTCCCAGAAGCAACTCCCATAATGCACCATGTGAGGGAGCCTCCCGACGCAGGCCAGGAAGCTACTCGTGTGTAGGTGCTGCATGCAGTCGTACGGCACTGACACACGATCAGTTAGCCAGTGGTAAGAGCATGCTCATGCCCTGAACTCTGGCTGCTGGGCCTCCCTACAGGGTTTCTCGATGCTACTCTGCCACCGGGAGCTGCACAGCTCCCAGAGGTTCTCATGCTCAGCAAAGACCAGCCTTGGCTGCCTAAGCCCAGTCTTTGCTGCACGAGAGAACAGCCTCATTGTTTCCCACTAAGAGGGTTCCTAGATATGGAAAACAAACCTTACCAAGTGCTATTGCCACCATATGCCTTTCTACAAGGAACAGCTGTGCATAATTGGTGTTGGCCTCTCTGGCTTCTGTGTGTAAGAAAGGCCCATACGAACATCAGAAGAGCCCTGCTGGATCAGATCAAAGGTCCATCTGGTCCATTGCCCTGTTTTCAGCAGTGGTCAGCCAGACAGTTCTGGAAAGCCTGAAGCAGGGCATGAATGCAACTGCTCTCTCTGACTGTTTGATTCCTCCTCTTCCAGTGAGAGCCGGGGGGGGGGGGGGAGTATTCAGAACAATAATGTCTCCCAACCTGGATTCCAATTAGGTATCAAGGCTAATACCATAGTATGGGATGCAAATGAATAAGAGAGAATTTGGCCTTCACCCAAGTAAATGGCTTGGGTACAGGCCAAATGATGAAGAGTGGGGTGGGTTATGGGCTAGAGATGGGGCTGAAACTGCGCCTATCCATTTGATTGGATGGACACAAGGTAAGGCTGCTAGCTGCCATGGCTGCCACCCCCAGGACTTCAACTCCCATAATCCCCAGCCCCAGTGGCCTTTGGTTGGGGATTATGGGAGCTGAAGTCCAATAACATTTGGGGACCCAACATTGAGAATCCCTGCTATATCCCACCCTTCTTATGCTCTAGAAACAAACAATTATTACTGGGCAGCAGCTTTGAAGACCTTCTTCTGCTGGGCCAATCCTAAGTAGGTAATAAATAGGAGAAAGTGGATAAAATAAATAGAGGACTCCCCTAGCCATCACTTGGATATTTTCATTGCACATTGTGACCTAGATCCCTTCCCTGGGAGTATGTCTTCATTACAAAGTATGAGGGAGCAGATGTAAAGCTTGAGTTTTAAAATTGTACTGCATATACAATTTACAACACCTATGATTTCCTGATGCCCTCCCCCACTTCCTGGGCAAGCATTTGGAAGAGCAACAATTTTTAAAAAGTGTTTAATGCTTCTTAACACGAACCTCTAAGGTCTGGAGGGTAAAAATCCTTTGAGAAGACATAGCGGTACATTAACAATGTTACCAAGGACAGCTAGCGCTCGTGATTCAAAGTTCTTAGAGTGATATGTCTACAGGCTTAGGGCCACCCACGCTCTAATACCCCAATGTTGTGAAATTCTAATTTTACAGTAAAAATGATCTGACAGACACAGTCAGACTTGTGACAACAGCTGCCTGCATTTGCATTAGGCGAAAAGTGGGATCAAGCTATAGGGTATTCCCAAATAAGGTGGCTTATGACAGATTTTGAAGTTCTCATTATTTACTTTTTAAAAACTATATTTATATGCCACCTTTCTGCCAAAGCACTCAGAACAGTTTAGATTTTATAGTAATGGCTGACAATCTAAGGCAGGGGTCCTCAAACTTGGGTCTACTACAGATGTGGTCAGATTACACAACTCCTTTGGCCATTATGGCTGGGACTGGCAGAAGTAGTAGTCCCACGCATCTGGGGACCCAAGGTTGGGGACCTCTGATCTGAGAGTCATAATACAAAATGAAAAGAGAAGGGAGAGGGAAGAGAGAAATAAACCAATTCAGATACCAGCTCCTTCACTCTGTTAGATAATGAAGTAATATAATAACCAGATGGAATCAGAGAAGTAGCTATAATTGAGCAAGGGGGAAACAAATGTCCCTGGGCCCCTGAGGGAGAGGGGGCCTCCAGCTGTCTGATAGCTCATTCATTTGAAGCAAAGATATGGGGGGGGAGGTGAAGCATGCAGGGGGCCCTGGGGGGTGTCATAATAACCTGTTGTCCCAGGACCCACTACAACCTTGCTACACCCCTGGATGGAATGTAGCAACACTGTAGAAGCCTGTCCTGGGAGGGGAGGATCCAAAATGGCAGTGTGCCCCAGCCAAGTTGATGGAGGAAGCCTTGCTGTCTCACCTCCCCCTTTCATATTGCCAATTTTGCCAGGCTCAACGGGTTTTCAAAAGTAAATAGGAAACACCAGGAAATATGTTTATTATTTCCCAAACTTCAAACCAGAAAATCTTACAGTTTGAGTTACAGGCACAACTCCAAAACTAGGTGGTAACAACTCACTGAGGTCCCATTCACATTCTTATTTTGGCAGGTGTGTTGTCCACCCACAGTCATTCCCAGCACACACCAAATGGTTTGTGTACACCTGCTACCATACAACATTCAGGCCCATCTTAGTCAATTCACATTTAGAATTATGTTTGTAACCCAGTTTCATCATGTCTTCAACACATGTATACCTCAATCCCAAATGAATATATGCAACAGAAGGAGAAATGGCTGGTTGCTTGTTGCCCTCCCCTCTGTGACTCTAGATCTTATGACATCACAAAGACATGTAGTTTAGAGCCAGTCCCAAGTATTTCAGTTATATTTCAAATGTGTTTGAACAATTCAGATGAGAAGTGCCCAGTAGATACTTGTCTGGCAAGATGAAATGTCTTGAGAAAAAGGAAAGATTAACAACATTTTGGATGGGGCAGGTAAGAAATGGAAAAAAGTTAGTAAAACCAGTTAAAGTAAGGTTGATCTTGACACCAGGGATCTGTGCATCTGTCATTAAGTGTGGAGCCTCATAATATGATTCTACACAGTAACCCCATTAATTGGGGGGGGGTTTCAAAGTATCTGAATGTTGTTGCTTCAACAAGTAAAACACACTATCCCTCTTCTAGGTATGCTGTCTTTACTGTAGTATCTAATCCTGATATCTAACTCAACATTCATGATGCCACTTATCAACATTTTCCTTAACCATTTTTTACTTTTTTTTGACGGTGGAGGACAATTGCACTGTATGATAAAGAGAATCAGATGTAGCAGCAGGTTTTGCTCCAAACAGCTTTTTAAAAATGGATTTTTGTTGTACTGTAAGATAACTGAACTCTCAGTGATACAAAAATGGTCACATATGGAGCCTCTACATCCTGGGTGTTTTTGAAATGTTGTTGCAGACTAATTATCTTCTGGAATGCCAGCACGGGGCAAAACTGTGCCATTAGCGGCCACTGTTGCCAGATGTTGTTTAATGGCAATATAATGCCAATAAACAGATGAAGACTGTTCGACTTAGAATCATAGACCGACATCCAGACTAACATGTGCAGAAGGTGGTTTCCTTTGCAGAGTGGGGGAGATGAATTTTTGTCTATCTCCCCTTCCCACTGCAGCCCTCTGTGCCTCCCAATATATGTCTCTGAGGGTTGTGAGGACCTCAGAGACCTATTTTTAGAAGGCATCGCTGGTTGCAGAGGGAAGAGGGGATTGGCAAAAAAATCATCCTTCCCTTGTTGCATACATGTCAGTGCATGTGACATTAGTACGGATGTCAACTATAGATTTTTAGAGTTGGAAGGTACCCCGGAGGTCTTCTAGTTCAAACCCTGCTCAAAGCATAAAATAAATGTCCCATCTGAAACAACAGGGAGTCTTACACACCTTTAAGACTATTATAACACACCCTTTTTTGGACTACCGTCCACTTCATCAGATGCATGTCGCCCACAACAGCTTATGCTACAATAATGTGTTTGTCTTTAAGGTGCCACAAGACTCTTTGTTGGTTTTGCTGCTATAGATTAACACGACCAGCTCTCCAGAAGTCAGCATCATCCTAAAGGCCTACTAGCCAGCACGGAGCATTTACACCAGTGTGACTCTGTGCTATATTTTGGTAAGGGGTTAAAACTGAATTCAGAGAGAGAGCGCACTACAGCATGCACCACACTTGCCAGTTATTGGGTGATCCAGGAGTTACACAGGCTCAAGACATTAACCCTATTCAGACATTATGTTGTATGAATTTAGAGATGTCTGTACACTCAGACACTCATGCATGTTTTTGTGTGAATGTTCATTTAAAAAGTGAACAGGCCAGGCCCCTCAAATGTATGGTACAGATAGGAAGCGTACACCTGTACCTGTGTTCAGTATAAAGTGAATAACTGCACCTTTGTACCAATCTGTACCTGTGTACACTGTACATTTGTATGAGTGTTGAACATAATAAAGGTATTCACACGCACAGCCTAACCCAGGCTAGGGCAGTCCAACCTGGGTTAGGCTGCATGTGTGAAGCGCTGGGATCCACATGAATACCGGCACAGCCCGCTGTCCTGACCCAGCTTTTTACCCCAGTGCCAGGGTTGTGTATGTCAGACAAAGAAGGTTGTACACAGACACGGGTACTTGCAGCGCCCATTGCATGAGGGTATTCCCCAATACACTGTGCTCTATATACAGTGCATTATGGGATATGTGGAGGCCAGGACCCATTGTCCCAGCCCCTGGAGTTCCATGCTAGTGTGCGAGCATGGTCCGCACTTCCCACCAGTGCCACCATCTCAGAATCATCGGGGGGGGTATGTTTTGAACAGCCTTCCCCCCTACCTGCCCTCCTCACCTCCGGGTCATGTGAATAGTTTTCATGTGTGAATAGTTTTCATGTGTGAATGTGAATAATCTCTATGCTACTGCAGTGGTGCATACAGTATGTATGAGAGCCACAGTAATCCTACAATCTTCATTCTAGCAGTTGGCATACACAGGTACAGATCTGTGCACAGGTACAATCATTCACATGTTATGTTGAAAACAGGTACAGAAGAAGAGAAATGGTCTTGTGGTAGCAAGCATGAATTGTCCCCTTTGCTAAGCAGGGTCTGCCCTGATTTGCATTTGAATGGGAGACTACATGTGTGAGTACTGTAAGATATTCTCCTCAAGGGATGGAGCTGCTCTGGGTAGAGCATCTGCATGCTTGCATGTAGAAGGTCCCAAGTTCTCTCCATGGCATCTCCAAGATAGGCCTGAGAGAGATTCCTGCCTGCAATCTTGGAGAAGCCGCTGCCAGTCTGTGTAGACAGTACTGAGCTAGATGGATCAATGGTGTGACTTGGTATAAGGCAGCTTTCTATGTTCCTATCTGTACCAGGCATTTGAAGGGCCTGTATCCAGGTTTACTTTTAAAATGAGCACAGATACAGTCATTCACACAAACACGTGTATGAGTGTAGAGACATCTGAACATTTGTACAGCATAATGTCTGGATTTGGCTAATGCCCCCCATGGTCTCAGGGATTTCAGGTGGCAATCAACAAAAAATCCCCCTCCATTATAGCACCTGCGGTTTGCCAAGAGAAGCTTGGTTGGCTACCTCATATTTTGGATGCTGATTAACCTTTCATATTAGGAAGGGATTGAGATCTGACTGTTTCACTGGAACTGAGGCTTCTTGTGTTCCATGCTGCTGTTTTTGCTTGTTTCTGGTTTTATTATTCTACTGAATTATTTTGCATACATTTGATTCTGCTTCATTGTATTCTGCTTTGGGTGCTTTTTTCAGAAGCAGGGTATAAACATAATCAGTCAGTCAGCCAGTCAACTGACTTTAATGGAACTATTCTGGAGCAAATAAGCTGTGAGTGGCACCTTACTACAGTTTTATTTCCACAATTCCCTCCTATGACGCTAGGAGTTCAACAAATCCTCTCCTTTCTGACAGCCTCTTCTTGGGTAGAGTATCTTTAATGTTTGCAAATATGTGATTATGAATTACCAAAGTGACTTGCATAGATTTCTGGAACACTTGGAAACAAACCTGTTGTTTTTGGAAAGGCAGATGTGTGTTTCTTTGGCAAAGTGCACCTCTGCTGAGGAAGCTGCTTGACAAATGTGAGTCTGCAGTGCCACCTGTTGCTTCAGTTGGGGTTGTCGCTCATTATGACTGAAATCCTAATCATGCTTGCTTGAAAGCTGAAACCATTGTAGCTAATGCTGGGCAGGTAACCTTCTGTTGTAAGGCCTTCCGTGCAAATGTTTGGCAATCAAATCAAGCCAGCACAACTCATGACCAAGTTGAATGCAGACCTACCAAGAGCTCAAAATTCTGCTCCTTGATCCCCTGCTTTTTAGGATCCTAGGCAGATGGTTAAAAGATTAGGAGTACTGAGCTCTTGGTAAACCTCCGTACTTGACTGTTGGACAGTGTCTGACTTGGTTGGTCCAAAGTTGTGCAGACCTCAGTTACAGAACACATTTACATAATACCTTCCACAGTAATGTCCAGGTACAGAGGCAACCACAGGAATGGACTCTAGTAGCCCCAGTATTACTTCACTACTATTTTTGTGATGTCCTTCTTTTACAAGTATCCTCCATACAGGAACACAAGAAAGAAGCATGGTAGACAGGAGATAAATGTAACACAATCTACCTACCTTATGTAAAATTGTTACTACCACAATCCACTATACATGGGGTTGACTTTAAAGACTTCTCAGAAAGTTCCGTTAAATTCAAAACACAGCCATCAGCTGAGACGGCTAACTGGGATCAGGACTAGGGAACATTACATGTCAGTTTTGAAATAACTTCACACCCATCAAGTTCTAAGCACTAAAACTGTTGGTGCTTACTGTTAAAGCCCTTAATAGCTTGGGATCTGGATACCTGAAGGGCCATCTCCTTCCACATATGCCTGCCTGTGCAGGAAGATCTTAGCTGAAGGACCTTCCATGGTTGCCCTCACATTTTGAACTTAGGTTGGTGGCAGCCATGAAGAGGGCTGTTTTGTCTGTGGTGCTCCAACTGTGGGACAATCTTCCCACGCAGGCTTACTTGGAGTGTGCAAGGAAAAAAATGCTTTGCTACTCCAGTCATTTTCATTATGAACAGAAAATTCTGGTAAGAACTAATCTGCCTACTTTCCTTCACTGTAATCTTAATTGATAATTACCATCTTCACAAGTTAGCCCATTTGCGCCTCAAATATTCATGCATCCACCATCTTGAATTGAGGTGGATTACACCATTACAAACTATGCTGTTGACATGTCTCTATGTGTCCCAACAAACTGTACTAAAGTTGGTCCAATTTGATTCCCACTTCCGCTTCAAATGTTCACATGTCTGCCATCTTGAATTGGGGTGGATGACATCATCACAAACTATGTTGTTGAGATGTACTTCCAGGATTTGGCTCAAATCAGTAAGTGCCACAAATGTTCATGCATCTGCCATCTTGAATTGGAGTGGCATCAGAAACTACGATCTTGAGGTTTCTCTATGTGTCCCTCTACAGCTGTAGTAAATTTGGTTCAAATCAGTTAGGTAGTTCACAAGTTAGCCCTCTTGTGCCTCAAACTTTCACATGTCCGCTATCTTGAATCCATCATTTTGAATGTCACAATCACAAACCACACCTCTGAGGTATCCCTACAACTGTACAAAGTTTGGTTCAAATCAGTCCAGGCAACGCAAAGTTGATAGACAGGGACAGACACACACAGACACACACACTGAAAGCTGGGTGATCTGATAAACTTATGTTTCGTAAGGGAATTAGGCTATAAATTGATTCATTTCAGTACAGATTAGTTTCCCGCCCTCTAATTTCATTACTAATTATTTAATTCTTACAGGGTTTGTTGTTGTCATTGTTGTTGTTTTGTTTTGTTCACTTTCATTTTTGGAGCTTATTTGTGTTTCTTTTTTAGACTACTTTCCTTAAGGAAAGAAAGCTTATGAGATCACCCGGCATTGTGTGTGTTTGCCTATCAACTTTGCAATGCCTGGACCAATATGAAGACCAAGAGTTGGTCTTGTAGTAGCAAGCATGAATTGTCCCCTTTGCTAAGCAGGGTCCACCCTGATTGCATTTGAATGAGAGACCACATGTGAGCACTGTAAGATATTCCCCTTAGGGGCTGGGGCCACTCTGGGAAGAGCACCTGCATGCTTGCATGCAGAAGGTTCCAAGTTCCCTCCCTGGCATCTCCAAGCGAGGGCTGAGAGAGATTCCTGCCTGCAACCTTGGAGAGGCCGCTGTCAGTCTGTGTAGACCTGGCCCATTCAACTTAGGCCCTCCAACGGTTTTTGGACTACAACTCCCATAAACCCCAGCCACAGTGGCCAATAGCCAGGGATTACGGGAGTTGTAGGCCAACATCTGCAGGAGGGCCAAAGTTGAGCAGCCCTGGTGTAGACAATACTGAGCTAGATGAACCAATGTTCTGACTCAGTGTATGGCAGCTGCCTATGTTCCTAAACTGGGTATAGTTGTAGGGATACGTAGGGATGCCTCAGTGGTGTAGTTTTAATGATGTCATCCATCCTGATTCAAGATGGCCAATGTGTGAACGTTTGAGGCACACGTGGGCTAACTTGTGGTCCATCTAACTGATTTGAACCAGATTTGGTACAGTTGTAGTCAGTGACACATAGGGACACCTCAGTGGTGTAGTTTGTAATGATGTTATCCACCCCAATTCAAGATGGACGATGCATGAATATTTGAGGTGCAAGTGGGCTAACTTATGAACCACCTAACCTATTTGAACCAAATTTACTACAGCTGTAGGGACTAAAAGGGATGGATTAAGGGTGTAGTTTGTAATGATGTCATCCTGATTCAAGATGGCAGACACGTGAACATTTGAAGCACAAGTAGGCTAGCTTGTGGACCATCTAACCTATTTGAACCAAATTTGCTACAGCTGTAGGGACACACAGGGACACCTCAACTATGTAGTATGTGATGATGTCATCCACCCTGATTCAAGATGGTCGACACGTGAACGTTTGAGGCACAAGTGGGAACAGATTTGGACCAAATTTAGTACAGTTGTAGGACACATAGGGACACCTCAAAGGCATAAGTTGTGATTATGTCATCCACTCCAATGCAAGATGGCGGACACATGAATGTTTGAGGCACAAGTGGGCTAACTTGTGAACTGCCTAACCGATTTGGAACAAATTTAGTCCAGTTGTAGGGATAGTGAAAGGAAAGTATGCAGATTAGTTCTTACTTGTTTGTTTTGCATTTATAGTGATTGCAGCTGCAGCAAGCAGCAGAGTTCCTCTGTGCAGACACATCACGGTGGCTGCCATTTCATTGTTTCCCACTGCCCTGGACACAGTGTCAATCTAGGGGTCAATTCTCATTTGTCCCCCAATCAAATACATACCCTATCGCCTGATGCCTACTCTCAAGTCTTTTTGATGCCAGTTAAAGGCCTTTTTGTTTTTTCTGTCTCTTAAAACTTTGCTTGAGGATTGTTGCTGTTAAGTTGGCTCCCTGATGTGACTGTTTTTACACTGGGGCTGATGCTGCTGTTACTGTTGTCTGTTTTTTTGGATTATGTTTACCACTTTATATAATTGTTTTTAACATAACTGTAATTGCCATTCTAAGAGTATTTAGTACAAAAGACGTATGATATAAATGTGATTAATCAATAAATAAAGCAATAGCATTTGAATCAAAAGCAGGACAAAAAAGAAGAATACTATACCAGTCACATGCAGAATGAATGATGGAGGAAGGAACTACTTGTCTCCTAGGACCAGGGTGAGCAAACTTCAAGTTTGTGGGATCTGCTTTGTCTTTCACTAAAATTTTGCAGGATCTACTTTGCCTTTTACTAGAATCCCAAGGTCCACCAGCTGAAGTCAGGTAGACAATAGTAGCTCAGTGGGGTGACGTATACTTAGAATGAAGGACTAAAGTGACTTTGAGAACATGCTCAGATCAGCAGTTTGTTTTCAGAACCAGTACTACTCCATTCACACAAAAACATACTTTGTTTAAGCAACCTAATTTAGTGAGAGTGGGGGAGCCTTCTTGATATTGCTATTGTTAAACTTCCGGGAGTTGGAAATCAGCACACCTGCAACCTTGTTCCCACCCTTGTCCTAGAATATAAAGAACACAGTCCCAAAATACATGCCAGTGGCCAAATAAGAATTAACGATACTGTTGCCATTAGCAAATTAATTGATGCTGCCTGGTAATATAGTATGGTTATAACTACAACTAGGACATTTCCACCACCAGATAACATCATGGAACCAAATTACACCAGTATTATTTGAACACATGTATGGATGCTAACCTGGAAGGTGAGACACACACACACACACACACACACACCAGTTTTAATTTACTTTCCAAACTAGTGGTTCCTGTTATTTTCTGCCACTCCTGTATTTGAGTAAGATTCTGTTGTTTTGCTTTGTAATATTAAAAACTATGAGATTAGATCCCCCCCGCCTCTTTTGGCAAGATTGCAGTGTGACCAAAAGTGGGGAATAAATGAGTGTGCAGTCTCACTAACCACTATTGCAAGTAGCTAATTGTTAAGAGCACAAAATCACGCCACAATGATTAAGAGTGCCACAGATCTTTCTTTTTTGGTCACTGTGTATCAAATGCGTTCATACACTGTATAGTAACAGAAGTCTCAACAGTGTTCATTCCTGGAAAGTTTAGCTATGAATTGTTAGCCAGACAAAAAGTCTATCTGGGTTCTATTAACATTCCATTTTCTTCCGTTCCATCTGGTTTCCAATAAGTTGAGGTCTGTGTCAAAAATATCAGAATGAAATTCCTTCCAAATATTATAGATGGGCTTATATTGAAAAAACGGAGTGTGGAAATGGAAATAGTTTAAAATCCAGGGGTTTAGTTCAACCCATTATAATAAGGCTATTTACTACACCCCCATTGACCTCTCATACATATGGAAGATTCCAGGTCTGTCCAGACTAAAAAAGGATTTTGTGCTCTGTCTGGTCTGTCCAGACCTCTAAGTAAAGGGACAGGGGGCTTACATTCTGCGCAATGTTCCATGTGCATACCATTGCACAACTGTACTCTGTGCAATAGTACCTTTGCTCAGGTGTACTGTCCCTCTGCCATAGTTGGGTCATTACTGCAGCCTTATTCTCTCTCTCCACCTGCCAGTTCTCCCCAAAAAGTATGTACCAAGTACAGTTTGCTGACAACCGGCTGTACCGGTTGGACTGCAAAGTCCCCAGGGAGCTGTGAGAAGTGCAAATACCTACAATATGACTATTTTAGAGTGTGAACGGTAGTTTCCATTTAACTAAAGACAGAGAAAATGCTATCATAAAATACTGATGTTGAACATCAGGGCAGGGATGGGTGGAAACCCCCACACAATTTGTTTCACATGCTCATCGAATCCTTGAGCTTGTGCTTCCTGAATAGCAGCTCCCCTGTGCCTCTTGACAAGCCTTTTGAAACTGCTGCCTTATCAGAAGCTATTTTGTTTGTGTGGGGCCTGGGATACACAGGGAAAACTGTGCATTTCAGATCTTTTGAAACCAAAATATGATAAACAAATAAGGCAAACTCCCTCATTCCGGTAAAAGGAGATAGGATAGATTAGATTAGATTAGATTAGATTAGATTAGATTAGATTAGATATGATATTCATATTCGACGGAGTAGCCAGAGCCTCAGGAACATGCATGTGCCCTGCTTCCAGTCTTGGGAAGGATATACTGGAATTGGACATGATGTGCAAACCCACCAATCTCAGCAAATTCTGCCCTACTTGCATTACAGATAAATAACTTTAAAACAGTGGCGCATATGCTGGTAACATCCAGATTTGACTACTGCAATGTGCTCTGTGTTGGGCTGTGTCACAGATCGCCCCATGCTGCTACCATTTCTCATGGCCACGTGTCACCAGTTCCATGACTTTTGACTTTAACCACTGCCACCAACTTATTCTGGCTGAGTCTACTACAACAGCCTTCCAAACCTCTGTTGCATCAAAAAATTAAATATTTTGGTAGAGTGGTAAACGGCTTTCACCGTGGGGTGGAGAAAACAGAAGCAACTACTTTTTAAAAGATAAATAATTTACTTTGCAATTAGTTTGCATTAAATCAATAGTTGCTTTAAAAGTTTAATACAAAAAACCAACAACCAAAAGAGCTTAAGGAACAAAATGCATCCAACTGACCTGACTCTCACTGTGCCCTAACAGATTGCAGAGTCCTCCTTTTCAATCACTCAGCCTTTCAGCAACCTGGCTCGTCCTTGTTCAGCCCCGGGTCTTGCTCTCCTTCACAGTTCTGGGAGTTCAACCCCATTCTGTTTCCTAGCTCTCCAGAGAGTTTCCACAGTTCTTTCCAGCACCAGCTCTGATCCTCTCACACTGTGCCAGCAATTCTTCAGTTCTGTATTTTTTCTGGAACTACTTCTCGAGCTTTCTTCTGGACTCTCAGATCATTCATAGAGATGTGCAAACCTCAAGTCAGTTGGCCATTGAACTGGTCTAGCTCAAGGGCTTGCCTGGTCAAGCCAAACCCGCTTCACCCCCCACCTCAGCCAGCTCAGGGCTGGTTCAGGGATTCTAATGTTTAAAAAAAATTTAAACACTTACTTCCTCCAGGGGTGGTGCTGCAGCTGTGGTGGGGTCTCTGGTGGTCCCCCCACCGCCAGCCTCCCCCTAGTTTGGGCAGTTTCCAGCCCATTCTGGGCCTCTCTGTGCTGTCGACGGCCATTTTGGAGGCCACCATGCATGTGCACTGGCCATCTGCATGACCCCAAACTGGGCCATTTTGAGACTGGAGGGAGGCCGGCAGGGGCTGGGAACTACCCCC
This sequence comes from Hemicordylus capensis, assembly GCF_027244095.1. Lineage (NCBI taxonomy): Eukaryota > Metazoa > Chordata > Lepidosauria > Squamata > Cordylidae > Hemicordylus > Hemicordylus capensis. Next base: position 263,462,598 of record NC_069657.1, read on the forward strand.
CTGCACAGCCATGGCAGTGCCCCCCCAGAGGCAGTGAGTGTTGGGGTTTAAAAAAAATTAAATGTTAGAACCCCCAAACTGGCTTGAATTCAAGTCGAGTGGTCTGTTCGGAGTGTGAGGGCCAAAACCAAACCTGGATGGATCTGTTCGAGTCTAGTTCAGACTCAAACCAAACTGGGCAAACTGGTTTTGTGCACACCCCTACTCCTTCACTTGGACTGCTCTCTTTGAACTTCTTTTCCAGCACTTGAACACTGCCCTTCACTTCTCCAAACTGGACTCCTCTCTGCTGACTGCAGAGTCCTTCTCTACTCTTCTTCCCTTAATTTTTTAAACCAACCAACCAACATAACTTACATTTCCTCCATTTTTCAAAACATGATCAATACAATCAAAAAACCCTTCCCCTCCAGTTTTTCAACTGTCAAACTGTTGTCTCTCAAAACTGAAACTACCAAGCAGGAGCTGTGAACTTTTGACCCCAGCTTAGCCTTTCTTAATACAGTGAATAACATAGAATCCTATTTATACACAGAAGAGGTTTAGGCCTTGTTCTTTCACATCTCCCCCCACAAAATCAAACCAGTACCTTTCATAATGAGCCCCTGGTGGCACAGTGGTAAAACTGCTGCCCTGTAACCAGAAGGTTACAAGTTCGATCCTGACCAGGGGCTCAAGGTTGACTCAGCCTTCCATCCTTCCGAGGTCGGTAAAACGAGCACCCAGAATGTTGGGGGCAATATGCTAAAATCATTGTAAACCGCTTAGAGAGCTCTGGCTATAGAGCGGTATATAAATGTAAGTGCTATTGCTATTGCTATTGCTACCCTCAAAAATGAAACTGTTGAACAGAAGCCATGACCTTTTGATCCTGTACAGCTTTCTTAATACAACAGCAAATAAATTTACAATATAAAGTCTTATTTACAAAAAGAAGAGGTTTAGACTTCGTTCCTCCACAGACTACCTTTGTACATTAGGGCTATGCGAACTGATTTGGGTACAAATCAATTTGTAACTGAATCAATCTGATTTGGGTGATTTGGAGAAAGAACAAATTGCCCCTGTGGTCCATTGGCTAGATTTGGATACAAATCGAATCATGCCAGATTTGATTCAAATCGATTCAAGATTTGGATTCCCCTTATTAATTTCCACAGATTACCAACTTTCATTTAAAAAAAAAAAAAAAAAAAAGCTAACTCTAGCCCTTGTAGAAGTAGAGATATTTAGCAAAATGTGTGGTCACTATTTTTCAAGTGTTTGGATTATTTGATGTATAATAACTTTCCCTCAATGAATCCCTGTGAGGATTCATTATGCACCTTCATTTCTTCTATTCATTTTGACTGTCTTTGGACAGTGCCAACTGTCAAATGCCATGTGCCAACTATACCCCCTCCCACCCACAAGGTAATGGGGTACTACTCAGTTTATATTCTAGGATTTTTTCAAGTGTGTAGACTCTTTGGTGTCTAATAACCTTTCCTCATAATGAATCCCTATGAGGATTCATTACACACCAAAGAGTCTAAACACCTCAAAAATTCTGAAAATATAAACTGTGTATCCAGTGGCTTGCGGGTTGGGGGGTAGTTGTCACATGGTAGTTGGGATGCCACTAATTCCCCACCTGCAAAGCAAAAGGAACAGAAGAAATGAAACAGGGTCAAAATGAACAGAAGAAATAAGTGTGTAATGAAGATACCAAAGAATCTAAACACTTCAAAAATTCCAAAAGAATAAACTGAGTACACCACTGCCTTGCAGGTGTGTGTGGGGGAGGAGGTATAGTTGACAAATGGCATTTGACAGTTGGCACTGTCCAATGACAGTCAAAATGAAGAGAAGAAATAAAGGTGTGCAATGAATCTTCATAGGGATTCATTATGAGGAAAAGTTATTATACACCAAATAATCCAAACACTTGAAAAATAGTTCAAGTTCATTTTGCTCAATAACTCCACTTCTACAAGAGCTAGAGCTTAGCTTTGAAAAATAAAAATAAAATAAAAGCTGAGGATCCATTTTAGGGTTAGGATAGGGCAACTTCGAATCTCCATTATTTCCTATGGTGGAAATATACAAAATCAGTAAAAACATTTTTTTTTAAACCCATTAAAAATCAACCAAGTGCCCCACTGCCTTGAAATTGGGGGGGGGGGGGTGGCAGCCATGGGAACCTACCCACCACCCAAATCTGGTGCCCCTAGGACCTTTATAAGTGGTCTGGATTGACCTAAATCCAAATCAAATCTGGGTTGATAACGGGGGGGGCAGATCTGGACAGAAAACAAATCAGGGGTGATTAGATTTGGGATCAAATCAAATTTAAAAATCAATTAGTGCACATTCCTACTGTTCATAGTCTGGAAATTGCAGCTGGTACAGAATGTAGCAGCCAAGAATGTAGCAGCCAGAGATCGTATGACGTCCATTTTAAAAGAACTACATTGACTGCCAATAAGTTTCCAGGTGAAATACAAATTCCTGGTTATTACCTATAAAGCCCTGAATGGTTTGAGTCCAAGGTATTTAATAGAACACCTTCTTCTTCATGAACCCTGCTGCCTATTGAGATAATCAGGGGTGCTCCAGTTGTGGTTGCCACCAGAAGATTTAGCGGCAGCTCAAAACTGGACCTTTTCTAGGGTTGCCCCAGGACTTTGGAACACACTTCCTAACTAAATTATAGCCCCCCACCCCCACCCTTTCCTCTGGATGTTTTTAATAAGGATCTGAAAACATACCTGTTTAGTCAGGCTTTTAGTTTATAGTTTTAAAGTTTTAAGTTTTTAGAGTTTTTATTTGTATTTTAAGTTGTTTTAATTTTGTTAATGTTTAAATCATTGTATTTTCATTATTTATTTATTACATTACATTACATTACATTTATATACCACACCATCCAAACGGCTCTGGATGGTTTTTAGATTGTGAACCGCCCAGAGATTTATATATGGGCAGTATTTAAAAATGTGCTAAATAAATAAATTGATCTTAGAGAGAGTTCACACTTAGCACCGAACCTGAGATTTGGCAGAGTGGCCGAAGCCCCAAGAATGTGCATGTGCCCTACTTTCAGTCTCAGGATGGATATGTCAAGATTAGACGTGTTGTGTGAACCCACCAATCTCAACTTATTCTGCCCTGCTTGCGGTACAGAACACAACATGTGTCCCCCCCTTTCAGATCTTAGTTACAGAGGTCAGGTTCCGTGGGCTTGCACGACATGCCCGGTCTTGGCATATCCCTCCAGAGACTGAAAGTAGGAGGCATGCACATTCCTGGGGCTCTCTCAGGTTCAGTGCTAAATGAGAATCCATCCATAGAGACATGGAAGTGTGGCAGGTAGTGTTTCAAACAAAGACAAGCAACTGCTGCTAAGCTCTAGTGCAGGTTTTCTCTCTGAATCAAGTTATTCATTACGTAAATTCTTCATTTCTGAACATTCCTGGTATCTTTTACTTTGTGGTCTGTCATCTAATATTGTGCTTTAATTCAAGAATGAGTTAGTACATTGCCTGCAACCATGAGGTCATTCAGTATCAGTTCTCAAATGTTATGGTGGGCCAACTCAGTTTGTGAGTTCGATATTGTATTGCCTATCCAAAGCATCAGTTTCCTTCCTGTTCTGCCTAGAACAGTAAATACTGGAAGTGAACGAGATTAACCAATGTTTTATTTCATTGGATTAGGTGTAGAGTAGGCAGAGGTTTGTGTTCTCGTACTTGGAGGAAGAAAGACCAAAACTGAAAAGATTCCAGCAATTTTAAAAAGCTTTCAGGAATAACAATAATGGCTTTTAATAAAAAGCCATTGCCCTTGGTATACTTAACTCTTTTTCAAGTTTTATTTAATGTTGTTGGTATAATGATATGATCATACAATCAGATCTGAACTGCCTGAAATAAGAGCCTAATCCCCGGTCCCTCTGAAACAAACATCTTTGATTTCATCTGTGGTCACAGTTCAACTGTGCAAATGCTCTTCTGAGATCTATACTAGAAGTCTAGCAAGGAATTTAGTGGGCTCAACATCAGACTTGTGAAGGCTGTACTAGATGTCTCTTAAGGAATTTAGTGGGTTCAGCATCAGTAGTGAGTCATGGACAGTGATCATCAACAGTCAGGGAGCCTGTGGTTGCTGGAGTTCATGAATAGCCATATATGGGAAGGGAGGAGCCAAGGACCACATTCCATGTATTCTTCTCACCACTAGTAAATTTAACTTCCTTCTAAGGATCAAACTAGATGTGGCACTGGCAGCCATGTCTGTCCCACTCACATATAAAGTAAGATGTGCCATTTTTACATCAAAGGGGAAGAACGGTAGGGAAGCTGAACCCTCTTGAAGTTCCCTGTTTCCTCTCCCTGCTGTCCATTACTTGAACTGACTTTTCACCCAGCCTGGCTCCAAAACTGGAAGGGATTTGAGCTCAGAGAAAAGTAGCTATGCCGATGGACCATGATGGGAGGAAGGGTTCATCTCCCCCACTCCCATATACCTCTTTTAATTATAACAAGTTTATTTTTAGCCCCGCCTCCCCGCCTGCTCCATCTATTCACTTTTGTAAGTGAGTAAACAAACCATGCAAACAAACCATTACTGCCACATTAGGTCTAGTTTGACCCTCAAGCAATTGTTCAAGGAAATCCCAAACACAACAGGTGCATTTTAAATGCCCTCCTGAAAACAAACCATGAAAATGACTGTCTATAATTCAGCCATACCAGGTTCCATTGCTGGCAAAAATTCAATGTTGGCAAAAATTCAATGGAGTGGTCCAAGTCACTCCATAGCAAGCAGTAGGGGGAAACTACAGCTTCATTGTGGGTATACTGGACTGCAGACACGGATCCTTTTGGATTCCAGTCAAAGTTTCCCTTTCTACAATGATGTTCACGCCTTGTAATCTGGATGCACATATAATAAAGGAGACAATCTTCCCATTGGTTATACCTAAGTAATAACCATTGGGTAGAATCCAAAGAGCTATTTTAGGGGCATCCATGGGTTTCATCATGTCTAGTGAGACTTTTTACTCCCCCCTCACACACACACTGCTTTCCTTTAATGAACAGAAAACCCTGCCATGCCATGCCATAAACTGCCTTTGCAAGTCCCCTGCATTTCAAAAGTGGCTTGTCGTGTAGCATGGAGGGACTGCTGCTTGAGACCCACAAGACCAAAACTCCTTTGTGTGCATGGAACTAATTATATTCTTCTCTGGATCCTGCCCATTGTCTTCAGTGACTTTATATACAAGCAACAGGGTGCAGGATTGCACCCAAACTGATTCATCTTTTGCATTCTTTTGGAGAATTCTTTATAGTTTGGTTGGGCTAAAATATTGTTCTTTCATAAAACCAACATATTAAATTTCCCTGGCCGTAACACTCTATCCATAGATGTAGAATACTAAACAAGCTAACCTCATTCTGGCATGAATGAAAACATTTTCTAAGTGGTTAGGGTTCCTAAAACAGAATCTATATGCCATAAACATAAGTCTTCCAATGAAATTGTTTGCACATGTCCCTCTTCTGTTCCTCCTATACCATCTTTCCTGCCAACATGTTCCTTAGCAGCCCTTTCTATGTCTTTATCTATGATTTAAATGTATCATGACACATTTTTAAACAACAGCAGGAAACATCACTTATTACTTTAATTATAAAATGATGTTATAAAATTATATCCACATTTTACACTTGGCAGTTGGCAATCTTCATCTGACACAAGCAACCCTTCCGAGTTACTCTTCGGTTGATTTCAATGCTTATTCCGTGTAATGGATATAAAAACAAGAGGTTTAGGAAGCAGATATTGGATCATGTTAAAAGAAGTAGCCAAGCTCATAAATGCAATCGTTCTACTGTGTTACATGCCAAGAGAATTAATAACATACTTTTGGGAATAAGGGAGAAAATCTGGCCTTTAAAAACAACAACTGTGTAGCTACAATCTTACTCGTCTTCCATGCTTGTGTTAATTGCTTGACTTTCATAGTTATGCCTTTGCATTTCAGATCACAACTTTCAATATTCCTCTGAAAACTGACATCTCTCCATATATGCCTGTGAATATTTATGTTACGTACATTCCAAGCCCTAAAGTGATTTTGTTGTCTATATTTTGAAAAATGAGCACAAATACATTCATCTGATCATATGAAAAATCTGAATTCTCCCTTCAATAATTAATAATCTCAGGCTAAATGTATAATCTGCCCTCCTTGGGAGGATTCAGCATAACTGCCATAATAAATGTATATATAAAACATGGATTTAATTTGTTTAAAATATAAATGATTGACATGTATATAGGGAGCATTGTTTGCTAAAATAAACTCTCACATATCCCTAGCCACTAAATACCATTCTAAATAATTAGACCTGCCTGTAATCCTGGAAAATGTGCATACTTGGGTTACTTTCAAGTGGAAAGGTTGCTCCAGATCTTGGAAGCATTCACTAAGAATGCTTCTCTACGTGCTCCTGTTTGAATTTGACCCACGGATGGTGTGCTTACAAGGGTGTTCTCAAATGGTTTTATAGACCACAGTGAGACACAGGAAAAATGAACTCTATCGGGTCTGTAAGACTCAACCATTTAGATATTTTTCTGGTCAAATCAAACAATTTGAATTAATAAAAGAGTTAAAATTTATTTATTTATTTATTTATTTATTTATTTATTTATTTATTTATTTATTTATATGCCACCCAAAACTTGTGTCTCAGGGCAGTTTACAATTAAAATCATTTAATCAATTAACATTAAAATCATTTAAAATCCAACATTACAAATATTAAAACAATAAATCTAATTAAAAGCCTGGGTGAATAAATGTTTCTTCGGTGCCTTTTAAAAAGTTGTCGGGGATACCCTTATTTCAATAGGGAGCACATTCCAAAGTACAGGGGCAGCATCAGAGAAGGCCCGTTCCCAAGTAGCCACCAGTCGAGTTGGTGGAAACCGCAGACGAACTTCTCCAGATGATCTTGACAGGCGGTGGGGCTCATGGTGAAGAAGACGTTATCTTAAATACCCAGGGCCTATGCTGTTTAGGGCTTTATAGATAATAACCAGCACCTTATATTTTGCCTGGGAATACAATGGCAGCCAGTGTAGTTCTTTCAACACAGGAGTAATATGGTCTCTCCTAAATGACCCAGAGACCAACCTGGCTGCCGCATTCTGGACCAACTGCAGTTTCCAGACTACGTACAAAGGCAGCCCTGCATAGAGCGCATTGCAGTAATCCAGCCTAGAGGTTACCAGTATATGCACCATCGTTTAGAGGTTGTTCATCTCAAGAAACGGACACAGCTAGCGTATAAGCCAAAGCTGATAAAAAGCACCTCTGGCCACCGCCTCGGCCACCAGGGAGAGGTTCAGATCCAGAAGCACCCCCAGACTGTGTACCTGTTCCTTCCAGGGGAGTGTGACCCTATCCAGAACTAGCAGGACAAAATCATCTCCCGAGTTCTGACCCCGCACAATAAGTATCTTTGTCTTATCTGGATTCAGCCTCAGTTTGTTAGCCCTCATCCAGCCCATCACTGCCTCCAGGCAGGCATTTAGGGAGATTATGCCTTCTCCCAATGATGTTAACATGGAGAAATAGATTTGGGTGTTATCAGCATATTGATAACACCCTGTACAAAATCTCCTGATGATCTCTCCCAGTGGTTTGTAGATGTTAAACAACATCGGAGACAATATGGAGTCCTGAGGGACACCATACGAAGTTCAGATTTTGAAGAACAGTCTCCAAGAGACAGCATCTAGAATCTGCCCATGAGGTAGGAGTGGAACCACTGCAAAGCCTCCCACCCCCAATCCCCTCAGACATTCCAGAAGGATACTATGGGTGATAGTATCAAACACTGCCGAGATATCCAAAAGGACCAACAGAGTTACACTTCCTCTGTCAGTTCCCTGTTGGAGATCATCCATCAGGCCCACCAAGGCAGTCTCCACCCCACAGCCCACCTGAAAGCCAGTTTGAAATGCGTCTAAATAATCAGTTTCCTCCAAGAGCATCTGGAGCTGGGAGGCCACCACCTTCTCAATCACCTTGCAAAGCCATGGAAGGTTGGAAACAGGCCTGTAAGTTGTTTAACTCCAAGGCAGGCGTCTTCAGAAGTGGACTAATGATTGCCTCCTTAAGTCAAGGAGGCATCCTGCCTTCCCTCAGAGAAGCATTTATCATCTCTACCAGAGCCGCTACAACAGCCTTCCTGCCAGATAGTATAAACCATGTCGGGCAAAGATCAAGAGGGCAGGTGGTAGGCCGCATCATTCTGAGCAACTTGTTCATATCCTCAGGAGCCACAAACTGAAATTGATCCAGGAATTGCTGGACACCTTGGCATCAGATTCTGTAACAATTGTGGAATTTGAATCCAAGTCAGCCCAAATACAAGAGATTTTGTCCACAAAAAAACTCATTATAAACATCACAGTGAGTAATTGTTGGTTCAAAGTACTGATTCAAGGGGGAAGGGGCACACATTAGGCCCTTCACAACCCTGAATAACTCCGCCAGACGTGGATGCAATATGAGAGGAAAAGAATCACTGAGCATAGATCTTCAAATGCGCTCTATGTAATAATCTGTCAGATTTGAGTAGAGTCTTTCTCCATTTGCACTCTAGTCACCTACCTTGCTGCTTCAGCCCCCGTAGTTCTTCTGTATATCAAGGGACCAGTTTCGAAGCGATCAGAGAGGACGCTTAGAAGTGATCATGTCCACTCCCCTCCCCCTCAATCTTTATGGGATACCTGAGCTGAACGTTTGCAACAGCAGGAATACACTTGTTTTTTAAAAATGTTGAGAACCCCTGATATCCTGTAATTCAAGAGATATTCAAGATTTAATCACACTTCTAATATTGCATGGATTGCCTCAGATACCATTTCTCGGTTTCTTTGAGCCCATGGACATTCCACCAAATATGGACAAACCATAATGAAAAGAGAAGATGATACAGGAATGACAGAAGATATGTGTGTTCTTAGATCAGGATGTGTGTTCTATTTGCATTTTTGATCAGAATGTGAAAGTCAATCAATCAATCAATCTTGATTACGGTCATAGATCAACATAAAATATAAGGGGTGATTACATATTAAAAGTAAGAGTAGATAAAAAGTAGGTATGGTACTTAATAATATTATGTAAAGTACATAATGATAATAGAAATAATCAAAAGTACACAAGAAGCCTGAGGACATAGAACATAGGAAGCTGCCATATACTGAGTCACACCATTGGCCTATATAAAATATAAAATAAATAATAACTATAGCTCAGTATTATCCATGCAGACTGTAGCGGCTTCTCCAAGGTTGCAGACAGGAACTAGACCTCTCTCAATCCTATCTTGGGGAAGCCAGGGTGGGAACTTGAAACCTTCTGCTCTTCCCAGAGTGGCTCAGTCCCCTAAGGGGAATATCTTATAGTGCTCACAAAGCCATAAAAGTGCATAAAAAGGAGGGGGGCATAAAAAGGGATGTAAAAAGATTAAAAGACATGAAAAGACAAAAGTGCATAAAAGGAGTGTAATTCTTTCCACCCTGAGTCACCGAGGGTCAGACTAAGGCTGATAAGACTCACAGCCTACCATCTATATGCGATGGCAGGCTTAAAGTCAGAAAGCAGCAAGGAGCTGTAGAATTGGCTCAAACGTCCTGGATACTTGCAGAGCAATGGAAAGATGAATGGAATGTCTCTATAGAACAAACAGTGGAGGAGGACATGCTAAGTAGTTTCGATCTGCCCTGAGTCAAAAGGGCATAGTCGCCCTGCAAATGGTGTCCTTCTATAACAGCCTTCTAGCACTGCTGAAGGGAGGGCATGACAGTGAGCCAGAGTAAATTCCCTCCTGTGCTTTGGAATCTCCAACTGAGTGAGGTATGCTGCTGGAGAAGCAGAATATCTAAGTCCATTACTGATATAAAAGTTCGGAACCCTGCTGAGATTGGTTTGGTGCTTAATACCTATAATGTACTACTTGATTTCACCTGGTCAAAACCCATAATAAACAAGGTCAAGGAGGTAAGACCGAGGGTAGCTATTTTTGTCTCAACTGACCAAATCCAACTAGATTGGTAATCATCACATAGCGTTAGGGGGGAAAGACCACCAGGGCAAAAGGGAGTCTGAGCCGGTAGCAGAGGATGGCCATATACACCCTAGCCTCCATCTTGATCAGGCCTATCTCCAGGTGCAAGGTGGCATTGGAGGCACATCTTGGTACTTGGAGCATTGCCCACAGGAATTTAGATTGCACAAGTTCCAGAGTTGCAAAGTTAGGGAGTGGCCCAGTTGGGCACCATAGAGGAGCTGAGCTAGCGGCTTGGCTACGAGCAGTTCAAGAGCCGCAGGTACATAATGGCCTCCTCTCATCCGCAGGAATTTAGGAATGGCAAAGGAGCTTCTCTGAGCATTTAGGTGGCATAAAGAGAGGTCACACTGCAGGAGGAGTATTTCCCGATGAGGTGCTGAAGAACTAAACACTGATCGATGGTGGAGCAACCTTCCCTGAAGCCTGCTTGTTCCTCAGCAAGAAGATTTTCCTGTTCCAGCCAGTACCTCAGTTTCCCATATAAGTGTCACACGTAAAGTTTTCTAATAGTATTGAGCAAACTAATGGGTCCGTAATTGGCGGAGACATCCTTCCTGCCCTTTTAAAATATGGGGGCGATGATCACTAACCCCCAGTCCTTGGGAATTCAACCTCTTGTATCAATATAGGCAATGCCAAAATAGGAGCCCACCAATCCAGATTGGTTTTGACAGCCTCCGGCGGAATAAGGTCTTCCCCTGGAGCCTTCCCTGGTCTTAACTGGGCAACTAGACTGTGGATCTCTGAAGTTGTAACAGGATCCCATGCTGGAGTACCCTCAATGGGACAGGCAGGGCTTCCACAATCACCGCAGGGTCTTTGTATATCTCACGAAAGTATTTCTCCCAAATCTCTGGGTGAAAGTGACAATCCAAGTGGTTCGGACTGTACCTGGGAGAGTGCTTTGTGAATGTGAAAGAACGTTATAGGAACGGAAAAGAAATAAATCAGCAGGAAAAGTTAATCTGGCAGCTGACCTTTTGAAACTAGCAGGAAATTATTTCAGAACACATCGGGGGTTTTTTTTAACTAATCAAGAGAATGTATACAAGCCATGGCAATGTAGATACCACTAGATGGAGTATAATTTATTATTTAGCACCCCAAAAGAAAGATAGATACATATGCAAATATCATAGAGCTACATGCTTTTAAAAACTCTCTTCAAAAATATTAACAAAGATAATGCAAAGAATAATTGGAATTAAATTAAACAATTTAGTTTTAGGAAAGAGAGGAATGAGAGAAGCCATCCTTATGATCCAGTATTAATAGAGAGAATAAAGAGACTGGAAAGGATATATTTATAGCATTTATAGGCCTAAAAAAAGCCTTTGAGAACATTGGCTGGAATAAAATATTCACTTTATTGCAGAAGATGTTTCCTATTTGCTGCAGACCTTCTCCACTACTAGTTGCCATTATGCTACTACTTTTACCATTACAGGTTATCTTATAACAGATGGCTTGAACCTTGATAAATATAACATATTATCACCTCCTTCCAATTTTAGAAACCTATATGGAAAACGGGTACTCACTGAGAAAAGATCATTTTCCTTCATTGGAAAAAAATGTAACAGTACACAATAGTAAAAGAACTGTGCCTACATGAAAAGGAAAAGATTCACAATAAAAGAAAAACACCGACATTAAAAAAACCAAACCCATCACTTTCAAATTCCACATGGTAGAAACGTAGACAGAACATTGTTACCACACTTTAAGGGGATTCTTCTAGCTCCAATATAATAAACAGTGAGGCAGGTCTCACAATCTGTGAGACCCGCTTTTTCCAAAACTGCAGGGAGAGCAGGCTAAGCCCGCTCTCCCCACAAACAATTCGGCAGGGAGCCCTGGGCGGCCGGATCAGCCACCCACACGATTTCCGGCTCTGTGATGGAGCCGGTGGGGGCTTAGGGGAGCGGGGGCCGATTGGCCCCCGCAAGCTCCAGCATGCCCTGCCCGAGTGCGCAGGGCATGCTGGCAAGACCCCCAGAGCCAGGAGGAGGCTTTTCGCCTCCCTTTCAGAGGTCTCCTCGTGAGTAGCCGCAGCACGGAGCCGTACCGCGGCTACTCACGATCCAATAGCCCGGTTATGCGGAGCAGAGCAGAGTCAATTGGCTAAAGTAGTACTAGATCAGATCAGATCAAACTTTATTTCGGTCATCAACCAGCAAAAAGAAAATACACCAATACCTATTTACATAGTTGTGACAACGGTTCAAAACAGCATAGGACAATATCATCCTCAGAAATTAAACAAACTTAAAATAAGTGAATAAAAAAACCAATGGATCAAATATACTACTACATTTAAATTTAGCAAGAATTTAATGTCTGAGAGCATTGGGGGTGGGAGGCACTGCCTTACAGTTGTTCCTCACCTACCTGTCAGACAGATTCCAGATGGTGTTGCTTGAAGACTGTTGCTTTTCAAAATGTGAGCTTATGTATGGTGTCCCTCGGGGCTCCATATTGTCTCCCATGTTGTTTAACATCTACATGAAACCTCTGGGAGAGATCTTCAGGAGATTTGGTGCAGGGTGTTATCAATATCAATCAGGGTGTTAGCAAACAAGGGAGGTGAGCTGCTCTTGTGGTAGCAAGCATGAATTGTTTGAAATGCAAGCAAATACACTCTGGTTGTATTTGAATGGTAGACTACATGTGAGCACTGTAAGATATTTTATTTTATTTTATTTTAATTTTTATATCCCACTCTTCCTCCAAGGAGCCCAGAGCAGTGTACTACATACTTAAGTTTCTCCTTAGGGGATGGGGCCGCTCTGGGAAAGGCATCTGCATGCTTGCATGCGGAAGGTTCCAAGTTCCCTCCCTGGCATCTGCAATATAGAGCTGAGAGAGACTCCTGCCTGTAACCTTGGAGAAGCCGCTGCCAGTCTGTGTAGGCAACACTGAGCTAGATGGACCAAGGGTCTGACTCGGTATAAGGCAGCTTCCTATGTTCCTAATATGCTGATGACACCCAGATCTATTTCTCCATGTCAACACCATCAGGAGAAAGCATAACCTCCCTAAATGCCTGACTGGAGGAAGTAATGGGCTGGATGAGGGAGAATAAACTGAGACTGAATCCAGACAAGAAAGAGGTACTTATTGTGCAGGGTCAGAACTCCAGACCCCTATTTTGATCTGTCTATTCTTTTGGGGTCACACTTCCCCAAAAGGAACAGGTATGCAGTCTGGAAGTGCTTCTGTATCCACACTCCTCCCTGGTATCTCAGATTGAGGAGGTGGCCAGAGGTGCTTTCTTTCAGCTTTGGCTGATATGCCAGATGCTTCCGTTTCTTGAGATGAACGACCTCAGAATGGTGGTACATATGCTGGTAACTTCCAGACTTGACTTCTGCAATGTGCTTTTCATAGGGCTACCTTTGTACATAGTGTGGAAGTGCAGTTGGTACAGAATGCAGCAGCCAGGTTGGTCTCTGGGTCATCTTAGAGAGACCACATAACTCCCATATTGAAAAGTCTACACTGACTGCCGATAAGTTTCCGGACAAAATACAAAGTGCTGGTTATAACCTATAAAGCCCTAAATAGCTTAGGCTCTGGGTATTTAAAAGAAGGCCTTCTTCATTATGAGCCCTATTGCCCATTGAGATCATCCAGAGAAGTTCGTCTCCAGTTGCCACTGGCCCATCTGGTGGCCACATGGGGATGGGCTTTCTCTGTAGCTGCCCTGAGACTGTGGGATGTGCTCCCTACTGAAATATGAGCCTCCCCATCTCTGACAACTTTTAAAAAGCACTTGAAGACTCACTTCTTTTCCCAAGCATTTTAATCTGACTTTGTTTTAAATTGTTTTAAAGTTTTTATTTTGTGTGTGTTAACCTGCTTTATGTCACTGTAAACTGCCCAGAAATGAAAGTTTGGGCAGTGTAAAAATCTGATAAATAAATAAATAAAGTAAGATGAAAACAAATTAATTAGTTTAAAATTAGTTTTAGTTAAAAGCCTGAGAAAACAGTTATGTCTTGAGGGTCTTCCTAAAGCAATTTTCCTAAAGAGCAGGTAAAGGTAAAGTGTGCTGTTGTGTCATTGTCGACTCCTGTCCTGGCAACCACAGAGCCCTGTGGTTTTTCTTTGGTAGAATACAGAAGGGGTTTACCATTGCCATCTGCCATGCAGTATGAGATGATGATGCCTTTCAGCATCTTCCGGAGATGCTCTTATTTCAACAGGGAGCATATTCCAAAGTTCTACAGCAGGCAGCCACAGAGAAGGCTCAGTCCTGAGTTGCCACCAAACGAGCCAGTAGGAACTGTAACCAGACTTCTCCAGATGATCTGAGTAGGTGACAGGGCTCATGACAAAGAAGGTGCTCTCTTAAGTACCCCGGATCCAAGCCATTGAGGGTTTGATAGGTAATTATCAGCACTTTGTTTTTTGCTCAGAAACATATCAACAGCCAGTGCAATTCTTTTAAAATCGGTGTTATGAGATCCCTTTGGTTTGTCCCAGAGACCCATCTGGCTACCACATTCTGTACCAATTGTAGTTTGCAGACTACATACAAAGGCAGGGTAGAGTGTGTTACAGTAGTCAAGTCTACGGGTTACCAGCATGTGTAGTGGTTAGAGTGCTGGACTAGGACCGGGGAGACCCGAGTTCAAATCCCCATTCAGCCATAAAACTAGCTGGGTGACTCTGGGCCAGTCACTTCTCTCTCAGCCTAACCTACTTCACAGGGTTGTTGTGAAAGAGAAACTCAAGTATGCAGTACACCGCTCTGGGCTCCTTGGAGGAATAGCGGGATATAAATGTAAAATAATAATAATAAAATAATAATAATATGCACACTATTTTAATGTCATTTACCTCCAGAAATGGATGTAGCTGACGTTTCAGCCAAAGCTGATAAAAACCGCTCCTGGCAACTTCCTCAACCTGAGAAACCAGAGAGAGTTTTGGATCCAGGAGCACTCCCAAGCTATGTACCTGATAATTCAGGAGGGGTGTAACCTCATCCAGAACAGAAAAATCTAAACCATCTTTCAGGTCCTGACCCACGCACCCACCCCAGTCAGTACCTCTGTCTTACTGGATTCAACTTCAGTTTGTTATCCCTCATCCAGCCCATTATCACCTCCAGGCAGGCATTTAGAGGGGTTATGCCATTTCCTGATGAAGTTGATATGGAGAAAGAGATCTCTGAGCGTCATCAGCATATTGATAACACCCTGCACCAAACCTGCTGATGATCTCTCCAAGTAGTTTCATGTAGATGTTAAAGAGCGTCTTTACCGCCAGAGCATCCTCTGCTGTGTGAAGTCTTTAATGTTTCTCCTCACACCCCTCAACAACAGAAAGCAACTTGCACACACAATATACTTCATGGTTCTGGAGGGGTTTGAATAGCTTCCAGAGAAACAATATTCTCTGCCCTCTATACCACACTTCCAGAGAACTTCCAGAGAGGTGATGTGGAGCAGAGTGTCATCACTATACAGATATCCTGTTTTATTTATCCTTTTCATCAGGTGAAGTGGTGACTTCCCTGAAAGAGTGCATGGAATCAGTCATGGACTGAATGGAGGTGAGTAAACTTTGGACAAGACACAAACAAGATTCAGTAGTCCAGTTGGCTGATGAAATGCCTGTTTTAGATGAGACTGCATTGTGCCTTAAGGACTAGGCTCATACTTGGGGGTTCTCCCAGACCAACTTTGCTTCTGGAGACTCAAATAGTGACTGTGGTCCAGGGTGCCTTTTACAAGCTTCAACTGATACACCAGCTGCACCCACTATTGGAACACAGAGACATAGGCAGTCATTCGTGCCATGGTGACTTCCAGATTAGACCAGGGTCACACAGATGGCAAGACTGGGGTCACGCAGATGGTCAGACCAGGTTCATGCAGATGGCCAGTGCACATGAATGGCAACTTCCAAAATGGCCACCACCAGTACGAAGAGGCCCAGAATGGGCTGAAAACGAACTAAAATGGCCCAAACCGAGCCGATTGGAGTCCGGGGGTGGGGGGAGGCTGTTGGGGGAGGAGGAACTGCCAGAGGCAGCACCTCCCAGATGTGCTGAGTTTCTTAAAAAAAAATTCATTAGAACCCTTGGACTGGGGGGCAGGGGCATACCCAAACATGTCTGTTTCTGTTTGAGTCCAGTTCAGACTCAAATTAAACCAGGCATGCCGGTTTCATGCATGCCCCTACTCGTTACTTTTTGTTTCTATGATTCTGTATAACTCATCATAATTCACAGTTCTGCGTACATAAAAGGAAAGTAGCAAGGTATGTGCAGCACTGAGCTATAGGCTGGGATCCAAATATCTACTTTAGGCATGCTAAAGTTCAGTCCAGGCGTCTCAAACTGCAGCTCTCCAGTTGTTGGATGACAACTCCCATCATTCCTAGTCACAACAGCTAGTAGCCAGGGATGATGGGAGTTGTAGGCCAACATCTGCAGGAGGGCTACATTTTGAGATCCCTGGTTTAGGCCTTTCCAATGGGTTTTTAAAACTTTTTTTTTCTTTGAATGACAGACTCCCATGTAGTATCACAAACTGCTTTTTAGAGTCCCCTCAGTTTCAGAAGTGGTTTGCTGTATGAGAAACACAAAGCTTGGCCATGGATTTGTATAGAATAATTATTTGCATAAAAACACTTGCCATTTCCCTCAGTGTTAGCAGAGACAGCAGGATCCCATCAGCATGAACTGGACTCCCTGTAAGGCTTGACTGCACATATAACTGGTAAAATAAAACTCATCACGACATTTTATAACAGTGAGTACAAAATCTGGCTCCATTCTGATTAGTTTCATGATCTCATTTGAATGCTCTCAACCAAGAATCCTGAAGTACACTCAGCAAATATTTGTACACTGCAGCAGATTAGCAAAGATTTGTCTTCAGCTGGACTCCTTGAAGATGAAGCAGGGAAAATCCCTGGCCACCTGCAGAATGACTACATTGCTCATTAAGGAAGCAGAAACCAAATTCAAGATAAGATGACTGTGAATCAGCACAACTCTCTCACTCACACACTCACACTTTAAAAAAAAAAAGCTAAGCATTTGAGGTTGAAAATGAGGAAACCACACGTAACCCGTAACAGGGACATATCTCTACAAGTGAACAGAGCTTTTGTGGGAAAGGAAAGAAGAAGAAAATCTCATCCCCACATGCCCCACACCCCTGATGGGGCCAGGTCCCTTTCAAACCTGTAAGCTTTGAAAGTGGAGCTGAGAGGAGGGAAGATTGAGGAAGCTTCCTCTTCTCTCCTTATGCTTCTTGCAGGCTTTGAAAGGAGTGTGGGGAGATGCTCTCCTCGCAAAGCTTGCAAGGGCCAGATTGGCCCCAAAGAGCTGCCCTGATGGCAGAAGCATCTTGCCACCTTCTGATGGTGCCGTAATCTGTTGCCTGAGGAAAGCGGCTCACATTGCCTCATGAAAGGACCGCCCTGAATAAAGAAATGTTCTTTTGATAGCTGTCCTTTTGATAGACATCAAAACACAGACCTCCGAAATGGCACAACACTCTAAGAGGCTATTCACATGAATGTGCAAAACTGGGCTAAGGGAGCCCAGCCCAGTTTTGCATGCTCATGTGAACCACTGGGATCACGCCCAGTCCCGGTGGCTACATGACGGCAAACCCACCTATGTAGCCTCCTAGTTAAATGAGGTTAAGGGAGCAAGTGCTCCCTTGACCTCGTTTTTTTGATTGTGTGTCTGCTGCGGCTGCTTGCAGCCGTGGTGGGCACACTCGGCGGGGGGCGGGGTCCCAATAATGCACAGGAGAGCCGCCACGCGTCTGGGCGGGCGATCTGCCCAGCCACATTCTCACTGCTCGTGTGAAGAGCTCCTAAATGTTTTCTGATTGCCTCATCTTCCCCAAACTTTCCATCACATACATACACAAAGAAGACTGACCAAGTGTGACTAAAAAAACTGCTTGTCCAGAAAGAAAATTTCTAATGGGT
This sequence comes from Hemicordylus capensis, assembly GCF_027244095.1. Taxonomy (NCBI): domain Eukaryota; kingdom Metazoa; phylum Chordata; class Lepidosauria; order Squamata; family Cordylidae; genus Hemicordylus; species Hemicordylus capensis. The sequence goes on from NC_069657.1 coordinate 263,480,702, forward strand.
CACTTTCTTCAAAGTGTGCCAAATAAATCTATGATCAGATAGAAGTCACTCAGAAACCACTTCTAAGTTCTGCGTACATTTCCTGAGTCTCTGAACTCTGATCTCTTGGAAACTAATAAAAATGACATCAGCTCTTCAACAAAATGTTGACCCACATATGTACCTCTCTCCAATGCAATTTCCTATGAGCAACTCCTTTAACAAAAGTACATTTTATGAAGGAATGTCTATTAACTTCCAAATGAGTGACACTCCGACTTTTTTTTTTAAACCTAGTGGGAAATAAGCTGTAAACCAAAAGCTAAACAACTAGACTAATAAATGATAACGAGCTACCCAGTTTGTGGGGAGGAAGCCCGAAAACACTTACCTTCCACAGATGATCGTTCCGCCATCCCTGGGTGGGCGGGGCAGATCACCCGCCCACACAAGCACCAGCTGCTGCTGAGGCTCTGAGGGTCAGGGTGCCAGGATGCGTTGCCACACTTTGTCCTGCCCCCCCCGGAGCGCCAATAATGCACTGCGTGAGTGCACAGTGCATTATGAGGATCCCCCTCCCTCCTTGAGTCTGCGAGCTGCAGCTGATACACATTAAATAAACGGGGTCAGAAGAGTGCTTGCTCTTCTAACCCCATTTTGAAGGGTGGCTCTGTAGGTGGGTTTTCTGCCTTGGTGCCACCAGGATCAGGCCTAATCCCTGTGGTTCACATGCACATGCTGGGCTCCCTTAGCCCAGTTTTGCACACATATGTGAATAGCTTCAACAAATAAGGACCTAGGGGACAGGGGTGTCCACAGAACTGGCCAAGTTTGGTCGAACTCCCCATCGAACTCCCCCCCCCAGGTCTGTACGGGGGTGTGTGTTCATGAATTATTTTTTAAAATAAAATAAAATAAAAATACCTATAGCTCCTTTGGGGGGCTTCCTGTAGGTCGTGTGGGGGGGGTGTCCCATGAAGGTTCCCCCTCCCCCCACCGGCCTCTGAAATCACCACCACGGCGGGGTAAAAAGGCCTCTTTTGGCCTGTTCGGGCCTCGTAACAGCGCACAGGGGCCATTTTCGCCACTGCCGTACATGTGTAAATGGCCTCTGCGAGGCATGGCCCACAGCCTCACAGAGGTCATTTGCACATGTGCGGTGGCCATTTTGTTTTTCCAAAATGGCCACTGTGCATGTGCAAACGACTTCTGCGAGGCCATGGGCCAATGCCAGGCTTCGCAGAGGCCATTTATGCATGCGTGGCGGCAGCCAAAATGGCCACCACGCACAGTTATGGGGCCCAAACAGGCCAAAAAGAGGCCTTTTTACCTGGCCACGGCAGTGATTTCAGAGGCCTGTGGGGGGAGGGGGAACCTTCACCGACACCCCGCCCCAAGGCCTACAGGAAGCCCCCCAAGGGGCTAGAGTTATTTTTATCTTATCTTTTTTTTAAAAACACAGTTAAATTCACGGACTTTTCCGGAGGTTCAGTTCCAGTCCATACAGAACGGGGGTGGGGTGGTGGTGTTCGTTCGATCCCAAACCCCTGAACCTCCAGACCAGTCCGCACATCCCTGTAAGGGGATAACAATTATCCACAATGGGCTTGTGCTGGTCCCTGACAACTGAATGGACCATCAGTGACTACTGAAGGCTGAAGCACTATAGAGATCTCAACTCTGGAGACTGGACAAGCTCCAGGTCTTTTGACTGGTTACCAGTGTTCTCTCTAATTTTTTTTCATCTGTGTGTGGAATGAATTTTGATCTGGGTGGCAGAAATGTCTGTTTGATATTTTTATTTTTAACACTGTGATTTTATCTAGTTTATCTGGGTATTGTTGGCTGTCCTGAGAGGACTTGCCCTACAGGGCAGGGCACAAGTATTTAAAATAAATAAATAACTATTGTTTCTAACACAATACGTTTCAGTGGAGTCAGTTCATGTATTCAGCTGTGTGTGTTCAATAATCAAGTGATATAATATGTATGGGAGAACCAACCCTTTGTCTGAAATCTGCTGCCAGATTCTCATCTGGGCATAGTTTAAAGGTAGCTCAAATTCCGTGTTGTCAACTCTTGACATATGAGTACAGTGACATCTATTGGTCAGACTGCAGTAAGACAGTTTTATCTTTCATTTGCTCAGTGAATGCTCTTTCTCCCCAATTTGCAATTATTTCATTGCAAAAATGTGCATACCCCATTAATTGTTGCCAAGAAAGTAGTTACTTAATGATTAAAAACTGAGTAGAACCATTTGTGTTTGAAGAAGATGCATAAAGCAGTGTCAGGAAAGTAAAAAGACAACAGAATGAGTATTTATTAAACAGCATTTACAGCAGCATGCTGGTTTGCTCTGGAGGGGCACTGGGAGGAAAAGTCAGGGCTGGTACTTTTCCGAGTGCCCCCAGACCCACAGCAATCTAGTCACTGGAATGGCTAAATGAGACGCAGTGAATTTCCCTCTTGCTTAAATGAGTGACTAAATAGTTGATGGGTTCGATATGCGATCATCAAAACTTCCTTATGGTGACTAAAGCAGTTAACACGTTTCTTTCAGGTTTATTGAAATGGAAACGGAATATATGTATAACTTCAGAGTCCTTGGAAATCTGGAAAGAGGTGTGTGAACCTCATGGAACATAAAAACAAGGAAAGGAAGGCTGCTTGCTCTATTCTATATGGTCAGCACCACATTTGGAACATCCTGGGGTCTCTTCCATTGCAAATGAGGAATTTCATTGCCAGTTGTATACGTTTTTCCATTTGTAGTCCCCTCCCGTCTGGTTTATTTTCAGTACAGGACCGATTCATTCACCTCCACTGAGTGTGTTCATTTTGTCAAACTTATTCACAGCATCAATATCCATGATACCAGTCGTTTAAAAATGTGTCTGACAAAAGGACCTCTCTGTTAATGTGATTCACATGCCCGCCTGGTGGTGGTGCCCCATGTGACAAGCCACTGGGGCTACAAGGTGGAGTTTCTGGCCACTGGAGTATTTCTAAGCACTGGAGTGATTCTGCCTGACTTGGAAGGGGTATAAAAGCTACTAGGGAGTTATTCACACATGGCTTCATGCTGCGGGGTAAATGTTGAGCGAAGCCACTTTGAATTACACTTGCAGCATCTGAGGGAAGCAGCCCCTCCCCTCTGCTCTCGGGTTTTCTTTTGGTGCAGGTTCGCATTGCATGCCTCTGTGTTTTCCTTCTAGCCAATGCTGGGGGGTGGGGGAGAGAGAGAGAGAGAGATAGCACTCCTTGGGGTAGGAACACAATATTGCCTCCCTCTTATTTATTTTATGTATTTATTTAACACATTTGTATACCACCCAAAATGCAAGTCTTAATGATTCTACATCAGTGTCTCTCCCTGTTTGCTCCGGCATTTAAAACTTGCTTAAAACCAGCATTCTAAAAACCTGGAAAAAGATCGAGACAAGCTAGAGTTCAGAAGACAAAGCCTGATTTGTTTGTGGAGTGCTTCCAAGGATCTTGAATGGACTTTGGGGTAAGCTTGGCTGGTGTGTGAACAAGCTCGGGAGGTTGTGCTGGTGCTAATGCTGCTTCTGATAAAGCCTGCTTGATTTATCACAAGCAGAGACTTCTGGCAAGCTCATGTCAAATGGATAGGAGATGAAACTGATGCAACCCAGGGCTGCACCACTTTGGCCCTTCTGCAGATGTTGGACTACAGCTCTTGTCAACCCTGACTATTGTCCACTGTGGCCGAGGATGAGGGGGATGTACAACTGGAGGGCTAAAATCATGCAGCCCTGATGTAAGCCTTCACTGGCCATATTTAAGAGTGACGTTTGAAGATGGAGGAGTGCCAGTCTAGCAGGAGAGAATAGCCTGGCAGGACTGACATTTGCTGCAGCGGCACAAATCTGTTGCTTGCACTTCTGTCACTAAAGTGAAAGCATGGCAGCTCATCGTCCTCAGAAGCCATCTGCTTAATGTAATAGGCCTCACAGACAGTTGGCCAGAAGAATCATTTAAAGCTTGCTTAGCATCAAAACTACTGCACAAACACTTGACCCACCTGCATCAGCAGCCCGAGAGCCATTAGAATCCCTTTTGTGCATAAAGGAAATTATACCTGCTTCTTCATTAGGGCATCGATAGAGAACTGATACTCTCCAGAGCCCTTTTAAATTTATTTGCCCAGGAGGTCACCCATTATAGTGACTGCTCATGTGCAGCAAATACCATACGCCCAACTGAACTGACTAAACATCACCACAAGCCTACCTAAATGTGGGTTAGCAGTGGTGTGCCAAATGGCACTCTTCATACAAAACTGCAAAGTTCTGTGCCTGTGGAGAACTTAAAGGTGTAAATGAAAACAATTTTTTAAAAGTGATGTAAGCAATTGTGTCACAATGAGTAGTCTGTTCATGCCAGGGTTTTTTTGGAATGAGAATCCCCCAACTGGGCTTTTAACAGCTGCTGCTCTTTATGACATTTCTTAAAACAGCTTTTCCACAGGAACATCCCCATATAATACCCTACCTATTCCCAAAGGCACATGGAAACATGGCTTTCCTTTGGCCTAAGAATATTTCCCAGAGTTGGGCAATGGGATCTGAAAAGGATCACACCAATGGACCAACAACTTCCTGCTGTCCTCCTCAGCAAGAGAATGAGAAGTAGTATGGGGAAAGACCTTTAAACATGAAACTCAAGGCCATTTTGCCCATGCCTGTGAAACAAGGCTTTCCAGACTCAGCTGCATCCTACAGCCGTGTTCATGAGGCTCGGACCAAAGTTCCTTGGCTTCTCAGTCTTCCTTGCAACCTTTCACCTGCCTCTCTCTCTCACACACCCACCCAGGCACGATGGCTTCTTCTCTGCGTTCTTGCTCAGGCTAGCCTCATGACTTTGTGCTCAGTGTGTTCCAGCGTGTAGCCTTGATAACTGAAGTTTTGGGGGACTATGCTGCTTGCTTGTGGTTATGTCCTGCTGCAGCCATTGTCAGCAACCTCAAGGGCTTAAAACTAATTGCAAATAGAGGGGGGGGTAAAAGAATAGTTTTACATTCATGTGCGTGCAACTGAGATAGGTTGTCTGTGCATATATTCATCCCCTATCTTTCCTGAATTTCTCTCTCTCTGCTTCTACCAGGTCATGACACCTGCTTAGCAAGAAACTTAATGGATCCAAGACTTTCCAAGCATGACAAATTATTCTGCTGCCAATGAATGGCACCCAGATTTTGATACTCATGTTTGAAAGCATGATAAAGGTCTGAATCAGTAACACAGACTTTGAAGGGGAAACTCCACATGATTGTTATGTTTTCATCGCATTACAGATCTCTTTGAATCAGTGCAATCATGCCATCTGGCCACATACGGCTCATGGTTACTCACCAGTGAGGGAATGAGATTTGCATGAGTTTGCAAACATTTCTGGGTTTTCATTGGCCATGTTATCATTATTTGTCAAGTTCGGGCATGACAGACAGTCATAAAGGGTGTGTTGTGTTTTGAAATCCTCTCTACAAATGTGTGCCTTGAGGGTCAGAATCTTAAACCAAGAAGGAAGTCCTATCCTTGAGTTACCCCTGTTTAGGGGGACAGGATCACAACCCAAATGCCCCTCTGTTGATGACACATAAAGGGTGGCTGGCATCGTGAACTTAAGCTGGTATAGCAATACTGTTGCCGTACTTACGGAATGCTCGTGCCAATAGTTCAAAACCAGAGCAAGGGAGGAAAACTGGGGAGCTGGGCTGTGGTGGGGCAGAAGCAAAGCTTAATTAGTGTCCTGTGCTCTCTCCGGGCTTGCTGCTACCCCCATGCCAGTATAATATCATAACCGCAAAATAGGAGGAGTAAATGAAAACACACCCATTGGAATCAGATAACAAAGGAATCCATACCACAGCCCTGCTTCTGCTATCTCCTCCATCTCCCCCAACCACAGGGTTCTGACTAATTCAGTGCCCAATCACAGCACAGCACAGGGGAGAACACAGCCCACATATCTAAATATTGTGGGAACTTTGGCAAAAGGAAACTTACACAAAGGGGACTATTGACATGTTCTCCCCACCCCCACCCCACCGCCCCCGCATCCCTTTCCTATATTCATGTGACTATATATGTCTGAATACTATTTACAAGCCATGCGCTTTTGCTGTATTGGTTCTTATTGCTGTATTTGAAAAATGGAGGAAAAAAATCTAATAAATAAAGTTGAGAGGGATCATATAACAATCCATAGCCCTGAAGAGGATGCAAACGCAACTTTCTTGGCAATACATCCTTGGAACCTCATGGATGAGAAATGGCTGGCAGCACTGCCGGGAAATAGGCACAAGTAAAGTAAGCTACAGCTAGGGTCTCACATGATGAGGGGCCTCTGAATACCCCAAAATGATGACATTTAAATTGGTTGAAAAATAAAGTGAGGCGAGACTCTAAAACACGTAAGACAAAAATATACTTATATGGCTACACTGTTATTTACCATATTGAGTTTATAAATCTGCACAGAAATCACTGTAAGTTATACAGAAATTTTATTAGATCAGGGCCCGGTGTAGATCAACACTCACCATTATGGCTACAGGAAGTGTTTGCCTCTTCAGACCAACACACTGAGCAGCATGGCAGTGGGTGGGTGTTGCACCTGGGTAGGACTCAGGGGCGTAGCTAGGGGAGAGGGGGCCCGTGTTCATCCCTCGCTCTGGCGGCCCCACAGAGTGAGGGAGATAATGAAGAAAATAGGGAGGGATGGAGCTGGGGGCCCGTGTTCTTTGAACCTTTCGTTCAATTATAGCTACGCCCCTGGTAGGACTTCCAACCCATTTTGTAATGCTATGGGGCCTTTTAAGCTTGACACAGCTTGGGGCTCAGTATGTCATCATCTGGCCCTGCTGGCAGGGTGTGGTTTGGAATGAAGAAGTAGGGGGAGGGCTGCTTAACCTCTCCTCTCCCACTCTGTTCCCCTCCACTTATTGTTCCTCTCCTCTCTCCCTCCCCTGTACTCAGAGTAGAATGATACAGCTATGTATTTATTACAAAATTCTTCAGCAAGTTTGATTTCATTCATTTGGGTTCTAATAGAGCAGAGATAGGCAAAATACTTCTAAAATGTATTTTAGATACAAAATATAAAATACCTGAGCAAATGTATTTTAGATACAAAATACTTGGTAAACAACCAATAAAAATGCCAAATACAGAACAGTATTTAAAATACATCTTAAAATACAAAATACAATGAGCTGGGTCTCACAATCAGTGAGACAAGGTTCCTGAGAGTGTGCAGGGAGGGAGCCCTGGGCGGCTGGATGGGCCGCCCACACGATTGCCAGCTCCGTGACAGAGCTGGTGGGAGCTGGGGAACTCGGGGGCCGTGCAGCCCCCGGAAGCCCCAGTATGCCCTGCTCAAGCGCACAGGGCATACTGGGGAGACCCCCGGAGCCGGGAGGCGGCTTTTCACCTCCCCTCTGGGGGTCTACTCATGAGTAGCTGCGGCACGGAGCTGTGGCACGGCTACTCACGATCGGATAGCCCGGGTTTGCAGAGCACTCGCTCCACAAACCCGGGCTAAGGGGAGGGCTAAAATAGCGGGCTAGCCACTTGTAAGCCACCGGGCTCGCCTGCGAGCCTGGTGGTTTACGTGACCCGCCAAAATCGGGCTAAGCTCTCCTAGCCTGATTTTGGCTGGTCATGAGAATAGCCCCAATGCCTATAAAAAGGAAACAATTTTGAGATGTTCGTTACTTATCCAAACTTGTTTTCATTTCCTTTAAGCAATACAAGTTTTTCAAAGATTAAATCAATCAAGTTGTGCCTTCTGGTGCTGTGAATCATCACAACAAAGGAAAATAACTGTGCTACGTGACCACTTGATGTTAGACTTGTATTATATCTTTAGAAATAGTCATAGGACAATGGGATACTCATCCAACATATTAATGTGCATGGATTTGAGATCACCCAGCATTCCGTGTGTGTGTGTGCGCGCGCGCGTGCGCGCATCCACGTGTCTCCCCCCACTATCAACTGCACAATGCATGGACCAATATGAACCAAATTGGGTACAGTTGTAGGGATACATAGGGACACCTCAGTGGCATAGTTTGTAATGATGTCATCCACCCCGATTCAAGATGGCAGACATGTAAACATTTGAGGCACAAGTGGACTAACTTGTGAACTGTCAGCCAAATTTGCTAAAGCTGTAGGGACACATAGGGACACCTAAATGGCATAGTTTGTGATTATGTCATCCATCCTGATTCAAGATGGTGGAAGCATGAATGTTTGAAGCACAAGAGGGAATTTTTGAGGTGCAGTACACACAGGGACACCTCAACTGTGTGGTTTGTGATGATGTCATCCAACCCAACTCAAGATGGTGGACGCATGAACATTTGACCAATTTGAACCAAATTTGCTACAGGTGTAGGGACACATAGGGACAGCTCAAGGGCAGGTTATAATGATGTCATCCATCCTGATTCAAGACGGCAGACACATGGACGCTTGAGGTACAAGTGGGTACCAATTTGGACCAGATTTGGTGTAGTTGTGAGGACACATAGAGACACCTCAAACACATAGTTTGTGATGTCATCCACCCCAATTCAAGATGGTGGATGCATGAACATTTGAGGCACAAGTGGGCTAACTCATGAACTGCCTAACCGATCTGGACAAAATTTAGTCCAGTTGTAGGGATAGTGAAAGGAAAGTAGGCAGTAAAGTATGTCAATAGAAATCAAAACAAAACAGGATGTATTCAATATTAATCCTACTTATAGGAGGACTGGGAGACCCAGGTTGAAACCCTCACTCAGTCATGAAGCCCTTACTCAATCAGATCACTGGGTGAACTTGGCCACTGACTATCAGCCTAACCTACCTCAAAGGATTGTTGTGAGGATAAAATGGGGGGGGGGACTTGGGATACTGTACATGGAGTCATCTGCTTCTGTGAAGCAGCTCCCTCCCCCAATGTGACTTTACAGACTGTTGTGAACAAAACGATGTCTCTTAATCCAGTCTGAACAAGCATGGATGCTTAATTTCCTGTACTGTCCTGTACTGATTTCCTGTATTGATCTGTATTGTAGGCTGGTCATGTGAAGTGCTTACAAAAAAAGGCAGCTCCTCAATCAAGAAAGCAAAACAATGATTAGCTTATATGTATTTTGGTTCCGCAATGTATTTTGAAAATACAAAATACCTGAGCAAATGTATTTTAGATACAAAATACAAAAGTATTGAAAATACATATTTTAAATACTTGTATTTTAGATACTGCCCATCTCTGCATTATAGGCAATGGATTGCTTTTTCATTGTGTGTGACAGGATTGCTCTTTCATTACATTGCTATGAAGTTACCATAGCATGCTAGAGAAATTGTGTGATCAGCTATAACTGCTGTTAATATACCTCTTTATTCTTATAGAAATGTCACAGATCTACCTTTTGCCTGTCGTGGCCCTTGAGTGCTATCTGGCAGAAAAGTAGGGTGTACAGTTAATAATTTTACTTCACACCCCTTCTGTACCCATGTACATGTACTTTATGCATTTGATGAATTAAGAATTTGGCTCCCAGAAGACAAAACTTCTTGGAGAAGGGGCAGTAGCTCGGTCCTAGTGGGTAGGTTTTCCATGCAGAAGGTCCCAGGTTCAATACTTGGCATCTTCAGTTAGGGCTAGGAAAGAAGACTTCTGTCTGTAAACAGCTGCCGCAAGTCAGTAGAGGCAATACTGAACTAGATACATCAAGGGTCTGACTCTGTATAATGGGACATAGGAAGCTGCCATATACTGAGTCAGACCATTGGTCCATCTCGCTCGGTATTTACACAGACTGGCAGCAGCTTCTCCAAGGTTGCAGGCAGGAATCTCTCTCAGCCCTATACCTGTATGTCATTTATGCAATCCTCCTGCATAGAATAGGGAGGGAAGACGTGACCAAGAGGTTCACGGAGATGAGACAATAAATCTCTTCTGCAAAAGTTTGTATGGTTATGTGCAAAAAGTCAAGAGTATCTCTTCTAAACAGCAATGGGACAAATTATGGAAATGGACGTTGGACGTAAACCCCCCCCCCCATTACCTGATGTGCCTTGTAATCCCCCATCCCCAAGTTTCAGTACTACCTGCATATACTTCATAACCTTGTGGGTTTCCAAATCCTTGTGTGTAAATCTTTGTAGATATATGATGTACAAACAACCACTTTGTATATAATTGTGCTTTGGCAATGTACTGTATGCTTTGGTAGTTTGTTGGTTCAATTAAAAAAATCTTGTCCTATAAAAAAAATAAAATCTTGTCCTATCTTGGAGATGCCAGGGAGGGAACTTGGAACCTAGGTGCTCTTCCCAGAGTGGCTCCATCCCCTCAGGGGAATATCTTACAGAGCAAACATTTCTAGTCTCCCTTTCGTATGCAACCAGGACAGACCCTGTTTAGCTTAAGGGGACAACTCATGCTTGCTACCACAAGACCAACTCTCTTCATTAGCAGTTTCAAGTATTCAATCTGTTGGTGCAATCTTATACACACGTTTTAGGGAGCAAGTCCCATTCAAGTCACTGGCACTGCTTTTCAGTAAACACAGGATAGGATCGGGCTGAAACCCCGTTTACATTCAAGGTGCAAGCAGATTGTCTCTTCCGTGGCTGAGCGAGAAGTGAGCTGCTTAGGCGTCTGTGGAAAATGCCGGCCTTTGCTTGCTTGTTCTTACCTGCCTGCCTCCTGGTGCCAGACAGGGAGGGACTGAGGAATCTCTGGCCGCAGTCAGGGCTGTGTTCTGCAGAATGCCTGCCTGCGGGGGCCTGTATGACAGCAAGAGAGGCAGACAGCTCCAGGGGCCGAGCCACATTGGAGAGGGTGGAGCGGAAGGGCGGACTGGGTGAGGGAAAGGCGCCTCCTCACAAAGTGTTGCTGGGACCTGAAGAAAGCGACGACTCTTGGCCGGGAGAGGCAGCCCTCAAGAGGAGCAGGTGAGAGTGGTGGGCGGATGGTGGACTTTTTTGTATTTATTTTTGGCACGATGAGAAAAGATTGATCAGGTACAGATGCTCTCAATCGGCGGATAGGGAGGTGCTTAGCTATTATTTCTTTTGCAAAGGAAGCTCCATTTGCAAGATGTGGGTGGGAAGAGAGAGACTTAATGGGATTCGTTTATTCCAGCGGGAATCTTTTAGCTCCTGGGGAGAGCAAAGATCCACGTTAAATCTTCGCCTCTAATGTGTCGCAAGACTCTGCTCTTTTATTTATGGATGCATGTATTTCTCGGCGTTGTGTTTTTGTCAGGACACGTAAGCCTTGAAAGTACAAATCCTTCCTCGGCAGGAATGGGCAGGCACCGTTTCTGACCTCCAGCCAGAGCAAACGTCGTGTCTGACGTAAATAATTTATGCTATTAGCATACCTTTAGAACACTGTAAACAAATAAAAGACTGGGGTTTGAGTCTTGCAGATCCAATCACTGTTTTAAAGGAAGTGAGAACTACTCAGTAAGAGCTCCAGAAACAAGGGACTTTGGGAATAAACGAAGTGTTTTGTTGTTTTGTTTTACTGGGCTAGGATTTCCTTTTACTGGGTAGAGGCTTTCCAGTTTTTTGTATCGACAGAGTTCAATAATTTTTAAGGAACTGCAGGAAACTGAATTAGCAGTGTCTACTTACTGGGAGGGAGACAGGGAAAGAGAAAACTCCACGGATTTTGAGTGTCTATCCACAGAACTTCCTCTCACTACCCCAATAAATAAAGACACCTCCATTGAAAACTATTCAGTCCCCTTTGCTCCAAGGCATATGTTGCTGTCTTAAAATCATGTAAGGTGTGTTCCATTTTTCTGAACTGCACCTTATTATAGGGTTACTAGTTCATTTGTGTTTCAAAAAATGAGGTCCCGAATAGAGATGTTTCTTCTCTGCTCCCTAAAACAGATGTGGGATCCAGAGTAGGAACTAGAATTACAGCTGAAGCCTAACCAGTAGAAAGAAGTTATCTTGGACATCACATAATTTGTCCTCTTAAAATGCATTGCTGAAGAACTGATAACTTCTCATTGGAGAATACAGTATTTCTTATGAAAACTCCTTAGTATGGTAACAAACTGGACTTCCACCTCTTAAAGGAGAAGGCTTACAAATCCTGAAATGGTAGATAGCAGCTGTCACCAGGCTGGGAAATATTTCTTATGAATGTGTCCCATGTGAAATCCGAGAGGCAAAATCAAATTGCAGTGACTTCAATTCACCTCATCAAAGGTAAATGTGGGGATCTGGTTTCTGTCATCTACAGTTTAAACCAGCCAGGGTGAACAGTGTGTTTGATCTATGAAACATGCATTGTGTTGCTTTTGACCAGGTGCTGAATCTTTTTCCCCTTGTGAGACTGTGGAATCGTCAGTAGTGCTATGATTTCAAATGAATATGGTTCCAATTCCTGGGAACTCACTGTCACTATTGATAGTCAATATGAAGGAAAACAAAATGAGATCATACTTCAAGTATCGGGAGATCTCCATATTGGTGGAGTGATGCTCAAGCTTGTAGAACAAATCAGTAAGTACAGTAATTTTAAGTCGTATATACCAAGGCAAAGCAGTTAATCTAATTTTAAAAAACCAAATTAATTCAGTTCCGATAATCTAATCTACATTTGAAAGGGCAGTGTATATTTTCTATATGCAGACCAAATTGGGTGAACACAGTAGTATGTGGGCAGCTGGACAGGGCCTAATGTCCTCTGAAGCTTAGATCAGGAACCAAACTCCCAATTAAAGATGGCTGCTTAGGAAGACAGATGTGGACAGCAAAGCCTGCAGTTCGTTACTGTAAAGTAGGTAGGAAGGAAATGGTAAACATTAGGGTTGGAGTAGGGTTGCCAACATTCCATTGCCTGAATAAGGGATACAAGTTGGGGGTGGGGTCTTGGGCATGGGGTCATCCCAAGGGTAATCAGAAGCCTGAGTAGCAATGCATTTGTAAAAAACAATAACAAAACAGCACAAGCCCATGATTTCACAAAGCTTCTTGTTCAAACAGACCATCCCTCTTAGACATGGAGCAAGTGTCAGGTGGAAAATAAGAGAATCCCCCAGGTTTACACACACTATACACATCCCCTCCATCTTGTTGTGGCTGTCACTGAAAGGCTGCTTTATTTGCCAGAAGTGGTGAGTCAGTTGTATTTGACAAGATGTAAATACACCCAGTCAATTGCATCTCCAAGTTTGCAGAGCAATTGGGGCTTATTTTGTGAAATGTGTTGGGTTTTTCACATTATAATAATAGGGACTTCACCCAGACTTTAAAGGGCTCAATGCAATTGCATTGAGGGATGAGGGAGAGTTCTAGGCTCTGCCAATAATACAGAGCAGGGCAGCGTCCTGAAAGGGATGATTTTTCCTTCTAAAATAGGACTTCCCATATAATATGGGACTGTTGGCAATGCTAGTTGGGAGGGTACCAACAGTAATGTCTTCCATCTGATCAGATGCTGGTAAGATATGGAGTTGGTTGAGGAAAGGTTTCAAGAAAGTTTCAAGTTCCCTCCCTGGCTTCTCCAAGATAGGGCTGAGAGAGATTCCTGCCTGCAACCTTGGAGAAGCTGCTGCCAGTCTGTGAAGACAATACTGAGCTAAATAGACCAATGGTCTGACACAGTATATGGAAGCTTCCTATGTTCCTATGTAAAAGTATTCATCTCTCAGTTCACAATAGAAAGAGAAAACTCATTAGGGTCACCAGGACTTGGGATAAATATTTATTAAAAATTTCCCTCCAACTTTTCTGGAGTTCTGAATGGTGTACATTCTTTCTCCCCACTTTATCCTCATAACAGCCCTATGAGGTAGGTTAGGTTTGGAGATAATGACTGATCACCAAGTGAGTTTCATGTCTGGGTGGGGAGATTTGAATCTGGGTCTCTATAGCTGTACTGTTGCCACAGAAGAAGTGTGGAGATGTCCCATTTATAGGAAGTATTGAACTTCCTTTGATTTCCCTGAATCAAATTTGTAACTAAGGTTACAAATGTATCCTATTGACCTTCCTAAATCAATTTTTCTTTGCTCTCTTGAGTGTTCTGGAGTAAACAATGCAAGGCCTACGGGACAAAGCTTAGCATAGCTTGCCAAGGCTCTCCCCTTCTTCTGTAAAGACTGGACTTCAGATCACTGGTCAGGTGATGTAGTACACATGATAGTAGATATTAGTAAAGGGCTTGTTGGTCCTTGGCAGCCTGGATAGTTACAGCCTTCAAATCTATCTCAGCCTGCTTCTGTTCTGAAGAGATTATTCCAGAAAATCTCTCCTACAATGCTTAGAAATCTCCCTGGTCTTGTTTGGATGATGCTGTTCCACCAGCTGCACTCCTACAAACTTAGGGACACAACTGCACCACATGTCATGCTTTCCTTCCTGGTGAGCCAGGAAGCTGTCACTTAATTACATGGGGGGGGATGAAGTGTCTGAACTGCCCCTCCAAAGGCAATTGAAGTGCTACTTTAAGGCAGGATCTGAACTGTGTGTGGAGGAGTGGTTTGGATGAACCATACACACAATTAGGCAGTGGCATGATGGAAGGAGAGCCGGATGTGTGGGTTCACGACTCATTCGTGGCCCCGTGTGTTTATCTCCTTATCTCTCCTTTAGCAGCTAATTGTTCCTTGGGATTGAGGCAGGCAGGAGCAAGAATAATTTACCACTAAAGGAAAGATATCGTAAGAAGAGATTAAATTGTGTGATGAGAAGTGGCCAGTGTCTTTGCCTGTGACCCCTTTCCTCTACTTTGGAACTCTCGGCAGCCAGGTCTGATCCACACAGACAGCAGAATGAGATGATCACGTTGAGAGGTGGTGGGATTGGCCTTATCACTTTGGACTGCATGGGCAGCGGCGCGGGTGGATACCTGTGTTAAATGATTCCCTTCATTAAAACATTTCCTACAAGTAAAAAACTGTTTCTTAATGAATAGATTTATGTAATAGATTAATTCTACATAAACCGCTTTGAGAACTTTTTTGTTGAAAGGCGATATATAAATATTCATCATCATCAAAAGAATAATTCCATCAGAAAAAGATTCTGAGTGCAGCACACTCCGAGGAACGAGTTTCCTTCTTGCATGGAGTTTAAGTAGGTCAGCATTCAAAAATGGCATCTCCACCTGCAATCTAAAGTAGTCCACCTGCAATCTGACCTGTTCTACTTCCGTTTACTTCCTCATTCTCCTGCATGTGTAGACCAGGCCTCAGAGCCTAATTGCATGTGGCTACTTTATTTGATGAATGTCAAGTGTGGCCAGGCTTTCAGTTGACTGGTGTGTTCAAACGAAGGCTTGGTGGTAGCTGTGCTTTTAACAAGTTCTTAATACCCTTGCTTTGTGTTGTTCCATAGAGGTATCACAAGACTGGTCAGACTATGCCCTTTGGTGGGAGCAAAAGCAGTGCTGGCTTCTCAAAACCCATTGGACGCTGGATAAATATGGGGTACAGGCAGATGCCAAGTTGCTGTTTACCCTTCAGCACAGAATCCTGCGCCTTCGCTTGCCAAGCATGAAAACTGTGAGACTGAATGTCAGCTTCTCTTCAGTGGTATTCAAGGTAGTCGGCGACATCTGCAAAACTCTCGGTAAGTGTGTAGAGCCCAGTTTATTGTTATTAACTTCTAAAAGATTTTGAAATTTATACTTGGTAGCCTGAAACTATGGTGCTAACATTGTTGTAACCCGTGTCCAAACGTCCCTTCTGTGATTCCACTAATTTCAAAAGAGCTTGTGTGTGAGCCCCAATGGAAGCACCCTGTTTGTATTCCCTGCCTTTCCATCAACAGTGCTCAAGTGCTCAAGGTGGCTTACAATAAAGTAGATCCATAATAAAAAAGAAAATTGAACAATGTAAAATAAATAGCAACAAAATAGCAGTCAATTCATTCAAGCCAAAGGCTTTAAAGTGAGGTGTTGGCTGCTGAACCCAGAAGCAGTGTAGACATGCTGGCTTCTTTGGTCATAACCCTGCTAGCTTGGCAAAGAGACACCTTTTAATGTGGTGATTCTCTTTATTTAGCAGGGGGAGAGTAACTGGCCCTATCCACCCCCAGCACAAGTACCTCCAGTGACTGTTGCTGGTGTCTATCTTACGTTTCTTTTTAGATTGTGAGCCCTTTGGGGACAGGGATCTTTCTTTCTTTCTTTCTTTCTTTCTTTCTTTCTTTCTTTCTTTCTTTCTTTCTTTCTTTCTTTCTCTTCATTATTCCTCTGTGTGAACTGCCCTGAGCCATTTTTGGAAGGGTGGTATAGAAATCAATCAATCAATCATAAGTGCCATAGTTGTATAAGCTGGCTTGCATCTCTACCCACCGTACTTCAGATGACAAGGGGACAATAAATGGGGATTTAGTTGTTAACATTTGCATACAGTTTTTTTAAAGGTTTCAAAGCACTTTATATAGCAAAAGAATAAGAAAAGTGTTCCCAAAGGCATTGTCCTCATACTCTTGCATTGGTCCACATCTCCACTACTGGTAATTTTTGAACCATAACATCAGAGCCAATCTAGACATGACTGCAGAAGAATGCTGGTATAGCAGCTTGAGGTTTGCAGTCTCAATGCAGCCAGACTGCTCTAAGGCGATGGATTTCAGAATGATTCCATTTTGGCAGTATAGATCATTCATAGTGTCAGTGGCATGTAAATTAATGCATCCACACCCTAGGAGTGGAATTTGTCACCCAAAGCCATATTAACAGCTGTGCAATTCTTGATCTAAATTCCTAGCACTTGGCTGTAAACATAGTCTGAGTGTCACAACTGCTAAAAAACCCTGCTATTGCTCAACTGGAATTGGGCTCTTATGTATTCTTTACCACAAATAATATTTATGGAGTGAATAAATTAGTTCAACCTTGCCTCTTGTGGCTTACCTCCCTTCAGCGTCTCTCTCCGAGTACCGTAGTAGTAGTAGTAGTAGTAGTAGTAGTAGTAGTAGTAGTAGTAAGCTTATGCTACTGGAACCCTGACTGAGAGAAAAGATTCTGGAGATATGAGCTAGGGGCAGAGGATGTTTCTGCACTCCTCACCCACACACCCATTGAAATAGGTCAGGTGTACAGAACCATCGCTACCAACCTTCTATATGATTATGGCAGATCCATGTTTAAATACATGGGTCTGCAAACATATCTAGTTTACAACTTACCAGTATTTGAATGCATAATTAGTACTGTGTGTTGTTGTTGTGTAGTTCACTTTCTGATGCATTGAATTCCCTTGGGAAGCCAAGCTTTGACTGAAGTAAATATGTTGTAGGGATGTGCATGGACTGGTTTTTGCCGTTTGGTCTGAATTGTTGGGATTTATGTTTGTTTACCCTTCCCTTTAGGGAAAGTACAAAGTATTCTAACAGAGTGCTAGGGAAAGTTTCCACTCCAGTTACAGAATGTAGAGTCTAGTTGTTGCAGCAGTTTAAGAAACATGCATGGAGATCACTGTACAGTCTAAATTACTTAACTAGTTTATTGGTGAAATACATTAGGATAGGAAAGACCTAATCCTATCTAATAGCTACATAATGAATAAGTAGGGGAGAGAGAGATGTTTCCATCTTCTCTCTAGGAGGAAAGGAAGAGGACTGACTCAACTCAGAAGTACCTGAGGAGTCAAAGCAGGGGTCATAGAGTAGAGGCAAGCAGGGACAGGTAAGGAGACCCTCACTAACTACCTCTACTCCCAACATCCCCTAGTGGTCACTGGGATAGTCAGTGCAAAAGGTCGATGTCACTGGAATTCTATCTCCAACACTAATTCGGACTGGACAGGAACTAGTCGGTCCAGGAACTAGTTCAGTCAAACTGGCCAGGCCAGTCCGTCCACCTGAACTGGTTCGGCGGTTCAAAGGGCTATGCTTTTAAAGGGGAATCCGGTGAGGATTCCCCTTTACAAGCAAAAGGGAATTGTGATTTGAAAAGGCTTCTAAAGGGAGGCCCCGGCGGGTGGCAAGAAGGCACCTTTAAAAGTAAGTGTAATGTGCTTACCAGTCCAGCGTCTGCCGCTACCATCCCTCGAAGCTCCCCTGGTCCAAATCCAGTGTGCGGCGCTCCACCCACCCACCCCCAGCAGCTTTCATGGTAGCATTGCGGTATCAGAACTGACCTGGCCTCCACATATGCGTGCAAGCCCATATTCCCCTTTACAAGCTTAGCCCCTCAAACCGCCGAACCAGTTCGCTGCAAACTGGGCTGGATTCAGTTCAGTCTTGGACTGGACTGACTTTTCTAAAGGCTGGCCCAGTTCACGGCGGAGCAGTTCGTGGTTAAGCCATTCATGCACACCCCTAATATGTTGCCTAGTTTCTGTAGTTCATTTCAGTAGTGAAGCTGGGAAGAAGACAGGCTTGCACCATGCTGAAGAATTCCCTCTGGACTCCATGTTCACATTGTGCCTGTCTTCACCCTAAACAAAGGCCACCCCTCAGGGTACAGCGGGGTTCATTTGGGAGTCATAGTGGCATACAAGTGTTGGCAAGATAACTGAGGGCCCAGCCCATTGGTGCACCTCATTAGCTGCTGTTTAATACAAGGTTTTTGGTAAATATAACTAACCGGACGAAGGTGCCATTCTTGCAGTGTATGTCACCAAGACCATCCATTTAAGTAAGTCTAAGATCAGTTATTTGCAATTTGCAGTATTTATCACTCAAACTCATAAACAAGCCCTTTCATTTAATGAGCATCAGGGGCTATATCCTAAACATTTGCATGAGCAGAAGAGGTCCTTCCATTCACAGAAGGAGACAGTGGCCATGGGGAGCCTCTGTGTGAATGCTGTAGATACCATTTGTTGTCCATTTTGGTTTATCTGCTTCCTTAACATCTCCTTGGATGTATTCAGTCCCTTTTGAAGCTAGGTACTTGGCAAGGCAAGCAATTGACTTGGCCAGCATAATGGCCCCTTCTCATATTCTTTCCTGCTGGTCTTCTAAAATGGCCCTGGGGCTGACATGCAAACTGTCAAGAGCTGAATAGGGTAATTTTGTGGAGTTTATTGACATTCATCAATATTATATAAGTGAAAGTGTATCATATGACACTGGATGCTAAAAGCTTGTAAGCACCAGACCCTCTTCCTCCAAGATGAGTGATTGGGCTGTGTTTGGCTTTCCAGATATACTGCTTAGCTATAGAAGGAGTCCAGTTTTTCCACAGTGAAGGAGTGTCAGATGAGACAACCCAACTGCCCCCCGCCCCGCAATCTGTTCTCTTTCAAGATGTTGTAGTTTCATCTTCTAAAATGCTGTTGCAGGAATTAGGAGACCAGAAGAACTTTCTCTGTTGAAACAACCTGAGGACACAAAAAAGAAAAAGAGAAAAGAAAAGAACAAAGAGCCAGTCATAGAAGATATTTTAAATTTGCACAGCTCTCCAGTGAGTTTGGGACTGCCAGGTAAACAGTCCATAAGATATTATACTTTGTATTTATTTATGATATCGATGTACACACAGTGCTTTGCAGTGTAATAAAACAACAGATCCCTGCCCTAAGGAATTTACAGTCTAACATTTGGCACATTAGAAGCAACAGAGGGAGGAGAGAAAAATGAAAGCAAAGCTACACGGGGGGCGGGGATATTGTTCAGTTACTGTATGTGTGCTTGCACTTAATTTCATTTTGGGTCAGGTTGTCTCAATGGCTTCTGTTAACTTCTCTGTGGTCAAAGGGGATGAAACAGTTCTTTACCATTTTGTAGCATTTTAAGAGAACCTTTTTAAAAGCAGAGCATATATATCTATATAATTAGGGAACTCCTAAGGAATCCCTTGTTCACTGAACATTTTTCTTCTTCTTCATCTCAGTGTTTTCCAGTAACTGCAAAGAGGACAAGCAAAATATGTATAGCATACTGGGATCTAAACAAGTCACAAAAGCCAAAAAAGGATCCCTCATAAAATACAAATAGATTGAGAAATACCACAATAAGATAGAAATTGCTATATTGTGAAATATATACAATATGAATCAATTAAATATACATAATACAATAGTATATACCAACAATAGATGCCACAATAGATATAATCATATAAATGATAAATTATATGTTGATATCAATCAATATGTTCAATTTTGGTAGAACCATTCCTGTTATAGTTTAGAGCTATAAAAATGCTTAGCATTGTGTTGCCTCTTCTGATTGTTTCTCAAGAATGTCCTTGCACCTATCTGTACAAGGGCATTCTTGAGAAACAATCAGCTCCAATCTTACTATATGGACAGGACTACAAAGAGGCCACTACCTCTTTTAAAGCCACCCCACTCAGTCTCAGCAGCCAATCAGCAATATTGGCTGGTGATCTAGTAGGATCCAGAAGGCTGGATCCTAACTTATACTTCATGAATAGAAGACATTCTCTACATCTTAGGTAAGATAAGTGATTTTCTACTTGAACCAATTATGCTTATATCTCATCAGTATTCATATCCCCTCATATCTGACTAGCATTGAACAGCTCTGTTGGCTCCTGGTCTGTTCCTAAGCACAATTCAAAGTGCTGGTGGTTACCTTTTAAAGCCAGCATGGTGTAGGGCTCAAGTACCTGATGAACCACCTTCCTCCACATCAGCCTGCCCAATCACTACAATCATCACTGGAGGCTCTCCTCCAGGTACCCCCACTTTCTGAGGTGAGGCAGATCGTGACTCGGGAGAACATTCTCTTGGCTGTGGTGCTAACTCTATGCCTGGAATGCTGTCCCCAGGAGGTTCGCCTGAGGTTATTTATTTATTTATTTGATTTCTATGCCACCCTTCCAAAAATGGCTCAGGGCAATTTATACAGAGAAATAATAAATAAATAAGATGGATCCCTGTCCCCAAAGGGCCCACAATCTAAAAGAAACATAAGACAGACACCAGCAACAGTCACTGGAGGTACTGTGCTGGGGGTGGATAGGGCCAGTTACTCTCCCCCTGCTAAATAAAGAGAATCACCACTTTTAAAAGGTGCCTCTTTGCCAGGTTAGCAGGGCTCATTTTGGTGCCAGATGAAGACTTGTTTTGTTTTCCCAGGCATGCTGTGTGTTTTTTGCTGGGTGTAACTATGTTTAGGTGCGGTTTCCATCTGCTGTATTTTACTGTCATTACTAATCATGCTTTCATTGTGTTGTGTTTATTTACAAACTTGCCAGCTGCCCTGAGAGTGCTTATGTGTGAAAGGTGGGCTATACATTATTAAATAATTAATCTAGTGCTAGTGCTTAGTGTATCCATGAAAAGGTTGGAGTGTGTGGCCGGTAACGAAGTACTGTATGGACCATTTCCTCACAAAGCGTTGAAATTGGTACTAAAAGATCATTGCTCTGTTGTATTCACTGTTCTGTTCTGCTCGGTGATTTAGTGGAAGTGAGCATAAGCTTTATGGAAAGGCTATGGTGTCCTGGATACATACACATGTACTTCAGTTGTTATGTCACTGTACTTCTAAGGAATGTGGAACTGCCTTTGCAATTTCCAAAGCTGGCTTGTTGATTTGGGCTATTGAAGTACCGAACATCACTGTGGAGCTTAGTGCAACTAAACTGGCCTGGGCTTCATTTATGTGAGGGCTCTGTTTCAAATCTGTTTTCAATACCAAGGCCAGATTTTGGAATATGTGAAGCAATAATAAAGGAAAGTTCTTTCTTTGTTTCTTTCTTCTTTTGCCACTTGCATAAGCACAGCCTGTCCTTGTGCATCTAGTATCAAAGAAAAGGATTTCAGGGGCAAGAATGATAGGAGAGCTGGTCTTGTGGTAGCAGGCATGAATTGTCCCCTTCACTAAGTAGGGTCTGCCCTGGTTTGCATTTGAATGGGAGGCTACATGTGTGAGCACTGTAAGATCATCCCTTAGGGGTGAGGCTGCTCTGGGAAGAGCATCTGCATGCTTGCATGCAGAAGGTTCCAAATTCCCTCCCTGGCAACTCCAAGATGGGCCTGAGAGAGACGCCTGCCTGCAGCCTGGGAGAAGCCGCTGCCAGTCTGTGTAGACAATACTGAGCTAGATGGATCAATGGTCTGACTCGGTGTAAGTCAGCTTCCTATGTTCCTATGTAATGATATCCTGTTCAAGCTTGTATTCCAGCATATGTTTGGAAACTAAGTCCTGGGAATAAATTGAACTTGATTGTATTATAGCTTTATCAAACCTGTATGAATAGATATAGTGCTAAAATAACTTCTGATTGTTTTGATGTTGGGTGCTGATTTAGACTGATTTGTTTACTTCCTAATGTTTCAGCAAGTCCCGGTTTATATAGTAAAACCATGACTCCCATTTATGATCCTGTCAGTGGTACACCTGTTTCTTCCACAATTGCCTGGTTTGGTGACAGCCCTCTGGCCAAACAGAACTGGAACAACCTCGCCTTCAGCCACCTCAACTGCACACCAGAATCACTTACTGAAATGTACCAATCTCGAACTTTAGTCGACAAAGCAAAACTGAGCTCAGGGTAAGGATGCTTCCACTGAACATCTGAGTCTTGAAAAGCTAGAAGTGTGTGTGTGTGTGTGTGTGTGTGTGTTTCTGTGTGTGTGCACGCATATGCCTGCACAAGCTTTTTTTCTGCATCAGGTTTCAGAAAAACTTCTGTTGGAGTGTCTGAGCACCAGCAATTAGTCAATATTTTAAGACTTCAAAGATTGGTACTTTAAACATAAATGTTTTCTGTTCCAGATACTGGTATACTGGGATTATTTTTGTACTTTGGATAAACTGCTGTATTTGTGGTGTGTGTGTGTGTGTGTGTTTTTTAAAACAGTGTTTATACTGCCCTTTACTGTGGAACGTAAACAAAGAAAGATAGGAACATACAGTCTATATTTCAGTGGTGGAGGCAGGGAGAGAGAATGAGAACAAATGTATTGGCATCTACTTGGCCTTTGTTTTGGTTCGAGAGGAGGGCTAAGATGTGAAGGGTTTCACAGAAAAGTGGGTTTTAAAGAGGGACTTGAAAGGAGAAGGAAAAGTGGCATAATGCAGGTATTCTGGAAAGGACAGGAACACCAGCAAAGTGCAGCTGGTGCATGTGATTGTGTGCTCTTACCACAGCTATCCTTTCCCACAGCATCAGTGTTCATGCTCCTCCATATATCCCACATTTCATCAGTGGTGACTATTTTCATCAGTAGTGACTATAGTGTCTCTGTAAGCTGCTTTTGTATCTTTGGCATGATAAAGTACCTGAAGTTGTTAAATAAAGTCCCTTACATGCAGCAAAGATTGTTCTTCTTTCAGGACTTTGTATGTGCTATCCACATTTTTGCTCTCTTCCATCATGTGCCTCTTTCCCCATCACCACTGCAATGTAGGAATGTGCCCGAAGCACGGTTCGAGCACATTTTGGGAAATTTGGAGATGAACTTTAAGGGAAAGGAGAGCAGGTCCTTACCTGCTCTCTGCCACCCCATTCAACTTCCTGCTGGGGCATCACACTTTCCACTAACCCCCCCTGGACACCATGTGCGTGCTGGCACCACACAGGGGGTGTTATTGGTTCGGGCACATCCCTACTTCAAGGCTTAAAAACACTCCAAATATCCTGTGCATATTAAAATTATTTGTGGGATTTAAACACAGGCACTTTTGCTTAAATATTTGCATGTGCAAAAAAAACACCACCTCTAAGTTCAGAATTGCCATTACTAACAATATATTAAGCACTACAAGGCTCTGCTCTCTAGGAAAATGACAGCTGTTCTTGTTGTTTGTCCCCCCCCCCCCCCCGTACTCTCCATGCCAAGCATTATGGGAGTACTTCTTATCTAAGAAAATTACTTTTTTTAAAAATGGGCATTAAAAAGTACTTGCTTTATACAAATGTTGCTTGCATGGTTTATAAGTTGGACTTGTTCATTTTTACTTCCTGATACTTTGCAAATTAAGATGAACACAATATGTTTTCTCCTTCTTTCAGGTGGCTAGATTCTTCTCGCTCACTTATGGAACAAGGTATCCAGGAGGATGATCAACTTCTGTTGCGCTTTAAATACTATACTTTCTTTGATTTGAATGCAAAAGTAAGAAGCCCTCTAATGATTTCCCTCAATTTTTTGTCATGATCTTTCATGCAGATAAAAAGCAAAGTTGAGGTCTTGGAATCAATTCCTAAATCTTGGGCTGTCTCATAGTTACCTGAGTGCTTTTTGTGACCTTTGTTTACTACTACATGTAGTGGTAGTGGATGTGTTTTTTAACATATGTTAAGTAAAACAAAATAATCCACTTACAAAAGAAAAGATGTCACATAGTTGAAGACAGAATACAAACACCTCTGTTTAAAGAAACATTTTGTATTCTGAACATTTTAAAAAAAATGATTTTCCTCTAACAATAATCTTTTTTTTTTCTTTTTGGTCTCCCTTCTCTTAGTTGTTAATAACTTTTTATTTTGGGTGGTCACAGTCCAGCCATACCTTCTTTTACCATTACTCTGTAGATGGGGCTTTATTGCTCTTCCAATTGTTTTATTTTTAGTAATCTAACAATAATCGCACTCATGTGCTGTTTCATTAGCCAAATTAATATTGGATTTAGCTATCCCAATAATACTTCTCTCCAGACCTTTTTATTGTGTAGGTTAAAAGAGAATTAAAAACTACAAATAAAGAACAGACGTTTCGACTACAGACGTCAACTTCAGTGTTCTATGTCTCACTGTTTAAAATCCACACTCTTATATACCAGTTACTCTGTCTAAGTCCAGTCAGGCACCTGATTAGTTTGTGGAAAGGGAGTGGGGGAGAGAAGAGGAAGGTGGAAATTGATGACACAGCTTTGCTTGCTTAACACTAACTCTGACAGAAAAATGATGAAAGGGAGGGTGTAAACTAAATTACTAAAGGTAAAGGTAAAGTGTGCTGTCAAGTCGATTTCGACTCCTGGCGCCTACAGAGGCCTGTGGTTTTCTTTGGTAGAATACAGGAGGGGTTTACCATTGCCTCCTCCCTCGCAGTATGAGATGATGCCTTTCAGCATCTTCCTATATTGCTGCTGCTCAATATAGTAGCAGCGGGGATTCAAACTGGCAGCCTTCTGCTTGTTAGTCAAGCATTTCCCTGCCGTGCCACTTAAGATGGACTAAATTACTGCTTACCCTTTAATAGCCTATATACTTTAAGATTTCTTTCAGTTCTTCCTTACCATTGACCCCTGGCTGTAACTTGTCTAAATACAATGCTTCCCTTATCTTTCTTTTGAGTGTAAACTGTTCAGACTCTAAAACTTTTAAGCGTGACTAAATGCAAACTGAAACTGAAGCCTAAGACAACCTATTTTTGTAACCTACTAAGTATTTTTGAGTGTATTCAAAACCTAAAAGCCTCAGACAGAAGCAGTCTGTAATAACTGAATAAAACTGGTTTTTGTTCTTTTATTTTTACAAGCATCTCAGAGTTGGTTTTTAACTCAAGAAAAAGGGAGGGTGGAAAGGGGATTTCTCTGGTGCAAAAGCATCCTCAAGCGCTCAGCAGCTATCAGTTTTATCATTGCGTGTAGGCCTACACATGGAAGGTTTTTGTACTTATCCAATAGCAAAATTAAGAGGGTTTTTCCTGAGATTCCACCCCAAGCCCAGGGAGGTTCAAGCTCTGTTGATAAGAGGGATTGTGGCAGCAACATTTAATTCTACCAGAAATATAGATTAGTTTTATGAGAAGCCCAGCCAGGCATCTCACCAGGGATGATTCAGCATAATCTGCTACATAAGGGAAGCATTGCATTTAGACAAGTTACAGCCGGGGGTCAATGGTTAGGAAGTACTGAAAGAAGTCTGTGTGTGTGTGTGTGTGTGTGTGTGTGTGTGTGTGTGTGTGTGTGTGTTATTAAAAGGTAAGCAGTAATTTAGTTTACACCCTCCCTTTCATCATATTTCTGTCAGATTTTTTGTTAAGCAGACAAAGCTGTGTCATCAATTTCCACCTCCCCCCATTTTCACATGTACCCATTTTCTATTGTGAACTGAGAGATGAATACCTTTATGTAGGAACATAGGAAGCTGCCATATACTGAGTCAGACCATTGGTCTATCTAGCTCAGTATTGTCTTCACAGACTGGCAGCAGCTTCTCCAAGCTTCTTCTTGCAGGCAAGAATCTCTCTCAGCCCTATCTTGGAGAAGCCAGGGAAGGAACTTGGAACCTTCTGCTCTTCCCAGAGCAACTTCATCCCCTGAGGGGAATGTCTTACAGTGCGCACACTTCTAGTCTCCCATTCATATGCACCCAGGCACACCCTGCTTAACTAAGGGGACAAGTCATGCTTGCTATCACAAGACTAACTCTCCTCTCCAAACTCCTTTGTAGTTTGAAGACAAATCTTATCTTGCTTGTTATAAACATGTATGCCACTAATTGCAAGCAGGGCCTTCCATATGAGCCTGCCTGAGCATAAGATCTGCTGGAGAGACTCTCCTCCCCATTCTGCCAGCATCTGATATGCATTTGTTTGGAATGTCAGGGAGGGCCTTCTCTTTGACCACACCCAGGCTGTGGAATTCCCTCCTGGAAAGGCAAGCCACACCCTCTCTCTGGTGGCTTTTTGCCATCATATAAAGACCTTCTTGTCCCACTAGGCTTTTAATATAAAAACGGTTTAACTACCACTATCACCCTATTCATACGTTATGTTCAGTGTGCATTCAATCTGTGTATAGTGCACGCATGTTCAGATCTGTATGCACATAGAGTTATACACATGGTATATTCAAAGTATGTACAGCAATGCACTTCCTGTCTGTACCCTGCATTTGAGGGGGCTTGTACTCAGGTTCACTTTTTAAAAATGAACACATGTACAGTCATTCACACAAAAACATTCACGTGTGTAGTAGACATCTAAATGTGCATAGGATGTACTGTCTGAATAGGCTTGTGGTCTTCCTTTGGTGCTGTTTAGACTGTGTTTTTACATGCTGCTGTCTATGAACTTCATGAGTGTTTATTCTATACTGTTTATAATCTATTTAAAAATACTTGTCATGGTTTTCTGTGTTTTTGCTGTCTTGGTTATTTTACTAAAGGAAAGGCAGAATATGAATGTATGTAATAAATAACAAACAAACAGCTCAGTGGGAAAAGGAGTTTCAGCTTAATCTGTGACTCAGATAAGATATTGAAAAATCCTGTCTGGGGTAGCTGGATCTCTGTTTGCTCCCCAGTTTGGGGGAGGCAGAAGTTGAAGGGCGAATTCGGACGAAATAGCAAACCAGAAGTCCCTTCACCTCTGGTTTCCAAAGCTGCACGTCTGAATTTGGCAAACTGGAGTGAAGGGCAAAAAGGGACGTGTGGTTTCCCTCGCCAAACTCCACTCTGAACCTTCAGTCAGAGTGGAGTTTCACTGCCCTTAACTCCGGTTTTGCAGTGCCATCATTCAATCCAAACGCTGGCACTGCAGTTTGGGTCCGGAGCTCCTCCATCACTCTGGCCCAATTGGCTGTGTGGGCTGTCCTCCTGTCAAGAAGGAAGCCCACACAGCCAGCAACCCTGCCCCTCTGCAGTCTCGCTGGCTGCAGAAAGGTAGCTCTCCCGGTCATCTGAACACAGATGGGGGAGGAGGGGCATGGAACCGTTGGTCCGTTGGGTCCACAGGACCTGCCGTTCCACATTACGTCTGAACTGGTTTGAAGAGTGTATCAGAAGCTTGACAGACTCTTACTTTCCCTTTCTGGCTGTGGAGGGCACCACCTCAGCAGGCCCTGCACATAAACAACTCACTGCCCCCGGGTAGAATTGTGTCGACTGGTTCTACTACCCCAGTCACTGGAGCCTCTGTCCTTCCACTTTATAAAAAGTTAGGGTGGCAAGGCAATTTAGGCAAGTAGACGTGAGGTGGGAAATATAATAGGCAGAGGCACGAAAACAATTGGGGGGAAACAAGAAAAAGTTTACTTGGTTCAAAATTTTCTTAGTTCCAAAACTGCAGTAATAGAAAGTAAAAATAGAAAAAAGTTTAGTTGAGCAAAAGTACAAGAAAAGCATTGAATAACCAAGTCCAAAATCTATGCAAACTAGGCCCAACAGCAGTCTCAAAGGATTGCAAAGGAGAGCTTCTGCCAAAGCTTTCCTCTTTCCCCCGCAGTAGGCCCTGCTCCTTCACTACTACACCCTAGTAGTTTCTGCCTTTCCTGTGCTACAGTGATTCCAGCTCAGTGCTTTCAAGCTCAACTTTCTTCTCCAGCCTGCTTGTCTCTTCACTTTTCCAACTGTGCTCTTATCTCTGAGATGTCTCTCTGGAATGGATCTTTCTTCTACTCAATTCTTAATCCAGCTTTAACTAACTTTCTGCTGCAGGCAAGCCTTCTTTTATTCTCTTTTCGCTCCAGTTTTTCTCAAAAAACCCATCAAAATAAACTCAAGATCCCTACATTTTAAAAAACGTACCAGATCAAATCAAATCCTCTCTTCCCTCCAAAAATTAACCAGCAAAACTCTTTCTCCTCCCAAACCCAAACTATAGAACAGGAGCTATGAACTTCACACATGGAACATAGGGAGTAAGCCATTACATACAAAACACTGAAAAAGACAGAAAAGAAGTAAAGACCTCATTTCTTCACACTGGCAAAATATTAATCCAGATTAAAATTGACTGGGCAATTTTGTGGTAGCCCAAGGTGTCAGGGTTGTGTTTCCCACAATTGTATTAGGATTAGTACTGAATATAGCTGTCTACAAATTAAAAAAAAGTAGTGGAACTTGAAAAATGTTGTGTGTTTTGCTGCCAGGAAGATAGGGAACTGTTATCTTGAAACCACAATCGGAGCAATGATATTTATGCAACCATGTAGCAAAACTGTTCTCCTATAACTGGTGCCCTACCTTGACCAGGTTTCCAAACCAGCCTGTTAGAATTCTGCAGTGAAGTATTCACAGTTTCTGCTGCCAATATATTTATAAAGATATCAGTTTAGCTAAAGGAGAAAATAGTATTTTGTTAAATTCCACAGTTACTTTGAAGTGAGCTTCTCTCCACACTGCTGAGCTGTTTCAAATCCTATTTCCCAGAATCCCAGTGAAAGTGTTCTAAGGGAGAACAGAGGTGACCACTGATGCTCTGGTGGACACTTGAGCGCATTTACTGTGGCTGTTCTAAGCCCATGGAGAGCAGGTTGCATGTTCAGCCATGCCCAGCTATGTGGTGACCTAGACATTAATGATACACTTCTGGGAATGTGAGACTATTTAGCTCACCAGACAGTTGGAGATACAGAGTACTAACTCTCTGTGTAGTTAGAGACACCATGTGGAATATTTCCAAGCCGTAATCATAGCGTCTATTCACATAAGTGGCCAAACTGTGGCTCGGGAACCACATGTGATTTTCAAGGTGTTGAGAAAGTAAACAGAAATGTACAAGTTATAACACCTTTCTGCATTAGGGGAGCAAGAGTGGCTATGATACTGAGCCAGTCCTATTTTCTTATTAATTTTTTTTTAATTAATTTTAAATTCATTTTTTACCTTAAGAACTGTTGAGATCACTTCATTACCACCATTCTGAGTCTTTGTCAGAGGAAAAAACCCAAACAATCCAATTGGTTGTTTCCAACCAAAGCAATCCACTTTGACTACTAGGTTTTCTGTGATCTTAATTACCTTTTTAATTTAATTTTTATTTTATTTTATTTTGAAGTTATAGCTATGTCTTTTAGCTTTCTGTCTCCTTGCTGCAATGTAACATTGCAATATATGGTAGTATGATGTGGCTTTAAGCACAGGAGTTTTACAAAGTGGAACTCCACATAAGTTTAAAAGAAATACTGTACATGTTTACTATAACCTAATTTGTATATACTGTGTTAACTGCATATACAAATATCTATATATTTATTTCTCCTAGGTGTACCCGTCGCTAATCCCATGTGTGGCAGCTCTCGCGAGAGTTCGCAAGCAGCTGCTGGACTAGCGACGGGGACGGGTGGCTTTTCGGCTCAGCTGCCAGGATGAGGAGGCGGCAGTGGACCACCCCGGCCTGGCAGCAGGGATGAGGAGGCGGCAGCGGGCCGGCCTGGGAGCAGGCAGTGGGCAGGAGGAGGGGATGGACTGGCTTGAAAGCTGGCCAGAAACCACGGCCAGGGCGGAGGGAGTGGGCCAGGCAGATCGCCAGAGGCACAGATGCTCTGCGCCAGCCCAGCTAGTATATTCTAATACTATATATTGTGCTGAGAATTATCAAGCAACTGAAGCCAATATTTCTATAAAGTAGAATGGGATAAAAACTCATCCAGTCCTAACTCTCTGACTGATACTGTTTTCCCTGTTTTGATCATTTCTAACCTTTCTTAATATATTACTATACCATTTTCGAGAAATTACCCTTCTTTTCTCCAGTGATATATATTCTCAGTCCTTATCATCAACATTTCTCTCCTGCCAACTGTCCATCCACTGTCACTTCTCCCCTCAGTACCTTCATTGCCTCTCTACAATCCTGTCTAAGAAACTCCTTATAAGCCAATAACAGCTTTACTGATTGGTGATCGTTAGACAGTAACAATTATGTATTTTCTATCTCAGTTATGTATTTTCCATCTCAAGCCCCTCTTTTTGTGTACTTTTCTTCTTCCCATATTATCAAAGATAAAGATAGATATGAACAACTTTAACGTAAGTCTGCATTAACTTATTAACCGCACATTATCCATTTCATCACCCAGACTTAGAACATGTTTGGATGGCCAGCCTGCAGCATGAGGCAAAGGCAGTGGGGTTTTTAGTACTCCTGAGCAGAAACATGAGGATTTGTGGTCCTGAATATTGAACTGAATTATGCTTGCTTCATCTGCCCAGTGCTGCTGCCTGCTTGCCCTCTAATGAGACCGGCAGGCTACTTTGATATTTCTAAGTATGGATATTTACTTAGGAATAAGTTCCAGTGAGGCTTATTCCCTAGTAAATATGCAGGGGATTGCCCAAGAGCCAAAGCAACTCCAAGGTGGGCCAGACTCTACATGTACCATACCAGTTGAACTATCTAATCCAGTAGGCTTGACTTGTGCCATACCTGCTTAAAATTTTGACCATCACTGGCTTAGGACCTTTGCCCTCTTAATGTAACATGTTATTGCTGCTTCTCTTGGCAGTACGATGCCATACGGATCAACCAGCTGTACGAACAAGCCCGGTGGGCTATTCTGCTGGAAGAAATAGACTGCACAGAGGAAGAAACCTTCATCTTTGCTGCACTGCAGGTATGTACTTGATCTTAAGTTGCAAAACTAGTTTCCCCATGGAGGCAGGCACCAGCCAGGACACGAACATAATGAAAGGAGCATGGATTGCTGGATTTCCATGTAAAGCCTCCCCCTGCCTGCTTTTTTCAGGGTTGATTAACTAGTTTTCCATTGCAAAACCCTTGTAAATAATTGACAGACACTTGAGTACTTTATGGCAGCTGGTCATGAAACTTTTGTAAAGCAAGTTTGATCACAATCAATGTGGCCAATAAATCGCAAAAACTATTGTTATGCACTCCCCACTTTCCCAGGTGGTTGGAAGTCCCAAGGCTGGGGCTGCAGGGGAGCTTAGTTCCCTGTTGGAGGCGAGAGCACCGTAGACTGAACAGTGTTTCTATAATATGTGATTTATGTACAAGTACACAAGGAGAGTGCCAGTAGCCAACAGGTAGCATTGTGGCTGAATGGGGATTTGAACTCGGGTCTCACTGGTCCTAGTCCAGCACTCTAACCACTACACCACGCTGGCTCTCACGAGAGTGGTCCTATATGAGGGCCCAATCCAGACTGAGACCACAGCATGGGGATTTCAACCATCCCCCCCTTCCCCGCCCTCGCCTCTATGATTTCAATGAAAACTGCTCCCTTGAATCTGCTATTTTGTCCAAGGAGGAAAGCTGCTATTATTATACTATAGCAGTTCCCTTCTTGGGGTAAATAGTCACTTTGAGGAGTAGCAATTATGCATGGGACCATGGCTCAGAGAGAAAGGGTTAATGCCCCCATACTGCTCTTCTAATCTGGATTGAGGGACCTCTGTAATCGCTATTAAACACACACACACACACACACACACACACGTGTTTAACATCATGTGTATTTTGACACTCACACTTCCATGCTTGCAGGAATGGGAACATCTACAGCTATTAAAAGGAAGCGTGTATTTTTGTTGTTGTTAGATCCCTGACTCCAATCAAGCAACACATTTTAGGCAAAGCCATAGATCCATCACAATAACCAGAAGATCATACTCGCAATAGTACTCTTTTAGGATTAACTACCTAATATGGTGTATTGTAATATTTGGGTGATCATACAACAATGTGAGTTGCCCTTCCATCAGAACTGTTACTTTGGAAATTTTACATTAGAGAAGGTATTAAGGAACCAATTCTCTCTCCTTTTAACCTCTGATTAGCTATACCTTCCCCCAAGTTGTTTCCTCGGAGAACAACTTTGAAGACATCTGATTGCCTTACTGCGCACAGGCTTCCCCACTTTGTTGGGGGAAACATCTATAGTGAAATTATGTATTGGTAACCTAAAATGCATCTGAGCTTAAGGCTGAAAAATTAGAGCAGCATATGCTGACTTGTTTACTAGCAGATCTTCAAAAATGTGTTGTACAAAATTAAAAAGCAGATGGTCCCAGGGGCGTAACACAGTTGGCGTGGGCCCAGAGACAAAATTTTAAAATGCGCCACCCTGTCTTCCTCTAAAAAATTTTTAAAAATTATTTCAAGGAAGCTTGGGTGTGCATTGGCAGGGGCCCCCGAGACAACGGTCTCCCTTTGCCCTATTATAGTTACACCCCTGGATGGTCCATTAGAACAATCCAAAGAGTAAAAGTAGAATATTGCCCTTATTAGGACCAGTTAAAAGTTACAACCTGATAAGCTAGCTTTTGAATTTTATGGCAGTCTTCCTCAGGCTAGATGTTGAACCCCCCCAAAAGCAACTATTTTTACATGATTTAAAAACAACAAGAAGTTCTAAGAACTAATCTGCCTACTTTCCTTTCACTATAATCTTAACTGATAATTACCATCTTCACAAGTTAGCCTACTTCCACCTCACACATCCGCCATCTTGAATTGGGGTGGATGACATAATCAAAAACTATGCTGTTGAGATGTTCCTATTCTATGTGTCACAACAACTATACCAAATTTGGTCCAAATAGGTCCAGGCATTGTGAAGTTGATAGGGACGCACACACGCACGCACACGCACGCACGCGTGCACACACAGAGATAGATCTCATAAGCTTAATTTCCTTAAGAAATGTAGGCTAAAAAGCAGGGGGAGATATTGCATGCCTTTTACTTGCCCTTTTCCAGCACAACCTTCTCTTCTTATCTTCTGCCCCACACCTTTTTGCTTATGCTTATTCTCTGGTCACATGGAGAGAGCTTACTTGTATTCAGATTATATACACATAGGCTCTCTAGAGCTTCAGAGGAAAGCTGGGGACAAGACTAATGGGTGCAATCCCACTCCACAAATCCATAGCCATGGATTTGTATTCATGCTATGCTGTGCTGTGGAAAGGAAAGTACTGTGGAAAGGAAACAGAGAACAGAAAGAAATGGGGAGGAACTTGAGAAGGGTTAGCAAGCATGCTCAGATGACAGCTCATACAGTAAATCATCAGTAAAACCTTCTGAAACGTTAACCTGCACGTGGAACTCATCAAGCCCCCTCCCCCACATCTTTGCTTTGTTGTCTTTATTGTAGTATCACATCAGCAAGCTGGCATTATCATCAGGGTTGCAAGATTTCACAACTGAAGCTGAAACTGATGAAGTAGAGGCAGCTCTTTCTAATCTGGAAGTGACTCTGGAGGGTGGAAAAACAGAGAGTATTTTGGTAAGTCATGCATATGAATTGAGACATTGGGGCAGGCATAGGAGAGGGAATTCTTTCTTGTCACTAATCATGTCTTGCATAATATCCAGTATGGGACTCCACCTATGACACTTTGGAAACCCTATAATATTTAAGAAAATGCCTCTGTCATGAACCTCACCACCTACTAAGATTATCAGGAGAGGTCCAGTTGCAGTTGCCACTGGCTCATTTGATGGTGACTCAGAACCAGGCCTTCTCTATAGCCCTCCCGGGAATTTGGAATGCACTTCCTGTCAGAATAAGAGCTTCCCCTTCTCTGGCTGCCTTCAAAAAAGCTCTCAAAAAACACTTGCCTTTTCAGACTTTTAGATAAAAAAATAAATATAGACAGATAGTTTGGGGGGCTTATTCTTCCTTACTTCTTATATAAACAATAGATGCACATATCTGATAACTTTAAAAGAATAAAACCAATAAATCCCACATTCTCCCTCACTCCTGTCCCAACTGTTTTCATATTTATGTATATAAACTTTACTAGGGATGTGCAAATAGATTTTTTAAAATTCATTTTATGCCTGAATCAAATCACCACTGATTTATTTTGTGTCCAAATCTTTCCCCCCACCAACCCCCGAATAACCCCAAATTCTATTTGGATTTGATTCAATTCAATTCTGATTTGGTCACTGCTGACCACTGATGAAGGTCCTAGGGGCACCCATTTTTGGTGGTGGGTAGGTCCCCATGGGTGCCACCTACCACCCAAATTTCAAGGCAGTGGGGCACTTGGTTGATTTTAATGATTTTTTGTTTTGTTTTTACTTATTTTGTATATTTCCGCCATAGGAAATAACGGGGATTCGAAGTCACCCTATCCTAACCCTAATATGGATCCCCAGCCTTAATTTTGTTTTTAAAAAAGGCTCTAACCCTTGTAGAAGTGGAGTTATTGAGCAAAATGTGCGGTCACTATTTTTCAAGTGTTTGGGTTCTTTGGTACATAACAACTTTTCCTCACAGTGAATCCCTATGAGGATTCATTGCACACCTTAATTTCTTCTGTTCATTTTGACTGTCATTGGACAGTGCCAACTGTCAGCTGCCAGCTGCCATGTGCCAACTATACCGCCCCCCCGCCCCCGCAAGGCAGTGAGGTATTCAGTTTATTTTTAGGAATATTGAAGTATTTAGATACTTTGGTGTCTTCATTACAGACCTTCATTTCTTCTGTTCATTTTGACCCCACTGCTTTGCAGGTGGGAGTGGGGAATTAATGGTATCCCATGTGCCAACTACCCCCCAACCCGCAAGCTACTGGGTACTGTTTATAATTTTGAAATTTTTGAGGTGTTTAGATTCTTTGGTGTGTAATGAATCCTCATAGGGATTCATTATGAGGAAAGGTTATTAGACACCAAAGAGTCTAAACACTTGAAAAAATTCCTAGAACATAAACTGAGTAGTACCCCACTGCCTTGCGGGTAGGAGTGGGGTGGAGTTGGCACATGGCATTTGACAGTTGGCACTGTCCAAAGACAGTCAAAATGAATAGAAGAAATGAAGGTGTGTAATGAATTCTCATAGGAATTCATTGAGGAAAAGTTATTATACGCCAAAGAATCCAAACATTTGGAAAAAAAATAGTGACCACATATTTTGCTCTGTAACTCCACTTCTACAAGGGCTAGAACTTACCTTAAAACAAAAAATCTGGGAATCTGGGGGAATTAATAGGAGAAATCTGAATCTCTAATCAATTCAAATCAAATCTGGCATGATTCGATTTGTACCCTAATCTAGCCAATGGATCACAGGGGTGATTTGTTCTGTCTCCAAATCACCCAAATCAGCTAGATTTGGGTACAAAACAATTTGTACCTGAATCAGTTTGCACATCCCTACACTTTACAGAGTATTCATTACAAAATAAACATGCATTTCCATATTTCTGGCTTGTCAGAATGTTTCCCCCCCTGATCTACATAATTCAGATAGGGCAACCATCTTTCTAAGAAATAATATTTGTGTGATATATTGTTTATTTTTATTTCTATAAATGTTATGTAAACTATCTGGAGATGTTTTATATATCAGGTAATTTATAAACCCAAATAATAAATAAATTCTACCTCTTTTCTTTTACAGAAATAAATGTTTTTAACTTTGAGTGGATTTCCTCCCAATTTCTCACTCAACTTTTTATAAAGAATTTTCTCTTATAAGCTTTTTATATCCTTTGACTATCCCACCTCTCCCAAATTTAGAAAGGCCATCATTCAATGGCATTTGTTAATAAGGGCTGCCAGTATGTACCCACACAGATATTCTGTTTGACGTCTTGAGGTCTACTCCATATGTCTCTGCATACAGATAAATCAATTTGTTTTAAATGAATTAAAAGTTAGAATTTCCCAGAAGTTATTGATAAGTTAGGCTTCATGAAATACTACTGGGCAGGGGGTAAAAACCAGCAATCTGGAAACCATAATATGTCCCATTAAATATATGTATTACTAAATACTTAGGAAGTGTACTACACTAAAATAATTCCTTGTTAGTCACAGGAGGACATCACAGACATACCAAAGCTTGCAGATAATCTCAAACTATTTAGGTAAGTAAATAACAAAGCTGCCTGTTAAAGATATATTTATCTTTATTTCATAAGTCTGCAATTAATTATGAATGATACTAATTATACTGAATACAGGAAGCGACCAGCATAAAAAGTGCCCATGTAAAAAGATACAGAAATCACATGTTTTTCTGTTTTATGTCCAAACTTGGTATAGTACAATTGTTTTGTCATATTGCATATGATTCCAATAGAAGTATATAGATTTACATGAAATGGAAATTTGTCCCTGTTCTTATTTTAAATCTTCTAACTTAGCCGTTTCCACATATGCACACATTTATGTATGAATAGGAATAGCCAACCAAAACAGGGTGGATGGGAGAGATTTGCAGAATTCACACGGAGCACATAGGCTCGTTGATGACCAGGAATTCAGGAAAGGGTAGCTGTCTATGGTTGCAAATCTGGAAGCCAATTATGTTGTGAGAGTTTGAGATTTGCAGGCAAGATCTTGCTCCAGTCATCCCGCAGTCTTTTGACACAAGAGCCTCCTCCCGACATGTTTACTGAATGTTGGGGGGAACAGGACCACCACGCACCCTCTAATGTCCACACATTTGGCATTAGTGTGACAAAGCTCTATGTGAGTAGAACCCTTTTACATTAATGCCATGGCATGACCTGCAGGCACAGTCCTACTCCTTCCCCCACATAGTCCATGAACGCATGATGTGGGACTGAAGAAGCAAACAGCCCCTACTGTGTGCAATCCTAAAGAAGCTTACTTAGAAGTAAATCTCACTGAGTTCAAAGGGGCTTATATTACCATGTTTGCTCAAATCAGTGTCTCCTATACCCATGTGTATATCATTTGTTATACAAATAGCAGGAACACCAAATCATTTCTGGAGGGATTTCTCTTCAAATTAGGGGTTACCTGGGTGCTAGGGGAACCGTTCACTTCTGCAGCCAGCTCTGACCAGCCAGGGAAACATGCAGTGATCCATTCTGTCAAGCAGACCCAGGTTAACTAGCACCAAATCAGGAAGTGTCCCTAATTTTGGATCAGGTCCAAAGATGAGATAGTAAAGCCTCACCATAAACTACCCTGGGACAAGTAAGGTTTATTAAGAGAACACCACCATAATCCAGGATTGACTATCAGCTGCTAGAGCAGGTGCGAAGGCTGTTCCGTTAGAGGAGGGGCAATGTGGAAATGACCCAAGATAAGCTTCTTGCAAGGAAAATGAATGTGAAATTGAGGGAGGGGGGAGAGAGAATGCGCACACATTTTTTCTTTCTCCTGTTCTTTTGAGGGTGGTGAAACCTTGAAAAGAAGGGTTGGATTTCA
The DNA here is from genome assembly GCF_027244095.1 of Hemicordylus capensis. Lineage (NCBI taxonomy): Eukaryota > Metazoa > Chordata > Lepidosauria > Squamata > Cordylidae > Hemicordylus > Hemicordylus capensis. The sequence goes on from NC_069657.1 coordinate 263,518,452, forward strand.
GACTGCAGATCCAGCTTTCATACTGCAGTAATATTTTCACTTGGGCTGGAAGGCTTTCAGAGCTACTAAGCTGGCATCTTGATCCAAGGGAAGGCAGTAGTATTTGGCAGGCATGTCACAAAATGGATTCAGAGAGCAAAGAAAGGGCACAAGAGCAAGCACTCGGCTTGGGATTTCAAAATACACTTTGGGGCAGCGTCCCCGTCTGCAAGACTGATCCTGAAAGCACAGGGAACTCTGGGTGGCTTGAGTCAACTATAGGGGTTGAAACAAAAGAGAAAGGGAAGGAGGGGAATCTCCAGAGTTCTAAAAAGTGGAGAGTATATGCTTGCTGATATTCTGTATTGAGGGTCCTGGGAGCTGTGTGCATGAGGCCGTGCTACCTAGTAGGGACACAAAGCAGACAGGTTCTAGTTGTGCCAATTCAATAGGTGGCAGGGAGTTGTTTTGATTACATAAGGGTGGGGTCGAGTTGATCCATTCAGACTCCCCTTTGTCCTAGGACCTTTGCTTGCCTGGCTGGCAGTTTTTGTTCAATGGGAGTGCAAGAGCCTCGGGCACGGTTTCCACCTTTGCCAGGTTCAAAGCATAAGCTCACAAAATAGCAAGCAGGATCTCAAATTTACCCAGGACTGTTCTTCAGGCTAGATTTTAAGCTGAAATACCAGCAATGAGCGGGTGGGGAGAGAAAAAGATGTTGCCTGTCATGATGGGGAGACCAAGCCAGCAGTTTGCAATGATCTGAGACTGAAAGTGAAATGGAAGTGGTGCCCTTCAGTCTTACAGTACAATCCCATGCATACTTACATGAGAGTAAGTGTTCACAGAGCACCCCCATCTGGGATTTGAGCCTCCATTTGGGGGGTGCTAACATTTTAGTTAGTTTTAATGAAGTTGTTGCTGTTTAGATTTAATCTAATGCAAGGTTTCTTAACCTTGGGCCCCCAGATGTTGTTGGACTACAACTCCCATCATCCCTAGACATGGCCTTTGTGGCGGGTGATGATGGGAGTTGTAGTCCAACAATATCTGGGGGCCCAAGGTTAAGAAACGCTGATCTAATGGACTAATGCAGCCATCTGTGATACTTGACTACACAGTAGTAGATAGATATATTGTTACATGAATATGAAAGTATAGTTAGATGCAAACAAAGCACCTGTCTATATCCTTATCAGTTGAGTGTGCTGATAGTCAAATTAAACTTTCCAATTGCTTGATAAATCGGCACTATATAAAGCCACCTTATTTGTACTGGCAAGGAACTGGTTCTTTCTTCCATGGAAGTGACCGATTCAACCCTCCTTTAGAAATTCTATGGAACACTAAGATAAAAGAACTTAAAGCTTTGTACTCTGCGAAGTGTTTAGTTTACTAATCAGTCATATTTTCCCAGAAACTAAGCTGTTTGCTGCAAAGAGAATTTGATGGTAATTTTTAAATCACTAAAGATATTTTCTATTCAGATACAAATGACTAAGAACAGCAACTGTATTTTAAAGATTAAATGAAAATTTAAATGAAGTTCTTTGCATACCAGGGCCACAGCCTAAATTATTTGTCTGACCTCCCACAAACACAACAGGGCTTCTGGAACCTTTTCCTGGAAGCTATGCCCTATCCTGCCAGACAGCCCACTCTCAAAATTAGAGGATTTTGAAAAGTGGAATGCAAGAAACTGCTGCCAGAAAAAAGCAAGCAAAATTCCAGTGTGCATCCACTATACCTTGGGAAGCACCTAAATGGGACTCTTTTGGATTATGGACAAAGGTCATTTTGTTAACGGTTACATAGGAACATAAGAAGCAATCTTCTACTGAGTCAGACCACTGGTCCATCTAGCTCTGTATTGTCCAGTGCACTCATTCTACTGGGTCTCAAGCAGAATTCTTTCCCAGCCCTACCCTGTCTAGAGATGTCAGGAATTGAACCTTGGACATTTTACATGTAAATATGTGCTATAGCACTGAGCCACAGCCCTCCTGCTCCTGTTCAGTGCAGCTTTTTGCAAGCCTGACAGGGACTTGGTTTTGTGTACAAGATACATAACATGCACACCAAGCCACCTGCTAAATGTAGCATCCTGTCTCACCTGTAACAAGGAAAGCAGCTCTGCTCAGCTTCATGGCAGGAAAAATATCTCCTGAAATAGGAATATCTCCTAACACTATAAACCAGGCCTGCTCAACCTTGCCCCCACTCCAGCTGTTTTTGGTCTACAACTCCCATAATCCCCAGCCACAGTGGCCAGTAGCCAGGGATTATGGGAGTTGTAGGCCAACATCTGCAGGAGGACCTAAGTTGAACAGCCCTGCTGTAAACTGAGGATGATACAGGGTTGTGCAAATCTTTACAGCTCTGAAAGGCCTAGACGATATCCTGAAAGAAGCTGGTGAGGGTTTGTACACTCTGTGATGTTATGTAGGGGTCTGTCTACTACATTAGATCAGTTCAGCTTATGCTCAGTCCTTTGTATTCTAGTGTGGTAATTTATAGGGTCAGGCACCATTGTTAGAAATTATTTATGAAACTCTTTTCTATTCAAATACATTGTATGCAAAAATTGAAACCAAGAATCCAGAGTAACAAGTCATAATTAAATGGCAGCAGTCTTATGAATACAAACCAAATATTCAACCCCAGAGAAAGCTCTCACAAAAAGCCAAGTTTTCATTACATGGAGAAAAAGAGTCTTATAAAGAGAGTAAGGAAAGCTTTACTGGAGCTTTCTATTTACTGAAGAGTTGGTGCAGCTATCGAGAAGGCCTTGCTCAAGTCCCTACCATTCTCTGTTCAGGAGGGAACCTGTAGCAAAGCCTTCTGTGCCAGCTTCCAAGCTCAGAGAAGTATGTGGGAGAAGGTGCTCTTTCAGGTACTTGGGACCCAAGCCATTTAGGACTCTAAATGTAACAAAAAGCACCTTGAATTGGGCCCCAAACCTACCCCTCTTTTCCTATATAAAGATACTGTGTGACCATTTAAAGTCTCAAATCAACTGACTGGACTTTTATACAGCAACAACACACTCTAGATAACATATTTAAGATAATTGCTTAGTGAATGTATTTTCAGCATTCCTTAATACTTGACAGAAGTTCTCAAATATTGCCATCATGAGCATCTAGTGCACAACTGCAAGGCATTTTAAGAGTCTAGCCTATGTAGCTGCCATATTGAGAAGGCACTATTTCCTGATGGTGCCTTATGTGATAGACAGCAACCCATAAGATGTAACAACATGCCAAGATACAGCAAGTTTGGAATGCACATGGACCATGCAGTACACTGGCAACACCAAAACTGTATCTGCATTGTTCAGAAACCTACTTTGTTGGTACCCCACTTTTTGAATTTAGCACACTAGTACCAAACTAGGAGCATGGGAAACTGTAGGCTGGATATGCTCTTGGTAGAATTCAACAATGGAGGCTCCCTGTGTGGTCTGTCAAAGAGGAGGTAAGCAGGCCTGTAATTATTCCATGGAAGTTATACAAACAAGGTATAACATTAGATCTATGTGGTGGCCCAGTATCATTCCCAACATGGGCTCTGCGCCTGCGCAGTTGCTTCTGCAGAAGGATTCATCAACTCCTTGAAGCACTCTATAACCATGCCCTTGGCACATGGAGCGTGTTCAGTATCTTTGGCACCAGAGCTCTGTTTCCCTCAGTTCCCTTTCATCTGCCATAGTGTGCACTTCCTTGGGGATTCTCACTTTCGTCCACGGTTCCTGGAAAAACAAAAACCATTGTTTTCTTGATTATTTGGCTCTTTGGACTTTTGACCTCGATTTTGTCTTACATTTTGGATTTGTTTGCTTCCAGTCTGATGGGACTTGAGAAAAAGCTTTAAGAGGAATTCCTCATGCCGTGGCACTCTCCCCTCTTCCGATCGGTATGATTTGTGCCTTCTTTGCCTCAGGGAGGACTATATTGTCCAGTCCTGTAAAATTTTCCTTTTCTTCTCAAAACAGACCCGGAGAAGTGGGAGTTGCATTTGAGGGCCACGCTGTACAAAACCTCCTTGTGCCCACCAACCCCAATGCCATCAACATCTTCAATGTTGACATGTTCTAAGTAGTGTTCAGCTCCTAGGACTCTGTCCAAGTCTTTCTCAGGTGCTTTCAAGAAGCAGAGGGACCTCCCTTAAGAGCCCCATCATAAGCACCATAAGAAGAGGAAACAAAAGGACACTGACACTTCAACACTCCTGAAACACCAAAAAACCTCTTTGGCATCCTTGTTGACACAGCCTTTGACCGCTTCAACATCAACCAAACCAGCTCCTCCTCCAACTTTTCTGTTTTTGGGTCCAGCTTCAATATCACCTTCAACTTCGACGACTGTCAAGCATCACTCCTTGTTGGTGAAGTCTTCCACATGGCTGTGTCCGTTGCCCTCGTTGGTACCGCTGACGCCTTCTGCTGTCCAAGTCATCTGCTCACACTCGTTGTCATCTTCTCCAGAGGTCGTCAAAAGGTCTTCATCCATGCCACTATTGACATCAGGTTACTTGCCAACTACAACATTGACATTGACATCATTCACTGCCCCAACTTCAGTGTTGATTTCCACCGTCCATCCTTCTCTGCATACGACTCCACTGCCACCATCATCCATTGTTGATTGAACCCTTCGACCTTCCTCATCCTTGACTTTGCCAGTCTTGGGCACTGTCTGTCAACATGGACAGTGTTGAAAAACTTCCCTCCAATGCTGGGCTTTGACTCCATCTTGAATTCTCCTTTGACTGTATCTGGTTCCACCTTCAAAGGATTTTTGCTACATGGACTTGATATTGAGGATGAGTCCGACGCTGGAATACCATGAGTACCCAAGACACCATCTGCCTCTCCTGCCAAGACTACCCCTGCTGGTTCTCCTTCTCATCTTCCATTTCAGTGGAAGGAGTCCCACAGTTTTTTGTTACCAGCTTATTCTCATTACCTTAGGAAATTGGATTATTGGAGCTCTCCTGGTGCTCTCGACCCAGGTTATATCCACCAACTGGGAAGATCTTGGGACCCAATGTATGCTCCCTTACCTTCTCTTCCCTATGATTAGGAGTTGAAGGTTCTCCACTGCATCTCAAGGACAGCCCTCTGGCTCCTCTCCATTCAAGTGCCCCATGGATCCTTCTCCTGTTCCTCAACCTCCATCATCTCAGCTTGTGGCTCTGCTTCCTCCCCCGGCACCTCCAACCCATACTCCTCTTCCACCTGAGCACCCTGCTGTTCCATCCTCACCTCCTGATACAACCCCCCTCCTCCAGTCCCTGACAGACACTTTTCAGATGAGGATTATGTCTCGACCTCTGAGTCTGATGATGATTCTACTGTAACCCCACCACCACCACGGTGGCCTCCAAAATGGCCACCGCCACTGGAGAAAGGGCTGAAAGGGCCCCAAAATGGGCCAAAACAGCCTTTAGAAGACCAGGGGAGGATGGTGGGGGAGAAGGAAATGGCGGAGAAACACCCCCCTCCCCACCTTGGCTGCAGCAGCACATACCCTGAGGCCGCCAAACCTGGCAGTCAGCATTGTAAACTATGTTTTTTTTAAAAAAACGTTAGAACCCCCGAATCAGCTCAAATTCGAGCTGAGCCGGGGGGCACTAAATGAAACATGCCTGGTTCAGTTTGAGTCCATTTCAGACTCAAACCAAACTGGGCAAACCGGTTTTGTGCACACCCCTACCTACAACTTTGGCTGCTATCTGTGTCCAAACTGAATATAGACAACCATGGTCTGATTCCCTGCCTTGGACTCTCTTCAGTGGTGAACTCTGCCAGAGAAAGGGTCTACCCTTTCAACAGCCTACACCTTTAGATTCCATCACAACAGATGTGTCTTTTACAGGCAGGCGCGCCGACTGTGCAGGCCTTCATGTTCGAGGCTTTTGGAATAATCAGCAGGCATCTGTGCATATCAGCTTCTTTGAGCTTATGGCAATCTTTCTGGCTCTGAAGTCATTACATCCTCTTTTGTCCGGCAAAACCATCCAGGTGATGCTGGACAATACTACAGTCACAGCATACTTAAACTATCAAGGGGGCACAGTCTCCAAGTCCCTGTACAGTCTTGCCATTCAGATTTGGGATTGGGGCATTCACCACCAAATATACCCCCTGGCTCTGCATATAAAGGGTACTGACAACATCTTGACAGCCTCAGCAGGGAAACCAGCTTATCAACACGAGTGGGAACTTCATGACAGCGTCCTAGCTTTTCTCTTCCGGCAGTGGGGGACTCCCTAAGTCGACCTCTCTGCCACCTGAGAGAACAAAAAATGCCCATTTTATTGTTCGAGAGTTGCGGTGGGGTCTCTGGGAGATGCTTTCCAGATTCCTTGGACAGGCAGACTTTCCTACCTCTTCCCATCCAAGGTCGTAAGCAAAATATCACTCCAGAAGACGAATTACATTCTTCTCACCCCATGGTGGCTGAGGCAGCTTTAGATTCCTCTTGGGGAATCAGTCTTGGGGCTCCTACCATCGTCTTCGGCAGTGTCCAGACCTCTTCTGATGGTCAGGTTCTTCACCACAGCCTCAGGACCCTCAATATGACTGCATGGAGGCTGAACTTTTAGATAATATCCTCCATCATGTGAGAAAGGCCTCCACCAGACCCAATTACAGCTGTAAATGGAAGAGATTTTTATGTATGCATGATCAAAAGGCTTCGACCCCTCCACAGCCTCTATCTCCCAAGCACTGCTCTACCTCGCCTCTATCAAACAATCTGGTCTGTCTAATTCCTCCATTAAAATTCATATGTCCGCCCCGTCTGCTGTGCACCCTGGCTGGGGTTTCATGTCTCTTTTCTCTCATCCAGATTGCATGCGTTTCCTCAAGGGCCTGAATAACCTCCCCACCCACCCCTAGGCAACTTGTTGAACCCTGGAGTCTCTCTTTGGTCCTCTCTTCACTCACAGAAGACAACTTTGACCCCTTATCTTCAGCCTCCCTCGAGCTGCTCAAGACAGCATTCCTCATCACCATCACAACAGCAAGAAGTCACTGCCTTGAGGGTTGATGCCATTATAGAGTTATTGGACATCCCCTCTACCACATTCTAGCCCATTAAGGTGGTGGTGCACACCGACCCTGCCTTCTTACCTAAGATAGTGTCAGACTTCCATATTAAGACATTATCTTGCCCACCTTTTTCTCTAACCCAGTTTCATCCCCTGAATGTTCCTAGCATTCCTTGGATGTTTGGAGAGTCCTTTTATTTTACATGGCCTGCACTAAAGACTTTTAGACGTTCTAACAGACTGTTCGTGACTTTTCAGGTCCCACTAACAGCCTGCCCGTCTTCGGAAAGATATTGTCCAAATGGTTGGTTCAAGCTATTCTGCTCTGTTATGAGAAACAAGGTCTCACTCCACCTTCTGCTATCAAGGCTTATTCCACAAGGGCGAAGGCCACTTCAGCAGCTCACCTCTCTGGGGCTAGCTTCACTGAAATCCACAAGGCTGCTACCTGGTCTTCTGAACAGCCCTTTATTAAACATTACACCCTTGACATCTGCTCTGCAGCTGAGGCTGGTTTCAGGTGTGCAGTCCTTAAGGAAGTTGTTTAAATCCTCTGTTATTTCGGGAGCTTGCTAACCGCCCATGTTGGGAATGATACCGGGCCACCACAAAAATAAACAGGTTGCTCACCTGTAATTTTTGATGGCCCAGTATAGTCACAACACCCACTCAGCCTCCCTGCTCATCTAATACTCTTACCTTCTTTCCTTACCTGTCTCTTCTGCTAAAGCTTCAACTCAACAACATCCATCCAGGTACTGAGGGAGCCAGCGCTTTGGCGCCAGAGATACCAAGCATGCTCCACATGCAAAGGTCATGGCTACAGAGCACTTCAAGGAGCTGATGAATCCTTCCACTGGTGCAACTGTACAGGCACAGAGTCCATGTTGTGAATTCTACCGGGCCATCAAGAGTTACAGGGGAGCAATCTGTTTTTCTGCTTTGTTTATTTGGATTTGGTTCCAAACTGTTAGCATCTTTACTTCTCTCAGTCAAAGCAGCTGAAACTACTGAGAAAATCTGCTCAATTTAACAGTGAGTGACATCTAAGAGAGCTTCCCTGGTATGCTGGGGAATAAACTGGCCCCAGGTGTTTGTAGGCAGCCTAATTAGAACAGACAATTGATATTGTTGCTCTTGATTTGCAGATCCAAAAAGCTAACACTGAAAGCCTTCAAGCCATATTGGTTTGTCTTCAAAGACACTTCATTATCTTATTTTAAAAACAAGGAAGCTGAATATGGAGAACCCATTGAGAAGCTCAACCTAAGAGGTAGAGGATGGCTTTTCATACTTCATTTATAAAGTGCAGTTCCTTGTAGGCTGTCTGAGGATCCCTGGTACAATGAATGGTGCACAGTTCTGTTCTTTGCTGGCAGTGTGCAGGCACAAACAATGTAATCTGCATTTATGCCGTGTTTTGATTTAAACTATTACGGTCTGCTTTTGTTTTAATATTGACTAATCACATTTTTTTTAAAGGATGATATTGCTTAGAATGGTAATATAGTCCCCTTGATACAATGCAGCCCTTATAGGGCTGTGGAAGTCCTCACCTCAGGACAACAGGCTGGACTAGATAATCCGAAAGTCCACAGCTGTGCAAGTCTGAAGATTCCATCAGTCCTAAAATCTAATTCACTTCTCCAGTTTTTGCATTTATTCCTACACTCTGTAGAGCAACTTAAATTACATTTTGGGTTTTTTCAGAATTCCACTCCTATCCTGCAATTATGGATATGAGATGGACATACTTCCCTGCCTTCTTAGCATCTGCACCTTTAACAATGGTCTTTCCCCTAATTGATATGCTGATCTCTTTTTTTTGTCCTCTTCCGGCTTTTTAAAAAAATGTTTTGACAGTTATGGGTCCCTTTTTCAAGTCCTCCTATTGTTGTTGCAGTACATCCATGAACAAGCTTTTTTGTTCTTAATGTTGATCAAGAATATGTACAGTATAGATTAAAGTAGAACATCCCTTCTGTCTTCTCGTTTGTCTGTCATTCAGGATGTGAAATTGTCCCAGATGTAAGCGTGTCAGGGAAAAAATACGGAATTAAGTTACTCATCCCTGTGGCTGATGGAATGAATGAACTACACTTAAGATGTGATAACGTGAGTAGCAAAATAGCCAATTGATTCCATTGAAGGGTTTATATTGATACCTGCCTTAGGGATGCTGCAATGAATGAGATAGCAATTCAATAAGGAGGGACACCGTTAGAAAACAAAAGAGTCCATTTAGAAATAGGGGATATCTCATTGGCTCATAGTACAATTGGTCAACCATTCCTGTGGATGATCAATTGGCCAACCATTCCAGTGGCTGTGAATGCATCCATCCCAAACAAAATAGAATAAAGCCCTTGCCTCTTTCATGTTCTGACTGTGTATGTGTTTAAGAGTGTGCACACAGAATTCACCTCTGACACCCAAGGGCAGTTTATGAAAATGAAGGGGAAAGAAGCATCAACTCTTGGAGTTTACGCATGTGATGTTTTGAATTTTTTAGTATTGATTGTTAAATTTATTTATTGTGTTGATATATGTGTTCTGGAATTTATGCTTGTAGTAATGTGTAAGCCTGTGTAGGAGGTTGAGTGACAGTAGCTGCAGTAGTGAGACCCCTGCAGGAGGGACAAGGAAATCCTGCTTGGAATGCAGGAGGGGGCAGGCAGTCTGAGTGGGAGAGAAGAAGTGACCATTAGAAATCAGAGCTGGATGACAGATGGTGAAGAAAGGAGAAGGTGAGCTGGATGCTTGGAGAAAAGGGGTTCTGAATAGAGGAGACTTATCTGGAGAGGAGAGAAGTAGGGCTTAGTAGAGGCAGGGGTGTATATATGTTCTCCCCTGGAAAGCCAAGGCCTGTTTGGGGGACTGAACAGTCCTCAGGAAGAGGGAGGCTGAGTAGAAACTCTGGAACCAAGCAAGGCACTTGAACCCCAGGGTGGAGAAAGACTGTTAACATCTCTGTAAGCTATGACAACTCTTTGAAAGCACTACGCATATGTACCTCTAGAAGTTGTAACTGCCACACACTGAGGCTCTTCTCATGATCAGTGAGAAGAGCCTGGATGGGGTTTGCGAACTTGTGAACTTGATATCACAGTTTACATGACTGCAACTGAATAAACTGTGAGGCAGGAGTTATTTGCAGAAGCTCTTTCTTCATGGAGCTCAACTCATTGTTCATCGCAGGAAAGCCAGTATGCCAAATGGATGGCGGCTTGCATTTTGGCTTCCAAAGGAAAAACCATGGCAGACAGTTCTTACCAGCCTGAGGTCCATAACATTCTGTCATTCTTGAAAATGAAGAGCAGGACTGCTTCTTCTCCTCAAGAAGTTTCTAATCTGGAAAGCATGGACATGAAGCCGGAGTGCTTTATCTCACCGCGGTGTGCAAAGAAATACAAGTCCAAGCAGGTAATGAGCAGGCGTGGGGAAGGGGGGAAATATCTGGATTATGCAAGATAGAAACACATCAGGCTGACTCATGTCATTCTTGCTTAACCTCAGCAAGGGCCCCTGGGTTTTTGTGTTAATCTTTAAATTGAATTCCAAAGTCTCCAGTTATTTGTCTTCATTAAGATCTTGATCCAGGAAGCTGGTGGAGCACCTGCTTCTCGTGCAGTAGGTTCCAGATTCAATTCCTGCCATCATCAGGTGCCATCATCAGCCTGGGAAAGACCCCTGTCTATATTCTGGAGAGCTGCTGTCAGTCAGTGTAGACAATAGTGAGCTAGATGGACTATGGTCTGGTTCAGTATAAGGCAACTTCACATGTTCTAGGAGCACTGCAAGTAATATCATACAGCACATACAAGTGTTACATTAAGCCCATCATTAAGAGATGAGCTTAACACTGAAAGTGTCCCTCTTTCCAGAAAAAGCAGCTGAAGGAGAGGCATAGCACCATATGGATTGGGGCCATGGCATGGAAAGGTAGTGTTAACATTTTCCCTCATGCCGTTTTCCTGCTGAAAATTGTGCCTCTTTAAAGCAGTTTTTTGCAGTGCAAAAGTAAAAAGAAAGGCCAGCATAATTCAGTAAATAGAATGTTGGCTTTGGGAGACATGAATTCAGGTTCTACTCCTTGCATGTTCTTACTGTATTGAGCCTGTGTAAATCATTCTCAGCTTCTAGTTTCCTTTCTATAAAATGTGTATAATAGTGTGGGGTACAGGGATAAAATGTTAATTACACTAAACAGATTTGGTGTTAATTTTCTAAGGAGATCTTTGACATAAATATTTCTGCTGTGTGAGTTCCCGTTTTCCATAGAACTCCAATAGCAATGGTTATTGTGTAGAACTGGTTTGTGGAATCATAAACATTTAGAGTCGGAAGGGACTTTGGAGATTGTCCAGTCCAACCCTCTGTTCAGTGCTGTTCCACTCTTATTGTTTAATAACATAAGAGTTGTTTTCTTTAGCTTCCGGTATAATATTTCCTTTCACAAAGAGCAAACACTGCTCCTATCACATAGTAATAAAGGATCTACATTTCACACACACTTACTTGTGTTTGCATTGGGGTGGGGGTTGTCTTTAAAAAGAAAAAGATAGGTAGGTTAATAAAACTCCCCACAGTAGTTCTAATTACTAAACAAATAACTGAAATACAGCTTCAGCACCAGAAAAGGTATTGCCAGGGGTGCGGGGCAAGCTATATGTTTGATTTTGGAGTATTCCGAAACAGTAGCATTCTGTAGTTCACTTTAGAATTGGATTGTTAACCATGCTTGCTCTGAGGTAAGTTCTAGTAACTTCAATAGGATTACTTGTTTCTAACGAAGTGCATTTAGGTTTGCAGACTTAATTAGATCTTTGATCTAGGCACATATTAAAGTTTATTTATATTGGTTTGGTTATAATTCTTCTAATCCCCTGCACCCCTTCTTGCAGCTTCTCTGTGCAGGGAGGCCACCCTCAGAAAGAGGAGAGGGTGTTACAGAAAGGAGAGGCTATTCAACTTGTTCCTTCATGTCTTCAACACAGTGTTGTTCAGAATATACTTACTTCTCATTCCCCCTTCCCTTCACACACCCTATTCCTTCTGCATCACTCCTTTTCCTCTCCTTCCACAGAGACATATGACCTTGTAGGACAGGCTACAAGCTCTATACCTCAGTCACTCCACTGAAATCATCTTTCAATTCTGCTCAGTTTAGAGACAGTGGCAACAGACCAATCCAATACACACAACACACACAGAGCACGCCAGATGCAATGTGTAAAATATTGTAAAGCACCTCTCAAATGCTGCTCTCAAATCCCTTTTCTGATTCACAATCATAAATGACATTAGGCAGTGGAGCAAGAGCCTGGTGATATCACAATGTACTGTTAGGTCCTTCTGGCATGGATTGAGAACAATAGTCCCTCTTCCTTCCAGCTGCAACAATGAGTCTGCAAGCTTATTTGTCTAGATTGTTGTTTGCCATGATGCTGCCTATGGTAAAACAGTAATGGAATAAATAGAGAGGGTAGGTCAATTACTATTATGGAAAATGCCCAAAATTCAGTAGCATTGACTTAGTAATTTCAAATCTGTAGATGCAGAAGACATTTTCCTAGTCCAGAGAGAAACAGCAGTACAACAAAGGGGAACTGAACAGACAAGACAGAAATTTCAGTGTTTTGTTTTTCTATGAATCTTCATTGTGTGGTAATACTTTTTTACTTTTTATTTTTAAAAAGGCCACACTTCTTAAGCATATTTGCAGAATTATTTGCATCAGTCTTCATTACGGAGGATATAGCGTAGATACCGGTGCCTGAACCTGTGCCCCACCCTTCCGATCACGGAAGCACCTACTATCACACTTACAGGGTTTGCCTCTTCAGATGAATGCTGTAAGCTTAAGAGTGTAGCCAGGAAGTTCACTTTCCCACCTGAGCACTGGGGTGAGACTTCAAGCATACTCTGGAATGCTGAGACTTCAAGCATACTCTGGGATGCTGTACACAAGTACAGCATCAGTACTTGCTGTACACAAGTACAGCATCCCTTTTTGGCATGTTTGAACAAGGTGCTTGATCTAGGATGCTCCTGAAAGATAGGGCAGCCATAATGAGAGAGCTGCTGTCATTTTGCCCTGCTTTTCCTGGGTTTCACAGAGATGTCAACACCTGCCAGTTTGCTTCCTTAAGATAGAGACACAGTTAATCTCTCCTGCTGGACTATACACAGATCTCTCGGTCTCATATTGTTCTTTAACTTTGTATATCTGTCAGTTAAAAGCTGTGTTTTCTTCCTGTGCTCTTAGCTGACTGCTCACATTCTGGAAGCCCATCAAAACATTGCCCGCATGTCTCTTATGGAAGCTAAATTGCGGTTTATCCAGGCATGGCAGTCCCTTCCTGAGTTTGGCTTATCATACTACATTGTAAGGTAAATGTAACATTGTGCAGTGAGCTACTACAATGATCACCTGAGATACCTTTTAGTCAAATGTGCAGCAGTTACAACATAATTGCTTAAAGCTCTGATTCTGAAATGTTCTCAAAGTGCAGATTTTTGTTGTGCTTCTCCTGTTCCTTCCTAGAATTACATACAAATGGAGTGGGCATTCGGTACCTCAGAAACTACGAGTAGCTCCCAGGCTTATTTGGAGTAGCTGTTCAGGCTTTAGGACTTGCTTCTCCCTCCCTTCCTCCCCTTCCAGGCAGTACTATTAATCTGATTTGCTGGCTGAGTGTGAGCATGGCTACACCATTTTAAATCTCTCTTTCTTTCAGTGCTAACATCAAACCTCCTGAATTTGGGGAGAATGTTGTTGCAGGATAGGAAAGGAGCAAGAAGAGGTACTGTTTTGAGGGGGAAGAAACTGGAGAGAGTTGCTGTTACTCCTGCTCACATTAATTTCTCTCTAGTTTCTTCCCCCTCAAAACAGCACCTCTTGCTCCCCTCCTGTCCTGCAACAAAATTCTCCCCAGATTCAGGAAGTTTGATGTTAACATCACTTATTCTTTTGATGTAAATTTTTGTACAAGCTGCCATTTTGCAACTGGCTCTGCCTCCCCAAGCTGCTATTTCATCCTGGTAGCTCCCAAGACTCTGGCCAAACAAACAAATAAACAAAAAAACCCAGAATTCTGAAATCTGCCTATCCCTGACACACAGCATGGTTTCTTTCTAAAATCTCATGTTTGAAGCAAGTCATTACATGGAGACCTTCTGTCATGAGTATTAGGACTAAAATCACCATAATTTTCATTTTGATTCAACTAGGTCTAGAGATGCAACTTCTTTTTTTATCCACAGCCGTTGCTCCTTCAGCAAAGTGCTTACGTGAACTAGATGTTTCACAGGATATTGTAGGACCTAAATTTGCTCCTGCTTCTCAAATATAAATATTAGTGAAGGAAACTAAGGAGGTTAATTAAAAACTTGAGTTAAAGTAACAATAGATCAAAGAAGAAGCAGTAAACAAATGTGTACGTAACCCCTAGTAGTGTATTAAGAGAGGGCTGGAATGCAGTTGTGTTGCTCCAAGTTATGGTTTTGTATAGTCTTGACATTTTTTGAGTGGTAAATCAAGCCAGCTCTCACATCCCTATCAACAGCCCAGCAAAATAAGATTTTTGCTTCTGAATTGTTCACATCCTCCTTATTTTCCCAAGTATTGATGGCTGTGCTATATTCTTCCAAGAAAATCTATTGTCCTATTGTTTACATATGCCACTATGGCTTTATTGTGTCCCTGACTCCAGACTGGAATGCCACAAGGCCATCATTATATAGAGAGAAGGCATGGCCCTCTCGGGGATTTCTAAGCCCTTTCCCTTAATATTAAGCTTTCATTTAAAAAAAAAAACCCAACTAAAATCATAGTCCTTTTACTTAGATAACAGGGGGAATGTGCTGGCAGTAGTTTACTCAGCTGATTAGCAGGGAGTAAACCTACACGCATCTTCCAGTGTTTTGGCCAGCTAGTGCAAAGATCCTGGAATAACTGACAAACACTTGGCATTTGTGTTTGGCTTTTACATCTTTTTTTCTTTTTTCTTTTTAAAAAGCTAATGTAAACATATTATGCAGTTCTTTCCTTTTAGTGTATTCTCAAGGCTACCACAACATTTGTGGTTGAAATGCTGGTGTTTGCTTCCAAACAGCTATTGGTCAAAAGACTTGACCAGTTGGGGGCAGTGCAATTCCATCAAACACAGACTGTCATAAATATTTCTATTTCTTTTTCAAACATTGGCCCCCTTTTAGTCTTTAGTTACTTGCAACTGCCTTGGGAGAGAAGAAAATGCCTTCCCCCATTACTTGTGAGGTCACATCCTGTGGTCCAGTATCCAGCTTCCTGCCATGCGGAAAAGAAGGGATGTAACTGCCCTACCATATTTTCCCCTCTTTATGCAGCTGCTGCAGCCTGGATGGTGCTTTTCCTACCCCTGCCCTCCATCCTGAAATGGAAGCTAGAGCTTGCTTGTAACAAAAGGAAACCTACTTGCCCTAGTAATGACTTTAGCTTCCTAGCTGGGCTTTTGCGACTGCAGGGGAAGATGCCCCTACATGCACATTCTGGTGCATTCTTTCAGCTTGTAGCCAGGCTGTTTCTGCTCTGCCTGGAGTTCTGCATGAACCTAGAGTGCATAGCAGAAAACCTAGAACTCACACCTGGAATATTCAACAGTGTGCTGAGGTTTCTGGGATGTCCTTCTGGTGCATGGGAGACAGCCAGAATGGGGAAGAGTGGGGCAGGTTTCCCCCTTCCCAACAGTCTTGCCATTTGCAGCATATTTGCATCATTCATATCTGTTGGATAAAGAAGCAATTATTCCTTCTGTTGTGTGTGGGGGGCGGGGGGATATATGTACACACGTATGCACAATTGTTTGCCCACTGACTGATGCATGAAATGATACCTACCTTGGGATGCTGTTTGTTCTCTGAAAGAGTAGGATCAGAAAGTGTTCCCTTTGTCAATATTAAGGATGTGCACAAATTTTTTTTAAATTTGTTTTGTGCCCAAATCAAATCACCCCTGGTTTGTTTTGTGCCCAAATCTCCCCCCCCCATCACCCCAGTGTCAATTTGAATTTGATTTGGATCAATTTGGGCCACTTATAAAGGCCCAGGTGCACCAAATTTGGCTGGTGGGTAGGTCCCCATGGGTGCCACCCGCCACCCAAATTTCAAGACATTGAGTCACTTGGTTGATTTTTAATGATTTTTTAAAAACTGATTTTGTATATTTCCACCATAGGAAATAACGGGGATTTGAAGTTGCCCTGTCCTAACCCTAATATGGATCCCCAGCTTTAATTTAAAAGAAAAAACTAAGCTCTATCCCTGGTAGAAGTAGAGTTATGGAGCAAAATGTGTGGTCACTGTTTTTTAGGAATTCGGATTCTTTGGTATATAATAACTTTTCTTCATAATGAATCCCTATGAGGAATCATTGCACACCTTCATTTCTTCCGTTCATTTTGACTGTCATTGGACAGTGTCAACTGCCATGTGTCAACTACACACACACACCCCACACACAACCTTTTAGGAATTTTTGAAGTGTTTAGGTTCTTTGGTGTCTTCATTACACACTTTTATTTCTTCGGTTCATTTTGACCCCACTGCTTTGCAGGTGGGGGTGGGGAATTAGTGGCATCCCATGTGCCAACTACCCCCCAACCCGCAAGCCACTGGGTACTCAGTTCATCTTTTAGAAATTGTTGAGGTGTTTAGACTCTTTGGTGTGTAATGAATCCTAATAGGGATTCATTATGAGGAAAGGTTAGACACCAAAGAGTCTAATTCCTAGAATATAAACTGAGTAGTACCCTATTGCCTTGTGGGTGGGAGGGGAGTGTAGTTGGCACATGGCAGTTGACACTGTCCAAAGACAGTCAAAATGAATAGAAGAAATGAAACTGTGTAATGAATCTTCATAGGGATTCATTGAGAAAAGTTATTATACACCAAAGAATCCAAACACTTGGAAAAATAGTGACCACACATTTTGCTCCATAAGTCCACTTCTACAAGGGCTAGAGCTTACCTTTTTAAAAGAAAAATGAAAGCTGGGAATCTGGGGAAATTAATAGGAGGAATCTGAATCTCGAATCAATTCGATTTGGATCCAAATCTTGCCAATGAACCACAGGAGTTATTTGTTCTGCCTCCAAATCACCCAAATCTACATGTACAAATCAGTATGTACCTGAATCAATTCACACATCCCTAGTAAATATGTCATCATCAGTCTTATTCATTCATTTGGTGAATGTGTGGAGAGCATCTGGCTCTCGTCTACTGTCCCCACTGCCAACCTCCACACAGTCACTAAAGGTCTGAATAGAGCCCATGTGCCTACAAGTTGTACTTGTGGTGATCAGGAACCCTGCAAAAAGGAAAGAGCATATGCTGTATGTCTAGAGCCTATGTGTGTAGGCAATGTTCAGAAATCGGATGAACATTTGAATGTTGGGAGAGGAGAAAGGGAAACAGGCCCTGTTCTCCTCCACCCCATCCATTCATTTGCTTACAGTTTGACAAGGACTATAACTTTCCTCAGACTGTGAGTCGAGTAATGGGAGTGAAAACAAGTTTTAATATTGCCATGCCTACCTGTGATAGCTGCTTTTAGGGAAATATGCTACAAAATGAATTGGTTTGGTTTTTCCCCTTCTCTTTCCTCCCCACACCCCCAGATTCAGAGGAAGCAAGAAAGATGATCTTCTAGGTATTTCTTACAACCGGCTGATACGAATAGACACAGCCACTGGGGACCCAATTACAACATGGAGATTCTCAAATATGAAACAATGGAATGTGAACTGGGAGATACGACAGGTAAAGTCAAATGTTTTTTGAAACCTATTCTACTTCTCTTCCACTTTCTAGGAACTGAAAACTAACAGATTTTATTTTATTTATTAAAATATTTACTGTATAAGGCACAGTGAAGGGTTTCTTAGTCTGAAAACCCTCCTCTGTCCACCTAATAAAATTCCAGGGCCACCAATCTCTAGTTAACCTTATTATTAACTCACCCTTGAGTCTCACCCCTGCTGCTGTGGGTGGTAATAAAACATGGATGTGGTTTCAGTCACTGATGAAATACTTGAGTTATATATTACAACAAAATAACTATTATACAGTAAATTCACAGTTTTTCAGTCAGATGTTATTAAAAAAAAGGAGGAAAAGGGGGGAAATAAATAATATAGTGAAGGGATTGGTTAAATGGTAGGTCTTAGTTCTATTCCCTCTTGAGACTACAAGTCAGATTCCCTTTCTTCCCTGGAGCCACAGTAACTCAAGCCCCAAAATAGTTACCTTGTTTTTTAGTCTACTTTCCTTAAGGAAAGTAAGCTTATGAGATCACCGGTGTGTGTCCGTGTCCATCAACTTTGCAATGCCTGGACCAGTATGAACCAGACTGGGTACAGTTGTAGGGACACATAGGGACACTTCAGAAGCATAGTTCGTAATGATGTCATCCATCCCAAGTCAAGATGGTGGGCGCATGACTGTTTGAGGTGCAAGTAGACTAACTTGTGGACCATCTAACCTATTTAAACCAAATTTGGTACAGTTGTAGTGAGTGACACATAGCAACACCTCCATGGCATAGCTTGAAATGATGTTATCCACCCAGATTCAAGATTATTTATTTATTTATTTATTTATTTATTAGATTTCTGTACTGCCCAAAACTTGCTTGTCTGGGCCATTTACAATGGTAGATGCATAAACGTTTGAGGCACAAGTGGGCTAACTTATGGACCACCTGATTTGGACCAAATTTGGTGCACTTGTAGTGAGTGACACAAAGGGACACCTCAATGGCATAGCTTGTGTTGATGTCATCCACCCCAGTTCAAGATGGCGGACACGTGAACGTTTGAGGCACAAGAGGGCTAACTTGTGAACCGCCTAAGTAGTTTTGCTATATGAGAAACAGCTGTTATGGGAAGCTGGCAGTTTGAGTAGACGAATGGCAGCAGAAAAGGATTGTGTACCTTTCCCCCTTTCCTCCATTTATCCATCAAAATTACCCTCCAGCAAGCGGCTTTTCCTTTAATATTTTCCTCTATCGCTGTGAAAGCAGCATTGAATAGACACACACAGGCCGACATACTAATTAACTCTGCAAGTGTGCATCTATTGGCTGGATGATCACAGTAGCTCTGCTCCTGCTTCTGAAGCACGGGTGCTTGCTCATGAGGGTATGTGATTTTTCCCCATTTCCCCTTCCCCTATGAAGCACTCTGTGAAATGCACAGATATGTCCCTGAGAGCTGTGCTACCCTCAGGAACATAATTGCATGTTGCACAGAGTGCTTCCCGGGGAAGAGAAGATTGGCAAAATTGTGCCCCTACACCATGTGTGAGCACTAGGGATGTGCACAAGCTGTTCATGCACTCCCTTGCAGGGCAGAGAGGGGTGCCTTTAACAAACAGGTAGTAAGCTCCTTACCTGCATGCCCCCTCTCCACCACTTTCCCCCCACCGGCACTTGTTTTAGAAACAGCTGCCCAGGGCTGTAGCATCCCTTCCTGTAGCCCCAATCAGGCATCAGCAAATGACCAGGGGGCATGCTGACGGCAACCAGGGCTGCAGGAAGAACTGCTGCAGCCCTGCACAGCTGTTTCTAAAATAAGTACCAGCGGTGGGGGGGCAGTGGAGAGGGGGCAAGCAGGTAAGGAGCTCCTTGCCTGTTTATTAAAGGCATCACCACCACCACCACTGCCTGTCGAGCTGGCTCGAACATAGGCGTTCAAACAGGTTCGGCGCTCCGGAAAGAAGCGCCGAACTGGTTCATGCACATAGCTAGTGAGCACCTGTGCTTCGGAAGTGGGATCAGAGCCTCTGCGGACATGCATTCTTTGATTGCACATCCGCAGTGTGTGTTAGGATGTCAGGCACAATACAAAACGAAACAGTTAAGCTCCTCCTTTCACCCACTGCTCTTGAGTGCAGACCTTGAGGCTGCTTTTCTGGAAAAAAGGTGAGCCACTGGGAGACAATTACACTTTTCCTATATAACACCAATTTGCTCCTCAAATCTTTGAGCCCAGTTTGTGCTTGCTTTTACAAAGTAAAGTGTAGGAGGCTTGGGGAAATCTCTATAATTGCAATTTTGGTTAATGCTTGTTATTTTATGAATATCTATTATTGCATTTCCCCTTCAGGTTGCAATCGAGTTTGATCAAAATGTGTCTATTGCTTTCACTTGCCTGAGTGCAGACTGCAAGATAGTTCATGAATACATTGGAGGCTATATTTTCTTGTCAACCCGTTCCAAAGATCAGAATGAAACACTGGATGAAGACCTATTCCATAAATTAACTGGAGGATGGAAATGAGGAGAAACATCTGGATTGTATAGGCTAAATGGGACAAAACCAAACAAAACCTCCTGTTGTATACACATCTGTTTTGAACAGAGGAATGTTACACTGTTCTAATCACTCTGATGAAACCTGTTTTGTTTTGTTTTTAGTTGTATGTCTTACCTCATGGGTTATCCAAGTTAAATTTAAGTACATAATACCTGTTGTTCTTCAACAAACAAGCTACAGCATAAGTATAGTATGCACGCTTTCCCTCTGTAATCTTTATTGATGTCTGACACAATCAACCTGCGAAAACTAATTAAGTCAGTATAGTAGCCAGCAAATACTTAAGGCATAATACATTTGCCCATCACATTTTCCCCACCCACCCCACCCTTGTGTGCCACTTATCCCCTTTCCTGATCAGTGACCCTCCCATGCGTGGAGAGCTATATTTCCAGGCCATCTGTGTGTGCCTTATGATACATGTAGGGTGACCCACTAGATTGGGCCCTTAGTATTTTTAATGTGATACAATGTAAATGCCTACTCTTGTTAATATGGGTCATTGCATAGTGACGAAGAATCTATTCTAAATACTTGTCTCAGTAACTACCACCCCAAAAGCCTTTCCAGATTATAAATATTTAGGGACTGTAGTGTTCATTTGTTGCAGGGACCCATGTGCTGTTTCCTTCAAGTGGTGCCCTGTTTATGGGGATATTATAATTTCTCAGCACTCAACCTCAATATTGCATCACAGAATCACTGCCATAATTTCCTATGCCACCCCAGCAAGCATTCTGCTGACATTGCTCTGTGGAATGCAGCTAATATTGTCAGATGTGGAATGCAGTTAATATTGTCATTCTGCTGACATTGCTCTGTGGAATGCAGCTAATATTGTCAGATGACACCTAGGAAGTAGGAAAGATACCTGGCAGATCAGGAGATGGAGCCTGGTGAGATATAGGAAGAAGAATATTAGTCCCTGCTGGAGGTAGAGGATGGCATCTGGCCAGCGAGGGGAAGAACTGAGCCATGCCTGGGGCTTCAGGGTAAGCCTGCCAGGCAAAACCAATTGCATAACCTCTCCAGCCAAACAGAAAGCAACCTGCCTCTCCCTTGACTGTGGCACTTAAGATTTTACCACTTAAGATTTTTACTTCTTTCTCTGGAGACTTTGAAGGAGGCTAAAACCTGAAATTTCAGATCAGTCTCTGAAACCTAGAAACCCTAATGGGGGTGCTTGCACGTCAGGACATCCATTGAATAGTGCCCACTGCATCACAAGTGACAAGTGGCACAATCCCATGTGTGTGCATAGCTGCCCACGTCATGCTGTGCGTTGGGTTTAATTCTGGTTTTAATTCTTTAAAAGGGAAATGCTTGTTTAGTCCTTGAATAAAAAGCAAGTGCCAAACAGTGGCAGGACTAAACCCTTGTGCTGTTGCCACAGTGCCACCACCCCCAGTTTCATGGACTGTGGTACTTCCTTCTTTAAAGCTTGTTGAGACTGCACTGTCTCCAGCATTGAAGCACCTATCTCCTCTTTTTAAAAAAAGAAAGAAAAGGCAAACAGGTTGTTCCTATAGCCGCAATGCTAATCCCATTACATGGGGACAGGATATAGCTCCACTGAAGTTGGATTAGGCCGAAGACAAATATTCTTCTAAGAAAGAAGAAAATAGGTGGGATCTAACAGTATGCTTCTGCACACAGAAAGTGTCTTCTGCTCATAGAAAAGGTTGTTCTACAGCTTGCACAAGAGCAATGTATGAAAAAAAGTGAAATGGAATCCAGAGATGCTCTTTTACTTCTGCTAGAGTTTGTGCTATAAAACCAAACTGTTACAGCACTGTGTGAACTCTTGCATAAATTGTTGTATGAGTATTTGTGAGACTGCGCTAGCAGCTGTTTTTCTTCTGGATTTAGACCCTTTTTTTTTTGGAAATGACTCACTCATCCTCAGATAATTCACTTTCAACTTGGATAAGAAAATGACCCTTGCTGTGAATCTATGAATCTAATGCACTGTTCGTAGCAAACCTACTTACAAAGTTTTGTTAAAAAAAAAAATTCATATCCACATACAAGCTTATAAATAGTTTTAACAAAAAAAAAATACCCACAGAAAAAAAATCAAATTTCTTAATACTATCACAATATAGTATTAAATAATATTTTCCCTATTTTACAATATCTTGTTTAATTTTCTGAGTAGCCTTTATAGTAATCTTCCTCATTATTAGAAACCAAAATACTTAACTGGTTTAGTAGTAGTAAGTTTATTTACGGTCCATGACCAAATTAGAACACAAAAAAAGTTAAAATTCTAATAAAAATGTTAAATACAGAGTAACATTATAAAACATTATGATATAAAAAGGTGGGAGGGGAGGAATAGGCACATATATATAAACATATAAAAGGAATGTTTAAAAACTAACTGGTTCATTCCTTATCTTTATAGCTGCTACACAAAATCTTGCCATGGACCCAGTAATTCCCTTATACCAATCTGACAAAAAATAAGCAACATAATACTCATTGGAATGACCCAGATATTTTCTAAGATGAGGCTCGATCCAGTTGGAGTGAATAGATTTGAAGAAAGGCCAATAGAGGAAAACATGAGCGATTGTCTCAACCATTCCTGCACCACAAGGGCATGAGCAATTCCTCCAGGGAATTCTCTTATATCTTCCCTACAAAACCGCAGAGGGCAGAACATTAAACCGAGCTTGCAAAAAAGCTCTCCTCTGACTTGAGACCGACAAGTGCGTGGAATAAGCTGCCAGCATAGGGTAATTTAAGAAATGATCACAGTTAATTCCAAGGGAGGCCACACTTAGGTCCCTTTGTTTCTCTAGGTCCAAAATCCTCTGTTTCAATATCTTTTTAGCTACATCAGGACCCAGGGAACATAAAAACTGATCTGAAAAGCCACAATTGCCCAAGATGGCCTGGACATTCTTGGTCCAAGATGACTGAAATTCATCTTTTAAAACCCATGGGACAAGGCCTAAGCCATGAATATGGATTTTTAGCCAATAATTAATCGTACGTAGTCAAGTCAGGGCCACAATCCTAATTAATCCTGCTTCCAAACGTAGGGCCACATTCGAGACACAGCGCAGGAGCAGGAAAATGGCTTGTAGAAATCTCTACTGTACCACCTCAAGCAGTTGTAAATTATCTGTCAAAAAGATCTGAATTCCATACAACATCTGGGTTAAAATTGTGGCTTGAAAAACCTTAAGTGCGGCAGGAATATAATAAGCACCCTTGGTATGAAAATTTTTTAACACCGCTGTAACCATGTTCTGCGCACTTGCGGCCACATACTCACTATGGGATCTCCATGAATTACGTTCATGAAACACAAGACCTAGATATTTTTACGTTTTGTCCTGTTGGACGCTATTGCCATTAATAACCCATTTATGTTTTTTTGGTCTCTTGCTAAATACCATCACCTTTGATTTCTGGGTATTAATAGCCAGAGACTCCTCAGCGCGAAATTGCGCAAGAGTTCTCAGGGCCCTCCTCAAGCCGACCAGTGTGGTAGATATTATAGCTACGCCGTTGGCGTACAATAAAATAGAAATAGCTCTTCCTGCTAATTTGGGCTGATGAAAGGCGGGATCATCCAAAAGAGGGATTAAAAAGTTGATATAAAAATTAAATAAGAAGGGTGCCAAAATGCACCCCTCTTTAACCCCTTTCTGTACTGGGTCTGATAAAATGGCTTAACCCTCAATAAGGTATTTTTATACAGTATAAAGATAAGGAAGAGTAAACGGGGATCTATGGAGGTCCTTGCAAGTTTATTCCAAAGCTGTGTCCTAGATATTGAATCAAAGGCGGCCTTTAGGTCAGTAAAGGCCACATATAATGAAGAGTTTTTAGTGGAGTATTTTTCCACAAGATGGGATTAAACCAAGGCCTGAGCCAATGTGGAGTGGCCAGAGCAGAAACCAGCCTGTTCCTCTCTAAGAATGGAGTCCTATTCAGCCCAGTCAATAAGTCTATGGCACAAGTGCCTTGCATACAATTTACTAATTATGCACAATAGACTTATTGGGCAGTAACTGGAGGGATTAGAATGCTGTCCGCCCATAAAAATCGGTACAATAATGGCCATGCTCCAATCCTCAGGAATATGTCCCACCCTATCAATATAAGTGAAGAGCTTGGCTAAAACAGGGGGCCACCAATCTATTTCCGCCTTCAAAAGCTCCCCTTGCCTGATGGTAATTGGGATATCAAACTAATGATTTATTGAACTGAGACCGGATTCAGTCTAGAAGATATACACTAGGAGAGGGCCCAGGCAAATCAGCCTCGTATACTACCCTAAAATGGGCTGTCCAGATATCTGTGGTAATATGGCCTCCCAAACTAGGAGATCATTAATATGATTATATCCAAACTTTTCATTTATCAAGTTCTTAACTTGTGTGTTTTTTTAAATCACTTTTCTTTTATTAATTTTCAGTCCTGCCACATTTCCATACTTCTCTAATTCTAATTCTAATTCCAATTCCACTTGTGCAATTGATCTGCATGGATTACTTAAGGTCAGTACCATATCATCAGCATACATATTTTTTACTGCTCTTCATGGACCTTTATACTTTGAATTTTATCATTACTCCTTATTGCTATTGCGAGGGGCTCAAGACACATTACAAATAATAATGCTGAAAGTGGACAATCTTGTTGCTTTTGATTAAAAAAATTATCTGAATTTATTATTTACCTACTCTTGCTTTAACATAATTATAAATATCTTTTATCCAAGTTATGAACTTATCACCAAACTGATATGCCTCCAAAAAGAAACTCTCACTCCACATTATCAAAAGCTTTCTTCGCATCTAAAAATATAAATGCGATGGCACCATCCTTCCTTTTTCTTAATGTGACTAATTCAATGTATCAGTTTCCAAATATTATCTTTCATTAATCTATTTGATTTAAAAAAACCTAGCTTGATCTACATGTATATATTCTGGAATGATTTTCAAAATCAGTTTTCAAAAAGGCACCATCCTTCCTTTTTCTTAATGTGGCTAATTCAATTTATCAGTTTCCAAAAATTATCTTTCATTAATCTATTTGACAAAAAAACCCTAAGTTGAACTACATGTATATATTTTGGAATGATTTCAATCTTGTTGCCAAGACTGATGCAAATAGTTTGTAATCTATTTCCTAACAAGGAGATGGGTCTATAAGATGAAACTAAGAGTGGGTTTTTATTATGTTTTATTATTAGTACTATCTTAGGCTTTGACCTGCACAAAATACCAGTTTGTAACACTTCATTCATAACTTAACTGCTTAGCCAAAATGTAATTAAAGTTCTCATAATAAAGATAACCCATCCAATCCAGGGGTGTTACCTTTTTATGCCCTTTTAATAGCATCTACTACCTCTTTTTCCTGTATTTCTTTGTCAAGCACTTGCTTTTCTGATAAGTTCAGATCTGAGACCTTTTAATTCTTCCAAATATCACTTTAATTGATGGATTAGTCTAATGTATAACAGCTTATATCTTTCAAATTCCCTTACAATATCTACATGATTAGTTACGTATCTCCCATCATTGTTTCATATAGGTAGAATTACAATTCTTTTTTACTCTTTTCTAAGTTTATAAGATAACATCCTGTCTGTTTTCCACAGACAGTATCTTTGTCTCACAAATTTTATTTTTATATGTTTCAAAAGTATATTTAAGATAAATTTTATTTTTAAAATCTATTAATTTTGTGTGTATTTCACTAGCTGTATCATCCTTACACCTTTTATGTTTCAGTTCTTTTGCATGTAACAGTTACCAGTTCCTGTTTCTCCTTACTCCTTCTTTTATTTAAATATGAAGAGTATGATATAAATTGACTCCTAATAAATACTTTACTAGCCTCCCAAATAAATGAATTACTCCCTCCCTCTTGATTAATCCTAAAGAAGTTTTGAAGGTCTACTTCACATTTCTTTTTAAAATGTTCATCCTGTAATATTATATCATTCATTCTCCATTGGTATGTCCCTCCTCACCCCCGCATTTGAATTATCAGAGATACAAGGTTATGATCTGCCTAAATATTAGGTAAGAAATCAACATTTTTAACTTGATGTATCTATGTTCATGAAGGGAAGAAAAAAAAACTTTGAAAATCAATTCTTGAGTATGTTTTGTGCAGAGAGGGAAAACTAATCTATTTTTTCAGATTTTTTTTATATATCTACACATCTTTCAAAAGTTTTAATTTGATTTCTTTTTAAAATATTGGGTAGACTTTGGTGGCTCTTTAATCTAATAGTTCTGTCCATCCTAGGTTCCATCACACCATTAAAGTCACCACCTAGAATGGTCACCACCATTGTATTTTTGTATGCTTTTATTACATTAAAAAACTTCGCAAAAATGATTATGATTTGGAGCATAAATATTACCTAGTAACCAAGAACCTAATGCAGGGGTGTCAGTTGGGCAGTGAGCCCATTTTTCCAGCCAGCCAGAGGGTTTTCCAGCCAGTGCCGGTGGGGGGGAATTGATTCTGATGTACCTCTGGGGGGCCGCCTTCTGTCACCTCGCACCCGCTTCACACCACCTTCTGTCTTCCTCCTCCTCCTTTTTCTCGCTCTCTTCCTCCGTCCCTTGCCCTGCCACTTAGATTAGCTGAATGCACTACTTTTACAAATAGATGAATAGCACAACATGACTGAATGAACTGAAATCGGAATGCTCAAAAAGTTACTGTAACTGTGAATGGGAATGCGTTGCTGTACAACGATGAGAAGAGTTCTCTTCATCCTACTCAATTGACGTTGAACCCTGCTTGTAGGCTATCTGGATTACAAGATAAGAACTATTCTGATCACCTAAGTGTTAAAATGGACTATATATGTTGTGGAAGATCCTTTGCAACATTTGTATGTATTTTATTAAGTTAGTGTATTATTTCTGTTCAGATATGTGTACCATATAAAATTGGAGTTGATTGATTGACTTTTTGAGCATTCCGATTTCAGTTCATTCAGTCACATTGTGCTATTCATCTATTTGTTTATATATAACGTGGCTCCTGTTGGGTTAGTGCACTACTTTTACACCAGAATCTGATCAGGGAAAATTTAAATAGTTTTTGATAATTTTTAAAAAGGAATTCTGAATCTCATACTTCCCGATAACCTAGAGAAACCAAGTATTGCAAACAATCCTGTCACTGAAATTTAGCTGAATGCATTACTTTTTACACCAGAATATGCTCAGGGTTTTATTTTATTTTTGTA
Source organism: Hemicordylus capensis (assembly GCF_027244095.1). Classification (NCBI taxonomy): domain Eukaryota; kingdom Metazoa; phylum Chordata; class Lepidosauria; order Squamata; family Cordylidae; genus Hemicordylus; species Hemicordylus capensis. The sequence goes on from NC_069657.1 coordinate 263,546,088, forward strand.
TTTTTGTTGAAGAAATTCTGAACATAACCATCATATTTTAACACTTATTGCTCTCAATAGATTTTTAACACACAATACTAGGATCAATCATTTCACTACAACATCATACCCCACAAAAGGCAGAACCCTTCTTCCCCTCTCCCTTACTCACAATTATTTCCTCCTCCTCCCTCTTTCTCTCACTCATCTTTTCCTCCTTCCTCACCCAGAGAGGAAGTGCCATCTTCTGACTTTGTCTCCTTTCCTCCTTCTCCCCCCCTCCACCCTTTATCTCCTCTCTTCAGCCCTGCTGGCTGGAAGAAGAAAGCCAGCTGAATGGGGAGATGGCATCCAGACCCTGCCTTTCTCCCACCAGCAGTGGGGATGTTCACCAAACCGGCAGGGGCCAGTTCGATGGTGGGGGTGGAGTAACTTTAATGGTGGGGGAGGGTGCACTTACCCCTCCCTCCGCTTTTCTCCTGCCAATGCTGGCTGAAAAACTGGTCTGGCGGGACAGCAATGTACCTCCCTGCCACCCTGTCCACTCTTTGGACTGGAAGTAGTGAGTGTACGTGCGCACTTTGGGTGCGTTCACATTGCACGTGTGCACATTGGGCCCATGTGTGACATGTGCGCACTCGCGCCGACATGTGCATGCGCACTTGCTATTTCCACCTACTTCTGGTCCGAAGAGCGGACAGAGCAGCAGGGAGGTACGCTGCCGCCCCTCCTGAGAACCCTAACCCTTATATAATCTATGGTACAGCCATATTTGGAGTACTGCATGCAGTTCTGGTCACCATATCTTAAGAAGGACATTGTAGAACTGGAAAAGGTGCAGAAGAGGGCAACCAAGATGAACAGGGGTCTGGAGCACCTTCCTTATGAGGTAAAAGAGGTGACTATGGTGAGACATGATAGAGGTATAAAATTATGCATGTAGTAGAGAGAGTGGACAGAGAGAAATATTTCTCCCTCCCTCACAACACTAGGGATGTGCATAAAACCAGTTTGCCCAGTTCAGTTCAAATTCGAACCAGGTTCAAACCAGGAGCGGGTGATTTGGTTTTGCTCAAACCCCCCTCTGGTTCGGTTTGAATTTGAACTGGTTTGAACTTCCAAAAGTGGGTGGGATGGTATCTGGCACCCATGGGTACCTGCCACCCAAACCCCAAAGCAATTGGACACTTGTGCAGTTTTTTATGAATTTTTGAATTTTATTTTTTATCATAAGGTATAATGGGACTCGAACCAGCCCATTATTCCCTATTGTGGAGCACCCATGGGTGCCAACAACTGCCCAAACCCCAAAGCAATTGGACAACCCTATGATTTTTTATGAATATTTGAAATATCTCTAATTATTTTGCTCATAGAGTATAATGGGATCTGAACCAGACCATACCCCCTATTGTGGAGCACCTAGGGGCACAAAGGTGGTGTGGGTGGTAGGCACCCATGGGTGCCTACCACCCACAAAACCCCAAGGCAATCGGACACTCTTCTGATCATTGGTGAATTTTAGAAGTATTTTTGAATTCCTCATAGGGAATAATGAGGATTGCAGCAAATGTATAGCTTCACGTCGGGGGGAAAGGGGTGTCCTAGAGTGGAGTGTGGTGGGTGGTAGTTCCCAAGGGGGGCAAGGAAGCTATCAGAATTATTTGAAAGGAATTGGGCGAAGGGCTGATTTTTAAGTGATTTTTGAAGTTTATGTGTCTTTAAGGTTTTTCTCCATAAAGAAGCATGGAGGTGTCAGCAAATGTATAGTTTCACGTCGGGGCAAAGGGGTGGCCTAGAGCAGAGTGTGGTGGGTGGTAGTGCTCAGAACACTTCAGAAACAACAAAACCCAGTACCCCATGTGTTAGCAACCCATGGAGGTGGTTAGCACCCTCTGTGCACTACACCACCACTCACTCTGGGCCACCCCAGCACCCACAAGTGGCTTTAAGGTTTTTCTCCATAGGGAAGAATGGAGGTTTCAGCAGCACCATAACTGCACTTGGGAGGTGCTGGGGTGGCCCAGAGCAAGGGTGCCAACCACCCTTGGGTTAGCAACCCATGGGGTAGTGGGTTTTGTTGTTTCTGAAGTGTTCTGAGCCCACCCACACCACCTTTGTGCCCCTAGGTGCTCCACAATAGGGGGTATGGTCTGGTTCAGATCCCATTATACTCTATGAGAAAAATAATTAGAAATATTTCAAATATTCATAAAAAATCATAGGGTTGTCCAATTGCTTTGGGGTTTGGGTGGTTGTTCGCACCCATGGGTGCTCCACAATAGGGAATAATGGGCTGGTTCGAGTCCCATTATACCTTATGATTAAAAAAATTTCAAAAATTCATAAAAAACCTCACAAGTGTCCAATTGCTTTGGGGTTTGGGTGGCAGGTACCCATAGGTGCCAGATACCATCCCACCCACTTTTGGAGGTTCAAACCAGTTCAAATTCAAACTGAACCAGAGGGGGGTTCGAGCAAAACCAAAACCGAATCACCCGCTCCTGGTTTGATAAAAAAATAAAAATAAATTACAAAAAATTATTAAAAATCGTACGAATGTCCGATTGCTTTGGGGTTTGGGTGGTAGGTACCCATGGGTGCCAGCTACCATCCCACCCACTTTTGGAGGTTCAAACTGGTTCAAATCAAACCACCCCCAGTTTGGTTCGAATTCAAACCTGCAGCTCAAACCTGATGGCTGGTTCGTTTCGAATTCGAACCATCGAACCACCCTGGTTCAAATTCAAACCGTTTCGAGTTTGAACCAGTTTGTTTATCCCTACACAACACTAGAACCAGGGGTCATGAAACGAAGGCTAGGGTTTTTAGGACGTACAAAAGGAAGTAGTTTTTCACACAGCGCATAATTAATCTATAAAATTCTCTGCCACGGAAAGTGGTGATGGCCACTGGCTTGGATTATTTAAAGGGGGCTTCAACAAATTCATGGAGGACAGGCCTATCAATGGCTACTAGACTGGTGGCTATAGGCCACCTCCCAGCCTCAGAGGCAAGACGCCTCTAAATACTAGTTGCAGGGGAGCAACAGCAAGAGAGAGGGCATTCCCTCACTTCTTGCCTGTGGGCTTCTCAGGGTCATCTGGTGGGCCACTGTGTGAAACAGGATGCTGGACTGAATGGGTCTTGGGCCTGATCCAGGAGGGTTGTTCTTATATTCTTAAGATTGTTCTTCTTTAAACATTATCAGTTCCTTCATTTTAGTCCAAAATTGTTTGCTCCAATGTCCCTACTTTCTCTTGTAGATCATTCTTTTTTTAAAAAATTCTTCAGCCCTTTCATTTAATTTATCAAGTACATGATCATGACTCTTGATGATTACTTTATTACTTCCTATTCACTCCCACACTGTTCAACTTGTTTAGTTAATCAATTTTCCCTTTAATATTTTGTTGTTTTTACAGCCTTTAATCTAATTCCTTTTTAAAAATAGTAAATTCCTCCTTTTGATAGGACCCTAAAATCATCCAGTGAGATCTTCACATCTTGTTTTTGTAGTATTTCTTGCAACTATAGTTTAATAGTACCATAGTAAACTATTTATATTATTATTTTCACCACTTTCCATCAACAACAAAATTACCCAATATCACACAATGAAAAATAGCAAAACCAAACAAAATCACATACGTATATTTAACAAATCACTATAGACAAGAAAAAAATGAGGCAGGGGAAGAGAAATACAGGGAATTAAATCGCCAGCTCTAGAAAGTTAATAGTATTTCTAATCGACTGCCAAAATGCTCACCAGGATTGCCAAACGGGGCCACCCCTCTGTGTTGTATGGTCACGTTATATACATGTGGTTTTTTTTCTAAGGTTAATTATAGATATAAGCATGTTCCCTACTCTTACATATATGGATATTCCAGAATCAGATCTTTTAATTAGAAAATTTTACTAGTTTTTTTTAGCTTTTTAATATTACAATTTTCAACTTAATTCATTTTATATTGTGACTTCTTGTTTCAAGCCAAGTACATGTCCAACCTTCATTTTATACTGGGAGCTTTTTGTTTTAAATTTTGTAAACATGTTTTTCATTTTATATTGTGAAAACTTGAATTTTAAGCAATAAAGAACTTGAACAAGCTATCTTTTAAAATAAAGAACTTCTAAAATAATGTATTTGAGTTTTTCAGTTGTCAATATTTTATTTCAAAATCATGTAGTAATAAACCTGCTGAAATTGTAATTTTGTGGGAATCTGACTCCTTGGAAATGACTGTTAAATGTAAAAAAAAATTATACATATATACAATCTGATTTCTCACTTGTACACTATGCCAGTCATGTTGATATTTCCACCATTTCTGTAGAAAAACCCTCTTTGTTTTTAATATTTCAAAAACCTTATTCATACATTACAGTCAATGCATGTACTACCTGTATACAGTGTACGTGTTTACAATTTGCATGTTCACATATGTGCAGTGCACTTACAGTAGTAGGCTTCCTGTCTGCACCTTGCATTTGAGGAGGCCTTTACCCAAGTTAACATTTAAAATAATGCATATAAAGTCATTCACCCACAAACATGTACAGACACCTGTACGAACATACAATGCAATGTCTGAATGGGGCTACCATCACTCACCCTTCTCTATACCATGTAACACCTTTCTACGGATACACTGGTTTCCAAAAGAAAGTGGGGGAAACCGGAAACATACAAAGAAATTGTACATTTGAGAGGGTGGGGGAAATGAAAAGGTTGGATTCAAAAGCTCCTTTCTACATAAGGAAGGTGTGTTCTGCTCAGGAAAGCATTGTTTTACATCTTGTTCTACAGCATTGCACTAGAAAGGTGGAACTAAATCCAGAAATGATTATCTCTTGGTACAAGAGCTTGGCCAGCCTCTTGCATAAGTGGAAGCATGAGAACTGTTATAGAGTCTACCTGTTGGAGCACTGCCTGAACTCTTGCACAACTAGTTTTGAGACATAATTAATTGCTATTTCTTTCTACTCATGGTCCTTTGGATCTAATTCACTAACAACATAGCAGGCTTTCACATAAGACTTACATTTCACAGGGTGCATTATAATGATGCTTTTAATGATGTTTTACTGAATTCTAGAAATGCATTTGGGACCTCATAATGCAGTACTATTTAAAACATCATAAATCCCTTTGTCCTCCTCTGAATGCACTTCAACTTCTGGTTTTCAAGACGAGATAAAATGGAAATAATGCATATTTCTTTCTTCCTCGGTTTATTGTATTTATTTTACTCACTCACTTGCCAGTCAGTCTTATGAATGACACTGAGGCCATTGGAGTGGCTTCAGTCCTTTCTCAGGGGGAAGTTTCAGAAGGTGGTGCTGGGGGACTACTGCTTGGCTCCCTGGCAATTGGCCTATGGGGTCCCACAGGGTTCAATATTGTCCCCCATGCTGTTTAACTTCTATATGAAACTGCTGAGAGAGATCATACAGGGACTTGGATCGAGTTGTCAGTAGTATGCAGATGACACGCAGCACGCTCTCTCTCTCTCTCTCTCTCTCTCTCTCTCTCTCTCTCTCTCTCTCCTTGTCCCCTGATCCTGGGGAGGCAGTGAATGTCCTGAGTCGGGGGCTGGGGGCAGTGATGGGTTGGATGTGGGCTAATAAACTGAGATTGAATCCTGGCAAGACGGAGGAGATGGTCAGTAGGACAGCCAATCGGGATGACGGGCTTTGACTGGTTCTGGATGGGGTTTCACTCCCCTTGAAAGTGCAGGTGTGCAGCTTGGGGGTATTGCTGGACTTAGCTCTGCTTTTGGAAGCTGAGGTGGAGGTGATGGCCAGGGGTGCCTTTGCACAACTTTGGCTAGTGTGCCGGCTGCACCCCTTTCTCGAGAAGACAGATCTGGCCACAGTTACCCACACCTTAGTCACATCACAGCTGGACTACTGTAACGTGCTCTACGTGGGGCTGCCCTTGAAGAATATCTGGAAACAGCAGCTAGTGCAAAATGTGGCAGCCAGGATTTAATCCAGAGCTGCTCTCTGGGATCATATTATACCCAATTTGAAAGAGCTACATTGGCTGCCAATTTGTTTCTGGGTCCAATTCAAGGTACTGGTTTTGACCTTTAAAGCCCTTCGGTTTGGGCCCTGGATACCCAAGGGTTGCTGCCCACTTGACAAGGTAATTGGAGGGAACGGACCAACAATAACGGAGATTCAGCTATCATGCACGCGGAACAGGGCCTTCTTAGTTATTGCCCACAGACTTTGGAATGCCTTCCTGTTGGGCATCCGCTCCTCAGTCTCCATCCGTTTTGTCTTGGCTTTTTACCCAGGCTTTTTATGCGTGTTGTGTTCGTTGCTGCTGTGCTGTATTTTGTGGCCCTATTGAGCATTTTAAAAAACTTGTAATTAGATTTGTATTTTTATATTACGATCTAATATCTAATATTTTATTGGGTAACTATTCTATAGTTTTATATTGTTTTAAATGTTTCGTAAACTGTCTTGCGATTGTTTTAATGAAAGGCAGTATAAAAATTTAGCAATAAATAAAATAAATGCAGCAACTTGGTTTAGCCTGGACTAAACAGACCACCATTTTATTATCTTAAGGGATTACTTTTTTTAGCCTTTGTTGGACATTTCAGTGCTCACAATCATTTGGTGGGGTGGTGGGGAAACCTCTCAGCATTTGCTAGAGAGAAAGGGGAGGGAAGATGAGCTCATCCCTGAAACTTGGTACCATCTCCTCCTGGGATGGCTCTGTTCTGTTTATCTTCCTATGTCATTAAGGAATTCAATCTTCATTCGTAACATTCCAGGAGGAATGACTTCTTGTCAGCACTGATTCAACCCATAGCAGAAGGAAAGGTGGATTTGTGCCTGTTATACCTTTCAAGGGTGCCTTTTTGAGACATACAAGGAAACATTGAGACCTATTTTAATGAGATCTGACAATAGTGAAGTATGCTGCTTAAGCCTGTTGATTTCACTAACCACTGGTCCACACACTGTGTCTGGCTATCAGACTTTAAAGACTAACAAATGTATTATGACATGAATGTTCACAGACAAGAACTTAATTCATCAGATGCAATGAATACAGCTACATTGCAGGGGGGGCGAGGTATATGGGGGAATAAATAAATGCTCCACAGAACTGGAACCACCCCAGTGAGTGAACAGGATGTTTTTTAGACAAGGAAATGGTTGAGCCTGAGGAAGGACTGGCATAGGCGGATTAAGGCACAGGCAGTGGAGGCATCTCCCTACAGCGGCAAAATTTGAGGAGTGGCAAAGTTGCTGCTCTTCAAATTTTGCTGTGCCTCTCTGGGTGGGGGGCAGTAGCTGCTGGGAGTGGGGGTGCTAGGGGAAATTCCCCCCTTTCGCCTATAAAAATTGCCACTGCCACAGCGGAACGGGGCACAATGTTGGTGGCTGGGTGGAGGGGGGCGAAGAGGAACGAGTACCCCCCTTTTATTTACCTTTGAAAGTGCCATATAGATAACTCCTCCATGGCAGTGGCCACCACCGGAGGCCCAGCGGCCCCTCCCCTCCAGTAGCATTATACCTCACAAAGGGGGCAGGCTCACTGCTTGGCTCTGAAGCTGAGCGAGCTCTCCTCTCCCCCTCGTTTCAGGCTGCGTTTGCTGCCTGAGCATTTATTTTGCTTTCTCTTCCTCCAGCAATAAATGCTGTTCAGGCAGCCAATGAGGAGAGCTTGCACAGGCTCTCTGGAGCCCGGGGTGCTACGCCCCCTTTGCATGTGACGTCACACACACAGGGGCATGGCCTCAAGCTCTGACTATGGAGTCACAGTAGGGCTAAAATCTATGAGATTCTGTTCAAATTACATGCTCTAAGCTATAAAATTGCTGCAATGCTAATATCTCTAAGTCCATGAAATACTAGAAGATAAGCTGATACTTTAAAGCAGTAGGGCTGAATGATTGAAGAGTTTCTTGCTTGCAGTCAGAGCCCAGTGAATTCTGCAAACTGCCGTGCAGAACTTGGCAACATTGTATGTTACAGATGGATTCCAATCTGAGGGTAATAGGGTGACCTAGTATTGGCCTGAGCATCCTGGCAACCTGTCAAGTAGTGGAATAAGGGTGTTTCAAACATCTCTATAGAACAAGCAGTGAAGGAAACAAAATAAATTGAAAATGGAGGTCATTAACTCCCAGAGAAACAGAGGAGTTTCTACAACATAACAAATAAGCTTCATTTTTGGAGACATGGAATTCTTTGAATTTATTTATTTATTTTATTTGTAATGAGATTGGGTATATGCCAAAGGAAATTTATCTTTTTAATTATGTGCATATCTTGGCTTTACTATAGCTGCATCTTTAGCCATATATCATTTGATTTAAGATTTATATATGATTACATCGGCTCACTCTTGTTTGAACTTCTGTCATTTCCACCCTTCTGAGAGGTATACATTCCTCAGCTTTTTGGTTAATACTTTGAAGTCTGTAGGCAGGAATGCAAAAGGCAATAATCTCTTTATTTTCTCAAATGAAAGTGAGCTGCATCAAGTACTGTCTTGTTTCATCTTTCTTATTTAACAGTTAGTTTTAATTATAGACCTTGAGAGATTATGCCTGGGGCTTGGGGGAATGAGCAGAAGACCCTTATTCATTATTCCATTGTGGGTTTTCGCTATGTGTGAAACCAAGCATGTACATTATCTAGGGAACTGGTACGATATAGTGGTAATGATTAGGAGCTGTAAGTCATTGGTTTAGATACCGGCTCAGCCAGTAATTTTGGGTGGCCTTAGGCAAGCTACAGCTCTCATCTGTAATAGTGGGACATTAAAGCTGACCTACCTTACAGAATTGTCACAAGGATTGTAGAGCTAGTGTATGAGGCGTGGTTTGAGTGTTTATAGAAAAATGTGATATAAATGCTATTGTTATCAATCTGCAAATGGGAATTGCCAAAGTATTTAGTAGAAGTGGTCTAGCAACTGTTTTTCATGTCATCTATGTGCTGTATGTGACAGGAGGATCAGAAAGTGAGTAACCCCACTCCTGCAACACACCTACCCCATTGCTGAGTCTACATGGTCACTGACTCTCCACTTGATTAGGAGCCAAATGTAAAATGTATACATTTACACAATATTCATCCAGATGAGCAGTCAAAGGAGGTTGTGGTATTGACAACCAACATGCAGCTGATGCTTTGACCAAATGCAGTGGTACGGCCCACAATACCTTGTGATGTGTGTGGTCCTATTACAGTCTGCAGTCTGGGGCCTTGTTTTTCCAGGATGATTGCTGGAGGATAAAGTAGCCTTTGCAACAAGTGTTGCACCGCATTGGGCAATACATAATTATGCTTCCTTGCTTTAAAAGGATATTCCACATTACCAATTTAAAGTACAAGTTTATCTGTTTACAACAAGGGGACAGAACCACAGTGTCTCTAGACAGCCCCATTAGGAAAGCTCTTTTGTGTTGCTGGGAAACCTGGTGTGTCTCAAGGCTCCCTTGATCCTAACTGACTTGTGCAAAGATAAGCTCAGCATACATTCTCAAGGTCCTTGCGAAAGCAGAGCCTTAATTGTTACATTCCTTGTGAGGTACATAGATTCTCAGCCTCATTTACTTGGCTCACTGTTGACCAAGCTACCTGAACACTGCTGTTTTCCACATTACTATAGCTAGGTTCATTTTCCTTTCCTACTTATGTTTTAGGACACTCTTGCCTTAAACTGAGGAGCAAACTACATATTGCACACAAGTGCCTGTAGCAAAGCCCTGCAACTGGTTTTATTTGAAGAAAAACAACTTCCAGGAGAAGTTTTATTTTCAGCCTGTCACAATCAAACTACTCAGAACTACACAGGGCCAAACTGCCCTATGAAAAGTTTTGTTTAGGTGACAAGCCACTTTGAGAGGGGGTGATTTTGAGCAATTGACGGGAGGCATGGAAGAAATTTAACCCACTTAACTGGGGCGGAGGGGGGGACCCTTGGCCTGCCTTATCAGCAAACACTTCCCGTGAACCTTTCATCTTTACGGAGAGCAATCCCCTTTTTCATTTCCCAACAGTTAAAGGAGGAGAGAGTTGTTCTCCCTGCACCCACCTACTTAGCTAGCTATGCAGGGAGGAACTGTGAGTCCATTTGTAGATTGGAAAATAAATCTTCCTGTCTGCCATAAAGGGAGAGGGGTGGGTGTGGGGTCGAGAAGAGAACAGATCCTCCCCTTCTCCTTCAAGAATGGGTAAACTGGCATAGGGGGAAGAGTGGGACAAGAACAGATCTCTCACTCCCACCTAGCAACAGTGGACTGGGTGGGAGAGGCCAAGAACAGAACTGCAGACAGGGCTTCGTGCTTTCGCTCTGAATCACTGGAACGTATCAAGCAAGTGCTGGGGAATTCAGGGGTCTCCGACACTGACCATTTACCCAACACACACTTTGTGGGTGAGTACAAGCTGATACTAATGGGCAACAGAGAGATGGTTTTGCTGTGTATGTGGTGGTGATGGTGATGTTCTATGTCTGATTTCTGAATCAAAGGAGAGGGATCAGCATAGAGCAATGGGGGATTGTGAAGGCAGGCTGCATGGCCCCATGCAAGGTGACTGGGCTTGGCATTGCCAACTCCTCACCTAGAAGAGCTCTTCCTTTCATGTTGAGGGGAAGTTCTGCAAGTGTTCTCTCACTGCAGCACTGGAATGGGAAATGCTACCTCTGGGATCCATTTCCCTGTGCCTCAGTTGTTAAAAGAGTCCGGAGCCAGCCTCCTCCATTTCAGTATGGCACTGACAATCTGGGTTGGCCTTCCAGCCCTAAGATTTGCCAAAACAAGACATCTGCGTAGAGAAGAGTACCATTGCCATGTAGCTGCACAGTGAGCCTTGGAATCAAGTGCAAGGACACCAGTTCATGCCTGCTTCAGAACCTTGATCTTGAGATCTTGAATGATCTGGGCTGGCTCCAGGTTTCAGGAGGTCTTTGATAAGACTGTCCTCTTGGAGTCTCTTGCTACCAGAGTGGGCTCTACGAAAGTCATTCTGCTGCCACCGCACAAAATCTATGGGCACAGAGATGGTCTGTGGGCTGAGCAGTCGGCCCTCAGCAGCTGCCCAGGGATCTGACACCCTGAACTTGCAGCAACACTATACAAAAGCATTGGCTTGGTGCTGCCAAGCAATCAGGGCACAGGTACTGCCCCTTTGAAGTCAATATGGAAGTTTACAACTTCTAAATTATATAGTCTACCCAAGACTCAAGGCACCCTCTTCATAGCAGAAATAGTAGTAGTTGTAAAGTAAAGGTAAAGTGCACCTTTGAGTCGATTTTGACTCCTGGCACCCACAGAACCCTGTGGTTGTCTTTGGTAGAATACAGGAGGGGTTTACCATTGCCTCCTCCTGCACAGTATGAGATTATGCCTTTGAGCATCTTCCTATATCACTGCTGCCCGATATAGCAGCAGCAGGGGTTTGAACCAGCAACCTTCTGCTTGTTAGTCAAGCATTTCCCTGCTGCACCATTTAAGGTAGCTCAGTAGTAGTTGTAGTACCTACCTGCTAAAGACAGAAGGGTTTGATCAGTGTGCATAAAATTTATGTTCCATCCAAAATGCAGTACCAAAGAACAACAGATGCACTGAAAGGAAAGAAAGGGGAAACAATGCAGCCTAGATGTCTATTTTGCTTAGGATCTTATCTATTCTTGAAACTTCAAATGCCATTAATAGCCAGTCCTTGACAATAGGTATTGAGGAAAATTGCCAGTATCATACCAACACAATTTTAGCTTCAATAAGGAGACTGTCACAACATCCTGAGGATTGTATGGATATCATTCCCAACATTATTTAAAAGTTACCTGCCTTCAACAAGTAAATGGTACTTACCAAAGGTATTGTTTTCTTATCTTCACTGCAGTGCTTTGATGTAAGAATGCATTATTTCAGACTAGAGACATGAGGCTGAAAAAGTGATTTGTCCATTGCCAGTCATAAGTGAATCTCTGTGTAGGTTTTGAATCCAGGGCTATTAGCAGACTCATTCCAGGATTGCAGGCAGAGGGAAAGCTTGAGGAGCAAGTCCTCACTTCCTGAGAGATGAAAGATACTTTTGTGGGGGAGAAAAATATGTTTTGGAGACTGAAGATATGGATTATTAGGTCTGACAGTGGCAGTTCAGTAAAATGGGGGGAGGGGGGGTTGCAGGGTTCCTTAAATGCTTAGAGGCAGTGGTGGCTTGTCATGAGGAGGGCTTCTAGAATGCACTCATTTGAATGTATTTTATTATTTTTATTCCTCTTAGCATTCCTTTACTTCACTGCCACCATTTAAAGTCTCTGTACAAATATATAGGATCTCAGGACCTAAGCCTGCAGAGGTCTTCTGCTGAAGCAACACGGTATTGTAGGGGTGGGGCTACAAACCAAGTTCCTCACAGATTCTTTAAAGGTGAATGCAATAGAGGTTTATTAATTATAAGTTCTGATATTAGCTTGGGTCTCTATTTAGAAAGTAGCGTAGTTTACTAGCTTAGTATCTTCTCATACACTTCAGGCATATACAACTTTTTATAAGAAGCTTGTTTTTAAAGTTGTTTCTCTCCACAGCTCGCCTCTTACAGCTGCTCTCCTTTAAACATACATTACCCAGGACAAAACTGAGTTCCCAGCCCCCCCCCCCCCCCCCCCCCCGCCAGCCTGTTTGTACATCAGACACGTTTATACAGCAAACCTTCCGTTCCAACTGTGGAACACTTCAACCACAGAACTCTTAACTGCCCAACTGCTTTCCTAACCGATCACTTTTAAATTGTCCTCCTTTCTCTCCACTATACCAGGGGTTTCCCAGTCTTGGCTTTTCCCTGCTGGACTGTCTTAGTATGGACATTAACCCCTTCTTGTCCAGGTAACTTTTTTTTTTTTTTAACATTCATATCCCACTCTTCCTCCAAGGAGCTCAGAGGTACATGGTTATTTTTATCCACACAACAACCCTGTGAGGTAGGTTAGGCTGAGAGATACATGACTGGCCCAGAGACACCCAGTGAGTGTCATGATTGAATGAGGATTCAAACGCGGGTCTTTCCGGACTTAGTCCAACACTCTAACCACTACGCTACGCTGGCTCTCATTCCAAACCCAAACCACTGAGCACTATACATTTTTTTAAACCTTCTTAAAACCTCACTTCCTCACATGGTTCAAGGCCTCTGTGTGCCTGAGGCAGGGTGCCAAATGCCACCCCACTTGTGCACCCTCCTGCCCTTCTTCCTCTCTCTTTTTTTTTTTGTAAAGCAGGGGGCAAAAGGGCAGAGGCACCAGTGAGGTGGCAAGATGCCATCTGCTGCCTGAGGTGCCTGCCTCCTGAATGGGACACCCCTGCTGAGAGGAGGATCTGCACTTCCCACTGACATCCTGCGAGTTGGGTTTCCAGCGACATCTGAGTACCTGGAGTGAGAGTGCTCAAGTGAGAACGAGCGAACACTGACTATTTGGCAGCACTCAGTCCTGCTTTCCCTTTCCTTGTCTGAAAACAGGCTTCATGCTAAAGCAGCAGCTCTTCCACAGAATAGCCATGTCCCGTCTCCTGACTGGCATATTTCTACTTGTAAGGGAAGTGCCAGCCAGGCCGACAGAGAAGGCAGATCCTGCAGCACAGGGAGACGTGAGAGCTCTTTTCCAGTTGGGTAAGCAGAACGTATGGGAGGAAAACGTCAACCTGACCAGCCTGTCCTGTGCAGAGCGGAGGGCCCAGGCATGGACCACCCTGAGCCTGCGCAACAGAAGCCTGACTTCTTTCCCTACATGTCTGCCTCAACTTCTGGAGCACCTGGATCTGGGCAACAACCTCTTACCAGCATTGAATAGCCAGGATGTGGCTTCCCTGCCCAAGTTGCAAGTCCTCTCCCTGAGGCAGAATAAGATCCAACTACTAGCATGGGAGACTGTGAGCCTCAGCAGCCTCCAGTTCCTGGATCTGAGTTTCAATCTACTGTCGTCTGTGCCTGCATGCAATGCTTCCTCTTTGGAAAACCTCAAATGGCTGTCTCTAGCTGGAAATCCCATTCTAGAACTCCAGTCCTGGGCGTTCTCCTGCTGTCCTCAGCTGCAGTTCCTGAATCTGTCTTCCACGTGGCTAGGAAAGGCTGGCAAAAGGGGAATTCGGGAATCTGCCTTTGCAATACACTTACTGCCTGGAGACACCAGAGAGAGAGCTGGAAATGCTATCCATGTGCTTGACCTAAGCGCAACTTTTTTGGAAAGGAGTAAGTGCTAATACATTTGTGGAAAGCATATCAAACACCATCAGGGGGTGGGGGTGGCAGAGGCTACTGCAGGGACTTCTGCTGTTTTACCAACAAAATTAGACTTCAGAAAAAAATGATTAACACTGGAGCAAAATTTAAATTTGCAACAAAATTTGAATTTAAATTTTGATTCAAATTTGAAACTTTACAAGAATGGAGGCTATACTTTGGGGAAAATTTGTATTTGGAGGCTATTTTTCCATTTTTGATTAATGGCATGTGTGTGAAAACTGTAATTTTTATGTTCATGCTACACATTTATCTGAAAAAAACATCCATTTATTGGCTGAGGTAGATTGATGATGTGCATGTGCAGCAAATGTGTAGCATGCACATCAGGAGAGGGACAATTTCCATCCATCTTGCCTCCCCACTCTAGCCAGCTGTGACTCCTGAAGATATGTCCCTGAGGGCTGGGGTTCAGAGGTGGTACAATTCTAGCTCCTTATTTTCCAACAACTGGCGCCATATTCTGGAGCACATTATAGCCATGCAACCATTTGGTTTGGCTATTAGTCAGTCTAGAGAAGCTTGCTGGGACAGAATATAGACAAAATATAAACTTTTTTAGAACTTTTGTGTACAGGTTGTTTTGGGACAAAGAGCTGGTCAGTGCCAAGGTCTTTATTTAGTTGTACTTGAATCCGTATTTGTTATGTACAAAGTGAATGTGATACAGTCATCCCTTGCCAGGCACTAGGGTTCCGTTCTGGCAAAACCTCACCGTTGGCAAATACGTGGCTGGCGAAGCATTAAAGTCTATGGGAAACAGGGGGCTAGGGGAACCATGACACAAAAAGGCCTAAAAATAAAGGGGGAAATCCAAACAAAATGCTAAAAAAAAAATCCACAAAAAATCCTGCAATATCACCAAGAGTCACCAAGAAGAATGAGCAGATCAAACCTCTGGAAATTTTTTGAACCCCCCCCCCAAAATCACTCAAAGGCATTTTAAATTAGCAAGGGACAGCAAGGGTCACCAAGAGGAGTGAGCAGCTCCCACTTCTGACCCCACCCCCCATCACTGAAACACACACATACACCCATCACTACAAAAACATTGCCAACCACAGATACTCAGGTCACATCAGGCAAGACCTGTCACAATTTCCTATTTGCATATATTCAAAACCGTGGTTGGCAAGGGATGACTGTACAGGTTTGTATATGAGTCATAATTACTTAGAAAGTCCTCTTTACACCTGCACCCCAGTACTAAATAAGGAACCAGGAAATGTGAATCAGGAACCCGGAACCAATTTGGTCCTCATGCAAATCTCTCCAACTCAGACACTAAAGATTTTGCAACCCCTTCAGCATGTATCAGGTTTCTGTAGAAGAGCTTGCCTTAATATACTGTGAGTGACAAAGGATTGCTTTTTCATTCATTCATTTGATTTCTATACCGCCCTTCCAAAAATGGCTCAGGGCGGTTTACACAAAGAAATAACAAACAAATAAGATGGAACTTTTAACTTTGTAGAGTCAATCCCACCTCAGGGAGAGACCAATAGCATTTTTTCCTCCAGCTTCCCTTCTCTTCCACAGTTCATCAGGACTGGATTGACGACTTGCCCAACCTCAGATCCCTCTATCTTACAAAAATGAGTAGGCTTAAAAGCCTTGATGCTGCTGTCTTCATGTGCATGCCCATGCTGAGAGAACTGGACTGCCAGGACTCCCGTGAACTAAGCCTGGTGAAAACTGAGTCATTCAACCACACTCCTCATCTTGTTTCTCTCATATTCCAGAAGTAAGTTTCCTGTCTGCTTGCTATACCTATATCAAAGACCCCACCCCTGCATCAGCCCCTTCTCAATTCCCCTGTAAGCCTAAATAAAGGTTATAAGGATTTTAGTCCAATTGTAGGACTGTTATTTTATCATATAAAGATCAAGACTCAGTGGACTCAAATGGTGGATAAAATCCCATTAGGATTCACAGGACTCTTGAGAGGGGCAAAAGAGATTACTGAGGCACAAGAAATTAAGGAAAGTGTGTTTTAATTTCATTTCTGACACAGTCATAGTCTGCCCTGTGCTCAGAATTTTCTTTAATTAGAATAACTTTGCAAACTCTTTTGCCAAACAGATTTAATACTTATACACATTGCCAATCTAGTTTTTCTCCATCTGTGATCCCTTCCCTGCTCCAACTTGCAATAGTAGCTCCCAACTAATAGAGCATTCCTATGCAGTACCCCAGTGATATAACACTTTCTTCCATGGCTGCATGTTATAAAGTGGAGAAAATAATCTGCTAAAATCATCATCCTTAGTTGGCTCTTGATTTCTTTTGTTGTAGCTGTAACTTGAGTTCCTTCAGTCCATGGAGTCTTAGCTCATCAAGCAATCTTGTTATCAACCTATATGGGAACCCTTTGGTCTGCCACTGTGAAACTTCCTGGCTTCTTTCCAAGCCAGAAAGAATAACTCTACAACGGTAAGGATTGCTACAAGACTAATGCTGGTCTCTACAGTTTCTTGCTGGCACTTCCTGGTTCTTTACTCAATGCAGAGGAGCAGGTGTAAGGAGCCAGGGTTGTTTGATCTTTGGTATTAAATATAACAGCAATATGTGCTAAGGATATTGAAAGATTAATAGAAGAGATACATAAAATTAATCCTTTAATTTTGTGATTTCTAACCCCATGTAATAATTTCTGAGGGGCTCATTTGAAAATGTTCCATGTTTGGAAACATCTTCATGAGATATGCAACATGCCCACTAACTTGTGGTTTGGCTTCCGCCATGAAGATGATGTGCAGGTTCAGCTTATGTGACTGATATGCAGATTAACTGGAATATTGATGACAAGGGTCTACAGCTAGGGTTGAGGTTTCTTCTTCTTCTTTGAATGAAATAAGTATTATCAATGTTAATATCACACAATGTCTCTAATATATTTCTGGGGAGGAAATAAGGCATGCATTTCAAATATCAATGGCTGCACCATTGAATTATATAGTTATGTGTACCACTGAAGAAGCCAACAAAACAAGGTGTCACCATCACCATCTCTACCTGCTGCTTCTCCAACTGGGACTGGATCCCTCCTCCCCACAAAGGCCAACAGAACCACCATCTGCCATGTGAGGAGGAGCAGCCATCAAGGGACAACAAAAACAAAACATACTTTTCCTTGTTTTAATGATGTGCTCTTTTTATTGATTTTTTACGTTAGCCGCTTGGAACCTTGTCAGGTAAGGATTAGGCTAAAAATGTATTAAATAATTATAAGGTCATTGTGATGTTTTTCATCCATTTCTATTCACTTCCTAACAACACATTTTTTAACTTGGTCCCTGCCACATATCTTAGGGCATCAGAAACAGTTTGCTACACATCCCCAGAAGACAAAACAGCCTCTTCTTCCAGATCTATGCTGCTGTTAAAGCTCTCTGAGGAGTGCCAAGCTCAGAGAACAACCTCCCCAACTCATCTGTTTACTCAAGGCCAACTGTACAATACATCTTCCAGGGTCACGCTGCCACACCCACATCCATTTCCCCAGGAACTGCATAACAGTTCTTTTGCCCCACAGAGCACACATTTGACCTGGAGTGATGTGACAAAGCAGGATACAACCAAGCCAGACATTCTTCCCTACAAAGAGGAAACAGTTTACAGACCTAGCACAGACAATTCATCTGCCATAGGAGCTGTCACCACAACCACCTCAATGATTCTGGGGAAACTCTCAGCTGAGCAAACTTTAATCAACACAGTTGAAATGGATCAAGGGAAGCATGAGACTACAACAGCTGTCGTAGTCAAACAGCAAAATTCTGTTGTCCATCCAGAAGGAACACTGCATAACTCTGCTCTACCCAGCCCTACAACTCAAGCAGTCAGAACAGATTCTTCCCAGGTTCCCAGTGGTTTCTTTGACCTACATAATATATCACAACTAGCTGAAACCATCCCACCACAGCAGAATCCCACCAAGGCCCTCTCTCCTCAGGATCCTGTATCTAGCAACACTCCAATATATTATGTAGATGACTATGACTATGGAGGAGAGCAGGAGGAAGTTGTGGCTCAGCCACTTGGACCTTGTGACTATGATCCATGCAGACACCTCCAACAGCCTTGCTCTGAGCTCCAAGAGTTATCTCCTTGCCTGTGTCCAGGGATATCTGATGAATTAACCATCCCAGAGCCCCCAAGGCTCCGTGAAGTATCTGAAATTAGGGATACATCAGCAGAGATCCACTGGTGTGCCCCAAATTCAGCTGTGAGATTCTACCAGCTTGCCTATCTCCTTAAAGGCGGCAAGAATTACACAGTTCCTGGAAAGATTTATGCCACAGCCAGGCAATACACCCTGTACAACCTCCTGCCTGGCTCAACCTACCAGGTATGCATAATTGCTTCAAACAAGGCAGGATCAAGCCAAACCATAGGCTGGAATGAGCACAATGCTCCATGCACTAACTTCGCAACCAAGTCCAACTCCAAATCCATCTTTGCTGCCTTGAGTGCAACAAGTGGACTCTTTCTCATTGCTACCATCTTATTGTCAGGGTGCCTATGCAAGAAACGTAGAACATCCCACCCTGAGCAATTTAACACACACCTTGTATCTTATAAAAACCCTGCTTTTGACTATGCCTTAAAATAGGAGACAAGAAAGCTAGGAAACATTGTTACCAAATGTTTAATCTTCTTGGTGGAATTTCTTTTGCTTTTTAAAAAAAACAGAACTAAAATGTTAAGGAGTATTTACTTTAATACTTTCCTCCATATTTTCCTTTTTGTTTTATAATGACAAACACATGGTAAGTAATGGAATTTTTTTAAACTGTATTTTTAAAAACCTAAAACAATTAATAATTATTTTTAAATGGTCTAGCTACTTGAATAAATGAGAATTCATAGGCTGGAAAGCAGTTTGGTAGGGGAAGGGATATTGTGAAGAGTTATACATGCATCAGACAGCTCTTCTACCGCTAATTGGGAGCAGTGTGCTGTTTTGCCTAGTTTACAATGTGTAGAGCTGTGTAGTACTTTGGATACACGTGCCTGGATTAAGCCAAAATTACTTTTTACGAGAACTGGCTATCAGGCAAAGTATTCTGCCTGAGGCTGCACATTGCAATTGTTGGCTACCTCATTACACTGGCAAATACATCAACAATGACATACACTAACCCATCCTGTACACTGCTACCTGCAGGCATATGATTTATTTATTTATTTGAGATATTTAATATACTGCCCACTCCGAAGACTCTGGGTGGTGTACAACAGGCAAACAGGCAACATTAAAAATTAAATCACATTAATAATTAAAAATTATTAAAGAACTAAAGTAACTACCAGAAAACAGAAAAATGAACTACTAGGCAAAGGCCTGGCGAAAAAGAAGTCTTCAATAGCGATTTGAAGATCGGTAAGGAAGGTGCTAGCCGGATCTGTAGGGGAAGAGAATTCCAAAGGAGTGGGGCAGCAACTGAAAAGGCCCTTTCACAGGTCCTAGAGCTCCAAACATCTCGGAAATTAGGGACCGACAGAAGGGCCGTCTGTGCTGATCTAACCGGACGGGATGTAACTGGATGGGAAAGGTGAGTCTGTAGGTAGACAGGCGCCAGGTCCCACAAAGCTTTGAAGGTCAGAACCAGGACCTTAAATTGAGCTTGGAAGCAAATAGGCAACCAGTGCAATGACTGTAGGAGAGGTGTTACCCTGTCATATTTTCTGGCACCCATGAGTAGACAAGCTGCTGCATTCTGGACCCGCTGCAGCTTCCCGATCGTCCTCAAAGGTAACCCTAGATAGAGAGCGTTACAGTAGTCTAAACGGGAGGTAACAAGGGCATGGGTCACTGTCATTAATGCCTGCCGATTAAGGTAAGGGTGTAATTGGTGAACCAGATGAAGCTGGGCAAAAGCACTTCTGGCCGCAGCCTCCACCTGCTGCTCAAGCAGGAGGCGCGAGTCCAAAGGACCCCTAAATCACGAACAAGCTCTTTTGAGGGCAGCGCCACCCCATCTAAAATAAGGTTCACATCCAGCTGTTGGCTGTTACAAGGGCTGAATAAAAGTAATTCAGATCACACCAATGGACAATTAAAGCAAATTTGTGCCGTTGAGTCGGTGTCGACTCCTGGTGACCACAGAACCCTGTGGTTTTCTTGGGTAGAAGCATACAGGAGGAGTTTACCATTGCTGTCTCCCGCACATTATGAGATGATGCCTTTCAGCATCTTCCTATATCACTGCTGCCCGATATAGGTATTTCCCATAGTCTGGGAAACATACTAATTAAGACACAAACATTCAAGGCATTGGAAAAGATTTATTTTGAAAGTACAGAGGCACTGACTGCTGACAATCCTGCAAATCCAAGATGTCATTCACTGTTCAATTCTCCTAAACTTTCAGAAACACACATTTATTTTTATCCAGTTGAATGTACCTGATTACCTTCTACAGTATGCCATGCTCCACTTTGTCTTGATAAACGGGGGGAAATCCTCTCTTCATAACTCTACACTAAAAGCTTTCCTTCTCTGTTTTTTATACTGCAAGACACAGTTCTGCAGCATCCTGAGATTGCATGAAGTATCAAAGATCTTTTTTGTGTACTCGATTTGTAGAAGCTTAAATATATAAAACATAATTTTAAAAAATTATATACAGAGACAACCACCTCCACTCCACTGGCCTTTGTTGCTACAATAAATTCAGTTTTGGGAGGATAGCAGCATAATCCAATGTGCATAAACTCATTTTCAGTTTGTTTAACCCCTTTACAGCTCAATACTTTACTTACCACATGCAAAAAATGTCACATGCCTGAACACACTGTCCTTGGAAATATTTTATGGCATTTCAGACAGGAAATGCAAGAAATGCATCACAACTCTTATTCAAAGCATCAGCATATTTGCATAGGCCAGCAGTCAGCTCATATTCTTTGTCATTCACTTCCAGAAAAATCCTAGGTTTAACACAACCCTTAGCATGAGTTTGTATTGCATATCCATCAAATCATAGAGCTTGAGACTGACTGCAAACTGGTCCACCGCAAACTGGGCTGGTTCAAGCAGTTCAATCGCAAACCGCTTAGCTGACCCCACCAACCCAGCAGGTGGATTTGATTGAACTGGTTCGGGGACCCATGGTTCGGTTGGAATTCGGTCAGAATTCAGTGAGATTCAAGACAAGGACATCCTGATTCACAGCTCAGTCTCTTATGCACAGTGTTACAACCATGTTTTCCTTATTTCAGTATGTTTAATAATCACATCTTATTTATAGAGAATTCTCAGCTTGTCCTATCACAAAGGCTCAGGGTTCCTTGCTTCCATCACCAGTTTGATCCACAACATTTGCACCAACATATTAGTGCAGCATGGTAGCAATGTCATGTTTTATGATATGCCGGCAAAGCTAAGGATGCCTTTTCCTATGTACTTACATGCTGGCACAGCATGTTTGAGGACTGGGCTGCTGAAGAGTGTTCTAATAGTACAGCATATCAATCACATCATCAGGAAAACGTATCACAATTCTATGTTAAGTTTACAAAGAACCATAACATTCAAAGTGCTATAATGTCAAGCTTTCCTGCCTGCTCTGTTACATCACTATGCTATCCCAATTGACCAGATCTGGTCCTAAATACACTGGCTGACATCCAGACCAAGATACTTATGAGAAGCCCCACTGAAGTTAATGAGCTGTTATTAATATTTTGTCCATCATTTTCAATGGGACTACTCATGAGTAACTTAGTATGGATGTCAGCTACTGGCATTCACCTGGGCTTTGCTTGTACCAAGTATTCCATAGATAGCCTTAATATCCATTTCAATTCAGATGTATTGGTATAGTGCAACAACCCCAAATCCAGCAAAAATGCAAGCTTCTGAAAAGCAATGAACAAAAACACATGATATAAGGTGACAAACCTCCGCATGTGTTTAAGTACAGTAAGATAAAAAATATTATATTTTATTTGTAAGAAATTGAAAAATTACATTGAAAATTCTGCATATTTACATGATCCATACTTCATTTTAACTTCAGATTAGCTCCACTATGAAGACATGGTTTCATTGAGGCAAAGCTATCAAAAGGAGAGTTCTTTATCCATCATTCAAATGGAATGCAGGCAACGCCATTCCAACATGAACCGAGTAGGATGTGAGCGGTTGCTCCACAAGACTTCATTTGCTGTTGATCACCTGAATTGCTTTTCGGCCATAGCGATAGTAACTGTATGCAGATGCTGCTGTTGTGAAAGCTGTGATGCACCTTCAGGGAGAAAATGATTCTTTCAGTTTCTAAGCAAGCAGTGTGGGAAAGGGCTAACTTTCCTTAGCAGAAAGGAAAGAGTCCCATTTGTCAGGATTAAAATACATTTCTGCTATTGCAACTACAGTTGATACACAAGGCTGGTCTGCCTGGCAATTCAAACTAACACCACAATATAAATACATGAGACTACCTTGTACACAAACAGACCACAGGTCCCTTTAGCCCAGTACTATCTATTCCAGGCCTGCTCAACTTCGGCCCTCCTACAGATGTTGGCCTACAACTCCCATAACCCTTGGCTATTGGCAACTGTGGCTGGGGATTATGGGAGGTGTAGTCCAAAAACATCTGGGGGGCCTAAGTTGAGCAGGCCTGATCTATTCCAACTGATTCTAACTCTGGCAGAGGTCTTTCCCAGCCTGTTACCCAAGATTCTTTTTAATTGGAGTCCTTGGAGATGGAACCCGACACCTTTTGCATTTGAAGCATAGGTTTTATGACCCTTCTCCTGATAATACTTGGCATTTTTAGCCCTTGAGAGGTTCATATGCACCGACTTCTTGCAATCCTTACAACCACCATGTAAGGTAGGTCAGTATTAGCCATACAGAGGAGACAGGAAGCTGAAAGAAAGTGTTTACCTAAGACCATTCAGTAAGCACATGGCAAAAACAATTCAAATTAGGGACTTACTAAATCTGCTTCTTCGCCACAACACTACACCAACTCAACACACATGGAATAATCCTATTAATGTTAATGCTATTAAGGCTGAAATCCTGTGCACACTTACCCAGGAATAGAACCATTGACCGTAATGAGACTCACTTTCAAGTAAAGATGCACAAAGCTGGGCTGCAAACTAAATCCAATTATTTTGGCTGAACTGGGTTATAGAACAAATAATAAGCTAGTGGCCAGTCCTGTTGAGCTATTTTGTAGCCACATACCTATTTAATCTCAAAATTGCTCGGGCTGCTATTGTATGCAATCATACCCTTTCCTAATCAACTGTTTTCTTACAAATTAACATCACAAAAACTGGAAAGTTTACATACCATAAGGTCTGAAGATATACGCTGTCCACATAATTGAAAACTGGAGCTGCTAAAGAAGCTGCCACTAAGATTAGCTGCACTACTGTGTTCACCTGGAAAAAGATTACATTTTAGGTCACACAACATTGACACTACTATTCCCAGTTAAAATCAATAGAAACCAGAAGTGCTTAGCTTTGGCTGAGTAGTGCTCCAATAGTCTAAGTAGTATTTATTTATTTTCAGATTTGTATACTGCCTTTCATCTAAAAAATCCCAAGGCAGTTTAACACAAGGCAGTTGTGTTATCTTTAAACACAATACATACAGGTGAAACTTGAACAATTAGAATATCGTGCAAAAGTTCATTAATTTCAGTAATGCAAATTAAAAGGTGAAACTGATATATGAGATAGATGCATTACATGCAAAGCGAGATAAGTCAAGTCTTAATTTGTTATAATTGTGATGATCATGGCGTACAGCTCATGAGAACCCCAAATCCACTATCCCAGAAAATTAGAATATTACATGAAACCAATAAAACAAGGATTGTAAATAGAACAATATCGGACCTCTGAAAAGTATAAGCATGCATATGTATTCAATACTTGGTTTGGGCCCCTTTTGCAGCAATTACTGCCTCAATGCGGCGTGGCATGGATGCTATCAGCCTGTGGCACTGCTGAGGTGTTATGGAAGACCAGGATGCTTCAATAGCGGCCTTCAGCTCTTCTGCATTGTTTGGTCTCATGTCTCTCATCCTTCTCTTGGCAATGCCCCATAGATTCTCTATGGGGTTCAGGTCAGGCGAGTTTGCTGGCCAATCAAGCACAGTAATCCCATGGTCATTGAACCAGGTTTTGGTACTTTTGGCAGTGTGGGCAGGTGCCAAGTCCTGCTGGAAAATGAAGTCAGCATCCCCATACAGCTCGTCTGCGGAAGGAAGCATGAAGTGCTCCAAAATCTCCTGACAGACAGCTGGGTTGACCCTGGACTTAATGAAGCACAGTGGACCAACACCAGCAGATGACATGGCTCCCCAAATCAACACAGACTGTGGAAACTTCACACTGGACTTCAAGCATCTTGCATTGTGTGCCTCTCCATTCTTCCTCCAGACTCTGGGTCCTTGGTTTCCAAATGAGATGCAAAAGTTGCTCTCATCAGAAAAGAGGACTTTGGACCACTGAGCAACAGACCAGTTCTTCTTTTCTTGAGCCCAGGTAAGACGCTCCCGACGTTGTTTGTTGTTCAGGAGCGGCTTGACAAGAGGAATATGACATTTGAAGCCCATGTCCAGGATCCGTCTGTGTGTGGTGGCTCTTGATGCACTAACTCCAGCCTCAGTCTACTCCTTGTGAAAGTCCCCAACACTTTTGAATGGCCTTTTCCTGACAATCCTCTCCAGGCTGCGGTCATCCCTGCTGCTTGTGCACCTTTTTCTTCCACACTTTCCCCTTCCACATAACTTTCTATTAATGTGCTTTGATATAGCACTTTGGGAACATCCAACTTCTTTTGCAATTACCTTTTGAGGCTTTCCCTCCTTATGGAGGGTGTCAATGATGGTTTTCTGCACAACTGTCAAGTCAGCAGTCTTTCCCATGATTGTGATTCCTAATGAACCAGACTGAGAGACCATTTAAAGGCTCAGGAACCCTTTGGAGGTGTTATGGATTGATTAGCTGATTGGAGTGAGACACCTGGAGCCTAGACTGTTGAACCTTTTCACAATATTCTAATTTTCTGGGATTGTGGATTTGGGGTTCTCATGAGCTATATGCCATGATCATCACAGTTATAACAAATTAAGGCTTGACTTATCTTGCTTTGCATGTAATGCGTCTATCTCATATATCAGTTTCACCTTTTAATTTGCATTACTGAAGTTAATGAACTTTTGCACGATATTCTAATTTTTCCAGTTTCAACTGTATAATTACACACTTAGAACAATACAAATATTAAATTTCAATATTACAAATAGTACAACTATGTTAAGAACATATACACAGTAAAACACAATATCCTGAACACCAGCATCAGTGGTCCCTCTAATTGTTTTCATCTCTGTGTGGAATGAGTTTTGTTCTGGGCAGCAATATCAAGGCAGAGTGTGTGCACGTGCATTCAGAGTGAGGCCTTCCTAATTCAATCTGGGCAGGATCTAAAATTAACTGAGCAGACATAAAAAAAACTCATGTGTGCACACATGCGCATGTCTTAGAGGGAACACTGCAATATCCAGAGGACCAGCAGTAATGCAAATGTGTAAATTAAAGCCTCCACAATCTGAACATTTAAGAACTAATTATTGTGCTTTTTGTTTCATGTCACAAAGACAGGATTTTAAAACCTGGCTTAAATAATGTTCTCAGCAAGTTTCACACAGGAATGAAAAGTTTTTCAGCACTGAGAAGTTGAGACATGGCAAAAAATCCTGAAGCAACCTCAATTCCCCACCTGCTCTTTTCCTTATATGAGAAATTCGGAGCTGGAGAGGAAGACAACCCATACTACCAGATAAAAGCCCAGACATCATTCCCTTTCTCATCTAACCCAGTAGGAAACAGGACAGACACAGGGGAAGCAGGATGGCAGCCATAAAATTGGCCTATGGACTGTTGGTGTCAAGCGTCCCCAGCAGGACAACAGCACTGATGTTGGACTCTGGCTCTGCTGGCTAAAGACACCATTCAAATTTTTATTTGCTCCATGCACACCAAGTACAGTAGCACGTGAGCCAAGATATAGTTCACACATCTCCCACTTGTCATCTGCTTAACCTTCATACCAGAAACTCTTCCCAAAGCTGCAGGCTGATGCATCCTGAGTACCAAATTATGGATAATTACTCTCACCTTGCTGATGAATGTTGGCTTTAACTGAGCAGTGGCATAACATGGATTGAAATATCGACTTAGTGTTCTCTGTGAAAGACAAACAGTTTGGCTTGTTTAGTACACTAAAAAGCCATTTAGAAAGAAATTTTTAATCTTCATCTATATATTATCAGTGCAATATGTAAGTTAAGGGCAAGTTCAAAAATAAGATAGCAACTGCATTAAACCTGAGTCTAGCATATAACCTGCTGTACTAAAAATCTATTTTCAATTTTTTTTTTTACTATATAACTATTACAGGTGGCCCTCATTATTTGTGGGGGTTTTGTTCTCGCCTATAGGCATGAATACGGAAACTGCAAATAAAAAAAACCTTGCCCCTATGGGAATACAGGCATTGGGGATTAGCACACAAAAAAGTGCTAAAAAGCAGCGGGAGGGTGGGGAGGCAGAAATAAGAAAAATAAAGTACTGTACCTTGCTCTCAAGGTCTCCAGCAATGCCGCCCCCCGCCCAACCCCTCTGATTTTTTTGAGAAAAATATCAGGAATTTTTTAAGGGCCACAAAATGGCAGCTGGAAATGACATCGGAAGTCCAGAGACAACCACCCAGAGACTAAAGTTTGGGCGGTATAGAAGTTTAATAAATAAAATAAAATAAAGTCATTTTGTTGAAACTGCAGATGAGGTCCACCTCTATAAATCTTTTCAAATACTGAACCTCCCTCCCTGTTTCCTGTCTTCCCTTAACCCTTTGGTTCAGTTACAAGCTCTTGTGGCACACTGTCCACTGTCAGAACTCTAATACAGTAGGACCTCGATATTTGTGGGGTTCCGTTCCATGGTTGTACTGCGAATATGAAAACTCCCAATCACTGGGAAAATAACGAATAAATGCTGATTTTCAGCAAAAGAAATTCGGGAACTCCTTACTATGATTTGCTGCTCCCTGCACGTCACGCTGTGCCCCCCAGAATGCCCGAATATTGGCCCCAAATCACCATTTTGGAAGGTGTTGTTTTTTTAAAAAAAAAAAGGCGGCTGGAAATGACCTCCATAATAATTTTCAGTGACCTCCGACCTGCAGATATGCGAAGTTGACGTGGGCTTTTTCATGTATGCCGAGGTTGAGTGTCTTTTCCTCGACCATGCATACGCGAACCCACGGATATCACATCCATGTATAATGAGGTCTGCCTGTATGTGCATCTGTATAGAGATATCTCTTGAACTCTGTGTCTAATATCTTAAGCTCAGGAATTGCCAGAACCTAAGGGGTGTACTCATGGGTCAAACGGGCCGTAAGCCAGAATTTGGCTTTTTTAAAGCCAAATCTGGCCACCTAGGCTCGGGATAATTTCCAAGCAAAGGTTTTCCTCTTATATTTCCCCACCTATTTTCTGGCTTTTACTGTCACCACTGCACATTAAAAAAGTTCTTATAAAAAAAATTAATATGAACACCACATACTTACTGGTGGAGGAAGAGTTTTGTATCGTACATGGAAAACAGCAGCAATCAATGCAATGTCTCTTAAAATGATAATAGAAGTAAGAGGAACTGGAAAAGAATTGAAATTAGATTTTAGTATATTTATTTACATACATGTAAAAAAGCAATTAAAACCTATTATATATCCACATTACAGCATCCAGACTCACCGTCACAAAGAAAATACAAACAAATGCAAAAAGCATTTAGTTTTTTTCATCTAAATTAGTGGTATTCAGTTTATCACATACTATCACAAGCTCAACACACAGTATATTGGGGGGGATGTGCAGAGGACAAGAATCCATTGCTTCATACAAAGTGGCTGCAATAAAAGCACAGTTGTAAAGACCTTCCTAAGGCCACATTCTACAAATAAAGCATACTAAATTTGCAAATACGAAGGATCAACAATCCATTAGCGAATTTGGGCCATTTCACTGGCTGCATATATGCAGCCGTATGAATAAATCTCTATGTTTGGCTTCCTGCAGGTGTCCATGAGGCATCATACATACTGTATTTACCTGAATCCAAGACTTCTTCAAGTTCCTTGATGTTAGATATCAGGGGGTCATCTTAAATTCAGAGTCCTCTTTCATTCAATTAAATACAGTACAGTATAACCTGTATTTTTAAAGGGGGCCGTCTTAAATTCAGAGTAGTCTTCTATTCAGGTAAATATGGTAATCTCTTTCCCATTAAGCAGCATGGAGGTCTCCAGACCAATTTTCATATTCAGAGTCTTTAGGAAGGAATTCAAATATACGAACACCATGAATGGAGAAGTGAACCTTGTGATCCCTTCTGATCAATCATCACTTAAAAGTTCACTGGCCAACATTCAGACTAACATTTCGTGCAGCTGAAAGGCGATTTCCACCGATTCCCTCCTTTCTTCTGCAGCTTTCGGTGGCTTATGAAAATACATTTCTGAGGGTTACAAGACCCCCAAAGACATATTTTGGGGAGGCACAGAGGGTTGCGGACGAAAGG
Organism: Hemicordylus capensis; assembly: GCF_027244095.1. Taxonomy (NCBI): domain Eukaryota; kingdom Metazoa; phylum Chordata; class Lepidosauria; order Squamata; family Cordylidae; genus Hemicordylus; species Hemicordylus capensis. Next base: position 263,574,987 of record NC_069657.1, read on the forward strand.
GGCGGGAACAGGTGAAACCCCCTCCTAATGCAAGATCTTAGTCTGGGTGTCAAACACCATTAATATTTTAAGATCATTATCCATAGGTCTAGCTGTTTCACCTTAAATAAGAAAGTGAATTCAATAAAATAAATTTCATGAAAAATATGAATAAACTACGTTTCCTTGTCAATGTGACACTTACTAGATTGCTAAACTGATGGTTATTAGTGTAATCCACTATTTCAACTTGTCCATATAAAGAAACCAAGTAGAAAAACTATGACCGACATCTTAAGGTTGTACTCATGCTATGTGAGATGCACCTATGACATAGACGGCTTCTACTAACTCAGCTATGGCGATTGTGGGTGGGTGTGGGTGTGCGTGAATGTTTACATTCTCCCCTTCCCCCAGAAGAACCCTGCACTCTCACTATCTGTCTTCACCACCACCCTTCAAGGATACCTTAAATTCTACTACCCTCATCCTGTCTGACAGAATAAAGTGTCTCTTTTTCTCAGTTAGGACATCTGTTACAACCACTTAGTTTAGCTATTGTTACTTTTCCCCCTGGACTTCTGGTTTGATTGCAACTATTTCTACACATCTTACCTTGAAGCTTTTTTTACCAAACTAATGCCAAGTGAGATTTAGTCAATACACTACAGAATACACCACAGAATAGTGTATTGACTAAATACACCAACAGTCTCCATTCTAAGTTATGCTTTCAGTATTTTGTCTGCCTAGATCAGGGCTGCAGAACTTCAGCCCTCAACTGGACTACAATTCCCATCATACCTGACTATTGACCACAATGGCTAAGGTTTATGGGAACTGTAGTTCAAAGACAGACGGAGGGCCAAAGTTGTGCAGCCCTGGTCTAGATAACAAACCTACTATATTATGTATTATTTTTCCACGCAGCCAATTTTGAAAGTTTTGTTGGATCTTTAAATGGTCAAGTTTCAGGTAACCAAGACTGCCAATTTTGCAGAGATACAAGATCCTTTTTAAAATCGGTACTTCCAGTTATGCCAACTGTGTTTATTCCAAGTGGCACAATTGCACATAATGAGTGCAGAGATTGCTCCAGTAGGATATCAGCACGATGTAGTAAATTCAAGATGTTGATATTGACTGCAGTACTTTAAGGTGCCTGGTAGATGTACATGGTACACACTGCAGGAAACACATTGGCTCAGTGACAAACCTCCACACCATAGTTTGGAGACTCAGAAAAAGAGTACAAGTTTGTGGCTTTCTCATGCATGGCCTCCCTCCGTTTCCTTTTTAGGGTAACCAAAGCTTGCCGATTCAGACATTGCAGCAAGTTTTACTCTATGTTAAAACAGGAACAAGGACAGGGAAGCCTTAGAGAGGGGAGGGAGCAAGCATGGGAGTTTGTAGCTCTTCATGAGTATTATTTGAACTGAGCCACTGCCTGCTAAAGTGTTAGTTTTTTAACATCAGGCACTAGTAGTCAACTTCTTAAACTTAATAGCTGACAACATCCCTAACAATGTGGAGGCCATGTTTAACACTTGGGAGTGGGCACAGATTTTAGTCAATCCTCCCTTCCCTCAGAAGCTCTCCCGGAGACCCAAAAGTAGGTGACTGAGGGTTGTGTGCGCAGCAGAACTCCGGATTACTAAATGCTGCAGAGCTTAATGCACAAGCATTAATGAGGGTATCAGTCACAGTTATCAACTGTAATTTTACTGAAAGCCAAATGATATAATTTAATATTTCAAGTTGTTCATGCTGATTTTGCATTTTAATGTAACATCATTTGAACAAATAATGTTCTTAGACGTATTTTCACACTGAGACGTTTTCGGGTAGCACAGGCTATACACAAGGGAAGTGGCAATTGGCGAAGTTCTCCCCCACATCCCATGTGAACGTCAGTGCTACAGTAGTCAGGAAGCCTTCTGCAGCAAAGGTGTTCCTTCTCAGAGCGCACATAAAGCCTTAGTCAGGATGTCTGCCTATATTATTAGAAAATGTATTTCAAACATTTAACAATTAGCAGCTCTCCCAACCATTCAGCAACAACAGTAATGTGAAAGGTCGCTACTTTGCTTACCTGGAATAAGATTTGCACAAGTTAGGCTAATGTACAGGACACTGATAAGAATTTTATCAGCCAGAGGGTCCAGGGCACTCCCCAAAGCAGATTTTTGGTTGACCCAGTTTCGTGCAATGAAGCCATCCAACTGAAAACAGAAATTAAGCAGACAGCTAGTGGGGGAAAGAAAACCTGTGTATGCTACTAAGCTAAACACCATGGCCAGGATACAGAGGTGCACCTAGGTAATTTTAGAGCCTGGACCTAAAGGCCTTTGGAGCCGCCGCCCCCACAACAAAAAATTAAGCATCAAAATGCTCGGTCAGGCAACCACACCACTCAGGACAGACTAAAAAGGATTTGAGGGCCTCCAGGGTCTGTGGAGGACCTGGACTTCAGCCCAGAGGTAAGAGCGCCTCTACCTCTATTTATTTTAGCGCTTCTATTTATTTTGATAAATAAAAATAAATACCAGGATGCCAAAAGTTTCTTTCAGCAAACCCCATAGGAATTTTCACACACATACCACTACTGCTACATAAACTGTTTTTGAGACTCCCTTCTGTTTCAAAGGGGTTTGCTCTCTAGCAGTGGGATGTGGGTCTGCCATTCAAAAAACAAAGCTCAAAGTCCCTATGGGCACACAGAACTGGTTGCACCACTCTTAGGAACCTGGTCCCTAAGGCAAATTTATTACAAAGTGTTTTACCTCACACACTTTTCATCTCACAGCTAAATTGACAAAGCATGCTAAATTAGAAAATGAACCAGACTCAACATACTTAAATGGTTCCCGACGTATAAATGGGCAATAGTTATTTTAAACAACCAGCTCTACTAAGATAATAGATGCATTATAGAGACACATATATGCTCACAAGGAAATCTCATCGGAGTCAAACTTTAAAAAAAAGACACCCAAGCATCTTCCTCAATTTGCTTTAAAAGGGGGCAGAGCATATGTTATCCCAACTAAAAAGGAATTTTTAAATTGAGCATTATAATAGCCAGTTTCCTTTATTAAATTGTATACCAAAAGACTGAGAAAATATTCTACCTAAAACTATTCTAATAAAATTTATTTTAAAACTGTAAAGCATTTCAGAATTATATAACAAGACTTACCAAATCTGTTATGCCAGCCAGAGCAAACACGCCTAATGCGATATTAAAATCTTCTTCAACAATCAAGTAGCCCAAAACTGGTGCCAGACCAATCCTTGCCATTGAAAGTAAGTTTGGGATTGTCCAAGGATTTTCATACTAAGAAAACAAAAATAGCAGGCACAAGCTTATTCATTTTAAAGTATACATTATCAGAATTCAATCTGCCTTGATATTATGAAAAATAAACCTTAGTTCTTTCAGCTGAGGGTCAAGGAGAGATCGAAATCCACCTGGATCCTTATGGAAAAAATAAACATAATGACTTCTGAATCTTAAATCAAGATTGAAATAAAAACTCCAAAGAGGGCTCCATGTTTTAATATTTGAAGTTTATAATTCATTGCCAAAATAAGTGGCCAATTACTAGACATATGACCCTCAAACTATTTTCAAAGCCCAATTTGTTTTAAAATCCAATCTTGTAAGCATCTGAAGAAGGGAGGGCTTCTTCTATTCATGAGTTACTTCATCATAGGATACAAAAATACCAGAAGTTAAGAAATTTCTAAGTCGGTGACTCTAAGCATACATATATACTTAGAAATAAGCCTCATAGACCTAATTGGGTAATTTATATCTGAGTAAGCATTCAAAGGACTGGATTACAATCCTCTGAATTTGAAATTTCTTCCAAATGTTATTCAAAGTTGTTCTTAACTCATATTCAAGAAGAAGCTTTCCAGCTTAGCTTTTAGGTTGCCCCAGATCACAAGAACTGACAACATTTAGGGCAGGATATAACAAACTATGAAACTAGTTCCATGCGTTCAAAGGAGTTTTAGATTTGTTTTCTCAGATGGCAGTCTCACTACAATGGATAGCATAGGCTTTCATTTAGTTAACAGGAAATAGCCCAGCAATCATGGTGCCTAATGGAAAGTCAAATCTCATGTCAACTCCTTAAATTTATTATGTAATAGGACATCCAATCTACAAGCTCCCTGCCAGGAAGTAATCCAATTGAAGTCTACACTACTCCCAAGTAAATGGTTTTCAGATTGAAACCAAAATAGTCCATGATCCAAGCAATTTACTTTTTGTGAGCCCTTTACCATTGCATAGGGGGAGGGGGGGGAGAAAGAGTGAAATATGCTGATATACAAGAGAGAAAATAGAATATATCATTATTTATTTATTAACAGAAATACATTGAGCGCCACCGTGGTGCAGTGGTTAAGAGTGTTGGACTAGGATCAGGGAGACCTAAGTTCAAATCCCTGTTCAGCTATGAAACTTACTGGATGACTCTGGGCCAGTCACTCTTCTCTTAGCCTAACCTACCCTCACAGGGCTGTTGTGAAGATAAACATAACCATGTATACCAATCTGAGCTCCATGGAAAAAGAACAGGACATACATGTAAAAATAAATATAAGAAAGGCATACTGGGAAAGATGTTGATGAAAGATCAGCATCTTTCTTTCATCTCTTTGTGATTCAGACCCAAATGTGTTAATGACTTCGTTCTCTCTCTATCCGTTCAGTAGTGTCTGACTCTCGGTCACTCTATGGATCAATGCACTCCATGCCGTCCTATCTCATACAGCTTCCTTTAATTCCACCATGTTATAATATCCAGCCACCGAGAACAAAGCCATCCCCATCTCCTTCTCCCGCTGATAATTCCCAGCATAATTGTCTTTTTGAGTGAATCAAGTTAATGACTTCATTAAGCAATCAGAATTTATATATGAAAAAGGTATTACATGCAGCCACCCGTGTGTGTGTTTATGGAAACTGCTGGGCAGAAAGGCTTTGAGGGTGTAAGCTGCAAGTTGGGGCATATTTCAAATCATGTAAACACAATTCATCTACCATTTCATCCAGTTGGCCCAGTTCAAAACTTTACATTGTGGTGGGTGCAGTACTGCATCTGGCTGACCCTTGTAATTAACTATTTACACAAGTAAAGATAGGTAGACATTTACAGCAGCTACCTCTGGAACTATTAACTAAGCCACCTAATGGCGCAGCAGGGAAATGACTTGACTAGAAAGCCAGAGGTTGCCAGTTCAAATCCCCACTGTTATATTTCCCAGACTATGGGAACACCTATATTGGGAAGTAGCGATATACCAAGGTGCTGAAAGGCATCATCTCAAGCTGCATGGGAGGTGGCAATGGTAAACCCTTCTGTGGTCACCAGCAGTCGACACCAACTTAACAGCACACTTTACCTTACCTCTGGGACTAAAAAGTTACAAGATACAATTTTGTAATAACTGAAGTAGTTGCTGCAATCTTCCATGTGTCCTCATACCAGACATCAATTTATACAAAGATAAGCAAAACAAGGACTGACATGCAGCCTAAGCTCCTCATGAATAATCCCAATGAAGTTAATGGGACAAGTTAAGCAAAACTTGTCCCATTAATTTTAATAGGACTACTCATAAGTAATTTAACCTGGATTTCGGCCAAGAAGCCTTTAAAAACATGCAGTGAGCTCTTATTTCTATGTGGCTGGGGTTTTGCAAGGCTGTAGGGTAGTCTGAATCCAGGTCTCTGTGGATTAGTGCTCCCTCTAACAGGGATTCCCAGATGTTGTTAACTACAACTCCCAGAAGCCCCTAGCAAAAGCTATTACAGCTGGGGATTCTGGGAGTTGTAGTCAACAAGATCTGGGAATCCCTGTTAGAGGGAATACTGCTGTGGATTTTCGCTGGATTGCATAGCAAGCACCTGACTTTCCCTGGAGGTGGCGGAATCGATATCCGTCGCTTGCCAGGCTATCTGGCAAACCCACGTAGGAAATTATTTCAAGCACAAGGAGAACTGGTTTCCGGTTACCAATACTGCAGGTGGGGCTATTGACATTCACCTTTGCAGGGAATACTGGAGCGTAACTTAAACTCGCATGCACGTGGCGAAGGAAAGGGGAGAGTTGCCAAGGCTGAAAGAAAAAGCGTGCTTGCAGCTCAGCACGTCGGACTGAAGCGAGGAAAGCCTACTTCTCCGGGAGAGAAGAGATGTCAGCCTGCGTACCACTTGCTCTTGGGAGCAGGGCTCGCGTGACTCGTCCACAGAGGATGCTTTCTATGTCAGAAGCCCAGGTAGAAGGTTCGGCTCGGTTCCTTTCTTCCTACACGGAAAGAATTTTCTTGGATGATGGAATACTCGCGGGAGCCCTCCTCCCGATGGTAAGTGGTGCAGCCCAGACACAGGCGGCGGAGGGACCCCCCCAAGACATCACCCAGAACAAAAAGAAGAGGAGCGCCTGCCGCTGCCCGCCCCTACCAGTTCAGAGTCTCCACGGCGATTCGCTCTTCCAGCGCCGTGCTCCGAGGGCCCTGCCGGTCGCCGAGGCGCGCCCTCATCGCTGCTGCTTGACCGCCGCAGCTGTCCAGCCCCACGAGAGCAGCAGCAGCAGCAGCAAGGGGGAGCCCAGGTCGAGGCGGAGGCGACGGGCAGCAGCTCCGAGCTAGGTGGGCGCACGCGCAGGAGCTGGCGGGGCTCCGTGCATAGCGTCATGGTGGAGGGGGGCGCTGCCGCGCGGCCATCCAAGGAGGCCGCGAACGCTGCTCGAGGGTCGCTGTGGCGCGCGCCATCTCTTAGTCTTCTCGCCGCCGCTGCTACGGTGGCTCTAGCGGGTCGCCCCGGGCTCGCGCTCCTCAGGAGCCCCCACCCACAGGCAGCCCCCTTGACCAACCAAGCTGCCGTCAACATGACTTAGTGCAGAGTGGCTCGGCGTCGGGAAACCTCTTCACCCGTTTGCGAGCGGGAGGAGGGAGGGCGGTGGTGGTGAAAAGCCCCTCCCCTCCACTCCCTTTCAGTATCGGCGGTCGCTGCCTCACCTTTCTCCATTCAACTTACCCTGAGCTGAAGCTCTACTTCATATAAGAACTTACGTGGCTTTTACGACATTTCCACCAAGCTTTACGGCGAAAGTTAAGGCTCCCGTCCTCTTAAAGGGGCAAACCGCTCATTCTTCTAAACAAGCTCAAGCCCAACTCAGCTCCAGGGTGACTCCGCTTCTGAGGCACGCGCGGCTGAGCAGCAGGACATCAGAGGCCCAGCCACCGTCGTACTGCAAGCGCATACAAAGCTTCTGCGTGCAGTGGGAGCTTATAGCTGTTTTGCCTATTTTTCACACTCTTGGCCAATTTTCGTTTCTTATAATTAATCGATTCAAATGTGCCATTCCTTTTTATATTACCAGCACCACATAATGAACGTATGTAAACAAAGGTTTAAATATATGTACATTTAAAATTGCGATGGAGTGGACTTTAATATAATTTTTGTTTAGTTTTTATAAAGCCTGCAACATTCTCATCCAATCAGAGGCAGGCAGAGAAAGCCAACCAATCAGAGAGGCACTCGCTTGGAGGCGGGCACAGCGACTTGCAGGGGGCGAGCCCCAGGAACTGCACGTGGTTTTTTTGTGTATCGGAGAGACGCTAAGGGACAAAGTTGGTCTTCCCGCGTTGATTATTATATGAAGGGAGCATTCAGAAACGATCCGTTTCTCTCCTGAAGCTGAACGAAGCCTGCAGGACACTCTCTACCTGGGCCTGGAAGCTGCTGCGGGTTGTCGGCGGGCCAAGAGGCGCAGATTTTGTTGCTTTTCCCCGTCTCCGGAATCCAGGTGAGGAGAGATAGGTAGGTAAAGGAGGCGACGGGCGATGGGTTAATGGCAGATCTGCCCTAGCACTGTGCTGTAAAGGAGTAAGACATTGTAAAATCGACAAATTTTCTGCTCTCCACCTTGCTGGGGTGGGAGAATCCCAGAGTATAGCCAGCCTATTAGGGCTAGGATCCTTGGAAATAGGACTCATTATTATTATTTTATTATTACTTATTCGATTTCTATACCGCCCTTCCAAAAATGGCTCAGAGCGGTTTACACAGAGAAATAATAATAAATAAATAAATAAGTAAGTAAGTAAGTAAGTAAGATGGATCTCTGCCCCCAAAGGGCTCACAATCTAAAAAGAAACATAATTTAGACACCAGCAACAGTCACTGGAGGTCCTGTGCTGGGGGTGGATAGGGCCAGTTATTCTCCACCTGCTAAATAAAGAGAATCACCATGTTAAAAGGTGCCTCTTTGCCAAGTTAGCAGGGGTTTGCAAGCACTGCTTCTGAGTAGGCATGCCTAGGATTGAGCTGCACGGTGGGATTAGGAAGGGTGGTGCTCACAGCCCGTTTCCCACCTTATCCTTGAGAAGAATCTGCCTTCCTGGTGTCGTGCTCGTAACCCTATACTTGATTTTCACCTTGGCTGCTGCCTTCATCAGCTTCGCCTGGCACTAATCAATGCCATTCTCTTGTGCCACATAACAGAGGATGCCTTCCTCTGCCTGAGACTACTGCAACACTTTCCAGCTCCTACAGCTCTATCCCCTATCCCCTTCGGCCATTATCGTCTCTAACCTGGCCCAGTGCTTGTTTTTTTCCTAATTCCTTTTCCACTGTTCTATCCTTCAGGAAGTGTTGTTTTGGAGGGTGGGGTGGGGTGGGCTCTCCTGGACTCCTCCAGATTTGCTATGAATGCTAGGCTCAGGCTGGAAGGTCATTCTTCTAGGCATACTTAAAGTCCCAATTCCCATTCAGTTTTTTTAAATATAACTTCCTTTTTAGCTGTCTTTCCCCTTCCTATCACCTGCATTCTGGAGGGACTGGAAAGTCAGGAAGGAAAATTTACAGTAGGAATAAATGAGATCCATATGCCGCTTTAAAACAATCCCATGCAATATTCCCTCTAAGGCATGTACAAGGTCACAGGTTTTCCAGCTCAGATTGAATCGGGAAGGCCCCGCTTTGAATGCACATGCACACACTGCCTTATACTGCCTTTAAACGCACATGCTTGCACACAATGCCTTGATACTGCTGCCCAGAACAAAACTCATTCCACACACAGATTTAAAAAATTAAAGGGAACATTGGTTCCATGTTAGAATAAGAGAACATCTTCGCCATGAACCCCACTGCCAATTGAGATCATCTGGAGAGGTTTGGTCTGCAATTGCCATCAACTTGTTTGGTGGCTACTTGGGGACAGGCCTTCTCCATTGCTGCCCCAAGGTTTTGGAATGCACTCCCTGCCAGAATAAGAACCTCTCCATCTCTGACAACTTTTAAAAAGGCAGTTAAGACACATTTGTTTACCCACACTTTTAATTAGATTCAGTTTTAACATTGTGGTAATTTTTTTAATGTTTTAACACTTTAATTCTGTTTTAATTTGTAGTTGATTGTGAACTGCCCAGAGACATAGGTTTTGGGCAGTATACAAGTGTGCTTAATAAAATAATGGCCAAGAAGGGAGAACTAGTGTCTTTAATGTATTCCTATAAGGTTTGATTTACATCCCATTTTTGACATATTGCTTTCATAACCACCCCACTCTCAGTAAACATATGGTCCATGTCAGTTAGGCCATTGTTGTTAGGGTTGCCAACTTTTCAGATGATTTGTTTAGCTATTTCTTGAGTAGCAGCTTGAAATACAGCAATTTACAGATGATAATTTTTACTTGGAGTAAAATTACTTGCCAATTCCTGCAGAAATTGGTTGAAAAACTGTCAACTCTGTCTCCATGTGTAAACTGATTGGATTACAGATTATCAGGCATATCACAGTGATTTAAATGAATTGTGAATCTGTGTTGTCCCCCCTACACACACACCTATGTGCTGTTTTTGTTTAGAATAGAAAATTTCAGCTGCCAAAAAGCATTTTTTATACCTACAATTCCCTTAAATATTTATTTATGTTTCAGTCTTTCTTTAAGGAGCTCAGGGTGTTGAAGATGAACACTGTAGAAGAACTTCTGCGAACTCCTTTCTGTAGGCTTACTTTGGAAGACAAGCTACAAGTCAAAGAGATGGGACCAGATAGGCCTGTTCTGACATTCCAGCAGTCTACAAGTGACAGGGGGAGGAAATACAGAAGAAAGTGCTGTGCAGGGTGGTATGATAGAAAGAACTGGCTATGTGGAAGTGTTACAAAAACTGCATTGTTCTGCTTTCCCTGTCTGCTGTTTGGGGGTGACCAGGTTTGGACCCAGACTGGAGTCAGGAGCTTAAAGCATTTTGCCAGCAAGATCAAGAAGCATGAGGCATCCAAGACTCACTTGAAGAACTGTGTGCAACTAAAAATGTTAGGCAGACCAAAGATAGTAATGCAATTGAATGAACGCTATAGTCTGTTGGTAAGAAAGCATAATGAAGAAGTTGAGAACAACAGATACATCCTTTCAAAAATCATTGCTTGTATACTGTCCTGTGATGCTTTTGATTTGGCACTTCGTGGTTATGATAAGACTGAGGAGTCAACAAATCCAGCAGTTTTCAGAGGACTGGTCAGTCTCATGGCATCCATTAAGATAGCCACAGAACGTCACCTGCAGTGTGCCACAGTATTCAGAGGTCTGTCAAAGACAATTCTGAATGAACTGCTTGACTGCATGTTGATGGTGGCAAAGGACCACATTAAACAGCAGCTGAAAAGTACTTGTTTTGCAGCAGTTCAAGTTGATGACACAACAGATGTGTCTACGTCCTGCCAAAATGTACTTATTTTCCGCTACATCAGTGAGGACGGTTCTCTGGTGGAACGTTTCTATGGATTCACAGAGCTGGAAGAATGTCGGGCTGAAACCATTGCTGCAGCCTTGCTTCAGCAGCTGAATGAGATATTCCCAGAGGAGACCGACAGGCAGAAACTCATTAGTCAGAGCTATGATATGGCAAGTGTGATGCAAGGAGATGACAGAGGAGTGCAAATGAGAATCCATGATATGTTCCCCAATGCCAAATATGTTCACTGCTATGCCCATCAATTGAATTTGGTGATGCAAAAAGCAGCATCCCAAATTAAGGAAGTAAGGATTTTCTTCTCAGACCTTTCAGCATTCTCAGCATTCTTTGTCTGCAGTGCAAAAAGGAAAGCAGCTTTGGAGGCAGTTGTGAAGAGAAGACTCCTTAAATCATCTCAGACATGCTGGCATTTCAACATCCAAACAGTGAGTGTGGTGTTTGAGAAAAGACTGGAACTAATTGAATGTTTCAAGGAAATAAGAACTTGGGAGTTTGATCGCAGTGCAGTCCGTGAAGCCAGAGGCTTTCTGCAAATGCTGGAAGATGGTGAGTTCCTGTACTTCTTGTCCCTGTTCCACAGAGTAATGCTTCATGTGGATATCCTCCATAGTCAACTCCAGGCAACAGCCGCTGGTTTTGTAGCAGTAAGGAAAGCTATCTTGGACTTTGTGAGTGCCATCAGTTCTGTCAGAAATTCTATTGGAAGCTTGTTTGTTGAGTTACCTCAGCAATCACAGCTGCCCAGAGGCAAAACGAAGGCGACGTTGGAGCGAGTTGCATCAGAAGTCTGTGATATCATCATTGCAGATGCAAAGGAACGTTTTGCATTCACCAGTCATCTCGCAAGTGCAACGCTGGTACAGGGAAATTTGTTTCCAGCACATAACCAAAGATTCCCACAACAGGCATTTGATGAAACTATAGATGCCTATCCAGTACTTAAGAAGGATAAACTTAAGACTGAGCTTTCCATTTTGTATAAGAGACAAGAATTCTACTGTTGCAAGGATGCTTCCACACTCCTGCATGTGCTTTTGGAGAACACTGATCTGGAGAACACTTTGGCGCAAACAGGGAGGTTACTGAGAATCCTGAACACCACTCCAATGAGAACAGCAGAAACAGAGAGGACATGCTCCGCTCTGAAGAGAATAAAGACTTTCTTGCAGAACACCTTACCAGAGGAAAGACGCGATGCCTTGGCAATGCTGTCCATTGAAAAGTGGATGATTACAGAAATTCCAGACTTTAGCCATAGAACAATTGAATTGTTTGCAAGACAGAAAGAGCATCGCCTCAACTTTCTTTTCAAAAAATAAGTAGTGCTCCAAACAACTAACCAGAAGGTTGGGGCAGGAGGGGCTACATCTTTTGTCCCAACGCAGAAACAATTGTGAAGGCATTCAACCATTTTGAAGCAAATCAAGACACTGTTCTTGAGTTTAGTTAGTTAAGTAATTGTACTGTATTACTTAATTGTCCTTGGCATTTTTTGTAAAGAAAGATGAGGAGAAAACTGGAATTAGTTGGCTCCGTCTGATTTTATCCATGGATCCACCTACCACTAGCTGCCCTGTACTCTGCCCCACCAGCTGCCGTTATTTAAATAAATACATGTGTGAATGAACAATGGGGAGCATAACCTTTTAAAGCATATCAGCAATGTGTATTTAAGGTTGACAAACAGACAGAGCCTACTTCTTCTGGACATAATGGACTTTTAGCTGTTTAGCCTGACACTGCCAGCACCTGACCAACTGAAAGTTTCCCTGATCAGTTAACATTGCAGGACATGGCTGCAGGGGGAAGCAGAAAAAGCCTTAACCACTACAGAGTGGGTATAGGAAGCCACCACCACGCATTATTAGGGAAGCATTCTTTGGACATGAATATGTTGAGCTTGCCTAGGCAGACTGTGCTTTTAAGCAGTAGATAACAAATAAACAGGTTGCTTACCAGTAACAGGTGATCTGGTAGTGGTTCCAACATTCATAAGTAGTGGGTTCTGCGCCTGTGCAGACCAGCCTCGGGCAGAAATCGTTAGCTCCTCGCGACGCCTGCAACCGCCGCCTGCACATGCATGCAGTACCCTCTAGCGGCTGTTAGGCGTCCCTTCACTCAGTTTCTTGATGACAGTCTCCAACTATACTGAGATGTATAATACCTTAGGCTGCATAGTAGCTTGTGCCAAGTAGAAGCGGGGATGGATGGGCGGATTTTATGAATGTTGGAACCACTACTAGATCACCTGTTACAGGTAAGCAACCTGTTTATCTGGATAGTGGTTCCAGCATTCATAAGTAGTGGGTGAATTACGAGCTGCCCTGATGGTGGTGGGCCTTAGCCAAGCTACTGCAGCACCCGCTTGAGGACCGCCCGTCCAAACTCCGCTGCGGCTGCCAGCCTTAGCATATGCTCTCGTTGAGTGGGCCTTTACGGAGGCCAGAGGGGTGACGCCCTGCAGGTCATACACGGTCTTGATTAGTTCCACCAACCAAGAAGATAGCCTTTGGTGTGAGGGTGAGTCTCCCTTCTTCTGGCCCTGCAGGATAACAAAGAGACATCTAGTTCTTCGCATTAGGAATGGCCTTTAGGTAGTAGAGCAACGCCGTATGCACATCCAGTGAGTGTATCGCCCGCTCCAACGGAGTAGTTGGATTATGGAAAAAGGTCGGCAGAACAATATTGGTATTCAGATGGAAATCCGTTATAATCTTTGGTCTAAAATCAGGATCCAGGCGCATTACAACCCAGTCTGGGTAGATTTTAGTGTAAGGCTCATCAATGGAGAGTGCGCCCAACTCACTCACGCGTTTAGCCATTGTTATTGCTACTAAAAAGAGAGTCTTCAGAGTCACAAGTCTTAGAGGTGCCTCCCCCATTGGTTCGAAGGGAGGCTCCGTCAAGGCCGAGAGAACCAAGGAGAGGCTCCACTTTTCCACGGGTGAGCGCACTGGCAGGTACAAATTGTTTATCCCTTTCATGAATTCCTTACAGCTTGGGTGTGTGAAGATGGTTTTGCTATCCCATCCATCATGGTATGCAGATATAGCTGCCAAGTGGACTTTAATAGAGACATTAGCTAAACCTTCCTGTTTCAGTGAGGCCAGATAGAGTAGCACAGAGTGAAGACTCGCCGCCTCTTGGCCTATAGCCCCTAGAGGCTGCAACAGAGTGTCTTCCATTAGAAAGACCTTTAGCCGCGCCGCGCGGTTTTTCAACGTCTGCTTGTTGAAAGTTTTGCAGACGGGACATTCAATGATATCATGTCCCTCACCCAAGCAAAACAAACATTGGGCGTGACCGTCTGTTGAGGGGATCTTACTGCAGCAGTTGGAACACCTTTTAAAGGTGGTCTTTTCCTTTCCTATTTTCCCTTCAGTAGCCATTCTTTTTTTCCTTTTTTTTTTTTTTAAGAAGTGGTCGTTCGTTCCAAGGTCCGATCAGGGAGATAGTTAACCAGTCTGAAGATCCAAGGGGGTTGTCAAATGAAGTCCAAAATCCGTAGGTTTGTTAAATCCGAGAAATCACCAAATCCAAAGGGTAAGGCAAAGAATTGTCGAAGTCTGATTTGCGAGAGGTCAAAATTTTCCAAGAAAAACACTGATAATCTGAGGAGCAAAGTTACCGAGGTCTGATCGCTATGGCGGTCAGAAAGAAACGGAGTGAAGGGGCGCCTAACCGCCACTAGAGGGTACTGCACGCACGTGCAGGCGGCGGTTGCAGGTGTCATGAGGAGCTAACGATCTCTGCCCGAGGCTGGTCTGCGCAGGCGCAGAACCCACTACTTATGAATGCTGGAACCACTATCCGGATCTGATGGTTTTTTTCATCTTACTTAAAAATGCACTGCAAATACAAGAAAGTGACGACAGTGCAGTAATGATTTTCTGCTTTGGAAGTTAAGAGGTTCTAACATCCAAATCCTGCATCTTAAATTGGCACTTAGCCAAAGATTAATTCTGTAAAATGTAATATTGCTATTGTATTTATTTTTTGTATTTCCGTATTTTTTTGCTTCAAGCATAGCATAACACCCACATGAACTCCTTTGTTCCAATCTTCTGCAGTCCCCCAAAGACATTATTTAGCCAGGTTTTTGAAGAGGATTTGGATGATCTTGTCAGTTTTGCTCTGCTGTAATTTATGTCGTGTTAAAATGCTTAACTGTTCTTTCTTTTTTCCATGTTGTGGTTGGGTGTGAAGCCATTTGGCAAAAGATAGTTGTATAAACAATTTCACTATATTTAATTATTTTGTTTGCGTGTCAGTTTGTTAATAGCTGAAGAATTTAGTGTCTAAACCTCACACTTTTACAGACAAAACAAAAGTAACGGTATTCCATGGTCAATACTTTTAAAATAATTCTGTGTTTAGGGAGCATATTGCCAGTAAAGTATGCCATCAAGTCGATTTTGTACTACTGGCAATTGATAAAGAAATGAAGTATACCATATTGACAGAGAAGGGAAACAAGCATGGTTGTATACAGAGCTTACCATTAACAATTTGCCTTTTTAAAAAACAAGCTTCCACATGGTAACCTCTCCACCTCAAATTCAGTCACAACCTGTAATGCAGGCAAATTACTCCAAAGTGAAATCTCAATAATGGGCATTTCACTAGTTTTAGTATGTTCTTAGTACATGTTCTTTACATTAAAACTAAATTTGCCTCAAGTATAGTCACTATAAATCCAACTAGTTTGCTTTACAAGACATAAAGGGAATTTCCATGATAAGCACCATAACCCCCAAACACATATAATTGCCTCTTTGCAGTGATATAGATGGTCATCTCTGCCACATTGGATGCCAAGCTTCAAAGCTTCTCAAGAGCTTTGAAGTTTGAACAAAAAATAAAGTAAGCTTGTTGCTATAGATAAAACATTTCCTTAAATCTTAACATATTGTCTTATTGATGATAGCCATCAGGACAATTCAGTTTGAAGATATTACAGCTCAGTCTTCTGCTGTGTAAAGAAACAGCCAGAAAGATGCATTAGCTTAAAAATGTAGAGACCTAAGCCTACTGCAATTCTTGCTGCCATTTCCTTATGACTCTGCCCCAAAAGACAATTGGTAGCTATAAAGAAAATGTTTCCCCAAAGATGTTTGCACAGGGGAATTATATTCCACTTGCCTAGGATCCACAAGGGCTCCTGTGTCCCAAGCAGGTTATGCTTAGAGTGCTCACCCTTTCCTGTAGTAAGACGCACACAGTGAAGCTCTCATAGCTGCTGTTATCCTTAAGGATCATAATATTTCTAGCTCTTTTGGAAATAGTATATTGATTGCTTGTTTTAACTAATAATTCAATATTATACACCATTTGTGGCATTGTTATAGCAGTTTTAGACATCTAGAAGTGCATATTCACAATACATTGAACATTTCAGTTTTAAAACTACATCAACGTCAACATACATTTAAGTACAACATTGTTCAAATGATATATTTACAACATCAACATTTCAGAAATTACAATTAACAGTGGCATCCTCATGAATATGGAGGTGCAGCATGTAATGATCCAGAGCTGCGGTGAACATATGAATCTCAGGCAGCTACTTCTGGGTCACAGTGTGCACTTCTGGGGAAGAGGAGGAAGACAAACTAACCTCGCCCCACCCCCAGCTCAACCTTGGATTGCTAAACTGCCTCTGTACCATTAGGGAGGCTGTCAGTAGTTTACTTTAAGAAGTTGACTATTAGTGCCTGATTTTTAAAACTAGCAGGCAGTGGCTCAATTCAAACAAGACTCCTGAAGAGCTACAGACTCCCATGCTCCCTCCTCCCATCTCTCATAAGGCTTCCCTGTCTTTTTCATGTTTTAATATATAACAAAACTTGTTCCAATGTCTGAATCAGCAAGCTGAAGTTTGCACTAAACAGGAAATGGATGGAAGCCACACATGAGAGCCCACAAACCTGCACTCTTTTCTCATCCTCCAGACCAAGCTGTGAGGTTTGTCACTGAACCAAGGATCTTGAATCTCTGCAAAATTGGCAATCTTGGTTGCCTGAGAGATGTAAATTTGCTTTAACATAGTACAATGTTATGCTCTGTTAGACCTTTTCCAACCCATAAGTCATTTTAACATTTCCTTCAGTTGCTGAGTTCCTTCACATAGTCTGAAGCTGATATAATCTTGGACCTTTTTTCAAAAAATAACCCTGATCATTTAAAGATCCAATGAAGTTTTCAAAATCGGCTACCTGGAAAAGAAAAACATTAGGTATGTTATCTAGACAAACACAATATAAAAAGAATATCAAAGGAAAGGTACAGCTGCAGCAGGCTGCTCTATAGCATATTGACTAGACCTCTATAATTTAAGGATATTGACTAGATCTGGAAGTGATCTGTTGTCATCATGAGAAATGGGTTACTGCACCTGCACAGGGACCTCATGGATAGATTAACTAGCTCCTCTTTGGCGCCCCTCCCTGCCGTACACGTGCTCCATGCCTTGCATTTCCTGGCCCCGAGGTCTGTGTGTGCACAGTCTCAAATCCTGCGGGATAATCTCGAGGATATTGTCTTCAAAAAGCCCAAGTCCAACCACAGGCATAAGAAGCATAAATGACACTGAGTGGCCTCTGATAGCAATTCACCTCCTTCGAAGAAGCATAGGTCGAAATAGACTCATTCGTCAAGATCGAGGACTCCCTCGCCATCGACAGTCCAATATTTTATTTATTTATTTATTTTTATTTACGTATTTTTATACCACCCAAAACTTATGTCTCTGGGCAGTTTACAACAGATTAAAAAAAATTAAAACATTAGTTAAAAACAAAAACAAGAAATTTAAAACACAACAATTTAAAATTGTTTAAAACAATGCTCTAAAACAGGCCTGCACAACATAAGGTCCGGGGGCCAGATTTGGCCCGCAGGGACTATTTTACTGCCCTCCCCACCAGTATCCTTCAGCAACACAGGAGCTGGAAACTGCCTTATACTGCTGTCCTATGCATGTTTCCACAGAAATGAGTTGGCATTTATTTGGGGCTGGTTTGCACTCTAGGGGCCCCACTGATTGGGCAGGGACAGGACCTATTCTCTGGCCACTATCCTTGGTTAAAACAATGAGTCCATCGATAGGGGGGATAGATCCACAAGTAACTAATAACATTTTTTAAATTTTAATGCAATAGCGTGCTACAAATTGACCTCGGCCCCTGCACACCAAGCTGTGGATGGTTCCTGCCCACCAGGGCATTTGAGTTGCGCTGCCCTGCTCTAAAACAACATTAAAAACAATCAAAACAGTATCAGTTAAAAGCCTGGGTAAATAGATGCATCTTTAAAGACCTTTTAAAAGCTGTCAGAGATGGGGAGGCTCTTATTTCACTAGGGAGCGCATTCCAAGGCCTCGGGGCAGCAACGGAGAAGGCTCGTCCCTGAGTAGCCACCAGACGAGCTGGTGGCAAATGCAGACGGACCTCTCCTGATGATCTCAATGGGTGGTGGGGTTCATAACGAAGAAGACGTTCTCTTAAATACCCAGGGCCCAAGCTGTTTAGGGCTTTATAGGTTATTACTAACACCTTGTATTTTGCCCAGAAACATATCGGCAGCCAGTGTAACTCCTTCAATACAGGAGGGGTATTGACCTCAATATTGACCACCAATGCCGTCGGGTCTGTCAAAACCAGTAGGTGGTCCTACTGATACGACTGCTGGTCTATTTGTTCCTCTTTCGACGCAATCGTGTTCGGTGCCTCCGACCATTCCATCGGTGTCAACAACGACTTTCATATCGACATCGATGTCGACGCAGAGTTTTGCAGTTCCGTCTACATCGGTCATTCCCTCGACTTCCTTGATGTCGACATTTGATACCAACGTGGGCATCCTGCACCGGGCTCATCTGCCCTCTCTAAAAGCTACTGTTGTTCCACAGCAATATAAGCTTCTGTCTCTCTCGCTAGCAAGGATGCCGTTGAAATCTCCGCTTATGCTTTTCGATACCACAAATGATGCCTTATTGGATCAAGGAACTGCCAAGTCCCTCTTTAGTCCTCTGGATTCCTCCACGAGTACCCCTTCAGGTTCTACATTCCAGGGGTTCCTGACTGATGGTCTGGATACCAAGATTGACGACAACGATGTCCCTCCGAAGACAACTTCAACATCTCCTCTTCTAATAGGAGCCAGGGCTTCGTCCTATACGGTGCCGATAATAGTGCTGCCGATTACTGCTTCACCCTTGAAACCAACACCTTCCTTTGTGCCTCCGAAGGATCTCATAATGCCTGCGGTTTTTGGCACAATATTTCGCCATCCACACAAATGGATTGGGCAGGTTTCCAGTTGTGGAAAACACAATGCATGCTGCAAGACCTGCTATCCTGTCAACCTACAACTCCTGTCCCGCAGTGGATACCACCTGTTCAACCCCTGGTGCCGCTACCTCCTAAACCACCTATACCACTGGTAATTATGAGCCAGTGTATTCAAATGGCACTGGTGCCAGTTGACACCTCCATATTATTGATGGGGCAGCCTCCTCAATTACCTGTTGGGCCAGTTCCGGACCTGCCCCCCTGTCCACCAGCTCCACCCGTCTCTGTTGGAGTCTTCTGAGGAGGTTTCCTATGATTCCTCTGAGTCATCCGAAACAGACACGGACTGCGATGGTGACACACCAAGACATCTTTCTGATCCGCCCTTGGATGTGCCTCCAAGGCCCTCCACGTCTCCAAATGAGGAATTAAAATTCTACACTAAAATGATTCAGGAGATGGCGGAGATGCTAGAGCTAGAGGTCAAGTGCCCTGCCGCTGACCCTGAGGACCCCATCTATAAGATGATGGTGACCGTTCAATCCACGCAACCGATTGCGTTACCTATGTTGCCCATCATAACCAAGGTAGCTGAAACTTCCTGGGATGTCTTGCAAATAGAGTCCTATGTCAAAACGTTTAGAAACCCTCTATCGGGTGCAAGAAGAAGACAATCTCTATTTGCTCAAGCACCCATCCCCAATTCCTTAGTAACTGACTTCTAAACCTGGCCACCACCATACTACCTCCTCCGACGAGGATAGAAAACTCAATGTTTTGGGGTGGTGTATTTACTCTACCGTGAACCTTTCAATTTGCATTGTGAACTATACGGCCTGCATGGCCTGCTATAATTACTGTCTTTGGGTCTCATTCCACAAGGAACTTACCACATTGAATTCAGAGGATCTTGTCAAAAAAATTGACAACATGCTTACTAAATGCGGTGATCTCACCCGGCAACAGTTAAGCACGTATAAGCACCTGGCTGAAACCGAGTCAAGAACAATGACGACTGCGGTCTCTCCTGGACACCACGCTTGGCTGAGGTCTACCACTCTTAATCCCAATATGAAGGACCGAATTGAACACTTTCCATTTGATGGGAAAGGACTTTTCAGCAAGTCTACGGATTCAACCATGGAGACTCTTAAGTCCAAATTCACAGCTAAAAGCTTCTCTGCTACAGCCACATCCTTCCAAGGCTCTTCTCATTACAGGTCCTACAACCATCAATGTACCGGTTTCAAATATCAGGACCGAAAAGACTATAGAAAGCCTTTCAAACCCTACCACAAGAAGGGTTACAGTCAACGCAACAAGAACCAAGGTCCTCGTAACACCAAGGACAGCTCTAAGCAGTCTTTGAGCTGGGAGACTGTCCACTGCTTGCCCCATCATTGCCAGCCGAAGCCTTCAATACCACTCCACTGGCCGCCTGTGGCATGCCCTCGATACCAACTCATTTGCCATCCAACATCATTAGATTAGCCAGTCATGCCTCGGCATGGCACCAGATAACATCGTACTGCTGGGTCTTACGAATTATCAACTCTGGCTACGCAATCAAGTTCATAACTTTGCCAGGTTTCCACCCCCCGACTCCGGCCCTGTGTCAAGAAGTGCATGCCCTGTTGGGAAAAGGTGCAGTAGTTCCGGTGCAGTGGGCAGATCAATGAAGAGGTTTTTATTCCCACTATTTCCTCATCCCCAAGAAGGATGGAGGAATCAGAGCCATTATGGATCTCCACAACCTAAACCAGTATGTGGATATGCAAAAATTCCGTATGACAATGTTGCAGGGAATTCTTCCGCTCCTGGCCAAGGAGGAGTGGCTTGCCATGTTAAATCTCAGAGACGCGCATTTTCATATAGAGATCCAGGACAATCATTGCAAATTCCTAAGATTTGCCATAGGAGGTTTAACATTCCAATACAGGATGCTGCCCTTCGGATTATCCACAGCACCCAGAATCTTCACAAAATGTATGTCTGTGATCGTTGCATATTTGAGGACTCGAGGGATCCCTGTTTTCCCGTACCTCGATGACTGGCTTTTGGTGCCCAACGACAAATGCAAAATGGAATCTCAAATCTAATTCACGCTCTGTATCCTACAAGATTTGGGAATCCAAGTCAACTGGGCCAAGTCCAAACAATAGATTTTATAGGCGCCCCCTTCAAACAACCCTTGCCAACGTGCTGATCAGGTCCAGAGATTGCTGACCCTGATGACTTCATGCAAATCCACAGTTCTCCACACCCGCTTGCAGATGCAGCCTCTTCAACAGTGGTACCTAAAGACCTTCCGACCGAACGTCAACAGCCAGATGATGCTCCTGGACATTCCTCCACAGATATTGAAATCCTTAACATGATGGAAAAATGGAGAGAACCTAAGCGGCGTTCTCTTTGTTGCTCCTGCTCTGTCACTTTGTGTTACCACCGATGCTTCCCTCTTGGGTTGGGGAGCCCATTGCGGCAAACACCACGTGCAAGGGCTGTGGACAGTACACCAACGTTGCATGCACATCAGCTTTTTAGAATGGATGGTTGCTTATCTGGCTCTCAAGTCTTTTTCCCCCTTGCTTCAAAACTCAATTGTGCAGTTATTGATGGACAATACTACATCAATAGCTTATGTGAACCAGCAGGGAGGCACGGTGTCACGCTCTCAGTGCGCCCCGAGTTCCCAGTTATGGACTTGATGCATATCCAGGAATATCGGAACATCTTCGTGACAGCTCTTCACATCAAGGGGCTACAAAATGTCTTGGCGGACGATCTTACCTGGACTGCCTGAGAAATGGGGCCTTCCTCAAATAGACGTCTTCACTTCAGCAATGAAAAACAGTTTGCTCACCTGTAACTGATGATCTGGTAGTGATCCATTGATATCCATTAGAGTGGGTCCTGCGCCTGCACGGAAACCTCTTGGTATCAAGTTCTACAGCTCCTCTACGGCGCCTGCACCCCGCCCCATGTAACCATGTGGCTGTTTAAGGCGGGAGGAAGTGCAGGCACCTCAGTTCCTTGTAGACTGATGAAGCAGTCGAATAAGCAGGTAAGTTCTACTTATAGTGAGTTAAGTACTACTGTGGAGGGGAGGTTCGGGGAGGTCTAATGGACATCAACGGATCACTACCAGATCATCAGTTACAGGTGAGCAACCTGTTTATCTGGGTCGTGATCCGCTGATACCATTAGAGTGGGTGACTAGTTAGCTCCGTAAGGAGGAGGGAGCAGTAGAGTCATTGCAACACCCTTTTTAGGACAGCTCTCCCAAAATTCGCCTCCGCAGCAGACCTCAAGTCTATGGCGTAGTGCTTTACAAATGACTGCTCAGATGACCAAGTAGCAGCCTTGCAAATATCCTGAAAGGATATGCCAGCCAGGTGAGCAGCTGAAGCGCAGTATGCCCTCGGGGAATGTGCCCTGATGGTCTTTGGGGGCTGTATCTTTTGTAGAGAGTATGCCAGACAGACAGTCTCCACCAGCCAGTGTGACAGTCTCTGTCTTGTTAATGTCTGTCCCCTGTTCTTCCCTTTACAGGAGATGAACAGTCTCTTCAATGACCAGAAAGGTTTAGTCTTAGAAAAGTAGTAAAGAAGAGCCCTGCGAACATCCAAAGAATGCATAGCCTTTTCCAGAAGTGTGGTTGGAGATTTAAAGAAAGTGGGCAACACTATATCCTGGTTGATGTGGAAGTCCGACACAATTTTAGGTAAGAAGGAGATATCAGGTCGAAGGAGAACTTTGGGTAGAAATGTGCGTAGGAGACATCCATCTGGAGAGCTATAAGTTCACTCACCCTGCACACAGTGGTGATCGCTACCTGGAAGGCAGTTTTTAACGACGTTAGCTTCAGTGACATAGAATACATGGGTTCGAATGGGGGCTCAGTGAGAGCGGAGAGGACCAGTGAGATACTCCACTGTTCAAGCGGTTTGCGGACAGGAGGGTACAGGTTAGCAAGGCCTTTCAAGAAACTTTTGCAGGAGATGGGAGAACACCGTCCTGCCATCCTACCCTGGATGTCTAGACGATAAAGCCACTAGGCGGACTTTAACAGATACATTTGAGAGTTTTGCCTTTTTAAGAGAGATCATATAAAGTAGAAGCTCATGGACTGAGGCTTCCTTAAGGCGAAATGTGTGACGAGAAGCGTAGACAGCGAACCACCTCCACTTGCTAGCATAATTCTGTCTCGTCGACGGTTTGCGCTGATTCAGCATGATCCGCTTCAGGAGTTGACCCTCCACACTGTCAGTTGCAGGGTTAGAACTCCCGGATGTAACAGGCACCCATTTTCCTGAATCAGGAGGTCTGGCTGGTTGGGAAGTCTCTGAAAGTTGTTTGAAGTCAGTCTGAGTAAACCATGCTTGGCGATGTGATCAGGATGCACTTCACATGGCCCATCAGTAGGCGTGCTACAACTCTGCCTACAAGTGGTAGGGGGGGAAAATATAGCTCCAATTTTCTGACCAGTCCAGTTAGAAGGCGTCTCCCAAGGATCGAGGGTCGTGACCTGCTCTCGAGCAGAATAGCTTGCATTGTTCTACCGCATAGCAAATAAGTCAATCTCTGGGCGACCCCAAAGGTGGAATATCTGACTTAGGTAAATGTCATTCAGTTCCCACTCGTGTTGAGTTTCTGTCAAGAACAAACAACTGAGGCTATCTGCTATTATGTTGTCTGTGCCCTTGATGTGGATGGCCAGTGGCGTAATACTGTTCCTGATGCACCAATGCCAAATCTGTAGGCTCAGGGCACACAGAGATCTTATGAATGTTCCTCTTTGTCTGTTCAGATAGGCTATAGCCGTTGTGTTGTCCAGCTGTAATTGTACAACCCGGCCCCGTAGCATTGGTAGGAAGGCCTTCATTGAAATGAAGACTGATAGAAGCTCTAGAAAGTTTATATGTAGTTGGCTCTGTGCGCGTGTCCAGAGGCCTTGAGTCATGGTGGCATTGCAGTGACCTCCCCAGCCTTGTAGGGAAGCCTCCGTCGTGACCCAAACTGATGGAGGCTGTGACTGGTAGGGTACTCCTCTGAGCAGGTTGGTCTTCTGAGTCCACCAGGACAACGTGCGTAAGACTGGTATGGGAACCAGAAGGCGCTTTTGTGGGCTGTCCCTCAGCAGGTTGAAGGAAGAGAGGAACCACATCTGTAACTTCCTCATCTTCAGCCGGGTGTAACGTACTGTTGACTTGCAAGAGGCCATTAGGCCCAGTGGACACTGTATTTGACGAGCTGGTTGTGAAGGGTTGCCCTGAAATTGGTGTACCTGAGTGGCGATGGCTTGGCAACGATCCTCCAGAAGAAACTCTCTCCCCAGGGTGGCATTCAGCACAGCTCCAATGTACGTTGTGACAGGTACTGGTGTGAGCGTGGACTTCTTCCAGTTGATATGTATCCCGAGGTCCTGGAGAAGGCTCAACATATAATCTATCTGCGAAAGTAACTTGCTTTTGTCACGTGACGACAGGAGCCATTCATCGAGTTACAGATACAGTTTTAGTCCTTTTGTTCTCAGGTGAGCCACCACCACTGCCATGCACTTTGTAAAGACACGAGGGGCAGTGCAAAGTCCGAATGGTAATACTTGGTACTGGTAAATTGCATTTCCTACAGTGAACCGTAGGTATTTCCGGTAGGATGGACGGATTCCTATATGAAATTAAGCGTCCCTCAAGTCTAATGTCACCAGCCACCGCTCTTGGTGTAGGAGCTGCAGGATATTCTGTAAAATTGTCATACGGTATTTCTTTATTCGGACATACTTGTTTAGATGTCTCAGGTCCATGATAGGCCTTATCCCCCCATCCTTCTTCGGAATTTGAAAATAATGGGAGTAGAACCCTTCCCGTCTTTGTGCCCATCGCACTGGCACAACAGCTTTTTTGCGCAAGAGCTCCTGCACCTCTTGGTATAAGGCCGGTGTCATCTTTGTGAAGTGAATGCCCCAAAAACGTGGGTGAGCTTTGAACTCTATTGCGTAACCATGTTTGATGATCTTCAGTACCCAGCGATCTGATGTTATGTGGTGCCATGCTTGCGCATGACTTGCCAACCTGATGGTGTTGGTGGCTATCAGGTACAGCTGGGTGTTGTATGCCGGTCCCTTGTTGTCCCCGATGTTCTGGGGAGGTGAGCAAAGCTGCGGTAGAAGGTAATGCGATGGGCTGTCCTGATTTTCAAAGTCGCTGCTTGTTTTCTTCTGTCTGTTTTAATTGGTTGGACCGAAATTTGCCCTTTTGTTGGTTAGTATGCTTGTTGTAAGGCTGGTATGACTTGCGGTAGTCCCGGCGGTCCTGTTGTCTATATGAAGAACGTGGGCGATAGAAGGATCTCTGCCTTCCCCCATATGATGTTGAGGTGGATGCCGAGGTCGTAAAAGTCTTGGCTGTAAATTTTGATTTTTTAATTTTCTCCATAGTGGTATCCATTTCCTCGGAAAAAAGGCCCTTGCCATCAAAAGGCAATCCCTCTAATTTGTCTTTCATATCCTGTTGGAGGTAGGCAGAGCGAAGCCATGCATGGCGTCTCAGAGTTATCGCTGTCGTGATGGATCTGGATTCTGATTCTGCCAGATGTTTGGCCATACTCAGTTGTTGGCAGGTGAGGTCCGCTGCTTTTTGCAAAGTCTTGTGGAATCTAAGCTTGAATTCTTCTGTAGATAGTGCATCCAAATCCTTTTCCAGATCTTCCCAAATGCAATAACTATATTTTGCCATGCAAGCCGAGTAATTTGCCACTTGCACCAAAAGACATGATGTAGAACAGGCATCCCCAAACTGAGGCCCTCCAGATGTTGCTGAACTACAACTTCCAGCATACCCAGCCACAAATAATTGTGTCTAGGGATGCTGGGAGTTGTAGTTCAGCAACATCTGGAGGGCCGCAGTTTGGGGATGCCTGATGTAGAATATAGCTTTCTCCCCATAACATCCAATTTCCTTCCTTCTTTATCTGCCAGGGTGGTGTGCCTCCTTCCTGATCTGGAAGGGGTTGCGCAATCGATGACTAAGGAGTTCGGAATTGGATGTTTAAACAGGTACATGTTATCTTGCTCCTGCACCCGGTAGAGGCCCTCTAAGAGCTTAGACGTAAGAGTAGAAGCGTGTGGCACTTGCCAAGCGCATTGAGCCGCATTAGATATTATGGGTAGTAGTGGTAAAGCGATGGGTTGGGCCGACTGAGATTGCTGCATGAAATTATAGACTGGATCATCTATGGTCTTTAGTTGAGAAGACAGATCCAGACCCAGCACCGACACCACCTGCTTTACATGAGAGTGGTAGGCTTTAAGTTCTTCTGTTGGCGAGACATGGGCTGGAGTAGCCACATCTGGAGAAGGGCCTGCCTCTACTCAAAGTCGGAGGAGCCATGGTGACTATCTCCCGAGCTGTCTTCAGAAGGAGTTTGACTCGAAGGAGGTGCCCCTGGAGAAGCAGGTGGCGGATGAGGCAGAGTTGCCAAGGGTTCGGTTTGTACCGCCAAGATGGTAAACATGCAAACCGTTATTTGGGAGCCCCTGTTGGAAATAAGAGGTCAAGGAGTTTGAGTGGAAGCTGCTTTTTGCACTCTAAAAGGCATAGCTGGAGCATCTCCTGCGGATAACAGACGTATATGGAGTGGTGTAGCACCCACATCAGGTTGTCGAAGAACTGATACATCTTGATGCTGAACGGCAGAGCTCGTAGGCCTCCACGCACGGTCCTCCTGGAAGTCATATGATACCCCCAGTGAGGAGGTACCTGGAAGGGCTGTTTCCCTCGATGGTGACACGGCATGGCTGAACCCGTAAGTGTGCCATGGAGTAGGCGTGGCAAGCTGCGTGGAAGTCAGTAGTGTAGGAGCCGGGGTTGAGATAAGTGCCAGACCATCATCAGAGTGTGGAAAACCCTGAAAATTTGAAGGTGTGGTAGCAGTCGAATCAAGCATCTTCAGAAGGGGGTCCAGAGAAGCGGGCTCTGCATCCGAGAGATCTCCCTCCTCTAAAGAGAATGTTATTGTAGCACGGAACTGAGGACTCACAGTAGTGATGTTAGCCGGCGTGATTAGTATCGACAATTGATCTCCATCTCTCAATGTCGAGGGGGATCTAATTGGAGTCAGTGCAGGCCTCAGATCACGGGCTGACAGGATCGTGGACATCGATGTCGAGGCAATAGTTTTAGCTTTTTCTATCGACGTTGATGTGGTACCCTTCTGTGACGTCTCCTGTGGCATCGATGCCGAAGGCTATGTCGTATGACTCGGTGCACTTTCTTGTAACGTCTCCTTCGGCATCAAAGTCGATGTCGATGTGTCATTTGGCATCGATGCCGATGTCGTATGACTCGGTGCTCTCGGTGTCGACGGCTCTCTCCGCCTCGATGTTGATGCCGAGCATTCTGGCGTCTTTGATGGAGAGGTCTCCCTTGGTATCGACTTCGATGTCGAGGGGTGTGGAGTTTCCAGTCTCAACGGAACTGATTTCCTCGATGTCGATTAAGACGTCGACACCGAAACGACATCCACTTCCTGAATCGATATTGGTGACGGCACTGAAAATAGTTTCTTTTCTTTTTTCACAGGTTTTTTGGCGGACGCCATTTTATTACCCTGCCTTTTCAAGGGCTTAGGGGCTTTCTCGGTGGGCATAGAGGTTTTAGACTGGGCCGAACCCAGGGCCCTCACGCCTTGAGGAGATTTCGCTGAAGTGGAGGGCGCAGTTAATGCGTCCTTGTATAAAGCTGCGCGTAGACAAAGTTCCCTTTTCCTCCTCGTCTGCTTAGAAAATGACTGGCAGACTTTACAGGTGGAAGTTAGATGGGCCTCCCCCAAACATAATAGGCACAAACTATGGCCATCTTGAGAGGGCAATTTTGCTCCACACGCTGTGCAGCGCTTAAAAGTCTTTTTTCCTTTAGGGGTGTCCATTGTACTCACTCCATGGGACAAGCCGTGGTCAAAATGCCAGAATCAGTCCGATATTTCAACGGTTGAAAACGGTACACAACGGAAGTCCAGAAAACAGTCCGAGGTCAATTCAATATTCCAGCAATCCAAATCACAATCCAAAGAATAGTCAGTAAGCAGTCCGTGGTCAGAAATGGTAGCACTTTTTCCAAAATGAATTCGCAAGGAACCAAAACGAAGGAGCCGCAGAAATCGCGAGTGATCCCTACGGCGGTCGAAAAGGAACTGAGTTCCCTGCACTTCTTCCCGCCTTAAATAGCCACGTGGTCACTTGGGGTGGGGTGCAGGCGCTGTAGAGGAGCTGTAGAACTCGATACCGAGAGGCTTCCGCGCAGGCGCAGAACCCACTCTAATGGTATCAACAGATCATGACCCAGATCAAGAAATTTCCGCAATACTGTTCCAGAGCGGGCGTTGGACGTGGTTCCCTGAGGGGATGCCTTTCAACATCACTGGGGAAGGAATCTACTTTACATGTTACCCCTGCAACCCTTGATCAACAGGATAATCAGCAAGCTGATACGTGACGATGCGCAAGCCATTTTACTAAAACCATGGTGGCCTCGCCAATCTTGGTTTGCCTCGCTACTCAGTCTGATGGATGGCACCTATTGTCACCTGCCCCTAGACCCGGACCTACTGTCCAGAGCTGCGGGGAAAATCTTGTACCTGTTGCTGCAAACCTTGTGACTCATGGCCTGGAAGGTTGGCTATTGAAGAATATCCTTCTCAACTCTCAAAGAGTTTCCACTTGGAAAAGTTACATGAATAATTTGAAGCGTTTTACAATATATGCAAAAGACCATGGCTTTCGTCCACTGAGAGCTACTCCTACTCAGGTTCTCTTATATCTCACCAGCCTCAAGGACGCCGGCTTAGCTAATGTGTCCCTACGGGTCCACCTTGCCGCTATTTCCTCTAAACATGCCAGCTGGCAAGGTCATTCTGTATTCTCGGACCCAATGTACAAGAAGTTTTTGAGGGGCATTAATAATCTTTATCCCCCAGTCCGTGCTCCGACTGAACAGTGGAGCCTTTCCCTGGTTCTAGCTTCCTTGACAGAAGCTCCCTTTGAGCCTCTTCATGAAACCAGCCTATGCTACCTAACACTTAAGACTGCCTTTCTAATAGCGATTACTACTGCCAGACATGTAAGTGAATTAACTGCCTTACGTGCAGATGCACCATATACACAATTCTATCCTAACAAGGTGATAATGCATACTGACCCGTCTTTCCTACCTAAAGTGGTAACGGACTTCCACTTGAATCAGAACATTGTTCTTCCCTCCTTTCAAAATCCTGAGTCTCGGTTGGACAAAGCGCTACACTCTCTCGATGTCTGCTCTACTATTTGAAATGTACAGTGCCTATTAGACGCACCAAGATGCTCTTTGTCTTGTTCAAAGGCAAGAATAAGGGTCTCTATGACTCTAAACAGAGCCTTCCTCACTGGTTGGTGGGGCTCATTTTCTTAGCATACAAGCTGCAGAAACAACAGTCTCCCAAATTAATCAGCGCACACTCCATGAGAGCGTATGCTGCTTCTGCAGCACACTTATCTGGCCTCTGTTTCAAAGACATCTGTGCTGTGGCCACCTGGTCGTCACACCTGCCTTTCATCAAACATTATGCTGTGGACTTACGTTTGGCTGCGGAGGCCAACTTTGGGCAAGAGGTACTCAAAAGGATCCTCTGGTAGTGGGTGCACCCTCCGCCAAGGGAAAAAGCTAGTTAATTACCCATTTCTCATGATGACAATAGATCACTTCCAGATAGACAGGTTGCTTACCTGTAACTTATGATCTGGAGGTGATCAGTTGTCAGTCATGAGAGCTGCCCGTACTTCCCCACTGCAGCATTTTCTAAACAAGTCTGACTTACCTATTGGATCAATGAATCCCACACTGTGTGGGTCATCTATCATCAGACGGATCTCCAAGAAACTGAGACAAAATGGTGCTCGACTGCCAGGAAAAGCAAGGCACAGAGCAAGTGCACAGCAGGGATGGGTTCCAAAGAGGAGCTAGTTAATCTATCCGTGAGGTCCCTGCGCAAGCGCAGTAACCCATTTCTCATGACTGACAATGGACCATCTCCAGATCATAAGTTACAGGTAAGCAACCTGTCTTATCTCATTTGGCATTAGTTTAGTCAAGAAGGCTTCAAGGCAAAGTGTACAGAAATATTTGCAATCAAACCAGAAAATATGAAGCAAGAGCTAAACTAAGTAAGCATAACAGATGTTCCAGTACAGTTGGAGGAGATAACCGTTAATCTGTCAGACAGGATGAGAGTGGTAGATTTTAAGATGTCCTTGAAGGGCTGCGATTGAGACAGGTGGTAATTTCAGGAGAGTGATTGTTGTTGCTCTCTTCTCCCGCCAAAAGTATTGGTTGCAGAAATATGTCCCTAAGTGCAACACAGCCCTTCTGGGCATATTTCTGAAAGCTAATCTGGGGAAATTATTCACTGCTCCCCCTCTGCGTATGCTCGGCTGCAGGACAAGTATTGGGCTGAGTTCTACAGCAGTCTCTGCAAGGGTGCAGCCTCCTAGCACGGTGTAACAGGTTGGCCACTTATCAGTATTCAGATGGTAAAATATTGCACAAAACATAAAATGCGCAAAAATCAAGATGTCAGATTACTCAAGGAACAATTTTTTTTTACAAGACTTTCACCTTGTTCTCTATCACATCAAGGTAAAGATAAAGGTTGTGCCGTCGAATCGGTGTCGACGCCTGGCAAACACAGAGCCATGTGGTTTTCTTGGTAGAATACAGAAGGGGTTTATCATTGCCATCTCCCATGCAATATGAGATTATGCCTTTCAGAACCTTCCTATATCGCTGCTGCCCAATATAGGAATTTCCCATTTTCTGGGAAACACACCAGAAGGGATTCGAACCAGCAGCCAACTGCTCTCTAGGCTGGTGGCTTCCCCGCTGCACCAAAGTGATATATTAGCATAACAATGAACTTCAGACACAATTCTAAAAATGTATAGGCCAATGGGTAAATAATAAAAGCTGGCGCAATATATCTGGGTCCCTCGAACAATGCAAGCAGAAATGCTCGGATCTCCTGCCCCGCTGCATAAGTGCATTCCAGCTAATTCATACTTCCCAAAACTCATATTATTTATATTGACTTACTTTTATGTTTGCCTCCTTTGCAATCTGTCGAAGCTGTTGAAACTCAAAGAGGTTGTTGTAGGTTCTTTCTGCAATACTGTGGAGGGCAGAAACAAATCTCTTCGCTTGCGACCTGTTGCTCATTCCAGAACCATGCTGAGAACGTTCAAAATCTAACTTCCCAAACTCATCAGAATACGTTCCTAGCATACTTGAGGAAGGAAACACACACACACACACACCATCAGCAATCAATTAAGGCAAAAATTCAAATGCAGTTCTCTAGCTAGTTTGTAACAGTTAATATTCCCTGCCCTTCATCACAACAATTGCTTTCACTGTTCCCTCTAAGGCGTGTGCATGTGCGCACACTCACAAGTTTTCTAATGTCTGCTCAGTTAATTTTAGATCCTGCTCAGGTTGAATTAGGAAGGCCCCACTCTGAATGCATGTGCACACACTTGATACTGCCGCCCAAAACAAAATTCATTCTGCACAGAGATGAAAAAAATTAGAGGGGCCACTGATTGCTATATGCCTTCATTTAAAAATAAGTAGTTTCCGTAGTTTGCTTTTCCAGTCACTAGCTCAACAAAACCTTGCACAAAGTTCAACTCAGTGATTATAATTTCTTCAAGGACAAACAGAACCAGTTAATGTCTATGCTATTTACTGATTTTCATTGGCAGTGGGAATTAACAGATCCCATATACTGTTAACTGAGTTGGAGCAAACATATACAAGCTACCAAAATTCTTATTCCAAGTGGCTAATTCCACATTGCATGCTGCATTTACTGCTAATGTGCTTTACCTGTTGAGCTATTCCAGGTTTTACATTATGTTACATTTGGGGGAATGGGAGGAGGTTTTAGAACTGAGAAGCTGTAGTGGAGGTGAGGAGGAAGGCGGAGGAGGCAGCTTCTTAACCTATTCCCTGCCAATTGGTTTTCTGCTCAAAATTTCCCTCAAGCTGGGGACATTTTCCACTGGATGCTATATGCATTATTTGTGTGTGTGTACATACATGTGCACACACACCCACACACACACACCCCAGAGAGAGTAGAGATCTTGAGCGATCTAAAATGGATGGGGGAGGGTTAAGCACCACTCCACACAACAATTTCCTTATCCTGAATTGGCTATGCTCTTAAAAAAGAAGAAATGCATTGTAGCACTGTTAGATTCACATATAAAACATGCAATTATAGCTCCCCATGTGATAAAAACCAATGTTTAGGTTTTCCTTCCAGGATGGGGAGGGATATTATAAATTGCCCTTTGGTTTTTGTCCATCCAGGAGGCAATACTGTTCAGCAGATTATTGACCCAATGTGCATCATCGCTTTTCCACTAGCTAAGACCTGATAGTTTGCATGCATGGAAAAAACAAAGTTTAAACTATTCCTCCCAATCTAGTGACTCCACTTTGCACCAGATCTTTAAAAGCAGTTCTATTCATTCACTGAAGTAAATGAAGGCAGCATCTGCTTATGAAGAGCTGGACAAGTGCATTAGAGCACCAGAGTTTGATCTGCAGCAAATTGTGCTTTATCTATTGTATCTTACCTGTATTTCATTATTTCTACGACATCCTCAGCATCCTCTTTGGTAGCCTTTTCTCTCAGTTCTAATCTTGACCGTGCCTTAAATAAAAAGCATAATAAACAAACTCATATAATATTCCAATCTATCTACTATTTAGTCATCCCTAAAGGATATTACATGAAGGGAACAGGGATTGTGGAGAAGAGTTTGCACCTGGACCTGAAGAGTATAAGAACTACAGAGTTATCATCTCATTATTCGTGGGGGTTACAGCTTTATATATGTCCTAGAGAAGATCTTCCACTAACAGTTGTGCAATATTGAGGAGCACCACAACTTTGCATGGCTCCACAAACTTCTTAAGTGTGAGCAACTTCTCCCACACTAGTGAAATATGTCTGGATAACAGCCAGCGCCAGTCAAGGTAGACAATACTAGGCTATGTCAAGCCAAACCAATGGTCTGACTTCATATAAGGCAACTTCAGATACAGTACTTTGAGAATGAACTGGACACAGAATACTTTTGATGATATGAATAGGATTTCAGAGGCCATAAGTCAAGACACTTTAGATCTAGTGTTTCTTATATTTTCATCCAAAGGAATATGGCCTTAACAGAGAGCAATAATATTTCACCTCTGTTTGCCATTTTCAAATACCAACACTGCTTAGAAGCCTATCTTCTTCAAATCAGCTATGTGCTCTTACTATACTGAGGTTTAACATGGTGCCAACAGTTACATTGAAAGATTTGTTCATGTCCAATATGTGGCCCTTTTTTGTGGTACAGTAGAAATTGAAGATCTTGTGTGCTACTTTTCAAAATTCCCTGTTTACATATCAGTAGGAATATACTTCTTTCCCAACTGCTGTTGGCCGAAGAAAATTGGTCAGATCTTCATGAGTTTTTTTGTTGGCTAACAGATGTCAAAAGAGTATTAATGAAGACAGCTGCTTATATTTCAGCATTACTAGAATCCCATGCTGCTTTTACCAAGTCTCATGTTGTGAACTTAGTTTGTTCGTTTGCTTGTTTAACATTTTTATACCACCCAAAACTTACATCTCTGGGTGGTGTACAACAGAAAATGACAACCGAAAAGTTAAAACATTAGTTAAAATAAACAAACATCAGAGAAATTAAAACATTGGTTAAAATAAATGACAGCAAAAAGTTAAAGCATTACAACAACTTAATATTTTAAAACTATGTTAAAACTATTAAAACGGTATTTAAATAAAAGTTGATTATCTTTTGCCCACTCAAATATTTCTTCTTTCTGATGGAATTCCGGTACAGACTTTTCCCCCCTCTGCTAAAAATCCACTAACATGTCAGCAGACTGACACCTGTCAAAATCTACTTATTGTAAAACTCTAGTATGAATACATCCTCTATAATAAAGAGCCTGTGTGTGCACCCGTGTCTCTGCGCCCGTGTCTTCCTCGGCCATTCTGGGCATGCGCAGAGCGCATGCCCAGAACGTCCGAGGAAGATATGGCCGCAGGGACCAGGCGGCCATGTTGGCTGGATGGCCGGCCCGGCCGCGGGACCGGCCAGGCCGCGGAGACAAGGCGGCGGGCCGGGCCGCGGCGGCGGAGGCGAGCCGGCGGCTGCAGCGGGGAAGGCGAGCCGGCGGCCGTGGCCACACCGGGGAAGGCGAGCCGGCGGCCGCGGCCACACCGGGGAAGGCGAGCCGGCGGGTGGTCTCCGTGGTGGTGCGGCAGCGGCGGCCCAGCAACACGGAGGAGGAGCAGCCACGGCCAGGTAAGTAGAACTTTCAAAATGGAGGAGCAGGGGGAAGGGCAAGAGGGAGTGGGGCAAGGGGGAGTGGGGCAGGGGCAAGAGGGAGTGGGGGAGTGGGGAGGGGCAAGAGGGAGTGGGGCAGGGGGAGGGGCAAGAGGGAGGAGAGGGCAAGGGGGAGGGGAGGGCAGGAGGGAGTGGGGGAGGGCAAGAGGGACTGGGGCAGGAGGCTGAGAGGGAGGGAAGGGTGAGAGAGAGGGGTGGGAGGGGAAGAGGCAAGAGTGTGGGGCAGAAGGGAGGGAGGGAGAATGGGGCAGGAGAGAGAAGGGAACAGCCAGCCCCAAAGAGCGAGGTGCAGGCGAGGAGGCAGCGGGGGAAGCCGGGCGAGGCAGCAGCAGAGCCACCGCCTCGGCCAGTGGATGCGGTGCGGCTGAGGCAGTGGCGGAGCCGCCGCCTCGGCCAGAGGAAGCGGTGGGCACGGCCGGGTGGAGGCTGGCCCCAAAGGTCTACTAGCGCCCGTTAATTTAACGGGCTTAAAGATACTAGTTTGAAATAAAAGCATACCTCTGTTAGACGTATCAGCGACTCTAGCTGCCTAGTGGTGATAGGTGTACTATCTGCTCTTTGGCTTTGTTGTCGGAGCTCAAGATAGAATTCCTGAAGGACCCGAGCGGCTTCTGGAGACAGTCTGGGGTGTACATACTGCCGAGCATAGCCAACATATTTCCTTAAGAGTTGGTGTGGAATTGGGTCAAAAGTTTCTCCTGGATTGACCTGACAATTTCACACATGGTTCAGATGTTAGAAGGTTTTACTTTAGCTGGAAAAACAAGTAAATGCTAGCAGAGCCCCTGTATAGGAGCGAAAAGAAATCCTACACATGCAATGGAGGGAAGATTCAATTTCATTTCAGCAGCAGTTCCTAGTGCATATGGGGTACTGTCCTAAAAGGAGCCTGATTGGGAGCCTTCTGGGGTGGGGCCTGCTGCTGGAAGAATGGGGCAGAGCAAAAAGCCCCTGTACATGAGAGGAATGCTGCCTACCATGCTTTGGATTTGAACTACTGTGCTTCAACAAAGGGGATTCAAGACATTTTATTACTAAGAGCTGGCAAAACCTATTTGGATGTAGTATCCATTTAGAGTGCTTAGATTCTTCAGAAAAAGCAGTGAAGAAAAGCTAAATAGCAAGTCATATGGCAATACCATAACCAGTCTACTCCAGAGTTTCAACAAACTACCACCTTAGAAACATAGGAATGTTTGACGGGCCTAGAAGAGCAAGCTCAAGGTATAAACTTTGAAACGCTAAACTGTTAACATTTCACAAAGCCAGGCAAGAAGGCTTTTACAGTCCCACAAAGCCCCTTAAGCTTTAGTGAGAATTTTGGACATGCTCCACACGCATGCAATTTGACTGGACCAGAAGCAGAACAAAAGGGAGACTGCCAGGAAGGCCAAAATTCTGCATGGCTGCAAAGACAAGACTAGCAAAGGCTACTAGTTTTGATGTCTATAGGCTACCTCCAGGTTCAGAGGAAAGATACCTCTGAATGCTAGTGGCAGGCATGCAACACATGAGAGGGGGCATGCCTTCATCTCCTGGTTGTGGATTTCCTAGAGACATCTGATGGGGAAAGCACTGTGGGAAACAGGCTGCTGGACTAGATAGGCCTTGAGTATAGATCCAACCAGGCTCCTCCTCTTATGTAAATAGCAGGATCTGGTTTTCAAATCTAAAAATCCTCACCTGTGTGTGTGATTTTTTGAAGTTAAAAAAGTTTATTTCTACCCCACATGGAAGTAGAGGAAACATGTTCACAAATGTTAGAGGCAGTTGTCTAACTCAGAAGCCAAGGGTTATCTGGGTGAGGAATTATATACTATGGATATCAGACCTTGCCCCTATGCTCTTGTTGCTCACCAAAACATTATCAGTATCATCCCAACCTCCCCACTGTTCTAGTTTCCTTAAAATAAAATTAAAAAACCACCACCAAGCAACCACTACCCCATATTCTAACCCATCCAATTTCTAACGGGGGGAAATGTACACATTATAGGAAAAGGTCTAAAAGGATTAGTAAGGACAGACAGGTGTAGATTTAAGACAGTCTGCACCACTATATCTGCTACAGATCAGCAGGAGATGCATTGCAGGATCTTTTAAAGATAATGCCCAAGTCCATTTGGTATGAAAAAACTTGCATGTCACCTTTAATCTTTCCAATAATGGTTTGTCTGAAATGGATTCGAGAATCGAAATGTTGGAATTCTGAGAGTTTCCACGAGTCACTACAGCACTGCTGCATCCAGTCTGTTTTCCAGCTCGCATTGCCATCACATGCTCGGAAAGCAAGTGGTCATGGTCTTCATTAGGTATGTCCAGCAGGATGAATACCAAGTCAAACCGGGACAATAGAGCACTGCCCATTCTACATGGAAAAACATCAGCAAGTACAATATTGATAGGTATGTAGAGTTGCATACATTTTCTCTCTATATATAGAAGTAAAACATAGTTGAAAACTTAGTTCAGGGATCAGCAACCTATGGCATAGATGCTAGAATTGATACACAAAATGCTTTTGAGTGGCACTCACATTGCTAGGAAGGCCGGCTGCTACTATGCCCACTGCTTGCTGCATCACTGCTTGCTATAGCAGCAGCAGACACCCAGGATCAGTGGCAGAGATCTCTCTGGCTGTGCCAACTGGCTGGCTTTCTCTTGAATGTGCACACACTGACAAAAGGCAAGATAGAGAGAGATTGGCGATGCCAGCTGGACAACAGTGCTGAATGCCACCAGGAATAAAAGAAATGGAGGTTAGCACGAGGCTTCCACCCCAGTGGCAAGTCCAGTGGCTGGAGGCATGCCCAGTGATATGGGCGTGAGGCAGCATCACAGCCTGGCTGAAGCTAGTGAGGTGGGTATACCAACTTCACCTCAAGCAGCACCCCTCCTTAATCTGCCCCGAAGACTTGGCACACCTCTTCCAAAAGGTTGCCAACTCCTACCTTAGTTAATGTGGGGAAAACTCCAAATGAAAAGTTCTCCTTCAAAAGAAGGGATTATATTTTTAGAACCATTTTAACACTTCTGCAAACTTCTATTTAAAAAAATTACACAAAACCCACAAGACATAATAAATATGTTGTATGTTCAAGAGAAGAAAAAATAAGCACGTTTTCTCCCTGAAAGCCAGCAGCAGCATAAGGCAATTCATTTTCTGACCATTCCTGTGATACAGACTTGAATTTTTCATACAGAACTGAAATTCCCCCACTTGTAAACATTTTAGAAACACTTACTTTAGATTCTCAGAAACCGTTTTGGCCTTGTTATAGTGTCCCCCAACTGGATTTGCTGCAGCAATGATGGATGTCCTCGCTGGTAAGCTGCAAACAATTCCGGCCTTAGCAAGACTGATACTTTGCTGTTCCATAGCTTCCAGCAAAGCTTGGTGCTGATTCCCCATCTTATCAAACTCATCTATTCCACAAATACCTAAAAACCATTTACAGAGAGGAAAAGAGAAATTGGCAGACACATCTTTCCTGAATTCTTATTCAAGGATTAAAAGTGATATGCCAGAAGCAGCTCTTTCAACCAGTATTTTTTTTCTCTCTTGCAATTTTAACCATACAATCTAGCCTCTGCTTGAAAATTGAAACCCTTACTTTGCCTCAACCAAAGTGAGCCACGTGTGCACGAGTGGGCTTTCCAGGTATGGCTATGCAGGCCTACATGCTCAACCGATATTTAGTGCTATCCGTTCAGACAGCACTTATCACCTACTTGAAAAAAGAGGGGAGGGCTTAGACTATGGCCCTGTTTGGATGTAGCATCAAACATCGGGTAGAAGAAACTGTGGTTATTAATCTGTAAACCCAAGAATCATGTCACAGATGACTGATCACCTGCGTTTGGCAACCTCCAGCTTTTGGGCAGAGGAACCCCTGCCTCTTCCTAGTACGCCCAAGTTGCATCTCAGCAAGCTCTGTTCCACTCATGTTGCCACACTAGGGGCAAGGCATCAGCACATCAGTAAAGCGGCAACTATTGGCTATGTTGGATGGGGCGTGGTCGGTACAATCATATCGTCAGGGCAAAGATATTTTATTTGTGTTACTAGGGCCTTATGTGTGTGTGTGCACAAAGCACTGGAGTGAAGAATTTTTTGAGACCTCTCCTGCTGTCTCCGTCTTGTCCTCCCATCCTTTTTTTTTTAAAAAAACCGGGAACATGCAAGGTCCAGAACACGCAGGGGAAAGTGGGCTTGCTCCAATGTGGTTGCCCCTTTAAAAGCATGAACTCTAAGGATGTGACATCCCTGTTGCCAACCAGCAGCAGGAGAAGTAAGGAGACAGCAGAGGGCAAAGCATCAACTGAGAGGTGGCCAGCAAGAAACATGGCCACCCTAGAATGGATGCATTTCTGGGCTGCTCTAAGCCAACCTCTTTCTGGTTGCGGGAGAAGCTTGCACACAAAACCCAGGTTATAGTCGCAGCAAAATTCAGACGACACAATGGTGCCTTGGAAGCTCAGGTTTCAACAGCAAAACTCACTACAAACCAAGGGAAGTGCAAGTGATTGCAGGGGTGTAGGGAGCATGGCCACGGCTGGAGGACAAAGCCCAACCCAGAACCCCTGAGTTCTTAATCACACGCACTTTGCATGTGTGCCCCCCTGCATCTGAACAGGGCCTTCAGCCCCAGGCAGCAGAGCTTCATTTCCCCTGTCAGCGCTTCACACTACACAGAACAGGCACTGCCAAGACTAAAAAAGCTCACTGCACGAGGGAGACTGTCAGACCCTTCTCCTCTCACACATACCCACACCCACTCCAAGAAGCATTTTCACCCTCCACACAAGTTCTTTTGTCCACTCAGCCCCTATGGATGCAATTGCGGGGGAAAGGAGTCCGACAGTCCTAGCCAAACAGCACCAAAAAGGCAAACACTCTCCTTCCAGGCAACCCTACAAGCACCAGAAACTGCAGCTGAGGCAGCAGCAGCAGCAGCAGCAGCAGCAGCAGCAGTAGTAGTTGCTGCCACCTCATAAGGCAGAGATAAAGGCAATCCCCTTGCTTGGCGAGGAAGTGGGCAGCGGGTGGCATGCTGCTGCTAGTTGGAAGACATGCCCCACCCCAGCCCCATGCCATCTTCGACCAAATATCCCACCCATGGCTCTCCACCCACCCACCCCGCCATTCACCTTGCTTTGTACCAGTCTCAGCATTGGCCCCATCCCCTTGCAAACTGGCATCAGATGCAGGGGTGGGGCCAATACCTGGGAGAGGGTCCGATCCTCTCCCATTCCTCCCCACCACAGCACAGCCAGAGTTTCAGTGAAACGCTGGCTGGAGAGTAGAGGGGCGTGTGTCATGTCCCAGCTGGTGAGCACTTTGTTCGTTGGCTGGGTGTGGGCAGGGGCAAGGGTGCACACTGTCCAAGGGCGAGCCTTGGCAGCTCCCCCAGATCCTGGCAGCCGGGGAACAATTGTCCTCCCTTGCTCCATAGTCCCTACGCCCCTGCGCAGTTGGGTGACAAAACTGCGGCTTCACACATTCGACCACAAACTCCAGCCTCTGGCAAGTTTCTCTCTGGTTTGGCATTATGTCCAAACGGGGCCTGTGTGCCTTCAACAGGCAATTTATGTAGCCAAAGATGACAATGCTGACAATCTGTTCAGGAATTACCTATCTGGTTCTAAATGTAGTATCCAAAACTGCATACCCAGCCCTGAGCTGAAATAGAGTGCTGCACACGCAGCCCAGGAACAAAGTGCAGAACATCCTTTTGCAGGCACTTTGGAAAGGCTTGATTCTGTTGAAGCTTGCTTTAACACACTGACGATTCAAGACAACTACATATTGCAAAACTGGCTTTCAAAATATGAATAGGAGCAGTTCAAGGCAGGACTTGACTAGTCAAAGATGTACATTGAAAAATAATAGTAAACACAGAAGTGTGAAGAGTGCTCAATGGATCTTATACCATGCCTGAAAATTAAGCTATTACAACGGTGGTTTGAACATTAGCATTGCCAGCTTCAGTTCCTTTCAAGCCCACAAATACCAAAAGGCAAGAGTGTGAAAAAGTAATTCCAGGCAGGGAAGCTCAACTCTAGGACATGGCTTCATTTGCAATAAATTGTGCAAATTCAATACAATAGGGTTATGAACTGCCTTGTAAATGGAATTATTTCCCAGTAGAACATACTAGAAAGTGGGGATGGGGGCGGGAGGAGAGACCAAAACCTCCTAGAATTTAAGAGAGCACTTTCTTCGACACGAATCCCACCACCTATTAAGATCGGGAGAGGTCCAGTTGTGGTTACCACCAGCTCATTTGGTGGCAACCCAAAACTGAGTCTTGTCTAGGGTTACCCCACAGCCCTGAAACACCCCCCCAAATGAAATCAAAACCTCTTCATCTCTGGCTGGTTTAAGCAACTTTTGAAAACAACTATTTTATGAGGCTTTTAGTTAATAATGTTTTAAAGTTTTGCTGATTATTATTTTAATTTGTTTTATATGATTTTAGGTTTTAATTGTTGCATTTTAATTGTAAACTGCCCAGAGATTGTATATGGGGCAGTATAGAAAAATGATAAATAAATAAAATAAACCCAGCTTCCTCCTGCTCCTCACACAAGCTACCACAAGTCAATCATCACAGAGGAGACATATCAAAAATTGATTTAGAAATATGTCATGGTAATTTTAACTGTATATTGCGACACCAAAATTCATGTGAAGTGCTTCGAAGCCCTCAGCCATCACTTTGATAAGAGTTCAGGAATAAACCAGCTAAAACTGATTTTATCAAAAATTGCTAAGAAAATCTACCCACAAAAAGGAAGAGTTTTGTGTACCTTGATCTCCAAGCACAAGAGCACCAGCTTCCAAAGCAAAGTCTCCAGAGGCACTGTCTCTAGAGAGAGTTACAGTCAGGCCAGAGGTGGTGGTAGCATTGCCACAAACATATACACCACGAGGTGCAATATTGCATACAGCCTAAGGAAACAAATGGAAAAAGCTACTTATGCATGCTACAGTTTGGTGACCATAGTTACACAGGAACATAAGAAGCTGCCTGATACTGAGCCTGACCATTGGTCCATCTATCTCAGTAATGTCCACTCTGACTAGCAGCAGCTCTCCAAAGTTTCAGGCAGGAGTCTTTCCCAGCCCTACCTGGAGATGCTGCCAGGGATTGGACCTGGGACCGTCTGCATGCAAGGCAGATGTTCTACTGCTATGGCCCCATTCCCAGCCAACTGAATGTCTCCAGCTCTCAATCTGAATTTTTCCTCTGTGGGAAAGAAATAAACCCCAAAGAATTGAAGCACGCCACTGATTTAGTGATTGGCTTCCTGCCCTCACTCAGAAACAACTTCTTTTTAAAAGAGAAAAGAAAATCCAGTCCAATGAAGAACTCTGTTTAACTCAAATGCTCACATACCCATTGCATTCTTGGTGCAGTATGTGAGGCATTATTTTAGACCCATGTTTGATTCATATGAAGTTAAACTAAAAGAATCAAACAATCAGAGTTAAAACTAAACGAAAAGATTAAGACAGCCTCAGAAGAAAAATAGATGGCATTTTCCTATATTCAAAGTACAATGGCATCCAATGTTACAATATATCGGCTGACACAATGAGGAAAATTACTGAAAGTAGTCCCCTTGAAATGAAAAGGACAAGTGAGTTTTTTAATTTCAATGGGATGACTTTAAGTAATTGTCCTCATCGTGTCAGCCAGTTTGTAAAAACATGTTAGAGATCAAAATGTGAAATAAACTATATGTATTAGTAAATGAATCCATACTTGCAACATCTGACTCTTCCCCAATCCAGGATCTCCAACTACCAGTATATGTGGGTCTCCTCGAATAGGAATCCTGTTTTTGTCATCCACATATTTTTGACACCCTCCAAATAATGCCAGCACTAAACCGGCTTTCACAATCTGTGAAATGAAAGAGAGAGACACGTGCACACGAAGGATTAGCTCAGGGTGGCAGCATGATCCACATGAGGCCTGTCACTGTCTGACAGGAACTTGAGAACCCTACCCTTCAAAATGCAGAGAGGAAAATGCAAACTACTACTGAAGCAATAACAAAGCAATTATTTAAAAAAAAAACCCATGATGTTTGTATTTTAAACTCTCATTAAATCAATTAATAGGAAATAGGAACAGCAATCCTATGTTATAATTTGCAATGTTGGTGGTATTATTTTGATTTTATTGCTATATTTTAACCTTGTAAAAA
The DNA here is from genome assembly GCF_027244095.1 of Hemicordylus capensis. Classification (NCBI taxonomy): domain Eukaryota; kingdom Metazoa; phylum Chordata; class Lepidosauria; order Squamata; family Cordylidae; genus Hemicordylus; species Hemicordylus capensis. The sequence goes on from NC_069657.1 coordinate 263,617,731, forward strand.
GCACCTTGGGATAAGGTATGAGAGATAGTATATAAATTCATCTATAAATAAAATCTCAGACAAATTCCTATAAAACTAAATTATAAAAAACTTAAAAGTTTTTTTATCATCAAAAAAATGATAGCCCAATTTTCACTGTGGCTATCGGAACCTCTTAGGTCAGATAGTATGAAACATCAAGACATTTTGTTTTAATCTATTAATTGAATCCTGTGAGGAGCAGGGGAACACAGGGCAATTGAAGCCTCAACCTTACAAAGTGCTACTCAAGTTTCTCAGTTTGGTTTGCCAATCAGCAAATTGAAAAAATATAATCAATTCAAAAACTGGGGTGGTTGTTGTTTTTAAAAGCCCTTTAAGTACAAACAAGCTGAGACTTTAGGGGATTTTCTGGTAAGCACTTAGACTTTCTGAACTGGAATCCACTTACCTCATGACCATAGATAGCAGGACAAACAGAGCTAGAAGGAAAACATATGTGTGTGATTATTTAAAACTAGTATGTGAATATCTAAGACAATGTATGAACTGTGCTATCCACATGAAAACTTTCTGCTAAGGCATTGCAAATTCTGCACCATTAAAAAGCTGAATTTTTCAGCCTATATCAGTTATGGCAATAAGCAAACTTCCATGCACTTTCTGTGCAAACAAACTTTCCATACATGCATTCATGAGGAGCAGCAAAGGCAAGGTGCTGCACAGAGCATTGAAGTATTCCCTACTGAATGCCCTGTTTTGGCTTCAGAGATCTCATCAAGCATTGCTGCACACTTTCAAACCCATCTTTGCTGCCATAACAGGTAGTACAAAACATTTTAAAAAATGAAAGTCGGGATTGTTAGATACTGAACTCCAAGCCCAATATCATATTCTGTTGGAGAGAATTATTGAATACACACAGCCCTGCCAATATATCTTGCTAGCTGTAATAGAATTAGCAAAATCAATCTTAGGGTTTTCTTACAAGCTTCAGAACTTAAAATTCTTTATGCAAACATCGGAATTTTAAGTTCTTGATTCCAGGTTCTTTAAGACAATGGGGACTATCCAGCCAAAGTTAAGCACTTTCATGGGAGACTTAAGCAAACATCATGTCTCTCCTACTGAAATCAGTAAGATGACTCTCCAGTAGAAAAGCAGGTCTGTGTGTTCTTTACAAAGGAGTCATTCTGTGGCTACAGTAGGCATAGTGATTGTGAGGTCACAAATCAATCTCTGGAATGGAGAGATTCAGAATGGGAATCTCTGGAATGGAGAGACAGTCCAGGCTGTTGACACAGTTGCTCCTAAACGCCCTCTCCGACTTGGTGGAGCCCGATCTGCTCCTTGGTTTTCCTCGGAGCTTAGGGTGATGAAACAACTCGGGTGACAGCTGGAACAATGCTGGAGGAAGAGTCATGACACATCTAACCAAACACGGGCCAGAGCCCATTTTAGGGACTACTCCGTGGCGGTGGGGGCAGTGAAGAAATGCTTTTTCTCCGTCTCCATTGCATCTGCTCAGTGCAGACCAGCAGAGCTATTTCGTGTGGCAAAGACATTGTTCCACACATCCCCCCAGGTGGAGGAGGAATCATCTACAGCCCGTTGTGATCAGTTTGTGTGTCAATTTGCAGATAAAGTCGCTCACATCCATGCTAATTTGGACTCCAGAGTTTTGGCAGTTCTGGCAGACGTGCCTCTGATACCATCTGGTCCTATTGTGTTGGATTCTTTTCAATTGGTGCAGCCTGAGGATGTGGACAAGATCCTGGGCAGCGTGTGGGCGACATCGTGTGCTCTTGACTCTTGCCCTTCATGGCTAATAAAAGCTGCCAGGGAGGGTGCAGGCAGATGGTTGGAGGTGATTATTAATGCTTCATTAAGAAAGGGCAAGATCCCATCGTGCCTCAAGGAGGCGATGGTAAGACCATTATTTAAAAAACCCTCCCTTGATCCCTCCAACTCGAACAACTATAGATCTGTCTCTAATCTTCCCTTTTGGGGCAAGGTGATAGAGCATGTGGTGGAGTCCCAGCTGCAGAGGGTCTTGGATGATATGGATTATCTGGACCCTTTTCAATCTGGCTTCCTCCCTGGATATGGGACTGAAACTGCCTTGGTTGCTTTAGTGGATGGCCTACACTGGGAACTAGACGGGGTGTACGTCCCTGTTGGTTCTTCTGGACCTCTCAGCGGCGTTTGATACCATCGACCATGGTATCCTTCTGCTAGAGGACTGTTGCTCGGCTCCATGGCCATTGGCCCGTGGGGTTCCGCAGGGATCGATTTTGTCCCCTATGCTGTTTAACAGCTACATGAAACTGCTGGGAGAGGTCATCTGGGGTCTTGGACTGAGTTGTCAGCAATATGCGAATGACACTCAGCTCTATCTCTCCTTGTCACCTGATGCTAGGGAGGCAGTGAATGTCCTGAATTGGGGGCTGGAGGCCGATGGGTTGGATGTGGGCTAATAAACTGAGACTGAATCTGGACCAGACAGAGGTAATGTTGGTTAGTAGGAGAGCCAATCGGGATGAGGAGATTTTATTGGTTCTGGATGGGGTTGCACTCCCCTTGAAGGAGCAAGTATGGAGCTTGAGGGTATTACTGGATCCGGATTTGCTTTTGGAAGCTCAGATGGAGGTGGTGGCCAGGGGTGCCATTGAACGGCTTCAACTAGTGCGCCAGTTGTGTCACTTTCTCGTGAAGGCAGATCTGGCCACAGTTATTCATGCCTTAGTCAAGTAATGGCTGGATTACTGCAACATGCTCTACATGGGGCTGCCCTTGAAGAATATCCGGAAACTGCAGCTAGCGCAAAATGCAACAGCTAGGATTTTATCTGGAGCTGCCCATTGGGATCACATCACACCCATTTTGAAAGAGCTGCACAGGCTACCAGTTTGTTTCTGGGTCCAATTCAAGGTGCTGGTTTTGACCTTTAAAACCCTTAACGGTTTGGGCCCGGGTTACCTGAGGCCTGTTCCCAAGGCTGGCTGCCTGCTTGACGAGGTCATATGAGGGAGGCTCGGCTGTCATGCATGTAGGACAGGGCCTTCTTTGTCACTGCCCCCAGACTCTGGAATGCTCTCCCAGTGACTATCCGCTCCTCAGTCTCCATCACAGTTTTTAGAAAGCGTGTTAAATCTTGGATTTTTACCCAGACTTTTATAAGATTGTCTCTACAGCTGCTTCTTTGTATTTTGTACAGTTCTTATGCTTGTAATTCAAATCTTTTCAGTGAGATTTGTTTTATATTTTAGCTTAATATTTTAATTATCATTTTTATAGTCTTGTTTTTTTTATTTTTATGAAACGCCTTGGGATTGTTTTCATGAAAGGCTGTATACAAATTTAACAATAAATAAAATAAGTAAAATGGCATAGATGACATACTGTCCTCCCTCAGAGACCACTAGTCATGGAGGAAATACAATGAGGGTCTCCCCCAATGAGCACTCACAAGTTTTAAAGCATCTTGTTGTTCTATTTCTATCACTATAATGGGTAGACAAGTTCCTCATTGCCACATTTTAGCATTCATATTTTTGTTTTTGTTGTTTTATTCAGCTCTCTCTTTACATACAGAGATACAGAGGCTGCACGACCCTCAGCATCATATTCCTGGGAGCAAAAAGGGCTTCTTTGGGAGATGGGGGAGAAGCAAAAACTCACTCCCCCCCAACCTGTCCCTGCACTGGGCTGCAGAAGAAAAAACAGGTTGCTTACCTGTAACAGGTGATCTGGAAGTGGTCCTGGACAGTCATAACTGTGGGTTCTGTGCCTGCGCAGACGAGCTTCGGCAAGAATTCTATAGCTCCTTGAGACGCCTGCAACCGCCTACTGCACATGACTGCAGCACCATCTGGTGGCGGTTGGGCGTCCTCATACTCAGTTTCTTGATGGCCGACTTAAAGTATCTTAAAGCTTCATTTCAACTTCAGCTTGTGCCACAGCGGGGATGGACGGGCAGGTTTTATGACTGTCCAGGACCACTTCCAGATCGCCTGTTACAGGTAAGCAACCTGTTTATCTGGATAGTGGTCCTGGACATTCATAACTGTGGGTGAATTACAAGCAACCTCGTTGGAGGCAGGTGCCACAAGCTACTGCAACACTCTTAAGGACTGCCCGTCCAAATTCTGCTTGTGCTGCGTTATGGAAGTCCACAGCACAGTGTTTTATAAAGGTCTGGTGAGAAGCCCAGGTAGCCGCAGTGCAAATATCGTCAAAACTTATGCCAGCCAGGTGTGCAGCTGAAGAAGCATAGGCCCTGGTTGAATGTGCATGGAGCATGGCGGGCGGGGTGACACCCTGAACATCGTATGCAAACTTAATCATCTCCACCAACCAGAAAGAGAGCTTCTGTCTATTTGGTGACAAGCCTCTATGTTTTCCTTTCTCGCAAATGAATAAATGAGTTGTTCATCTCACATGACATGTAGCCTTTAGATAGTATAGAAGGGTCCTGCGCACATCCAGAAAATCCATCGAATGTTCTAGAGGTGTGGACGGTTCCCTAAAGAAGGTTGGTAGCACAATATTAGTGTTCAAGTGAAAGTTTGTAACAATCTTTGGCCTGAATTCCGGATCCAGATGCATAACTACACGGTCTGGAAAGAATGTGGTGTAGGGCTCATCAATACGAAGGGCTCGGAGCTCATTGACCCGCTTCGCGGAGGTCAAAAAGCAAAAGCAGGAGAAGCGGACAGGGACGGCAGGGGAGTTCTCCTGCCGACCCCTCGTTGCGGTGGGAAGGGAAGGGGCGGCAGGGGGCTTGGGGGCTTAAAGGGGGCGGCTGCCAGCCGAACGGGGGCATTTAAGAGGGCGGCAGGGACTGGGAGATACCCTGCCGCCTGATTCAGTATTCAAAAGGAGAGCCGCGCCGAGAGGGGGAATGAAGCGGGCGGCAGGGAGGTCTGCCGCCCGCTTGCTCTAAGAAATACGGCGGCATTCTTGAGGGGGTAAGTAAAGCCCCCCCCCCCGAACTCTTTTGGAACCCCCCACCCCAGTGCCAGACCACAGCTCCGCGGTTCCGTGCACATCCCTATTCCGGAGTCAGAGAGAGGGGTCCGATATTATCAAACAAGCCGTGAGGGAAAAAGAAAGTAGAATGGTCCAAACAGTCTGCGTTTTTTCTTTCCTTTTCTTAGTTCAAAAGTCCAAAACGAAATCCAAAAGAGTAGTCAATCCTTTCCGTAGTCATCAGCCAAAATATTAGTATCAATTAAAAGGTAAAATAGTAAGATCTGAGGAGCAACTGTTTCCAAAGACTGATCCTAATGGCGGTCAGCAAGAAACTGAGTATGAAGATGCCCAACCGCCACCAGATGGTGCTGCAGTCACGTGCAGTAGACGGTTGCAGGCGTCTCGAGGAGCTATAGAATTCTTGCCGAAGCTGGTCTGCACAGGCGCAGAACCCACAGTGATGAATGTCCAGGACCACTATCCAGATCCTTCAATGCACATCTGGGAGCATGCTGCCCCTCTTCCACCCTTGTAGCACTGGGGAAGGTGATTAGGGGCTCATTACTAACTACAAGTTTGCACTTAAACAATTGTTCCTGCTCTGTAATTAAGTAATAAGCAACATATGTCCACAAAAAATGTGACCCCTGCTTATATATGTAGACTTAATTAATAGTATGATGGTGGCAAGCAGGCGCTTTAAACAGAGGAAGGCAGCTCTTACCTGCCCTGTTACCTGTTATGGACAGTGTGGCGCTGTCCATAACAAACAGCAACACTGTGTGGGGGCTTCCTGTTTGGGAACAGGAAATTCCCTGTTCCCAGCATCCCTCGGGCATCATTGTCCTGTAAATGGCATCTGCTTGTACACGGATACCATCTTGAGTGCTCCTGTTCCCAAAACAGGAACTTCCTGTTCCCAAAACAGGAAGCCCCCACACGGCATCGTAAGAACTGACAGCAGGGCTGTTTATTATGGACAGTGCCACACTGGGGCGGCAGAGGAGTGACGGAGAGGCAGGTAAGACCTGCCTCCCTCCCTGCCAAAATTTTTCGGGTGGGAGACCTCAAATTGTTTTGGCACCTCGAATTAGAGGCGCCGAAAAGCTTCATGCACATCCCTAATGGAAAGCATATATATGTACATGCAATAAAATTGATCTCATTACGTACTTGACAATGAGTTTGAGCAGGTTCTCTTCAGCTTGGATCTCCTGAACAGCATAAAGGTCTTTAAGGGAAAATTCCATGCACACTTGGTGGTTTATTCCATGTTCGTAATTCTTGATTTTCTGTCCTTTAGTATTGCTAACAGAGTTCGCTTCGATGTATAACAGGAAGACACATTTATCATTTTTATTTCTAGATGTCCCTGTTAAATTGTCAAACCAGAGGTCATTTAAAGTATGTATCTATGTATCTGTCTGTCTGTAGACATTTTACACAGGCTCCCAGTAACACTTACTCTAATTTTAAATATTTCTGAAGATGACAGTTTTTGAATGATTAACCTTATCAAAGGTTTTTCAGGTCCAAGGGCAAACATAAAGTGGGTGCTTGCAGTCAATATAGCTTATTTATTTATTTATTTATTTACTTTCTTTAATATACCCCACCCCTCCAATACATAAAATAAAATTAAACATAGATACAATGTAAAATAAAAGATTAATAAAGTTGAAGTTAAAAGACAAGGCTAAAACATTTAAAATTACATTTTTTAAAAAAATTCAAATTTAAAAGTTATTAATAAAAGCTAAAATTCAAGAACTATAAAAACTAAAGAATCTACCAGATATAAGCAGATAAAACACTTAAATTCCCCTTTAAAACTATGTGTTTTAATTTTTTTTTTAAACTGAGGGAGGGAGTATGGTGATGTTCTTTGGGGAGAGTGTTCCAAAGCCGAGGGGCCACAACCAAAAAGGCCCTGTCTCTAGTCCCCGCCAAGCAGATCTCCCGTTAGTGGCAAGGCCATAAGCAGGGCCTGAGATGCTGAGCTGAGGGCCCTGGCAGGTTCATATGGGTGAATGAATTTCAACAGGTACCCCAGCCCCAAGCCACATAGAGCTGTATTTCATGTAGCTGAAAAGTGACGTATTTTCATAATATTTATATGGCATTTATATGTAATTAGCAAAAATTATGTGGATATGTAACAATGGATGGTTTAATTAGCAAATATTATTTTGTTATAATTGCCTCATCTAATAAATTCATGGCAAAATTTGAACTGGGGATTCCTAGTCACTATATGACACCAGCTCTCACCCAGATCATTTACTCACTCATGTACATACCGTCATGCACACAGAGAGGTATCGCAGTGACTCTTTTTAGACAAGTGACCTTTACCAGTTCACCATTTAAAAATAAATAAATAAATAACTACTTTGGTGGTTCCTAAAAAATGAAAGAATGCTGCATCAACAACAAACGATGGCCAAATATATAACATACCTTCCTCAGTGTTTGACACTTTGACGATTCCTGTGATAGTAATCACATCTCCTGGAACACAGCTATCTACAAGATCCTGAACCAGTTCACATTCTATTGTGCGAGGGATTCTACCAGCTTCTCGCTGATCGTCCAACATGAGCTCTTGAATCCTAGAATATATAGTCAAATGATTTTGTATTGAAAATGCTACATAAACTGACTATTTTTATATTCCGAGCCCTAATAATAGGAAATACATTACTATGTTAAAAACTGTTTAGGCCAACTGTTTGGGGTTTTGTACACCAAAACCAGCTACAGGAATCCAGTGTCGCCTAGCAATCCATCCTCATTTCATCTCACAAAATATAGATGAACTAGCTGGGCCGGGCACAGAGCATCTGCGCCTCTAGTTCACCATCGCCACTTTCTCCCACCCCCACCCCCACTCCCCCACCGCCAGCCTGCCCACACCTCCTTCCCCCACCCGCCGCCAGTCTTCTTCCGCAGCTCCTCGCCCGCCATCTTCCCCAGCTCGCCTTTTTCCCACCCGCCTTCTTCTTCTTCTTCGGCCGGCCACCTGCCACCATTCGCCACTGTTATTTTTGCCCGCCAGCCAGCTGGCCACCACCACCACCATTTTCTCCCACGTCCCTGTCGCTATCTGGGCAGCTGCTCACAAACTCTCGTGAGAGCTTCCACACATGGGATTAGTGACAGGCACGCCTAAGAGAAATATATAGATAGAAGATAGATAGATTCTCTTCACTGATTGTTCATAACATCCTACACAAGCTGTAGCCATATCTGAAAGCTGACTCAAATGAATTTCAAACCAAGTATCTGACCATGACATTTCCCTTCTCAAAAGCAGTACCGCATTGAAGAAATAACCTGGAAGCCATAGTTCAACCAAATTTATTACAATGCCAAATCTGCTTTTGTGTGTGGGGTGTGTGTGTGTGTGTGTGTTAACTGGTGCAATGGGTGATTCATAGGGATGAAAAGGATGTCTCTGGCTGACATCCAGACAATTACTCATCATGAGTGGTCCCACTGAAATCAATGGGACAAAGTAGTAATGACTAATTTGCCCCAATTTTAATGGGACTATTCACTAGTAATTTAATCAGCCTATTAGCCAGTGATCCTTTTCATCAGGTTAACTAATAGCATGTTGTGTAGAACCTAAGTAAAGTATGAGGAAAGTAACATTTCAACTATGAAAGGGATTTATTTCTATTCAAACACAACTTTAAAAGATAGCTACGTTATGAATTGAAGTCAATATGTTATCCTTTATTGCACATTTGAATAATGTGTTAATTGCTTCAGAAGATGGAAGTTTTCCTTACATTGCAACTCAATTCAGGGGCGGGGGGAGAGTCAAAGTGACAGTTTAGAGAAGTGTTACAGTCAAGATACATATTTCCATTAGCCTTTTATATCAAAAACATAACCCATTCAAAACAAACAGCCAACAAATGTGCTTACTTAATAGACTGCCAGTCCACTGTAACTGTGTATGGAGAACTTCTATCTGCAGTGAATGATCGCCCATGACAAACAGGCAGAGGACACTAAAAGACATATAATGTTCAAATTTAGTGCCAAGGCAGGTTTATATTGCAAACACATGAAGTTTTATTTGATTCGGGTGGGCGGGGGGGGGGGAGAATTTGTCATTCCTATAAGTAAAGCTAGAGATTTATTAGTTGACATCTTAATTAACACTGCACATGTGGAGCCAAAACATGCACAGCCACAGCAGCCGCGTCCCCAGCTGCAGCGGTACAGGTGCTTATGCACCTAATGGGGCAATTTTGCAGAGCTGCCCTTCCCCTCGGAAGCACTCTGTGCAACCTGCAAACATGTCCTTGAGGGCTGCCCTCGGGGAAGGGGAGACGGGCAAAAGTCACCCTGCCTGGCGCATGTGACAGCTGCTGCAGCTGTGCATGTATCAAGATGTAATACATTATCCTTAACTATGTTTGTTCAAACAAACTTGAAGTAAAACTAGAAGGCATGGCAAGTTTGTTTCAGCAATTTGACTTAATTTCACTGAAGTCATCCTCTTTTCTCTGTAAATCTTATTACTTTAGCATCTACATGGTGATAAAAAGTGGCTTACAACATAAGTTTTTAAGTTGTTTGTTACCTTTGTAGGGAGTGTGTATTTTCCATCAGGCAAAGGAAAACTTTGAACATTTCCACAAGCACTGCATATAAATGCCATCTTGGTGCAGAAAGGCTTAATGTTACTGACACGCACAACAGTCCCACGCAAAGCAACATATTTCCCATAGCAATTAGCACGAATATACTTAAGCTGAGTAAGCGGATCATAGTTGTATACTCTAAATAATAATAAAGAACAAAAATTAGACAACCATATATTAAATGCAATGGCTTCAATTCAGATAAACAATTATGCTAAAAGGATAAGTCCTATGCACACCGATTTATTTATTTGACATATTTTTATAACGTCCAAAACTTAACATCTCTGGGTGGTTTATAACAAAAACATAAAAGTAAAAATGTTAGTTAAAACAAATAATGACAACAGAAATTAAAACATTGGTTAAAATAAATGACAGCAAAAAGTTAAAACATTACAACAATTTAAAACCTTAAAACAATATTTTAAAACAATGTTAAAACTATTAAAACAGTATTTAATTAAAAGCCTGGGTGAATAGGTGCATCTTTAAAGATTTTTTTTAAATTGTCAGAGATGAGGAGGCTCTTATTTCAGCAGGGAGCACATTCCAAAGCTTCGGGGCAGCTGCAGAGAAGGCCTGTCCCCGAGTAACCACCAGATGAGCCACTGGCAACTGCAGACGGATCTCTCCTGATTATCTCAATGGGCGGTGGGATTTGTGACAAAGAAGACATTCTCTTAAATACCCAGGGCCCAAGCCATTTTTGGCTTTATAGGTTATAAACAGCACCTTGTATTTTGCCTACAAACTTATCAGCTGCCAGTGTAGCTCTTTCAATACAGGATTAACGTGGTCTCTCTGAGATGACCCAGAGACCAACCTAGCTGCCGCATTCTGAACCAGCTGCAGTTTCCAGACTACATACAAAGGCAGCCCCACATAAGAGAGCATTGCAGTAATCTAGTCTAGAGGTTACCAGCATAAGTACCACTGCCCTGAGGTCATTTATCTCAAGAAATGGACACAGCTGGCGTATCATCAAAGCTGATAGAAGGCACCTCTGGCCACCACCTCAACCTGGGACACAAGGGAGAAGCTCCAATCCAGCAGCACCCCCAGACTGCATACCTGTTCCAACCGTAGCCTGACAACCTCCGGTTTCAGGGTAAGAGAGCCACTCCTTCCTGGTTGTATCCCAGCAAGCTCTGTTGTGCTTGCGTCACCAGACTGTGGCAAGGCATCGTAACATCTGCAGGACGGCAGCCATTAGCCATGATCTTCAAGGGGGCGTGATGAGCGCGACTGTGCCTTTTTGGAATTGAAGACATTTAAATTCCTTTAAATGGCATTCAAGTCCTTCTCCTGACAGCTATTGCTCCGGTGTCCTCGTAAGAGCCCTACACCAAAACAGTCTCACACAAGCACAATTGCTGGCAATGGGGGGATGCAGGGGGGCACTATTTTTCTGTTACCCTGGGAAGGGAGTGTGATGACTGCCTAGGAAGGGAAGTGTATATGAGGGAGGGCACAGGATCCTGGGGTCTGGTCCACTGTGACCAAGGATGCTCTTGCAATGGGAGACCCCAGCAAACCAGTACACAGTACAAGGCATACTCCTGCCCCTGCTTTGGTTTGCTGACTGAGGATTAGGCCTCTCATGAGAGGGCCAGTCCACTGGGGAGGACCTCAGGCTCAGTAAGCTTCAGTCCTCTGTCGGACTGAGCTCTCATGAGGTAGGCCATCCAAATAAAGGGGGCCCTGCTTTTGTGGGGGCCTCATTCTCTCTAGTAAATAATAGAATACTATGTATATCATGACCACCTCCTCTCCAGGCAACCCTTTCATACTCCCAAGAAGTAGTGCTGCAATGCACTCTACGTGGGGCTGCTCTTGAAGATAGTTTGGAAGCTTCAGCTGGTTCAGAATGCTGCCACAAGGATGCTTGTGGGTGCAAGTTGCTACACGAGTATCACACCCATCATACGGCAGCTTCATTGGTTACCAGTCCATGTCTGGGCTAGATTCAAGGTGCTGGTCTTGACCTTTAAAGCTCTACATGGCTTGTGGCTGGGGTACCTGTTGGACCGCATTCACCCATATGAAGCTGCAAGGGCCCTCCGCAATGCTCATGGCCCTGCCACTAAAAGAGATCCGGTTGGCAGAGACTAGAGACAGGGCCTTTTCAGTTGTGGCCCCTCAGCTTTGGAATGCCCTCCCTGATGAGCGTCGCCATGCTCCCTCTCTCATTGTTAACAATGAAAAATACATCTTTTAAAAGAGGCTTTTAAATGTTTCACCTGTTGCTTATATCTGGTAGGTTCTTTAGTTTTTATAATTCTTAGTTCTTAGTTTTTTTAATAATTTAATTTGGAATTTTAAAAGCTGATTCTGATTGTGGTTTTAGCTTGGATTTTTTAACTTGTTTAAATTGGTTAATTTTGTTAGTTCGATTTTATATTGTAACTACTTTATAAATGTTGTGAGCCTCCCTGAGCAGTTTTGCTCACTGGAGGAGAAGGGTATAAATATGATAGATAGATAGATAGAGAGAGAGAGAGAGAGAGAGAGAGATAGTGGCCGCTTCATGTGTCTGGGCAGTACCTGCCGGGCAGACTAGGAAAACACCGGGAGTGGGGATAGATCTTTACTGTCATTCAAATTTCCCAAGTTTGGACTGGTGTTGCAGCATATGCAGATTGGGCACCGCAGGGAATTGCAGGAAAGGGAAGCCCTGATTATCAGCAATCCAAGGAAAGTAGGGTGACCGAACCGGGTAAAAAACAAACAAGGATATGTGCGAATGGACAACCAGACTGTCAGAGGGACTGCTTTTTCGCAGCAGTCATGAAGACAAGGAAAGGTGTTTCTGGGGTACCTGTGCCTTGCTTGTGATGAGCAACCAGGCAGGGCAGCAGCAGTGTTCCCTCTAACAGGGATTCCCAGACGTTGTTGACTACAACTCTCAACCTCTGCTAACTGGGCAAAGAGGCACCTTTTACCATGGTGATTCTCTTTATTTAGCAGGGGGAGAGTAACTGGCCCTATCCACCCCCAGCACAGTACTTCCAGTGACTGTTGCTGGTGTGTGTCTTATGTTTCTTTTTAGAATGTGAGCCCTTTGGGGACAGGGAGCCATCTTATTTGTTTGTTATCTCTCTTTGTAAACCGCCCTGAGCCATTTTTGGAAGGGCGGTATAGAAATCAAATTAATCATCATCATCATCATCATATCCCTAGCTGAAATGGCTTTTGCTTGGGGATTCTGGGAGTTGTAGTCAACAACATCTGGGAATCCCTGTTATTTATATTTATTAATTTTTTACATTTTATATCCCGCTCTTCCTCCAAGGAGCCCAGTGTTAGAGGGAACACTGGACAGGAGCTGCTATCTGGCCTCCATGCATGTCTCAGTGGGCTATCATGAGAGAGCAGTCTGCTCCAGAGCAGCCTCTGTCATGATCACACAGGAAGAATCACTTCATTAACTGCAGGCAATACTGTTCCTGCTGGATGGTTCTTCTCATACCACTCTTCCCCAACTTCATCGTACAAAAAATAGAGCTGAGCTATTCAAGAATTCCTGGGTAGGGAATACTTTTTTATTTGTTTTTAATAAAACACATGGTGCCCACCTGGCTATCCCATCCCCTTTCTGTTCTGGTTGCCGGGGTGGGGGTGGGGGGAGACAAAAGACACAGTAGAAAACGGGCATCCCCCCATGTGACTTTTCTTTTTGATAGGTTTGGGATGGGACAAGGCTGCATACCTGTTGCCAGGCAATGGCTTGAGGATCATGGAGACGGGATGGGGGCACAAATGCTCAGAGAGGTTGGCAGCAAGAAACGTAGAAGACATGAAGTGGGTGTGTTCATAGAGAGGGCAGTCTAGTCCAGGATTTCAGTTGCAGAAACAACATGAAAACACGTGGCAACATCTGTGTTTGGATGCAACGCTGCTGCCTTCAAACCAGGGGCGTAACTAAAATAGGGCAAGGAGAGACAGTTGTCTGGGGGCCCACTGCCTTGGTCACATGACTGACTCCCCCAGCCGCGCACCCGCCCAGGCTTCCTTCAGTTGTATTCATCCTCCAAAACTGATGTGAGTGTTAAGACCTGGAGCTACCAGAACAGCATGTCTTTCTCTAGTACCATTAAATGACTTGCATCGTCCACAATTTACAAAACCTTTTAAAAAATAATTTAGGATGATGTTCTATTGTGGCACAGTGTGTGTGTGTGTGTGTGTGTGTGTGTGTGTGTGTGTGTGTGTGTACACACACACAATGCTTTTTGTTACCACTATTCAGCCTCATTTAAGATTTCTTTACTTCATGAGCTGAAAAATGTCTCTGGGCCCACTCCAACCTTGCTACACCCCTGCTTCAAACCCCAGGTTGGAGCAATGAAACTCACTACAAACCGAAGGTTCAAACTGGAGTTTGGTGAAGGAAACTGCAGGTTGCTTTTGCTGCGAATCCACAGTTTCACGCATTTGATGTACACAAATTGCATCCTCTGCCACATTAAACTCTGCATTATGTGTGAATCAGGCCAATATATTTTCCTGAAAACAGGAAGCTGTAACTTCCTACACTGACCCATTAATTAGTAGGCATCCAAGTTCTCCCCTCAGCAACTTTGCCTTGGAAATAATCACTCCCCCTTCAGCATTTCTCTTGTGAGGAGAGCTGGTCTTGTGGTAACACGCATGACTTGTCCCCTTAGCTAAACAGGGTCTGCCCTGGTTGCACATGAATGGGAGACTAGAAGTGTGAGCTCTGTAAAATTTTCCCCTCAGGGGATGGAGCCACTCTGGGAAGAGCATCTAGGTTCCAAGTTCCCTCCCTGGCAGCATCTCCAAGATAGGGCTGAGAGAGATTCCTGCCTGCAACCTTGGAGAAGCTGCTGCCAGTCTGTGAAGACAATACTGAGCGAGATGGACCAATGGTCTGACTCAGTATATGGCAGCCTCCTATGATCCTATAAATTCATTTCTACTTTTAAGATTTCCCTTCCTTCATTTCAGCAGCTCTCCATGTTCATCCTCCGGCAACTGTAAACTCCCAACTGTCATTTCCCACCTCTCTCAACAGTAACCTCAGCAGCCCAGCTGAAGCCACACCCCCTAGCAACTGTTGCTAAGCCCAAACCTCTAGCCAAAGCAACCAACACAAACAATTACATTTTAACAATTCTCCACAGACACAAACATGTCTATATTCAACCAACATGAATCCTAGAAATCTTCCTTTTTCTTAAAGTTATTCTTCTACACTATAATAAAGTATTTTTCAAGAAAATTTTTGACAATGCCAGAATTATACCGTCTAGAAAGATAGCCTGCCTTCTTTCTTGCAGGTAACACAGTGGCATAGGAAACCAAAACAACTATTATTAATAGTATGCCTTTGTAGCACATAATCAAGGCACAATAAGAGTTAGAAATGTGCATTTTGTGATAAAAGCACAGAACTTGGTATACACAAAAAGAATGCTATGAAGTTCAAATTAAGGCATTTTTAATTCTCAAAAGTCAGCCTCACTGGATTCACTGTGGCTTACACCCACATAAGCATACTTATCTGAACTCAGTGACCCACATTCCGACTAATGAAATGGCAGTGGGAGGAGGGGAAAGAGTTCGTTCACACATCATAAAAGGAGGGCAGAAGACTTTCAGTAATCCTCTATCCTCCCAAAAGTATGTCTCCTAGGGTCCCCAACCCCATGCCCAAAATTTGTTAATATGTGCATGGGCAGTTTGTTTTATGTGAAATAATAAGCATGTATATAAATCCTGAGCCTTCAAATGAATCGTTCTTTAAAAAATGGTTGTGACCTTGCATGAATATATGGTACATCTATTATGGGTTCTTCATCAATGGACAGGCCTTCTTGCTCCTGCAGTTCTGCTGCATGTCTTTCAAGATCTTTGCTTAATACCTATAGGATTAAAAGAAGGCAAACACATGTCCATGAAACTGTTCGTACTTTATAACATATACAGGATTAACTGCCACCTTTACACATCAGGCTTAGATGCAAAGATGCTGCTGTACAAGTGTGAGCAGAAGTTTGTGGCATGTTTGCATAGAAGATTTCTATGCAAACATGCCACATCTTGCACACTGCGGAAAGCCCTCAAAGCTCAGAAGCAGCTTTTTGGAGGTCACAGAGTGCTGCAGCAGGAAGGAGGAGGTAGGAACTCCCCATTCCACGAACCAAACTCCATTCATCATATTTAGATTCCAAGCCATAGTCTAACACATAATACTGGGAGCCCAAGATCTGAAGTCCAACTGTTGCTTTATATGCATTCAAATTTTTACATGTTGCAGTTTCCAAAGTGCGGGAGGGGTGGGGGGTAATCATACCTCATGCTTGTGGATCTAAACATGCTTGGCTATTCAAAGGAAAACAATCAGAATGTTGCAATCATAGTTCTAGAATATACATAGCTATTCAAGGGAGCCATCTTATTTATTTGTTATTTCTCTTTGTAGACCGCCCTGAGCCATTTTTGGAAGGGCAGTATAGAAATCGAATTATTATTATTTTTATTATTATTATTAATAAATATTTTTCAGGTAGAATAGAAGTTGTAATCAGGTTTCAGGAGTCAAACATACATCCTTTTAAAAAAAGTTATTTTTTAAATGCTTGTGTTTTGCATAGTGTCCAAATGAATACTTACCGGCTCTCAGAGGAGTTTTGTTCATCAAAAGAGATCCGTTTGTTAACATTCATTTAGCATGTACATTACAACACAAAAATACACTGCAAATCACTAAAACAAAGAGAAGCTTTTCCTTTATTTTCATTAAAGCCTAGAACACCAAAACCAATATGTATGTTAGAAACCGGGAGGCCTCTTGGCCTGCTGGAAGGATGTTCCTTCGTAAAGACACTCAATTGCACAGTTCATTTATGCCTCCCACTTACACTTCTTTTAACAACTGTAAATAACACTGTGTTCCCCACACCCAGATCTTTCCTGTACTCTGAATGTTTTACACTCAAAAGGATATTGCTTAACAGCTTGAAGTAGTTACCTGATGTATTGCCAGTCCCATGCAATCCAGTATTTTCTGTGGCATATCCTTTAATTCAGTGACGATATCAGGTATTGATTCCACCACCTCTTTATCATCCACCAGCTCTTTATAATCCACAAGAATACTCCCTTTTCTTTCTATTTCATCCTATACATGGAAGTACGTGGAAGTTAATTTGTCACAGCACTTAAGGAGGCTACATTTCAAGTGTTTTACTGCCACTACACTCATAGAATACCATCCTTTACTAAACCATCTTTTCACCCCAAACTTTACATAGACTGGTTCATGTATTTGAGCAGGTGGGTCACATGAATTAACACAACAAAAAACAAATGACCCATTAAAATAATTAACACAATTTAAAACCATTTAAAAATTACGGAAGGACAGGCTAAAGAAAATGTGTTTTTAAAGGCTGTTAATGATCTTAAGCCTCGGATATCAATAGGAAGTGCATTCCACAGCAGGCAGGACCCAGTGGCTTATGTACACCTTTTCTACACTTGAAGCAGGGGTACAACCACCACTGGGCAAGGGGGGATGACAGACCCTGGGCCGCCGGGGCCAGGGAAGCCGCCACAGCACCCCCCTCCTCTCGTACCCAGCCAACGAGCACTCCATTTGCTAGCTGGGAGTGCAAAGAATGCCCCTCTCCTACGCAACTGGTGCTTCATTCAAGCACTGGTTGGCTGGGGCCGTCTATCCCTGACTCGCTCCAGCCTCATGAGCCCACAGCAAGTGCCTGATAAAGTACTAAGCGGGGAGGATCAGGACAGGGTCCAAGTGTACCCTCTCCCAATGTTGGACATGCCTCCTGCATCTGACTTTGATGCAGGGGTGTGTGGTTAGGGTCTGCACGCACTAGCACACACTCATTTCAATGGGGTCAGGGTCACCGTTGGGACATAGGAACATAAGAAGTTGCCATATACTGAGGCAGACCATTGGTCTATCTAGCTCAGTATTGTTTTCACAGATTGGCAGCAGCTTCTCCAAGGTGCTGGAGAGCTTCGTATGCTCCTGACTTGGAGCATACTACATTTGGGATGATGTGGTTAATTGTATGAAGTATGAAGGCTAACACAATGTGGATGTGGCTTAGAAAATGAAGGTTTCGTCAGAGCAAGGGACAGACCAGAAAGTGTCATGGTCTCTTCTAGTCCCTATCTAGCCTGGCTTGTTGCCCACCAGACAGTATTAAATCAAGATACAATATCATAAAAATCCCAGATATGAACTCGATAAAACCTAATAGGAACACAATCAGCAGAGAACAATAAAAATAAGAATCCAAAATAACAAGAACAAGAGAACAACAAAAATCCAAAATAAATCCACATCAGATACCCCTTCCCAAATACCTGGCTAGAACAAGATTTTATAAACTTCTATAGAGGCGCCTCTATCTAGGAAGAGAACTGCACAGAACAGCACCACCATGGAAAAAGCCCCTGCTACTTCTGGTGCGTTCATAGCCGCAGAAGGCAAAGGTATCCAAAGCTAGGGAGCAAGAGTGAGGAAAATAATTCATATCAAATTCTTACCTTATCATAAAGTTCTATTCGAGATGTAAAAAACTTTTCAAATGCTTCAATCTTCTGAACAAAAGGGGAGCCGTCATCATATGCTGAATAGGACAATTTCCATTAATTATTTAACAGAAATGTTTTTATTTATTATTTACACGTATACACCTTTTCTCCAAGGAGTCCAGGGTGGTGTATATGGGATACACCACTTTGGTCTCACAACAACCCTGTAAGGTGGGTCAGGCTGAGAGAGAGTGTGACTGGCCCACGACTGCCCAGTGAGATTCCTGGCTGAATGGTAACTTCTCTGATCCCAGTCCAGCCACTATACCATACTGGCTCTCAGTTTCTAAGTGTCCTCATTCTATATTCTAAAAGCATATATGCTGAATTGATAGAGATAGTTTAGATTAGAAGCCCTTATCAGTTGAAGTGTCTAAGGAATTTTTAAAAAAATTACATACATTGTTTCCCTCAATCTGGTACAAGGAGCCTTACTCTGGAATGAGACATCTTGTTATGGAATAAGGAGTTATTGCTCCAGAGAAAAGACAGCTGTGTATGTCACCTCCTATTTTCGCTTCAACTTTTGAAAGGTTTTTGGACTTAAAGACACTTCTTGAACTTTCTCTATTAGCAGTTGCCTTTAATAAAATCAGTACTGGGCCAATCATGAAGTACATCCAATTCTAGAAATATTTACATATAAAAAGGCCATTCATTCCAATGCCTATGATTATCACTGGCTACTACAGAATTTTAAACCGCACTGCTGTTTTAATCCTAAACATGCTTACAGCCTGGTCTTTTGCAAAATTAGGTGTGCCTAAGCCCCACTGACGGCAAAGAAGGGAGCTGTTACTAGGAAGCAAGTTCAATGGAGCTCTATTGGACTTTCTTCAGAGAACACACATGCACAGGATCATGTTGCGGGACAACTACTGCGAGACAAGGAAGGTGACACAACCACCAGTGCTTTTGAGAAATGCTGCAATATCTGGTTATACTGTGAAACAAATGTTAAACTATATTTCCATCTGAAAGGAAGAACTTGTTTTAGACTCTTAGATAGGAGACTAATTTGTGCTCCCCCTGACAATATTATTTCCTCCATTTCAGCCATGCATGTATGATTCTTGCTCCAGTGAGCACAGAATGTATATTATTATACATGTATAAAGTACCATAAATGTGCACAATACTTTACAAATAAGAAGACAGACCCTCAACTGAAGAAGCTTTTCCTCCTCTTAAAATATTAGCCAGGTGTGTGTGTGCGCGCGTGTACGCACACCACATACAAGCAGGCCTATTTACTTTGAATTATACTTTTTTACACAACCAAGATCCAAGGACTGGCTTCCTCATGCCTTGAGGTAAACAGAAGAATTAAGAGCAAGCCAAAATAGAACTTCATCCTTCAACACTGAAGTCTGTTCTTTATTGTTACATTTATGTAAATCATAAAAAAGCTCACCTTCAGAAAAATAAAGTTTCCAGCCTCTGTAAGGAGAAACTGGGTCCAGTGTTGTTTGAATGAGCTGAGGCTGAGCTGAAAGATATTCAAAGGTAAAAGTTAATGAAAGCAGATTTAGCATTCTTACTTAAGAAAAACAGGTTAGAAATATAAAACAAATAAAAAGTTACAATATAGACCCACAGTGATCGAAAAGCTAACAGCTCCAACCCCCAAAAGCAAATTTGATAAATTCCAATTTTAAGATTTCAGTCCACACTAAGGCTCTGATTAGGTTATGCTAACCCACAGAACAGCAGTCTCAAGCAACTGCATAATGCTAAAACAGGTCACATTTTCATCTTGCTATCCTTTCAACAACCAACATAATCCTAAAAATAAAGAAGTCCCAAGAGTAAAGCACAGTAAAACCAGCCATGCTGTGAAATAAACATACCAGACACCGACTTCCCAGCAGTACTTTTTCCTTCTCCTCTGGATCCATATCTTCCTCTTCCCCGCAATCCTCCTCTTCCTCTCCATTTCTGAAAGCCATTTCCTCCTCGTCCATAACCTTTTCCTCCGGACTCCTTGCTGGTCATCTCAGCGCTCTAGTCGATCTACAGACTAGGAATTAAACTAAAGGCCAATGCTATCATTTTGTATGTACTGCAAATGATTTTACCTCTTGCAACTTGTGAGTACTTCTGGACCCAAACCTCCCCGATATCTCAGACTGAGGCAGTGGTCAGGAGGAGTGCTTTTTATTTGGCTGATATGCCAGCTACGTCCATTTCTTGAGACAAACAGCCTTAAAACAGTGGTGCATATGCTGGTAACATCCAGGCTTCTCTACTGCAATGTGCTCTACATTAAGTTGCCTTTGTTCATAGTTCAGAAACTGCAACTGGTGCAGAATGCAGCAGCCAGGTTGGTCTCTGAGGTCACCTATAGAGACCACATTACTCCTGCTTTAAGAGAACTACACTGGCTGCCAATTAGTTTCTGGGCAAAATACAAAATGCTGGTTATTACCTACAAAGCCTTGAATAACTTGGGCCCAGGGTATTTAAGAGAGTGCCTTCTTCTTCATGAACTTTGCCGCCTATCAATGGGGGAGGTCAGCTTACGGTTGCCACTGGCTCGCTTGGTAGTGACCCAAATCTGGGCCTTCTCTAGAGTTGCCCCAGTGCTCTGGAACACACTCCAAAATGAAATCAGAATCTCCCCATCTCCGGTTGTTTTTAAAATGACTTTTGAAAACACACCTGTTTTATCTGGCTTTTAGTTTATGATGTTTTAAAGTTTTATTTATGGTAATTTTAATCTGTTTTATATAACTTTTAGGTTTTAGTTGCTGTTTGTTTAAATTGTAAACCATCCTGAGATTTAAAATGTGGTGGCATATAAATGAGTTAAATAAATAAATAAATAAATAAAACTTTTTTTGCTGCTGCTACAATAAGATTTTTCATCTGCTGCTTTTATCATTGTGTAAAATATTTTGTTTTAATGAAAATTCCACACTGCTTTGAGGGCTTCAGACAAAAAGCAGCATATACATTTTATAAATAATTTATTAAAATGGAAAAAAAGATTGATGAGTTATAAAATGCATGTGTAAAATATGACTGGATCCAATAATGCTTTACTGTATTTTCTTTACAAGATTTCTAAACTACTTTTCAGAAGCTGCATGCAAAAAAGTAAAAAAAAAAAACAGCTTTAAAAAAATTAAAGGATATAAATGAATACCAAAACACACACACACACACACACACACACACAGAGTGAGATGAGTGTTGAAGAACAGGGATAATTTAAGATGAGAGGACTCTTTTAGGTACATTTCCCTAGAAAATTATTCAAATGCTTTTGCTGTAATTTAAACTAGAGATATATATGCAGCAGATTTGAAACACTGTGGAACACAGTATTTCAAATCTGTGGAACACAAGAAGGGGTGGGGAGGCCATCATTCAGTAGCACAATTCATGTTTTTGCATGTATAAGATCCAACATTCAATCCATGGCACCTCCACCTTTAAGATGAAAAAAAACTCAAGACATTCTTACATCTTTAACAGACTGTGACAAAAACATCTGTGCCATCCACATACCTGTGAGATCTCTACAAGCAATATAGCACCTTACAGCCAATTGTAAAAACTGATCTACAGAAACTGAGTGAGCCACTACGGCAATGCCGTATTAGGTGGATATCCAAGACATACATACAGAGCACAATAAAGACCAACCAGAAGTCATGTATGGTGCAATCCTACAAGCATTTACCTAGAAGAAACCCTACAATGGTTAATGGGGCTTGTATGCATAGGACCCTAAACATGATTATTTGGAAATGAAACCCACTAAATACCGAGGAGACTTACTTCACAGTTGACACACATAGGACTTCGCTCTTCTGACTGGATAGGTTAAGGGCATTATTTGCTATGTAAAAAGAAAAGTAGGGGAGAGGACGCAAATAAGACCAATGAACAGAAGACTTGTTGATGCTGCTCATCCCCTAAAGCTCTAACAAGTACACTCTGGAGCCCTATTTCGTTAGAAAAAGGCACTTTGGCCCAGTTCTCTCACAGGAGGTGGTCAGCCTGTTTGCAGGCTGTGCTATTCCAGTCTGCAAGTGCACCCAGTTCACAAGACTGAATGCTCCCCCCGAGTCCTGACCAAAAACAACACTAAAAGAAAAAAGGAGGGAGAAAACCATCAAGGGGGAATCTAGGCTCCCGGTACTTCCCTGAACCACAAGAACTAGCCTGTCGGGGAGAAGCCTTCCGGGCTGAATGCGCGCCTCTTCCACGAGGATCTGTGATGGGAAAGCCCAGAGACAGGCTGAGAGGAGAGCCAGCACAGCTGACGAAGCGCGCAGAGGAACGAACCTGGTGCTCTGGAGACCCCCCTCTCCGCAATAGCAGCCCAGCCCGCTTCTGCCTCTCAGTTCTGCTCATTCTCTGCCATCTGCATTTTGGCGCCCTCCTGTCAGGCCTCCTCGGCGTCATACACCAGAACCAATAAGAAACGCGCACCGGCCTGTTGCCATGGTGTTGTTGTGAGGCCTTCGGAAATGTATAAAAGGAGGCGAGGGAAGTATCCGGCGCGCCTGCGCAATAGCTCTCTCTTCGCCAAACGGGTCGTGGCGGGGGTAGGAAGAGTAGGCTTACGAAGCATGCGCAGCTTTGTTTCGTACCCCCCCCGCAACAGCGAGAATAGCAGTAGGCGAGGACTTAAAGGGACAGAAAGGTGTTTTTCTCTGTCTGCTGAGTGACAAACTGAACTAACTACCGATAAAAACAGAAAACCGCCATGAGGTCATGATGATTCTCTTTAGGTGGCATAGATAAGGCGAGGGGGGGAACTTAAGCCATACGCCGCCAGCACAGTCCGAATTGGCATTTCCAGTCTATTGTCCAATGCGAAGTGCAAAGGGTTTTCACCATAGAGATATCAAGGGGCAGAGCGGCAGCCTCTGCAACCATAGAAAACTAGCGCCAGAGTCTATGATTCTGTTATAGACTTTAAGTCGCGACGTAGAAATGTCCTATTTCCCCGCTCATAGCGATGCATTCGAGGGGAAAGAAAAGCCAGCTGCTGTTCCGGGGAGTGGAAAAGAGAGTTCCGGCTGGTTGGTGCATGCGGTGGAGTAGGAGTTCCGCCTGGTGAACCGCGTGAGCCGGTTTCTTGGGGGGACAGGCGGCGGAGGCTGGAGGCTTTGCGCGCACGCCATGGAGGAGAGCACGAGGCCGCCGGTGGCTTCTGCCCACCACGTCATCCGCGAGGGGGACTGCGCTGTCCTCAAGCGGGACGAGGTCTTCAAGGCGGTGGTGGTGCTCAAGCGAAGGTGAGGGTCCCGCGGCAGGCATGTGCATTGCGCACCCGTCTCCCTCCCCGCTTCCCTCTTCATCTCCCCCGGCCGAGGAAGAGGGTCGCTTGCTGCGCCTGCGAGGGAGCCTCCCTTGAGCCAACCAGGGCGCCTCCTAAGCCCTTCACTGTTGCGTCATCCCGCATCTGATCAAGCCCACTCAGTGGGGGGTCCTCTCCCCCACCCCGAATGTCCCGCTGCAACCTTTGTTGTTCGGAATTAACGCGGGTATTTGTTCCTCCGCAGTGTTCCGACGCGGGTGGCGGCTCAAAGACACCCCTCTGCCCCGAGGCGCTTGCAGTCTAAAAATCGATATGAGTGAGAGGAAGATGGATATGAGGCCCAAACAGCAGATGATGATGCGCGCAGTTTAACCATATGTGCCTAGACTCAGTTTCCATAGGGCAGGCCTGCTCAATTTAGCCGCCGCCCTCCCGCTGTTTTTGGACTACAACTCCCATAATCCCAAACCATAGTGGCCAATAGCCAGGGAATGGATTATGGGAGTTGTAGGCCAACCTCTGCAGGAGGGCTGAAGTAGAGCAGCCCTGCCATAGGGGATCATTAAGTAAAGTTAAAAAGCTGCACACTACTACTCTATAACTAATAGTATAGACCCATTGATGTGTGTGATGCTTTATTCAATTCAACACGGGGAGGCAGTAAATAGAGGAAAGAAAGAGGGAGGCAAGGCTAAAAACGGGAGGAGAATGTGTTCAATTATGTGGATTTGGGTTTAGTTTCTGTGGGGAATGAATGCTAAAGGGTTGTACCAAAACTTTCTTGGAAGAGATCCATCTTAAATAGAAATCTGTAGGAAGAGAAAGATGATAGATGTTTGGGGGTGATATTTCAGGTGTAAGTAGCAATATAGAACAGAGAGCTTTAGATGGTTGAAATGGGTGGATGAGGGAGAGATCCCAAGCCAAGGCTTTCCTTAGTTTAAAAAAGAAATTACTTTCCCTAGAAAGAGATGTTAGAACCACCTAACACAGTTTTTTCTGTTTGCTGAATGGCTTTCACAAAGTAGAAATGTCTGTGTCCTCCTTGCAGTTTATTGCACTGTTTTTCTGATTGTTGGATTGTGGGCCCTTTGGGTATGTTGGACACCATTAGTGCAGACCTCAAAATTTTATGGATCTCTTATCTCCAGCAAGGCACCTTCAGTGGGGTTGCTTAACCTAGAAGAGGTGGTATGTTCAAACTTGGACTCCTCTCATGCTGCATTCAGTGAGAATTGCAGCACTGTTAAGGCAACGGACCTTTTGCTGGTCTTGAAGCCCCCGCAAATGCTCAGCTTCTGCATCACCCTCTGGAGCCAGCCCTACATACCTGAATGTGGGAGTGCATTTCATACATGTGCAATTCCAAGGAGGGCTAGGATCTTGGGGCAGGTTCAGATCTATAGGTGCGCTGAATGCCCTCTTTTAACAGAGGGTCTTTACTGATCTTATATGTTGGATTGTAGAAGTATTCCGTTTGCTTCAGCATCCCAGCCTGCTTTGGGAAGAATTACTGTTTTTGTGCGAATGATGTTCCCCCTGGTATGTGTTTCGGGAAAGAGTCAGCAATGTCATCTTGTTGTATTCCCCTTTCTAGTGCCAGGATTGGATTAGTGCCCTGATCCATAGCTCTTTACACACAACAGCAGGCTGCATGAGCACAACTGCATGTAAAAATCTCTCCATTCTCTGCTGTGGATCAGATGGGTAGTGCTGGGTTGGGAAGAACGAAAAAGGTAAAATAAGATTAGAAAGAAGCTCAAGTTCAAAAACTGAGGATCATAGAGTTACAAAGTTCTTCCCAATGCCTTATAGTGGATGCATGCTAATACTCTTGTAGTCTTAAAAAAAAAAAAGTGGTGTTTGCCCAGCTCACTTGAACTTCCTGCTCAGTAGCTTGAGGCTATCCCACAGTTACTTGCCTTGCTTAGACAGTGCTAAATTGTGCATGTGTGACCACTGATGTTTTGTCCTCCTTACAAGTCTACTCCTCAGTAGGGTAATTAAGTATATTAATACTAAGAAGACTAAGTATGGTAATACTTTGTGATGCTAATACCTAGCAGTAATGTGCTGACAGTTTTAACCCACACCACAGTAATAAAGAATTACTCTGTAGATTCTCCTTTACTTCTAAACAAACTGTGACTCGGGACAGTGTGGTTTAGGCATTTTAATCTGGATTTGAAAGCATTGGATGTTATGCTTGTTTGGTTTTTGGTTTTATTTTATATTTTTTGTCTTTTTAAAGTATAATATAATCTATATAATTTATGGTACTTAGCTTCTTTCTAATTTTCTTTCAGAAAAATGATTTTTGAAAAACAGTGGTTTTATCTGGATAATGCCATTGGGCAGATCTATGGAACGACGTTTGAAGTGACTAGCAGTGGGAGCCTTCAGCCAAAGAAGAAAGTGGAAGAGACAACTGCAGGTAGGAGGGAGTCAGCAAATAGTTTTGTTGCAGAAATAATCCTGTGCAGTTCTGCATATTGATTCTGGACATTTCTCTTGACTAGAGTGCAACCTGTCTTGTGTTCTTGGCCCTGTTAGAACCAAAGATGGAACTTTCAGCCTAGCCACTCTTCTTTTCTTTTTCATTTGTGTGTTGCTTACAGTCTTAATCTGTTCAGTGCTGCTTGTTTGAGATACACACAGACCCCCAAAAAGTGAGGGAGGGGGATACCAATCCACTGTACTTCAAACAGAAAAATGTTATGAGTTGTCCAGTAAGGGATGATTGAAACTTAGAATAGAGAGTGTCTGCTGGGGATGTCATAGCAGCATTGCTGTTTCTTATGGCCCAACATGTATTGAGTCAAAGACTCCTCTTTAGGGGCATATATAAGAAAAGAATATATTCCTTAGAAGAACACTAAACAGGCATACATTCCATGTACTAAAATAAGTTATAAAAGAATTAGCTTCTGTGTTTTGAGAGGCATTTTTTAGCATGCAGAGTAGGTTTTTCCCTGCAACTCCTTTTAAGAAACCTATTCAGTTGCCCCAGTCAAGCATCTTTGACTCAAAATGTTGGGCCATAATAAGCAGCACTGAGTTTTATTTGTTTGTTTATTCATTAGAAACATTTAATATACTGCCCACTCCAAAGACTCCAGGTGGTGCACAAAAACATGCAAACAAGGCAACTTTAAAAATTACATTCTAAATTAAAAACTAAAATAACTAACAAAAACAAATGAAGTAAACTACAGGGCAAAAGCCTGGTGAAAAAGAAAAGTCTTCAATGGAGATTTGAAGATAAGTAAGGAAGAGGCTAGGTGAATCTGAAGGGGAAGAGAGTTCCAGAGAAGTGGGGCAGCAACTGAAGAGGCCCTTTTGTGGGTCCTAGAGCCCCGGACCTTTCGGAAATCAGGGACCGACAAAAGGGCCATCTGAGATTATCTAACCGGACAACATGTAACTGAGTGAGAGAGGCTGGTTTTGTGCATCTTTGAGTTTTGTGAATCTTTGTGAGACTCTCTTGTCTGACAGTAGCCCCGAGGTCCACTGGGCATTGCAAAATCCTTGCACAATTCCACTTTCCCAGTGGGGCTGTACAGCAGTTCCTGGTTTTTGCCAGGGTCCCTTAGGAATATGGAAACAGTGCTCCCATATTCCTTATATTACAACCAAATGTATCACATTGAAGTAGCTATATTTTTGCTGGCTAAAGCTCCAGCCACTCTAATAGTGCTTTATACGGATAATATTGCCTCTTAACAGTAAAATAGTATCTCTTTAACTGGGAAGTTAATAAAAAAATTACTTTTAAGTGGTATTGAGCCATTCATGACTAAACTGTTGAATTAAGTTATGCAACTTTTTCTCTGCTTGTGACACACTGGAATCAGAGTAGCATAGTGTGATAGGGGAGAGCAAGGGTGGACCTTCCTTAGGGCAGAGAATTTAATTAGATTATCTTTAACCTTCCTACGCTACAAATGGCCCTAAATCAATGCTGTAGACAATATTGTATTACTTTATCTCAGGACCCAGAGATTGGGGGTGCCAAAAGAAGGGGAGGTGAGATCGGCTCCCCATCTTTCCTGGTGACACTGCTTTGCACAGTGTCCAAACTGCTATGCACAGATGGCACATGGCCAGTGCAATACTGCAATATAAAACTTTGAATTTACCTTCCTCCCTCTTTTTTTGAGTCTGTGATATTATTACTGAGTGCTCAATGTACCCCTGCTTGTTGCTTAGCTGTTTTGTTAAATTTTAAAATGAAATAATAGAAATAGCAAGAGGAGAGGAGAGCTGGTCTTGTGGTAGCAAGCATGACTTGTCCCCATAGCAAAGCAGGGTCTGCCCTGGTTGCATATGAATGGGAGACTTGATGTGTCAGCACTGCAAGATATTCCCCTCAGGGGATGAAGCCGCTCTGGGAAGAGCAGAAGGTTCCAAGTTCCCTCCCTGGCTTCTCCAAGATAGGGCTGAGAGAGATTCCTGCCTGCAACCTTGGAGAAGCTGCTGCCAGTCTGTGAAGACAATACTGAGCTAGATGGACCAATGGTCTGACTCAATATATGGCAGTTTCCTATGTTCCTATGTTTGATCTTTAGACCAGAGTAATTTTTCAATGTATTAAACTTTCTAGGAATGGTTTTTATGAAATTTATTCTCACTTACCCAGTTACGTTTCACAAATCTGTATATGCTTTTTTTTAGAAACAAAAGAAGCAGGTACTGATAATCGTAATATAGTTGATGATGGAAAGTCTCAAAAACTGACTCATGATGATATAAAGGCTTTAAAGGATAAAGGCATTAAAGGACAGGTAACTAGTATGGTTATCTAACATATTTTTCTCATTGGGTCACATCCCAGCTGGTAGTTATGCAAACAAAAGAAGTTGCGTTTGCACAGGGAGAAAGGTATGATTTTCACTCACCCACCCCCCACAGCCCCCTTTGTCCCCTTGAAATATGTCTCCTGAGAGTTGGTGGACCCTCAGAGCAGATTTTTGGGAGGTGCAGAGGGATATTGGCAAAAATCACCCCTCCATCCTTGCACAGACAAACCTTCTTCCCTTCACAGAAGTATTAGTTGGAATAGTGCCCTTTGCAAGACAGGGCAGTTTACAGTATTTGATGGAATCTGAGCTGCAAGTCTGAATTTACTGACAGGCTGTTGCCGTGTGTCATGAAACATATAGGAGGCAGGCTGAATTCTCAAATAACCTCTGCTTAAATGCTAGGTAAGCAGGGTGTGGGCATGCTTGTGTGTGCATATGGTATTTAAGATGCACTTCATGCTTTGAAAACCCTGGTACTGGACACTATAACTTTATGTGGAATCCTTGCTAATGGAAAAAAAATCAGCAGGATCGTTCTAATGGACTGCAAATCCATTAAGCAGTCTTTCCCCTGCTGATTCTTGGCCGGGGTGTGTGGGCAGCATGCATGACCATAACCTGGAACATGAGGCCCTTCTGGTTCCCTTAAAAGCAGTCGCTCTGCTCCACGCAGGCTGCTCTTAATTGGGGCACAAGTAGGCTTCCTGCTGGGGGCCTGAGAAAGAGGGAAGTCCCTAGATCCTTTTTTTGTTTTGTTTTCTTTGCCAAGTATTTCCTGTGAATATATGCTACCAAAAATGAGCTTCAGATACTTAACAAAAATCTCCTCTCTCAGTAGAAACTGCTCACAGGTGTTATGCTTTTGAAGTAAAACATTATCAGGTTTTTCATAACCAATGAAAAATGATTTAAAATATCTCTTTTAAAGGAAATAGTTCAACAGCTAATAGAAAACAGCACAACATTTAGAGACAAGACAGAATTTGCCCAAGATAAATACATAAAGAAAAAGAAGAAAAAGTAAGTTTGGTATTGGGGAGCAGAGGGAATATTCAGTGGTTCACAAATCATCTGCCATTTAAACACACATGCTGTTCTTTGCTTATAGATACGAGGCAATTATTACAATAATAAAACCGTCTACCCGTATTCTGTCAACAATGTACTATGCAAGAGAACCAGGAAAAATCAAGTAAGGCTTCATATCATTTAGTCCTTCAGGAAACCTGGGCGTCTAAACGTGAAAATCTACCCTTGAAAGAATATATTCAGTGTGTTATGTTAAAATCAATTTCAGGACTCTCTTTACCTAGATCTAGACAAACTTTTTGCTTTCTGCTGGAAGTTGTGGAAAGCCTGTGCTATGTGCTATGTACAGTATTTTGAGAATGGGAGTTCTTCTGTTGAATTTTATATTGCAAATTATTGGCACTATGCATATAGCTCATATCTTCAGCCACTGCTCAAACCTCGTTTTTGTGGGCTTGATAAAAAGAGATTGTAGCTAGAACTTTAAATTTTTTTAAAAATCAAGTTCTAACTGCTCCACAATAGAGCAACAATTGTAGTTCATAACACAATGTTAAATGAGGGTGTACTTCAAAATGTTGCTTGCAGAACAAATAACTCATGATAAATCACTCCATCACTTTGGATACCTCAGCCACATGCTGCAGAGAAAGAAATGTGCATGTACTTAGTTGGAAGGGAAGGCATGTTCTTATAGTCTAGGATCCTACAAACTGCTGATATAGCCACAGGTTTCCCTCCTTTTGGCAAGATGTGCACAGGGACTTCAAATGTTGTGCAGAAAGCAATAAGTACTATTGAGGACCTCATCTTTGAGAATAAAGATGATGTAGATATTTCCACTTCTTACAAACATAGATCCCATGACAGCGTACAATCACATGCCAACTTTTGAAGTGCACAGCTTTTTGCTTCATAGGTAGTAAAATATCTAACGCCATCGGAGGCAGTCTTGCAACAGTCTGCCCAGCTTCAAATTCCAGTGACTCCAAGTTCCAGAATTCTTATCAAAGCAAGCTAGATCTTCGTGACCTGAAGTCAGCTACAAGTTAGGTCAAATGTCGGCAACAAACCAACTTTATATTGTAAATTGACAGGCTGATATTAAATGCAGATCTGCATATGACACCATGAAGAATATAATTTTTATGCATGTGTTTGGCTTAAAAATCATAAAGCTTCGCTTTAAATATTTCATTGGAGGGGGGGCCTTCCATTTTCTCGGTCACCATTCTTACCATGGCAGGTGGGCTGCTGTCTTCTTCCCAGCCTTAGAACCTGGGATTCCTGGATTGTCTTAGCAGTTACACAGCCATTTCTGCCCCCTCATCAGCTCCGCGATTACAGGGAGGGCTGGGAGTTGTTTGCATCCTGGCTGTGCCCCCCTTTTCTTCTTTTGAGGAGGGAAGGAAGAGATTTCCTGGCTGCAGTGCCCCAAGCACTTCCACCAAGCAGCAGCCAAGCACACAAGCCCTGTCCCTTGCTTGGAGAGGGGTGGGGGGAATTCTTGGCTGCATTCAGTGGAGGTGCCAAGCCAGGCAACCACTAATACAGTTTGACAACCAAGGTCAGCCAACCATTGCAGAACTCTGTTCTTTGCCTTCTAATTTCTGAAGTTATTAGTAGGAAATACTGTTGCCCTGCTTCCTCCTACAAGAATTTGTACTAGAAACTAAGATTCTTAGTAGTAGTAGTAGTAGGAGGAGGAGGAGGAGGAGAATTCCACGCTCCCACACAGTACTGACAGGCTGATATTAAATGCAGATCTGTATATGACACCATGAAGAATATAATTTTTATGCATACAGCATTTGATCCACTTATTGCCCAGCTGTAACTTAACAAGTCCCTATATCTTACTTCTGTCGTCACAGAATGAAATCTTTGTTTTTCTAGTCACTTGCGATATGATACTCTAGCCCAAATGTTGACTTGGGGAAATGTCCGTGCTGGCAACAAGATGATCGTAATGGAAACCTGTGCAGGATTGGTGCTGGGTGCTGTCATGGAGCGAATGGGAGGTATGGGAGTCTCACGATGTATGGAACTTGTTTTCTTTTGAAATGAGAGTGTAAGTGTTTAGCAGTTCTATGGCAGAACATATATTTGACCTTTTAAAAATATGATCTTTCATTTTCTTACGTTTAAAGAGTTTTGGCTGGAAAGCACTTTCTCAGCAAAGACACTAGTACCACAGTGTAAAGCCCCCAAAGGGGTATAAAATGTGAAGCCGCTGCAGAAGCCTTGTTCTCACTTACCCCTTAGGGAGTCAAACCATTAGTGTTTTGTTTTTGTTTGGTTCAGTGCTGGAGTTCAAGTTCAGCTGCAACTGATGTTGGATCTGGTTCAAGCCAATAAAGGTTCAGTAACCAATTCAGCACATACATCCAGCCAGCCAGTTCAGTGCTTATTCACATAAGAAAATTGAAGTAAGGCACATTGTTTTTAATGCTCATTTGCACAGTGGAGTGGAGCAAGCTAATAGGTCTAAAATTGCTGCAACGGTTGGCAATAAGTACTGTGAAGCATGCATGAAATTAAAATTCTTAAGTATTTATCAAATAAATGCTGCTTTTATTTGTACTGTTTAAGTGAACAATCAGAAACCTGTGTAAAAGGTGAAAAAGCAACTAAATCAACTTTAAAGAAGGAGAGAAGGGAATGACTTAGTAAATAATAAGACTGTCACTGTGATTAGTTAACTTCTCAAGATTATATATTTTTCAACCAATTTAAGAAAACTAGAGAAACAAAGAGTCATTCGCCTTAAACAGATGGATCTTAACGTATTTCCAATCTGTTTGACTTGTTTTGTTCTGCAGTCAGTATTGCAGCTTTCGGTAACAGACAAAACATCCTCCAGTTTGAGGGATTGTGACCTTCATGTTGGACCCTTGTGGGGACTAATATGCACTTTAAACTTTACAATGGGGAGCAGGAGCCTCCCAGAGCCAGCTTGAAGTGGAACACTCCCTTCAGTCAGCCTTCTCTGACATACCATGCTTCCCACTGCATGGACTGCAGGCTTCCTGGGCCTCGGAGAGCCTGCTCACACACCTCTCCGATTCTCAAGACTTGGACGAGGTTGTTAGGCTGCTGCACTGTGCACTCTGCTTTGCCTGGGGTCCTGAAGGTCTAGCCACTGGGGAAGGTATCTTGCTGTGCACAACACAGATGCACTCTTTCCCCTCCCTTCTTCCAAAAGCTGCGAACGCTTAGATTTGTCTCCTCGATTAAGATTTGTTCATTTGAATGGGCCCAGCTTTGATCCTTACCTACTTTTCTGTAATTTTGCTCCCCGTTTCCTGCCCCAATTTTGGGTTCACAGATTAATTCCCATGTCTCCAAACATATTCCTCCTTCATTTTTACATTCACATACGTTCTCATTGTATTGTCCATGTAAATACCATTCCATGGACACCAAATATGCCCTATGCTGCTTGCCTTGTATTTTGTATCACCTCCCATGTGTTGTATTATGTTCATCCCTTCCATGTTATAATGGTATGTTGAGCAAACCCTTGTCACAGAGAGGAAGCAGCAAGCAGGCCTTCCATCTAATCCTTCCAAGGCCCAGCCCTTAAAGAGGGCATAGTGTAGTAGTCTGTACAAGCCCCAAATATATGAATCTTCCCAGATATTGGTGTTCTGATTTCAGTGGAGCCAGTGGGTGTACCGCATGAGGTGTTTTGTTTGGTTGAACCTTTTTTCTGAACCAGTAACCTGATGTGTTTTTGTGTTTGAGGTTCTGTTCCAGTTCAGATTGAACAAAGACTTTCAAATAATGCTTCAGTTTCTGCTCTAGTTAAGAAAATAAAAAAGTTTCCAGTTTTTGGTTCACTTTATCTCTCGGATTCCTCCCTAATTCTACTCTGTCTGGTAACTTTAATGTATGTTCAGGTATCTTAGGTTTGATTAACCAGCTGGAAGGAAACAGGGTTTGTTAATTAAAAAAAAAAAAAAACCCACTGGTATAGTCAGTGACTGCTAATAGCTGATCACTAGAGAATATTTATTTAGCAATATAATGCCACAGTTCTTAAATTAAGAGTTACTTAGTTAGGGCTAAGAACTTGGGCATGCCCCGTGGATTGTTTGATATTATTAAAAAATATTTATACCCTGCCCCAAAAGTGCATTACTGCTCAGGGCAGCTTACAACATTAATAAAATACATACAGTATAAAATACAATATTGGGGTGAGGGGAGTTAAAAAGTCAAGACCAGTATATCTCCAGGATCGCCTCTCTTGGCCAATTGTATCCCGACCTGTGAGGTCTTCTCAGCTGGCTCTCCTTAGTGTCCCAGGCCCTGGTGCAGTGTGTGGTGCCTGGGTCCGTAGGAGGGCCTTCTGTGTGGCCACCCCTCTTCTCCCCCCTCCCCCGCCGCTAGATTTGTTCAGCCCCCTCCCTGGCTGCTTTTAAGGCCCTTCTTAAGACCTGTTTCACCAGGTGTTTGCCCTTTAATTATTACTGTTATTAATTGTTATTGGTATTGTTCTTGTTCACTGCCTAGAGTCTTTGGAGGAGGTGGTGTATAAGAAAATTTAGATAGATAAAATCACAATTAAAAAAACAAGTTTTAAAAATTGAAAATTAAATGTTAGTGAGGGAAAGTCAAAAGTTATCTGTGAAAAACTTCTTTAATGGCCACATCCCATGTTGAAATTGCTTTTGAAATTCCCCTGGTGCTCAGGATATGGAAGAACAACAGTTTGCAATGTGTAAATCCAAATGTGTAGAATTAGATTTATTTATTTATTTATTTATCATAATTTTACACTGCCCAAAACTTACGTCTCTGGGCAGCTTACAACAAGATTAAAAGTAAAACATTAATTAAAAAAAAATTAAAAGCAAGAAATTACCATCTGTTGGATCCATACCATGGTATTGTGAATATTTTATATTCAATTCCAATAACTTTCCTATTGCCCATCTTCACTTTAACTGAAACCACCAATACCTGTTTGTGCAAACAGGCCCCATATCTCTTGATCTCCAGTCACATGGTTAATACTTGGTGAATTGCAGCTGAATGTGTAAACTGCCTCTGTTGAGAAGTGTTGCTGTTTGAGATAATATGAAACCTCAGTCTAAACAGCTCCGTCTGTGTTAACTCTTTCACTCATGCCAGTCAACATGATGATATTGCAGTCATCATTTACAAACATGAATGTATGAATGAGGCTTTATTTAGACTTTTGCAGTACACTATAATGTATGAGTTTAGATGCTTGTGATGTTGACTTTGGCCCATGTTCACAGGTTATGGTTCCATTATTCAAATGTATCCGGGAGAAGCCCCTGTTAGAACAGCCACAAGCTGTTTTGGATTTCCAGAATCCTTTTTCAATACACTTTATGGGTTCCCTCTCAGCAAAGTGAAAAATGTTCTTGCTGGAACGTTTTCTTTAAAGACATTGCCTCCAGAGTCTGAAGAGAATACGCTCCTGGCAGAAGAAAGCAATGGGTCACTGGATGACAAGCAGCTTTCTGTTCAAGAGGCAGAGATGGAGTACAGTACTGAGAGACCTCTGGCGGGCAATCAGCCTGCAGATCAAAGAGAAGTGGACATTCCAGCGGAGAGTGAAGCACCTGAAGATGACAAGGCCAAGGGAATGGTAATATTCTACCAACTAAGTGTTTAGATGCTGTAGTCAAAGACATGTCTTCATTTAAGGATCAATCCAAGTGCTTATTAGTTAAAACTATCTCTAAAGCTTCATTTACTAGTTGAATGGTTACATTGTAATTGCTAGGACCTTTTGTTAGAACTTTCTCAATAATGAGTTCAAGGGTTTGTTCCCACTGGCATTTTCATCCAAACATTTGCACTAGAGAAATGTGATATTTTTGGCAAGTCCTGCTATAAAGGTTTACCTTAAATCTTCATGTGCTGATGAAACAGAGCATTTGTTTTATTTATTTGACATTTGTATCCCAAATCCCTGCCTTTCTTTCACAGACTCTTAAGGTAGCTTGTACTTCCATTTAAGATGATGATGGTGGTGGTGTTAATATAAACAACCACCAAAAATTTAAAACAGCCAAAATAAAATTAATAGCAGCAGAAAATACAATTAATACAGGCCAAATTCTTTCTTTTTAAAAATGTGTCTTGGATCCCCCCTGGCGTGCTGCATTTCCGATGGTAGAGGGACAGTCCACAGGGCATCCCAACCAGGCTCACACAGGAGGATGTCCTGGACTCAGATTTGCAGGTTAAGACCTGCATCCCATATGTAGCGCTTTTGCCATTTAGAAGAAATACTGAATATAATCAGATTTTTAACATTCAGTCAGATCAATAATTTTTAAGATGACAAGAGAAGCAGAAGATCTTTCTCAGATTCAAATGTTCTATGAATCATAGTTACCATATATGGTCATTATTCAATAAAACAAATAATGCTTGAAGTTGACCTACAAATTTCAAACTGTTCTTTTACATCCCTTTTGCAAGTACTTTAGTAAAAAATTGTCTTGCATATATAAAAATTGTATCTATTACAGATTTTGAAGAGTGTGTGCAAAATAACGTCATACTTCCCAATTACCTACAGATACCAAACTTTGCATAAACAGTCCTGCTACTTAAGTAGCTGAATTTTAACACTGGAATACTTTTAACACTGGAATAAGGTGGAGGGTTGGGAAGAAGCTATAAATAACTTTTTTTAAAAACCCAGCCCAGTCAACTACGGGCCTCATCTACTAGTGGGAAAATAAATGTGGCTAGTTCTCTGACGTTAACATAAAGCAGACTAAGGGATGTTAAGAATTCAGTACTGCTTAATTCATTTGTTTTCAATACTGGAGTAAAATATAGGAGCAGTGTCAAATATGGTTAGATTGAGGAAGTAATGTACTCAAGTATTACTGAGTATTATTGAACTGCCAGATTTAAATCATATTTAAATTTTCTACTGGAAGTGTTCTATTTTTATTGATTATAAATATTTTGTATACTGTTACTTTTCTAAATAAAGGTTGAAAGGTAAAAACAGGCCAAACACACATCCACATCAGTGGAACTCCGATCAACAGTACTCCCGTCTTGTCTCAATTAAGTTTCAACTTCTTTGCCCACATCCAGTTGTCTGCCAACCTAACGCTAGGATCAGAGTGCAAAGGACGATTGCTAGTTGCTACAGTGTCTCTAATGCCACTAAACAATTGTACTTTATGGCTATCAAAGCCTTCGGGAAGCAGTCTAATTTAACCCCTTAACATAAAGCTCTGTAAATATAACTGGACTGAAAGTCAAAGAAGCCTACCGATGATGTATCTGAATTCATGCCCACAGTCATGTAAAGCAATTCCCTATAGTAAGTCATTGTTGTTATCTTCTTAGATGCTTGACAAACAAAAGAAGCAAGAGGAGAGGAGGAAAAAGTTGATAGAAACTGCTGCTTTGTTGAAAGACAAAAATGCTGATGGGTAAGTTTGATTACAAAATATTAAACATTTAGCCAGGAGAGACAAATCATTCTCAAAACTAAAAATGGTTTACATTCATGCCAGTATCTGACAAAGCTATCATTATCGGGTGGGGTTGGGGTGAGTGTATGTTGTTACCAGCATATAAACAGTATTGAATAGCTTGACTTATCCAACAGTGCTAACATCATTACTCCATGTTCATATTGGTATAAAGGAGTGGTCATCTGCAATGAGTTGACCTGTGTGTAAAAACATTAATCAAGGGGAAATATGCTTTGTCAGAAACTACCTTTGTTACAGTTTGTTTGCACAGCCACATAATTTGCCTACATCCAAACTAAGAGTTGCACACAGATAACACTTCTTTGCATGCATGGAGGGAAAGAGTGACTTTTGGCAAACTCTCCTCCACAGCCCCATATGCCCTACAAAAATATGTCTGTAGGGATCCCACAAACCTCAGGGACATATTTTCAGATGGCAGAGGAAAGTGGCGACTGTTGAAAATTTCCCCTTTCATGTGTGTGTGTGTGTGTGTGCAGAAGCACTCCATAATGTAGGCCATTTATTCTCTTAACAGAACTTTGGTTTTAAGAATTGCTGCTAACTTATGTACCATTTTTCACTGCAGTTTAATTGTAGCCAGTCGATTCCATCCCACGCCTTTATTACTTTCGTTACTAGAATTCGTTGCTCCCTCAAGGCCTTTTGTTGTCTACTGCCAATATAAAGAGGTGAATCCAATACATCTTTTCATTAACTTCTAAAAAGTTTTTTTAGTAAGGTCATATAACTAAATTTCCTTTTTTTTTTAAAAAAAGCCCTTATTAGAATGCTACACAAAACTGAAAGAGAAAGGTGGTGTCGTTAATCTGAAGCTTTCCGAAACATGGCTAAGAAACTATCAGGTAAGAGCTGCAAGTGCATATGTATCCTGCCAAATGCAAGCTAGTTGGTAAAGTATGAATGAGAAGATAGGTATAATACCCGCTACCTTCCACTGTGCCATCTCTTGGCTTTCTCACACACAATAAAATCAGGCATTCTGATATGTTAACTTATACCGCTCTCAGAAACTGGGTGCCACTTTTAGGCTCAAGCTACAAATAACCTTATACATGTTGTTTGGCACTGCATGTAGTCTCTCTTTATTTTTATTTCACTTGAATAGCAGCTGCTGGGACAGGAATCAAAAAACCCTTTTGCCTCATGCCAGGATTCCAGTAAAAATGGGTATATGAAAGCTTCTCTCCACAAGAGAAGCTTTACCTCTCAAGTCTAATATTTTCTGGGAGTCCCTTTTTTTTTTAAAGGGATTGTGGTATGATAGGAACATGCATCTATAATCCTGATAATACCCTCCCCCAGCTTGGCTGCTAATGTGAAAGCACACACAGGACCAAGTTCTACATTTAATGGCAAGCCAGAACCCACATTTCATCTTGGTCTGTGTGTGGAGAAGCCACAGCCCAGAATGAGAGTTGGTACTGCCTGAAGAGGGCCTGTTGCCCAGGCTTGCCAGAAGGACAGCAACCAGTGGCTTTAATTACAGGACCTCTCTTAACTGTCAAGAGATCCTGTCATTAGCTGCATTACTTTTATTGTATTGTGTAACTCACTCTAAGTTTCCTGGGCTTAGACGGGATATATATCTTTTTAAATAAATATAAGAATCTAACGTAATAGGCTTGTTCACACCATTGTTTGAATCTAGGTTTAATGTGGATTACCAGCATTAATGTGATTGTGTGAAACCATGCCAAGGTGGGAATCTTGAGCCATAAACCACCTTGGCATGGGTTCACATGTTCACAATAACCACAATCGCATGGGTAGCCCACATTAAACCTAGAGTCAAACAATGGCGAGAACAAACCTAAAGTGTAGTTTGGCACTTAGTCTGAGTAGGGAAAAGCTCATGATCTGATAACAGTATTTGGAGTCAGAGCTTCATGGAGCTGTTCAGGAGTATCATAGCAGGGTGACAATGAGGTTCTTTTCCCAAACAGACTTTTAAAAGCTTCAGCACCAACTGTATTTGGTAGACGAACTTGAGACAGTAGAAACAGCATTTCAGCCAGGTATAGAGGTGCAAGGGTCTTGCTGTATAGCTAGTGCTAAAATCACATAAGGGAAGAATGTGTGGTAGGGATGTGCACAGAACCAGTTCAAATGGTGGGTGGTTTTGCCGTTTCGAGGGAGGGGTACTGCTTTAAGGGCAGGGGGTTCACTTACCCCTTTCTCTGCTTTCCTCCAGCCAGCACTCCGTT
The DNA here is from genome assembly GCF_027244095.1 of Hemicordylus capensis. Lineage (NCBI taxonomy): Eukaryota > Metazoa > Chordata > Lepidosauria > Squamata > Cordylidae > Hemicordylus > Hemicordylus capensis. The sequence continues at coordinate 263,656,767 of NC_069657.1, forward strand.
TTTTCCAAAGTCCAACAGGGCGGCAGCGGACCTCCCTGCCACCTTTATCGAAAGTATCCAACATGCCTGCACACGCCAGGCATGTGACATTCGTGGCGTGTGCTGGCGCAGCAGATACATGTGGTTACTTCCAGTAAAGGCGGTGGCAGGAAGGTACGCTGCTGCCCCGATGGACTTTGGAAAAACACAGCGCCGGCAGGGAAAAAGTGGAGGGAGGGGTAAGTGCACCCTCCCGCGCCCTTAAAGCAGTTTCCCCACCACCACCACCTTCGAGCCTCAGCTGCTTGGTTCCGTCCACATTCCTAATGTGTTGCAGACCAGTTGGTGCTTCCTGAGAACACTGGTAGTTTTTCTAGGTAAAGCTCTCGGAGCTTCCAAGTTGGACGGTTTTAAAGCCGATGTTCATTGTAATTGTAGGCCTTGTGAAGATCAAAAACAACTTCTGGTGTTTTTGTAGACGGTCTAGAGAGGAACTAGGAAGTTCCTTGGCTCAGCATTGGAGCAGGTGCTCTGCAAGCAGATAGTCTCAGCATCTCCAGTTAAAAAGGATCGTGGGAGCGAAGGCTGGGGCACGGGGGGGGGGGGAAGCCTTGCTTGCTTGCTTGAGAGCCGTTGCTGTTCAAGGTAGATAGTACTGGACTGAGTGATCCAATATGCAGACCAGTATAATTAGGTAACTTCATATACTGATAAGAGAAATTACTGAGTGGAAATGACATCCAGTTTCTAAAATGGTTTTGTCCATTTTATGGACCTTGTGTAATGTGGTGATGTCAGCCTGGCAAATCTGTCTACAGTTTCTGTAGCACTGCCTGATTATTTAATCACATGTTTCATCTTCGTATAGTATAAATGCACTTCTGAATTATTTTAGGGTTCATCAGCATTTCTTGCTTTTTAAACAGTTTCAAATGGTCATGATGACATGTGCCCTTTCTTGTTCTCTGCAAAGGTCTTGCCAGATCGAAGTCATCCCAAATTGATGATGAGTGGTGGTGGTGGGTACCTGTTGACAGGTATCAATGTTGTAAATGAAAATTTAAAAACTGATGACTACTCGGAACAGAAAGCTGAAGAGCCAACTTCTAAGAAACGTAAATTTCAAGATCGCCACTAACACTTGAAGAAGTGCTTTTCTTAGGACATAAGTTACCTTGCATTCTATTGCCAACTGTATTGAGAGCACAAAAGGGTGCAAAACTTGTGTTTTGCAGTTGCTAGGGATGTGCATGGAATCGGGCAGGGGAATTTTGAAGGTGGGGGGCTGACTTGAAGGGCAAGGGAGGGTGCACTGACTCCTCCCTCCACTTTCCCCCCACTGGCACTCCATTAGCAAAGGCTCCGTTAGCATACCTCCCTGCCACCCCATTTCCTCATTGGCCAGAAGTACCCGGTGCGCATGCACACGCCAGGTGAGCGAGCGCACCTGGCATGTTCACACGTGCAGGATACTTCTGGCCAAAGAGGAAATGGGGCAGCAGGGAGGTATGCTGTCACCCTGATGGAGCCTTTGCTAATGGAGTGCCGGCAGGGGAAAGCGGAGGGTCAGTGCACCCTCCCCGCCCTTAAAGTCAGACTCACCCACCCACCCTTGCCTTCGAACCAGTTCGGAGGCCCTTAAAAGGGCCTCCGAACAGGTTCATGCACATCCCTAGCAGTTGCCACCAGGAACAGAAGTGTGTGTGTTGGGAGAGAAGGCATTCAGTTTAAATGTGACTGAAAAGCAGCAGCCTAGTCTTGATATCCTCTGCTGTTGTATCCCATCCAGACTTCAGTAGTGCCATAGCTTCAAATGTGTATTCTAATGTTCATGTAGCAAAATAGACTTTGGAATGTAACTCTGAGAAATTTCCCGGAGATCATGCAAAAGTTGACTCATACTCCAGTTTTGTTCTAAATATGGAAATGGTTACACATACACACAAACACTCTCTCATACACATGCACTCTCTCCCTCCCCCCACTCCACCAGTTGAATTCTGGGTGCTACTCATCAAGTGATATTAAAGGAAGTTAGTCATGACAATGTCCTATTGAAATTGATGATGCCAAGGCTAACTTGTCTCATTGATTTCAGCAATGCTTGAGCATGACTAACTGTCTTTAGATACAGCCCACTGGCAGGTTCTTTTGGTAAAAACTCGTCATCTGCCTCTGTTTTTCAGATCCATGTTCCTGAAATCAAGTGATTTATTTTTACTAAATGTAATGGATGTTGCAAAATAATACTGTTTCATTACTGGTGGAAAACAAGACTGTTGACAGTCAAATATAACTTTTACTCTTTGCTTCTGAATACAAATATTAAGGAACATTAGATGGACGTTCGTATATTTTAAAATACCAATAGTTCATTTGCACTTAGTAGCTTTTTTATTTTAGGAAAGCTGGTTTGCATCTTTATTTTTTAAAGATGTGACAACTTTGTATTAGAGTTTATGATGAACTGTAAATCTGCATTTCAATAAATTCTTCTTTTTTTCTAACATGAAATTAGTTTTCTTCTAAGCATGAAAAGAGTTGTTAGAGGGGAAACTCTAATATATTGTGCTTGGTCCAAATACAAAACCGTGTCAACAGTATTTACGGTATCCATATGAAGAGTCAGGACAGTAGATAACAATAGATGGAAAATACAGGTCAAAAGCATGTTTGCATATTTTTAAAATGCTGAATTTAAACTAGGGCTTTTGAATGAAGCACATGTTTTTTCAACAAACTGTATAGTCCACCTTTTTTTAATAACAACATTTCTGGCTGGGTAAAGGTTTATTTGCATTACAGTGTACATGTTCCTTAAAACAAACTTTTTAATCTATCAAACTGACTATGGGAATTGAACACCCTGACTTCATGGATACTGGGAAAACCCTTATAAGTGTTCTGGTCATCTGCATATTCAGAGTAATCCAACCATATTGGGTATCTGGAGGCTGCTTCCTTAAAGCAATGGTGATTTAGTATTTTATGTTACTCCTTTGTCTAGCCCAACGTGTCATTCTTTTCCACAGCAAGATAGCAATACCACGGAAATGTATTGCTTCCAGATTTATTTTAATTGTGGACAGTTCTTGTTTTGTGCACACAAGCATGCACACACAAAAAATGTAGCATGAAAAACTGTTTCATATTACTCACTTGCAATAAAATCGTGTTTGACTGTTTTCTTTCATCACATTGTTCAATATGTGTGCAAATATCTCTGTATAAATCTTACATGGTTGCTGAAATGCGTTTCTGTCATACTAGGAGCCCTTGTGGGTCAACTGTAAGCTAAGATAACAATTGCTTATTGCAAGGGTTCTCTGGGCATGAGGCAACACTGAGCAATTTAAGAGCCAATGTAGTGAGTCTGAGAGCGGTGGGATTTAGAGGAGGGGAATAGTTTGTTTCCTGCTCAGTACTGAAACTCACAGGGTGGCACTGAATGAGACAGAGCTCTATGTATGCAATACTCAGCCCTGTGAGCAAGTGTGGGATACATATTCTGATGAAGGAACTTTTGCAATGATTCCTAGGTCTAGAGCAAGTCTCCTGATACCGTCAACACATGGAGAGTCTTCCAGGGGTTTTCTTATTGTGATGATGTTGAAGAGGGCTCTGGATTTGATCAAAGCAGCTGCGGGAGAGGTGCTTAATCTTTTTCCTATGGGTTTTCCTGATGAAAAGTACTCTCACCCACTCAGGTGCCTTGGAAGGGCCAAGATACTTGTGCCACACACTTTCCCCTGCCAAAAGGAAAGCCACTTGAAGGGGAAGCAATTTTATTTTATTTATAACAAAATTACCTGTGCATCAACAGATAATGTAATGTTTAACAGACAAATGGCCCAGGCAGGAGAGTTAAGCACTTGCTCTCTTCCATTACTCCACTGATTTTGTTTAGCCCTAGATAGCAGACTGAGCATCTGTGGGCTCATGAGGAGCAGTGTTTCCAATGCCCAGTAGGTGGAGATCGTGAGGTGAGAACACTAGCAGTGGTTGAAAAAAATTAGAGCCTTATGAAAACATCTGGGCCTCTCGTAAACTATGGACAAATCTTCAGATACTACCTGCCCATTTCTTCTTTGAATCCGTACCCTCCTCCCCATTTCTGTTATGTATAGTGTGTTAATGTCAAATTCAAACATATAGGGCTATATAAGTTTCCTTTGCATCCTGGCCCAAAGGATACTTTGAGATGTTGCAGGAAACCATTCTGGTTCTTTAAAAGAACTGAGCAGAGATGCGGGGTGGAAAGTTTTCCATTTCTAAGATTTCATTGGTTGACATCTGGACTAGTGTGTACAATGTGGATTCCAGACTACTGCTGCACTGTCACTTAAGTGGGGAAAGGGGCAACTTTTGCCAATCTTCCCTTCTCTCTCAAGCCTACAGTAGTCATCAAAAATATGTCCCAGAAGGTCACATGAAAAACCGTGTCTTCTCCCACAAGTGACAGCATAATAGTAACTCACATTGGGACCCACATTGCTGCACATGCACAATGCTAGTCTGGATGTCTAGCATTGCTTCATAAAATGAATAACAATGAATGAATGCCAATACCATATTTGGTAAGTTCTACAGTTTCAAAGTTGTAATGTTTTTTAGGTGATTATGCCTAGAAAGCATGTGAGAGGGTACTAAATATATTACTGATTTATTAAGTATTCCACTAAAAAAAATTTCCACATAAAGCTTTGAATTGTTTCGGTATAAAAAGCAAATAAAATGTCTTTATTCCTACAATCAAATATTTCAGTTCAGCTACTTAACTGCATGAAAAACATTTGAGATGTAGTGTAGGAAATTAATGTGGTGGTGTGTTTTTACTGTAAACATTCTTTGTCATTTTGCGACCAATTCCCCTAAACCTCTGCTCTCAAAGACTTCCCTATTGCTTCCCAACTGTGAGGGTTTCCTGGAACAGAACCTTTGCAGTTGGTGAGGGATGGCTGTGTGTCAGTTTACAAAATGACATAAGATGAGAGGATAGGGTGGTTGTTTTTAAAAACAATTCAGCAATTTTGACAAGTTATCAGATTGGTGCCTGTGTCATTGTTGGGTTTTTTAAGTAACAGGATTCTGTTTCATAGATGTTACACTGCAGTTTATTTGTCCCAGCATAGAGATTGAGTCATTTTATATTTAAATATTCCGGTTGTTCGCTTTGGTTTATGTCATGTGGTCTTATTATACTGAATAGTACATTGACCTTGTTTTTAGAGTCTCCCCTGGTTTCAGTACTAGAAATGAAATAATCTTCACTGAGGAGGTCTCCTTTTGTTTCATGAAATTGTTCAGTGCAATAAATATTAGTTCCAGATGTTTCCACCCTTTGGAGAAATATTCTTTATTGCAGAATAGTGGAACCTTTGGGTTAAGAACCTTAGTCCTTAGGCACCACAAATAGTCTTCATAATGGAAAAGATCACAACATCCAGGTATTGCTAGAATCTTTACAGAAAAGAAATGCACCTTCTCACCACTGCCAGAGCTACTCCATAGAAGGAGCATAGCATCCTCAGTGTTCATTACCAGAAAGCATGTAGTTAATAAGATCATCAAACCATTAGACTTGAAAAGATTCCCTTCAGAAATACTTTCATAGATATGAAATCATATTATGAGTATATTTCATAGATACACAACTTTGTTCCATTTAATAAATCAACACAATAATTTTTTTAGATACTTTAATACTTAAAAACTGGTTTAACTGTGAGTTATATCCAAGACATGAGTATGTTGACATGCCCCATTGCAGGCTGGTGATGGACAAATGCTCCACATGCTCTGGCTCTATCACCACTACCAAGTCACAGCTGTTGTAATGTGTTTGAGTGACTAGTGTATGTAGTCCAGACTTGACTGTGTGCCTATCACTTTAACCTCTCATTCTGCATCATCAGCACAACACTCTGCAAATCACTGTAAAACTAACTGAGAAGGCAGGCATGTAACATTGGGTGGATAATGTAATCATGTTTTATTATTCCAAACTAAGACATATTTCTGAAGAACACAAACACAATTATTTTCACATGTACTCTAAAATCTCTGCCTTGCACATATGTTTATATGCTAGAATTCATGCTGATCTGATCTTCCTAGCATATTTGAAACAGAAAGATGCTTGCAGCTGTGTAACTCATATATTTAGTGGACAGTAAACTGTATTTCTGATGAAGAAAGGAAGGAAAGCAACACTTGTGGTCAGTGATGTTAACAATAAATACAGATTACTGTAAATAAAGCTACATTTACCATACCCCCATGATGTCGGGCAACATTCATCCCCTCCAGTTATTGTTGAATTTCTCAGCAATCTTCTGCAGTTCCAAATCCATGGCAGCAAGATTTTCCAGTTCTTTCTCCTGTGAAGTATGCAAAATCAGATCCTTGAAGACTATAGAATCTCAAACTGAGATTATGAACATTATTGTTATCAACATTTCATTGTAATACAAATGAAAAGGGTGAATTTAACAATTTTATTGAGCACTCTACTTATATCAAAGGCATATTGCTCTAACCCCCAACGTGAGGGGGAAATTACATCTGGCTGTAGTTCATCACACACCTTAATTTGCTCACAGTATGAACCTATTAATTCTCTCAGACTTCTCAGCAGGCTTCTCTACCATCAATCATGGAAACCTGCACCATTTGACAGGATTGGGGGGTTGGTAGCACCACAGTGCAGTGATTCAGTTCCTACCTGTCCAGGAGGTAGTTGCAAAACCTAGTACATGTGGATACCCATTCTCTCCTCATCAGAGTTATCTGGAGAGTTGGATAAATACCACAGGGATTCATCTTATTGTTTGTGCTGTATTTAACTACTACATGAAACTGCTTGCTGGGAGGGATTGTGCAGTTTGGCATTGGTTGCCATCAGCATACCAATGACACCCAACTGTGAATCTCCTTCCGATCTAGGCCAGGCCCGGCCCAGGGCTAGCCCTACCATGCAACCAGTGGTCCTCTTACCCCTGGACCTTGGGGCCAAAGTCCAGGGCCTCCACACCCCCTGAGCCCCCCCCCCCCAAATCCTCTTTAGTCTCTCCCAGGTGGTGTGGTTGCCACTGGCCTGCACTGTACCCGGCGGCCAAGTGTGATTATGACCTGTGCTGGGTGCTTTAGAGACAGAGTGGGGAGTGGGGAAGGAAAGATGTAGGATGGGGATATGTTGTTGCATGTTGAAATGTTTCTGCTAATGCATATTTGCACAAACAAACCTGCTTTATATTCTTACATTCTTGTGAGTTCAATTGCTGAATGTGCCCTCAAGAACCCACGTGTTGAAAATACTGGGGGGTGTCAGACAGCTGGAAGAGCTGTCCACATTGTCCATGGCTGGGTGCAGCAGCAGCCGCCTCCGCCTCCCCTGTGCTTCCTGCTGGCCTGACAAGGAAGAGCAGAGGTCACTGTCACCCTTCATGCCTACCAGTCGCAGCTGAGCAGCCAGGTATGGGGACATGGGATGAGTATGCAAATGTGCGAGGTAGGAATAGGTGGGCTGAGGGCAGTGGCAGCATTGGGTGCTCACTTCAGGCACCAAAATGATTTGGCCACTACTACGTGAGGCAGAATGGGCCTTGAGTCAGGAATGAGCTGGATGAGAACTTACAAATGGAAACTCAATCCAGATAAGATGAAGATGATGGTGGGCAGTCCAGTTGATCTAAGTGTTTGTCCTGAACAACATTACACTCACTCTAAAAGTGTAGGTCTACAATGGCGGGGGGGGGGTCCCTCCTGGATCTAGTTTTGCTTTTGTGGCAGCTGAGGTCAGGAGTGCCCATTTCCTAGTAAAGCCCAAAGTGCAGGTTCCATTTCCCCCTGGAAAGCACAGATCTGGCTACTGTGAAACAGGCCATCATAATCTCAGTTGGATTGTTATAATGAGCTCTACACAGTGTTGCCTTTAAAACATTATTAGAAACTACAGTGGATTCTAAATGCAATAGCTAAGCGCTTCATGGGCACTAGCTGCAGGGATCACATTATTTCCCTTTCAAAAGATCTCAACTGGTTACCAGTTTGTTTCTGAGCCCAATCTGAAGTGCCCTTTAAAGCCCTTCATGGACTACTAGGCCAGGGTTAGCTGAAGACATGAAGAGAGATGCCTATGTTCCCACTATGTTCCCTTGTGTGCATTAAGGTCAACAAAAGACACCCTACTTGGAATTCCCTCATCCGTGGCGGTGCAACCACCAGCAATTGGATGTTGGGCTTCCTCCGTAATCTTCTCTCTTTGGAACTCCCTTGCCAGAGAATGCCTGGCTGATTCTCTTGAAAGTTTCAAGAGACTGAGACCTTTTCAACCTTTTTGTTTCTTTGGTTTTTTGCATGGGTGTACAGTTCACCAGTTTAACTATTTTGCTATTTTAACTTTTGCTAAATTGAAAAACTTGTACAGGGTATACACATGGTGCTGATTTTATGCTTTTAGTTATTGTTTTAAATTGTCTTGTGATATTCTAATGTCAGTCTGCTGTAAGAGCTAAATACCATCTGCAGGATGTAAGTATAAAAATAAGTAACGTTTGAACTGGTCCAAGTACACTATCAGGCACGTATATGTAAAACTAATGATCATTTATATAGCACTTGTTTGCAACATGCTTTACTGTGTTAATATTTACGTAAGAAATTAAAAATGTGTTTATTATGTTTGACTTTACAACAACCTCTTGTAAGTGATCTTTCCCATTGTAGGGGATCATTCCCATTTTATGGGTAGAGAACCGAGGCTAAGACTTGCCAAAGACTATATGGTGAGTCCATTCCACTAAAAGACTTTGGAAACCACATCTCCCTATTCCTAAATCCAACTTTCTATCCACCAGACACTGGTGGATACTATGTCCTAGACTGCAGTCCAAGAAAACGGGGGAGGAACCACCAAGTGCTGCCTCTGTGCCGTACTATGGACAAAAAGTGTTTTGTGGGATCATCTCCTGCAGAGAGCATTTCCCTTTTACCCACAAACTAAGTCAGGCTTTCTCTCTACTGATCCACACTGGTTATTCCAGGATATTGGCTTATGAACTGTACACTGAGCCACCAATCTAAGCAACAGGTGTGCTCGCTGCTTCCAAGCCCCTTTAAACTCCACAGGCACTGCTTCCAAAGGCGGGGAGGCTCTGGGGCTACTAAGGAGCGAGTCATCACACTTTTGATGGTACTCCCTTTAGAAATGATGGGATGGCCATCAGAAGTGTGCGCTGACGTACTCCTTAGTAACCATGGAGCCTACAAGGTGTCAGAAGCAGTACTGGCAAGGTTTAAAAGGGCTCAGAAGCAGCGAGTGTGCTTGTCGTTTAGTCTGGCAGCTCACTGTACAGTATGTTAGTCACTGGTATCAATGTCTTTCCACAACACCATGGGATATAATGGGGTCTCCTTAAGGTTATATTTTGTGAGCGTGTTCTGATGTAATTCTCAATAGAGCTCACACCCTGACTTATGTGCAGCTGTAGCAAGTCTAAAAATCTGTCTCCTAAGTACTAAGTTGCTGTGTTGATTAATTTTTGCCACTTTCTTCAATGTTCATAGTTGCTTCTCCAGGTTTTTCTCTGAATCAACATATATTTAGCATTCAGGCTACCTAGCACTGTTTTGTCAGGTCAAGTTATTTAGCTGGTGGGCTTTATCAGGATAGCAATGTACAGTATGGCTGCTATGTAACTGACCTGACAGTTACTTGTTCTGTGACTTGAGAGAGAGATACTGTGCTGTATCATGTGATATTATAGCAGAAACCTATTACTCCTGAGAAATGCATGCAGTCTTATAAGGAGTCTCTTCAGTTCTGCAACCGTAAACATCAAAAGGCAGGCAGTATTAAGTATCATGGACTAAAAGGAGGTTAATGAGGAAAAGTACTGCTGAGTGCATCCTAGGATTACATAATTGGCCGTGGTCCACAATATACTCCATATCCAAAACACCCCCAATAAATTGGAGTTACTCCAAATTACAGTACAGCCCAATTAGAACACAGCAGGACTAAGTCACCCACCTCAGATATAACAGAAATATATGGTGACAGAAAACCTAAATATCCCTGGGGCTTCTGTAGCACCCTCCCCTCTCCTGCTCCTTCATGCACTGAAGGTTAAGATTAGAAGCTTTTGCTTTCGATTTTAAACTGACCACAGATCTGTGTATTGTCTGAACTCGGTGAATAGCAAGTTGTTGCAACTTACTATTATGGTTTGTTCACAACCCAGGATCTACAGGTGAAACTCGGAAAATTAGAATATCGTGCAAAAGTCCATTAATTTCAGTAATGCAAATTAAAAGGTGAAACTGATATATGAGACAGACGCATTACATGCAAAGCGAGATAAGTCAAGCCTTAATTTGTTATAATTGTGATGATCATGGCGTACAGCTCAAGAAAACCCCAAATCCACAATCTCAGAAAATTAGAATATTACATGGAACCAAGAAGACAAGGATTGAAGAATAGAACAATATCGGACCTCTGAAAAGTATTCAGTGTACTGTGCTTGATTGGCCAGCAAACTCGCCTGACCTGACCCCATAGAGAATCTATGGGGCATTGCCAAGAGAAGGATGAGAGACATGAGACCAAACAATGCAGAATTGCTGAAGGCCGCTAATGAAGCATCCTGGTCTTCCACAATACCTCATCAGTGCCACAGGCTGATAGCATCCATGCCACGCTGCATTGAGGCAGTAATTGCTGCAAAAGGGGCCCAAACCAAGTACTGAATACATATACTTATACTTTTCGGAGGTCCGATATTGTTCTATTCTACAATCCTTGTCTTCTTGGTTCCATGTAATATTCTAATTTTCTGGGATTGTGGATTTGGGGTTTTCATGAGCTGTACGCCATGATCATCACAATTATAACAAATTAAGGCTTGACTTATCTCGCTTTGCATGTAATGCGTCTGTCTCATATATCAGTTTCACCTTTTAATTTGCATTACTGAAATTAATGGACTTTTGCACGATATTCTAATTTTCTGAGTTTCACCTGTAGAGCCAAGTTCAATCTTGGTTTGTCTAAACCAGGCCTGCCCTCCTGCAGATGTTGGCTTACTACAGTTCCCATAATCCCTGGCTATTAGCCACTGTGGCTGGGTATTATGGGAATTGCAGTCCAAAAATAGCTGGAGGGGTGGTGGAAGTTGAGCAGGCCTGGTTTAAATAAACCTTAGTTAAAGCCAACCACAATTGGCTATGTGCACAACTTTAGTCAGGATGTCATCCAATATATATTTTTGCATTTGCATGACCAGCCAGTTTTAAGCACTGTGCATGGAAACATGCTAAGTGTGTTTAACTTTCAGGTTTTGAGTTACAGTGTCCAGCATGTTTCCAAAAGTCCAATTTTGGGTAAACACAGAGTATCTTCAGCAGATCATGCCTTTCCATTAGGCACAAGTATAATGGAATCTGGGGTTGTTAAGGAGAAAGTGAAAGCCAGCGCAGCCAGAAAATATCTGCAACACACTGATGGCCTTGTATACTATTTGGATATGAACAGATAGTATAAGAGTGTATATAAATATTTGCAGTAGTAGTAATAGTATAGTCAACATGTACCAAGTTCTGCCTGGTCATCAACAGGGCTTTGGAAATGTTGCTAATAAATTTCCTTGCCATGAGCCACTGAGCATAACAATATTCATATTGTTAAAATTAAAGTTTGATTTTAAGTCAAAATTATTTCTATTAGCCTTTCATACAAAATCATAAAGAAATACCTCCTCTGGTGTCAGAGGTCTCTGACTCAGTTTGCCCTCGCCGCTCCTTATGATGTGCCCCCTTTTCACATCTTCCTTGGGGGTGTATAATTCTGGAAATTCAGCAGATTTCTTCCGGTAGTTCAGAAGGTGAGCAAGTTCATCCATCCTGTTATACTGCCTTTTCACGTCAAATTTGTAGGTGCTTTCAAGATTATTGTCCCTCTTATGCTTGTGATTCAGGCCATCCCTAAACGGCTTCTTCTCCCGTGAGTCATAGTTGTTATACTCTGAAAATAAATCTCTCTCATTCAGGCGGGACCTGGGTTCTTCTTCACTCCCCCAGAACTGATCTGTGATGTCATCCTTCTTTTCAGTGTGTCTGTTCCTCCACCTGAGCTGTTGGTAGTAAGGGATGAATGAAGTGGCAGCTCTTTTCACATTTTCTACAAGATAGTGATTTCTTGGATAGCCCTCTTCTATCAGAAGTGTCCTTTTACTGCCACCATGTTTCCCCCCCTCACTTTGATATCTCTTTTCAAGCTCCTCCTCACTGGCACCAGGATAGTGCCTTTTTTCTCCCCCGGGCCCCTCTTCTGCACTGTAGAGTCTCTGCTCCTCCTCCTCCTCTTCCTCCCTCCCTCTGATCTGTGGCTTTGTGGTCTCCCCCTCTAGCTGTAAGTGTTGTCGTTCTTTGTCATTCCAATTCCTTTTTTCATCCCTCCTGCCATGTTGCTTTCCCATCTCTTCATCACTTGTCTTGCCATGAGTCCTCCTCTCCTCATAATGGTGTCTCATTTCCTTGTGTGGCTCATTGTGGAATCTTTTTCTCTCGTAGCGGTGCTGTTTATCTTCATTTTCCTTGCTGTGGAGCCTCACATCTTCCTCTTCATCGTCTTCTTTGCTGTGATACCATCTGTACTCTTTACTATTGCTCTTTTCCTCCATTTCCTCAGAGCTGTGCATCTCATCAGAGTTTCTCTTCTCCTCATAATGATGTCTCGTCTCATAATGATGTTTGGGATAGTAGCTCCTTTTATCCCAGAAGTCACTTTCTTCCTCATTAGACTCTTCAGGTGAGTCCCTCTTCTCACCATTATAATGCTGCTTGTATTCAAAGGAGTTGGCCAGCTGGGGTTTCCTGTGGTAATGTTTTGGGTTGCTCCCTCGTTTTTCTGCACCAGCTTTTCCCCTCCCAGAAGGGTCTTCATATTCTTGTAGTACAGTATGGTGATATTTTTCACTGCTCTCCTCTTCTTCCTGCTCTTCCTCACCTTCTTCCTCTTTGCTTTCTCGGTTCCTCTTTTCTTCATTATGTACACTTTCCTCAGAGTGTCTTTGACCCCCAGAGTGTTTGCTGTCACCCTCATCTTCCCTTCCTGTTGGAAAAGGGGACTTTTTGTCTAGAAGCTCATGCTCTGCCTCTTCAGCATGTTTCTCTGCTTTGCTTCCTTCTTCATTGTGATAATTTTTTTCATAGTTATTATCCTGCTCATTTCTTTTCTCTTCCTCATTCTTTTTTTCCTCTTTATGGGCTTCATCATAAGAATAAGGATTTCCTTGGGAGAGGACTTGCTGGTTGCCAATTTCTCCATGTTTTCCTTCCTCTGAATGCCGCTTCTCACCTTCTTCTGCTTGTCTTTTAAATTCTTCTTCATTCAGATATTGTTCTTTTCCCACAGTCCTTACTGGTGGTTTCTCCTCTGATTCTGACAAGTGCTTTGTGTTGAGTTCGATGTCCTTGCCTACATTTTTCTCTTCTTGCTTTTGTCGGTCGCCTAAAACAAAACAAGTTGTGGATTCTTCATGAGGATAAACATGTGATTTTGTTCACACCTTCTTTCTGGGCTGCCTACTACCACCTTCTGCCTCATTCCTCCCTCCTCTGCTGTTCATGTGGAAGCATAAGGAACAGAAAAAGAGGATCAGTGATCATGGGCCATTTTCTCTTATGATGTCAATTATTACCTAACAATGGGAGAAGGGGAGACTGTCATCTGATTGCTGACACTTAAACTAACTATGTAAACTTGCCTTAAAGCATATTCATCATCTACAAAGCTATGTAAAACCATCAGTGAAATACTATGACCATAAATGCATGGGGGAAAGGCTGTAATATTAGGCCCCTAAAGTAGGCACTTCTGAGTCCTGTTCCACTCTAGTTTGTCACTTCCCAGTTTGCTGGTCCTGACCCCTTTGGTATGCTTTGGGCCTCACCCAGTTAACCTTAGATGCACACAATGAACTGGGCAATTACAATAGCCTCATCAGTTTTGCTCCTCTCCACCATATACGTGTTTAGAGCCTAGTGGATAAAAAAGAAATTTTTCAGGACCTATCTGGCATACATCAGCATTACTCCAGTATTTTGAATTAATTAATCCAGAATAACTATCATTCCCCATTCTGTGTTCACAACTATGAACCAATTTAAACATTTAACTCAATGCACATAGCCATCTTCTCACATTCTTCATATGTGAAAGATTGCTTGTTTGAGAGCATGACCATATCAAAGCTACTCTTTGGCATGTATACTTTCCACATGCACAGGGAATTCATAATGACAGCACTTTCAAACAATTAATTGCTGAACTAATTCAAGCATTTAGCCCAGCTACGGTAGATACCGTGGCACATCAGAAAAAGCGTGTTTGACACATCACCACTGTGATTTACAATCCTCTCTTCAGTTGCATACATAAAGAGGGGGGGGGTCCAATTTCTTTACTATCACCTCAACACAATGAGTGTGATAGAATGATTAAGAGGTATTGAGGGGGATCTATAGGATGGGTTCACACAACCGCTAGCAGCTATGTAAACTGGTAACATCTTAGGGATATGTTAGGATGTGAGAGTGCACACTCTTGGTGGGCATTATTATTATTTATTTATTTATTTATTCATTTATTTATTATCAGGGATTCTCAACGTTGGGTCCCCAGATGTTATTGGACTTCAGCTCCCATAATTCCCAGCTCCAGTGGCCTTTGGTTGGGGATTATGGGAGTTGAAGTCCAAAAACATCTGGGGACCCATAGTTGAGAATCCCTGATTATTGTTACTATTATTTCATTACATTTTATATCCTGCTCTTCCTCCAAGGAGCCCAGAGCGGTGTACTACATACTTAGGTTTCTCCTCACAACAACCCTGTGAATTAGGTTAGGCTGAGAGAGAAGTGATGGCCCAGAGTCACCCAGCAAGTATCATGGCTGAATGGGGATTTGAACTTGGGTCTCCCCGGTCCTAGTCCAGCACTCTAACCACTACACCACACTGGCATGACACCTGTAGTCTGGTTCAGGGGATTTAACTGGGATTTCCACTTGCAGACGTACGAAAATCAGGAGCATGCTGGATGAGTGATCCTGGATCAGCGGTAAGTTTACCTGGTTAACACTGAGTCTGGCTACAGAGGTTCTCCATCCGACATTTTACCAACTCCCATCCCCAAGATCTGGAAGCTGGGTGGAGAATCTCAGAAAATGTTGGGGCAGAGAAACTTGGTCACCAAGCTTGGGCAGTTTCAGACATCACTTCCACCAAGAGTGTGCACTCTTGAATCCCAGCATATATACGAGATGTTAACAGCTTACAGAGCTGCCCATTATAAAATCTTTAATACGCTCCTTTAGAAAAGAAGAAAAAATGATTTTGAACTTATTCCCACTGTGTGTGGTTGAGCTATATGTCTCCCAAATTGCTCCTTGAATTTGCCATTCACAGTTCTGCTTTGTCCACACTTGACTAAGGAGTCCAAAAATGCAATGGTCCTTGGGTTCCCCAAAGATCCAGTGATGCAAAGAATTTAAGAAGTAATCCTGGCTATCTACCTGTATAGATACAAGCTCAGCTTTCCTGCAGCAAGTTCCACAATTACAGTGTAAGGAAAAAATGGAGCTTTCAGATAAAAAAGCACTATCATTTTATCTGGAAGTATGTTACCAAGCACAAAAGCTGGAATTAAAGGCCATATGGTTTTCCCCAAATGGGCTCCCGTGCTCTATAGAGAAGCAGTAGCAATTAAGAAGAGTGTACCTTTTATATTGTATGGCTTTGCTAGCCTGGAGGTGGTGGGCAGCAAAGTGGAGAATAAACGTCTCTGAAGCAGAATGTACAGAGCTTGGTTTCCTTTCTCCTAATTAAAAAATATATTCCTTTCCTAAAATAATATTCGGCTTTTGATGTACTGGTTCATCACCTTTTTGACAAGTTCCAGTGCACTGGCAATTATATGGAAACCACACCCATTATTAGCATCATTCCCTTCTGGTTTTGTTCTTTTTAAAAATGTAAATTAGAAAGGGAATCAAGAGTCCTTGTTTGCTTATTTTCCCCAAAAGATTTCCATGTCATAACATGGAGATATTCATGTGAGTGTATGAACTAAGCAAAGAATATTTGATTTCGTTGTTCATCATCACAAGACATTTACCCTAACTGATATTTGAATGCCATCTTAATTCTGTATTAGAATTCTGTATGAAGAATTACCACTAATCCATATAAAGAGGTGGTAAAATCTCAATAAATTTTTTAAGACTGACACCTCACTTGCTATCTATCTATATCTATATCATTCTCTAAGACATACTCGTGGCTAATCCCATGTGTGGCAGTTCTTGCGAGAGTTCGCAAGCAGAAGCCCCATGGTGATTGGGCAGTGGAGATTCCATATGCAGATAGGGGGGAGGAGCCTGTGAGAATAGAAGCACCATGGTGATTTGGCAGTGGGGATTCCATATGCAGATAGGGAGGAGGAGCCTGTGATGGTTAAGGTCAGTTGGAATGCAACTGGTACTGGTCGGAAGATGTTCTTGATTGTAGAGGAGATGTATCTATCTATATCTATATATAAATAAAAGGATAGTGGGCAAGGATCTGCAAAGAGAGGGGTTGTGAGGGAGGAAAGGGCCCTTTCAGGAGGAGGCTGCCACTGTGAGAATTCGATGAGGAAACAAGATGAACAAGATCTGTTAACTCAGGAAGGGAGAAAGAGAGAGAGAGAGAGAGAGAGAAAAGAAGGGAGGGAAAGAAAGACAAAGGGGAAGAGTGAGTGGAGGAGAGAGAAAGAGAGAAAAAGAAGGGAAGGGGAGAGAGAAAGAAGGAAGGGCGAGGGACGGGCCCAAGTCTGTCAGTGGCCTGAGGGGAATGAGGGGCCATGGTGGCACCTATTGGCAGTAAGGAAAGGCCCAGTCAACCACTGCTGCAGTTTGGCAGAGGGAGGCAGGCAGGCAAAGGACAGGCCCGGGCCTGTCAGCGGCCTGAGGGGAATGAATGGCCATGGCGGTGGGAGCAGCGAGGAAGGGTGCTCAACCGCTGCTGCTGTTCCTGTGGGGAGGAGCAGGAGTGGGGCTCAGGTGAGAGTGGGGAGGTCTCTGGGGATAGGGGGCTGCAGCTGGACCAATTGGTGCCAGCAATGCTGCAGCTGCGACCAAGAGGGGTGAGGGGGGTGGAGTAAAGGGATGGAGGAGTGACCAAGAGGGGTGAGGGGGATGGAAGCAACTGAATGGAAGAGGAGGAGCAGGAGTGTGGCTCAGGTGAAGGTGGAGAGATCTCTGAGGTGAGAGGGGGCTGTGGCAGAGGGTGAGGGGAGCAATCAAGTACTAGCGCACAGATGCTCTGTATGGGTTAAGCTAGTTTTAGTTATTTGTTAAAAGAAATTTATTGCAAAGACAACCCAAGTCAGCTCACAACCAAAAAAATTAAAAAATAATAATAATTAAGAAGTGTTTTTTAAAAACCCCAACAAACATAATAAAAAGGCAAATGGCAATAAAGACTACAACCCAAAATTAAAGCTGCAAACCTTTAGTTGTGGGTTGCAGTTTAGCTTCACCCCCAACCACCTGCCATTGCATCAGTCTGCCCCATAGGTGCAGCAAAAAAGCCTTATCCCTTTGCACATGGTTGTACATGTTCTGGATGTCACTGTCACAGGGTTAACCTCCAGGTAGTTGTATCCATATTCCCAGGTGACCTAAGTCTCATGTTGCATTCTCCATGCATTGCCTTGGCAGGGACAGTCAAGGTGGATTGTGTGAGCAAGCTTTTGATTCTCTGTTTGCTTTGCAGAGTACACTAATACAAGTGAACCGTTGTGACTTTGCTTATGGAACAGCCACATCTACCAAATTATTTTGCTAGGTGAAAGTAAATGGATGCATATCAGATTCTCTGAAAAGCTGCACTTACTTTTCTGCAGAAGCTCCTTGCACATGGGATTAATAGGTGGAGCATTGGGTTTAGATAGACCATTCAAAAGGGCTTCTACAATGCATCGTGTTACCTAGAGCAACAGGAATAAGGGGAGATCAGAGGGTTTCAGCAATTGATTGATCTTGCCTCTTCTGCCCAAATAGGACCCTAAAGGCTACTAACAGTCATAATAAGAACATCTATCAGTAAAACAATATAAAACAAATTACACAAATAAAACACCAGCAATACTGCATCAGCCAAAAAAAAAAATAAAGTGCAGAGGAAACCAAATTTCAAGAAGAGCTTTCAGCATCACTCACGAAAACACCCAACACAAAATACATATATAAGAACATAGGAACAGCCCTGCTGGATCAGGCCCAAGAAGGCCCATCTAGTCTAGCATCCTGTTTCACACAGTGGCCTACCAGGTGCCGCTGGGGAGCCCACAGGCAAGAGGGCTCAATCACAAAATGTTTTGTGGGGTCACAGAGCTCCACTAAATACATAGAGCCTTCCTGCACACAAGAACTTCCCCATTGTCTAGAATGAGGGAGGGGCAGGTTCATTCCTTTGTGTCCGAGCAGTTGTCCTCCATTGAAATAAATGGGGGTGCTTGCATGGGGGAGCTCCATATGTGCTGTGCATTGGTGCACCCTGGGGAGCATTAGAATGGGATAAAATTCTGTGAAGGATGAATTCAATGCCCCAATACAAATTCCTACGTAGTAAGACATTCTACTCACCATTTCTTCGACATGAACATCTTCTCCCACTGATGATGCCAAGCCAACACCTTGAAAGAGAACAGGTGAGTCAATGACAGAGTATGAAGAGTGAGGACAAACCGTAGTTCAAAAGTGCCACGGAAGTGATTGTTCAGCCCACATTTGTGTCACTCGGAAGATCCTGCAAATCTCACTCCCACACTAATCCTAGAGCTGTTCAGTCGTGCTTGAATTATAGGGGAGGTAGAGGAATCGCAGACCTCTCACCTTTTGTGATGGCCCTCTTAGTTATTGTTTTTAAGAGGCTATGGGGAACCTACGGCTTGACTAAAATGTGTGGCTTACGAATAAGAGGGACTTAAGAATTTCATTAAGGGTTCTCTGTCCTTTCCCTCTATAATGTGAGCATCAAGATGGTTCAAGGATACAAAGTAGGAACATCCCCACACTCCATTCCCTCACATGTGTGATGTGCCGATTGTATGCTGGGAAATTGCTACATGCAGTACTGTTTTGATGTAGTGGTTAAGATGTCAGACTGAGGTAGGGACACACAGATTCAAATCCCCACTCAGCTTGAGAGTTTAGTGGATGAACCCTGAGATCACGCGCTCTTAGCCTAACATATCTCACAGGATTTTTGTGAGGTTAAAATGGTCATGGTCAGGGGGACCATGCATGCTGCCCTGAGTTCCTTGGAGGAAGGGTGGGGCAGAAGTTCAACAACAGCGAGCAGACCAATGAAGTGCAGTGGCTGGAGTGTCGGACTTGAACCCATGTTCAAAGTCCTGCTCAGGTGTGAAGCTCACCAGGTAACCCCCATCTAGTTCCTCTCTCTTCCAGCCTAACCTACCTCACAGGATTTTTGTTAAGATGGAATAAGGGGCAGGAGCAGAGAACCATGTATTCCAGCCTGAACTTGTTAGGCGCAGAGAGAGAAAATGTAACAATGAATAATAATATTTACAGTTTGCTAGCAGCTCACAGACTTAAAGGAGCAAGCCTCTGCCTTGCCTGCTGTTTCTGAACTCTTGAAGGGGGCACAGGAAATGAAAAGTGGGCAAAGCTCTAATGAACAAAATCCTCCCACATACTGCTTTAATGGACTTGTGAGTCATTCTGTTTGGAGCCACGGAGTATACCATCTCTCTCTCTCTCTCTCTCTCTCTCTCTCTCTCTCTCTCTCTCACACACACACACACACACACACACACACACACACACACACACTCTTACTTTTTTTTTAGTTGTGCCTTTAGTTATTCTGATTTTTCTTGTAAATGTCTATTCCCATACAAGGAAAAAAAAAAAGATTTGAACCTTTTTCCTCCTGGACATATTGATGCTTAGTATGAAATAGACTTGATTACCGTGATCATCCATCATAGATGACAAAAATGTATTTGTTCTGCTGTTGGATTCAGTTGTTGGCCCCCCTTTTTAAGGTTCCCTGGATTCAAATGATAATAAAAAGATGGGGAAGCATGATCACCAAGTAGCAATCTCAAGTTTTTAATGCTCCCATTGTGCATGAATGGTAGCAGTAATAAAAAATAAATAAATCCAGGAATGCGTCATGTGGTGGCAGTGGGAATGGCCCTCTCCCCCACCTCCTTGCATCAAGGGAGAGCTGGCTAGTTGCCTCTGTGTAAACACAGCAATCACCTGACTGCCTATTTCCCCTCAGTTCCATGACTGTGGCTGAGGAGGAGAGCTGGTCTTGTGGTGGTAGCAAGCATGAATTGTCCTCTTTGCTAAGCAAGGTCTACCCTGGTTTGCGACTGAATGGGAGCACTTAAACGTGATCACTGTAAGATATTCCCTCAGGGGATAGGGCCACTTGGGGAAGAGCCTCTTCATGCTTGCCTGCAGAAGCTTCCAAGTTCCATCCCTGGCAGCATCTCCAGATAGGGCTGACAGAAACGCCTGCCTGCCAGTCTGTGTAGACAATACTGAGCTAGATGGACCAATGGTCTGACGCGGTACAAGGCAGCTTCCTATGTTCATTCAGCAGCACAGCCAGTCAGAAGCCCTAAGAGCATACGTGGTTTGCTGCACCATTACAAGCAAGCTGTTTTGCTGAAGCAGTTTTCAATAATGAATGAATAAATAGCTCCGCTACACAGCAGTCCTTCTGACACCCTTCTAATTTGCCGTGAACAACTCATCAGGTTTGGCTCAGATTATTCTATGCCATAATTGCAAGCGGTCCCTCCAAGAGCAAGGTTTGATGCCACTGGGGCTCAAATGTGTTTTCAGACCCAAAATGAAGACTGATTAATTGAGTGCCTTCTTGCATAATTCCAAAGCTCTCGCCTCTAAATGAGACAATGGCAGCTGAGCGTGTTATTAAACTGTGCTTGCGTGATGATGAGGATGTATGATATTCAATACTTAATGACGGAGGTAACAACAATATCAGTGCAGAGTGGAAGTGCACTGAATAAAACATTGGAACAGCCCTCTTCAGGCTTGGGCACACATTCATTTTTTTGCAGCATGTGTCCCTGGGTAAATTAATTTTACCCTGAGATCTCTTCTCATGCATCACCGTATTATGCTAGCAGCAGGCGGCAGCCACCATCTGATAGATTCTTGCTTCCCTTAAAGGCAGAGGCGCTCTTACCCCTGGACCTTGGGGCCAAAGTCCAGGGTCTCCACAGCCCTGGGAGCCCCCAAATCCTCTTTAGTCTGGGAGGTGTGGTTTGTACCCTCAAGAACCTATGTGTTAAAATATGATGTCATGTGGGGGTCTCCAAAGGCCTTAAGGTCCAGGCTCCAAAATTACCTAGGTGCACCTCTGCTTAAAGGATTGTATTTAACAACAGTGCCTTGGAGCAGGGATGTGGAGACTGTTTTTGCCCTATGTGTGTCAGAGGTCTCCACAAACATGGTCTGCACTCAAGCACACACATGTTCACAAAAGCATGCACCCTTTCATTTAGCAGGATACTTATACTCTACATAACTTCTTTCCAGTGTTGGCATACCAGCAAAAAATTCTGGAGGAGCAAACAAGAAGAGGAGAGCTGGTCTTGTGGTAGCAAGCATGCATTGTCCCCCTTGCCAAGCAGGGTCTGCCCTGATTGTATTTAAATGGGAGAATACATGTGAGCACTGTAAGATATTCCCCTTAGGGGATGGGGCTGCTCTGGGAAGAGCACCTGTGTGCTTGCATGCAGAAGGTTTCAAGTTCCCTCCCTGGCTTCTCCAAGATAGGGCTGAGAGAGATTCCTGCCTGCAACCTTGGAGAAGCTGCTGCCAGTCTGTGAAGACAATACTGAGCTAGATAGACCAATGGTCTGACTCTGTATAAGGCAGATTCCTATGCTCCTAAGAAGCAAAGTTTATATTGGGGGCAATCTTTGGTTCAAATTTTATGTTTCTGTAGAAAAGCACAACAGGCTATTTCACTTTAAGTTCCCAGCCTCAACATAAATGAAGTGTTGAGACCATGGGAAACTGTTCTTGATATATATTGACTTTTTGTATACATTAATGTAATATATTAAAAGAAACCACTCTGACTATGTAAAATATGCCTTGCCTTCATGTTGCCCTAGGGTCCAGCAATGAGGGGCAGAAGAAGGGCACACTACTTGTTTAGAGGGCACCCAACCCTCAGCCCTGTTTGGTACTGTGTATGCCAAGGGTAGCCCACCTGAGACTCTCCAGCTGTTGTTAGACTACAACTTCCATCGTCCCCAGCTGCAATGAATTGTTGGTCCAGCAACCACTATCTTTGGCCTATGCCTTGCAACCTCTTCAGTCTAATCTGTACATGTTACTTAGAAACCCCCAGCTTCTTCAACAACAGGACTGGGCCAGAAGAAGGGTGTATCTATCTTAAAGAGAATGTAAAAAAGGATGAGGCAGGTAGAACATGGTTCCAGATGTACTAATGGTAACTAGTTTAGCAGGAGCCAACTAGATGTGATGCAGCTGATTCAGCTGGGAACTCCCAATGGATTTTTCAGAATTTAAAACAGTAGCCCCTTTTCCGATTGGACCGGGACCATGGCTCTTGAGGAAGGATCACAATCCTTTTATCCCACACTATTTCCCCAACTGAAACCATCCACTCACTGCAGCCGTTAAGAGAGCTGCTGGGTAAGAAACGTCCCCCACCCAGAGCAGGTTGAGGCAGATTTGAGGCATTTGCGTGGAGAGGCAGATTTTGATCAGAGTAGCAGCATGGCTTCAAAGCAGGATTAAAGGTAAAGGTAAAGTGTGCCATCAAGTCAGTTTCGACTCCTGGCACCCACAGAGCCCTGTGGTTTTCTTTGGTGGAATACAGGAGGGGTTTACCATTGCCTCCTCCCACACAGTATGAGATGATGCCTTTCAGCATCTTCCTATATCTCTGCTGCCTGATATAGCAGCAGCGGGGATTTGAACCGGCAACCTTCTGCTTGTTAGTCAAGCATTTCCAGTATGCTACGCCACATAGACAAAACCCATTTTTGAGTTTTGAGTTGTTTTGAGTTTTGAGGAGAAGTCTGTTGACAACAATGAACCATGACAGATGGATGGAGCCTTCCAGTTTAGAGGCAGTGTGCCTTTGAATAGCCAGGGAGCTGCAAGTGCAAGGAAGTTGTTGACTGCAGGGCTTGTAGTCTTCCCAGAAGCATCTGGCCAGCCTCTGTGGGGAACTGGACTCAATGGTCTGATCCGGCAGGGCTCCCCTTATGTTCTTGTGCCTTGACTATCTCACTGTGACTACTAGCTGCAGCAGAAGGGAAACTGAAGAAAGTACAATCTGCTATTGACTGTAATTAAGAACTGTGCAATGGAGCTAAAGAGACAAGGACACCAGGATGTCCATCGCAGCACTGTCAGTTTTGCTTAGCTCCTCTAGCATCAATTTAAGCAACCAAAGCTGCCATCAGCCAGCTGGCAAAGGATGACAGAGGGCCATCTGCCTTCACAGTATTCCTGGAGTGCCGCTCATCTTGGCCACACCTCTCCCCTCACATGAACTCTGCACCAAGTAGTATGTAGTTGCATAACAATCTGTATATAGTTGCATAACAGTCACTGTCGGTCCATTTTCCTTCCTGGATGATACCTCCTGCACCCCTGGAATCTCTTGAGAACTTAAGCGATACTGGAGCAGAGCACTGAATCTCGTTCTGCATCAAATCTATTGCAGATATAATAATCCCATTGTTTAAATCTATGCTTCAAAAGAACACTGGCCAGCATGACAGGCAGCCCTCCATCAATGTTAGGGGCTCCCCAGGGGTCCCTAACCTTGATGGAGAGTTGCCCATCATGCATTGCCAGCCACTGTGCACAGTTCTGGGCACCCCATCTCAGTACAGATATCATAGAGATGGGAAAAGGGGGACCAAAATAATCAACAACTTGGAGCCCTTTCCTACATGAAACGTCTAAAGTGTTGAGACTTTGGGGGAGGGGAAGTTGACTAAGCAGGGCATGGCAGAGGTTTATACCCATTCATGTCTTGCTTATGGGCTTCCCACAGACATCTGCTTCACTGTTGTGGGAAACAGGATGGAGTAGATGGACCTTGGCCTGATCCAACTGCATTGCTCTTTGTATTCTATATACTCACATAATGAACTTGATTGGCAATAGGTTCAGGACAGACCAAGTATTTCTTCACACAACACCCAGTTAATTTACTTGAGGACAGACCACACAATGTGGTGACAAACATCAACTTCAATGGCTTTACAGAAGGATTAGAAACTAGACTTGTCAAAGAATACTCTCCGATTCATTTAATAGAGCGGGTAGAAAAATTCTCCAAAATATTCTCTCCTATGCTGAATAATGCAGGAGAATATTCTTTTACAAGTCTATTAGAAACATTCATGGAGGCTCTGTCTGTAAAAGACTACTAGCCATGTTAACTAGAAGGAAATGTTCAGAGACAGTATACCTCTGATTATTACAGCAAACAACAAATAATAATAATTATATACCACTTTTTAACAAAAGTGCCCAAAGCCTTTTACATAGAGAAATAATAAATAAATAAGATGAATCCCTGTCCCCAAAGGGCTCACAATCTATAAAGAAACATAAGATAGACACCAGCAACAGACACTGGAGGAGTACTGTGCTGAGCATAGATAGGGCCAGTTGCTCTCCCCCTGCAAAATGAAGAAAATCACCATGTTTAAAAGGTGCCTCTTTGCCTAGTTTTCAGAGCAGAGGGGCAAACAAGGGAAGACTGTCATCACTATCACATCTACATGTGAACTTCCTGGATATCTGGATGGCTACTGTTGAAAAGAGAATGCTAGGCCAGACCCTCATTCTGATGGAGCAAGGCAATTCTTATGTTATATTCCCCATGTAGGTTGCAGTATAAAGTATTGTATAAAATGCTGTGCAGGAATAAAGAATCTAAGGGATAACAAAATATTATCAAAATTAGCGACCAGCGACCAGCAAAAATGGTTAGGCTTCTTCAGCTTTGAAAGCAGATTGATTGATTGATTTTATTTTTTTATTTATGTATCAAATTTGTACACCGCCCTACACTTTCAGCTCTAGGCGGCTAACAATAGCAAAAAACAAGTTAAAAACATATACAAAAACTAAAAACAATTTAAAAAAATTTTTTTAAAGCAAAAATTAAAACCTAAAAATTTAGGAACCTGAGAAAGCTTGGGCAAAAAGATGGGTTTTCAGGTGTTTTTTTAAAATTGCCAGAGATGGGGAGGATCGTATCTCAGCGGGGAGCACATTCCACAATCTCGGGGCAGCAACCGAGAAGGGCCGTCTCTGTGTAGCCACCAAATGAGTTGGCGGTAACTGGAGACGGACCTCCTCAGATTACCTCAATTGGCATTGGGGCTCGTAGTGAAGAAGACACTCTCTTATATACCCAGGGCCTAAGCCGTTTAGGGCTTTAACTAGGGCTATAACTTGCCGTTTAGGGCTAAGCCATTTAGGGCTATAACTAGCACTTTGTATTTTGTCCGGTGACCTATTGGCAGCCAGTGTAGCTCCATCAGTAAAGGAGTAACGTGGTCTCTCCGAGATGACCCAGAGACCAACCTGGCTGCCTCATTCTGAACCAGCTGAAGTTTCCGGACTACATTCAAAGGCAGCCCCACGTAGAGCATGTTACAGAAGTCAAGTCTGGAGGTTACCAACAGATGTACCACTGTTTTGAGGTCATTGATCTCGAGAAACGGGCACAGCTGGCATATCAGCCGGAGCTGATAGAAAGCACCCCTGGCCACCGCCTCAACCTGAGAAACCAGGGAGAGGTGTGAATCCAGAAGTACTCCCAGACTGCAAACCTGTTCCTTTTGGGTAAGTGTGATCACATCTAGAACAGGTAGATCAAAATAGTCTCTAGAGTTCTGACCCCGCACAATAAGTACCTCCATCTTATCTGGATTCAGCTTCAGTTTATTCTCCCTCATCCAGCCCATTACTGCTTCCAGGCAGGCATTTAGGGAGGATATGCCAGCTCCTGAAGAAGTTGAGGCCACCACCTTCTCAATTACCTTGCCCAGCCATGGGAGGTTGGAAACAGGCCTATAATTGCTCAACTCTGAGGAATCTAATGCAGGCGTCTTTAGAAGAGGTCTAGTGATTGCCTCCTTAAGACAAGGAGGCATCCTGCCCTCCCTCAGAGAAGCATTTATGATTTCCACCAGGCTGTCTACAACAGCCTCCCTGCTAGATAGAACAAGCCATGTTGGACAAGGGTCAAGAGAACAAGTGGTAGGTCTCACCACTCCAAGCAGCTTGTTCACATCCTCAGGAGTCACAAACTGAAACCGATCCAGTTGAATCACATAAGAGGAGTTGTTAGGTACCTCCAGTTCAGACATCAAATTAATTGTGGAGTCTCCATCTAGGTCGGCCCGAATCGGAGATATTTTATTTGTGAAAAACTCTTTAAACACATCACAGCGGGTACCTATGACTCCAAATTCTGGTTCAAGGGAGGGGGAGCAAATACAAGTCCCCCCACAACCCTGAACAACTCCGCTGGATGTGAACTCACAGAGATAATACTGACAGAAAAGAACTGCCTCTTTGCCACATGTATTGCCTGAGCATAGATCTTTAGATGTGCTCTATGTTGCAATCTGTCAAATTCAAGTTGGGTCTTCCTCCACTTGCGCTCCAGTCGCCTACCTTGCTGCTTCAGCCCCCGTAGGTCTTCTGTATATCAAGGGGCCAAATTTGAAGTGGGTTGGAGGGGACACTTGGGAGCAATCGTGTCTACTGCCCTGGTGAGCAAGTTGTTCCAATTCTCAACCAGGGCATCAACAGGATCACCGGCAAAGCCAGCATCAAATCCCTCCAAGGCTTCATGGAATCTTACCAGATCCAATAACCTCTTCGGGCAGACCATTCTAATAGGCCCCTCACCCCTGCAGAGGTGGGAAGTGGTTGTAAGTCCAACCTTAACCAAATGGTGGTCCGTCTATGACAATGGGGAAATCACAGGAGTGTCCACCCACAGAACACCACCCTGATCAGAGTTAAAGACCAAATCAAGCATGTGACCTGCAATATGTGTTGGTCCAGAGACCCCTTGGGATAGGCTCATAGTTGTCATGGCTGCTATGAACCCCTGAGCTACCCTGGCCAGATTGGTCCCAAAATGAACATTGAAGTCCCCCAGCACCAAGAGTCTGGGAGACTCCAATGTGAGTTCCGCAAGCAAGTCCGTGAGCTCAGTAAGGGATTCTGCTGGGAAGCGGGGCGATCAGTACATTAACAGAAGTCCCAATCGATCCCTGGTCCCCAAACTCAAGTACACACATTCAATATGGTCTGATACCCTAACAGGGACCCTGGTAAGGGAGATGTTATCCTTATAGATCATAGGTACTCCACATCCCCACCCACATCCCCTCACCTGCTCCTCTACATAATATCCTGGAGGGAGAAGCTGGGACCAAACTGGACCACTAGCCTCTCCCAACCAAGTCTCAGTAATACATACCAGGTCAGCCCCTTCATCAATGATCAAATCATGGATAAGTTCAGATTTATTTTGGACCAACCTGGCATTACAGAGGAGCAGGGTAAGGCTATGTGGGTTGTTGGCAGTGCTCCCCAAGGTCAAAGGGCTGGCAGGACAGCTAGAAGGGGAGACAGCTATTAAATTTCTGACTACCCTCCCCCTGGAATGGCTTGCCGACCTGCCAACATTACTTCTTCTATTCCCCACCACCACCAGGATAGCTGCCCCATAATCAACTAAGGTGACCACTGTCCCCTAATCTCCAGACAAACCCAAACACATTACAACAACGTCAACCCAAGTCCAAAACAGTTTAAAACTGATTAAACAGAAGCCCTCTAGCCCTCACCCTCGTTCTTCCCCAAAGCGGCTCCCCCAAGGGACAACCCCTTTTGGTGTCACCCCTTCGGTGGTGACCCCGCCACCACAAGGAGCCTTCCTATAAAGCCCAAAACTGAGCAGGTGACCCAAGGAACAGCTGAGTCACTCAGGGGCTGGTCCCAATCCTACCCACACTTCCCACAGATGTTAACCTGAGACTGCAGCCCTACAGGGGAAGCAGAAGCAGGCAGGCAACAGCAGAAGGAACACCAGCACCCACCTGGTCTCTCACTCCAGGCAGCACTGGGTGGGAAGTAGATGGACTCTCCCTTTCCCTCTCTGCTGGGCTTCTAGCACCCTGAAGTCACAAGGAGCCTTCCTATAAAGCCCAAAACTGAGCAGGTGACCCGAGATTGCCAAAGGGAGATGTTGTTGTTTTTATTTACTATATATATCATCTATATACCTGGCACCTTACAGACAATGAGAGGACAGATTCCTTCCCCGGTTGTGCTAAATGCTTCACAAAGTGGGGGGGGGATAAGAAAAAGAGAAGAAAGGAGGTATCATAGAGACATTCTGGGAGGCAGCTCCAGGCACAAGGCACTTCAAGGCAGTTGTTGGAGGGAGCAAGCAGATCTTCAGAGGTATATACAGGGCTTATAAATTTGGGTATCCATTGCTTTTAGACTGGCCCGGTCCCATCTGTCAAAAGAGATCGCCAGGAGTAGGGTTTCTAATGAACATAAACATATACAGTTGTGAGCAAAGTCATGGGAAACTGTTAGTTCCTTTCTCAGAAGGTAAGAACGAGGGTACAGATTCATACTGTAGGCTAGGTGGAGCCTGTCCATCACATTTGTGCAATAATGTGAGGGGCAGAAAAATTCTTACTATACAACTTGTTTTTTTCTAAGTAGGGCTATTCAATTGTGAGGCTATGTTTGTGAAATCATAGGGAATGAAAAGAGTATATTAAAGATGGCCTTTCCTTCCAGCAATGAATAGCAGCTTTTATTAAGATGTCAGTTTCTTCCTTCAGTGTCTCAACAACGGGGTTATGCAATATGCAGATGTGATTGAATGCAATGAATTAATCTGTTAAAAAGCAGATGATTCAATTGCTGGGGGGAAATGAATTAGCTGAGAGTCTTATGGTATTTCTCAATGAACCAGGCCAATGTGTCCATGACTTAAAATGTTCCTCCACCCACTCACTGACAGTCTACATATACCACTCTTTAACTGTGCGTTTGCAGATTTGGAATCACTGCATACTGCTACAGTTAGTATTTGTGCCAGAGCAAAGAACATGGCAAATCCAACAATAAGACTGAAATGAAATGAAAAGGAATATAAGGTATAAAAACATAGTAAAGAGTCCTGCAGGATTAAAGCAAAGATCCACTTAGTCCAGCATCCTATGCCCAGCACTGGCCAACTGAATCCTTCAAGGAAGTCCACATGCCCTGAAAGAAAGACTCCTTCCCCTTCATTTCCCTACTAGCAGCTTATATTTAGAAGGCACATTGCCTCTGAAACGGGAAGTTCAATTGGACAGTGCCATCCTACCCAGCACCTGTACCCAACTGCTTAATGAGGTAGGAGGAAAAGCCATCCTACCCAGTGTGAGGCTCTGTCAGGTCTCCTCCCAAGTCCAGCCCAAAATCAAGGATGCGTTTTGTTTCTATTTTATTTTCCACCACGTTCACAGTAGGTAGTAGGGTGCACGCACGTGCGCGCGCACACACACACACACACACACACACACACACACACACACACCTTTGGGGGGGGGGACTTTATCTTATGCTGCCACCATATGATACGGTTTGTTACCCTTCTTAGTGAATATATCCTCTTAGTGATGTAGCCTTGTGAGTGCAGGATAGGGATAAATGTCCAGTACATATGAAGAAACCAAGTATGAATTGTAAAACACCTAAGAACAAGTTTATTATTGGTTTAAAATGATCTCTGCTAAGCAGGGCATATAAACTTCATTGCAATGTTGCTGCTTTGTTTGGTTGTGAAGCATAATGCTGAGCGTGCTTACCTTCTTGTCACATATAATCCTTAGGTTTGCTAAATGGTCTAGGACAGTTGTATATAATATTATTTGTGAAACATGGTGCTGAAACCCAGACTTTCCAAACCCAGAGTACTGCCCCAGTCCACCACTGGTCTCCTACAGTGTCTGATCAATAAATCGCCAAGATTTCCTACAAAACCCTGAACAACTAACTCCCTTGCTCCCTTGCCCAGTGTCATACAGGAGCTCTCACATTGAGCTCCTCCTTCTTTCCCTGCCTATCCCTCTCTAGCCAACATTCCCTTCTTCCCATCCCAACTGTCACCACCAGTCATTCATTTTTTAAAAAGATGGTTCCGAACATTCCGTACATTGTTTCTGTGACAACCAATCAGCTGCCCTTTGAAGCCCTCTGTTTGAGAACATCTTCTTACAGGCTCCCACATGATCACTTCCTCCTTCTCCTAAAATAAAGTGAAGTGTGCCGTCAAGTCGATTTCGACTCCTGGCGCCCACAGAGCCCTGTGGTTTTCTTTGGTAGAATACAGGATGGGTTTACCATTGCCTCCTCCCACGCAGCATGAGATGATGCCTTTCAGCATCTTCCTATATCGCTGCTGCCCGATATAGTACCAGCAGGGATTCAAACCAGCAACTTTCTGCTTGTTAGTCAAGCATTTCCCCACTGCGCCAATTAAGGTGACCCCCTCCTCCTATCTAAGTTTTACTCACACATGATCAAAAATCAGGAGCACACACAGGTGCTGAAGCTGGACAGAATGCTTGTCCTACCAGCAAGGTTATCAACACAGGAGAGGTTATGAATTTTATATGTGCTTTGCATGCCTAGACCTTAATGATAATCTGCTTTGCAGGCTGAAGTTCAGTCCCTGGCATCTTCAGTGAAAAGGATGACAGGCAGTAGCGCTAGAAAATACCCTTGCCTAAGATATTAACCTTACGTAGCACAGCGGGGAAATGCTTGACTAACAAGCAGAAGGCTGTCGGTTCAAATCCCCACTGGTACTATATTGGGCAGCAGCGATATAGGAAAATGCTGAAAGGCATCATCTCATACTCTGTGGGAGGAGGCAATGGTAATCCCCTCCTATATTCTACCAAAAGAAAACCACAGGGCTCTGTGGGTACCAGGAGTCAAAACTGACTAGCCATGTGGTTTTATTTGGATTTCCCATCGTCTGGGAAACATACCAGTGGGGATTCAAACCAGCAACCTCTTGCTCCCTAGGCTAGTCACTTCCCAGCTAGATAACACAGTGCTGGGCTAGATGGACCAAAGGCCTAATGACAGCTTTATATGCTCACAGCAAAAAAGCACTTTAAAAGGGGGGGGGGATTTGTACCCTTGACATGCATACTTGGTGCATAACCCATTTAATGGTTTCTAACAAAAATTGCTCAGTGTGTAGAACTAAGGAGCTAGCCATAGAAAGAGGTGCTGCTGAGAATCACATATTGTCTCAACCCCATGTGTGTGAAGAGGGCTGCACCCCTGCAAGGTACCCCAGGTTATGGCATTCAGATTGCAATTTTAGACCATGAGAACTTTGACTTACAGATAATTAGTGATATTAACAGATCGTTAAATATAAGTTATTTTGTTTAGCTATGCAAAATTACTTGGAGAGATCTATTGCATTGGAAAGTTGAATACAGAGGTTTCCTGCATGGATGTATATACAGATATGGACTGAGATGACATTTTGCAAATGTCTTCTGGAGGCAAAAGGAAAGAAACAAGCTTCTGTACCTTCTACAGTAGCTTCTTGTCCATTCCATATAGCTTTCAGTCATGTTCCCACAATCCATATACTCTCTGCCCTTTATTCACTTCCTCCTCCTCCATTATGAGCCAGCATGGTGTAGTGGTTAGAGTGTTGGACTAGGACAGGGGAGACCTGAGTTCAAATCCCCATTCAGCCATGATACTTGCTGGGTGACTCTGGGCCAGTCACTTTTCTCTCATCCTAACCTACTTCACAGGGTTGTTGTGAGGAGAAACTTAAGTATGTAGTACACTGCTCTGGGTTCCTTGGAGGAAGAGTGGGATAGAAAATGTAAAATCAGAATAAATAAATAAATAAATAAATTCTTGACTTGAAACCCAAACTTCTAAAGACCTTCCCACCCACCCACCCACACAAATTACTGGGTGGGGAAATAAGCAAATCAAGTGAGTTAATGCAAAACAACCCTATGTTTGTACTCTATATTGCTTTGCATAAATATTTGGAGAACAAAATGTTGAATTTTCTCATTATCGATACAGTATCTAGGTTATGTGCAGCAGAATAGGAGTAAGTCTTGGTTTAGCTTAGGGAGAGGTCAGTCACCATAAAAGAATCCAGAATAATGGTTGCTTTTTCAGGGTTCTAACTCTCCTACAGTGACCTCAACATTCTGGATTCTTAGAACTTTGGTTCTTCTGTTATGAAGGACTGATACAAGAACTTTACTGTAGCTAAGCAGGTCTGTGTCTGGTCTGTGTCTGGTCAGTGTCTGTATAGGAAGCCGCTTGGGAACCCATGTACACTACCTTGAACTCCTAGGAGGAAAGGTGAGATATAAATATAAAAAAATAAGAAGCTTAAATAAAACAACATAGACTACCTTTATTAACCAACTTGTTTGTGAATACTCATCCACCAGTTTAGTGTATAGGTAATGACTTTCTGATGAATTGCTGAACACCTGAATTAAACAGCACAAGAAAGCACACAATATGAGAAAAGTCAAAATACTGTTATCTTGGGTGGAGAGAACTAGTAAAGCCCATTTAATAGTGAGAATTACCCATTTAATAGTGGGGCTTTTAATTTGTTCTGGGTGAGATAGTCCTAGGATGTGTCTGGGCTTACCTGGAGATGAAGAGACTGGCGATGAAGAGACTCCACTTACTATTGGGCGGCCATTCCAGTGGTGGTGGGGAACAGAAGAAGTAACATTGGCAGGTCAGCGGGCCATTACAGGGGAAGGGGACTTGGAAATCTAATAGCTGTTTCCCCTTCCAGCTGTCCTGCCAGCTCTTTGACCTTGGGGAGCAGTGCCAACCATCCTTGGAACCTCACCTTGCTCCTCTGTAATGCCAAGTCGGTCCAGAACAAATCAGAAACGATCCATGATTTGATTCTAGATGAAGGTGCCAACCTGGTATGTATTACAGAAACCTGGCTGGGGGAGGCTAGGGGCCCAGTGTGGTCCCAGCTTCTCCCTCCAGGGTACTCTGTTGAGGAGCAGGTGAGGGACCATGGGCGGGGAAGTGGAGTGGCTGTGGTCTATAAGAATAACCTTTCCCTTACCAGGATCCCTGTTAGAGTGTCGGACCATATCGAATGTGTGTACTTAAGTCTGGGGACCAGGGATAGACTGGGACTTTTGTTGGTGTACTGATCGCCCTGCTGCTCAATGGAGTCCCTAACTGAGCTGACGGATTTGGTCTCGGACTTGGTGTTGGAGTCCCCCAGGCTTGTGGTGCTGAGGGACTTCAATGTTCACTGTGGGACCGATTTGTCTGGGGCGGCTCAGGAGTTCATAGCAACCATGATGACTATGGGCCTATCCCAAGTGGTCTCAGGGCCGACGACACATTGCTGGTCACACGCTTGATTCGGTCTTTCACTCTGATCAGGGTGGTGTTCCGCGGGTGGGGAATCCTGTGATTTCCCATTGTCATGGACAGACCACCATCTGGTTATGGTTGGACTCACAATCACTTCCCACCTTCACAGGGGCGAGGGACCTATTAGGATGGTCTGCCCGAGAAGTTTATTGGATCCAATAGGATTTCAAGAAGCCTTGGAGGGATTTAGTGTTGGCTGTGATGGTGATCCTGTTGATGCCCTGGTGGAGAATTAGAACAGCAAACTCACCGGGGCAGTACACATGATTGCTCCTAAGTGTCCTCTCTGACCTGCTTCAAAACTGGCCCCTTGATATACAGAAGAACTACGGGGGCTGAAGCAGCGAGGTAGATGATTGGAGCACAAGTGGAGAAAGACTCGGCTTGAATCCGACAGATTGCGACATAGAGCTCATTTGAAGACCTATGCTCAGGTGATACGTGCGGCAAAGAAGCGATTCTTTTCTGCCCATGTTGCATCCGCAAGTTCACGTCCAGCAGAGTTGTCCAGGGTTGTGAGAGGGCTAGTATGTGCCCCTCCTCCCTTGAATCAGAATCTGGAACCATCGATTACCCGCTGTGATGTGTTTAAAGAATTCTTTGAGGGGGAAATCTATTGTATTTGGGCTGACTTAGACTCCGTCTCCACAATTACTTCAATGTCTGATGTGGAGGTGTCCAGTGACTCCTCTTGTGTGGTTAGGTTGGATCAGTTCCAGTTTGTGACTCCTGAAGATGTGGACCAGCTGATTGGAATGGTGTGGCTACCACCTGTTCTCTTGAACCTTGCCCAACATGGCTTATACTATGTGACAGGGCGATTGTTTTAGAAGGCGTGGTGGAGATTATAAATGCATCTCTGAGGGAAGGTAGGATGCCTCCTAGTCTTAAGGAGGCAATTATTAGACCACTTCTGAAGAAGCCTACCTTGGATCCCTCAGAGCTAAGTAACTACAGGCCTGTCTCCAACCTTCCATGGTTGGGCAAGGTAACTGAGAGGGTGGTGGCCTCCTAGCTCCAGACAGTCTTGGAGGAAACTGATTATCTAGACCGATTTCAAACTGGCTTCCGGGCTGGCTATGGGGTGGAGACTGCCTTGGTCGGCCTGATGGATGATCTCCAACTGGGAATTGACAGAGGAAGTGTGACTCTGTTGGTCCTTTTGGACCTCTTGGCGGCTTTCGATACTATCGACCATAGTATCCTTCTGGAGTATCTGAGGGGGTTGGGAGAGGCACTGCTCTGCAGTGGTTCTGCTCCTACCTCTCAGGCAGGTCCCAGATGGTGTCCCTTGGAGACTGTTGTTCTTCAAAATCTGAACTTTTGTATGGTGTCCCTCAGGGCTCCGTATTGTCTCTGATGTTGTTTAACATCTACATGAAACTGCTGGGAGGGATTGTCAGGAGATTTGCTGCTTCTGGGTGTTTTTATCTGTTGTATTGTTTTATGCCTGTTTTTATATGTTTTTATACTTTTAGCATGATGTTTTTATTGTGTTTTTATTGTATGTTTTTAACTTTTGTAAACTGCCTTGGGGCTATCTTTTAACGAAAGGCAGTATAAAAATGCAAAAATAAATATATAAATAAAAATTTGGTGCAGAGTGTTATCAGTATGCTGACGACACCCAAATCTATTTCTCAATTTCAGCAACATCGGGAGAGGGCATAACCTCCTTAAATGCCTGCCTGGAGTTGGTAATGGGCTGGATGAGGGATAACAAACTGAGACTGAATCCAGATAAGACGGAGGTACTCATTGTGCAGGGTCGAAACTCGGGAGATGATTTTGATCTGCCTGTTCTGGATGGGGTCACACTTCCCCAGAAGGAACAGGTACACAGTCTGGGGGTGCTTCTGGATCCAAGTCTCTCCCTGGTGTCCCAGGTTGAGGCAGTGGCCAGAAGTGCCTTCTATCAACTCCGGCTGATACGCCAGCTGCGTCCGTTTCTTGAGATAGAGAACCTCAAAACAGTGGTACATCTGCTGGTAACCTCCAGACTGGATTACTGTAATGCGCTCTATGTGGGGCTGCCCTTGTATATAGTCCGGAAACTACAGTTGGTTCAGAATGCAGCAGCCAAGCTGGTCTCTGGGTCATCTAGGAGAGACCATATTACTCCTGTATTGAAGGAGTTACACTGGCTGCCGATATGTTTCCGGGCAAAATACAAGGTGTTAGTTATAACCTATAACACCCTAAACACCTTGGGCCCTGGGTATTTAAGAGAACGTCTTCTTCATTATGAACCCCACCGCCCATTGAGATCATCAGGAGAGGTCCATCTGCATTTGCCACCAGCTCGTCTGGTGGCTATTCAGGGACAGGCCTTCTCCACGGCTGCCCCGAGGCTTTGGAATGAGCTCCCTAGTGAAATAAGAGCCTCCCCATCTCTGACAATTTTTAAAAAGTCTTTAAAGATGCATCTGTTCACCCAGGCTTTTAACTGATACTGTTTTGATTGTTTTTAATGTTGTTTTAGAATATTGTTTTAAAATATTTAAATTGTTGTGTTTTAAATTTCTTGTTTTTGTTTTTAACTAATGTTTTAATGTTGTTTTTATCTTGTTGTAAACCACCCAGAGACATAGGTTTTGTGTGGTATACCAATATGTAAAATAAATAAATAATAAAGCAGCACAATTTCAGTGTCAAAATTTTGCATATTTATGTCACCTTATCAGATGGTATTTTATCTAGAGTCCACTATGATATTACTGCTAGTTCAAAGTTTAGACAAACATAGGAAAAAACAGTCCCACCAAGAGCCCTAGGCCTGTATGCCGGGGATATAATCTCATTCTCCAGCTGTTACTCTATGGCTAGAAGCCAGGTGAGTGGATAAACTCCATACATGTGTCAGTTCTTATCCTCTGCAACAGCTGCACTTAGCTATTGCTAAAGAAAAGATACAAGGGTAAGATGAGCCATTGGGCTGACCCAGTTTGGGACTGTGGTCCCAAGTAGGAGCCAGGAGGAGGAGGAGGAAGAGGAGGAAGAGAAAACAGAGGGAGGGGCCTGTGCTTAGTATCAGAGCACATCCCTGTCATGCAGAAGGTCCCAGGTTCAATCATTGGCAGTGGCCTATCCTGTAAAAAGGGATCTAAGATTATGAAAAGACCTCTGCATGGGAGACAACAAAAGAGATAACAGAATAGACAATACTGGGTTAGATAGATGGTGGTCTGACCCAGTATAAGGCAGCTTTCTGTGTTTCAGGAAACAAAACCCTACCTTAGCTCTACCTTCAAAGATTAGTCATGCACATTCCAGCTATTCTCAGAAGCTCTGAACTAACTACCAATAATAGCGAAGATGGCACTCTTGAGATAATAAAGCCATGATTTCAAAACACTGGTGACACATTCCTATCTTTTAGTGCCATTTGAATGAAGGGAACATGCATTGATTCAATTAAATAAACAATGTTGAATATATTTGGCACTGTGACCATATGATATTAAAGGTATATTTCATTTAAATGTAGGGGCATCCTTTGGAATAAGGGGGCTATAGTATTGCATACAACATAATAGGCATGGTATGCAAAGGCAGTACTTACCCATTATAATACAGGTTACAATTTGTGGTTGCATACAGCAGATCCCTATTGGCCAAAACAATTCCTAGTGATGCAGACATTTGTCAGTGATATTGGTAAAGACACTGAGGTCATTCTCATGACCAGCTCTAACCAAGCTAGCGCAACCTTACCCAGGTAGAGCAAGTCTTGAGAAGCGCCGGGATCAGCCCTGATCATGGCAGTCCTCAGCTGGGTAGCCCGGGTTTTAAACCTGGGCTAAAAGTGTTAGAAGAGAACCTCACCACTCCCCTTTACCACCCAGGAATTTGGAAGCTCAGGCTGCCAGCTGCCCAAACTTCCATAGAGCTGAGCAGAAGGAAATCCCCCAATGCACTACGCTCCTCGTGTGTACATTGTAGAATGCAGAAGGACCCGGCCTGCTTTCCCCCCTCCCACATCTTTGCAGCTCCTGGAGTGCTCGTGTGCTGGTTGTGTGGGCGCATGGCACTTCGGAGCCTGGGAAAGGCTTCAATCATGTGGGGGGAAGGCAGGCAGGCAGGCAGGCAGGCAGGCAGCTGCCTCCCCCACCCCCATTCCTCCTCAAGCCCAGCTCATGGGTCATGTGAATAACCCTACTGTAACCTTTGTAGATTATAAAGGGTTGTCTTCAGACAAAGAGCTTTAAAAACTTACTGGCTGAAGTTATGAAAACATACACAATTCTCGCATTAAGATTCTGTCATCCAGAGACACCGGGTGAGCTCCATGTGGTATTTCAAAAGTTGCTATATATATTTTACATTCCAAATTTAGTTCATTACAAAACCATGAATTGCTACATCTCAAATCTGGTGGATCTCTGGAACAGATCTCCAGCCAACACAGGGTCTGTTAATTGTGTGCAAGCCCATGGACCGGATACATTTTGCTAATCTGTCCTTATTAGAATGCAACTGGCAAGCAATAGAGCAGGACAAAGATGCATAACTTCCTTCAGATGGTCTAACGTTGTGGGTTGTCTTCATGTAAAAGTGCACAGTGAACATGAACATGGGAGACGCAGGTGTCAGTCTTCATTCATAAATTTCACTGGGTGGCATTGGCCAAGTTAAGCCGAATCTAATTCACTGTGTGTACAGATGGGATAAGAACTATAAAATACATGGGAAAATGTGAGTGATCGACAGACAAATAGCCCATTCACAGCTTTCATCAAGCTCTAGCATTCATTATGTCATACTTAAACAAAAGTGGAGAACTGTCACTATTCTCCATCAGTTATCCTGTGCGCCAAGCCTAGCATAATTGGCTTATGGCAGGCTGTGACTCTGAAAGATGATGTTGCTTTGATGAATGCACGGAGCCACCACATCTCCCCATCACTCCTTACCTGGCTTTCTGAAAGGCACTGCCTCTTACATTGCTTACAGAGCCCCTAAAAGCAATGCTGCTACTGCAGCTGTTACCACTGACTAAGTGGGTGGGAAGCCTCTTCCAGCATCCCTCACTTATGTTAGCAGTGAAGTTGTGTTCATGGACTTCTCTGGCAATACAAAAAGGCACTGGGTTAGAGGGTCCCAGATGGCAGGCACACTGTGACAGGGAGGCTCTAGGCAATGCCTCTTTCATCGCCACAGCAAATGGTTCCCAGGAGAGGGGGAGAAAGGAGCTGGGGATGACAAGCTGTTGGACATGGGTGGGAGGGGAAGGAGTGCTCCCACCAGCACCCACCCTCCAAGTCTACTCATCAACCTGACAAGCCCCTGGAATAACAGCAGCAACTATGCATAGAGAAGATATCAAGAAAGAAGGATACTTAGCATTTATATGATGTTTCTGGATGTTCAAAGGGCTAAACATACATTATAGTAATCCATAATGTAATCAGGTCTTGCCTATATTAATATCCAGATGTGAGGCTGAGTTAAGGGGAAGGACCACAATGCTGTTATTTCCAAGTGCCCTCACTCAGTTACTGTCAAAAGTCTGAGTGAGGGCGCTTGGAAATAACAGCATTGTGGTCCTTCCCCTTAACTCAGCCTCACATCTGGATATTAATATAGGCAAGACCTGATTACATTATGGATTATTATAATATATGTTTAGCCCTTTGAACATCCAGAAACATCATATAAATGCTAAATATCTTTCTTAGCCCTGTGTCAGTTCATGCTGCTTCCTCCCAGAAAAGCAGAGGTATGTTTTCATGGGTTTTCAGCCACAAGAGTGTTCTCTATAGAAATAATGACAACTGACAGCCCTTCCACACAATAAGAATTGCATATTTTTGAAGCCCCTGAGAAGACCACAGACATAGTACACTCCCCAGTATTGCATAGGAGGCTGATGGAATTGTATCAAGACAAATCATTTTGTTATATACTATCAGAGAGAGAGAGAGAGAGAATATATTATACCTTTCCCCATTTTTATGAGGTGCTCTCTCCTCACTACCACAAAGAGACCCTGGCATATGATAGCTGCACACAGCAGCACGCTTGGAAATCCAGTGCACTTCTTACAGGTGCAAGGAGAGTACGGATTGGGCTGATCCCCAGTACCCTCTGAGTTGTTGCCTTTGCCCATTAAAGAGAAAACAGCGGGTCCATGCTGAAGCTTTCTCTAGGCACTGGGCTACTCTGGACGGGAGCCATAGGCAATATTTTATTTATCATATCATATATGCATTCAGACACACTACTTCTCTGGATATCTGCATTCAGTCTATCATATATGCATTCAGACACACTACTTCTCTGGATATCTGTAAACAGTGTGAGAATGTGGATGGATGGATGGATGGATGGATGGATGGGATGGATGGAGCAGTCTCCTCATGAGAGGGATCCAGAGACCGACTGATGTGGGCTATTCGCTGTCATGGCGAGGTGCCTGGCATTGGCTGCATGCTGCCTGCATATCCAGACACACGAGGGCTGGAACCTCTTGCTCCTGTTGGGCAGGCGACAGCTGCAGTCTACCACCACCCGGGCATCCTCTTCCCCGATTGCCGGCGGCGCTCTCCCACGCCCGCGCCGCTGTCCAGAGTGCTGAACCGCCCCTAACCCTCACTCACCTGCCAGAGCAGCGGCTCCGAGAAGGCAGAGCAGCGCCACGGAAGGCACCATGGCCGGCAGGACGAAGCGGCTGCTTGGCTCCCAGCTCCCTCCTGGCCGCAGCTCCCCGCTATTTAAGGGAGATGTCGGCGGAGAGGGGGTGGCGGGGGGAGAGACGCTAGAGCCGGGCGGGGGGGAGGCAGGAGCTTGCGTCAGAGGTGGACCCCAAGAGAGCGGGGCGGAGAGTCCCGGGGACAGCCAGAGAGACTCTCCTCCAGGAGCAGCCGGAGAGGAGAGACCACGTTCCCCACACCCCGCCAGCGCCCAGAGCCCCGCTCTCTCGCCTTTCTCCCCATTAGCTTTCAAAGTCCACCATCTCCCGGCCCTGAACCGCTGTGCCCCCCCCGCCCCCCCCCCCAGCCCGCACGCCTTCCTGCCAGCACCTGGAATGCCCTAGCGGAGGTTTCCCTTTGCCTCGCCCTGCCTCCCAGTGTGGCTGCTCCCTCCCCTCCCCATGCCCAGCCACCGCCAGCAGCAGTTCCATGCAAGTTCCAGAGCCACACAGAAGCCCATCTCACTCGCTCCTCACAAGAGCAGCAGCCCTCTATGCCCGCAACGGTGGGCGTCTAAATACTGAGGAACGCGGCTTGGGACTGGCATGGAAAGCCGCCTCCATTCTCAGATGAGGGCTCGAATGCGTAGGAAACTCCAGGTCTCCTGGGTACATATAATGGCATTCGCGCTCTTCCAGCTTCTCTCACGGGCACGCACCCGCCCGCGCGCACACAGACATACAGACACGCTCGCTGCCTCTCTGCAGAGCCGTTTCTGTCAAAGGAGTCCCATTTCGAGCCATCAAGTTGTGTTACCTTTCCTCACCCCACTGCTGGTTTTATCTGAGGAGCCAACAGATGCTCACAGCAAGAGCGGGATATAAATGTAACAACAACAACTCAGGAGGTGCTATATAGCCAACCAGTCTTTCACTGTATAATACCCGCTGATTAAGGCGCCTGTTAGGCTCTGGGGGAAAGGAACAAACCCCAAGAGAGGGAGCACTTTACCTGTGCCTTTCTCTAAACAGCTGCCCTGTATGTGTATTCTCCCTGGGGAAACCGAATTCACCAGCACAGTTTCTGTTCTGCCTTGCTGCAGTGGTGGGCCCTCCTTCCAGGCAGGTTTTTAAAGGGAGAAGACTGGACAGTCCTGTAGCAGATTCCGGACTTGTACTGAGCAGGGGTTTGGTCCCTTCCAGCTCCAAAATCCGATTATTCCTTTCCTCACAGAAATCTGATTATGTCAGACACACACCTACAGAGAAGAGAGGTTTTGCCCGAGTATGCTTGTGTCTCCCTATGCCCTGCCCTCCCCTCCATCATTTCTCCACTGTCTTAGACTGCCAACTCCTTGGGAGCAGGGGTCTGTTTATGCCTGGAAGGTACTGGTGATGCTGCAGTATAGAAATAAAAACAGACTTTCTGTTCACTGGCTAACTGTTCAGTGTAAGGGGATGGAAGCTACAGTGTGGAGGAGAGATCCAGTAGGGTATAGTGGTTAGAATGCTAGTTTAAGGTTGGGGAGGCCCAGGTTCAAATTCCTCTTCACCTATGAAGCTCACTGCAGTGATCCGGTCAATGTCGGCCATTCTCTCAGCAACCTACTTCAAAGGGTGGCTATTTTTTGTAAACCTTTTAATTTTTGTGTTCAGCTTGTTACATGAAAAGATCAAACATACAGAGTTGTCCTTATATATTAACTGCCCAGAGATGAAAGTTTAGGGCGGTGTACAAATTTGATTAAATAAATAAATAAATAAATGAATATGATAAATGCGGCTAGAATTCTTTATGCTTCTTATTGGAAAACTCATTTGTTACCGATGTTAGAGCAGTGGCATCTTAAACACTTCAATGGCTAGGATTACTTCAGAGAGAGAGAGAGAGAGAGAGAGAGAGAGAGAGAGAGATTCAGAAGATAAATTTGGCTTTACTTGGGAACCTTTTATACATTATAATCTGTCACAGGGTCAGATACCTCATCTCAGATTTGGATTTTCTCTGCTAATGAATCCTTGAGCATATTTCTTTTAATTTTGATACTGTTTAATTTTGATATTTAATTATTCAGTTGGATGTTTTGAACATTTAAGATTGGTGGTTGAAAGTTCTAATTAGAATACATGTGGTTAGGAGGCAATGTTGATATGACAGAGTGTTTCCCGGTTTGATGTACAAAACATATATGAGATGGTATCTACTGTACTCGTGTACTCTTTCCCCCCCTGTATTTCTGTATTCTTTTCTTACATCAATTAAAAAATTGAAGAAAAAAGATCAAATAAAAGATTCAGCACCAGCCATAATGACGCATTAAGCAACAGTTCAGTAATTCCTCTTTGAAATATCTTTCTTGTTATATTAGGTTACTGATAAAGTGTTTGCAGTTTGCAAGCATATGATCTCTGTCTATGATAAATCTCTGTCTATGATTTATCATTACCCATGCTTTCCAATGGGAGAGCTTTTCTGCATTTTCTAGGTGAGTAATGAATTACCCATGGGTTTTGAATTTTTGTCATAGTGTGGCCAAGGTCTGGAACCTACCTGAAAAAAATGGCACATTTCTGTCTTTTGTGGTTTGGTCTGGGAGTTTCATAGCAGGCAGGCAGTGAGTCAGTGATGGCTTGTCGTTTACAAGCATATTAACGTTTTATCTTGCTGTGACTCTAGTTTTTTTCTAGCTCTATGAGGTCTCATTCCCCATGTTTGCCAATGATTTTTCCCTTTTTTACCAGGACATTCGTGATTTTTTTTCTGGGGTAGGATTTTTTAAATAGTCTGGGCAAGGTCTGGAACCCACTTGGAAAAATGACATGTTTCTTTCATGGTTTGGTCTGAAAGCTTCAT
The DNA here is from genome assembly GCF_027244095.1 of Hemicordylus capensis. Taxonomy (NCBI): domain Eukaryota; kingdom Metazoa; phylum Chordata; class Lepidosauria; order Squamata; family Cordylidae; genus Hemicordylus; species Hemicordylus capensis. The sequence goes on from NC_069657.1 coordinate 263,699,868, forward strand.
GTCAGTCAGTGAGTGTCTCAGTGAGGACTTGCAGTTTCCAAGCATATTAACATCTTAGTTCTCTGTGGCTCTAGCCTTTTGCTACCTCTATGAGGTCTCATTACCCATGTTTTCCAAAGAGAGAGTTTTTCCAGATTTTCTAGGGAAGTTTTTTTCTGGTGTTTGGGATTTTTATTTATTTAGTTTGGCAGTCTGGGCAAGGTGTGGAACCTAACTGCAAAAACAGCATGTTTCTGTCTTTTATGGTTTGGTCTGGGAGTTTCATATCAGTCAGCCAGTGAGGCTCAAGAAGCTTTATAGTATAGACATGCAGCTACCATCATAGACTGTGTAAGCTACCATTTATTTATTTTTTAAAAAAATTAAAAACTACTTACAACCTTTTTGACCTTATGTAAGGACTGAGACCTACTGATAAAGTTCAAGATTGCTAACCAATACTTTTAGCAATTGTAGTTGGGATGAGGTGAAGCTTTACATTGGAAAGAGAGTTTGTCCTTCACTCATAAAGTAAAGAAAAGTGTGCCATCGAGTCGGTGTCAACTCATGGTGACCAGAGAGCCCCATGGTTGTCTTTGGTAGTATAGAGGAGGGGTTTACCATTGTCAGGGAGAGCTGGTCTTGTGGTAGGAAGCATGACTTGTCCCTTTAGCTAAGCAGGGTCCAGCCTGGTTGCATATGAATGGGAGACTAGACGTGTGAGCACTGTAAGATATTCCCCTCAGGGGATAGAGCTGCTCTGGGAAGAGCAGAAGGTTTCAAATTCCCTCCCTGGCTTCTCCAAGAGAGGGCTCAGAGAGATTCCTGCCTGCAACCTTGGAGAAGCCACTGCCAGTCTGTGAAGACAATACTGAGCAAGATGGACCAATGGTCTGACTCAGTATATGGCAGCTTCTTATGTCCCTATCTCCCACACAGTATGAGATGATGCCTTTCAGCATCTTCTTATATCACTGCTGCCCAATATAGGTGTACCAGTGTGGATTCGAACCGGCAACCTCTTGCTTGATCGTCAAGCATTTCCCTGCTGAGCTGTTCCCATATTTTTGCAAACCAGCTTGAATTTTAGGTACTGGCTTTTGTTTCTATGTCTGTGATGCCATATTTTGCCACTACAAGAGTCATTGTGAAGATAAAATTTTGATAGAAAGAAGACTGTATTTGGCCCTGAGCTTTTTAGAGGAAAAGTGGGATATAAATATAATACATAAATAGCCAGTGTTACCTAGCTCTAGTAACCATCTAATTCAGCTATGGTATATTTCCCAGGGCAAGTGTCAGTAACAGGTCAGTATCAGGCTAGATAAGAGTGAATAAACTAAGGCACAATCCAGATAAAACAGAAGTGAATGGTTGGTCAACCATGAGTGACACAGGGAAGTGGATCTCAGCCTGTTCTGGATGGGACCACACTCCCCTTTAAGGACTAGGTTTTTAGCAGAGGGTGTTGCTTGAACCAACTTCTCAGCTGGATGTTCAAGTGGTATTAGTAGCTTGCAGTGTCTTTTACTGGCTTCAGTCAGTGTGCCAACTGTGTCCCTTCTTGGAAAGAGATTACCTTACCACAGGAATCTATGCTCTTATATCAGCCAAACTACAGTTGGTTCAAAATGTGGTGGATCAGATTCCTAACTGGGGCTGAATGCTGTTGATGTAACGGGGTACCCTTGACCCCAATAGGGGAGGTTTGTTCCTGGGCGGATGGAGCCCAATAATCAGCCCAGATGAGAGGACTTAAGATCAAAGTTTTATTTGCCCTTAAGTAGCAAAGGTGCTGCTTGGCTCGCGCTCAAAGCAGGACAAAGACTAATACAGAAGCAGCACATTTTATACACCAAAGCATCCTTAGGAAAACTGTTACAGAAAGTTACAGAAAAAAGAGAAACAGTTATATGTCATAGGTCATAACTCAAGTAAGTTCCCCTTTCGTCTGGAAAGGGGTCTGGCATTACAGTAGGTCATAAATGAGCTTGTGCAAGCAGTAAGCCGGTCTGGTCTCTATCATGCCCCTGCAGTGCTTGCGGTTCTCATGCTATATATGGATTCTGCTAACTGTAGGAAACCTAACTAACAGGGGTGAAAATTATTTCAGCATAAGTAATTTCTCAATACAAAATGGCAACGCTTATGTCAAGCAGTTAGCATACAAAATGGCAAGCTCATGTCAAGCAGTTAGCCTCTATATTCCACTATATATTGGCCATACATCACTGTGAGCATATTATGCCAACATTAGAAGAGCTTCACTGAGTAGTAATTTATTTAATTATTTTTTATTTTTTATTACAATTCACTTGTTGGCTCCATCTAAGACATTGGTTTTGGTCTTTACAGCCATAGGTGGCCTGTGACTGGGGTATCTGTAGGACCACCTTCTCCCACATGAACTTGTCCATCCTTGATGTTCCTGCCTTCTGAGGGTAGGCTGGTGTAGTGGTTAGATTGTTGGACTATGACTGGGGAGATCCAAGTTCAATTCCTCATTCAACCATTGTATGACTCTGGGCTAGTCACTTATCTCTCAGCCTAACCTACCTCAAAGGGTTACTGACGTCATGACTTGTGCCGATCTCTCTCAACTGCGCAGGCGTGCCTTGTGATTAGCAAGAGACGCTGGGCCAAACGGACAGGCCCAGCATCACACCAGCTGCCACCACCACTGCCAAAAGGGGAGGAGGAAGACTGCTCAGCTCCCCCCCCCCCCGCCACTGGCAGCTGCCCTTTGGCCATGTGACGGCTGAAGTTAAAAAAAAAAAATCGAGGTTTGGCATGGCAGGAGGCCCCCAAGAGTAGGTTTTGGGGGGCCTTTCATGGGTGGGGGTATGACGGTGGGGTGTTTTGGGCACCAAAATTACCGAGGTGCGCCCCTGCTTGCAGGACCCCATAGGCCGGAGGCCAAGGAGTTGGGCAGAAGTCCCCCAGCACCACCTTCTGGAACGTTCCCAAAAGAAAGGATAGGGACCACTCCAATGCACCATCCCCGATCTCTATACCTAAGAGGTGGTCCAGAAGGATACCATGTTTGATAGTATCGAATGCCACCGAGAGGTCCAGAAGAACCAACAGAGATGCACTTCCCCTGTCTAGTTCCCGGCATAGGTCATCCACCGGGGCAACCAAGGCAGCTTCAGTCCCAAATCCAGGGCAAAAGCCAGTTTGAAAAGGGTCTAAATAATCCATATAATCCAAAACCCTTTGCAGCTGCACAGACATCACACAAAGGAGAGGATTAGAAACAGGCTGATAGTTATCAAAGTTGATGGAATCAAAGAAGGGCTTTTTAAATAGTGATCTTACCACTACCTGCTTGAGGCTTGATGGCATATTAATTATTATTATTATTATTATTTTAAATTTATATCCCGCTCTTCCTCCAAGGGGCCCAGAGCGGTGTACTACATACTTAAGTTTCTCATCACAACAACCCTGTGAAGTAGGTTAGGCTGAGAGAGAAGTGACTGGCCCAGAGTCACCCAGCTAGTATCATGGCTGAATGGGGATTTGAACTCAGGTCTCCCCAGTCCTAGTCCAGCACTCTAACCACTACACCACGCTGGCTCTCTTAATTAATGGTAATTAATTAATTATTAATGGTAATTAATCTTACCATTAATAATTGGCTCCAGCCACCTACCTGTTCCTTGTTAGCTTGTTGGAGTGAAAACAACAAAGAGTTATCCTTTAAGGTGCCACAAGGCTCTTTGCTCCCTTTACACTAGAAGATTGTTTTAAAGTTTCCTATTTGCTCACAGTTTTTACTTCTAACTTCATTTTTACCAATGGCCCACGTTTTTACCAATGGCCCTCACAATATTTCTATTGTTTACTATTTATTGTTTTAACTTTGATTTGGTTTACCACCTTGAGGCGTTTGTGATAAGGTGGGATATAAATCCCTGAACAAGATATTAAAGCATACAATGTAGCCATAGTGGGGCTTTGGTCATGCCAAGTATGGAATGGCCAGAAAATAACACCAGAGGAGATTATTGATTGATTGATTAGATTGGATTGGATTTGTATACCGCCCTTCCAAAATGGCTCAGGGAGATGATGACGAAGATGAATGAATGAATGAATGAATAATTTCCATCAGTGAGGTTATCTTGTGTATCACACCATAATAATGAAACCCCCCACCTAATAATCACACTTAACAAAGATGCAAAACACTCTGGGTTAGGGTGACATTATAGCAGGGTACATTACAAAGATTATTATAGCTAGGTACATTACAAATATTAGCCCAGACCATCCCTCTGTTCCAGTGCACAATTATGGCTACAACATGGCAGCTGCTCCATGCAGGGTTTATTTCCATCAGCAATTCCATCTTAGCCCTAAGATGTGGAACAGCTCATCATGAGTATCTTGTCACCAGCAACATTGAGTGATGGTGTGGTGATGCTGCAGAAGATTCTACATGAGATGGGCATGATAGGGTTTGCTGCTCTACCTCTCAGGCCATTACAAGGAGCAGCCGTCACTTGCTGGCTGTTTAGTCATCTCCACAGAGCACTCATAATGTGCAAACAGCCCTTAAAAAGCAAAAGCAAATGTGTTCTAAGCCAAGTCTGGTAGAGACTGTCATAGTCTGACAATGAGCATGGAATTGACCAACACTCAAGCATTGAAGACCTTCCCCCTATAAAGGCAAAATTACTTTTGAAAGTTGGCATCACATCAGCTTTTGTCATGGGTCAAACTGTCTCCTCATGACAGAATACGGACTTAGGACTAATGCACAAATATTCCATATCAGGGGAAATTACATGTTAGAATCTTGCTGATGGAATTAAACAGCTATGATTATGATCTAGATATGTCTGCATGAAAGCATTTGGGTTCAAATGAAAGGCCAAGGAAAAACAATCCTACAAAGACTTACAGTCAAGACAGCTACAATAAATATAGTCAACTGACTTATACCTGGCACAGGTATTTGCGATGAGGGCAGTGTATCCTGGCTCTCTCCAGACATACACAATGAAGAGCAGGTGACAAAGTACCACTCTAAAACTTCCCAAGGGAAACAAAAATAGTTGTTGCCTCATGCTTTGAGAATGATGGGCTTATATACTTATCTGGGTGCCAAAGATCTGGAGGTCAAAGAGCAGGGCACAGAAGATGCTTCCATACATATGAGTGAAAAAAGGTCCAGGCCTATTCATGAAGCAGAAGGCTCAATTTCTAGGGGGCTTGAGTGATTTCTTCAGAGATGGTTGGAGAGGTGTTGTGCAACCAAGTGCCAAAATTGGATGCCCAGGGTGATGATGATTCCCACAACAATGGGACAGAGGCAGGACAGACATTACAGGACATTTTAGGCTTGTTCACACAACCACTTAGGGGTGAGGTGGAGAACAAGCGAACTCCTTGTCCTTCAGCAGCACACAACCAAAACCTCTATTTGAATCTACAAATCCACAAAACACAATCAAGCCAGGCACGGCATCCATTGTTAAAATTGGGAGTTACAAGCCATGCCCCTCCATGGAAAGTCCTCTGAAAGCCGCTCTGCCTTCCCAGCATGCTTTCCACTGCCAGCAGAATGGAAAAGTCTCATGACAACAGCAGCTGCCCTCTGATTGGCCATGAAGAGCAGGAGGCAGGCGTAGCCCTACTGAACCTGCTCCAGCTTCAGGATCATAGAATGTGATTTGCAGAGTGGCATTTCCATGGATGGCAGCCACTGTAGTCATAGTTCTCTATAGTTCCCATACAGTGAGGGAAAGAAGTATTTGATCCCCTGCTGATTTTGTCCGTTTGCCCTCTGGCACAGAAATGACAAGGCTGGACTGGGCTACAAGACTATCGCCAAGCAGCTTGGTGAGAAGGTGACTACAGTTGGCACGATAACTCGCAGATGGAAGAAACACAAAACAACTGTCAATCTCCCTCGGTCTGGGGCTCCATGTAAGATCTCACCTCGTGGAGTTGCAATGATCATGAGAACGGTGACAAAGCAGCCCTGAACTACACAGGGGGAACTTGTCAATGATCTCAGGGCAGCGGGAACCATAGTCACCAAGAAAACAATTGGTAACACACTACGCCGTGAAGGACTGAAATCTTGCAGTGCCCGCAAGGTCCCCCTGCTCAAGGCAGCACATGTACAGGCCCGTCTGCAGTTTGCCAATGCACATCTGAATGATCCAGAGGAGAACTGGGCGAAAGTGTTGTGGTCAGATGAGACCAAAATCGAGCTCTTTGGCATCAACTCAACTCGCCGTGTGTGGAGGAGGAGGAATGCTGCCTATGAGCCCAAGAACACCATCCTCACTGTCAAACATGGAGGTGGACACATTATGCTTTGGGGGTGTTTTTCTGCTAAGGGGACAGGACACCTTCACCACATCGAAGGGACGATGGACGGGACCATGTACCGTCAGACCTTGGGTGAGCACCTCCTTCCCTCAGCCAGGGCATTGAGAATGGGTCGTGGATGGGTATTCCAGCATGACAATGACCCAAAACACACAGCCAAGGCAACAAAGGAGTGGCTCAAGAAGAAGCACATGAAGGTCCTGGAGTGGCCCAGCCAGTCTCCAGACCTTAATCCCATTGAAAATCTGTGGAGGGAGCTGAAGGTTCGGGTTGCCAAACGTCAGCCTTGAAACCTTTCTGACTTGGAGAGGATCTGCAAAGAGGAGTGGGACAACATCCCTCCTGGGTTGTGTGCAAACCTTGTGGCCAACTACAAGAAACGTCTGACCTCTGTGATTGCCAACAAGGGTTTTGCCACCAAGTACTAAGACATCTTTTGTGAAGGGATCAAATACTTATTTCCCTCACTACAATGCAAATCCATCGCTGACTTTTGGGCACTGGGCTTTTGAGGGTTTGTTTGTTGTTATTCTGTCTCTCACAGCTACAATAAACCTACCATTCCAATTATAGCCTGGTCATTTCTGTGTCAGAGGGCAAATGGACAAAATCAGCAGGGGAACAAATACTTATTTCCCTCACTGTATAGTGCGGGAGGGCATACTCCATGTGATGGCTTGGCAGAAGCCATAGCCATGTGAGTTCTCATGACCACAGTAGCAAGGTAGGAAAGCTCTCCTCTCCTACACCCTCAATTAAGAGCAGGGTAGAAAAGCTGGGACCCTGCTTGGGAAAACCTGGATTTGCATGAGTCCTTACGATCATACTAAGCAGGGTAGTCCAGCTTCCACCCCAATGTTGATGATTGTGAGAACCAACCTTTTCCTTGTTGTGGACTGGAGCAGCAGTACTCTCCATTCACAGGCTCAAGCATTTGTTCTTAGTTGTCAGGTAAGCTCTGGCAATGCAATGTGTTCTTCATCAAGACACACGACACAGTGATTGTGACAATCTGATTGGGGAACGTTACTGCCCCCACTCACACCACTTCTTGAAAAGAGCACTACTCAGTATGAATAGGAGAACTAGGTAAGGGGGGGGGGAAGAAGACATCCTCACAGGTTATCCCTTCCCTATAGTTGCTTTCTGCACAGTCAGAAAGTAACTGAAGCGCTGGCAGTGCCACCTCATGCCAGGTAGGCAGAGGTGCACCTAGATAATTTTGGAGCATGGACCTAGAGGCCTTTGGAGGCCTCCCTACCCTGCCGCTGCAAGTTAAGCATAATGCCCCTAAACACACACACACACACACACACACATCGTGAGACACATTGAGGCTATTCACACGACGGGAGGAAATCAGGCTAGCGGAGGCTAGCCCGATTTCCTGCCATCGTGAGAACCACTGGGCTTGGCTGCGAGCCCAGTGGTTCTTAAGCGGGTCACCCGCTTAAATAGCCCAGCAGATAAACCGGGTTTGCGAAGCAAGCGCTCCGCAAACCCAGTTTTTCTGCTTGTGAGTTGCCTCGGTGCAGCTCTGCGCCACGGCTACTCATGAGGAGACCCCCAACCAGGAGGCTAAAAAGTCTCTCTAGCATGCCCTGCGTGCTTGTGCAGGGCATGTTGGAGCTTCTGGGGGGCCGCTCAGCCCTCAAACTCCTCAGGCCCCGCCGGCTCCATGACGGCAGCCGCCCAGAGCAGACTGCTCGTGTGCGGGGAGAGCCGGCTAAGCCCGCTCTCCCCGCTCACCATCCCCAGGCGGCTCCCACGGATCATGGGAACTGCCTCACAGTATTTTAACATGTGAGTTCTTGAGGGCACCATCAGTAACTGAAGTCACAAGAATGTGAGAATATAAAAAAGGTATATTTATGCAAATATGCATGAGCAGAAACATTTCAACACACAACTGAACGTGGGGTAGTGGCTAGAGTGCTGGACTAGGACCGGGGCGACCCGAGTTCAAATCCCCATTCAGCCATGAAACTAGCTGGGTGACTCTGGGCCAGTCACTCTCTCAGCCTAACTTACTTCACAGGGTTGTTGTGAAAGAGAAACTCAAGTATGTAGTACACCGCTCTGGGCTCCTTGGAGGAAGAGCGGGATATAAATGTAATAAATAAATAATAATAAATAATAATAATAATAATTCCCACCCCACATATTTTTCTCCCCACTCCCCCCTCTGCCTCTGAAGCACCTGGCACAGGTCACAATCACACTTGCCCACCCAGTGCAGCGTGGGTGGGCAGCACAGCATAGCAACCACCCAGGACAGACTAAAGAGGATTTGTGGGCCCCCAAGGGTGTGGAGTCCTTGGACTTGAAGTCCAGGGACTTCAACTTAACCCTGAAGTCCAGGGCTAATGGCGCCTCTGCAGGTAGTATAAGTGTCTTGGTAGTCTGCAGTGGATTGGCAAGTGGTTTAATAGGAAGGTTGTTTCTCTTCCTCCTCCTCTATAAAGAAGGCTTGTTGGTGGGGACTGGGAACCAGGAACAGATTTATGTGTGAAAGAACTGTGAGTTCAGTAAAGTGGTAAAGTGTGCCATTGAGTTGATGTCGACTACTGGTGACCACAGAGCCATGTGGTTTTCTTTGGTAGAATACAGGAAGAGTTTACCATTGCCATCTCCTGCGCAGTATGAGCTGATGCCTTTTAGCATCTTCCTATATCGCTGCTGCCCAATATAAGTGTTTCCCATCATCTGGGAAACATACTAGCAGGGATTCGAACTGGAAAGCTTCTGCTTGTTAGTCAAGCATTTCCCCGCTGCACCACTTAAGGTGGTTCTGATACAGAAAACAAATTCCTAGGCTGCGCATGCTGGTCCCCATTTCTAAGTGTATGTCTGCCCCACTGGTGAAACCTCCAAGACCAGGAGAAAGTTTTGACACATTCTTTGAAATAAAGTATTTTATCTGAAAAAATATTTTGTAAATATAGAGTTTTTATTTTTAATATATTTTGGTCCTGGTCTTGAAGGCTTCATTGGTTAAATCTTGGCCAGTTGTATATCTTTAGTTGGTTCTAGGTAGGTTTGTCCCACTGAACTGGAGTTTTACACCAGTCTGTTGTTGATAGACCTTAGGGTTCTAGTCAACAATAAAGTAGCTTCCCAAAGTCTGCAATCTGTCCACCCCGCTATAGGGTACATGAAAGCAGTTATTTTGAGCAATGAAGTGAAATGACAGAGACATCTCTAATAAGCTTTTAAGGCAAACAAGGCCTTCTCTCTTCAATCTTCTGAAGAGCTTGTTTTGTTGATTGTAGAAAAGTGCAAGACTAGAGAGTGGGGATGGCGGAATGGACTAAAATCACAAAAGAAACAGACATTTTCTCTGCTTCTGCATTATTATACTTTATTAGCTGGCTCAGGGGAACACTGATTGTTTTCTGATCAGCACCAATTATGTGGCTACAAGCATACGATCTATTAATAGAAGCTCATTATTTTTTTGGACTAAAATTTTTTCCATCCATGCGAAGTTATTCATTTGTAGCAGATAATCCATAGGCAAGCTACTTAACAATTTTTTTTAAAAAAAATCCATACAATGAATTAAGAAAGCAATGTAAGTCCATTAATTGTTAATTGTTAATTATACTGAAAATTCCACTATTAAGTCTGCCCCTCAAAAGTTAATTATTAATCCTAGCCTCCTTCACAGCCCTTCCTTCAGGACATGGGCAAAGTAATCAGAAAGCAACTAGACGTTTACCTCCTCTTTTTCAAGGTTTTCATTAAAAATTCTAATTCACAGATAGAAAATGGGCAGAACAGGATTCTGGTTTCCAGTCTGTGTTCTACCTATTGCCAACCAAGGTGTGATGTAAGGCAATGTATTTGGATGTGCAACCAGGTCTCAGCCCCCAAGACCCAAATTTGGATACACATTACTATGATTGCTTGTTAGTGCACTAATCCTCACATCATTTCTCTCCTGGTGGAAGTCACAGTTTGAAATTGCACATGTTGGTATACAATACTTTGTTGATCGGGTGTGCCCCTCTTATTCTTTTTAATTAATTTTCAATCTGGTTTTCTGCACAAGCTCTTAGAGCTTTAGGTAGAGCATATCAAAGCTATACCAGTACAATCCCCACAAAACATGTTATACTCACATTACAAGCAAATATGCTAGTGTAGGTTAAAAAAACCCCACAGCCCTGGCTTAGTCTCAAGCTGAATGACAGTATCCCGTCTCCTTGACTCCATGTAAATTCAGATGGAGAGATGTGTTGTCAAAAGATCAGGTGATAGAGGAAAGCGTAGCCATAATACAGCAGTGTGAGTGTGCGTGTGGAGAGAGACCCCACACATCTGGGAGTTCATTAAACCAAGAATAGCATTGCCATATTTTATTCTCAATTTGTTTGGCTCTGAGAAACCCTGCCATCACTCATGTTTTTGCCTGACAGGTATTCAGTGGAGTTTGCTTGCTTCAGGCAGTAAATGTAGCATCTCTCTTGTAATTATGCCTATGTGTTATTCCAAAAAGAAAGCGGGGGAAAGACTCCCACACTGAGGTAGACAAAAAATGTATCCCATAAAAGACAACATAACATGTTCTAAAGGGGTTCTGCCTTCCATGGTTTCTTTACTAATTCATTTTTATTATAGTCTGATAATGGCTTGATCTGATCAAATGCATCTTCCTCACATCTGGAGTTGTCACTTTTGGGATCCATCAATGCAAATTTCCCTATTTGCACTCTGAAAGTGACAGCTCACAGATATCTGTTTTCGAAAGAAGATGAAAACTGATCATAACCTGCCATGGAAATTGAACCGAAGAGTACGTTAACATAGCAATAAATAGAGCTTTAAATTTAGCAAGGATTCAAAAAGATTCTGAAGCAAGGTACATTTCCGAACACAGCCTAGGAACAACAGGATTGCTTAAGGGGTATGCAGTGGCGCACTTAGCCATGGACCATGGGGATTTGGCCCATGGCCTCCTGTCTTCTGGGAGGCCTCCAAATGTTCTGGGGGGCCTCCCCAGACCCCTGCCACTGCCTCACACCCACCGAGCAAGTCAAATCTTTAAAAAAAAACTTGTTTTAAAGTGTCGCTGTACGGTGGGGATGAGGCTGCCAATGGGTGTGCGGCCACTCAGGGGAGGGAGGCGGCAGCAAGAGCTCCTTCTCTGACTCCCTCCCCCGCTCTCAAGCAGGGATGGGGGGGTCATCTGAAGCCCTTCAGGTCCAGGCTCCAGAATTACCTAGGTGCACCCCTGGGGGTGTGGGGTGCAGTAGTAAGGGGTCTTTTTGCAGAACTGCTGTACTAGAAAGAAGAATAGCTACTTGCCCCAGAAGAAAGTGAGGCTCCTTTAGTGAGCATTTGTCCTAGGCTACTGGAGTAACATTATTTGTAGTTGCTTGCCCTGTGCAGCTCCTTTTGCTGGGTGCAATTATATTATTATTTTAAAATTTATGTACCACTTTTCAACACACAAAGATGCTCAAAGCAGTTTATGTAGCAACTGCAGAAGCAATTGAGCAAATACCCTTTCATTATACATTCAGGTAGACTCCACTTTGGCCATTCTCAGTCATTAGATATAATTTCAGAAAAATCCAGAACAAGAATATGTTGTGAGAACCAGATAATTTGTTTAATCTAATAGAAGATTAAAGGACAACTTTAAAACATGAGCTGCCTCCTACTGAGTCAGACCCTGAGTCTGCTGAGATCAGTATGGTCTGCTCTGACTAGCAGCAACTCTCAAAAATCTCAAAAAGATCTCATGCTACCTAATCTCTTTTTAACTGGAGGTGCCAGATAAAGAACCTGAAACATTCTTCATGCAAAGCACATGGTGTACCACTAAGCCACAGGCCCTCATATTCCTTCTCACTGAGGAACATGCATGGCTCCAAGCAGGAGAAAGTAGTTGTCTCACTGGAATAGGAAGAAATCACCTCCTAGTCATTTTACTGGATGATGACAAGTGGTAGAAGAAAGTTCTGTAGCCCCAAGAAAACTGCATTTGAAACTGAGCTTGATTCATCAGAGGCAAGACCCACAGGTCCAGGGCCCAAACTGCCAATACACCACAAATATGGCTACCAGTACATATTAGGGATGGGGCTGCAGCTAAGGATGCACACGGAACCATTTCGGAGGCCCTTTATGGGCCTCCAAACCAGTTCAAATGACTGGCAGTTCCACTGGTTCGAAGGCAGGGGGGTTGACTTTAAGGGCAGGGGAGGGTGCACTTACCCCTCTCTCCGCTTCCTCCCCACTGGCACTCCTTTGTAAACTGGTCTGGCAGGCTGGCAGCGTACCTCCCCGTCGCCCTGTCCCCTCATTGGACCAGAAGTAAGCAGAAGTACCTGGTGAATGGTGCGTGCGTGCGTGCGTGCGTGCGAGTGCACCCTCCCCTGCCCTTAAAGTCAAGCCCCCCGCCTACAAACTTCCCCCACCCGGTTCTGTGCACATCCCTAGCTGCAGCTCAGTGGTAGAGCATCTGTTTTGCATGCAGAAGGACCCAGTAGGGCTGGAAAACTGTGGAGTTCCCTACCTCAAACCTACTTGAAACCTTGGAGAAGCAGCTGTCAGGCAGAGTAGACAATACTGAGCTAGACGGACCAATGGTTTGACTTAGTATAAAGCAAACAAGAAACAATAAGATCCCCACCATACTATACCCAAACTATGCAATAAAGTGCATGCCACAACTTGATCAAAGATATTCTCAATCTAAGATAAAATGAAACATAGTAAGAAATCACATCCGCAATGGTGACCCAGTGACTTCCATTTCAATGTTAGTCTTTATCAAGTGGAGAACAGTTTTCAAAAAGTCACACTCACACATTCCACCTCTACATCTTCTTGCTCTCTCCACCTGGAACCAAGCTCCATTCTCCCACCACCTTCTGGGCTGTATCCCACTAGGAGAAATGGGAGAAGACCAGAGATGCACTGTGGATGGTTGATCCATTGATGCCAGGCTTACTGAAGCTGACATGTTGCTGTAGTTGCTGCTGCTGTGATCCTTTTAGCTTTGTTCTGCTAGCTAAAATCTTTGTTTCTGTGAGGTCAGATGCTTCCAAATGCTTTACTTGTTCCAAACCCTAGGTCTGACATTGTGGGAGGGATTTGGTTTCATCTGCCCTAACTCGCGAGCACAGAACTATGTAGTGCACACATGTCAAACACAAGGCCCACGGGCCGAATCCGGCCCGCCTGGCCGTTTTATGTGGCCCGTGGTGACTGTAACGCATCCAAGTGCCTGACCGCGCTGCCTCAGTACCCATTTGCAGGCAGAAGGACCCAGTCCCAGAAAGCTAGGTAGGAGCAGGGCGCTCCACACAAGTGCCTGACTGCGCTGCAGGCAGAAGGACCCAGTCCCAGTGTAAAAGCTAGGTTGGAGCAAGGCGCTCCACACAAGTGCCTGACCACGCCACAGGCAGAAGGACTCAGTCCTAAACAGTGAGCTAAGTTGCTTCTTCCTATCCTTGCTTCTGCACACCCCTTCCCTGCCAAGACCCAGCACGAGGCACTGCCGTGCCAGAGTCCCGATCCTGCACCTGCTGCCAGTAGCAACTACACAGGTATGGAGCTTGTTGTTATTTTCAGAACATGATTAATGCACGAGGATGGCGTGTGATATGGTGTCTCAGGGTGAGGAAGGATCTATACTTCTACTACTAAGACTGAGTATCTTAATTAAAAATTCGGCCCACGACTTGGCCTGTGTTGTAGATTTTGGCCCCTTATGTGATTGAGTTTGACACCCCTGATGTAGTGCCTCAGACTGGTTTTGAGACACTATCATCATTTGGGGAAGGAAGCAAAACTGAAGTTTCCAAAGAGAAACAGGGTGTCCACCCCCATCCCAAGGAACTGAACATAGGCATGGAATAAATACCACCTCACCAAAGAAAACCCATTCATTTCCTGGGCGCCTTTCCTCCCTATTGGCTTATAATGGGGATGGGATAGAGACCACCCCACCATAGGGATTCATTTCTGGGGTGATTTTTTGCCCACTTGACTTAAAATGTGAATGGGATAGAAACACCCCACCATAGGGAGCCCGTTCATTTTCAGGTAGTTTTCTACCCTGTATCACATTTTTATTAATATCGTAACTGGTGAGGGGCCATACTTGTGGATATATTGTGCACTAGAGTCCAGGTAAGAGTTTGACAACATGAGCATATCCGGGAGTGCAGTGGCTTGTTTGTTTACACACTCTTGCCCAGCTGGGGGTAGAAATCCACCCCAAAATCTGTATGAGGGTTAAAAATACAGTGCACTTTTAAAATTCTAGATCTGTCCACAATGACTAGAAGGTGACGTCAACTCATTTTTGTCTATTTGTTAATATTTACAGCATTTATATAGCAATTTCAAGTGATCCAAGTACTTCACATATACTGTCTCACTCATTTTTACCCAAGTGGCTTGTTTAGACCAGGGATTTCCAATCTTGGGTCCACAGATGTTTGACTGCTGGGGATGATGGGAATTGTAGTCCAACAACATCTGGGGAGGGGCCCCAAGGTTGGGAACCCCTGTTCTGAACAGTGAACTCATAGAAGACGTACAATTTGAGCCAGGGGCTTTTCTGATTCATTGCTGTCTCTGAGTCACGATGCTGACAGGTGAGTGATATGAACAATGATCTCAGACGTTGCCATGCCTGGCAGCAATTGCACGAGTTTGAGAGTGCACCTATCCTCTTTAGAGAACTGTGAAACGCACCACTCTCTACTAGCAGCAGAACAGCTAATTGGGTCCACTTGGCCATGGAATATGGGTAGCCATGATTTATCTGTTAATCCCCGCTTTCCCCTTTTTATATATGCAGCAACCTGGGCTAGACTAGCTGCCTTAATAATTCACAGATTTAAATATTTATAGTGCTTCAATTCTAAATAAGGTCATAGCTTGATTTAAAAAAAATTACTTTGGAGTTTGCTTGCTGTGCTGGAAGATTCACAGAGGCTAATTTAAATACCGTAAATTAAAACTATCTGTGCATGCAACAAGATATAGTGACTCCAAATGAGCTGTTTAGAGCCAAGTAAATAAGCATTAAAAAAAATTATCCCTGTGTTTATTTTCAGGTAATTCTGCATTTAAGGCACAGTGTTTTAAAGGCATTTCTCTCCATTGACCCTCACATTTATTTAGTGGAAGGATTTTTCCCTAGACTGCTTTTTATGGACTATACTTCATCATAAAAATAACAGAAAGCCTTCTGCCAAAAAAAAAAAAATCATTCAAAAGCTGAAAGCATAGCAGTTATTTGACTGTCCCTTCATGCTGGAAAATCCCCTTAATGCTCTATGATATGTCAATCAATCTCACTGCTCATGTGAAAAGCTATGAAGAGGTGGGCAGCAAGGGTGCCGGGCATCTCAAACACAAAACTATATGGAGGATCAACGTCAGCTGAGACAGCCACAACAACAAAACAAAAAGCTGCACAATAGATTTAGTCCAACATGTTTCGAATGATGGCATTTTAAAGGGATATTCTCACAATTGCCTGGAAGAGATTCTTCGCAGTCTGCCTAAGATTCTTGCAAGAAAGTAACTCTTCCAAGGCAGTTCAGTGAAAATATTCCTTTAAAATGAGATCATTCGAAATGCCTTGGGAAAAATGTTCTATTCTGCAGCTGCTTTTTGTTTGTTCACCATGAGACCAGAGGCGTATCTAGGGACAATAGCGCCTAGGGCAAGCACTGAAATTGCGCCCCCTGTCCAAACATCTGACACCCATCTTTCAGATAACTTCACCATAATATCAGCTCAAAAATACAAGTCAAGCTCCTTAATCTTTTAATATTTCAAAAACTATTTAGCAATGGACGTAGCCAGACCAAAAAATGCTGGAAAACTACAAATTTCAGTATGCTGGGGCTCATGAAATACCCAAATACTATGTGGAGGTATACTTGGAAAACTAAACAGAAGTACCTGTTCTAATGCTCTACTATGCATTGTAGCATCACTATTACGTAAGTTTTAAAAATAAATGGAAAATTTGGCTTTTCCCAGCTACTCTGAAAATAATTAAAGGATATGCAGAGTAAACTGTGTCACAGCTTGTAATATATTCTAGTATTTCAGAAAGACAGTTAAAATGAGAGAAAGAGAGCAAGGAACTCCCAGTGGGCCTTAATACTAAGGATTTCACACTGATTCAAAGACAAACTCACCATTAATAGCCATATTATTAAGACATCACATTTAACTCACTTATCACAAGAAGCAAAGTAAGAGCAAATGAATACAATCCTAGCTCATAAGCTTCAGCTCAGTATTCACAAGCCCTGCTTCTCTGTACCTAGTTCCAAACTAAATACGTGTACAGTGACATATTATATTATTATTTTTACCTGCAGCCCCTTCGGGGTGCTTCCTAAAGGCTGGGGGGGTCTGCAGAGGTTCCCACGCTGGCCTCTAGGGCCTCACAGGGACCATTTGAGCATGTGTTGTGGCCATTATTTAATTTTTTTTAATGGCCACTAAAAACAGAGGCCATTTGAACATGTGCAGTGGCCATTTTGTTTTCGGCAACCATTTTTATTTTATTTTTTAATTTTAGAGGATGGCACCCCCCTTCAGGTGGCGCCCGGGGCACATTCCCTGCCTGTCCTACCCTAGATACACCCCTGCATGAGACCCACCTTCTGGGTTATCCCAGTGTGTTGCTCCAGGCCTCAGAAGAAGGGATAAGCACTTCTCCTTCCTCCCCACTCCAAGAGCCTTCCCCACTGGATTCTCCCTCCTCCTAAGCCATGCTCAAGTCCTGTTCCATTCCCCACTGACAAGAGCCCTCACCCAAAAGTAGGCCTTTGTTCTCTAAAAAGCTACCATTAATGCTCCTGGCTGAGGGCATCCTTTGGGCATGGGGTCTTGTAGCCTCATGCTCCTCCACTTTTGAGGTAGCTGCCAGGAGGACACCATTGAGTGGCACGTGGCTGGGATGCAGTTCACCATTTTTTCACTCATTGGTCTCCTATCCCTGCTTTACCTCTGGTTTGGACCCAAATCCTGTGTTCTATAGCCTTGGTTCAGTAGGGGCATCCCCAGTCCCACAAGCAAGGTGATCCAGTGTCTGTGTTGCACTAGGTGCAAGATTCGGCATGGGCCTAAACCTCAAAATGCTGCAAGGAATCCACTGTAATGTCTGAAAGTGGCAATATCTTAGTGGCAGCTGAAGCAATCACTCTTCCTCGGCTGGTGTGGGCTGAAGTAATCCTGTGGTTGCTTCCACTTCCACTCAGCCTACCTATCACCTCCTATAAATAACAGCTGTGAGCACTGGCCTTTAGCAGAACCGTTTCCCAAGAAATACCACACTGAGCTGTGACTGTAGGGGAGATAACAAAAGCTTCCCATATTTCATACAGGCCACTCAGTATATTTCCTTGATGTCATTGCCACACAAAGAGTAATCTCAGGAGTGGCACACTAGCATGCCTACAAGTCGTGCCTCCTGGCTTCATGTATGCTCCCGACATTTTATCTTTCTTGGACAATGGAGAAGCAAGATGTAGAGCAGATTCAGAAATTGAGAACTACAGAAAACTCTTCTGCAGTGCCAAGTTAAGCCAAATGTTTTGGTTTATCTATTTTATCCTCTCTTACAAGTGTTCTTTGACCCTGTCTGGCAAGATGTCTTGTCTCCCGAGACTCCTCAATTTAATCCTCACATGCAAGATCTGACGTGCAAGTTCTACACATAGTGAGGCTGTTCACATGAGCAGCCCTACTCAGGTAAGGCTGCTTGTGTGGCGTGCTGGGATTGAGCCTGATCCTGGTGCTGCTCCACTGAATAGCTTGGGTTTTTGCCCTAGGCTATTACCAAGGTAAAAGGGTAAGTGTGCGCCCTTATACGCCGGTACCCAATTGGGTGTCTGCTTAGGCTGCCTGCAGCCCAAGCAGCCACAGAGCCAGACACCTAGAGTGCCTGGCTTACAGGGAAATCCCCCAATTTGTGGAAGAATTCATGGGGGGAATAGGAACTCGCATGGTGCATTAAGGGATTTCTGGAGAAAGGGATGTGTTTCCCTGGCCTCCAGTTGGTCACGCAGCACCCGACAGTGCCACTTGTGGGCAGGTGTGCTGCGCAGCCAAAGCAAGAAACAAGATTGCTTGTGGGGAAAGAAGGTGCAATCCTAACTCCCCCGGCCACACCCCACTCACAGGTCATGTGAACAACCTTACTTCCATATGAACTCAGTTGCCTTGGCTTAAGCAAGCCAGCTCTACTCTTTGGTGACACTGGCAGCTAAGCCAATGGCGGTCAGGAGGCCATGACTCCCCTCCTATCATTGTGCCATCAGAGCAGGTCAGCCAATTGCATCGAGAGAGGTTGGACAAGCAAACAGGTCAGAGGCATGGGAAGTAAGAGAGCCAGCGTGGTGTAGTGGAAAAGGACTGGGGAGACCCGAGTTCAAATCCCCACTCAGCCATGATACTAGCTGGGTGACTGGGCCAGTCACTTTTCTCTCAGCCTAACCTACCTCACAGGGTTGTTGTGAGGAGAAACTCAAGTATGTAATACACCATTCTGGGCTCCTTGGAGGAAGAGTGGGATATAAAATGTATAAATAAATAAATAAATAAATAAATAAATAAATAAATAAATAAATAAATAAATAAATAAAAATAAAAATAAAATAAAATAAAATAAAATAAAAGAACAATGAGGACAGAGGAACACAGAATTATCAGGAGGAGGCAAGTTTGATAATGCTCTTCAGCCTTTGTTCTGAGGAACACGTTTTGCTTATTTAGCTCCATTTCGTTCCTTTTCAGTTCCTTTTATTTTCATTCCTTTCATATTAACGGACCTACATCCAAACGTTGATGCAACTTGAGGTCCTGAGGCCAAGGCTCGCAATTGCATCAGGCCAGGAAAACACACCATTTCTGAACACCCTTTGCAAGGAACATCCTGCTTTTTGGCAGCTGTATCTAGAACACATTTAAGAGTGAGACCTTTGGGACATCGTCGTACATATTTCTTCTTCACTATCTGTCCCTTGCCTGTCTGGAATCCAAAGTGGTACCCTGGGAGATGGAGGAAGAAAACATGACTTGGAAGTGAAACACAAGTATGCACAGCCCAATAACGATGACCAGCCTCTTCTCTCTTTCGTCAAACACCTGAATTAAGACTGACAGACCCCTCACCAATGTGCAGCGTTTTCTCTTTGCTCTGAGAGGCTTGTCTTGTGCAGGTATTCTGCTGACTGACTGACATGATGGGACAAATGTGCCCCTGCAGAACTCCTGCCATGGCTGAGAGGAAAGAAAATGCTTTGCATGTAAAAGATCCCAGATCCAATCACCAGCATCTTCAATTGAAAGAGAACAGGAACATAGGAAACTGCCATATGCTGAGTCAGACCATTGGTCTATCTAGCTCAGTATTGTCTTCACAGACTGGCAGCGGCTTTTCCAAGGTTGCAGGCAGGGATCTATCTTAGTCCTAGCTTGGAGATGCTGCCAGGGAGGGAACTTGGAACCTAGATGCTCTTCCCAGAGCAGCTCCATCCCCTGAGGGGAATATCTTGCAGTGCTCACACATCAAGTCTCCCATTCAAATGCAACCAGGGCAGACCCTGCTTAGCTAAGGGGACAAGGCATGCTTGCTACCACAAGACCAGCTCTCCTCCCACCAAAGAGGCTGGGGGGAATCTCTGCCATGAGACCTTGGAGAGCTGCTGCCAGTCAGAGCACACAATACGAAGCTAGTTGAGTCAGGGGTCTGACACAGCATAAGAGTGTGGTGCGGGGGATGGGACGTGGGCATACTTTGCTTCCGAGTTTTAAATTAACAGGAGCCAAGAGCAAGACTGGATCTGGCAATCCAGAGATATATTTTACATTTCCACATTTAGATTTCCAGCTTTTGAACTTCACCCACTCTCTTAAAATTGGTTAACATCCAGTGCTTTAAAAGAGCTCATTCGTACGGTTATCTGCTTTCAGTGAACAAGAAAAGTAAAGCATTAAAACCAGCAGTTGCCTATGACCTAATATGGTATTTTAAACAGATTATTTTTAATTACCCCACATAACAAATTGCCTACACATGACACAAATAATACATTGTCAGAGCATGCAAGTTAGCTACTGTATGCTCAGTTTAGTAACCATATGCCATTGCATATTCATATACTACAAAGTGAAAAACGTGGAGCCAGAAATAGATCTTCAGCTCTCTTTCCATCAGGACATATGTTGAAAAATATGGATTAGCACTCACTGTTGGATCTCTTTACCAAACAAGCATTAGGCAATCTATATTTTCATGAATCAGTTCCTCCTACATTTCTTGAAATAATACATGGAAGCTTACAAATTAATTAGGTAATTTTGACCATGCAGAGCTCTTCCCACAGAAGCCAGAAAGGAAGGAGACCAAAACAGTCATACTTCAAAGGACCATGACGGAGGGATATTCTTCAATAATGAACCCCTAAGGTGAGCTGTGGTAACGTCTGCCCCTTTCCCCACCAAAACAGAATTAGCTTATGACGTTTTCCACATTCGCAGTGAATGGTCCAGCCTATGAACACTTCAGAAACATTGCAACATGCCAAGAGCTATGGCTTTGCATCAAGAAAGAGATATGAATAACTGCAGGCCTACAGTTTGTAAATGTGGTAACTCTTTCATCAAGGGCAGTTTAAAGGCAGAACAACTTAGGCATAAAAGCATAAAAGAAAGGGGTGAGATTAGGCCGAGATGTCCAATGGAACCTTGACATTACCAGTACAAAGGCTACACAATTGCTCACTCTGCACCAATTGAAAAAGGACAGGTCAACATAACCACTCTCAGCCAAATGAAAAGCTGGGCTTGGAATAGTGAGTGAATGGCTTCTCCCTCCCTTGTTCCGGCACCATCCTTACACGAGGATCTTTAAGGCCAAACTACACATTACGTTAAGCCCATCATTGGCTTAAGACAGGAAATATTCCTTTTTCTGCCCCCACACTCGCCCCCTGTAAAAGCCAGCCATGGATCCAGCTTGGGACCACAGCCCAGAAGGGGATTAACACTTTCCCCCCCACACACACTGTTTTCCCACCCAACTCTCCCCCTCAAGAGTCTATTTGCACCAAACAGCCAAATAATCACATTAAGGGCAGGGGGCTGGTTACCGGCAGGAAAATGGTGTGGGGAGAAAGTGTTAAGCCCCTCCTGTGGTCCTAAGTGAGATCACTCCTCCCCACACAGTGGTGTTTTTAACAGAAAACACATCCAGTCAATTTCCCCTTTTAAGTCCATCTTATAAGGACAGGCTTAACATAATGTGTACTTTGAAGATGGCAATTTTAGCTTGCTGAAGGGCAGCCATGTCAAGTGAAAATGCTTTGAGCCCTTTCCTTTGAGGTGCCTCCATTTCCTATCTGCAGCTGAGATGTTACAAGGATTGTCATGAGATGAGAGCTATGGGAAGTGCCATTGTTCCAAAGGAGGCTACATCAGCCATCCACATGTCCACATCTGTTCACTTACAGAGCAGAGAGGTTGAGAGAGAGAAAAAATGAATCTATAATTTACAGAGTCTAAAAAATGAGTGGGTGGGAAATCTAGCTAAGGCAGGCACACATTCGCACAGTCCTCCAGGCAGAGAGATGCTCACTTTGGGGGAAACTGCAAGGAGACTGTTATGCAAGAAAGACAGGTGAGCACAACATCTCTGTGTTAGAAATTTTATGCTCATTTTTGTCTTGCCTTCAAAACAGCCTCCTTGCAATTTCTGGGGATAGGATACAAAGCTCAGTTTAAGGAAGTGAAAGAACCCTAGTGATCTCAATAGCTTTTGGATCAGGATTTGGAAAAGGTGTGGGGCATCCCTTCAAAATAGTGCTGTGTAAATAATGAGTTTATATATCGTTTGGACTGTGTAGCAAGGAAGATAAAGGACTCAAGGGAGCTTGTGACTGAATGTCTATGGCTTTCAGAAATGTAAGAGGCTAGCAGAGAGGCAAAGGATCTAATGGAAATGTACAGCATAACTGCATATAGGGAATCAGATATTCGGCTTCTTCACCAGTGAAAATCCTGGCAATCATCCTTCTTCCAAATGCAAGCTCAGAGCAAGCCTTAGCTCCTCATTCTGCTTGAAAATGTTTAAAAACATGTTTCTTCTCCAGACACAAGAGTTTCATAATAAATGCCATAATGAAAAGAATCACTTTACTTGTTAATTTCAACATTCATATTTCAAATAAGCAGAGAGATGGACCACTTCAGACCGAATTTCTTATTCAGAACCTTTTAATACTCAAATAATGTATGAGACTTTGGAGCAAGAGTTTGAAAACAAAGGATTAAAAAAGGTCTCTAAAATCAATTTAGTCTAACTGCCTGCATAAGCCAAGGTATACATTTTGTTAAGCATGCTACTGCCCCATGTGTTTTATTTGTTTGTTCTCCCTAAATAGCCACTACAGGAAGAGGGAAAGCAACTGAGAATGGGGCCACAGGGAGGGAGGAGATTTAACCCTTTACTCCTGCCATGGTCCCAGTCTGGATCCAGTTCCACACAGCAGACCCGGGAGGGAAGCGGTTATTGGCGCAAGACTGAGTCAACTGAAGTCATACTTGAGAGAAGTTTATCTACTCTTAAAGAAAATAGTTGAAAGTAGATTTCGTATCTTTCCTAACCACAGCTTTTATTTCCCCTAATCCGGAACTTTCCTGAAGTTTATCCCATCATCTTCTGATCAATCTTTAATGGCCAAAAAGAAAACATTTTCCATGGATTCAAATACTTCTTGATCAGGTGCTCTAAAATTGTTTCACCAATGTTAGAACATACCATTTATATTCAAAACTCTTGTCTCTAATTTTAACATAACACTCTTATGAATTATATACAATATTATTGCAACCCAGAGACAGAAACCATTTGCCTTTGCCTAATTGTGTCTGTTGAGTCTGGTCTCATTTTGCTGTATGGTTTTTTTTAATTAATAGCAATAACATGTTCATGAAAGTGAAATGACAGAGCATGGAGGACCCAGACTTAATTGAGCACTAACCAACCCACCAGTTTGTGAAGCTTTCCACATAATCAAGCCTTTTCTGTTGCTGATTCCATGGTCTACATTAGGTTCCATGGTCAAGGGTTTTAGCAGGAAAAGACAATTCACGTACATCAGGCTTTGGTGAGGGAGAATAAGAGAGGGGATAAATCACAGAGGATTCTGTGAGACAGGGAAGTCTATCAGTACCACCATCTCCAATAAAAATGTGTGGGAGAGAGGAAGGCTGGTTTAGAAAGATTAGGCAGTTTTTGGTTACACCATACTGAACGTGAGATCAAGGTGGAACATCCAGGAGGAAACACTGGCGAAGATGGAACGATAGGATTGAAAGAAAGAGATTACACATTAGAAAGTAGTTTTAGGATTAATGTGCATAGTGTTTTTCAAGCAATCTGCACTCTGACCGAAATTCACTCTACCTTCCAAGCCCCACTCCTAAGGAAGAACATAGAATCAGCACACACAGCTGCACCTATGGGCCAAACCAGACAAGATGCCAGGAGATCCATGATCAGCTTTTTAACCATGTTTTTTTAAATTAAAAGCAGTCACTGTGGAGAAAAAGATCAGATCATACTTGTAATGCTGGTGGAGCGCAGTTTAGCTCTTTCCTCTGTTCCATTTTCAATCCTCCTGGGGGTAGGAACATACAAGTATCACACAGAATCAATTAAAGAACTCCTCTGGTAACAAGAGAAACAAAACTGAAGGAGAAGAAGGTATCAGTCAACTGTTTGTGGCTGAAAGCAATGTTTTAACCATTTAAATGAGAATATTCCCTAAGAAGAATGCATAGCTGTTTTCATATAAATTTTGAACACCCTTCTGATGGAGCTCTTGTTAACTGCAGCTGCCTGATGGCTACAAATGATTTGCTGCTGAAAAAGATCAGCACTGCCATCCAAGTCCACTAGGTGGGTAACAAGAGAAATGCTAGTAACACACCTTTCTAGTAACACACCAAATCTGATTTAGTTAGTATAAACTGGCAGATTCCCAGTGATTGCAAAAAAGCCTAACTAGTTTAGGGTGCTTGATTATCTGGATAGTTTTCAACATTGTAGCTGTGCATCTTTTGAGGTAACAGTGATGTCATAGTTGAATGCCATGTAACAATGCGATACATCTAAGAAAGAAAAATACAGATGGGATATAGTGATGCAGCAAATATTGATGAACATCTTTGCAGTTGTCAAAAATCTCTTAGCAACCTGTAAAGATATCATCCATGCACTACTGAACCAAGTTCTTTTGGCACAAAAAGAAGCCAGGAGCTTGTAACTGTGGAATGATTTCCACCCTGAAATAAAGGTGCTGCCCATTTAAATACATAGCATCCCTGTAAACCAATGAGGGAGCTGGAATTCAAGAGAGCCTGCCTTACAAGGGAAGGCAGTGAGAAACCTGGAGCAGTTGAGGGAGAAAATGAGCATTCCTAGGGAGCCGAAGAGGATAAAAATAATGTAAATTATTAAATTATTTATTCATTCATTCATTCATTCATGCATGCATTCCTGTGTAAACCACTTTGAGAACTTTGGTTGAAGAGTGGTATCTAAATATTTCTAGTAGTAGTAGTAGTAGTAGTAGTAGTAAAAAACAATCTAAGAGACTGTTGTTGAATAGTTTAAGCTATTAGCATGTGGTAAGGTTTCTATAATGCCCAAACTGGGTTCATATGCTCTGCTCCACAAGGCTGTTACGGATAGAATGCTATTCAGAGCTCCTCGGAGGACAGACACAACACAAATAAACTCACTCTGAACCAACCAACTGTGCGACAACAACAAGACAAGCCACCAACAATGAAAGAGAGAGAGAGAAAGGCAAAATCTGATTATCCAATTAGTTAATGCTTTCAGAATGCTGTCAGTCACTGCAGATGCCCTGAGATCCATTCCAATTATCCAAACAGCAAACTCCACAATATAATTTACTCCTATTGATACCAGGAAAAAAAATCTGTCTCAGAAAGCACACACACACACGCTAAAAATGATCACAGGTTCTCTACAAGCTACTAAACGATTTGTTCAGCAAGCAGAAGTCAGAAGCTCAGTTACTGTGAGTCATGCAGCTGAATTACACCAGTATGTGTGTAGAGATTCGGGCTATTTTAAGGGTTTAGTTCTGCTTAAATGAGACATCCTTGGACTCAGCTACCAGTTTTCTCACTGTATTTTAAACAGCAGAGAGGCAATGCATATGCTTTGGAGATTTAACGAGGTCTTGGACTATTACACACACACACACACACACACACACACACACACACACACACACACACACACTTCCTTCCCGAGAGTATTTTATTCTGCAGTCTGTCAATATGATTTGCAAGTTATGCAAAACAAGAGGAGAAATATGTAACATAAATCTCCAATTTATATCCTGCCAACTGACCCATGCCCAGAGCACTAACAATCTGTAGCACCAGCAACAAGCTTCACAGTCCCCCCAGGGGATGGAGCAGGCTATGCCTATCTATCCACTGCAGCACAGATTGACCCTCTGGGGAAAGACTATTTGTCACAATGCTTATCCTGACACATGGCAGTCCTCTCCTGGGGCAGCGTCAGGAGTAAACCAGGTCAGCCACTAGCCAAGGGCCCACAGCCATCAGACTGCACACCCAGCTGAAATGAACCCTCCAGTACCAATGGCAGCATTGGTCTGAGCAGGCCATGCACTTAGCATTCAGCTCTGCAAATGGGAGTGTCTCCTATAGGCTTCTGCACCATTGTCAGGCCTCTTGGGGATATTCCTATTGGCCAGTGGGGAGGACGGGGGGAAAGTGGAACTGCTGTGCAAGTCTCTGGCCAAGAGGGACACAGCAGCAGCTCTTCTCCTCTTCCTAACCCCCCTCCATCCCCATCAGGGAATGAGGGCAAGATGCAGTGGCCCCTCCTCTTTCTCCAACCATCTGAGGGCAACAAGAAGAGGCACTGTCATCGCCACCAATAAGCTCGGGAGGATGTGGGGGCCGCAGTGTAGGGCTTTGCCCCCAGCAAGCTGGTGCTGGCACTGGGCATCGCCTATCTTACCTGGCTCATTCAGTCTACCACTCCTTTCTTGGGATACCAAAGAGTTTCCAAGAGAGATAGAAGGAACCCAATACTGTGCCTGTCTCTGGTTCTGCTTTGGAGTGCAGTCAGCTATTGGGCACACAAAGCTTATGCCTGCCCCAATCCCTGCCCTTTATATAGTATTTCCCTGCTGGGGATCAGTACAACGAACTGTTCAGCAGAGAAGCAAGCTGTAAGTAATATTGCATAATAGTTACAGTCTACTAGTTGACACAATATTATTTGCACAATATTATTTGCAATAAAAGCTTCTGAACGGTATATTCATACCTGAAAAAGTCAGGAAGAAAGCCGACTGGTTGATGCCATGATGGCCACAACATGTTGTGGCCTAAGAGGGCTACCCTAGGAATCTTTCAGATTACTCACCATTCCTTTATAATTGTTCAAGCTCAAGGATACCACAACTAGTCTTATGCACATAAAACATCACTTTTATGTTTGCAGAATATCAACTGTGATACTATTTAAAGCTTCCCAGATCCATCAAGATCAGTCATTGATTTTCATCAGTGTTGCTGCCTTTCCTTGAGTCCCCCCACACTTTGTCCCCTCCACCTCCCACTTCCATTTTTCTTTCCTTTATGGAATTGAGCTTCTGGAATAGGAAACCATCTTTTGTTCCATTTAATATTGTTACATCATCCTGCATCCCTACAATAGAGTGGGACATTTAAATGAATCAGTTTCACATTCTCCAAATTATTCTCTTTATAGATATTATTATTACATTTGTTTCATCTTTCTACCCTGCTTTATTGAATAAAAGAAGATGTCGTTCATATCTGTCTGAACACTCATTACCTGGTGAAGAAGCCAAACAGACAGTGTGTGAAGTGTGGAAGGGCGGGTGGTAGAAGGGAACCCTGTCCCTGTCCAAATCATCATGCTGGGTGCCCTGGCTCTTGAGCTAGCAAGTGTATAAGCACACAGGAGCTGGGAGAAAATTATTAAGACAGTGGGGGGTGCGATGCTTTAAAAATTACCAGTTTTAGGACACAATTCATTTAGTTGCATTCTGTTTTAAGATAAGTTGAAGGATATCATCAGAGAGTCCCGGTGTTTGCTTGCCTTCCTCCAGTTTAACACCAGGCTTAGTGGGAACTGAAAAGCAGGTGTTGCTGGAGGGTTGAGAAAATATCTTTTTCTCATCTCGGTTCAAAACCATCTGGGCCATTTGGAGGCTTTTCAATGCATATTTTGTCCCGTCTTTGTTTGCTAGTTCTGCAAGTTTAACACACAAGCACTGTGAAGCTGCCTCATACACTGGACTCCCTCCAAATGTCTTCTTCTGGCAGCAAGTCTCATAAAACGTGTCCAGGGATTGTCTAATGGTGGTCTCTCCTTCATCCTTTTGTTCAGATGTCCAAGCAAAGGGATGTTCATTAGGCTGGAATGGCTCTGTGTTCACACAGTTATTAGTCTTCTCACAGAGTCGAGGCCACAAATTTACATCTGCTCCAGTGGTGTGCTCTGCAAAGATTGCGTGATCAGGATCTGTGAGGAAAGAAATTTCAAAACCACATTAATTTTTTAATATATGACATAATGTACATCTCACACATAAATTGTACAGGTGGCCCTTGTTATTTGCAGGATTTGCGTTCTAGCTTATATGTGCGAATACAGACACCGTGAATAATGAAACCTTTCCCCTATGGGAATCTAGGGGTTAGGTTCCCACACACACACAAAAGGCTAAAAATCGGGGCAGGGGGCATAAATAAGATAAATAAAGTACTCTACCTTACTCTCCAGGTCTCCAGCAATGCCCACCCCTGCCACAAGCCCCAATTCATCCAACTTTAGCCAAAAAGTAACATTTTAAGGGCCAAAAAATAGTTTTGTGCTGCCTCCAGACCAGAAATGACCCTGGAAGTCATTTTCAGTGGCCCTGAAACCCCAAGTAGGCAAAAACCACCTGTTTTTGCACCCGCGGATATGGAAGCCAGGTCCGTAGGACCTCATCACGGATATGTGAAACCACGGCTGCTGGAACCGCGGAGAAAAAGGGACAACTGTACACACACACACACACACACACACACACACACACACACACACTGAAGTGACTGACGTGCAAGGGCATATAATCAAATATATATACAGTTATCCTTGCATGTTCTATAACTGCTTTAAAAAACTCTTTAATTGGTTTAAAAAGTAATCTTTATAAAAAATCTCACTTAAACAAATAAGTTCAAATAAATAAGAGTAGCTTCAAGAACAAATGTTTATGGATTTAAGCAAATTTAACCATTTGTCTTTTAGACACAGAAAGAAAATGATGAGGAACCAATATGTTGCACACAGAGTTGCTCAAAGAAAGGTATTTTTTTGGAAGCACATAATCATTAGCATCAAAAAATGATAGGATATATTCTACCATTAATTGTTCTAATATTGCCAAACCAAACACAGTTGTTCCATTAACAATTGCGTTTTGTTTGACAATAATTAACTAATTTCCAAACCTTCATTAACACAATTGTTCTAGTATGGCCAAAGAAAATGATTAATGGGCCATTAGATCTATTAATAATTTTGTTTGGCAATATTAGAACACTTTAATGTTAATGGAGGATTAATGCGATGTGTTAATGGAGGGTTGGGTATCAAATACTTGTATACTGATGGCTGCTAGGTTGGCAGTCAACAGAAACTGGAAAAATCCTGATCTCCCTACTTGATGCAAAAAGCTGAACCAAGTATGGGATGTAGCAGCTATGGCAAAATTGACCGCGTACATCAAGCTAAGGGAAGGAAGACAATCGGATGATGATTTTGTGAAGAAGTGGGGTGTCTTCATAAACCATTAAAATGACAGAAAACAGACCTATGTGCATCCATTTATTTATTAGGAACAATCTTTTACAATATTACATTACATTATGTTATCAAATTTGTGAACCACCCCAAACCTCCATCTCTGGGTGGTTTACAACATAAAATAAAACATAAAACATAAACATTACAACATAAAACAAATTAAGACCAAAAAAAACCCAAGCTTAAAATAATCCAAAACCACAATAAAGTTGAAAAGCTTGGGTGAATAAAATAAGTCTTTTTAAAAGTTGTCAGAGATCAGGAGGCTCTTATTTCAGCAGGGAGAGCATTCCAGAGTCTCAAGGCGGCAACAGAGAAGGCCCCTAAATAGTTAATTATTACAAGATGTCTTAACAGAACATTTCAGTTGTCTATGAACCATTTGGTACATTTTTGAACAACAGTATGTTCTATGTAATTGTATTGTTTCTGTATAAAAATCAAGCAAATAAATGAATGCATGAACAGGGTGGTGGGGGAGCAGGACTGAACCCGCTAAACCCACTCCCGATGTCCATGTGCTCTTCAGAGGTCCTGATCAGAGTGTATACACACACACACACACACACACACACACACACGTAACCAAATTGTCCATTAGGTTCTTCTATCCAAGTAGCCATCACAACAACTCAATTACATGATAACCATCCCGAATAAATCAGCAAAGCCACATTACTAATACTCCTGGTGGTAGGATCTCAGGCAGTGGATGCCAGAAAAGGCCCCTGACTAGGAACCGTGGAAAGCTGCTGCCAGTTAGACCAGACAGTACTGGGCAAGACAGACCGCTGGTCTGACTCAGAAGGCAGCAGCTTATATGTATGTATTTATTAGAACATTTTTATACCGCCCAAAACAGGTCTCTTAGGTTTACAACAGAATAAAAACAAAGTAAAACATTAGTTAAGACAAAAATGAAAAATTTAACACATTACAACAATCTAATTTTTTTAAAAGAATATATTCATATATTCTTATGAAACTTAGTATATTTGTGGCACTAAGGAGAAAAATGGATTTTCTCCACCCACCACTCTCCCCTTTCCAGGATGGTCTTTTACAGTAGCAGTGGCTCACAATCTCACAGCATTTTCTATATAATTAATTCTCCCAAACGTGCTGGTCCGGGATGCGTGGCGGCACCACTCGCGAGAGTTCCTGACTTTGGGCGGGTGGTGAGGAGGTGGCCGGCCAGCAGGCGAAGCTGTGCCGGCATGAGGAGGCGGCTGGCGGGAGGAGGTGGCCAGCTAGCCGGAGGAGAATGAAATGGGGCTGAAGGGGGGGGAAGAGGCGGGTGGAGCAGGCCTGCCGGCAGAGCCGAGCCAGTGGGAGAAGGAGGCCAGCTGGCAGAGGCGCGCTGGAGGAGGAGGCCGGCCAGTGGCTGACTGGCACCCAGGCCAAACTAGGGGCGGAGATCCTCTGTGCCAGGCCAACTAGTTGACAATACACAGCCAAACTGAAATGCTGATGTGGATTTGCTGTGGCTGAAAATATATGAACTTCCCTGGGGAAATAAAAGGCTTAGATGTGTTTATAGTTTACTTTGAAAATTTGGACAGATAGATAAATAAAGCCTGTAGGAGGCAAACACGGCGAGCAGTTAAAGCTGCCAGTTTTCAGTAAAAATGTGTGCAATCGGCAAAGAAATGGATACTGGTGTGCAGCTCACAACAGACATAATGACCTATCCAGGCTGACTGCTTCGTTTGTGAATGCACAGTATATACAAACATATTATCTGTACATGCTACATCATATGCAAGCTATGGCATCACAGTGGATTTTCTGCCACACTGAGGCTCAAAATACATGTGATGCTTAGTAACTTTTCCTCAACATTTTTAAAAATGAAAAGCAGCTTCGGGAGACTGGAATTATTGAGAGGTGCACTAATGGGGGAGAATGGTTGCTTAATCTTTCCACCTTGAGCTTTTCCCCTGTTCTAGGTGTTCTCCTTGCTGCTTTTCCCTGGAGGGAAAATGATCCAGGGATTCTGTCCCCAATGGGTGGAAAAACTATTTTGGAGAGATGAAAATGGCAAGGGTCAAGTGCGCACGCGCGCGCACACACCCCTCTACCTTTTTACTCTAATATAACTTCCATTACTTTTCTTTCCCCCCACCCCTGAAAAACTTCACATGTATTTTCAGCCTGAATTACACCACAAACCTGTCACACCACATTCCCTGTAACGTAATTATAGAAAGACATGAAGAGCAATCTGCAATTCCCTGCTACTATACAGGTGAAACTCGAAAAATTAGAATATCGTGCAAAAGTTCATTAATTTCAGTAATGCAAATTAAAAGGTGAAACTGATATATGAGATAGACGCTTTACATGCAAAGCGAGATAAGTCAAGCCTTAATTTGTTATAATTGTGATGATCATGGCGTACAGCTCATGAGAACCCCAAATCCACAATCCCAGAAAATTAGAATATTGTGAAAAGGTTCAACAGTCTAGGCTCCAGGTGTCCCACTCCAATCAGCTAATCAATCCATAACACCTGCAAAGGGTTCCTGAGCCTTTAAATGGTCTCTCAGTCTGGTTCATTAGGAATCACAATCATGGGAAAGACTGCTGACTTGACAGTTGTGCAGAAAACCATCACTGACACCCTCCATAAGGAGGGAAAGCCTCAAAAGGTAATTGCAAAAGAAGTTGGATGTTCCCAAAGTGCTGTATCAAAGCACATTAATAGAAAGTTATGTGGAAGGGGAAAGTGTGGAAGAAAAAGGTGCACAAGCAGCAGGGATGACCGCAGCCTGGAGAGGATTGTCAGGAAAAGGCCATTCAAAAGTGTTGGGGACTTTCACAAGGAGTGGACTGAGGCTGGAGTTAGTGCATCAAGAGCCACCACACACAGACGGATCCTGGACATGGGCTTCAAATGTCGTATTCCTCTTGTCAAGCCGCTCCTGAACAACAAACAACGTCAGAAGCGTCTTACCTGGGCTCAAGAAAAGAAGAACTGGTCTGTTGCTCAGTGGTCCAAAGTCCTCTTTTCTGATGAGAGCAACTTTTGCATCTCATTTGGAAACCAAGGACCCAGAGTCTGGAGGAAGAATGGAGAGGCACACAATGCAAGATGCTTGAAGTCCAGTGTGAAGTTTCCACAGTCTGTGTTGATTTGGGGAGCCATGTCATCTGCTGGTGTTGGTCCACTGTGCTTCATTAAGTCCAGGGTCAATGCAGCCGTCTATCAGGAGATTTTGGAGCACTTCATGCTTCCTTCCGCAGACGAGCTGTATGGGGATGCTGACTTCATTTTCCAGCAGGACTTGGCACCTGCCCACACTGCCAAAAGTACCAAAACCTGGTTCAATGACCATGGGATTACTGTGCTTGATTGGCCAGCAAACTCGCCTGACCTGAACCCCATAGAGAATCTATGGGGCATTGCCAAGAGAAGGATGAGAGACATGAGACCAAACAATGCAGAAGAGCTGAAGGCCGCTATTGAAGCATCCTGGGCTTCCATAACACCTCAGCAGTGCCACAGGCTGATAGCATCCATGCCACGCCGCATTGAGGCAGTAATTGCTGCAAAAGGGGCCCAATCCAAGTACTGAATACATATGCATGCTTATACTTTTCAGAGGTCCGATATTGTTCTATTTACAATCCTTGTTTTATTGGTTTCATGTAATATTCTAATTTTCTGGGATTGTGGATTTGGGGTTCTCATGAGCTGTACGCCATGATCATCACAATTATAACAAATTAAGGCTTGACTTATCTCACTTTGCATGTAATGCGTCTATCTCATATATCAGTTTCACCTTTTAATTTGCATTACTGAAATTAATGAACTTTTGCACGATATTCTAATTTTTCGAGTTTCACCTGTATATAGGCTTTCTCAAAGGATGTCATGAATCTCTCTATCTCTCTGTTAGCAACAATAAGCTCATGAAGCATTCACTCTCTATGGTGCAACAGCACTTTACTTTCAAACCAAGCATAGTGTCATGAAAAAGGG
The DNA here is from genome assembly GCF_027244095.1 of Hemicordylus capensis. Taxonomy (NCBI): domain Eukaryota; kingdom Metazoa; phylum Chordata; class Lepidosauria; order Squamata; family Cordylidae; genus Hemicordylus; species Hemicordylus capensis. The sequence continues at coordinate 263,733,140 of NC_069657.1, forward strand.
TCACAGTCTGTTTTTGGTCTAAATCACCACCACCACAATTCAAATAAAGGGGGAGGTATTGATTTTGCCTGGGTTATAGGTGATGCTAGGATGAAAACTTGAAAATGTCTTTATATAAGTTAAGGATTTTTGTATTTAAAAAGAAAGCATTATCTATTGTAAACTGTAGTAGTAGGAATCATCAAAGATACCTTTTTTCTGAATTAGTGAGTGGCGTTTGTCACTCTTTTATAACCCTCAAGTGGTTCTTTTAGTGTAGGAATAAAAATTGCCCCCTGCTGCATCTTTGCATGAACCTCTGTTCTGCCAATGCCTCCAGATCTGAAGGAAGCCAGTCCAGAGCATGCAGAGGCCCAACAAGAGGGCAGTCATTTTGCTGTCTCTCTGCACTGGGAATGACTGAATGGTCTGATCACACCTGATACAGAGACAGAGCAAAATTATTATTCAGAATCTACTAGTTTTTTGTTTTTTTTAAAGTTCCCAAAGAAGTTTACATAGAAAATGGAATAAGATGGTTCCCTGTCCCAAAAGACCTCACAATCTTAAAAGAAACTTCTAAAGAAATTCTGTTTTTACTCTGTTTTATGTTGTCTCTTACATTTTTACGTTGAGAGATGTACACACCAGGTGATATAAAAATATGATAGACAGACAGACAGCTGCAAAAGCCACTGGAGGGACACTATGCTGGATTGAATAGGGACAGCTGATCTCCCCTTATTAAATATAAGAAAGCCTTTTAACACTTCCAATATTTGCCTCTTTACAACAAGTTACCACTCCCCCACAGTGCAGACAGACAGAAAGGAAGCAAAGCCAGAGCTGTGGGCAGAGGCACACTAACCCCCAGACCTTGGGGGTTTTATACCTTGGGGGTCTGGTCCTCCAAGGTCTGGGGGAGCCTCCAAATGTCTGGGGCCCTCCAGCAGCTGAGCCACCCCCCACCCGCTCTGCCAAAGCGCTGTGTGTGGTTTTTTTTAAGTCTTACCACGACGGCGAGGGGAGCAGTCCTTTCCCCTTCTCCCCGCCTCCCCTGGTGGCAGTCGGGTGGAAGCAGGAGAGACGCTGGCCCCATCCATTGGGGCTAGCATCTTTAAGCAACAGTGAGGCGCACCTGGGCAGCTGTGATCGTCACAAGCCTGTGACGTCATGGGCTTGTGACGATCTCTGAACTGCGCAGGCACGCCTCGCAGTTGCTTAAAGACGCTGGCCTGAACGGATGGGGCCAGTGTCTCCCCTGCTCCCACCCCACTACTGCTGGGGGAGAGGGGAGAAGGGAAAAGGACTGCTCCACTCCCCCACCAGCCACCCCTCGCCCACAGTAAGACTTTTTTAAAAAGTGGAGCTTCAGTGGGGCAGGCCGCCCAAAGGGGGGGGCCCTCACGGCTGGGTGGTCCAGACGTCCAAATTACCTTGGTGCGCCCCTGGTAGAGGATCATGTAGAGGCAGTAGGGAAGCCTCTTCTACTGGTGGATACTTTGGGCTCACAGAAGCCCTTACTTCTTTTCTCACAGCACAGCAGCCATTCTCTTGTGGGACCGCAACAGAACCTGGCCTGCAGTTTAGTTATTCATTGCTTTTATACCCTGCCTTTCTTCCATTATGGAGCTTACAGCAGCTTATATAGAGTTCCCAGGCAATCACCCATGTAGGCACCAATCAAACTTGAACCGGCTTAGCTTCACCTGTTCACCTAGATCAGCAACTCCCACTGGGCGTCACAGAGCACAGACTTTAAGGTATGTGATACAGTCACATGCCTTCAAGACCACGGTCCGGCAATTCCATGTGGGTGTTCCTGTTCTAAGCGAAGAGGTGCCCTCCTACCTATAGAATCTAAGGGAAAGAGTTGTGGTATGGAAGGCCAAGGCAGTGGAGTAGAATCAGGAATATTAATAGTTTAATGATGAAATAGATACTATGCACAGAGAGGCAAGCACAGGCTGCTTTTCAGTACTCTTGCTGCTGGCAGTTTGTTAGCTCCGCCTCTACTCCAGGACTGGAATACAAGTAACTAAAGCCCCATTCAAAAGCTGGCCTGGATCAAGGAATGGATGAACCCAGAACACCACACTACTGAATTATATTATTTCAGCAAGCCTTTTATGGAAAGCTAATATAGACACCCCCCACTCAAGACTAAGCCCCAATTCTGTAGGTGACATAAACCAAATAACTCAAATCAACCACCACAAGAAGTTTGCTTTGGTTCAAGTCAGACATTCCCTTTGATTTCTTTCCCTTGGAGACTGGCAGAGCAATGTGAGCCTGCTGTTTCTGCTCAGTGGGAATTATCCACGGGCAGCCGTAACAAGAGAAACACTATCTATTATTGCTATATTGTCAGCTTATAGAAACCATGGAAAACTCTCACACAGTTTACAATGCATCTCTTAGGTCCAATAAGGAGGCAGTAATCTGCTCTTTAAGCCCTCAAATATGCTTTCAACGATATTAAGAAAAACAGAAACCTTTAAATATGTACACATCAACTGTGCTTGGAAGCTCAGTGTGTGCCTAAAACCTCCACTGTTGCAGTTGTGTCGTCAAGTCAATGTCGACTCCTGGCAACCACAAGCCATGTGGTTTTCTTTGGTAGAAAATACCCCTCGTAGAAGGGGTTTACCATTGCCATCTCCAGCACAGTATGAGATGATGTCTTTCAGCATCTTCCTATATCGCTGCTGCCCGATATAGGTGCTTCCCATAGTCTGGAAAACACACCAGTGGAGATTTGAACCAGCAACCTCTTGCTCTCTAGGCAGGTTACTTCCCAGCTGCACCATTAGGTGGTATAAAACCTCCACTACCATGGGGTAAAAGAGTAATAGAGGAAGCCTGTAGCTTACCGTAGTAGTAGATATCGCTATTGTCTTAAGGTAGGGCTGGGGAAAGTTCCTTATTTATTTATATTTACATACCGCCTGATATGTATATCTCTAGTCAGTTTCTGAAACTGGGATAGCCCCTGCTGATCAGCACACACAATACTGGGCAAGGTGGACCAATCGTCTAACTCAGTAGAAGGCAGTTTCCTAAACCATCGAGCTATTTCTCTTTCTAGCCAACTGGAGATTTCTAAGCTTTTGTTGGCTTGTTTTATTAGCCTACTTTCCAGTAGGCTTATGAGATCACCTGGCAGTGTGTGTGTGTGTGTGTCCCCATCCGTGTGTGTCCCCCATCAACTTCGCAATGCCTGGATCAATATGAACCAAACTGGGTACAGTTGTAGGGACACACAGGGACACCTCAATGGCATAGTTTGTGATGATGTCATCCACCTCGATCCAAGATGGTGGACGTGTAAACCTTTGAGGCGCAAGTGGGCTAACTTGTAACTGCCTAACCAATTTAAACCAAATTTGCTACAGCTCTAGGGACACATAGGGATGCCCAAATGGCATGGTGTGTGCGGATGTCATCCACTCCAATTCAAAATGATGGCCGCATGAACATCTGAGATGCATGCGGGCTAGTTTGTAGACTGCTTAACTCATTTGAACCCAATTGGGTACTGTTGCAGTGAGTGACACACAGGGACACCTCAGTGGTGTAGTTTGTGATGATGTCATCCACCCTGATTCAAGATGACTGGTATAATGTATACACTTTGGAGGCGAAAGTGCACTAACTTGTGGACAGTCTAACTGATTTGAATCAAATTGGCTACAGCTGAATGGACACATAGGGATGTCCCAATGGTGTAGTTTGTGATGATGTCACCCACCTCTATCCAAGATGGAGGATGTATGAACCTTTGAAGTGCAAGTGCACTAACTTGAGGACTGTCTAACCAATTTGAACCAAATTTGGAACAGCTGTAGTGAGTGACACACAGGGACACCTCAATGGTACAGTTTGAAATGATGTCATCCACCCTGATCCAAGATGGCAGACACATGAACTTTTAAAGCGCGAGAGAGATCTAGCTTGAAGAACTTGATTTGCACCAAATTTAGTCCAGATGTTGAGACAGAGAAAGTAAAGTAGGTTGATTAGTTCTTATTTAGTTCTCAGCCTTCCATCCTTCCGAGGTCGGTAAAATGAGTACCCAGAATGTTGGGGGGCAAGATGCTAAATCATTGTAAACCTCTTAGAGAGCTCCAGCTATAAAGCGGTATATAAATGTAAGTGCTATTGCTATTGCTATTAGAACTTTTTTTTTAACCTTTTCTATTTGGGCCCCGCAAACAATTCTTGGTTTGGAGTATGACAGGATTTGGCATCACATCATAAGGATCCTTTTAGATCAGACCAAGGAAGGGCCCATCTAATCTAGGAGGCAACTATTTACCAAAATGGCTACCCTGATGCTCCCTAGAAGCCCACAAGTAGAGCTATCGCAAGTTTTCAGGGTTCACTGCTGTGACACACAAACTCCCATAAGATAGAGGCTCCTTACTTACAAGAATCTGTGCCCACAGCTCCAGTAATTGGGGAAGCATGATGAGAATGGGGGGGATACACAACAAGCCAATCCACACGCGTAACAACGATCGGGCAAGGGGAGACAGTTGTCTAGGGGCCCCACTGCCTGGAGGGGCCTCCCAGAGGCACCTCACGTGACTCCCCATTGCCCCCTGCCCAGCTCCAAGGCCCCTCAGCCACTTGCCCTCTTCGCCGTCTCTCCTGCTTGTCCTCCTGGCCCGCAGTCGAAGCAGTAGACAAGCTGCAAAGAGCTCCTTTTCTCCCGCCTCTCAGCTGATCGGCGGGTGGGCGGGGCTTCCACGGAGGCCTCTGTGTAGGCCGCAGTGAAGCCTGAACTCGAGTAGGGCCCAAGCCAGCCAGGAAGGAGGAGGCAGCCAGAATGGCCACCACTGTTCTCTGCAGCAGAAGACCCCTTGCTGCCAGGTAGAGTGTGAACTCCTTTTTGTGGTTACCTCCCCCCCCCGATATATAGGCATCTGCTTGCCATAGGGCTTTGATATGGGGGGTGGGACTGAGAAGTCTCTGAATATTTATTTTAAAACAGCTTGGAAAATTTGCTGGCTTAAAAAAATCTATCTAAAAAGTCCTATAAGTGGCTTGTTTCATGGCAGAAAATTACAAAAACTATTGGAACAAACAGTATTATATTTATTTTATTCATTCATTCATTTATAAATGCACTTATGTTCAAGTTGTTTTGCAACTCAGAAGGTCTGGGTGAGAACTGTGAAGCATGTGTGGTGCTTTTATTTTATTTTTCTTGTGTGTGAACTGCTCCCCAATAACTTGCAGGGACTTCAGGGTAAATCTGGCCAACATGTGAATGCAGCACCTCCATTCCAGAGGAGATGTGTCTTAAAGGGCTTTAAAAGCCTCCTGTGAAAAACCTCCTGGAATCGAACTTGACTGAATTTGTTCAGAATTCTGAGAAAACAAACATAGGCTCACCCTGCATGGTTGAAAGTCTCCTTTGCTAATCTGCAGCGAGGGAGCCATTTTAATAATTCGTCTTTCTAGTGTGTTCTAGGCATTAAAAGTAGCACAGATGTATAGTACTCAGTTTATATCACTATATATTGTGATGTGTGCATGTGTGTATTCAGTGAAATGTATTTCCAGGCAGCATACTTATTTTGAAATATCAGACTTAAATCCTTGGGGACCTGGGGTGTGCGGAGGCCCTGGACTTTGAGTGGGGGGGGGGGCCCATTTTAAAATCTCGTCTCTGGGCCCACTCCAACCTTGCTATGCCCCTGAGCCAATCATATAATTGTTCTAGGGTGAAGAGGAAGCAGATAACCCGGGGGTTGCCCTGTTCCACATAGGAAGCTGCCTTCTACTTACTGAAGGCGTGCTCAGTATTCATCAGGCTCAATATTGTCTGCACTGACTGGCAGTGGCTCTCCAGGGTTTCAGGCAGGCGTCTTTCCCTGTCCTGCCTCAAGGTGCTAGGGACTGTCCTTGGGACCATCTATATGTTCTGAAAATGCGTAGGTCTGGACTACATTTAGCAGGGGGAGAGCAACTGGCCCTATCCAACCCCAGCCCAGCATCCCGCCAGTGGCTGTTGTTGGTGTCTATCTTTTGTTTCTTTTTTAGATTGTGAGCCCTTTAGGGACAGAGAGCCATTTTGCTTATTCTCTCTAATAAAAGCCTTGGTGTCCGTCCGTGGACACCAAGGCGTGTGTCCGTGACTCCCTCGGTTGTTCTGGGCATGTGCAGAGCGCATGCCCAGAACTGACTGAGGGAGACACGACTGCCAGCACCCGGCGGCCATGTTGGGCGGCCAGAAGCGGCCGCCCCGAAGAAGCCGGGTAAGCAGCGGCGGGGGAAACTGGCTGAGGCACGGCCAAGGCGGCGGCGGAGCCATGGCTGAGGCCTGGCCGCGCCGCCGAAGCCGGGCGGGGGAAAGAGGCGGCGGGGGAAGCCGGCCAAGGTGGTGGCGGAGCCGCCGCCGAGGCCTGGCCGCGCCGCTGGTGCTGGGCGGGGGGGGGGGGATGTGGGGCCCTTGCCCGGCTGGGGAGACCGGCCGCAGCATGGAAGCTGCCAGCGGCGGCGACAGTTGGTGGTTGCAGGGCCGGACGCGGAGGCAAGTCGGGGGGGGGGGGGAGTTGCTAGCGCCTGTTATTTCAACGGGCCTGAAAACACTAGTTTATTTATATTGATATAAGCCGCTTTGGGAACTTTGATTGAAAAGCAGTATATAAATATCTATCATATTCGTGTCCGTACACATGAGACATACAGAACTGTTATAAGTTAAGCACTAATTGAGACTCCCAACAACGTTCTCATCAGACAACTCTTTCCTTCAGGTTAATTACTGAATCACAAGTGGGGATCTGTGAGAAAAATTCACAACCAAGAGCGTTGCTGTGGGGGAGAGAAATTGGCTGTGAAGGAAATATCCTCCGAGGTTCATCCCTCCTAATGATTCTTTAGATTTCAAGAGGGAACATTCCCACTCACAGTTTAAGGGATCCTATTGTGGGTAGGGGGAAATGGGTTCCTAGGAGCCACATCCTCAGGTGAGTATCCTCTGAATCCAAATCCACCCCGCTCTGGGGCTGAAAGGAAACTAGCAGTAGGCCCCTTGCTTTCCTTTGACCTAACTCCCAGCTACAGCTTGCTGAACAATAAGGCCTTGCAAGATCTGGAGATGTTCCGAGTGGTGCACATAAGCACCCTACAGCCCACCACCAATGTCTGTCCTTGTAGAGACCCTCTCCTTCTACCTGCTTTTATCCTGGCACACTTGCAGATTAGCTGTCTACTTTCCTCACAAGCAATTTCTGTGGTTTTCACTGGGGGCAACTGTTTATAGCATCCTGTCTTATTCCGCCTCCCCTGAAGGTTGTGAGATTTGTGGCTGCCTATTATATAAGCCATTTTTTCTCCCTGCCAGGTCTTCTATAATTCATTAGAACATGTAGCATGGAGCACTACTTTGTATATAAATATGAAACCCTGTTCAAAGGGAACAACAGTGAATACACAGGGTTATTAAATGCAAGCAAACTGGAGGCTGAGTCTGCTTACGATGGGGAGATCATCGTGTGGGCACAGCCCACTCTGTACATTGTGTCCATTCCCAGGGTGCAGTGTGTGTGTGGGGGGGGGGGTCTCTTCTCTTATTTGCCAGCTTATACCTTCCCTTACAATTTCACTTCACCAGCTACTGGAAGCAGAAACACTTTTCTCCAATCTACAATATGGCATTCATGGTGAGGAACAAAAAGGAAAGCCACCTTTTCAACAATACAGAACTAAAGGGAAATAGATTGAATATCTGTGTGTGGGGGAACCTCTGTTAAGTTCAGTGAGGCATCACATTAGAAAGGCCAAACACCAAGGGAAAGCAAAATGGAGCCAACCTGACCTCTGCCCTGATACACAAAGCAGCAGAATACAAACAAATCACTGGGTTTCTATTATAGCTTGTCCTATAAAACTTTCATCAATGGAACACCACATCTCAAGTTCACAAATGATAAAACAACTAAAAACATGGTTCTAGGAAGTAAACATTCTCTTTAACCCCCTCCCCAAATATTGCATGGATTGAAACTAACTTAAAAACATTTTACTGTTATATGCCCATGTTTCTTGTCCTTGTTAATTTTGTTCAATCTTTTCAATATATTTTAATATCATTTATCATCAGAGATACTTTTCTACTGCACTGGTCACTTAAAGGCAGAACTGACTCAGTTTTGCATTTCCTTGTTTGCAATGGAGGCTCCTCATTTGGGGCAGAAAGCTCCTCATTTGGACCCATCCCCCTTGCCAGCCCCACATTCTCTCACCAAACATATCTCTTCCTTTCGGTTTGTCTGTCTCTCTTGCTTGAATGTGTTAGAGCAAATTAGAGTGGATTCATGGTGTTTCATTGAAAATCTCATTAGCTATCATAGAATCCACACTCAGAATACCTCTGAAACAACAGAACCCTGTACCCCATGGGTTAGAAACCCATGGGGGTGGTTGGCACCCTATGTGCACTACACTACCATTCGCTCTGGGTCACCCCAGCACCCCCCAAGTGCAGTTATGGGGCTGCTGAAAGCTCCATGTATACCCTATGAGGAAAAACCTTAAAGACGCGTAAACTTTAACAATTACCCAAAAATCAGCCCTCTGCCCAAATCCTTTGAAAAAATTCAGGTAGCTTCCTTGACCCTACCTGGCACTACCACCAACCCCACACTGCTCTAGGCCACCCCTTTGCCCCCCGCGTGAAGCTATACATTTGCTGACACCTCAATGCTTCTCTATGGGGAAAAACCTTAAAGATGCGTAAACTTCAACAATTCCCCAAAAATCAGCCCTCTGCCCAAATCCTTTGAAAAAATTCAGGTAGCTTCCTTGACCCTACCTGGCACTACCACCAACCCCACACTGCTCTAGGCCACCCCTTTGCCCCCCGCGTGAAGCTATACATTTGCTGACACCTCAATGCTTCTCTATGGGGAAAAACCTTAAAGATGCGTAAACTTCAACAATTCCCCAAAAATCAGCCCTCTGCCCAATCACTCTGAAATTGGGGTGGTAGCCTCCACCCATTAGGCACTACCATCCCACCCCATTCTTTTTGCCCAGATCCCACGCTATGCCCCCAAACTGCCCCAAAGACACTAAAACTTCAAAAATTCCCCCAAAACCAGCCCTTTGCCCAATTCCCCTGAAATTTGGGTGGTAGCCTCCAACCATTGGGCACTACCACGCCACCCCACTATTTTGCCCCTGGGACCCGTTTTTCTTACCCGAATTGATTCAGATTTAATCTGAATCCAAACCGAATCAGGGGTGATTCGGGTAGCCCAGATTCGGGCACAAAACAGAACGGGGGTGATTCGGTTCGGGTCCCGAACCAAATCACTGAAAACCCGAATTGCACACCCCTAATATTTACTGCCCCAGCACCAATTAGGAAGGGCCTTTCTTTTCCTTCTCCCCCGTCTACCCCTGCCCCAAACCAATCAGAAGTCAGAAGAGCTTACAAGCACTTATTCTGACCAACAGCCAGCAAACAAAGCCAGCCCAGTAATCTGATTTCCAAGGGTACTTCTGGGCAGACATTTTGGAGATCTTTGTGCAAAATAGGAACACCCAGTCTGCAAACAAATTGAATTCAAAACAGGTAGGAGCCCTGGCTACCTTTCTTCAGCTTCACCTCTCCAGAGGGAAGCCAGCCCTTTCCTCCTCACCCATACCAAGCCCTCAGGAGGCATTGGATTTCTCCAGCATTTGTTGGGAGCTCTCTTTTTCCTCTTTTTTTCTATTTTTAAAATGCCACTGGCAAATCTTGGCAACATTCAGAAATCTAGAGAATGAGGAGGAAAGTGGGAGATATTGTGGACTGCCACCACCTCTGGGTAGTACTTTTACTAACTGGCAAAGAAGCAATCAGCCCCCTGCCTTCACTCTTGCTCTGAGACTTCCAAAAAAGCCTCTTGCTAGCTCCCTTATCTTTCTCTTACTCTCTCACCTCTCTTGAGAGTGAAAGAGAGGGAGGGGGTTAGGGCTCCCAAATAAAACAAAGCATTTTAACTAAAATTACTAACTGGACAACTTCAAACTTTTTTTTTATTTTTTAAGGATTCCAAGATCATTGCCTTCTCTTCACAGACAACATAACAGGCACAGCTTGGAAACTAGGCCAGTCCAAAAAAGTCAAGTAGCTCCACCACTGTCCTTATTCCAGTTTGTATTTACTTTATTTGTTTGGTTTGTGTGTGTGTTACCTCCCCCCCCCACCCCACTTTTGGTGAGTGGGAGTAGTATTGACAGGAGAGGTCCTCAGGGTAAGTTCTTTGGACAGGTTTGTGATTTATACGGCTTAATTTTCAATTCTGATAAAGAATTATCTCAAGTAAATGTTGCATAGAACTTCAGCCAATTCTATACAGTTTATTCCAAGTAAAGCCTTAATGAACTCATTGGGGTTTACTCCCAACTAACTCCTGTGTGCATGGAACTGCAGCCCAAGGACATATCCCAGAAATGTCTATATTGTGAAAAAGGCTAGCTTTTCTTTTCTTCAAGTATGTACTGTGTGTACATATTTGTGAGAAGAAAGGAAACTAGTGGGCTCTGTGTGTAACCAAATACATTCTGATATTTTGAAGCCATGTGAAACATGTGTATGCAGGTGCTACTTGCAAATAAGGGCTCAAAACTCCAAACCCTCCCCACTTCAGTTGGTTTTCTTAGCCTAGTCGTGCTTGTTTGACCTTTCCCATCATTATAACCCAGTGCTATAACTATGCACTTCAATGCAGTCATCTCTATATAGATAGATATATGTAGATGGTAGGGATGTGCACGAACCTGTTGGGAGGCTCTTTTACGTGCCTCCGAACAGCTTCGAACACTGGCTGGTTTGAACGTTCAGTAGGAGGTAGAACTTTAAGGGTGGGAGAGGGCGCACTTACCCCTCCCCCCGCTTTCCCCCCACCGGCGCTGGAGTTCTGTAAACTCCCTCGGGGTGGCAGCGTATCTCCCTGCCACCCCTTCCCCTCTTCGGCCGGAAGTGGCCAGAAGTACCAGGCACGCACATTGCGATCATGTGCAAGCCTGTCTAACATGCGCATCCCCAGTGTGCACATGCACACCTGGTACTTCTGGCCAAAGAGGGGATGGGGCGGCAGGGAAGTATACTGCCACTCCAAGGGAGTTTACAGAACTCCAGCTCCGGTGGGGGGGGGGGGAAGCAGGGGGAGGGGGAAGTGCAGGGGCGTAACTACCATTAGGCAAGGGGAGGCGGCTGCCTGGGGGCCCCCACGCCTCGAGGGGCCCCCCAGAGGCATCAGATATTAATGACACAGAAGTGCAGAACAGTAAAGTACACTCAGGCAATGCAAGCTTCCAGGTGGGAAGTGTTACCCCACACTGATAACTCTGCCAGCTGAGAATGCCTGCCCATCTCAACTTGACCCATGCAACTCTCACCTCCATCTTATGTTCACCAAGATTCTCTAATTATAATTGCTCCTAGAGCATCTCTACCTTGGCTAAATCTTGATGACAACAGTCACAGTCCCTCCTATCTAAACAGAATGTCGTCTTCCTACAAGTCTTGACTTTCTTTTGTATTTTTATAATTACAGTATTTCATTTTGAGCTTGGTCCGGAATACTAGCAAGGAATTCAAGTGAAACTATTCAAGTTTCTAGCTCTCTACCCCAGTCGGTTAAGGCTCTAAGAGCCAGTCTACGCACTACAACCTCCACACAGAGCCTGCTCCATATAGTCGCTCTAACACACAGAACAACCTGAACATGGATTAGCCCATCTTGAGCTTTTGCAGACAGCAGGCTTTACCACAAGGCTTTACTGCAAGTTTGGGGCATAATGGATACTCCGGCACAAAACTAGGATTTCTTTTTCCCCAGTCATAGATCGGGCTAGGTTCCAATACAGAAGGAAAAACCTCAATCGGGTCTGAAGTACTTTCTGAAATATCACACGGACTTCGGGGTAAATTTGGCCTATATGTAAAAGCACACTCACCCTCCCAAAGAAAAGTTGTGGTAAAGTCGCCATCTGAAAAAGCTCCATGAGGAGAGTCTCTACACTACTGCCAGTTATTCCTGGGATGGTGGAGTAAACACTCCTCTGGGAAAGGCAGTAGGATGTGATCGCACAGATCCTTGTTCAGTAGAACTTCCTGTTCTTGACACTCTGAGCACTATTACTGCTGGGAGATCAATGTAGCTGTGCTAGGCCACATTCTGGGTTGTCTAACTCACCTAAATTTCGTAGGGCTTTAACTCTGGCCCGTTGTAGCCATGAATACAGCTGTGCTGCAGGGCAGATTCCAAAATATTCCTTATCATTACCGTGTTTGTCCGTGTGGATCGGGAGAAGTTGAGACGACGGCTCATGTTCTTTTGTATTGCCAATTTTACAGTGACATTAGGAAGAAATACATTTCACCTCAACTTATCCTGTTTCCAGGATTAACTGAAATGGATTATTTAAATTTAATTTTAAAGGATTGTAAAGAGGAGAACTTAATGTTGCTAAATTCTGTTATATTTGTGGTGTTATTCGGAATGAAGTTGTTAATTCTAAATGATTTTATTTTTGTAGTTCTGGCCATTGGCTGTATTACCGTAATAAAGACTGACTGACTGTCCTAAAACAACAACAACAACAACTCACCCTAGCAGGCAGGCAAAACCTCAGTGTTCAGCTCATAAAAATGCAGTCTATCTTCCATCACCAGTAACCCACATGTAAGAGCAGTTTCTACAACTGTTAATACCCTGACAGATTGCAGCCCCTCGATGAAGACAGCCATTCTACCATTCTCACCTAAAGGAGTTTATGAGGGAATACAGAAGGTGAAATTGTTCCCAATATCCTGGCATTTCTGGGAGTTTGAGAGTTGTGGGTATACCAGCCCTAGATGCTTATGATGTTGATTGCAAGGTTTCCTGCTGCAGCACTTCTCTCTGACACTGGAAAGTAACACAACTTTTCACAGAGAAACACATGTGGAGATAGCAATGAAAATATCCTTCAGACCAAGCAGCTGCTTTGTTGAAACCATGGAGACGTGCCAATTTTTTTTAAAGAGATATTTTGATTTTAAGAGGTATTTTAAAACATCTGCAGCTGACAATCTACATTTTAAAGGGATCACACTAATTATGAACAACAAAAGCAGAAGAGGAGAAAAAAAGGATCCCTCTCACTTTTTAATTAAATAGGAAATGAAAAGAGCTACCCTACCTTTGGTGTGATTATGCAGCTGGTTACACAAGACATGCAGCTAATTGAATTTTAAGAGAGGTATGTTTAAGCTCGGACAGGGCTCTCTAACTAGAAGCAGCTATGAAGGGGTTGGAGATTCAATGTGGTGTAGTGGTCAGAGAATGCCTGACTAGAACTTACAAGACCCAGGTTCAAATCCCCACTCAGCCATGAAACTGACTGAATGATATTGGGCCAGTAATTCTCAACCTAACCTACCTTAAAGTGTTGTTGTGATGAAAAAAACTGGAAGAGGATCTATATATACCACCCTGAGTTATTTGGAAAGAGGATGGGATAAAAATGCAATCTACATAAATAAAGTTGAATGGTTGTCCATCTGTTCCCTATATATTCCCACACTCTTAGAGCTATCGGGACCAAACTTTGCAAAACAACTTCCCATGACCCTACAAGTAACATAGGGTACCCGAGAACCCCCCAAACCACCCCCTAATGTCTGTTCCCTATATATTCCCACACCATTTGGGCTATCAGGACCAAACTTGGCAAAGCTTGGTAAATTAAAAAAACACAGACTGGGATCATAGTACATGGGGAGACAGAGGTTAACTATTTCTCTCAGTGCCACATTCCCATCGGAACCTTCACCCCAAGGTTTTATTCCATCCTTCTTCCAAGGAACTTGGGGTGGCATACATAGCCCCCCATCCCAATTTTAATCACCACAACAGTGGAAATCAGTGTCCAAAAAACTGGCAGCAACATCAAGAGGAAATAGCAGCTGGGATGGAAATTTCCAGTAAGATACAGAGCTGGGGTGGGGTGAGGTGGAGAATTAAACCCTCTCTCCTTACATGCCACGTTTCCTATCTGAAATTACTCTTCCCGCTGCTTTTAGTTAAAGAGGGAGCAGTTCTGGGGTTAAGTGCAATGTCTCATTTAAAGGAAAATGTGTCTTTAAAATACAATCCATTGCTCATCTTGTTTGACCCACAGAAAGGAGTGAAATGGAACTATACAAATTCTTTTAGGCTACTACTACAAAACATTTGTTAGAATTCAAATTGTTTCTTTAATGTATTTTAGAGCAAAGAGTTCATTTCAGTTCAACACTGCCATTGCTACCTTCTAATAGCTTCATATTGATGCCATGGTGAGGAATTCATTTGAACCTCTTAAGGAAAAAATAGCCGTAAGTGCACTCCAACATTTGCCCTAGGAAACCTCATAAGCCCCTTACCTTTGCTCAGTTCAAAGATTGTGTTAGCCAAGAGACTCACAATGTCAGCCACAGCACCATCTGCCATTTTTAAAGCAAATTTTGCCCATGCCATTCTGATGTCAAGACACTGAATTTTCAGGACTATTTTGGCACAAAGCTATGGTGGGCACTGATTTCTAACCACGGGTGCTATATTCTGAGGAAGTCATCATCCTTTTGCTATTACATTCTTCTTGCAGCAACAAGATGCGAGAACATGACCTTGCTACTTCAATTTCTGGCTGTATCACAGTTGTGGGAAGTGACAATTCAGTCCCCTGAAATAGCTATGCTCTAGATAGTTTCATTCAGCAAAGCAGGCATGCAAATATACCTCCCTAGCGGTGTTTGCCAACTGGAATTTAAAAAGAAATAAAATCATTGAAAACACAGATTATGCTTTGTTAGGGAAGGGTACTTGTTTGCAATAAGTACAGGTATTTACATTGCTAAATATCTTGGGCCAAACCACCAAAAGGCAATTCCCACAGCACTAGTATCATATTTATCTTCATGAGGAAAGAGAAGCTAGGTCTGCATTGACCCTAAGTGTGGCTCCCCCAACTAACTGTTTATTTGGACTGTGCAACCTTTTGGCCAAAACCAAATATTCCTCATAGCCCCCCTCCCGCCGGCACCATGAGAAGGTGACCATTTCCATCATGCAGTGCTGCATTTTGCTCAGCAACTGTGGAGATCCTTTAAGGGAAACAAAGCCCTTTCAAGCCCCAGCTCTATCTTGGAACAATAGTTCCTCCCAGAGCTTTCCCAACACAACTCTATAAGGAAAGTGCTGGGAACAACTACACTTCCAAAGTGGTGCTGGGGTTCAAAGCACAGAACTGCATGGAAGTCTAAAAGCTGGTAAACATAAGACATTTCAGTGCAACACACTATCCTCAGTTAAATAAACAAATAAGCACAGATGAAAACCTCCTCCGTTCCCCAGCTGTTAAATTCCTTAGATGTGATACCACTCTGTTCCATGACTGGCGGAGAGATAATGGGGGGCAGGGGCGGAGAGAGAGAAAAGGGGAACCACCAGATTCTTCTCAGAGGCTAATAAACTTTATGGCATTGGCCAATGTCTCCTAAGCATTGTCAGGTCTCAATTTCTCTATAAATAATGCTTCCTTGATTTTCCTTCTATGTAGGTTCCTCTCAATCCCCTAAACAGATATTTTAGTAGGCACCATTTGGCCTTCATGCTTAATCCTCATGTGCAATGATCAGGGTTTCGTTCTCTATGCACAATGCCTCATATCTGCTAGATGTCCTTTATATCTATTTTTCAATGATCTACCAGATTCCCCAATATAGAATGAAGTGCAATCTAAACATTGAATTTTATATATTGCACTTTTCTTTCCAGTTTCCTTCCCCCAGTTCACAAATTTCACAATCTTGTACACTGCATCTCCTATCATACAATCTAGAGTTGACTAACAGTTGTTTAAGTGTCACTGGCGCTGTACAAACCACATTCACCTTCTCTTACACAGAAGGTTTTTTGTCAAAGTGTTTTGTCAAAGACAGAAGGTTTTTTGTCAAAGTGGCTCCCTCTTGAAAAATAGTGAAGATCACTGGTGTATGTCAGCTGGGCAAGGAGTGAGCTAAAGTATCAGGTCACAGTAGCTGCTGTTCAGAAAGGTGTTTCCTATTTGACTTCCCTCAGTTCACAAATATTCAATACACCATTGAATTTGTGCAAGGTATTCTTTTATATCTCATTCTCCAATATGCCAATTCCAGGTGTTCCTACTGTTCCTTTAAATTCATATCCCAGTATATAGCTTATCTTCCATCCTCTTATCTCAAGTATTTTAGACCTTGCTAATTTATATCAGGTTGTGATATCATGAAAATGTAGTGACAGGGAAACCTTGGAGAGCTGCAGCTATAGTAAGGAAAACTGAGCTAGATGGACCAATGGTTTGGCCGAGTATAAGGCAGCTTCATGTAGTACATCACAGAAAGTTCTGTTTCACTTGGTGGTGACAAGCTACTTCTCCTAGCTCTCAAAAGCTTGGTTTAGTTGAGAGGGCAATGGCTGCTGTCTCATACTGACAAAGCTATGTCCTCTTTTTTGGAGATTTCTGTATCTTTTCCTAGTGAGTGGCATCAAAACCCCTGCTAAATGAGCAAAAGGAATCTTTTAAAGTGGTGGTTCTCTTTATTTAGCAAGGGGAGAACAACTGGCCCTATCCATCTCCAGCACAGCATCCTTCCAATGCCTGTTGCTGGTGTTTATCTTATGTTTCTTTTTTATTATTGCAAGCCCTTTGGTGACAGGGAACCATTCTATCTGTCTGTCTGTCTGTCTGTCTATCTATGTAAACCACTTTGGGATATTTTGTCAAAAAGTGGTATATAGATATTCATCATATTCGTATTAGCATATGACAGAGCAAGTTAGAGATAGGCTGGGAGTTGGTTCCAACAATTCTTGGTCTGTCAGCCATTGCACACGCAATAAGGATGTGTGAGCTCTGTGAGCATGCACATCTTTTCCCTTTCCTAATCCACTAATTGAATGGGGGGGTTCATTTAATTGAATGGGGGGTTCATCTGAACTGTTCCTCTGCATACACTACAAATATCAGTTTAAATGCGATTAGGGAAAGGCTCCCTTATGCACGGGGGCTGGAGGCGGGAAGACGTGTGTGCTCACAGCACGCACACACGGGCAAGGGCTGGCAGACCAAGTATCATCTGAACCGGCTCAATGAGTCTTACCACAGACTGAGTTCCTGAGTGGGCCTGCTATGCATGCATTTGCCTGACTTGCAGGGGTGTAGCAAGGGTGGAGTGGGTCCTGGGACAAAAAGTGAAGGTGCCCCCTCCCTCATTTTTCTTTAGGGCGGGGGAGAGCAAAGAGCAAGCAGTCACTCAGCTGGTGGACTTCTTCTCCCTCACAGCCCAGGGACATTTGCCCTCTCCTTGTTCAATCATAGCTATGCGCCCACTGATTTGGAGATGTAGATGACAGAAAACTAACCTTTCCTTTTGACAGCATAGATCAGAATTGGTACTCACCTTGGCATTCAAGGAGTGTTACATTAAGCAATGCTGTCACAGATAGTATTTATTACAATTTTATCCTATGCTTCCTGCAGTTAATTTAAGGCAGTATGAGTGCTCTCTCTTCTTATCCTCACAAAACTCAATGAAGTAAGTTAGGCTGAGAAGAAGAAACAGGACCAAGGTCATGTAAGTGGGGATTTGAAACCAAGTCTCCCTGATCAATATATTAGCCACTAGACCACACTGTCTCAGTCTCTCTCATTTACTTATTTGTTTCCTATACCCTATCACCCATGTCATCACAACATGGAACACTTGTTAATACTAAAAATGCTGCTACTTACCCTTTCTTAAGCCACCTAATGGCGCAGCAGGGAAATGCTTGATTAATAAGCAGAAGGTTGCTGGTTCGAATCCCTGCTGCTACTATATCAGGCAGCAGCGATATAGGAAGATGCTGAAAGGCATCTTCTCACACTGCGTGGGAGGAGGCAATAGTAAACCCCTCCCATATTCTACAAAAAGATAACCACAGGGCTCTGTGGGCGCCAGGAGTTGAAATCGACTTGCCAGCATACTTTACTTTACCTTTCACCCTTTCTTGCTGATTGACAGAGTGACATTTTATTAATAAGGAAGCTTAGCAGCACTCAAATAGAAGAACAGATAATTTTATAGATCAGATAATACACAAAATAGGAAGCCGAGGACAGGAATCAATGCACAGTGTTTACAAAAAGGAATGTCAACAGTGGGTCCTCCCAAGAACTTTGGAGCTAGTACTCTAAGTAGCATTAATAAATGGTCTGAAATCAGGATTAAAATAACGATAAAGCCAAGTTTGTAGGAGACACCAAAGCATTCAGGATGATGAAATCCCAAGCAGACCATGAAGTGTCCCAGAATGGCAGATGAGATTCAATGTAAATGCAAAGTGATATTCCAAGAACTCCCAGTTTCACATATATGCTGATGAGGTCTAAAATGACTATTAACATCTAGCTCTTTGGATACCATAGTAAAAAGATCACTCACTGTATGTGTCAGCTCAGTATGCTGTGGCAATGAAAATGCAAATTCAGAGCTATGAACCATCAGGAAAAGGGGGGGGCGGAACAGGAAGGATCATAATTCCACAATATAAATGTAAATGAAGTGCATTCATACTTAAGATATGCTGTTTGTAGACTCATTGCAAATAAGATATTGTGAAGCTGGAAAATGTATGGGAAAAGGCAAGCAAATGTTTCAGAGGTCTGGAGCATCTCCCCCCCCTTAAGGTGAGGGTTTTAAGCTTAGAAAATAAGACAGAACAAGACAGAAGTTCAGAAAAGTATGCAGAAACTGAATTGAAACAAAGTCTACAGAAAGCCATCTGCCATCATATGGAGAAAGCCTATGGCCCTACCTGCATACAAATTGTATGTGCTGGGCTCTGTGCACAGAGTTGATGAAAATGAGGAGGAAAGAAGTAGTGATAATAGGTGCAGTCCTGCTCGCGCGCGTGCACACGCGCACACACACACACGCTTAGTGAGTCCACATGGCTTCCAAGAGCAAATAAATGCAGCTGTGTACATCAGGCCCAAATGGTAGAGCTGCAGAAGCTCAAAGCTTGAAACCAACCTCACAAGCTTATATTTGAAAGGGAAAAGGTTGAAGGGAGCATGCCTGCCATTTGCTCTGTGAAAGATGTGAAAGTAGTTAAATGTCTGCAAAGAGAGCGTCTTGAATAATTAATCTAGTAGGCAACGAAAAGGATCAAACATGTTTAAATAAAGCCAGATGGATGAAAGTTGCTTATTCTTAACACTCAGAGCCAATTAAGCTGACAAGGTACATGGGAGGAAAAGACCTCTTAACAGTTAGATTCTGTCTTCTCCAAGAATCTCTTTAGTAATTTCCAGGTGCCATGAATCATCAACAGAATGTTGTTGGTTTACCACCCATCTCATTTCAGATTCAAGAGTTATCTCCCTCAAGCTATACCACTAACATTTCCCTACTTGCCAACTCTTGTTCTATGGGTCCACCATTCCTGTTCCCCCAAGACACAGATCTTATTGAAACCTTGGATTAGAATAATGAAATATCAGCCAAAACATACAATATATGTAGTAGTGCTCTTACCCCTGGACTTCAGAGCTGATGTCCAGGGCCTCCACATCCCAAATCCCCCTTAGTCTGTCCTGGGTAGTGTGGTTGCTGCTGGCTTGCACTGCACCAGGCGGCTGAGTGTGGTTATGATCTGTGCTGGGTGCTTTAGAGGCAGAGGGGGGAGTGGGAAAAGAAAAATGTGGGATGGGAATATGTTGAAATGCTTCTGCTACTGCATATTTGCATAAATATACCCCATGTGTTAAAAAATACTGTGTTTGTCACAGTGTGTGTATAGGCAGATGATGCTTAACTTCCATCGGGAGGCAGACCTCCAGCGGGCGGGAGGGGGCTCCAAAGGCCCTTAGGTCCAGGCTCCAAAATTACCTAAGTGCACCTCTGGATATATGCTTGAACACAGAGTTGTTTACATGATTTTTGCTGTGGTTTTGCCTAGTTATGAATGTGGTTTTTGCCATGTTCCAGACTGCACAAGCAAGCGCAGAGCCTGAATCTGTTGGCTTGGAGGGTGGGCCATCACTAACAGAATTCTAATTTATATCCATGCAGTTATTTACAGCCACAGGATAAAGTGATCGGAAGAACTTCTTGAGGCCAAAGGTGTTGCAACCAAACCAACTGTCATGATCAAGCAACAACTTAGCCAACAAAGTCAGGAGAGTCAGGGTGCAGAATGAAGAGGCACTAGGACTGGATCACAAGTCCAAAATGAGGAACTCCTTGAACTCAGGACCCCAAACCCCAGAGACTACAGTTCCCGAGTCAGATTCCACCAAGGAGCCAGCATTCTCGTCTCCAGAGCACACACCCCAACACAAACAATGAGCCTGGTGAGATTTAGTGGGAAGATGATGGAATGCTAGGCTCTAGTCCAGAGGGCTGCTGCTTTTAGGCTCTCCATCTTTAAGAATCTTCTTTTCCCAGCAAGAAAGAACAGTGTGCGGAAGGGGTAGCCAGGTTCAGGGAAGGCAGTAAGAGCTCGGCTGGGCTTCAAATTTCAGAGTAAGTTGTCTGGTTGGAGCCGTTCTGAGTCCTGCAGCTCCTGCCTGACCCTACCCTACTACTCTGACTGTGGTTCAGTCAGCCCCCCAGAACCTTATCTTGTCCTGTGAGCTCCCATACACGGTCGCAACAGGAAAGCAATCAGGGTTCCGGGTTCCCAACCTAGAGCATTAAACATGAGGCTCCTTTTCACAATGTGAATCAAACCAGTTAGGCAATCTCTTCAGGACGACAGGTACAGACGATGCAATTCCCAAGACATGAAAGTATTAACCAGAAAATGTGCTCAACACAGACACTTCTAAGCATAAAATAGATAATACAGAAGTTACTTCAAATCTATAACAATTACTTAATCATCTCCATTCCATTGTAGCAGTAAGAACTGGTGGAAACGCCTGCTTCTAGAACTTAAAAGCCCTTTAAAAAGTTAGGAGTCACACTACAGGCTGGAGAACACGTAAAGTCAGAGCCACAAGCAGCAGCAAGTACAATGCATAGGACCACCCAGGGCCAAACAGAATGCAAATCTTTAGCCCCACCTGAAGTAGGAAAGGAGCTCTATACTTTGAAAGAGGCTAACCTTCTGCCCCTTGTTAGGAGAGCCAACTGAGCCTCCTTGTCAGTCCAGTGTGCAGCATTCCTACAAAGCCAGTTCTGGCATCCCTCTCATTTTAGGCTTCCATGTCCCATGCCAATGAGGACTCGGTTCAAACTCAGCATCGTGGGGCTTGGATACTTGGCAGTTGCAGGTTAATCAGGAAATCTACTTGGCACCCTGCTGAAGGGTCTTACACACAAGGACCTGAATCTGAGAAAGATTCAGGTGCTTGAGGGCTGGGCGGGTCAAGCAATTAGCAGGTCGGCTGTCAGTCCGAGTTGCCAACATGAAAGTAGGGCTGCCTCTAAACCATAAAGAAAATGCTTTAATCTTTGCCACAAAGGCATCAACAGCTTTTATCAAGCTTAATTTAAATAATGGTATTTAATACGACATATTATTGCCCATCTTGTCACATATACCCAATGCCTTCTTTGCAAGCAGGAACAAGTGCAGTTTACAAACAGATGCTTCCATGAATGAGCAAAGGGGATGTGGGAGCAGAACCTCATCAGCTATACATACATACATACATACATACATACATAATACACAAACACACACACACACACTCACTCACAAACCTTGCCTTCCATATTAATTGTGATGACATGGTAAAGAGCCTCCCTTACTTTCTGAATTCAGCTTTTGAAATACAACATAAGGAGTCCTGCTCTACAAGGGAACAGCCACCAATGACTGCACCTCAGAAAAGCCATACCATATTGCACTGAGGTATTACTCATTCTGAGAGTCAGGCAGGCATCTCACTGCCCACAGGCAAACTGAAGCATTCTGAAAAACTGGGAGGTACCCTTGAAGATTTACTGCTCTCTAACCTTCTTCAGAGTCTCACAGCCCCCTAATCTTACAGCACAGAGCAGAGTAAGAACATGCAGAACAAGTCTACTGAAAAGAAGAAACAATGATCATCCACAACAAGGGCAAAGCAGCAAGCCCTGATAACACCAGGCCCACTTCACACTCTGCATTGTTACCTAAAAGCCATGCATCACAAAGCTCCAGCCTCATTGGCTCATGTCTTACAGACATCTTTTGCTGAGACCATGGCTATGGTGAGGGTAGGATAAGAAAAGCTGGATTAATTGTTTGATCTAAGATCGTAAATAAACAACTAACTAACTAAAGCTTGATTAAAGAAGTCTTCACTCACAGATACCCTACACCTTGCTGGATCAAGACCCTCTAATCAAACATTCTGTTTTCAACAGGAGCCAGCCAGATGCTTCTACAAAGCTCACAAACAATAAGGAAAACATTAACCCATTGTTTGTCCCCCAACAACATATATTCAAAAGGTATACTGCAGCGATCTTCACTGTTTTTCACTAAAACTTTTACCATGAAAATCATTTCCCACCACACTGATGTCTGCACAGTGTGCACTTTTGCTAGCGCTGGGTGATGCTGAAAGAAAGAGAGCCCTGTTGAGCCATAGCACCATCTTGGGAGGCATGCACAGAGTGCTGGGAAGGACTACATTTCCCAGAGCTCTGTGTGGGCTTTCTGATATGGTGCTGGGTCTTGAGAAAGCATTGCCCTTAAAGGAGCCCCACTAGCAATGTGCAAAATACAGCACTGCACAGTGGGCATGATCACCTCCATGGAGGTGTTGGGGGACTATATGGAGTATCTGGCTTCAACGGAAGCTTTGCACAGCCCAATAGTCAAGGAGTTGCAGTTAGGAGTCAATGGTAGCCTAATAGATGTTATTAGACCTATCATGCTCAATGAATCTGTCCAATTCCCTTTTAAGGAACTGGCCATCACACCACATCTTGTGGCAGCAAATTCTAGCTGGTAATGATGACTTCACATATGTTGAACAATATATAAATTTATTTTATGCTAAAAGATAGTCCATCCATAGTCACCATCTCTAATTATGTAGCTGATACATTACTGACTCACTTACTTTGATATGAGTTTTGATTGTTTTTCTTTTGCCCAGTGAGAGCAGCAGTACGCATTTAGGTAAACTGGCACACTTAAAAGTCACTGAGCAGCTGTGTTTTGTAATGTTCTGCAATACATTCAGCCTCATTTGTTTTATTAGCATTTTATTGCAATAAACTTCATACACAAGCAATGTATGTATTAATCTTGGCTTCATTTAAAATAGCCCCACCCCTTCTAATTAAGCAAAGGGACACCTTTTAAAATGATAGTGGGGGAGAGCAACTATCCATATCCAACCCCAAGATGGCATCCCTCCAGTGGCCATTGCTGGTGTCTAGGGTATGTTTCTTTTTAGATTGTGTATCCTTTGGGGACAGGGGACCATCTTATTTATGTATTATTTATTTGTCTATGTAAACTGCTTTGTGAAATTTGGTTGAAGAGTGGTATATAAATATTCATAATAGTAGTACTTCTTCCAAGATTGCCACACTTTGCTGACCGCATAAATAGCCACCGCACATGCGTGGAGGCGATGTATGTGCCAGCATCATGCAAGGGCAGCTGGGGTAGAGCGCCGTCGGCACATGCAGATAGCTGGGAAGAGCGCCGCCGATTCAGGAAGTGGTGGAGAGCGGCAGAGGAGCAGGTATGCACCCTTTCTCCTCCATTTTAAAGGTGCCAGGGATGTGTTTCAAATCGCGCTACGAATCGCAATTCAGGCACATCCCAAAGGTAATCTGACTTGAAAAACCACATTATAGCTGCAGGATGTCACATGTATACTGTTAGCACTACTGTTCTGTCTGTTTTTGAGAGGCACAAGTCCAGAGAAAAAGCCTGCAACAGAAAGAGAAGGGGGGGGAGACGGAGTTTCAGTTTACTGTGTCCCCAAAACACGTGGTATCTCCTGCAGCATGGAAGTAGCAATGCAGTTCTCCATGTGACTCACAGCGGAAAAGCAATGACAGCATGGAACCACAAGGAGCACATCTGAAGTGCACAGAAATTCAGTCTGGGGGCGGACAATACAGACAAAGCATGGCAGAAGGGAACCAGAAGAGAACCCTCTGGCCAAGCCCACAGTGCAAATCAGGATCTCCATACATCAGAATCTGTTCAGATGGCATAGAAGACTGCCTCGTGCAAATCTGTCTCCCCCAAAAAAGAAAGGGAAAGAAAGAAGGAATCCCATAAATTGAGTTTCCATTCGTCTAGGCACTCATGCAAAGAACCCAGTGCACACTGGAGATGACGTACATGATGGAGAGGTGGGGCTATTGAATGCTGTTTCAGCACTGTCCTTGGACAAGTATATGATCCGAGACAGTTCTTTATTATTCAAATGATGCAGCACCTCTCAACCAGTGGGGAAAACATCAACTGCAGAAAACTTCTTTTTAATGGTCTTTCCTCCTCAAAGAGAAAAGGCTACTGTGTTTTTCCGACATAAACAGCCCAGGGATAGGAAAGGAGGTGATTGAAAGAAATTACATTCTAGAGGCAGGTAAATTATATTAGAAAGAGCAAGCTGCCTAACAAGAACACTTTAGGCTATGATAAACATCAAGACATATTAAATTATCCTTTAAAAAGAATCAGGCCATTTGTAATTTTTAAAAAACAAAATCAAACAAAGTTTTTAATTGCTTTTACCATAGATGCAGACCAAAACCCACCTATCATGCTACATTTAAGAGAGGTTATTAGTTTCCAGCACATGTACTTGTATACGTGACATGGCCTGAAATTTAATCTGCCCCTGTTTTAATAAAGACCACCTGCACAGTGGTATTCTTATCGAAAATTTCAGATCCTGAGACAAGCCTTGCTTCGACAGAATGTTAAATTTAATTAACTTTCCATATCGGGGTTTTATTGTAAGGGAGGGTGGTTTGCTGTCACATACTATACAGTGCACATCACTTCTTTTTTTTTTTTAATAAAAGCTCTCTATCTGAAAACAGTTTAATTTCCTCACAGCTTAGAAAAAAATATGAAGGAAAACAGACAAACAGATTACTGCCCCAAATGAAAGGAATCAAATTAAGTAGGTATTTTGCATGTTGAGAAGCTCCCTGAAGTTAGCCTAAAATATTCCCAATAGTTTCTGGTCTTTTCAAAGGTGGATTCACATGACCGCATTTTTCATGTGATGAATGCACCACATGCACTAGATTATTTAAAATGTCTAGGACCTGACAGCAGTAGCAGAATCTGAAACAAGATCCTTACTTGTTTCATATACAGTAAGAATAAACTTACTGCCTATTCAGTGTTAAAACTATTTCAAGCTTTATAACCTGAAAAGCAAAATTCACATTCTTAATAACTAAAAAGATGAGAAATAACTCCAGCATCATTCCCTGTCTTAAGCTT
The DNA here is from genome assembly GCF_027244095.1 of Hemicordylus capensis. Taxonomy (NCBI): domain Eukaryota; kingdom Metazoa; phylum Chordata; class Lepidosauria; order Squamata; family Cordylidae; genus Hemicordylus; species Hemicordylus capensis. Next base: position 263,758,600 of record NC_069657.1, read on the forward strand.
TTAGAGTGCACTTGGGCTTTGTGAGGAGAGAAAAAACGGGACAATTTGCCTGCATAGTTCTTTCTAAAGATGCTTCTAAAAATTCCCTCCCTCCAGATTTTGAGGGTCCAAATTTCCTGGTCCTAGTCCAGGAGAGCCAGCATGGTGTAGTGGTTAGACTGCTGGACTAGGACCAGGGAGACACGAGTTCAAATCCCCATTCAGCCATGATACTAGCTGGGTGACTCTGGGCCAGTCACTTCTCTCTCAGCCTAGCCTACTTCACAGGGTTGTTGTGAAAGAGAAACTTAAGTATGTAGTACACCGCTCTGGGCTCCTTGGAGGAAGAGCGGGATATAAATGTAATAATAATAATAAAAATAATAATAATAATAGTCACAGAACAGTAGTGATATCCACCATTCTTTCAGTCTGGATGTCTAGACTTTGTAAAGACCACTGCACATTTGTTGTGCGTTCTTGAGCTTGCAGGAATTTTGTTTCTGCCATTCAATGACAATATTGGTTTTTTTCTTGCAGGTATATCATCATGAACATAACCAACTGTGTGCATTACACCACCATAGAGTTTTAAAGCATACTATCACATTAAACATTCTTTAAATAAATAATATTTCCTGCTTGCTTCCCTTCAGTCATTTAGTGTGCAAGCCACAAACTGATGCACAGCACAGATACTCCCACCCCTTCTTGTTACCGTCCAATTCAGCAATCTGATCTCATTGTCATGCACAATAGCTGACCCCAGATGGAGATGGGCATCACTAATTATGATGCACAATAATAAATTACCTGCAACAAAGAGCTGGACCAGAATTTGATCAAGAAGGTGAGGGGAGCAGCAGTTTGTAGCTTGCACAGTGAGCAACCAAAGACAAAAACTAGGAATTGTCTTTTTATTTAAGAGAACGTGTGGGGCAATGTCTGCCCTACAGGACTGCCTCCAACTCTCAGAAGACACATCATCTGCACAAAACAGACAATTCCCTGATTCACTCTCATCCAGCAGCATGCTATAGGCTGCTCTTTGAACATGGTTTTGCTCTTAAACCTTATATCAATTGACAGTAGTTGCAAAGGTTTTGCCGCAGCAGTTTCTTCTCAGCAGTGCTGCAAGTGAGGCAGGAGGGAGAGGTGTCTGTTTCTTGTATCTGTAAAATGTTCAGATACTGTTACTAACCAGGACATGAATGTGAAATGCTTTCTCCAGCTCCTGCCCACATAGCAGCCAGCTTCCTTTGAGCTCTGTGCTTGCTGTGTAGATCTGCAGTCCTGGCTTTTCTAATAAATGTGACAAACATGTGAGAATGCTGCAGTGGTACCCAGATGCCTATCTATCATCAAGTTTCAATAGGCAACATTATAGCATCCAAAGCCATTGAAAGCCACTCACTGGGCACAAGACAAGTTGGAACTGTGCTGTTTTAAATATGCTTGCATGGGTTGTGGCTGGTTTTAGCTTGATCATAGGGAAAATAGGACCAAACTTGCTTGATCTGACTCATATATAAGAAAACTGGAGACCAGAAACATGCTGGTCCCAGAGTATGCTTGTACAATTAAATAAGGTCCACCAATATGGTCAGCAGTAACCTACATTAATTCTGCATATTTGCCATCATTAAATGTGGTTATTTGTAACAATCCTGGATACATCTAACTACTGCTGTCAAAACATTATTCCAATTTGTATATTCAGGATGTATACAAAGGCACAACAGAGCCTTGGAACCTGCAGAGAGTTGACACAATGCAATTTCCTCCACCACCCTTGCTATAGGAATATTTCCTTTGCTTCCACAGTATGATTACAGATTACCTATGCTTACCTCACCATTGCTGAGAATGTGGATGATCTGCAAGCTCTAGTAATGAAAGTCAAGGAACACAATGAAAAAAATGGGACAACAACTAAATGTCAAGAAGACTAAAATAATGACAACGGGTACAGCAACCAGTCTCAGAACTGACAATGAAGACATTGAAGTGGTGGATAGCTTCTGCCTTTTAGGATCGACCATCAACAGTAAAGGATCCAGCAGTCAAGAAATATGACGCCGACTAGAACTTGGTAGCGTTGGTAGATGCCATGACGTGTCTACATCTACAAAGATTAGAATCGTTCGGACAATGGTTTTTCCCGTGACACTCTATGGATGCAAAAGCTGGACTTTGAAGAAGCAAGATAGAAAAAGTATTGACTCTTTTGAACTTTGGTACTGGAAAAGACTTTTGAGGATACCATGGACAGCCAGGAAAATAAACCAATAGATCATAGAACAAATCAATCCACTATGTTCACTCAAGGCACAAATGACCAGGCTCAAACTATCATACTTCAGAAACATTATGCGAAAACCCAGCTCCCTTGAGAAGTCCATTGAGAAGTTGAAGGAAAGAGAAGAAGAGGATGTCCAGCAGCAAAGTGGATGGACTCGATTACGACAGCAATGAATGCACCACTGAGAGACCTTAAAGGCCAAGTTGAAGACAGATCATCCTGGAGAGAATCTATCTATGTGGTCTCTAAGAGTCGACACTGACTTGACGGCACTTAATCAATCAACCAATCTGTGCTTTTCATACTTGAAAATAATCATGGTAATAATACAGCCACAATAAGAGCTCTTAAATAATACAGGTCTTGCAGCAATATCATACAAACTTTTCTACTTTAAAAACAACAACACCGAAGTTCTATATGAGCTTGCAGGTATTGGGTTACTTTTTGGTGAAGTCTGAATGATCAGTAAAAGACCACAACTGACCACCTCAGGGTTATTCAGAATTGCTATTCATGGTTATTCGGAAAATAAATCTGACATCCTTACACAAACTGACAATGGAATCTAATACTATTCAAGCAGCATCAACAAAGAAGCACAGCTCAATGACTATCATCAATGTCACATTCGAAACCTTAAAAGTGTTTTGTTTTATCTCCATGCAGAGAGAATCCATAAAGTAAGATTACAGTCACAGTTCAAACATATTTTAAATTGCTAGTTAGGTTCCAGCTTTCTGACAAGGCACCTTTAGGTTTCTTTTTCTAGAACAACAACAACAAAAGCCCCACCAAAAAAACCCCTACCACCACAGCATTCCTCTTTGCCATCAATACAGAAAATGAGTAGAAATCACTGTTATTAATACTTGGTATTCACAAAGCACTTTAGAGTAATAAAAATCATTTTCACCTCTATCCTATGGGAAGAGGAAGGATGCATTGCCATGATACAGGCACTGTTTGGGCAGTGTTCTCTAAAAAAATTTCATCTGTGTATGGAATGATTTTTGTTCTGGGCGGGAGCATCAAGGCAGTGTGTGCACACATGCATTCAGAATGGGGCCTTCCCGATTCAACTGGAGTGGGATCTAAAATTAACTGAGCGGACATCAAAAAACTTGTGAGCGCAGACATGTGCGCACACCTTAGAGGGAACACTGTGTTTGGGGTACAAACCCCACTGAGATCACCAGAAAAATGTGCTGGCAGTTCCCTCCTATCTATCCATAACATCCCTTTAGCCTAGTTGTCACTGAAGTGCTCAGTCTTTCTCTGGACTGCACAATTCGGCAATGTTCCCTCTAATAGGGATTCCCAGATGTTGTTGACTACAACTCCCAACATCCCCAGCTGCAATAGCCTTTGCTTGGGGATTATGGGAGTTGTAAACAACATCTGGGAATCCCTGTTAGAGAGAACACTGCACTTCAGACTGCAAATGGGGGAAGGACCCATGTGACTGAATGCTTCTTCGGGGGGGGGGCGGGATTCCTTAACACAGAAAATTAGATGGCAGGGGAAAGGTTTCTAGCCTAGTTTTCTCTTTATCATGACAGTTTTCTACCTAGGGGAGGATTATTTTTAATGTAGGAACATTCAGTCATGTGTGCTCCCACCTGCATTTCGAAGTGGCACAGCCCAGTCACAGATTGATGATCATCACAGTGTAAAGCAGACCTTCCTCCAGGTCCGTGATTCATCCAGAATGAGACAGACTGCCCAAAGAAAGCATGAGCAGTACTTAGAAAAAGGCCAGAATCACCTTCTAGCCCAGTTTTTGAGACCGTCTTAATCGAATCAGGTGGTAGAGTGATAACCTGCATCTTCCCACCTCTGGCAAGTGAAAGTGCCGAGATACTTTAGGGCAGACCTCTCACAAACATACTGAAAGGCACCGATTTCTCTGAATGTAGGGAAGCTTTGGAGGAAGCAGCTCATGACTGCCTCCTTTGGAAGCTTTTGCTACTTTTTAAAAAATACAGCCTTGACTCAGAGGGAAGATGTTGGAGATGTGGGACCCCGTAAATGGACCTTGTACACATGGGTCAGAGCACACTGATGGTTACTGATTGTGTGCCCTCTTAATCTTGCTTCATCTACAAACATGCATGGATACATTCCTTATGGATTCTCTCTAGAAGGTATGCTTTTTTAGGTGCTTCAAACAAGCTTCATTGTCAGCAAAGAGGCCAGTACTCAATACTGACACGCCTTGCCACTTTTCTCCTATTGGGCAGTGGGTAGAAGATGTGGGAGTTCAGAGTGCAAAAAAATATGTCTCATAAAGGAGAGAGCATGCCCATGTTGCTTGGCTCACCCACTTTCAGAAAAAGTCAAACCCATATTGCACCTATGATATGGCTTTGCCCAAGTTTCTAAACACCTTGTCCATAACTCCTCCAGTGCTCTGCCATGACCTATTTTATCTTTGCAGCACCCAAAAGGTCTCATAATTGTTCACTCTTGGGTATGCGTAATCTGAAGTACAAATAAAGTGCTCATTATTAAACTCATTTGAAAATCAATTGCCCTAAGTCTGTGGAATGAGGAAAAAATCAACCTGAATTCTGGCTTCAGTTATAAAAGAAGGCATTGTCCAGATGCAGACAGGCAAAAACAAAACTGTGCAATCTCAGAAGATAATTTTTTTAAAAAATGTGCTCTATGGATTCTGCACAGAGAAAGCTTGAAAGCCAAAATCAAAGGATGTTCTTTCATCAATCCAGCCTAATGAACAACCATCTCTTCCTTACTGTCAAGCACAGATGAGCCAAGGGTACAGCTCTCCAATTCTGTAATGATGCATTTCCTGGGGAAGGAAAGATACTTTTCTGGAGATGTCCATTCCCCACCTCTTTTCCTTCCCAAGATCTGCCCAGCTTGCTGACATTAATTTTAAGGCTCCCCACCACCACCCGCCAGCCCACCTTCAGAACCTGGTGACCCATTAAGTAGCTCCTTATAAGGACCTTACGTAAAACAACGATTAAACATCTTATCAAATGTTACCAGTCATTATAAGCACAAAGATAAAAGCAGCTCCGGAGGAAAAGGGAAAGGCAAGCGGTTATAACGATGTCTTGACAATGTTGGTTGACAGCACCACTTCTTCATGAGAGCCAGGGCCAGCCCATTCACTAGGCAGACCTGTGAGGTTGCCTAGAACTAGAGAGGTGCACAAAGCAAAGAGTGATTCGCAGCACAGCCCCAGCACCTTCAAAAGGGAGGAGAGCAGGTCCATACCTGCCCCTCCACTGCTCGCCGCAACTTCCTTATGGGGCAGCGCCCCGCCCCCCCCCCAGCTGCCATAGAGTGCCAGCAGCATGCACATAACCTCCACACATGTATGGAGGCCACGAGTGTGTCGACATTGCACAAGGGCACCTGCGACAGGAAGCTGCGTCAAGCAGTGGAGGAGCAGGTATGGACCTGCTCTCCTCCCTTTTAAAGGTGCTGGGGCTGTGCTGCGAATGGTGATTTGTGCACACCCCTCCCTAGAACATTCATTCTTTGCGGCGGGGGGAGGGCACTGGAGTTCCCTGAGCAGAGCTGGTCTTGGCTTGCTTTTCTCCTATTCCCCCTCAGCACTCTCTGCCCCCACCCCCACCCCCGCCCTCTGCCGCAGATGCTCAGGTAGGAGCTTCCATCCTAGTTTCTCAAGTGCCCCAACCCAGAACAGGTAGTGCATGCAATGGTTGGCTTGGCTGTGGTCAGGCCTAGTTGGTCACAAAGCAAAGCTCCTCACCTTGCCATTAAAAGATGCCTCTCAGGGAGGCAGAGAGTCTGTTTGCCCCTGAGGATTGCAAGGCCTGTACAGTTGAGGGGAGGGAGGGAGCAGCAATACCCCTGTTAACTCAGCAAAGGAACACCTTTAAAAGTGGTGATTCTCTTATATTAAGCAGGGGGAGAGCAACTGGACCTATCCAGCCCCAGCACAGCATCCCTCCAGTGGCTGTGGCTGGTATCTACCTTATGTTTATTTTTACACTGTGAGTCCTCTGGGGCCAGGGGACCATCTTATTTTGTATTATTATTTTTTTCTATGTAAAGGCATATGTTATGCTAAGGCATATGTTTATATTTTGAAAAATTGATCACAAGGAATGGTTTTAAAACCTGCTTTCCCCTCTGTCCTAGAATTGCTTGTTTAAATTAAAAAATTAAATAAAAATAAAAACACAAAAATACATGGGGCAGCTTCCTGCGTGCTTTGAAATCACATTGGTTGTAGATATATACTTGCCTAAATTGCTTTGTTGGCTTTCCTTTCCTGGTTAGACCTTTGGCAAGGGAATTCATATACCTTTTCTTTATGAGAAATATGTATTTGTGCACTTATCTAAGAAAGTTTGAATAATTTAGAGATTATAACTGTTGTTCAAAGGTATGCTGCCTCTGAACATGGAGGCTCTACAAAGCCATCATGATGTTGGCTTGCATTTGGATGGGTAAGATATTCCCCTTAGGGGATGGGCCATAACTCAGTGGAAGAGCATCTGGATGCTTGCATGCAGAAGGTCCCAGGTTCATTCCCTGGCAGCACCTCCAGGGAATTATTCACAAATGCCTTCATGCCCCGGGGTATCTGAAGAGCGAATCTGCTTCGCAGCAGATTTGCAAGATGTTTAATTCGGGGATTTAAATGGACCGTTCACAGAGGCTCGGCTCCTCTCCGCAATCCCTGGCAGATCTTTTCCCTGTGCATTCCTACGGGCTCAGACCGGGGTTTTCCTCCAACCAATCACAAATCACATCAGAGAGGAGGAGAGCGAGAGAGGTTTTTTGTTGCTGTTAGTCTGACAGCTACGGAGGAGGAGGGAGGAGGAGGAGGAGACCGGCATGAGAAGTTGGTAAAAGCTGGGTCAAACAGCCCTCGCCGCCGCCGCCGCCACCAGGCCAAGGACTGGGAAACAGCAGCAGGCTGCTCTCTGGGAAGGGCATGTTGGAGGTTTCTCTGCTGCTGCCACCGATGGACTATGGTCTGCAGAAGAGGTCCGCAGCTGAAGAGAGCCAGCCCACATGTCCATGGCATCCCCCCCACCCCATGCCATGCCTACGCAGGCATGGGGGGGTGCCATGGAGAGCTCTGGCCGTTTCAGGGCTGCTTGCTTTCCTTTTTGTGCTGGCCGCCCTGGACGGGGGGTGGGGGGAGAACCTCTGAGGGAGCTGAGATGTGGCAGCACAGCAGAGGCGGCGGGTGGGGGGCAGAAGACAGGGATCCAAGTCTGGCACCATGTGTGTTGTTGTTGACTTTTGAGTTTGCAAGACACAGTTGTGTGGTGAGCGGCAGGGTGTATTTGCTTCCATTCCATGCTTGTGAGGACTGCTGCCACATGCTTGGTGGGGGAGGGGGGCCTTTTTTGAGAGCTGCTGCCGTGTAGGGCTACAGATACCCCAGAAGATTTAAGAGGCAGGGAAGATTAAAGCAGAATCAGTGCTTTCTCTCTGTGTCCTGAAGGGCAGGCTAATGGAATCAGCTCAGTCAAGAAGGCTCAGGTTTCATCCATTCTGCATATCTAAAGCTTATGTAAGCAATGAAGGAGAGTTTACATTTGAAAAATGCCAAATTCCTGGCATGGCCAGTACACACATCAAAGGAGAAGCAGCAGGGGCACAGGAGAAGCCTCAGGTTGTTTTTTTTTTTTCAAAAGCTGCTGAAACTAGAGGATTTTTTAAAAACTGGTCATACTTTGGGCTAAGCCAGAATGTGCAGGCTTGATTGTGTATGTGTGTGTGTGTGTGTACAGAGTCATGTCTGTACTAGTCCCTGATAGCCCACAGAGACATCAGGGTAAATGCAGCTAATATGTGGACTGGCCCACTCCAGTCAGGAGGGGATTCAAAGTAAAAGCCCTGTCTGTAAAGCTTCCAGGGAGAGTAGGGAACAACTTTTTGAAAAACCCTGGGGAACTGCTGCCAGTCAAAGTAGACCTTACTGAGCCAAATGGACTGACTCAGTAGTATAAAGCAGCTTCCTGGATTCTTAAAGACAGTATGTGGTGAATAACCAGATGAGGCTTTGTAGGCAACTATCCTTGACTTCTTGTAACAGAACCCCCAGAGTTATTGCATCTATTTAAGTAGGGTTTGTGGCCATAGGGAACCCACACTGTTGGGGTGGGCATGGCTATGGGCCATGCCTGCCGTCAGGGTGAGTGTGTCTATGGGGGCTGCCTGCTGTCCCTGGAGCAGGGGGGTGGGGTCAACATTTTCGGTGCTGCCTGAAAGAAGGGGCCCCATAATCTTATTTTGCATTAGGCTCCAAAATCCTTCCATTAGGCCCACTCACACTTTCCCAATTCATCCTCCCTTCTTCAAGTGGAGAAAACATAAAATACATATCCTCCTGCTCCTCAGTGTGTATGTGGAAACCAGGGGGATTCTCTTCATTTTTTTCCTGATACTTGCTCTATGGGTTAAGTGAGATGCTCTGTGTGAACAAGCAGATGAAAGCAGGAGGCTTCTCTTAATGTTTTCCTCTGAAATGCTCCATGTCTAAGTCAGATATGCAAAGTGGGGTCAAGTTTTTTTTAATTTTATTTTAACAAATGCATTGCTTCTCGGGCTTCTGGTTACCCCCAGGAAGACCCTACCAAGATGACACACCCCCAACTTGTGTCCCTTATTCAGCAACAGAATATTGGCAACCCTACCTTACAAGGTTGCTGTAAAGATAGCAACAAGAGAATGCATGTGAATTGCTTTGAACACTCACTATCTAAGTGCTATAAAAATGTTAAGTATTATTAGGCATATACTACACAAAATTATAGAAATGAGAAGTACTATTGCTATTAAATAGAGATACTCCAGTCATATTTTCAAGGCTCTTTCAGCAGCTGTAGCTTGCCTTGAAAATAGATGCCAAGTCTGGTAAACCGAAATGCTGAGTGGCATTCATCAGAGGACACACTCTGCCTTTTTTGCCCATGTCACACATCCAAGGATGTGTTGCTGCAAATACAGTCACAAAAAAACTTGTTTATGCTTCTGCATAAAAGATTTATTTTATTTTTTAAAAGTCATCTGGCACTTTAAAAACAGACTGGTTTATTAAGGCTTGAGCTTTTGTGAGGAAAACTCTACTTCATGTGATACACAAAAGTAAACCAGTGTAATTTTCCTGCAGGGTGGGGCGGGGGGGAGATGCATTACAATCTGGGTTTTTAATAACCTTGTAAACTGCCAACAGCAAAAGACAGAGAACTCATGTATATTCAGCATGTTTGAAAAATACGATGTCTTCTCTCTCAATACATCCAAAAATCTCAACACATCCATTGGTAGCCAGACAAAGATACCAACAGCATAGAATTTGTGCCACGTCTCCTGCAGTCCATACTACCTACAATGCTTTTATGCTTTGAATGTATTTTGCTTTGGAAATATTACAATAAAACAGAGGCCTTGTTCTATCAGCATGACGCTTGACACAGCTCAGCTTTACAGATTAGAATTTAATTTCCTGTTTTGCTTCTCTGCTCTATGTATTCCCACCCTTTGCCTCCAGCAATATATAAAGTTCCATCCAGAAGAAAACATATTGCTCTTTGTAAAGGAACCTACATAGGTATCAATGAGATTTCTGCCCTTGCGAGAACATACTGTTCTTCAGATTCTAATCTTATGAACGGAACTAAGGAGACTTTTAAATTCTAACCCAAATTGGCACCTGGAGGAACAAAGGCAGCTAGCTTTTCTTAAAAACTCAGCATGACTGAGAGGTGAAGCAACTAGGAATCTCTATTGCTTAAGAAAGAGAATCTCTGACTGTCCCAAAGCGGGGCGGACTCAATAGAATGACAACAGCAGCAAAACCCTCAATAACATGAAATCCCCACTGTTAAGTCAGAAAAAAGGGTTCAGGCAATTCATCTAAAAGCTATTGTACTTGACCTGGGTGAAGAGATTGGGAGGAAGAGAACAGAGAGAGCACATGAAGCTGGGTTAGACCACTAGTCAGAGGTGCACCTAGGTAATTTTGGAGCCTGGACCTAAAGGCCTTTGGAGCCAGCCCCCTACCCCACCCCCGCTGCAAGTTAAGCATCATCCCCCTACACACACCGCGACACACACACAGTATTTTTAACACATGGGTTCTTTAGGACCCAAAACAACAACTGGACTTGCAAGAAGGTAAGAATATAAAACAGGTAAATGTATGTAAATATGAAGTAGCAGAAAAATTTCAACACGCAACTTAACACATTCCCATCCCACATATTTCTTTCCCCACTTCCCCACTCTGGCTTTAAAGCAGAGGTCAAGCTCAGCTGCCTGGTGCAGGTCACAGTCACGCTTGGCCACCCAACACAGCATGGAGTGGCAACCATACCACTCGGGACAAGCTAAAGGGGGTTTGGAGACCCCCAGAGGGGTGTGGAGGCCCTGGACTTTGGCCCGGAAGTCCCGGAGTAAGAGCACCTCTGCCACTAGTCCATCAAGCCCAGTCTTGCTTGCTCTAGCTGAGAATGGATCTCTAGATTCTGAGCTCTCATAGACACCCAAATAGTCTTTCAAGCCTTTCTAAATACTGGTTTGTTTTTAAATAAGAATTTTTATTGAGAAGTAAACCAAAGAAGACAAAGACAAATCACTATAAAGACAATACAAAACAGTACAAAACAAATCATTTTTTGTAATGAAAAACCTGATTTTTCTAATTAATTATAGCAGTAAAGAAAAAATATCTAAAACAAGATAAAGCAAAAGAAATTCAGACTCTGAAAATTGTAAAATCTAATCTATTCGGCTTCTTGTAAGTTACATATCGAAAACACTATAAGTCAAATCCAGAAAATGGGAACAAAGTTTGACCATAATGGATATTATAATTTATAAAGGGTTCCCAAACAGACATGAATGATTCAGTAGAGATCCCATGTACATAAGCTGAGACTTCTGAAACTGAAGCATGGCCCCACACTTTCAAAAACTAATCGTTTAAGGAAGAAATTTCCAAAGTACACCAGTTAAATGCATATATAATCCTAGCCGCTGTAATCATATATAAACACAATTCGTTTGATTGGGCAGGAATATAAGGTTTTATCATACTTAAAAGAAAATTTTCTGGCAGGAAGGGGATCTTAACTTCTAAGATTTGTTCAGTTTTCATAAGAATTTGTTTCCAAAACTGTTGAGCTTTACTGCAACTCCACCACATATGGTAAAATGAACCTAAATGTGAGTTACATTTCCAACATTTCTTTAAAAAAGAATCATCTATTTTATTAATAGTCAAAGGAGTTATATACCATCTGAAAAACATCTTATACCAATTTTTCCTTAGATTGGTACACAAAGTAAATTTCACATTCTTTTTCCATTGGTATTCCCAATCCGAGAGATCGATCGATCTATTAAAGTTCTGCATCCATTTTATCACACATTCTTTTATCTGCTCAGTCTCTGTTTCATACTTCAGTAATAAGTATTCAGTTTATAAATTCTGCCTAATAAATGATCAGTGTTTTGGGTGATTAATTCTTCAGATTCGGACAGATATCTAAGTTTCCCACGAAGCCTTTCTAAATATTGGAAGGGCATCAAGGGAGGCAGGAACTTTCCCATGCCATTGCAAAAAGAGGTTCAGTCAGTTTAAAATCAATTTGATGAAGCAGATCCCAGATCTCACAAAAGGGAAATAGATGTCTCCCAGCAGCAAGGCAAACTATAGTCCCAGAGATTCCTTCCTGAAAGGCCTTTCTCTTATGCAAGAAATTCTTTGCTTTTCATGCTAAGAGTGGGAAGGGGGGTGGTTGGTAATGACTGAAAGGTATTCTGCACATGCCTGAAATACTCTCTTTATTATTTATTACTTGCAAGGCTAAGATTCTAGGCTTAGAATCTTAGAAACGGGAAACCATGCTAGTATCTCTTTCAGCTTTGCAAGGACAACAAACTGATTCTAAGACTTGATGGCAACTCCTACTAATTCAGTGAATGGCAGCCAGAAATACTTAAAAGTGATAAATACGGGAAGGCAGGCAGGCAGGGTAGTGTAGAGGCTAAAGAAAGATTTCAAGACAACAGATGCACACATTTTCCTGCTGAAGAGCGTGATATTGTTAACCAACGGGTTACTATCTACTTGGTAGACAATAGCCAATTTTGTACGTACCAAGGAGGAGAGAACTTTATAGTTCAAAGAAGCTTTATTGAATTCTGCAGAGTTAACAAAGTGGCCGTCTAGGGGATAGCTCCCAAAGACAAGACGGACCCAAGATGGTGTCCGTCCAAAGCTTTTATACAACAATTGATACATCTGAATACATCATCATTCACAACAAGCCAGCCAGGTAGTCCGGCCGTACAACTCCATATTAGGCCAACAGGCTTATAATACTACCATTGTGTAAGGAGGGCTTATGCAGCTTTCGAGGAGGCAGTTCAGATACCAGCATCATCACCTCTCCTGACCAGTAGGCCAGAACAAAGCAAGGCATAGAGAATACATACTAAGTTGCAAGTTACAAGGTCTTCAAGGCACAGAGTATGAGAACCAAAGCATACTAAGCAGATTCTTTCCCACTGACATACATTCAGGAATACAAGATGGAGGGGACTCTTGCTCTCTTCAGCTACCATCAAAATGGTGTAGCAAGAGCTCAGTTCTCCATTAACTATATACCCTAGGATCAATACGTATAGATCAATATGAAATGCTTAGATTCACGGGTAACAATATTATAACTTTTGTGTCACTAGCATAGTGACTGGATAGCTATTTATGTTAGATGACTAAAATCCAAAACACCAAGACATTTCTTTAGTTGAACACTTAATAAATCCCCACTGAGAATGCTTTGCTTTCCTTTCCAGAATCAAATGTACTTTCAGGTTGAAATTAAACAGAGGAAATGAAACAAAAATGGAAAAGATTGAACCACAGTGTGAACATCTTGCTGAGAAATGAATAAAAGCAAACTTTATTTCCTCATCATTTATTCAATTTTATTATTTATTCAACTTTATTATTTATTCGATTTATAACATTTGCAAGCAGTGTGCAGAACATTTGAGCCTGTGGTTTTTAAACATCTTCTTCAAGCCTGGTGTCTTTAGCTCCAGGGGAAAAGCTAGAGATGAAACATAGCTGCGAAAACTGCCTCCCTTTACAAAGCTTTAGCAGTACAGCTAGGACGCAATACAGCTCCTGCATCTTGCTCTGCCATGGTAAGTTTCTAGTCCTCACTATTGTGTGTGTGAGACATCTCCATTAGCTACTTATTTGTAATTTGAGGTAACAGGCTTTCTAAACTCTTAAAGGTGATAGCAGGGTACATGCAAACAAAAACAGAAGCGCTTTGTTATCTGTGAAATGATGCTTTAATGCTCCATGGTTGGGGAAGGGGAGGTGGGACTGATGGAGATAGAGGGTCAATCACATTGGATGGCTCTGAAGCTGGTTTACTGGACTTACCTGCCCACCCCACATTTACTGCAAGCAAAGCTTCAATTTTGCCCACAGTTACAAGACAGCATTTTAGTCTGGGAGCATGTATAATTTTGTGACAAAGTTTGTGAAAAATGTATATGTTTGCTTGTGTTTGATTTGGGCTCCCAGCATGGCTTTGAAGCTCTGACGGCATTACTCTACTCTAAACTATAACAGGCCAAAAACATACATACATTTTCAAGTACTTGAATGATCACACAGGAATCTTTCCCTGCTTCAGTTAACATATAGCTACCCAATGCAAGTTATGCTTAACCTGCTTTAACTACCACACCTGCTCCAGCTCAAGTGGGTGAAGACACTCCTGCAGTTGCATACCTCAAAGTGGCTCATATTGCCCTGTGAAAAGTCCTGGGCGCAATCTTGTTACGATCTGTTTAGCAACAGCACAACAACAACAAATATTTATATACCGCTTTTCAACAAAAGAGTTCCCAAGGTGGTTTACAAAGAGAAATAACAAACAAATAAACAAACAAACAAAGTAAGTAAGTAAGATGGATTCCTGTCCCCGAAGGGCTCACAATCTAAAAAGAATTATAAGACAGAGACCAGCAACAGTCACTAGGGGTACTGTGCTGTGGCTGGATAGGGCTAGTTGCTCTCCCTCTGCTAAATAAAGAGAATCATCATGTTTAAAAGGTGCCTCTTTGCCCAGTTAGCAGACATCTATAAATGGGATGGAGGTCAATGAGTAATACTGAGGATCTGTGGGGTCCATAGATATGAGAGGTTAAGAATCCCCGCTATGATCTATAATAAACTTCACACACCCTTCACTAATCACTCCCATAACAACAGGATATTTTAACCATAGACATATTAATCCCAGCAGGGTTTAAACTGAATATAAGGAGAAAGTGCAGTTAACAGTAGTGTACACAGTACATCCAGAACATCAGTCCAGAATGAGGAAGTCAGATTCAAAATGAAGGAGGATGTTCATAACTTATGGTGTAAAGTTAAAACAGCTTTGCATCTGAAAAGTGGCAGTGTGGAGAAATCGCATCAGAGGGCAGCATACAGCAGCGATTCAGAGAAGTATTTGCAGGGAAGAGTACAATTAGGACTTCCCATATAGAAGTCCAGAAAATCAAGTTATTGTGTAAACACACTTATTTGAGAGCCCTCTAGTGGAAACTGCCTTATGTTCAAAGGCAATTGACTAAAGCAGTTTCGTGTGTAAAAGAATCCAGTTAAACTAAGGTGACTTCCACCAGCAGAGGCTAGCAAACACTATGTTTCAACACTTGCCAGTGAAAGAGACCTGTTGATGAATTACTGAGCTAAATCAGTTATGAAACAATTAGGTCAACAATGTTTTCCTAATCTTTAGAACATTCATGTTAACATTCACTTTGGAGGCAGCCCCAATAATACACAGCAAAATATGTAGTGTTTTGTTTTACAGAACAAATCGGAAAATTAAAATACTAAACAAAACTTATTTTTTGTAGGACAGATCAACAGAAACAAAGCAGGATATAAAGCCTGTTATAGCCAGTTGATCCTTGCCAACAACTTCCAACTGAAGTTGCTCGGAGCAATCATCTTTATTGTTCATACTAAGTAACGAAGTCTGAACAATAAAGATGAACTTTCTTGGAGCAGAGCTCCTGTTAGTCTTACCACTCATAATACATCCCTGCAGTAGTGTCACTGGTTTATTAAAATAAATCCATGAATAAAGGAAGGGTGGACTATGGAGCAGGAAAATCAGGGAAACAAAAATGCAGAAAGCAAGACCCAATTTTACTTTTTTGGAAATAATTCTAGATAGTAGTTATAATATATGGAAAGTGTACCAGAACAGTATTCAAATCACACGACAAATTGACTTAGCCAGTAGCTAATTTCTAAACAAAGATGCAGCAAGAATTAAGTCAGTCAGCAAACCAGACACACTTATCAAGATTCAAACGTTCCTCCCAATCTGAACAACCATCTATGGTGGTATTCTTTCCTATATGAAAATACAAACGGATAACATCTTATTCTCACATCAAAGATGATAATAACTACCCACCTCCACTCATCCACTCAATATCCACTCAATATTATACATTCCTAAAGTCTCTTCTCTGACAGCTGAATACTTTAATGTGAAATAGCCACTCCTGCTGACATATAAGGCAGCCATCTGAAGAATTTCAGTCTGAGGAAATTGAGTGACTGTGGACAGGCCTTCTATCCACATACATATTCAGCATGGTAGGTTGACCTGGGAAATCTGCCTCTGGACAAATCAGTATCATTATTAACAATCCAGTTCTCTAAATACAAGCCTACACAATTTCCTACCACAATGAGAAAGCAGGTGAACTGTCACAGGGAGGTGCCCTCAGAACAAATTGTAGGGCAAGCAGGCCACAGATTACACTGTAAGACAAGGCAGTCTGAGTGAGCAGTGGAAGAGGATTCCTCTGTAAGCCTAAACATGGCTCATCTCAGATCACCCTGGGCATAAGCAAAATCCCACTTCAGCTATGAACTCACAGCCTTGGACAAAGTCACCCTCTCTCAGACTTTTTTCTCCAACTGGATGACCTGTAAGATATTGCAGTGACAGGTAGGGACAGGCATCTCCTTCTCAAGCTTTGGAAAGCCATATGGGTGACATTAATTTCTCAAATATATGCCTGCTATCTCATGTGGATGTACAAAAAAGAACTTGACTGGTTAAAAGTCTATTTTCCTCCATACAGTGTTTATCCAATTAAACCTTAAGTTTTGCTTTGGGCTCCTCCAGGTTGTGACTCACCAAAAGGCATCCTGTCATTTTCTTGTCACTGAATTAGACACAAAGTACATATGAAAACCCATCATTGCTAAAATTAGAAGGCAAAAACTATGTTTGAAACCTTCCACTATAATCATTAGGCATCACCTCCTAAAATTCTGTGCTATATCTTTGTCCTTCACTAGCCAAAATGCAGCAAAAGCTGGAATATTCTACAGAGGAATAAAAACAGTTTTCAACTGTGCTTCCTCGTTTCTGTACACTAAACATCTATAGAAAATTATAAAGCTTTTACATTTAGCAATGCTTCAAATAAATTCACAGCAGACAGATCGTGCTACTATGATATTCCTTTTAATAAGGAATGCATTTAGTGGCCAGTAGTGTCCTTTGTACTGGACCACCAATATGCATTTTCAATTTGACTAGAAGGACAACAATTTTCAAACTGCATTTGTGTTTGCTCTTAGATGCCACCTAGAGTATTCACAGTATACTTCAAAAGACAGTGGCTTCTATCCACTGTGAGAACCAAACTACATGTGGCATAGGAGAGCTGTGATTAGAACTCCCAAAGTTTTCTATTCTACTTAACACACACTCACAAGGGGCTCCAAAGTGTACCAAGTTCAATGCTTTCCTCTATGACATTTTTTCTGATCGAAATCCTCCTCCCCATTTTTCTGTGCTACAAGGCTAACAGCATCATGTGGTGGGAGTGCAATTCAATTTGAGAAAATGACACGGAGGAAAGTTGAACATCCCCTTCTCCTAGTACTGCTGTCCCAGTCTAATACAGAGCCTCAGCAGCTACCTTTAAATAAAACCACGTCAGGAGAATCAGCCACAGATCACATTAAACTGCCCCTAGGATTATATCTGCCAAGCTCCCAATTTATCAAGGAAGATTCATGCAAGATCACTACTGCTACCTCAAAATCCTTGATTTCGGTGCTGGGTGTGGACAGACTGGATAGGAAGAGAAGGAGTGATACATCATGGAAGCCAGGGGAGGACATAAAGAGAGGAAAGGCCTGTTCCTGAAGCAGGAGAACACAGCACTTGGAAGGCAGAAGAGGGTTCTGGGCCAAGGGAAAGTGGCAGAAAGCACCATGGGGAGGTAGAGAGGGTTGGCCTAGGGAGAAGGAAGCAGGCAGCCCTCAGGGTGCTCCTTTCCAGTTTCTTGGAACTGGCAAAGCCAAAAAGGCAAACAAAATAAGCAAATGCAGCACGCCACCAGAGGCTTGCTCTGGTTCATCGGCTTGCAAAGAAAAAGGAAGCTGAGGCTGGCAGCTGATTCCATACTAGCACTTCCATATGCATACTTTTGCAGAGCATAGAATGTGTGACAAGGGCCTTAACAATAAAGGTGCAGGGAGTGGGAGGCAAGGGTCAGATGTCATGTATACAACTGTTGTAAAAAGGGAGATTCATTTCAAAGCCAGGCAATTGCACATACCCCAGCTGAATGTTGATCTCATATCATGCAGAGTGGAGGAATTGTTACTGTGACAGCTTAACATGAAAACTATGATAGGGAAGAATAAAAAAGAACTAGCTAGTTCCTTTTTAATAAAGGGAAAAGAGCATCAATAAATATAAATATAATAAATATAAATATAAATAAATACAAATATAAAATATAAAATATAAAAAGAGCATCTGCGCCTCTAGTTTGTCACCATTGTCACCTGTCGCCGCTGTCCCCCCCGTCGCCGTGATCACTACCGATTTGTCTCCTGCCCGCCCGTTGCCTCTTCTTTCTTCCCCCCGCCCGTTGCCACTTCCTTCTTTCATCCGCCCATCCCCGCTGCCTGTCCATCCCCGCCACCTCCTTCCGCCCATCGCCACCGCCGTTGCTGTTTTCTCGGCCAGCCACATTTTCTTCTCTGCCAGCCATCTGGCCAGCCGGCTGTCACTGCCGCCATTTTCTTCCCTCCCGCCCGTCCCATTGCTACCCGGCAACTGCTCAAACTCTCATGAGGGCTGCCATGCATGGGATTAGAGACAGGTACATTTAGGAGAATTAGATAGATAGATAGATAGATAGATAGATAGATAGATAGATAGATAGATAGATAGATAGATAGATTCTTACTTCTGACAGGGAAGAACAGTTTATCTCGGTCCAGTCTAGAACAACAGAACACACACATCCTTTGTTATGACTCTACAAAGTAAAGAGCAATTATGCCATTTTAACAGCCTGAACATATCTCAGAACGAAAGACAAACTGTGGATCGTGTTTGTGATAGCATCACACAATGCTATTTAGTACGATTTTACAGGCTATCCCTCTCAATCCACTAGAGATTAATAAAAGCCTGTATTTGATCAACAGAAATCAACAACTTACTTGAAGCAACAGTGGAACAAAGTCAGATACTGATACAGAAACACAGGTGGTGGGGAAGGAAATCAATTTCTTTGAAGATTTAACACACATCTACAAAATCTAGCACATTTAAACAAGCTTCAGTACACTCACAGATGAGCCAAACAGCAATGCTGCCCACCCATTAGAGAACTGTCCTCTATAAATAAAATAAAAAATATAGCAAATAACCTTTTTTTTTTTTTTGCAACTTACTACATCACTTCTGCTTGCTAAGTGGCATCATTAAAACTATGCAGCCGACATCCAAACGATCCCTAACTTCATGTAGCATGGATTTCTGAACAGTAGAGTCCTTCCCTGAACTCTCTCTTATGATTCTTGGGTTACTACGATCTAGCAATCTAGCAACAGGTGCCAAATACGCAGTACTACTAACAGATGCTAGATATAGAAACCTACTGTACATATTTGTCAAATTGGGGCACATTCAGTTTTCAGCCAGTTTAAAAACACACACACTCACACTCCAGCACTAGGTATGCCTTGCAATAGTACCTTGGGTATAATTACAAGGAAAGTGTCATAATTCTGTGTGCACTAAGATCCCAGGTCCAAAATATAAAAGTGAGATAGGAGCTCAGAGGTAGCAGGGCCCAGGGCCCTGGAGAGCAGAATTTAAAGCCTCCTACCCAGTCTCTCAAAAACAACATATTGTTGCCAGATTTGGCTTTTTAAAAGCCAAATTTTGGGTTATGGCACATTTGACTCATGAGTATACCCCTTAGGGTCTGGCAACAATGCGTCTGATTCAGTATAAGCAACGCTTCTAAGCAACTACAGCTTTTCCAAAACACAAAAGCAGACACTGGAAATTCTGCAGCACTGTTAAAAGCTCGCACGATCATTTATTTCCATTCATAAACCATTCTAAAAGCTTACCTTGAAATTTCACTTAATAAGTTTTTTAAAAAACCTCCACAATACTAAAACAGCACACAGACTGAGACAATCTCTACCTCTAAAAAAGACAACAACTTACATTAGGAGGACAAAAGATTGCAGAAAGGAGCCACTAACTGCAGTCTATGAAGCAGAAACTGAATGACTCCGCAAACTACTCAGAGGGACACAGCATGACTTCAAGGGTTGTGCATCACAACCTCACACTTGCACCAGAAGGTGCCTTGAGCTTACATTTTTGGATAACATGTAAGTCACACATGCTCACATAGAGGTTCACACATCAAACCTGCTCACCGTAAAAGGACTGTATCTAGAGTTCCAGATGTGGCTGTTTTTCCCTGCCTGACACATCTGAAGAAGAAAAGTACAAGAGATAACAGAAGTAACAACTGCGATGAAACTTTACCTGCATCAACCACTGTAGATGCTGGTGAAACAAATGCCACTCCAGAATTGAAAAGCTCATCATCTCTCCCAGTGCCGGGGTTCAGTAGAAAGTCTTCTGCCCTTAAGGCGCACGGTATGTCCAGCATGCTGCTCTCTTCAGACTGGTAGCTCAATGGTGTTTCACTTCCTTCCATAGCACACTAAAGCAAAGACAAATACGACTGAACTGCAAATGCCTTTCCCCCCACTTCAGGGCCAATATTGACCATGAAACCAAATATGGAAAGGTGCACATTATGTGAAGCGATTTCATTTGGCTGGGGACATGGAAAAACTCCTGAAAGCCACTGGTATGACCAAAACGTAATCTTCCTGGTGTGTTCTAATAATGAGGCAAGAGCCACTCCTCATTCCACTTGTATATCTCAGGCTTCATGACCTGCCATGACCTCAGAACATGTGGGGTTTGCAATGTCCTGGGTCTATCACCCCAAGTGGTTAGAACCTACCTCAGACACAATCAGTGGCCCTAGTGCAGGCCTGCTCAACTTCGGCCCTCCTGCAGATGTTGGCCTACAATTCCCATAATTCCTGGCTATTCGCTGCTGTGGCTGAGAATTATGGGAGTTGTAGTCCAAAAACAGCTGGGGGGCCTAAGTTGAGCAGGCCTGCCCTAGTGCCTTGAATATATGGCACACACTGGCTATTTACATGATACATTATATACACGTGCAGATGTTTGTAATGTTTTCATAAATAATGACTGCACATGCATTCAGTTTAAGAGTCAACATGGGAACTTGGCCCCTCGAAAAGGGGTTCCTTTTTTGCCTCCGAGAGGCAGATTGCATGTACTGCTGTACATGAACTGAATATAATACCTGCACAGATAAGCAATTATACCTACACTGTACACAGATCACGCACGTGCTGAACCAAACACGGCTACACACACATCCCCAGGCAGGTTAAAAGGATTCTTTCTTTGCCACTTTCAAATACATTTTCTGGCCAAGTGGGAAACAGTGTGCAAACCACAGGCCTGTCAGGAACATCAAACAGGTACATTGTTTCATAGGGAAACATATGCTGCCACCCCTGGACTAGGTTAGCAAGTAAAAATCACAATGAGCTTCCTAGGCCAGCTACCAGAGATCCTTTTAACTGGAAGTGCTGCACATGGAACTTGGGATCTTGTGGGTGCAAAGCATGTGTTCCATCACTGAGCTATGGTACCGATTTGAATATACCCCAGTTTTTGGATCTAGCATAAGCCCAGTCTTAAGAGTGCACAAAAGCCTGCACACTCCATCTGGAAATAGCCTTGTTTCATGCAGATACATAACCCCTGACACTTTGTACCTTCAGAGAGGATGGGATACTGATAAAGGGAGATGAGTAGTGCTCCCCTCACACCCCACAAGGAAAAAGTGCTGCTCACAACATGACCTTAAGACTGTCGTTTTAAGCACACTTATCAGGGAGGGTCTCACCCTGGCATTTCCAGGAAGACTGGGAAAGACTCATCTGAGACAGCAAACATATGATGTGTAGAACAAGCATTTCCTTCAGAGCAAGTACAAGAACCAGGCAGCCAATGCATATATGCCACTACGTCGTGGGAATCATAAGGGAAAGCTGTCAGGCTACCGCCACCAGCTGATACTGGAAACACCGGCTCACAGAAGTGGGAAAGTGCTGCCTTGTAGAAAATGGAAAGCCCTGGAATGGGCAAAAAGGCCGGGGTAGGCAGGTGACTCAGTCCATCACCTCAGGCACTGCAGGGGTTTAGGTCAGCCCTGGCCATAGAGCACATTTGTTTTTTTTCATTTTATGCCACTGATGCCGTTTCGTAAACCACTTTTGTACAGAATGCTGTCAAACTTGCCCTTTGCATCATACTCGCTAGTGAACGCCACAATATCAGTTTCCTCATCAGAGCCAGATCAGTTTTCTTGACCTAGAAAACAGAGGCAAGGTTAAAACTCTCATAAGAAACCATTTCCATGTGAGGGAACAGAAAGAACGATTGTTCCCTGAAGTGACGGGGGCAGGGCCATAGCACAGTGACAAAGTGCAGACTCTGCAAGCAGGAGGTCCCAGTTTCAGTCCCCAGCTTTCCTGGTCAAAACTCCCTCTTATGTGAGAGCTGGCAAAGACTTCACTGCCTGAGACCTTGGAGAGGTGCTGTCAGTCAGTAGCCAGCAGGATGGATCAGTGGCTCCACAAAGTCTCAGGCAACTTCATTCAACTTCCCTTTCCAGGAATTCTGTTTAATTAATGAGAGACTTGGGGACACCCTGTTTTTCAAGACCTTGTTCTAGCCCTTCTTCACTCCTTTAGCTTAAAGACACTGGCTGACATACTGCACAAGAGCATGTCAGCCTAGTAACATTGCGTTCACATTACACAAGAGTAAGCCTGCTCTTGGAAATATCCACCCCAGCACAATACCTCCAGTGACTGTTGCTGGTGTCTATCTTATGTTTCTTTTTAGATTGTGAGCCCTTTGGGGACAGGGAGCCATCTTATTTATTTGTTATTTCTCTGTGTAAACCGCCCTGAGCCATTTATGGTAGGGCGGTATAGAAATCAATCAATCAAATAAATAAATAAATAAATAAATAAATAAAAGGCTTCCTCTTATGTAACACTAATTGTGCAAATTTTTGCACTTGCACAACTTATGCAAACTGTGCAAATACACGACTAACCCGGAGTACTCTTGAGCAGCATGTCGGCCACTTCCATTATTAAGGCCAAACTCCTGGCATTTAGCTCGATTAAATGACTCTCCTTACCTATATTAATAAAAAGCATGCTGTATGTGTAAACAGCCACAGACAAACACAGTAAGCCGATCAGCACCGTTTACATCTCACCCACCAGTCTTTTCAGCTGCTCTAAAAGTGCTTCTAGCCAGTAAGAGTTAATGGCACATGAATCCAAAGCAGCAAAGCTAGCATGGGCAGAAAATGGCAGTAAAGCTAACCTGGGGTTAACCAAACAGCTGATTTAGTGGAAATCTAAGATGGGGTAGATGTTCTGGAAGAGCTCTTCATTTCACCCACACTGAAGCTGCAAGCAGAGTGCTGACATTTCAGCAGCCTTGCTTGGCAGCTGCCAAGAACAAACAAGCCAGGCGCGTGCTCTGACAACACCTGTCAGGAAAATACCCCTTCTAAGAAATCTGGTCAAGTTCTTCGGAATGAAATAAACAGACTGGGTAAAACTTCTCCATCTCAGTGCCAAATATGGCATGACCTTCCAAAGAACATGTGTGCTCCCAGTCAACATGTCCTAGAACTGTTTGTCAGATCTGTCTTGGACAAAAGAGGATCACCATCTTCCTGGATAAAGCAGAGATGCACAACGATAGATCGAAGACATAAGCATCCACTGAAGTGGGGTTTCACAATTTCAAACCGTAGCTGGAGCCAAGCAGACGCCTAGCAAGCCAACAATGCCAGGGTCAAGCCAGCTGATTATGCTTCACGCTCAACACATCAACACTTTTGTCCTCTACAACAGAAATGGCTAATATCTCTGATCTACCAACATACCACCCTACAAAAACAGAGCTACACTCTGGCTATCAACTTATGTCTGGTGGAATAGGCCTGCCTGGTTTTTAGGAGGTCTCACATTCCTACAATTTCTTCCTAAATTAGATAAGACATGCACAATAAAATAAGGATATGTGCACACTAGGGTTGGCACGCCAGTCAAGGGACCACCTGTTATCTGACCATAGTCAAATATTCCATGAAGCCAAGAATGCCACTACACAAGCAAATGAAACCTTTTATATTTCATGATGGTGCCATGTGTTAGGGCTGCTTGCCACATCCAGCCCTGCAGCAGTCAGAGGGAAACCTAGCAACACAGCAAAGATTCCCATACAGGCCATTTGCTATAATTGCCAGCATTGCCAAATAAAAATAGGACACAATAAATAAATAATAATAATAATATTTATATGTTAGCCGCCCCTTAACAAATTGTTCTCTGGGAGGTGCATAACACAGCATTAAAATGTTGATTAAAAACACACAAAACACACACCCCAAAAATACAAAATACAATACAATACAATTTTAAAACTTTTTAAAAGTCAGTTTTAAAAATCAAATTTAAAAGGCTTAAGTGAACAGAAAGCTCTTTACTAGAGATGTGCAAATTGATTCAAATTCAAATCAATTTGAGCTCAAATCGGGCCTGTAGTGATCAGTTATTGACAAGCTCCTCCGTTCCCCTAAAGTGTAAACCGGAAATGAACCCTGTCCTGACAGACAGGCTGGTGAACCTGTCACCAGCCTGTCAGTCAGACTGACACTGAGCTCAGCCAATCAAAACACCAGGTGGGTGGGACCTAGAAAGTCATGAGGAGGAAGAGAAGGTTCCTTTGTTGGAAGAAGCTAGGCTGGAGATGAGAGAAGCAAGGGCAGAAAGGCATAGTGAGGAGCAATGGAGTTTTGCTCCCTCATGGTCAAAAGCTAGCCTGGAGATGTCTCTTATAGGAGGACCTCTGCAGATCCTTGAGAGACAGGATTGCAGGAAGCTTGATTCTCATCAGATGGTGGGTGAGTTTTCAAGGAAAAGGGGATTCAGCTTAGGGAGCAGTTTGTTAGTCAGATTTTGCATTAAAAACTTATATTTCTTTTGTGTGCTTGGTAAATCCCTGATACTGTTGTAGGATGGTCTATCTGTAAGCTTTTAAAGGTGCTTTTGTATTTTCCTGCATCCATGTTCTTTGCAACTGGGTAACCATGATTTTTAAGTTGTGCCGCCCTAACATCATCTGGGGTGCCTTTTGAAGTATTCTTGTAATCTACTGAGTATTTCTTTTACCTGTAACTAAAAGTTGAGAGAGCGTCAGACCGAAGCAGTCTGTAGCATTTGAATAGAGTTGGGGTTTTTTTGTTCTTTGCATTTTGCAAGCCTCTCTGAGTGGATTTTTAACTCAGGAAAGGGGGAAGCAGGAAGGGGGTTTCTCTGGTGCAAAACACATCCTCAGATGTTCAGCAACTACCAATCTTCTCACCATGTGTAAACTTGCATGCAGAAAGTTTTTGTATACTTTTCCAATAACAAAAGAAGGAGCTTTCCCTGGGATTTCCACCCAAGCCCAGAGGGAGTTTAAACTCTGTCAATAATTGGGTCGTGGTGGCAGCCTTAGAACCTACCAAGATTTACAGGAAAGTTTTGAAAGAAGCCTTTACTTGGAAAGCATAGAGGGAATGATTCAGCATTTTTCTTCCCCTCACGTGGGCTTGCTCTGAGACAAAGGCTTATAATCTGCTACAGGGCCATTGTGAGTGATTCAAACTCAAGATGAAAGACCCTTAAAGAATATGGTCTGATTCGAGTTTGAATTGAAATTACTCCAATTCAAACTCAGATTTGAGTGATTCAAGTGCCATTCTGGCAGGCTTTCCACCCTTGCCAATTGGTTTTCTGGCACTGGCTTCCAATTGGCTTAAGATGTCCTTGTTTCTTAGCTGGCTTGTTATCATACAAGCCACACAAATCAAATGTTGTCATGGCAGCTGTGCCCTCATTGGCGGGGGGGGGGAGAGGCAGGAGGGGGGATGACAAAAGAAGGGTATTTCAAAATGTTTTCAAAGGGCCTGGGGTGGAGGCAGAGAGAGCCCTTAGTGTGCCCTTGAAGAGGATAAATCAGGAAAGGAAGCAGGGAGGAATCAACTACGGATTGATTTTGTGGGTTTCCCCCCTCAGCACCGAATATAATATGTTGTACTGTTACTGCTATATTAACAACTATCTGGTTTTGCTGGATCTCAGATTGCCAAAGCAATAGCACTTAGCACTTACATTTATATACCGCTTTATAGCCGGAGCTCTCTAAGCGGTTTACAATGATTTAGCACATTGCCCCCAACATTCTGGGTACTCATTTTACCGACCTCGGAAGGATGGAAGGCTGAGTCAACCTTGAGCCCCTGGTCAGGATCGAACTTGTAACCTTCTGGTTACAGGGCGGCAGTTTTACCACTGCGCCACCAGGGGCTCTGCGCCACCAAAGGCAGAATTTGGGTGGGTGGGTGCCTGCCTTGCCTTCTTAGAGTTGTGTTTTGGTCTGTTTGTGATATGGTGTTGTGGTGAGAAATGGACAGTGTGGCAGCTCAGCTCTATGTATGCGTGTGTGTGATATTTTCTTGGCGATTGCTATGAGATGAGCCCCAAGTCTGACCTTGAGATTAACTTGTGCTTCACTCATTGCTCTGCAATCTGCATTGCAAGGTGTACTCAGTCAAAATATGGCTGAAGACGTTCTAGTTGAGCTTATGGCTATGCTTGCTGCAAAGAGCACTGCTGTGGCAGCTGTTGCAATGCTAGGAAGTAAGGAAATCATAATTGTGTGTTAGAACGCAACTTGTGCCAATGATGTTACTGCAGTGCACGAACTGTGGCTGGCAGTGGATTCTGGGTCAGTGATTCTTTTTTGGCCATTTTTGGACTGTCTAAACATGTGTGTTCTGTGTCAGGAGGGACACAGATTCCTTTAACTGTGTGCTTCTAGTGTGCAGTATTTTGCAAGGCAGGGACGCAAGGTGCTTTGCAAATTGCAATGTAAAACTTGTCATGTGCACACTGTGAGTGCAGTTTGTTTTGGCTATAGAGAACAATGGAGAACTTGGAACACCCCATTGTTCCCCATGGGTAGGTCCTAAGGACATC
This sequence comes from Hemicordylus capensis, assembly GCF_027244095.1. Lineage (NCBI taxonomy): Eukaryota > Metazoa > Chordata > Lepidosauria > Squamata > Cordylidae > Hemicordylus > Hemicordylus capensis. Next base: position 263,785,479 of record NC_069657.1, read on the forward strand.
AAAGTGGGTTGGGTGGTAAGAACATAAGAACAGCCCTGCTGGATCAGGCCCAAGGCCCAGATAGTCCAGCATCCTTTTTCACACAGTGGCCCACCAGATGCCACTGGAAGCCTACAGGCAGGAATTGAGAGCATGTCCTCTTTCCTGCTGTTACTCTCCTGCAACTGGTATTCAGAGGCATCCTGCCTCTGAGGCTGGAGGTGGTCTATAGCCCTCGGCATGATGGGTGCTACCTGACTCAGCCCACAAAAGAAATAGGCAAATGGGTGATCTAGGTTTTTTTCAAACTTTCCCCAAGACCCCCATAGATCCTATGGGTTTTTTAGGAAAGGTTAAAAATAAATAAAGTTGCTTACACCCTACCACCCAACCCACTTTGGTGTCCCTAGGACCTACCTATGCGGAACAATGGGATGAGTCGAGTTCCCCGTTGTTCCCTAAGGCTGAATCACTTTAATCGATTTGAGTTGACAGCTGACAATGGTCGCTGTTTCAACGAATCGATTTGCGGATTTTGTGATTCAATTCAAGCTTGAATCAAATTGCAAATTCTGATTCAAACACATCTCTAGTCTTTACCTGGCATCTAAAAGAACAAAGTGATGATGCCAAGCGAACCTCACCAGGGAGGCTGTTCCATAAACGGGGTACAACCACCAAAAAGGCCCTCTCCCTAGTAACTACCCACCTCACTCCATCTGGCAGGGTCACTTGGAGCAGGGCCTCTGACGATGATCTTAAGGTCTGAATAATGGGGCCAGGCGCTCTCTCAGTTAAACCTGTTACAAGCCATTTAGGGCTTTAAAGGTTTAAAGCGGCACTTTGAATTGGGCCCAGAAACAGATTGGGAACCAGTGCAGCTGACGAAGCACTGGCGTGATATGATCAAAATGCTCAGTCCCAGTTAATAATCTTGTAGCCCTATTTTGTACCAGGTGCAGTTTCTGGATCATTTTCAAAGGCAGGCGCATGTACAATGCATTGCAGTGATCTAAGTGAGCGGTTACCAGAGCATAACTAACTGTGGCCAAGCTATCTCTCTCCAGGTAAGGTCACAGCTGACGTATCAGCCGAAGCCAATATTGGGCGCTCTGAGCTGCAGAGGCCACCAAGCCTCCAGTGACCTTGCTGGATTGATGAGCACTCCCAGACTGCAAACCTGATTGTTCAGGGGGAGTGCAACCCCATCTAGAACAGGCTGAACATCATTCACCTGGGTAGAAGAACCACTGTATTTCTGTCTTGTCTGGATTGAGTCTCAACTTGTTCACCCTCATTCAGTCCATTACTGCATCCAGGCACTGATTCAGGACAGTCACTGCCTCACCTGCATCTGATGAAAAAGAGAGATACAACTGAATGTCATCCACATACTGAGAACACCTCAGGTCAAATCTCCGGAAGATCTCTCCCAGAACTCTCATGTAGATGATAAACAGCATAGGGGAAAGACTGAAACGCTGCAGAACCCAAAGTACAACTGCCAAGGGGTTGTGCAGTAATCTCCTAGCTTCACCATTTGGGAAACAGGCCTCGAAACAGGAGCAGAACCACCTCCAATCAGTTCCTCCCACACCAAACTTGGCTAGCCTATCCAAAAGGGATATCATGGTCAATGGTATTGAAAGCCACTGAGAGGTCCAATAGAATTAACAGGGCTGCACCCCCCATCCCCACACAGGTCATCCCACAGGGTGACCAAAGCTGTTTCTGTTCCACAGACAGGCCTGAGGCCTGATTGAAATGGATCTAGATAATCCGTTTCCTCCAAGAGCGTCTAGAGCTGGTCAGCCACTCCACGCTCAAGCACCTTGCCCAGGAAGAGAATATTGGACACAGGCCTATAGTTGTTTACATCCTCTGGGTCTAGACTAGGTTTCTTTAGGAGTGGTCAAATAATAGCTTTCTTTATCGCAGCTGGGACCACTCCCTCTCTCAATAAGGCATTTAGAACCTGCTGGACCCAGCTAAAAATTCCCTCATTAGATTTAATAAGCCATGAAAGGCAAGACTTAAGCATGCACGTGGTCAGCCAGACTTAACACCTTGTCCACATCCTCAGACATTAATAACTGAAACTCTTCCAACAAAACCAGACCAGTTTTGATTACACAAATAGTCATCAGTGGCAGAAGTCGCTGCCTAGGATTGCCTGTCTCCATCTTGCTTTCTGTAGTAACCAGAGAGTACCCCTGCCATCTGATCTGGCTGCATTATCTGCAAAGTTTCTGCGAGGGATTAAGATTTGGGTCTGGAGACTTCCTTAAGAGTCAACGTAATGGTAAGATCCTGAAATTAGCTCTGTAGTTAGTATAAGTTTCAAACTTGTTGATGATTAAAGTTCTATTTTGTTATTCTAATAGTGATTTTAAAAATACTTGACAATTGACCAAATGATTTTTATCAGTCAAATCTAAACCTATGCACCAATTAAGAGATGTCTGTTGTATTTAAGTCCACCCATGCTGGCACGACTAATGAATCTGATCAGTAGTACCACAGCACCACTTTTTTTTTTGTCAGAAAAGGGAGATCTATTTTATTATTACACTTTTAACTTAACACATGTTTTACTACTTACTAATGGGTTGTAGACAACTCATAATCTGAACGTTTCTACCAGTAAGGAGAAAAGGTTATATAGGACATATGGACTTATATATAATATAGGAACTTAAAAGCATGTCTTTTTAGCCTCTACTTATTATTTTATTATTATTTATTACATTTATATCCCACTGTTCCTCCAAGGAGCCCAGAGCGGTGTACTACATACTTAAGTTTCTCTTTCACAACAACCCTGTGAAGTAGGCTAGGCTGAGAGAGAAGTGACTGGCCCAGAGTCACCCAGCTAGTATCATGGCTGAATGGGGACTTGAGCTCAGGTCTCCCCGGTCCTAGTCCAGCAGTCTAACCACTACACCATGCTGGCTCTCCTGGACTAGGACCAGGGAATTTGGACCCCCAAAATCTGGAGGGAGGGAATTTTTAGAAGCATCTTCAGAAAGAACTATGCAGGCAAATTGTCCCGGCTGAATGGGGATTTGAACTCGGGTCTCCCCGGTCCTAGTCCAGACACCATGCTGGCTCTTGACATTCAAAATATGATTTATCACAGGTTTTGGTTAAAGACCAAGCACAAAAGAGATATATTGTTAGAAGTTGATATTTCACCGCTGTTGGAAGCACACAAGTTATGCATCATTGGTTAGAGCACAGAACTTATAGGAGGTGCAATAATTTTTTTTTAGACCCTATAACCATGAGACATTGCAAGCTGTATCTACTGATATGACCAAACTGTTACAGGTGCTCTAATGTTCAGAGGGTTTCAGTGCCTCCCCATGACTTCCCCTTCACCATTAGACTGATGCTGTGAGGGCATATAGGAGTAATCAAATTCAAAGTCTCTTTCCCTTCCAATCACTTCGATTGCATTTAAGTTGTTTACAAAAATTATTGGAAGAATAATCAGTCGTCTACTGGCATTTGGTTCTGAGAATCCACACTGGTTTCTCTTTGGCTTCCTTTTAACTTTAAAAAGCAGCCAGCTTTTGAAAGCTAGAAGAGACAGTTATATGGTTTCCCGACTATGTTAGGTTGTATCATGCCAGCAGCAGGGATTAATCTGGGGGCAGTTTTTGCTCACTGTGGGCAATCGGCCAAGTGACTAACTGCAAGTCTGAGATGGGTGCAGACATAGCACAAAATGATAGGTTGTTTTAACTAAACCATTGTTTTCTGTTATGTCTGAACCTAAACTTGCCCACAAGCTATGGTTTGTAATCATGATTGATTAGCACCAGTGTTTCACTTGAAGAGGATGCTGCACTACACTATGGAGACACGAGTGAACTTATGAAGTTGAGTCTTTAAGTAGGTAGAAAACAAATACAGACAAGCAGCTTTAAACCACTGTTTGCCTGTTGTACATCTGAAAGCTCAAATCATGATATAAACTACAGTTTTGTGTTATATCTGAATTCAGCCAGTAGCTTCAGAGTGAGCTCCATTTCCCACATTCATAATGTTGTCATCCTACTCTCTGTTGCTAGTAGCTAACTTTAAGAAAAACACACAACCGTTTCTGGAATTTTATCATGGGCCACACAGAAGTGCTTCAGATGCAGATCTCGTATATTTATGTTTCTCTTTACAAACAGGCAAGTTTAGGTGCCTTCTGGTTCTAGATATGCAAGGCTTGCAGGAGTCATGAGGAGGATTTTGAATTTGTCAAACATAGGGGCAGAAAATACCTGTCCGAAAGTAACAAGAATCAAATGCAATTAGTAACAGCAGCAAGAATCACAAACAGAGGACTCCAGCAAAAAGCTAGCACAACAGATACAATTGCCCTTTTAAGTATCTTCTGTCAGAAGTGCTCCTCCTAACGGGCAGAATACTACCTACAATTTACCTTGACCCAGAAGCAAACATCCCTTTCTATATGCTTCAAGACTAGAACACAATACACACATACACAAAACCCACATATCCCTTTGATCTGATTAAGTGCTATCAAGTCAATGTTGACTCTTAGCGACCACACAGATAGATTCTCTCCTGGTGATAGTCTCCCTTATATAGCTCACATAATCCAGACCTTTCACATTTGTTTCAGTGCCCTTTAAAGGTGAAGTGCACCATCGAGTCGGTGTCGACTCTAGGCGACCAGATAGTCCTGTGGTTATCTAAAGTTTCTGTTCAGTGCCTTTTACCCTGATCATAAACTATAGATTACAATATGCAGTTTGGACTCTTTAGCATTATGTGACCCTCCAGCTTTCCAACATGGCACATCACCCACATACCAAGGATACAACACTTCACTTCAGATGCAAGTGATGCAATGATGAAGAATCAGTAGACAAAGTATGCCACATGGGCTGGATTCACACTGTAAAAATAAGAAGGAACACTATAAACTGCAGCATCTGTAAAGGGAAAAGGAGAGAAAAATCCACACACACCACATAAGAGGATAATATCTTCAAGAGGTGCCATTTAGGAAAGGCAATCTCTCTCTGTCACAAACACTTGTGCACCAAAATTGATAAAAAGCAACCCACTGTGCTGGATCAACACTCTGAAAATAAATAACCATCATAAGTTGTGGCAATGGAAATAAAAGAACCCGCCATACACATATTCAGCCCTTTTTATGGTGTGTAAGCTCTCCAAGGAGTACCATTCAGCTGATGTGATAAAACACATCAACACGTTTCAGATCACATGATGAGGGTTATTGCCGATCACTCCTAAAGCATGTCTCTGACTGACTGACAAACTATTCTTGGAGATTCCCCCCGCCCCCTCTAGTATTGTTCACAACATCAAACCATGAAAACCTCCAGGACTGCTTGCTTCAATAATCACCCGAAGATTAATGTTGATAGTTAATCAAGCCCTACGGGACTTCGCTAACCTAAGGCATTTTCACTACTTGTCTGGAAAGAGCGAGCAGAAGCCCGGCGACATTCTAGTCCAAACGCTCTCCCCTCTCCTCCCATGACCCACCCCACGTAATGATGACTGGGGATATGCCACTAGAAAGGAGGAGTCCTAAGCGAATTTTAGGTCGACTCCGATGGAAGCAGACCAGCCCCTGCAGAATTTTCTTCTACTTACACCGGGACTGCAGTGCAACTTCCACCCACCCCAACAACGAACCCACCACCAGCCAGCACGCAGTCCCTATGCCGGAAGCACATGCAGCTCTGTCCTGAACCAAATCCATGTGAGTGTCATAGACATAAGAAAACCCGAGGTGGCAGAGCGGATTTCCTGATTGTGTTTGAAGCTTTGGCTGCTTCTCGTTTGAGTGGTATAAGTAAAGTAGTTTCAGGACTTTTCCTCTACAAGGATTTAGCAAAAGAGGCTTATCCCATCCGCACCCCACCTCGTAGAAGCAAAGCAATTTCCCAGCAAATGTTTCCTGTGTCAGGGTAAAATAAACAGTCCATTCTTCTTTCCCCCATTCTTTCTATTTTCTGCACATGAATGAAGCAGATAATGTCACTTCAGCCATCTTGGTTGAGGGCAGGAAGAGAAGGAGATGGGGGGCGGGGCTAAAATTGTAACAACAGAAAGCGCTTGAAGCATAAATTCCCGGGAAACCGGTTCACATGCTGCGTGAGATTAGATGAAGAAAGCAATACAGAAGTAACAAGAAAATTAGGAAATCGTTACAGATTGCAAAACAAAACAAAAGACAGAGATATAAAAGTACAGCCCAAACTTGTGTATGTTTACTCGGAAGTAAGTTCTACAATGCTCCTTAAGGTTTTATTACCCATTAAAAAGATTTTTTTTTTGTATTTAATCAATTTTGCCCAGATTTTCTGTAGTGCTGATATTCAGAGCAGTATACAGGCATCTAAAAACTAAGAAAACATCAAACAAATTAACACAGATCAGATAATTAAAAATAAATACACAGTAAAAGCAGCATCACTAAACATTTATTCAACATTTTAGAGAGCAGCAACTCACTAAATGTTAAAAAAAATAGACCCATTGTCAAAGCTCATCTGATGAATACTGAAAGAGGAGTTCAGTAGAGCTTCCCATAATCTTTACACCTTAACTAAGAAAGCTCTGGTCCTCATGCCTCCCTACCATATCTCTAATGATGGTGGAATACATAATGACTGGCTCTACATAAGAACAGTCCTGCTCGTTCAAGCCCAAGGCCTCTCTAGCCCAGTATCCTGCTTCTCACAGTGGCCCACCTGATGCCTCTGAGAAGCCCACATGCAAGAGGTGAGGGCATGTCCTCTCTCCAACTGTTGCTTCCATGCAACTAGTATTTAGAGGCCTCTTGCCTGTGAGCCTTGAGGTTGTTACCTGGGAGGCCCAGTTACCACAAACCAAAACAAACAAGGATGATTGAAGGAAGCAATAATCACCATTTATTTTAACCCAGCACTGGTGGCTCCTCTCTGAGCTTAACAGCTAGTCAGAGAGACGCACGCAGCTGCCTGGGTCACAAGTTTTTATACTTTGGCATAACTACATAGCTGGGCATCAACATTCAGCCCCAAAGAACCAATTAGTTCATTGGTTAACATCATTGTCCATCATATTACAAATATTATAATCATTGCTAGTTAGACAAGCATTCCCTAGTACAAAGAAACATTTCTACTGCATATTGATAAGCGAAACGGTCTTCCTCAGATGGCCTTGAAGTGTTCTGGCTCTTGCTTTCAGGAGATACAAGGAGAGGGGGGGCTCTTCCCCCTCTAGCTTGTCAGCAAATTTATGGCTTTACAGCTCGCAATTTGGCAAGGCAACTTGCAGACTCTATTAACCATTTCTTGACCAGTGCAAAGACACTTTCACATTCCATGAGAACAAAGTGATTACAAAGCAGCTTTCAGAAAAGGCATTTCCCCCTCATTCCACAAGGTTGCCTATAGCCATCACGCTAGCAGCCATTGATAGACCTGTCCTCCCTGAATTTGTCCAAGCTCCTTTTAAAGCCATCCAAACCGGTGGCCATCACCACTTCCCGTGGCAGAGAATTCCATAGATTAATTATGTGCTGGGTGAAAAAGTACTTGCTTTTCTTGGTTCTAGCAATCTGTTTCATGGGATGACTGTGGGTTTTAGTGTTGTGAGAGAGGGAGAAACATTTATCTCTGTCCACTCTCTGTACTCCAGGCATAATTTTATACACCTCTATTATGTCTCCCTGTAGTCACCTCTTTGGAAACTAAAAAGCTCCAGATGCTGTAGCTTTGCCTCATACGGAAGGTGCTCCAGGATCCTGATCATCTTGGTTTCCCTCTTCTGCACCTTTTCCAGTTCTACAATGTCCTACATAAGATATGGTAACCAGAACTATACATAGTACTCCAAATGTGGCCATGCCATAATTTGTATAAGGGCATTATAATATTAGCATTTTTATTTTCAGTCCCCTTCCTAATGATTCCTAGCGTGGGATTTGCCTTTTTTCACAGCTGCCATGCACTGAGTTGACACTTTCAACAAGTTCTCCACTGCAATTACAAGATGGCCACAGTGACTCCTGGTCAGTCACTGACAGCGCAGGCCCAGGGGCGGAGGGAGGCCAGTGGCAGCCCGGGTTCTGCCACCACGGCTCCCCCAGCCCCACCCCCTACCACGTGGCCCCGTTTGAGAGCTAAATCGGCCAGCGCTGCCTTTGCAGCGCGGCCAGGAGTGGCTCTCCCTGCCCTTAAAAGGCAGGAAGAATTTGCTCCAGCTGCACTGCAAAGGCAGCACTGGCTGATTTCGCTCTAAAATGGGGCCACGCAGCCCCATTTGGGAGCTAAATTACATACCCCCACATCTGGAGCACTAGGCACACCCCCTGAGGAATGGCGGCCTGGGTTCTTTGAACCCGTCTGTTCAATGGTGGTTCCGCCTTGCTCATATATATCATTGTATATATGAAGTTGGGGATTTTTGCCCCAATATGCATCACTTTTCACTTGCTTGCATTGAACCACATTTGCCATTTTTTTACCCACTCACCCAGTTTGGAGAGATCCTTTCGGAGCACCTCACAATCTGTTTTGAATTTCAACTTCATATATACCCTAAATATTATTATTATTTACATTTTAGTTTAGTGTCATCTGCAAATTTGGCCTCTTCACTGCTTATCCCAACTTCTAGATAATTTATGAACAAGTTAAAGAGCACTGGTCCCAGTACAGATGCCTGGGGGACCCCACTTCTTACTTCCCTCCATTGTGGAAACTGTCCATTTATTTCTACCCTCTGTTTCCTGTCCTTCAACCAGTTACCAATCCACAATTGAACCTGTCCCCTTATCCCATGACTGCTAAGTTTATGCAAGAGCCTTAGGTGAGGAGCTTTGTCAAAAGGTTTTTGGAAGTCCAAGTATACTATGTCAGCTGGATCACCTTATCCACATACCTGTTGACAGTCTTAAAGAACTCCAGAAAGTTACTGAGGCAAGACTTGTCCTTGCAGAAGCCATGCTGATTCTCCTTCAGAACTCTTGGGTGAATGCCATCTGGCCCTGGTGATACGTTAATTTCTAGTTTCCCAAGACAGCTTAGAACATCCTCTCTTGTCACCTCAAATTGGCCCAGTTCTCCAGCCTCCAAGCCTGAGAAGCTCAGAACTGGAGTGAGTATATGGTCAGTATCCTCTGCCAGATGCAAGGGACAGATGCAAATAACTCATTCAGCTTTTCTGCAATCTCCTTATCCTCTTTAATAATCCCTTTCATGCCCTCCACATCTAAGGATCCAACCTCCTCTCTGGCAGGTTTTCTGCTTCTGATATATTTAAAGATGTTTTTGTTATTCCCCTTGACACTTCTAGCTCTATGCTCCTCAACTAAGCACTCTGGTTTGCTCATCTTGGCTTGGAGGCTTCTGGCATTGGTATATAAACACCTATATGCCAAAACTCTGACCTAGTGTTGTTGTGTGCTATCTCCCTTACCATCATTTGACCTTTTTGACCAGCTGTCATGTGTTTCCATCTGCTCTACTACTCCTGGTTCTACTCTGTCCACTTCTGATTTATCTGAAATGTTTGCACCCTTGCACCTTAGGGGATTTTGCTTGCTGAACCAGATGCTACCTAGTTCCTGTCAGCAATCTCCCAGGCATCATTTTAGCTTTTAGACCGCCCTCGGCATGCCCCCACCCCATTACCATACATGCAATCCATATTTATGCTTTTGGACTGACTTGGGGGAATTTTAGCTCAAAATCAAATTTTCAAGAGTGAATAGCAACAGACCACTGTCTGGACACAGGCAAATGCCAATGTTAGGGTATCCTAGGGGAGTAACAGACTCAAAGACAAAGCTTTCAAAGAAACCCAACAACCCCAAAATTTATTGATGAAGCAGAGGCACAATGTAAGTGGTGGTATTTGGCAGTCTTCATACTGTCACAGTTAAGGAAGGAGTAAAGGCAACTTCCAGGGACAAGATAAGGTGTGAGGGGAAGTGAAGGCTCTAATAGTTTAGTGGCTGGCGGGTGCCTAAATGTGGACAGAGGAAGGCGGGGAAATAAGGAAAGGATATAAGTGCAGAGAAAAGACAGAGATTTTCAGAACATCTGATTTATCCAATTAAGTTTAGGTTAATCTAACCCATTAAAAGAGGCACTTTTTAATGTGGTGATTCTCTTTATTTAGCGGGGGAAAGTAACTGACCCTATCCACCCCTAACCACCTTCAGTCACCTCCAGTGGCTGATGCTGGTGTCTATCTATGTTTCTTTTTAGATTGTGAGCCCTTTGGGGACAGGGATCCATCTTATTTATTTATTATTTCTCTGTGTAAACCACCCTGAGCCATTTTTGGAAGGGCGGTATAGAAATCAAAATAATAATAATAATAATAATAATAATAGTAGTAGTAGTAGTAGTAGTAGTAATAATAATAATAATAATAATAATAAGAAGAAGAAGTGTGCTGCATTAATAATGAACAGAGGAAAAATAACAAAAACAGACGGAATAGAACTGCCCAATGGAAGCAACATCAAGAAACTGGAAGAGAAAGAACATTACAAATACTTGGGCATTCTCCAGGCTGATAACATTGCACACACTGAAGTTAAAAGGAAAATTGGAAGTGAGTACATCAGGAGAGTTAGAAAAATCCTAAAGTCCAAACTCAATGGCGGGAACACCATACAAGCCATAAACACCTGGGCTATACCTGTTATCAAGTACACTGCAGGAATAATAGACTGGACCCAGGCAGAACTAGAGACGCTAGATCGTAAGACCAGGAAAATCATGACCATACATCATGCTCTGCACCCCCGCAGTGATGTAGATAGGCTATACCTCCCTCGCAGCTCAGGTGGAAGAGGAATGCTACAAGTCCATCAAACAGCAGAGGAGGAGAAAAGAGGACTTGAAGAATATATAAAGGACAGAGAAGAAGGTGCACTTCAAATGGTCAATAACGAGAAACTATTCAACACCAATGAAACAAAGCAGGCCTACAAGAAAGAACAAGTCAAGAACCGAGCAGAAAAATGGAGAAATAAGCACCTGCATGGTCAATATTTGCACAATATAAGTGGAAAATCAGACATCACCAAGACCTGGCAATGGCTTAAGAATGGTTACTTGAAGAAAGAAACAGAGGGTTTAATACTGGCTGCACAAGAAGAGGCACTAAGAACAAATGCAATAAGAACCAAAGTCAAAAAATCTACAACAAACAGCAAGTGCTGCCTTTGTAAAGAAGCAGATGAAACAGTAGACCACCTAATCAGCTGTTGTAAAAAGATTGCACAGACTGACTACAAACAAAGGCATGACAAGGTAGCAGGGATTATACACTGGAACATCTGCAAAAAATACAAGCTACCTGTAGGCAAAAATTGGTGGGACCATAAAATTGAAAAAGTTGAAGAAAATGAAGATGTAAAAATATTATGGGACTTCCGACTACAAACAGACAAACATCTGCCACACAATACACCAGATATAACTGTAGTTGAGAAGAAAGAAAAACAACTTAAAATAATCGACATAGCAATACCACGGGATAGCAGAATAGAAGAAAAAGAAATAGAAAAACTAACAAAATACAAAGATCTACAAATTGAAATTGAAAGGCTGTGGCAGAAAAAGACCAAACTAATCCCAGTGGTAATTGGCACCCTGGGTGCAGTTCCAAAAGACCTTGAAGAGCACCTCAACACCATAGGGACCACAGGAATCACCATCAGACAATTACAAAAAGCAACTTTACTGAGAACAGCCTATATTCTGCGACAATATCTATAACAGCAGCAACAACATTGACAATAAAATTCAGCCATCCCAGGTCCTTGGGAAGGACTCAATGTCTGGATAAAACAAATCAGTCAATAACATCTGTCTGACAGTGTTAATAAATAATAATAATAAATATTTAAAACTATGCACTGCAGTGCCAACCAGAAGTTATTCAAACTAGCCAGAAAGATTTTGCATCACTCATCAAACATTAAAGTTGTGTGGCCCTGTTAATCAACTGAGTCAGAAACTTGGCTAATCCTCTTGGGTCAACAGTCAGCACTATTATCCTGCCTGTCTGAGCGTCTATTTGAGGAGGCTGCTTTTAGGACAACCCAACACCTTGACTGTTGACCATAATTTCTTCGATTGCTTCCTGTTACAAACACACATTGTGAAATTGGGTCAGAAGAACTATGAAGCCCTATCCACTGTAAATCAAGCTTGTTTCCCAGTTGCAAAATGTATACTGAACCAGTCATTATGGCCACAACACATGATAGGTTCAGGGTCAACTATTTTAATGCTCTTTACTTGGATAAATAAGTCGGCAGACCTGTACAATTTTCAAAGAAGGAAAGAACAAGGAAGGGCAAAGAAGAGAGTGAGACCAGGATCAGAGAAGCTGAGGCAGATTGCTGTGGGAGGGGGAATTAGACTTGAAAGATGCATGCCTGAAGTAAGGCATTCCTGATCTGCCCTTCCTCCTTTTTCAATACCCAGTGTGTATCGGCTCCAGGGCTGCTCAGCTTCAGCCCTTCTGCAGATGTTGGCCTACAACTTCCATAATCCCTGGCTATTGGCCACTGTTGGTGATTATGGGAGTTGTGGTCCAAAACCAGCTGGGGGGCCTAAGTTGAGCTGGGCTGGTCCAAATGCCAGCTCCCCACTTAACAAATAGGTGGAGTGTTGGAATGCAGTTTGTGGGTTTTCCTGAACTATTATCAGGGATCACAACACATGTAAAGATATGGAGAGTATGTGTACTCTGCTGCATTAAGAATCTGAAAATTCTGCACCAACATAATCCAAATTCTGCAGAAAGAGCTGAATTCTGCAACCTGTATACATAATAGAAATTAAAATAAATTGTGCAGGTCTCCCCGATTTACATCATTTTGTAGTTTTTACTAGTATTGCATTATATGTTTTGGCTAGTCATGTGGAAAGGCAAGGAACTACATGGAAGCTCAGCCCTCAGACAATGGAAGTGCCCTTCCCTTTACCCTTTGAGATTTCAGCAAGCATTACCCAAACATTTTAAAGCATATATTTATAGACATAATTGCTTCTTAAAACTGAAAGTTCACTCAATACTTGCCTGGTGCAACATCTTACACTTTTCATGTTCTCTTGCAGAATTGTAGCATACAGACATCATGACTGCAGAAACAGAAAGAACCACCATTCCTGTCTATAGTTGAGGTAAATACCTTATTAAACTAGCGGCTACAGTTGCATGTAATTTAAAGAAAACCCATACTTGGAATTTACAAGGGCTAATTTGTGCAAAGATTTCTAATGGAGTAACACAAAAGCACCTCCCTTAATATCTGGTTCTACTACTGACTAAAGCCGCCATGGGTGACCTTCCCACACTCTCTCTATCCATTTCTCCCCAGCACTCCCAAGCACAGCTAGAGAGGGAAGAAGGGTGCACCAGATTTCTGTGTCCACCCAGCTACCTGGAATAGGAAATGTGTGTCTGATATATTGCCTCTATTTCCCAAATCTGCCGTTTTTGTTTCTCTGCCATGCTCTAGCATGACAGAGAAACTGTGAATAGCAGAGGCTGTTCTCACACATAGCATAACCCAGGCTGCGGAAACCCAGGCTGGGTTAGACTGTGCATAAGAACCTCTGGGATTGGGCCTCATCCAGGTGGGGCAGTGCCGCCTAGCCCCGCTTTGAAACCTGGCTGTTAGCCAGGGCTTGAGCCCTTAAACCCGGCTCTGGGATCGTGTGTTTGTTGGGGCTATGGTTTTGTGTGAGTGTGTGTTTATTTATTTATTTAGCACATCTATATACCAAATTTATACTGGTATTATAAATTATATAACAATTTTTAATGTGCATGCCAATACTGCACGCAGGCTCCTGGGAGTTGTGTTGCAGCTACTCACGGCCTTTTGGAAAGTGGGTGCCGCGCCTGTAAAAGTGGTGAGATGGCAGAGGAGCAGATAAGGACCTGCTAACCTGTTTTTAAAAGGATCTGCGCCCCACCCCACTCGTGGCTGCCTGAGCCAGTTTGGACACATCCCTAGTAGATTTTTTTCTGCCCAGAAACCATGAAAAGGCCTCATGCTGCCGCTGTGCACACATTCAGGGGGGAATTGGAAATTATGGGAAATGTGATGCAACTCTGAAGTGCTTGAAGAAGACCTGGCATGAGTAAAGCCTAGGTGGCCAGCCAACTAAGCATAGCAGAGTTTTTATTCCTCTAGAGTACTAGAGTTCTTTTTACATCTGCCTTCATTAAGTGCTCCATCCTACAGGGTGCGGGGGGGGGGGGGAATTATTTTCGTCACTGTGATTGTAAGTATGGTGAATGGTTTATTAGAGTAATTGGTAACTTACGAGTAATTAATAGAGTAATGGGTGGACTCTATTAAGGTAAACTGTTTTCAAAGATTCCTCGTGTTGATTGTTGATTCTACCTGAAAGAAGGAGAAGCACAAAGGAATAGCAAACACCAGGACTAAGATCTAAGGAAAGGGATGGAATATCAGCAAAACAACCAGAAGGTTTACATGAGAAAGCAAGTAGTTTTAAGGAGCACCAATGGAACCTACTTCTCACATCTTTCAACATCCAAGTCACATTAAGGGTTTAGAATGAACTCTGTTAAGTAATATTTGGTTACTGTTCTTAGAAATTGGATTGGTTTGTCCACTGTTTTTTAAATGCAACCTTAAAGGGTGTTGCTTATAATGTATCACTGCTTATATAATATATGACTGCCACCTGGATTAGGGACTGTAATGAAAAGACCCCCTGAAAGGACCCCGTCCTATGTGTTGGGAATTTGGTTTGTATCAGATTGTAAACAAATGTTCTAAAGGAGTGATATTTATTATTTCAGGGTCTGATATTTTGAAAGAAAATAGCAGAGCTGGGGGGGGATACCCCCATCAGGGTCTCCTAGGATTCCTTCCTATGGGTTGTCGGTTTGGTTTGTATCAGACTGTAAACACAAATGTTATTAGGGGGACACATGGACACAGACACAGTAATCTTATAAGCCTTCTCTTTGGAAAACAGACTAAAAATTATGGTGTTAAAGAGTCACATATAGAAACCAGACTTTCATCCCAACATCCAGAAAACATCTATAGCTAGGTGCTCAGTATTCTTCATTTCGTTTTTGACAAGTCATTCACATTATAGCTTGCAGCTGTCGACTCATTTGTTGTATTTTCTCAGTTATCCTTTTTGCAACAGTGATACAGACATGGTTATTTTAACATTCTGTCATGTTGGCCCCAACATTGTATGCCTCATAAAATCTAAATAAGATGAATCTACAGTGATAGCAGGTGGCATTTTTGGAAGCACAGTATCCTTTTAGAGATACATCAGGCAGAATTTAATCAGGGGCATCTAGCAAGTGATTGGGAAAGCTGCACCTGTTGAAATTCTCCTTGGCGGCATCCCAGTATCAAGTGTGGACAGTGCTTCAGTCCAGAAATTAGCAAAATGATGTCCTGAGGCTTTTGGCTGTGAGTAAAGTTTGGATTGATCCAAGGCACACAGTGAATTATAAGGGTCTCTTACTGCTTTTATCACTTACTAAAAAGCTGCTTTATACCATAATCTAACCATTTCATTGTTGAACCTGGCCCAGTTCAATAACTCTGGCAGAATTATTTTTTACTTCTCATGAAGACCCTCTGTTTGCTATATGAAATGGGAGGAGGCAGAACAGAGCTCCAGCAGTGTACTCATTAACATCTCCAAATTAAAATGACTCCTAAAATCGATTCTCTGAGCAGCTGCAGCTACACAATGAGAAATTACCTTTTGCCAAGAGAGAGACCCTAGCAATGAAACTGAATATCTTAAACTTGCCAACACTGACATACAAATGAGCTTTCTCTTGCCAATGTGGCATCTTTATACTTGCCAGAGAGAAAAACAGTGTGTGGAGTTCTGTGTATGGGTTCTGAATTCAAGGCTTATTCTGTTAAAGGGCTGAGATACTGTAAATACTGAGAGTTCTCCAACATGCAGGGCAGTGTGTCAAGCTGAATATATATATATATATATATATATATATATATATATATATATATATACACACACACTCTGCAAATGCAGTGCAATAAAATATCTGACACATTTGGCTTCCTAAGAATAAGAGCTTTGCTTTGCCTTTCATCCCTAACTAGCTGGGTCAGGCGCAGAGCATCTGTGCCTCTAGTTTTCCCCACCCACCCGCGGCTGTTTTCTTCCCCTGACTGCCTGCCCGCCCGCCCACCCACCACCATTTTCTTCCCCTGCCTGCCCGCTGCCATTTTCTTCCACCACCCATCCGCTGCTGCCATTTTCTTCCACCACCCATCCGCTGCTGCCATTTTCTTTCCCCCACCCACCAATGCTGCTGCTTTCTTTTCCCCCACCCCCCACCCGTCTGCCATTTTCTCCTGCCGCCATTTTGTTTCCCACCTGTCTGCCGCCACCACTTTCCTCTCTCCCTGCTGGCAGCTCACGAGACCTGCCACGCACAGGATTAGTGACAGGTACGCCTTAGATACATACACACACACACACTAGCTGAACTGGGCGCAGAGCATCTGCACCTCTAGTTCTCTTCTCGGCTTTCCTCTTGTCCTCCTGATGGCCGCTACTTTCCTCTCACCCTGCCCGCCTGATGGCCACCACTTTGCCATTCTCCTGGCCAGTAGTTTATTTTTCCCCACCCACCCGTCCCCATTGCTATCCGGCAGCTGCTCGTGAACTCTCACGAGAGCTGCCGCACATGGGATTATCGATGGGTATGTTTAAGATAAATATAATAGACGATTGTAGGACCTTGCAGGTCCAAGCCTAGCACCTCTGCACTGCCATTGCCCCTTCTAGAGAGGAGAGCTGGTCTTGTGGTAGGAAGCATGATTGGTCCCCTTAGCTAAGCAGGGTCTGCCCTGGTTGCATATGAAAGGGAGACTAGAAGTGTGGGCACTGTAAGATATTCCCCTTAAGGGATGGAGCTGCTCTGGGAAGAGCAGAAGGTCTCAGGTTCCCTCCCTGGCTTCTCCAAGATAGAGCTGAGAGAGATTCCTGCCTGCAACCTTGGAGAAGCCGCTGCCAGTCTGTGTAGACCATACTGAGCTAGATGATCCAAGCATCTGACTCAGTATATGGCAGCTTCCTATGTTCCTATGTACCTCCAGGGATATTTTGCAGAGTGATGAGGGAAATGCATATGCACATCCCGGGTCTGAGTTATTCTGGAGGGAAGTGAGGGAGGAATGTTCTACCCAGAGGCAGCCTTTCCATGAGGCTGGGGTGAGGTAGGTGCCTCAGGCATGGGTGTGAGGAGGGGTACAGGGGTTGGCAAGCACAGCCCTCCCCAAAACCACAGACACCACCACAAAAGCTTGCCTGCCACTCATTGCCTTTCCTCACCCCTCTGGAGCATGTTGTTTACTTTCCCCTCCTAGTCTTGCTGGGCCACATCTCTTATTTCCCTCCTTCTCTCCCCACATCCTAATATGAGTTAGGAATGCCTCAACCACCACTACCTGTCTTGGTGGCATAGACTGAGAGGGCTAACTGCTGCCTTGGCAGCATGGCCGGAGAATGCTGAGCACCCACCCACAGATAGAGGAGTGTCCTATCGTCCTTCATTCAGGCAGTATAATGTCTTGGTCCACCCCTGGTTCTATCCTTTCACTACCTTTTTGCAAGTGTAAGGAGTCTCTCCTAACCTGTTCATTTAGGACTCCAGAATGTCCTCATACAGACATTGCATTGGTGTCAAACAACTATACTCTGTGGCAATAGCTGTGAAATTTTAGAGTGAAGTCTTTGACAGTGTACAAACCACATATGCAAAACAGAAAAGCTGCTTTAGAACGGGTTGTTTGTGTTACACTGTAGTTAAAAGCTTAACGCTCCTAAATTTCCCATCTACTGCTAGTAAGTATAGTTAATTAAAGGGAGCAGTGCTCTTGGTTGCCTAGTGAAACAGCTTGTTTGATGACATAGATTTTACACTCTGTGGCCTGTATACCAGCCTTTGATCTGAAACTAACTAGAAGCGATGTACATACAGTCCATTCTGGACAGAAAGGACGAGACTGCTGAGTCAGACTAGGCAATGCTCCTATCTGCCAGCCACACCTCCACAGCCAGATAAAACCATTGGATCTGTAAAGACAAATGGTGAACTTTGTGCGCAAGGCTTATCAAGCTGTTCAACATCTTTATTTGGGCTCTCCCCCATCTGTTTGCTGTATCCACCCATTCTCTCCTATCCCAATTTTGTGCTCTACGCTCTCTTCAGGCAGAGATGGAGCTCTTTATTCATATAGTGACCAAATCAATTTAGGTAGATATCAAAGCACAATCCAAATGAAGTCCAAAACACGCCAGATCTTTTTTAAACATGCCAAACCAAACCAATGCATTCATACATTCAGATGATATGGATATTAACTTTAAAAAACAACAACTGTAGCAAACTGATTAAAGGGCATCTTTTAGGTATCTGTTTCAAGGATGTATCTGGAGGAATTACCACCTCTAGCTGAGAAGACCTCTTTGCATAGGTTTGGATCTTAACTATTGCAAATTGAGTTCCACAGAGTTCCACACCACCCCTTTGTATAATCCTGAAAAACTGTTCCCAGAGTTGGGGACTCTTCAGGACAAAGTAGGATGTGGCACAGGGTCTTGCAGTGGGAAAGGGGAATTGGTAAAAATTGAGGGAGGGCCCTCTTTGTACAAGTCAAGGGTGGCATGGGGGGGGGGAATCACCCCCTCAGAAAAGTAGCTGCACCCCACTTGTCCCCCATTTTTGTTTCTGACATGTGGGACACTGCTCACCAACTCAGAAATGCACTTTGTCCCTTTTATGCTGCACTCAAATTGTTTTTTCTGTTGCCGCCACTATTGCAAGCAGATGTGCCTTCTTATGCAAGGTAACTTTGGATACAAGCCATAATATGTTTTAATGGTTTAGATCATTATAGTTTTGATCTATTGGCTATAAGTGTTTATTAATATTATATGGTGAAATATGAATAGACACTTATAGTAACTTGTATGTAGATGCCTGCTACCTTATTGCTACAGAAGCTCAGAGCCTCTGTACATTCAGACAAAAACTACAATGGATATTTATGGTGAAACATATATGCAGAAACTAGAGAGAGAAGGAGAGTGTGTGAGCAAGAGTTGCCATAGCAACCAAGCATAGGATGTTCAGGAAGAGATTTAAATAAGGACAGTTGGTGACAGCTAAAGCAGAGAGTATGAGCGGAGAGTTTGGAGTGAGAGGCTGGACAGAATGGAGCTGAGAGAGAAATTGGTTGTGTGTGGTGACTGAACAAAGGGGATTGTTCAGGGGTTTGAGAGAGACTTGGTCAGTGTATGTGTGGAGACTGTAGAACCAGCAGTACATTGGTGCAGTGCTGTGGAAGTCTAGAGTGTTAAGCCTGGGAAAGAAACCTTGAGAGAGAAAGGTGCCCTTCCATTTTAATTGTCATAAATTATTAATTTATTACTGTCATAGACCAGCAAAGCGAATTTTAACTGTCAGTTCTCTCTGGTACACCCCAGACAGAGATGATGGGGCAGGACAAATTCTTGTGCTCTGCGTTGAATGTCCTCCTAGTCCTCTCCCTAATACAGTACCCAAGCAAGTCAACAGAAAGAAATTTGCCATGCCATTTTTTCCTCCAGCCATCTAGCCTGTGCAAATAGAAAACTCTAAGAAATTCTAATCAGCTCCCATTTGGCTTAACCAGTTCACAGAGAGGAGAGAGTTTTATAGCAAAGTACAGATATGGCAACTACAAATAATCAACAATCTGCAGACATCAGCTTGGCTGTTTTCTTCTATTCTGTTTCAGGAAAAGGTCACATAGAAAGTTGTTTGAGCAACAGGCACTCCCAGGATTTGTTATGCAATAGATTCTCAGCAGCAAGCAAAAGAAAAAGAACCAGTTTGCTTGTAACCCTTCAATGATCCGCTCCGGATGAGTGGAGAGGCAGGAGGAGGACTGTACTATAAACCCTCTCGTTTGGGCTTGACTAGCTAACAATCTTAATCTTCCCTGCTGTTTGTTATTGATCTTGCAGTTCTAAAGCATGCAACCGAGGTGGTAAATGACAGGTTACCAAAGCATACTCTTCTCTGAATTTACTCTATGCATTCCTGAATGCTTGTTTATTGCTAGTGTTATAGTCTTGTGGGGTGGAAGAAGCAGGTATTTCCCTATAGAAATAGCCTGCCATATGGTTTGGAAGTCATCCAGGGAGCTCATGGGTAAGTTGTACCATATGATGGTATCCATGCAGTATTTACAGGGAGGATCCTATGGGCACTACCTTGTTCACAGATTATTGTTATATGAAAAGTTATGTGAAGAACCCATTCCGCATTAAATTTCCACAAGTGTGTGCTCACAGAGTGGCTTCAGAGTTATCATTTGAACTAGAGATCAGCAATAAAGGCTTGTGCAGATGATCGAGTAATACATTTCCCCCCATAACACCTGTCTGTACAGCTAACAGTACAAAGCATAGTACACATGTTATGTAAACTCAAGCAGAGGATAGCATCATTACAAGAGATACGCCATGTTTCCATGCTCATCTCTCAAATAATTAAAAACAAACAGAAAAAAGCTAGGATGCAACATTTGTTGGCATTAAAAGGTACTACCCCAAGAGGTGCCTTCAACACTTCCACAATTTTGGTGCAGAGGGTAATTGGATTCACAGTTATGGTTCTATCTGGGGGCAAAATCACAAAGCTTAGCCCTCCATTCCAACATCGCACACCCTAAACATTCTCCCCCCACTTTATGAAATTACTAGAAGTTGAGTCCTGTTATTGACTGAGCAAAGTTACTTTGCGTATTACACTTATTACACTTGCGTATTACACTTATAGGTGTAATCAGAAAATTACACAAGAAATTAAATAGATTTTTTTATTAATGCACTTGCAAAAGGGAAGAAAAAGAACTGTTTGAAATTTGTAGGATTTCAACTTCAAACCTTATTCATGTAATTGAATAATCACCATATGTGGTAAATGTAAATCATAGTAAATTTGAATCTGAGAAAGATCTTCTGTTTTTCTTGGGTATATGATTTTGGAAGTGTGGATTTGATTACTGAGTGTTGAGAATAACAACATTAAATTGTGGTGATAATCTGGTAGCCAGGACTAATTTAGATAAAATACTCACATAGCTTAAGAATGATTTCCTCTGCTGGGTGGACCTTCCACTGAGTTTGTGGGGTAAGATAAATGTTATAAAGATGAATGTTATGCCCAGATGTATTTATACTTTAAGAGGGCTCCCACTGCTTATCCCTCAAAGGTATTTCAAAGAAATCGACAGAGCTGTGAGGAGGTTTCTCTGGGGAAATAACAGGCCGCGGATTGCCTACAATAAACTCCAGCTAGCTGCAGACAAAGGGGGCTTCAACCTAGTGAATCTTAGATTATATCATCACATGTTTTTAATTGCACAAACTAAACATTGGCGAACCAGCATGGAAGTGGAAAGGCCAGAATGGGCTCAAATGGAGCTAGCAGAACTTAAACTCTTAGAGGGATGGGAAGCGCAGGGCTCTAGATATCTTAAACACCCCCACTACCGATCTCCTACAATACTAGCAGCCCAACATGCCTGGAAGGAACTGGCAAGACAACTGAACTTTGATCCCTATGCCCACATGGATATGACATTGTGGGGAAACCCGCACATACTGATAGGCAAACAGCCAATTTTATGGAAACGTTGGGTAGAAAAAGAAATCGGCTAGTTATCACAGCTAATAAACGAAGAAGATAACTACAAACCCTTCACACTCTTACAAGAGGAATTCCATTTGCCATTGGCAAGTTCCTGGCAGTATATGCAACTGAAACATAGCATATCTGCCCAATTCGGCCTGGATGCCCTGGCAGCCCCAGTGACTCCAGCTATACTAGTGCATGCCATTAAGATGTCCGATCTCCCAAAACGGAATAAATACCTCTATGCCTGTGTGCATGGGGACTTAGACCCTGGACTAGACATACTTAGGGACAAATGGAACCTAGAACTTATGGATAAAGTGTCACCAGCACAATGGCAAGATATTTTAGGTAGTGTTAAATGCAGTTCAATGGATCTTAAATTGCGCCTAATCCAACAGAAGATTATTTTTAGGGCCTACTGGACCCCTCTACATATTAAACGATTGAAAATGTCCTCAAATAGTAACTGTTGGAGATGCAGTAATCCTCATGCCAATCTAACACTCCTGTTCTGGGACTGTTCCATAGTGCAAGGCTTCTGGAGGGAGGTTATTATGCAAATTAATTTAGTGATGGACTCATCCCTTGTACTGAAGGGCCTACATGCAATGTTGGGGTTTATCTCTTCTGACTGGGAACTAAAACCCAGTTCTAAACAATGGCTATGGCAGAGCCTGCTGGTAGCCAAGACATTAATTTTGAGGCAGTGGAAATCTCCCAACCCCCCTAGGAGTGAGGACTGGGTCCAGGACCTGCTTGAGCTGGCGGCACATGAAAAATGGGCCCTCTTAAAACTAAATAAATCGGATAAATGGTCTAAAATAAATGGGACAACTTCCTTGACCTATTCTTAGAATAGGAACCCCTCCGACCTACCCACACCTACTAGAGCAATGGTGAGTATCCCTTCACCTCTCTCCCCTCCCTTCTGCCTTCTTTCCCCCTCTCTCTCTGTCTTTCTCTTTTCTTCCCTCTTTACCCCGCAATCCATGCTGTGGGGGGAAGGGAGGGCTGGGCTTGGGGGCAGGGTGAGAAGTGGGGAACTGGAAAAGGTATTGTAAAATACAAACTGTCAAAAAACATTAAAATAAATAAACAAACTGTGGTGACTATATTCAGAATTTCATCTAAAAATAAACCTTTTGTCAAACTTATTCTGTAAAAAAATTATGTACTTATATATGAACTTATAAATAATGCATGTACTTAATGTATGAACTTATGTAAAAAGTTGCACATTCAGCTAATTTAAGTGACAGGATTGTTCATGCAAAATTTGGTGTCTGTAAGTAATCAAGAAGTATGATATTCAGAATTTCTTCAAAAAACATTTATGCAAAATCTGGTATCTGTAGGTCATGGGGAGTTTGACTTTATTTTGCACAAACAAATTCTTCAAAGTACAGTATATAATAGATTTAAATGCCCCACCATCATGGCTCTTCAAATGCTGTGTGGAACGTGCAGTGTGGGCATAGGATCATGATCGTAAAGGCTTACATAGGCTCTGTATGTGCAACTGGCTATTACAAGTAGATGGCCATTCTGGCAGAAAGACTGAGAGTGTGGGGAAAACAGCATTGCAGCAGCAGGCTCTCTTCCCCCACTCTGCATGCATTCATCTGAATGAGCTTACACTTCCTTCTAATGCTGATGTTGAAACAAACACACACAGCACGGGGGCAGAACCTGCTGCTCCCCCCATTCTACTGTGCATATCCATTCTACTTGAGTAAACATCTGTAAGCTTACATAGGCAGAATATCTGATCACACATTGGCTAAAATAGGAAGTAATTGGAAACCGGAGGTCCCTTCACCTCCGGTTTCCATAGCTGCATGTCCGAATGCTGGAAGTTAAGGGCGAAAAGGGACCTGCAGTTTTCCACCCCGAATTCCAGTCTGAACCTTCGGTCAGGGTGGAGTTTTGCCACCTTTAAGTCTGGTTTTGCAGCACC